>NC_056679.1:99667002-100917002 GCF_018350215.1 Panthera leo | reverse complement strand
GTTTCAGCTTAGGTCATGATCTCACAGTTGTGAGATTGAGCTCTGTGTTGGGCTATGTGCTGAGCGTGGAGCCTGTTTGGGATTCTCTCTTGTTCTCCCTCTAACCCTCTCTCCCGGTCGTGCTCTCCCTTAAAAAAAATTTAAAAAAAGAAAAAGAAAAAAATAAATATAATATACAAACAAAATTGAACTCTGTGCAAACAAATTAGAAAATTTAAGGGCGCCTAGGTTGCTCAGTCAGTGAAGCTTCCAACTTTAGCTCAGGTCATGAAATCACGGTTGGTGAGTTCGAGCCCCATGTTGGGCTCTGCGCTGAGAGCTCAGAGCCTGGAGCCTGTTTTGGATTCTATGTCTCCCTCTCTCTTTCTCTGCCCCTCCCCCACTTACACTCTCTCTCTGTCTCAAAAATTAATAAACACTAAAAAAAAATTAAAAAAAAAGAAAATATAGACTTCCCCCAACATGCACGCGCACACACACACACACACACACACACACACTCACCCACTGAGGAATAAGTCTTTTCAATAAATGGTGTTTGGAAAACCAGACAGCCATGTGCAAAAGAATGAAACTGGACCACTTTCTTACACCATACACAAAAATAAATTCAGAATAGATAAAGATGTGAATGTAAGACCTGGAACCATAAAACTCCTATAAGAAAACATAGGCAGAAAGCTCTTTGATATCAGTTGAAACAATATTTTTTTGGGACCAGTGTCCTCCAACAAAGACAGTAGAAACTAAAACAAACAATTGGAACTACATCAAAATAGAAAGTTTTTTGCACAGTCAAGGAAACCATCAACAATATGAAAACGCAACTCCTGAGTTGGACAAGATTTTTGCGTATCATACATCTGACAAGTGGTTAATAGCCACAGTGTATAAAGAACTTACACAAGTTAATATTGGTGGGAATGTAGATTGCTTCAGCCACTATGGAAAACAGGGTGAAGGTTCCTCAAAAAATTAAAAACAGAAATACTGTACATTCCAGTAACTCTACTTGAAAACATCAATTCAAAAAGATACATACACCCTCATGTTAACTGCAGCATTACTCACAATATCCATGATATGGAAGCAACCCTAAGTGTCGATAGATGAACGGATTAAGAAGATGTGGTGTTTATATGCACAGGTGTATTTCCCAGCCATTACAAAAGGATGAGATCTTGCCATTTGTGAAATAACATGGACGGACTTAGAGGGTATTATGCCAAGTAAAAGAGGTCAGACACAGAAAGACAAGTACCATCTGATTTCATTTATACATGGAATCTAAAAAACAAAACAAATGAACAAATAAAGCAAAACAGACTTACAGATACAGGAAACAAATTGTTGGTTTCCAGAGGGGGTAATAGTAGGAGAGCAGGTGAAATAGGTGAAAGGGATTAAGAGGCATTAATTTTTAGTTATAAAATAAATAAGTCACAGGGATGTAATGTACAGCATAGGGAATATAGTAAATAATACTGTAATAATTGTATGGTGACAGATGGTAGGTACCTAGACTCATCATGAGGATCTGTCACCAGATCCTGGGTGACTCAGTCGGTTAAGGGTACGAGTTTGGCTCAGGTCATGATCTCATGGTTTATGAGCTCAAGTCCTGCATCGGGCTCTGTGTGGACAGCTCAGAGCCTCGAGCCTGCTTCAGATTCTGTGTCTCCCTCTCTTTCTGCCCCTCCCCCACTTCTATCTCTCTCTCTCTCTCTCTCTCTCTCTCTCAAAAAAATAAACATTTAAAAAATTAAAAAAAATTACTCGATAATTTTAATGAATTTGTGTTAAAGTCTTTTTATTTTTTTTGAGAGAGAGCATGAGCAAGCAGGGGAGGGGAAGAGAGAGTCGGGGACCCAGGATCTGAAGCAGGTTCTGTGCTTTCAGCGTGGAGCCCAAAGCAGGGCTTGAACTCAAGAAACTATGAGATCATGACGTGAGCTGAGGTCAGGTGCGTAACCAACTGAGCCACCCAAGATGCAAAAGCGTCTTCTTGAGTGGACCTTTTTTACTGAGGTAAGCACTTACTTGAAAACTGCCAGCTTTCTGTCCTACTTCTAACCCTATCCTAGCTGTTTTCTCTAATTACCCTGTCATTTGTAGATTGCCTCATCCATCTTCAGTAAACAAAAGTGATTAGGCAATAGATTTCTCCTTGCTAATAGGAAATTTCAAAAATTGCTTTGGTTTCTACTCAGTAGAGTTTCGAAGCCCTGGGCAGAGTGGCGGTGCTATTCTTGGCTGGCAGTCATGTTGTCAGGCCTTGTAAGTACAACTGGGGAGATGGTGGGAGGACGGCTTGACCTCCTTATGCCTGAGTCTCTGGGGCTCATGTTCATCCTTTGTCATTCCCCCAAGGGCAAACTCACCTTGAACCCCTGCTAGCCAGCTTTCTGTGTTATTCTTGCCAGCCATTTCCTGGGGACTGGGCTCTGAAATGCCTCTTCTCCGTAGTGTATTTTTCCACTCACTTCCGGGGCTCCATGTGACTTTACAGCATTCCCACTGCAAACCTCTGAAGGTGTACCTCTTTTCTGGTCTTACGTCACATCCTCCGCTCCTTACCCTACCATTATCTTCCCGATTACCCCCCTGCCTTGAGATCTCTGCAACCACTCCCAAACTACCAGGACATTTTGGTAAATAGGTCATGAGACTGTATCTAAATTGCCCACCCATTAGGAAATAATCCCTGTAGCTTAAATTTAGAAATTCAAAAGTATGAAGAAGAGTGAAAACAGGGGCCCCTGCCTGGCTCAGTTGGGAGTGCCTGACACTCTTGATCTTGGCCTTGTGAGCCCCACGTTGGGGGGTAGAGATTACTCAAAAAATTTTTTTAAAGAAGAAGAAGAGCAAAAACATGAGACATATCAGATGGGTGAAGTTCAGAGAACCAACAGAAGCCATTGGGCTATGATGGTTTGTCTTTGACAAGGCAATCTATTCAGAAGTATAGAGAACAGTACAGGCATGTATGGAAGGCAAGTTCTTGAGTTGCATCAGAGATGAAGATTAAAATGCTTACATTTATGCAAAATTGTGTCTATTCAAGTTAATGTTTAAATGACAAAAGGAAATTTCCAGCTGAGTGAGGAAAGTCTGCAATAATAAAATGTACTCACCTTCTGTTTCTACAACATCCTGTGTCCTAGGTGAATTCTTTCTGCGGATAACAATCTACCTTCCTTGCTTATTTAACTTTACAGCTACTAGTTCTCAAGTATAAACATGTGAGATAAACTGTCACATGGTTAAAAGGTCTGAACAATATAATTCTCTAATGTCATTAGGTTTGTCACATGTTACGGTAAAAAACAAACACCAACTAACAGATGTGGATGTAAAGGTAGAACCAGTTTCTGTGTTTGTATATGCCAGTCCTTAACTTATAAATAAGCTTATTTAGTCCCCATAGTAAAGGGTTTACTTTTGAAATGTGGAAATAAGGCAAGTATCACAATAAATCATTATACTTATATATAAATAACTTAAAATGATATAGATGTGATCAATTAAATATAGAAGTCTACTAGGTACAGTAGGTACTTGGGATAAACCAATAAATACACTGTATTCTTATTGTCCTCAAGAAAATGACAAGGGCAACTAGCTGGCTCAGTCTGGCTCCATTGGAAGAGCATGCAACTATTTATCTCGGGGTTGTGAGTTCGAGCCCCATGTTGGGTGTAGAGATTACTAAAAAAATAAATAAACTTATAAAAAAAAGAAATTTACAATATCAAATCCGCAATATTGCAAAGCCTTAAATAAAAGTACAAAAATGTTGGGAATCCAAGCTGGTGCAGCCACTCTGGAAAACAGGATGGAGGTTCCCCAAAAAATTAAAAATAGAACTACCCTACGACCCAGCAATTGCACTACTAGGTATTTATCCAAGGGATACAGGTGTACTTTTTTGAAGGGACACATGCACCCGAATGTTTATAGCAACACTATCCACAATAGCCAAAGTATGGAAAGAGCCCAAATGTCCATCAATGGATGAATGGATAAAGAAGATGTGGTATATACACACAATGGAGTATTACTTGGCAATCAAAAAGAATGAAATCTTGCCATTTGCAGCTACGTGGATGGAACTGGAGGGTATGATGCTAAGTGAAATCAGTCAGAGAAAGACAAAAGTCATATGACTTCACTCATATGAGGACTTTAAGAGACAAAACAGATGAACAAAAGGGAAGGGAAACAAAAATAATATAAAAACAGGGAGGGGTACAACACATAAGAGACTCATAAATATGGAGAACAAACTGAGGGTTACTGGAGGGGTTGTGGGAAGGGGGATGGGCTAAATGGGTAAGGGGCACTAAGGAATCCACTCCTGAAATCATTGTTGCACTATATGCTAACTAACTTGGATGTAAATTATAAAAAAAAAATAAAAATTAGAAAAAAATGTATGAAAATGTTGGAAAAGCTGAGAAGTCAGCTTAATGAGATAGGGCTTGTCCAGAGAGGTTTTGGGTGAAGAAATGATGGTGGGAGATGGGAGGGAATAGTCAGCAAAGGCTTTAAGGGCAATAGACAGGGCAATGTTGGACATAAACTCACAAAAGCAGTAAAAGGTTCTCGATAAGCAGGCAAAAGTAAGTTAATATGTATTCATCTAAGAGTCATAAGACCCAGGGGTTTATATCTAGGTGAGAATGGAAATTTTGAAAGAGCCCAAAGGTCAAGTTGTAAGACCAAAGAAGGAGCAGAGCCTTTCTGTGGCATTTGCCAGGATCCAGAAAGCATGTTCCATTTCTAGTAATGTTCTTACTTCGTTAAGTTCTATAAGTAGTGAGATGTTAGAAGTACAACTGTGACTGATTAGGATTTTGTAATGATTATGGTGATAGTATAATTTTGCAGTTAAAAAAGGAAGTGCAAGTTTTACTTCTAAGTCATCATCCCACACTGTCTCTAGTGGGGAAAAAGGAATGAGCAAGAGGTAAATGGACCCCTTAGCCGTCAATATATATGCTGTGTGCTTCTGAGAGGTCCTTTGCGGGGGAACGAATGTGGAAAGGGTACTGAACTCTTTGTGGATGTTCTCCAGAAAGAGACACCTGTTCCCTTCCACTTGTTGCTTACTGTGTGCCATTCACAGTTGGAACTGGGAACTGGACCCTAACTCATGTTTTTCCTGTTCTTCAAGATTGAGAAGAGGAAGTTGGAACCATGCACCCTGGTTCCCTATCTTAATATGAGGCAACTTGCCCCCTCTGTCTCTTTTCTCATTCTCTCTTTCAGTGTCTGCCTCAGGGAGAAGTATCCCACATGTGAATAGCTTGTAATTTTCTTCACACTCCAGGTCCTTGCCCTTGTCAGATAAAATCTGACCTCTTAAACTGGCAAGGTCACTACGTACCTCCAAGGTTGTTCTGGACGGGGATGACAATAAGCTGAGGGCATCCAGGTATTTGCCAGTTTCAGCATACCAGCGACAGATTTCATTTCCGTTGGTCACATTCCATTGGTCAGAACTAGTTACACAGTCCCAACTTGCATTCAAGGAGGCTTGGAAATGAGGTTTTTGGAGAAATGAAATCCTTGGCTCCCTCGTCTTATGCTCTGAGAGCATCCTGTGTAACCTCTCCTCAAAATACCACTAAGGGGTAGGCGAAACTGGGCATCCTCGCACATGTGATGTGGCTCGTGTGGTGTTGGCCAGGACGATACTGAAATCTTCTTCGATTAGCTGTCAATATTTGAAAATAGAGAGATTTTGACACTTAAAAAAAAATCCGCAGTTTGCGTTTCTCTCAAAAAAGCCGGATTATCTGGCAGTGCTAGGCGTGTATTTTGGCATGGTCACAACCGCCGAGAGCCGGATGCTGTCTACTTTGCCCTGTGCTGCCGTCTCATTTAACAATCCCCGTAGTCCATTCTGCTAGATTCACTGCTTTGGATTATCTGCTTTGGCTCTGGCGGCATTTGACTTTGTGATTCTGAAGCAGAAACCCAAATTGTGGCCTCTTTTGGCTGGACGTGGAGGAAAGGTGATTGTTTTGCCACACGTATTGGTTTGTTAGCATGGCTGTGACAAGGTACCACAAACTGGGTAACTCAAACAACAGAGATATATGATCTCTGTTCTGGGGGCTTAGAAGTCTCAAATCAAGGTTTTGGTAGGGTTTGCTCTCTCTGGGGGCTCTGAGGGAAAATCTCTTCCAGGCCTTTCTCCCTGACTTGTAGCTGGCCATCTTTATGTTCACATGGCATTCTCTCTGTACGGGTATCTCTGTGTCCAACTCTCCCCTTAGTATAAGAAAACCAGTCATACTGATTTAGGCCCTACCTTCATGAGCTTGCCTTAACCTCTGTAAAGACCCTATCAGCAGATAAGGTCACATTCTGAGGAACTGGGGGTTAGAACTCCCACATAGGACTCTTGAGGGCATACAATGCAATTGTAACACCATATTCACTCACTTAATTTCACATGGGGGTGACTGGGTGGCTCAGTAGGTTACACATCTGACTTGGGTTCAGGTCATGATCTCGCAGTTTGTGGGTTCGAGCCCTGCGTTGGGCTCTGTGCTGACAGCTCAGAGCCTAGGGCCTGCTTCAGATTCTCCCTCTCTCTCTGTTCCTCCCCTGCTCACACTCTCTCTCTCTTTCAAAAATAAATAAACATTAAAAAAAAATAATTTCACATGCATTTCATGATTCCAGAAAGATAAAAAAATAAAACCTAAAAATGTTCTCAAGTAGAAAGGGGTTCCTCTTACCATAATATTGGGAAAAAATTGGGCGTATTTCACAGGACAGTTGAGACGCAATATCAAAATGAAACTCCTTCCTTTGTAAGGCGTGCCATGTTCTAGATTTTCACCTTGAAGTTGAAACGGTGTATACTGAGGCCCAGAAGACTATGTCATTCCATGGGGAAAGGCTTTTTCATATGAGAGGGGTCTGTGCAGAGAACGTTGACAAAAGAAAAAAAGCAAACTTAATTACTATAGCTCTGCTCAGTCTTGCATGTGCTTTCTTCTGTCTTCAGCAGAAAAATAGGTTCCCCTTCATGTCAGTGTCTACCCACATCTCCTGTCCCCAAAGCAGCTGGGAAGCAACATATTCAGTGGGAAGGGGCTGTGAAGGCTGTCAGTAAGAGCAATCCCCCCCCGCCACGGCGAGCTGTAAAATGGCACCAAAGTTGAAGTCTGTGGTAAATTCAACTGTTCACTAAGGTTAAATGGAACAGTTCCTAACTGCCACTCACATTTTTTCAACTTCTCTTACCAAAGCGTTCGCTGACTTCTCTTTCTGAGTGTGGACAACGTGCCAGAGACGGATGGCCAGGACAGGCTGTGGTGGTTGGAATGAAAGAGCTCCCAGCAGCCAGGGTGCAGCGGCATGAAGCAGTGCACACTTTTTCTCTTACGTATCCCTTGACTAGTAACGCGCCTGGGCAAAGTTGAAAATAAAAGGTAGGACATTAATAGCACTTCTCAAAACTCTCTGGGTACACTTAGGGGCCCGAAGATCCAAACCCAGAAGGCCTGACTTCGATACAAAGGGCTAAGCCATCATTATGGAAAGCGGGAAACGGAGCCCAAATTTTGTGTCTTTGTGACGGCCAAGTAGCCACTTGAAAGAGATCAGTTGTTTGGGGACACATAATCATAGTTGCACATAAAATACTATTTTTAAATCGTTAAGTGATATCAGAGGGCTATGAAGATAAACAAACAACCCCGATGGAAACATTAGCGAAACATTCTGCTTACTTTGACCAAAATTCAAAATTCCTTGGAGTTCCTGGGACAAATCAAGAGGTCTTAAGTGCCAGAGCGGTCACATGATTCATTTCCTCCCTCATGACAGGAAAGGCTGATACGATACCTTCTTTCATCAGCATTGGTTGAAAAAGGGGATCTGGGAAGCCTTCTCTGGCTGCTGAGGTGCTGAGTAGCTGAATGTAACTGTCAAATTCTGTAACTCAGCAAAATGAAATACACTATGACTTGGTCTTCTCAGGAGCAATGTAGGAAATAACCCCATCATCTCTTCTCTGGAGTAGAAGTTTCTTTAAAAAGCAGGTGGCTACACCCTCCTTTAACGCAAGCCTCTGCTGCCTGAGCTTCCTAGCCTTCTGTCCTTCTGGGGTCACCTTTTCCTTTAATAGCCAAATAACATGGCCCAAGCCCCTCATCACTGCAGCCCAGAGCCGTTTTAAGAAGACCGCCTTGGGGAGAAGCATCCAGGCTGCTTCTGCATTTTCTCCCATCACTGTCTGCTCCTTGAGAGCCGCGATGTTCCTTGCACTACTCTTGGCCATCCCACTCGTCCTACTTCTGGGCTTCAAATAGGAGGCTGACTACCAGACCTCTGCTGAAGGCTGGGAGATAAGAGAAGGTAATTACAGCTTAGTATGTTAGACATTCCTGTCCTAAAATTCCTCAGCTACCTTCCTCACATAAAATCTCTTCTACAGCTTTCTCTCCAGCCTCTGCCTGCCACCATAATGTTTGGGCCCCTCTCTCTTCTAGGTTAGTCCAAACTCTCCCCTTTAGCTGCCACTGAGGCACCAACAGCCAATTTTCTTGCTATAGTGCCCATAAAAGCAGGCTTAGCTTGTCACCCATGGTTATGAGAAGAGTTTTTCCTGGGTATCTCTGGTTCTAGACTTGCTGATCAACTCTTGTTGATATGCAACTACACCTGGATGGAAACATATTTTCTCAACTTTGCTCTAGAAAGCAAATCCCAAAGGATGTTTATTTGCACCACAGGGTTGCTTGAGTGGGCAGGTGTATGTTTACCCGTGGGATGATTTGGAATTAAATGTAGAAATAATGAAGTAGATAATCCATATCATTAAAAAAATTTTTGTTAGGGATTAATCTATATTTAGATATTTGTAACGTTTTAGATAATTTTGCCTGTTAGGAGGACCCCATAATTCCAATCCAAAGTGAATGAGTAGGGGTGCCTGGTTGGCTCAGTCGGTTAAGCGGCCGACTCTTGATTTTGGCTCAGGTCATGATCCCAGGGTTGTGAGATTGAGTCCCGTGTTGGGCTCTGTGCTGACAGAGCTGAGCCTGGTTAAGATTCAATTCTCCCTCTCTGTCTGCCTGTCCCCCACTTGTACTCACTCTCACTCTTTCTCTCTCAAAAAACAAACAAACAAACAAATAAATAAATAAAAGTGAATAATTGAATAAGTGTTTTATATTTGCGATTTTAGGTGAAATCTTACTAAGTTTGTAAAGAGTACAATCAGAACAATTAAGAGAATTTAAGATTCATCTTATTATATATTTAACTTATTTGATTTATGAGTCACTTGATTAAGGAACATGGGGGCTATGGGGATGATGCAAATGTTTAAATATTGATTGTGATAATGATTGCACAACTCTATGAAAAACGAAAGCCACTAAATTATATACTTTCAATTGTACGCATTAAATGGGTGAATTGTATGGCATGTGAATCATTATCTCAATAGAGTTGTTAGGAAAAGAATCATTTGAATTCTTGGGAAGGTTTGAGTCAACTGTAACACTGAAAATGAAATAAAATAAAATATAGCACCTAAAAATTCAGTGGAAGAACATTTGAAAGTCTTAGACAAAATTGTAAAAGCTCCCTTAAAAATTATTGTTAAATTTAATATTAAAAAAATTATTGGGGCGCCTGGGTGGTTCAGTCGGTTAAGCGGCCGACTTCGGCTCAGGTCACGATCTCGCGGTCTGTGGATTCGAGCCCCGCGTCGGGCTCTGGGCTGATGGCTCAGAGCCTGGAGCCTGCTTCCGATTCTGTGTTTCCCTCTCTCTCTGCCCCTCCCGCGTTCATGCTGTGTCTCTCTCTGTCTCAAAAATAAATAAACGTTAAAAAAAAAATTAAAAAGAAATTATTAAGATTCTTCTTATTTTTAAAACTAGAGATTCGATTACAAGCCTAGTGAAAATAAACCTAAATAAAAGAAATGCACAACATGCATGTATTGTTTTTGCTATTTAACCAAATTAACAATTATCCGTATAAAGAGTTTCCAAACATGTTCGAAAGAAGAGATACGGCAAGAGGCAGTGCCAGTCACTGTGACAAAATGTGCCAGCAAATCACATATTTAACACATGTACACATTTTTTAAAAGTTTATTTTTATTTATTTCAAGACAGAGTTAGAGAGCAACCAGGGGAGGGGCAGACAGAAAGGGAGACAGAATCCCAAGCAGGCTCCGTGCTGTCAGCACAGAGCACACTGTGGGGCTAGAACTCACAGACCATGAGATCATGACCTGAGCCGACGTTGGACACTTAACTGACTGAGCTGCCTGGGCGCCCCAGCAAGTCACAAGGTTTAAAACGGTCCTAAAAGATTTCGAGTCTAAATACTATTAGCACAGGTCACTTGATTTAGGAACTCTATGTTGAATAAATGAGCTTTTAGTAAAGACTGACTACGGGCCGGGCCCTGTGCTGATGTGTTCATGTGTATCATGTCCATTTTTTTCCTTAAGAACTGTGATGCCGCGTGTGGTTGTCAGCTTGATTTCTTTGAGAGCTCTCTTTCTCCGAATCCCCTTCTCCGTTTTGTTCCAAGTTAGAGAAGGACAGAGAAGAGTCTCTGGGGATTTTGTCAGATACGGTGATAGGCAGATGCAGAGGTGCCCTGCAGGTCCCAGTGTGTCCTCACTGTCCCCTGGGCTACGTCCCTGCTGCCTGACTGGGGCCCCAGATTCACCACGCGATGCGTAGCCGTGGGTTAAACAGCCCATGTCTCGGATGAGAAAGTGTTTTCCCTTCCTGCACCACGTCACTCACAAATCACATCCCCTGGAGGGAGGGGCTGGGGATCCCGTCAGTGTAGCTGGGGTTTCTGGCCTGCCTGTGAGGACAAGCACTTAGATAGCTCCGCTGAGGGAACTGCACAGTGGGAAAGAGGTAACTTCTTTTACCTGCTTATTTGTTTCTTGAGACAGGGGAGGGACAGAGGGAGAAGGAGAGAGAGAATCTTAACCGGGCTCCACGCCCGCCGTGGAACCCCACGCGGGGCTCGATCTCACGACCCTGGGATCAAGACCTGAGCCAGAATCAAGAGCTGGCCACTTAACCGACTGAGCCACCCAGGGGTCATTAGGTCACTTCTTGAAAAGGAAAGCAGAATTGGGTTGGGGGGGATGAGAGGGGCTCCAGCCTTCCCAACTTGTCTGCCTGGGCACCAGGCATGTGGCTGCATCATCTTGCACGTTTCAGCCCCTGCTACCGTCCACCTGCAGCTGCATGAGCAGCTCTAAGCAAGAGCTGTGAAAGAACTCCCTGATGGAGCGCAGTCAAGCCAAAGAATTCTAAGCTGCTAAATCCTGGAGTGCTTTGGAGCAACAGAGGAGGGAACCGTCCGGTACAACAGCAGTGGTCTTCTGGGTGTGGCGTCCTCCTGGACAATGCAGACGCCCAGGGCCCTGCACGTGAACACCTACTACTCCCGCCTGGAGGTAAATCTCTCCAAGCGGGAGATTTCTCATGCAGTAGATCTGAATGCAAGTCTCCGCACCACTCACTCTGCTGCTTACTGTGGCCGATAACCCCTGGCTTTCATTTTGCATTCTTCGCCTCAGGGGTTAGTGTGATTGGCACATGTTTCAAGATGAACATATTTTAAATTTTAGACGGCTTGCTTTCTGGCAGGTAATTGTAAATATTACTAGCAGTGACTATTCTTTAAAATTTTTTTTGAATGTTTATTTTTGAGAGAGAGAGAGAGGGAGCGAGCGAACGAGCATGAGCGGGGGAGGGGCAGAGAGCGAGGGAGACACAGAATCCGAAGCAGGCTCCAGGCTCCGAGCAATCAGTACAGAGCCCAACGCAGGGCTCGAACCCACAAACCGCAAGATCATGACCTGAGCTGAAGTCAGACGCTTAACCGACTGAGCCACCCAGCCGCCCCAGCAGTTAATATTCTTTTCCAGTGTTCTTAAAAAAGACACATTATATATATACATCTATAATCATGTTCTTTTCCAAGATACTCTTTTGGAGATAGTTTCCTGTGGTTAATCTGCCTTCTTGATATAGCCCTTTATCCATTTATAATTTCCCCAAAGTTTTGTGATCTAATTCATTGATTTTCTGCCATAGTCAGCGTGCTTTTAACTGCCTGTGTTTGTAGACATAATAGCATCAGTGCTTAGAAGACCAGACTCTGAGTCAGACTATTTTGGATTGGATTGAATTCAGGGTGAACCACTTGGTAGTTAGATACACTCTTAGTAGTGTGTATCTTGGCCACGACATCTAACTTTCATTAAACCCATTTTATAGCCTGGGGGGAAAAATAGAGAAAGTAGCAAAGCTTAACCTACGGGCTCATTGAAAGAATTAAATGCAAAAATACATACAAAGTGCTTAGTGCATCAGTGGGCACATGGGAAGTACTTGATAAATGGTTAATGGTATTACAGTGAGACATTAAAATCAGGGTTGATGACTTTAACCTCCCACCTTCTTATTTATCAAGTCGTTGCAAGTTCATAAATGAAAACCTGGAAAGCAGGTAGAAAAAACGTCACTCTCAATTACATCACCTAATTACATCACCCAGTATCACAGTACTGTTACTGTATTGATGTTATTCCTATTCATGTGTAACAAAACATTACTGTAATTTCCATACTGCTTTGTGGCTCATTTTTTCATTTAGCGTTATATCCCGAACATTTTTTTTTAATGTTTATTGACTTATGAGAGAGAGAGAGAGAGAGAGAGACAGATCACAAGCAGGGGATGGGCAGAAAGAGAGGGAGACACAGAGTCGGAAGGCTCTGAGCTGTCAGCACAGAGACCGACATGGGGCTCCAGCCCACAAACTGTGAGATCATGACCTGAGCCCAAGTTGGACGCTTAACCGACTGAGCCACCCAGGTGCCCCATATCCTGAACATTTAAAAAAAATATTTATTTTTGAGAGGGAGAGAGAGAGAGGGAGAGAGAGAGAGTGCGCGCCAGTGGGGGAGGGGCAGAGAGAGAGGAAGACACGGAATCCAAGCACGTTCCAGGTTCTGAGCTGTCAGCACAGAGCCCGACTTGGGGCTCGAACTCATGAAATGCAAGGTCATGACCTGAGCCAAAGGTGGACGCTGAACTGACTGAGCGACCCAGGCACCTCTATCCTGAACATTTTTACAAATAAATAAATACTATTTGTCTTTTGTTTGTCTTTTGTTTTTCTTTTGCAAATGTGAATTTATCTTTTATTAAAATGTCTTTAATATGTACTGATTGTTTCAGGATTGAACTTACCTTTTTTTATTATTTTAATTTTAGTATAGCTAACATACAGTGTTACATTAGTTTCAGGTGTACAGTATAGTGATCCAACAATTCTATTCATTACTCAGAGCTCATCATGATAACTGTCATTATTTTTCATGATTATCTATATAGACACACAATAATTCTCTCTTAACCAGGTCCCAGATTTTGGATATTTAGGCTATATCCAATTTTCCCCTCTTAGAGGCTGCTGTGAACGTATGCTTGCAATGACATGTGACTAGTTTTTCAGGATAAATTTTGAGAAACTGGATTGTTTTAAGATTATGAAAAACTAACGTTGCATATTTTTAAGCTGGCATCTCGTTACCTCATTTGAGGTGTATCTTATTTGTAATAGCATTTAAGTTCCATGCGGGTAGGAATTTTGGTCTGTATTGTTCACAGTCGTACCCTAGATGTATCAAATAGCGTGAATGAAAAACAATGGTTTTCAGTAAAGGAAACAAAAAAATTTTTTGAGTACATTTTAGTGTGAACAAATATCAGTGAGATGATCTTGAAGACCTCTGCTAATAATATAGAGCTTTACTAAGAAAAAAAGGAAGGAGTATGGCTGTTGGGTAGGCAGTCAACAGCATCTGCTGTGTACATAAAAGCTTTCCTATCGTAAGTTATAAGGAACATGTTACTTCCAATTAAATTTGTAGCAATATTCTTGATTGCCCTATTAGAATGTAGGAGGACAACTGTTTCTGACATAATTAAGATATTGTACTCTCCTTAACTCACACACACACACACACACACACACACACACACACACAGAGTTCTGGCCCTTAAGACTTGAGGAGAAGCCTGCTGAGTGTATAATGATTGAATTCTGGGAAATTCTTCCTTGATCTTAAAAAAAAAGACTCAGAGAAGGGGCGCCTGGGTGGCTCTGTGGGTTAAGCGGCCAACTTTGGCTCAGGTCATGATCTCATGGTTTGCGAGTTCGAGCTCTGCATCAGGCTCTGTGCTGACAGCTCGGAGCCTGGAGCCTGCTTCGGATTCTGTGTCTCCCACTCTCTCTCTCTGCTTCTCCCCTGCTTGCTCTTTGTCTCTCCCTCTCTTTCTCTCAAAAATAAACATTGAAAAAAAAGAGAGAGACTCAGGGAAGAAAAGGGACTTTACTTTCTATTTCCCCTCTCTGAACAATGCATTCATTTCTGGAATTATCCGTTGTGGGGGGGGGAGTTAGTCTGAGGATGAGGCTGATATGGCAAGGAATCAAAAGAGAGATGGAAAGAATCTGCGTCCTTGGAAATGTCACTAAGCTGCCAACTTTACCAGTCCGGAACCCCCCCCATCTCATGACCGCTTATCACATGAGAATCAGTTTTCCTATTGTTTTGGAAGACTAAAACAAGGCTTCAAGGCCTTCTGTTCCTAGAAGCCGAAAGCCTTCTAATTAATAAACTATGCCACAGACGTTATTTCGCGTATTTTGGAGTAAGCCATGTATTTAGTACACTGCAGCGATTTGAGAATTCTTACAGCATGGGTTTTAATAACAAGAGAGGGATATAGGCTACATATTTAGCATGTATGGTGACTAAAACATTTATAACACACTTAGGATATGCCAGGATTAACGTCAACTTTGGGAATCCAAAGGTAAATAAAAGAGGGTCCTTATCCTCTGGGAGAAAAACATGATTGTTTCACAATAATTTTTGTTTTTATCGTATGTTTCCAGAAATGAAAAAAAATGAGCTCTGTTTAATATATGTTTATATGGTTTCTTTCTTCAAGATCTTCAAAGGATTATACAGAAATTATGCTATTTTAAAACCCTAACAAAAGAACTAAGAACATATGTGAAAGGCTCATGGAAAAAATCCTTATTTAGGAAAATTGCTATATTTATATATATTTTCTGTAGTTCTGTATAAGAACACTGCTTTTGAAAAGACCAAAGGAAGCAAGCTGTTTTGAATTCATAGCACATTCCACTGGAATGGTAAATTTGTATATTAATGTCCTAATAAATTTTTAGCACATATTTTATGAGAAAGGTGAAAAATATTATAATATTTTTGACAGCTAATCAATAAGGTAGGCATTTAGTTTTACTACTTTCTGGGTTATTAAGCTGTTGAGTGAAAGTGATGTGGCTAGTTAAAGGACGTATCCATTTAATAAAAGACATGTAAAATGCTAATTGGTCTTTAAGATATATGCCATGTTCCTAGTGGCCCTCTGCGATTTCCTTAGGCTGACATTTAAAAAATTAAGTTCCAAAGTTCTCAGGTACCTTTCTCCTTTCTTTATTGATCTTCCTTTATATTGTCACCGACCAACATTTAAATACAATGCACAGATCATACACAGAAAGTTGTAAGGCTCAAAGAGTAATGCAAGAAGTAATAAGATAAAGCTGTGAGGCTTTGCCAAACACTGTCTTTATATGAGGGGGTTGTTTTCCAAGGACCGATGATGCTACCCGTGACACCCAGTCCGTGAATTCTTACCTTCCCAGTGTTTCACCACCAGGCATGCTTTTGTAGGAACGGAGTGTTTGATTGCTCTTACAGTTCATTGCACGGTTTCCCTGCCTCCCACCTAGGGAGTGTGCTGGCACCTTCAGGTCAGCATATCAACCAACCAAAAATATTTCAGAAGCTCTTTCAGGGCCTTACCCTTGAATTTTTCTCCTAATCAGGTCACCATAGACTCTTGGTGGAAGATCCTTGTCTTTTAGGCTGGTTCCTGGTTTTTGATAGATAATCTCAGGACCACAGTCAACCTGTGATCCCTGGGATCTACCTCACATTCTGCCCAGCTGTATGGAGGTAGGTTAGTAGAACTCACAGGAAGACGTTGTATGGATCCAAAGGACACACCAAGTATTTTGTGAAGGTTCTCTGAGGGATAAAAAGGAGACCTAGTTCCTGCTTTTCACTGGGAGTGCCGCATAGCTTCCACATGCCATCCTGGGTTCGTCACACACCCTTCCCCAACCCGCTGTTGGTCCTAGGAAGCAAACTAGTAGAGATTCCATCAATGAGTCTTGTGGTTCCCAGCTTCTGGTTGGGGTCAGCCAATGGGTTGCTTTGATAAACAATTAGGAGGGGAGGAGAATGAGGTCAGGGTATTTATGATCCTGGTGACCTTCCTGGGAAGTCACCTTACAAGTTGGCCATCACAGAAAGTCTTGGCTCTTCTCAAGGAGACCCACTGGCCACAGCTTTCTCTCCTTTTGGTAACCCCTTCCTCCGTTTGTGTCTAAGGAGGTGACAGCACCCAGATTCATAGACTGTCTCCACTACTCCTGCATCCTGCCTGGAGCTGTGTAACAAGTTCCTTGTGAATCACCCCAACGTGTGTGTGCTGTCTGGTTAGTGTCGGGACCCTGACTGTTATAGTGAGCTTGCAAGACAGACATACAGAGATTCATAAAGAGATGAACTGTGTTGCAGATGAACCGATACAATAGGATTTTATAAAAAGGAATAATTCATGCTACCACTGGGTGATGAAACAGTTTTCTCTGAGGAGGGGGCTTTGAACAAGGTGCAGGGGAAACGGAAGCATTGATCTCCATTTCTCATGGTCACACCTGAGCACAGCATGCTCATTTTGAAAAGAGAGTGGAAGGGTAAGACAAAATGTTCAAGATACTCA
This sequence comes from Panthera leo, assembly GCF_018350215.1. Classification (NCBI taxonomy): domain Eukaryota; kingdom Metazoa; phylum Chordata; class Mammalia; order Carnivora; family Felidae; genus Panthera; species Panthera leo. The sequence continues at coordinate 100,900,089 of NC_056679.1, read as the reverse complement.
TCAAGAGCAGTCAAGTATATTTATCAAGTGCCTAATTTAAAGGGAGAAATCGGGTGATAAGCAATCTTTAACAAAGCCTTATCTTCACTGTTCCATACATTATCTGAAAGATGTTATAAAACATCTTTTTGCTCCTTCACCATTTTCTATGAATTTATTCCCTGTTCCTAAAGGATAAGGAATAGGAATAAGTTATAGCTCATTAGTTCTTAGCTGTCTTGCTATTTCATAGGTTGTAAGTTTATCACCGATACTTCTAATTCTCATTTGCTACAGTCAGAAAATCTGTATGTGATTGTCCTAGAGACAAATAATCATAATTAAAGATTTATTAAAATGTTTGTCAGAATGCTTCTATAATTCACTTATTCAACAAATATTCACAGAAGGTCTACTATGTGCCAGGTACTCTTCCGGGCCCTTGTCATAGAGCAGTGGGCAAATCTCCCTGTCCTTATGAAGCTCACATTTATGGGGGTAAGACAGCCAGTAGAGAAAACAAATAAGGAAAATATGAGAAAAGTTAATGCCATAGAGACAAATTAAACAACGGTAGTGAGTGTTGAAGGTAGGGTTACAATGTTAGACTGTGTGATCCTGGAAAGGGTGGTGGCTGTGTAACGTGTCACTGGAGCAGGCTGAATGATGCTTCCTTTCTCTGTATGTTTCCTGTGTAATATTTGGAGAGAGGGAGTGAAGCGGCCACCATTGTGTTTTTTATGCTTGAGAGGTCAGGACAGGTTTGACCGTAGCTCATAAAATTGTAGCTTGTCTGCTGACTCACGTCATCAGCGTAGGGCGGTGGCCAGAACTGCTATTGTCCTACCTTCCCCTGTCTGCTTCGCCTTCTCTGACTCCTGGGCCAGCTAGATGCTTAGTTCTAGGATGGAGGGGGCCAGTTCTTTAGTCGTGAGGACACCCACACCAACAAGTTGGAGGCACTGAGAACAGATTCGGGTTCCAGTGTGTCCTACTGGGTTCCAGCTTCTCCTTGTTCTTTGCAGCTTTAAATCCGTCCCTGTGTGCTACTCTCTGAGTTGTAGATTTCAAGCTCCAGCATTGGATGTGAAGAAAACAGTCTTACGTCTAAGTCTGCTCACCTTACCTGTTATGTTGCTTCAATGAGTACAGCAGAGATGACAAGAAAAGCTGGAAGCAAGCCCAACCTTGAGCGTTATCATTCCCCATTGGGTTCTTTGAGAGTTCACACAAATATTGCACAGACCACGACAATAAAAACCATTCCCATTGTCTTGATAGATACCATGCAAAAGATCAAAAGGCAATGGATATATATCATGACAAAAGAACTATTGGTTAACTAAAAGGAAGAGCTTTGGACAGGGCGATTGTTATTAGAATTATTATACAGTGTAGCTATAAAATCCAAATTCCCAAGATTTTTCAACAGAAGTTAGATAATTATCGGTCTAATATAGTTAACATTCAAACCTATCCTCAGTAATTTCTTCACATGTGCTTAGATGGCACCAAAATAATTTGTGGATTCAAGGCAAATAAATCAAACTAATCATTTTATCTTATACGTCCACAATACAGAAAAAAGAAAGAAAATAAAATAGCCTCACAGAGACTGTTAACAAGTTCTTATAATCACATGAAGTCAATGTAACAATCTCTGTAACAAATCTTTCTCATTCTATCTCTCTCAAATCTATCTATCTATGGGGCGCCTGGGTGGCTCAGTCGGTTAAGCGTCCAACGTCAGCTCAGGTCATGATCTCGCAGTCCGTGAGTTCGAGTCCCGCGTCGGGCTCTGTGCTGACAGCTCGGAACCTGGAGCCTGTCTCAGATTCTGTATCTCCCTCTCTCTCTGACCCTCCCCGCTTCATGCTCTGTCTCTCTCTGTCTGAAAAAAAATAAATGTTAAAAAAAATTTTTTTTAAATCTATCTATCTATCTATCATCTACTTCCATATGATTCTGCTCCTTTGATTGAACCATGTCTGGAACAGAAGGTCTAACTTAAAAGGTGATACCTTAGCAAAGATCAAAAGGTGGTGAGGGAGCAAGCTATGCAGAAAGATATCTGGCACAAGAGTGTTTCAAGCAGAGAGAACAGCAAAGGCCCTGAAGCAAGAGCATGACTGGTGTGGGTGAGCAGCAGCAAGGAATCCAGTGAGGTGGAACATGAGTAGGGAAGGCGAGAGGAGCTGGTGGAGAGTTCAGAGAGGCAAAGGGGAGGTGGGGGCGGCAATGTTAAACTGCATAGGGCCCTACAGGCCACTCAGGGTGTTTCCTTTTACCCTGAGTGAGATGGGGAGCTATTGGATGCTTTTGGAGCAGACCAGTGCCGTGATTTGGCTGCAATTTTAGCAGGATGTCTCCGGCAGCCTGGTGAACAATCCAGGGTAAGGGAGAAGGAGTAGAAGCAGAGGGTGGGGGCAGTTAGAAGGTATTGTATTGCAGAATTCAGGCAAGAAATACTGACGGTTTGGAGTCGTGCTGTAGAGTCAACAGGACTTGATGGTGAAGCCCATAGTGGATGCAAGGTAAGAAGAATGAAGGGTGAGTCTAGCGGCTGAGGACTGAGCAGCAAATAACAGATGGGGGAATGGGCATGGAGGACGGTTTGTGGGAGAAAATTGAGGACTCAGTGTAGATACAATTTTTGATTACACCAATGCCATACGGATTGTAAATCTGTCTTACCTTCGAGGGGATGGTCTGGAGTTCAGCTGAGGAAAGATCCAGGCTTGGGAAATACATGTGTGAGATGTTACCATGGAATTTAACCCGTGGGACAGGCTGAGAAGTTGGTGACCTTGACAAAGACTGTATCAAAGGAGTCGATGGGATCAAAGCTTACCCGGCACATTTTCAAGAGAAAATAGGAGAAGAGGAATGGAAGATAGCGACTCTAAACAACGCTCTTGAGGAGTTTGCTGTCATTAATATCGATTTACAGCCACAGTCAAAGTATACCTAACACACCACCAATCATTTGTGTCTTGTAGACACTTTCATTAGAGAATCAACGATTACATTTTATTTAATTTTCATTCATATCCATGCCTTTCACACTAGTCAACCAGCTCCAAGACAGAAGAATCTGTGTTTTTCCCATCTTTATATTCTTACCAAGGACGATGAATGGAGTAGACATTTACTGAGTTATAACCTGTCATTAATTGTTTCTAGAGTTAAATGTTTTATCTAACTCTGCACAGTTCTAGGGGATATTTAAGAGTTCAACTAGGCATGGTTTTCACCTGATCACAGTAGTGAAAGAAGACAATAGCATCTAGGGATTTAGTGCAAAGTCTGTTCATTTTTTAAAATGTTTATTTACTTTTGAAAGAGAGCAAGCAGGGGAGGGACAGAGAGAGGGCGACAGAGGATCTGAAGCTGGGCTCTGCACTGACAGCAAAGAGCCCTATGTGGCATTTGAACTAATGAACCCTGAGATCATGACCTGAGCAGAAGTTGGACACTTAACCAACTGAGCCACCCAGGCACCCCAGAGAGCCTGTTCATTTTAAAAATAATGTTGCTATGAATGGAAAGTACGTAATGGCCCTTTTTTAAGGAATTACATGCTTTAAAAAATTTTTTTTTAACGTTTATTTATTTTTGAGACAGAGAGAGACAGACATGAATGGGGGAGGGGCAGAGAGAGAGGGAGACACCGAATCGGAAGCAGGCTCCAGGCTCTGAGCCATCAGCCCAGAGCCCGACGTGGGGCTCGAACTCACGGACCGCGAGATCGTGACCTGAGCTGAAGTCGGACGCTTAACCGACTGAGCCACCCAGGTGCCCCTACATGCTTTTTAAAAACAGAATAAGGGAGCAGAAGAATAAGCAGAGATAAATTCAAAACAGGATGCTAATTTGTATTATCTTTTTTCAAAATGAATTTTTGGAATTCCTGTCATTATACATTTAACCTATTTTCATCTTGATATAGTATAGGGAAATAAATAGTACTTACATTTCTGAGAGCTTATTTGCTTAATCTAAGGCTTCAAATTTCAAGAGGCAGACAGATGGCTGAATAGTGTGGCACTGTGCTGAACCTAGGACTGGTAACAATTATTAGACGAGAGATCCACAAGAGGGTCTATGGGTAAGATGGATACAGAACACTACACAAACACAAAATTGGAATGAGGGAGCATGAAGATATTAAAAGGCCAAAGAAACAGAATCAGTGTTGCTGTAATGGATGTAGGTGTGTCTAAAATACAGAGTATTTGTTGCGACTATGAGCCCTTCAGTGCCAAGTATTGGGGATGCTAGGACTGTGTCCTCTTAAATGTATACGTTGAAACCCTAAGCCCTACTTGTGACTGTATTTGAAGATAGAGACCTTTGCAAGGTCATTAAGGTTAAATGTGGTCATACAGGTAGGTTTCTTATCTGATGAGAATGGTGTTCTTGCAAAAAACAGATGAGACACCAGACAGCTGTAAGGACACAGCAAGAAGAATGTTCTCTATAAGCCTGGAAAAGAGTTTTCACTAGAAACCGGATCCTGCTGGCACCTTGATCTTGGGCTTTCCAGCCTCCAGAGACGCAAGGAAATAGACTTCTGTTGTTTAAGCTAACCACCCAGTGTATGGTATTTTGTTACGGCAGCCCAAGCCAACTAAGAGAGAGAACAATGGTGAAACATGGAAAGAAATACAGTATTCTTTTATTAACACATGAAAAAATAGCTAGCGCCCTTGGGAGGGAATGTGTACATTATGCCAGATGCATTTAGTTTCATTTACTCCTGAGAAATATCTCTGAGATAGGTATCACGATTCCTATTTTAGTGAGACTCAGAGAAGTTAAGTAATTTATTCAATGTTACACAGCTAGTAAGTGGAGGGGCCAGGCTTCGTACTTGCCTCCATTTAATACTGCAGGCCATCCATTTCATTCATTCTTCAAATGGTACTTAAGTTGTGGCAGGAACTAAAATGGATATAGCTATGATTTTGACCAGTTCCCTGCCCTCAAGGGACTTACAACGTGAGGCGTTAGGGTCTCGACCAGGATGCTCTATCTGATATCCTGAAAGCCTGAGCCAGAAATGGAGAGGGAACATCTCAGGGACAAAGATGCAAGCATCTAGTGGTTAAGATTTGTAGTGGAAGGCTAGATTCAGAATCTACAGCCTTCTGATATAATGTAGAGCAGTACTTCTCGAAATGCACTGTGGATACAAATCGTCTCAGCGATGTGTTCAAGTATGGTTTCTGATGCAGGAGGGATGGAGGGAGCCTGAAAGTCTGCCTATCTAACAAGCTCCTGGTTATCACAGAAGGTATTGTTCCAGGGACCACAGTGGAAGTGTCCAGACACTGGGGAACAGGTGCAATACTTGTTTCATGGGCTGTCTCCATCCTTTAGCCCAGGAAGAATCCAGTTAAAGATACTGGTCCTGCATGGGCACACGTATTTGAGCTCACTAGTAAGTGAGGTCACCAGGTCTCTTTCGTAAAAAAACAAGTGTTCTTTTCCTGACTTATTCCTTATTGCACACTGTGTTGTAATTAAATCAGGTTTTATGGTTCTACATAACCCCAGGTGATCAGTTTGACAGAATTTTACATTTTACAACTAATTTGTTTCATTTTTAGAATAGAGGTCCAGGTTTTCACTCCTTTATTTGAAATCGTTATGACATCCCTTATGTGGAGGGTATACAAAAAAATTCAACAAATTCCCTAAACAAAAGCATTATATACTCAAGAAAGTGTTTTTTTGTGAACAGTTGGGCATATAATTAACTTTATTTCAGTTATGGAAACTGAAACTCACTATATTTCCTCTTTCTTTCTCTGCTCTCCCCCAGCTTTATTGAGATATCATTGACTACCTTTCCTCTTTCTTTTTTTTTCTTTAATGTTTATTTATTTTTGGGAAAGAGGGTGTGAGTGGGGGAGGGGGAGAGAGAGAGGGGGATAGAGGATCCAAAGTGGGCCCTGCGCTGACAGCAGCCAGCCTGATGTGGGGCTCGAACTCAGGAAATGCTAGATCGTTCGTGAGATCATGACCTCAGCCAGAGTTGGATGCTCAACCAACAGAGCCACCAGGCACCCCTCTTTGTTTTTTATGTTTATTTATTTATTTATTTTTGAGAGCGAGCGAGAGAGAGAGAGAGAGAGAGAGAGAGAATGAGCACATGTGTGTGTGCACAAGTGGGGGAGGAGGAGAGAGAGAGATGGAGAGAGAGAGAGAATGAGCACATGTGTGTGTGCACAAGTGGGGGAGGAGGAGAGAGAGGGAGAGAGAAAGCTGTGCTATCAGCTTGGAGCCCCATGTGGGGCTTGAACCCATGAACCGTGAGATCATGATCTGAACTGATATCAAGAGTCCGACACTTGACTGACTGAGCGGCCCAGACGCCTTACCTTTCCTCTCTCTTAACCACCACTTTCAAGGACAGATCGTATCTGAAAATGACCAAAAAAATGATTCATTTTCTGAGCTATGAGTAGCTAGGGAACTCCAATTTATTTTAGGATAAATTATAAACTTTTAGTAGAAAGATTTTGATAAAATCATTCCTGAGGTGATATCAGAGTGAGGCTTTCCTCTTCCTTGGACACTTCTTTATTCTTCCTTATGAATTCAGAGTTTTCAAATTGCTGATGTTTCTATATAGGAATGGTTTCTATACAGGGAAACTATAAACATTTTAAACAACCTTCTAAAATTAGTCCTAAATGAGCCTGTTCATTCAAGTCATATACAAATACTTTTAAAAAAAAATTTTTTTTATATTTATTTATTTTTGAGAGACAGAGTGAGACAAAGTGGGACTGGGGGAGGGGCAGAGAGAGAGGGAGACACAGGATTGGAAACAGGCTCCAGGCTCTGAGCTGTTAGCACAGAGCGTGACATGGGGCTCGAACCCACAGACTGTGAGATCATGACCTGAGCCAAAGTCAGACGCTCAACCGACTGAGCCACCCAGGCGCCCCCACAAATACTTTTTAAATGAGAGGATTAAAAGTAGTTATAAGAGGGGCGCCTGGGCAGGGGCGCCTGGGTGTCTCAGTCGGTTAAGCATCTGACTTCAGGTCATGAACTTTTTCGGTTTGTGAGTTTGAGTCCCGTGTTGGATGAGCCCCGCTTCTCTCTCTCTCTCTCCCTCTCTTTCTATTTCTCCCTCTGCCCCTCATGGGATTCTCTCTCTATCTCTCCGCCCCTTCTCTTTTTCCCTCACTCACTTGGGCCCTCTCTCAAAAATAAGTAAGTAAGTAAGTAAATAAATAATAAATAAATAAAAGAGGGGCGCCTCAGCAGCTCAGTCAGTTAAATGTCTGATTCTTGATTTTGGCTCAGGTCATGATCTCACAGTTCATGGGCTTGAGGCCCACACCGGGCTCTGTGCTGACAATGTGGAATCTGCTTGGGATTCTCTCTCTCCCTTTTATTCTCTCTCTTCTATTAACAGTTCCCTTTCTCCTTTATTAAAAAAATAAAAAACAAAATAAAGCAGTTATAAAAAATTCACCGTCTTTCTTAGTCTTCTTGTGTGACACCTAATTTATCCTCACGATAGTTATCATTTGGTATTTGCAAAGTGGCTTCCTCCAAATTGCTCAGTACGGATCACACACTTTAAAATATTGTCCCAATACCCCTATGAGACATACAGCTTGAAAGGTAGAGTAAAAACAACTAGTATCTTCTTGCCCTGACAACACCCCTGAAAACAAATCTTCAACTGCAAACAGAACAAAAACTTTTCTAAGGTTACGGAAAATTGAGCTGAAACGATAAGAGATTTGCTTACAGGCACAGATAAAACATTACCCCTGGGAGGGAAGTTACACCGGAAATAGTGGTGACTGGACAGGAAGCAAGTGCGGATTATAGGAGGATGTGGACCCCCTCCCAGTGCAGGACTTTTTTTTCCTTCCTTTCTGGTCTTAGGATCACTTCCCTACAAGAAACCTTTATCACCATGAAGCACCAGCATTTGCCTCGACTCCAAACTGACATCCCTGCCCCCTGCCCACCCTTCCCTTGCATTTCAGTCTGCCTTCACCCCTGCCCCAGACTCCGAGGTCCTTGAAGGGCAGAATCACAACTGTAGACCCATCCTCATCCTCCGACTCACCTAAAAATCCAGCAGTGCCTCCTTGGATACCTCTAGCTATTGCCACGAACCCCAGACTTTAAGGGGTCTACAACTATGGAGATTTTTCAAACGTATTCAGAATGAACTCTCATAAACCGGTGCCAATGTCAACAATTTTCAACTTTGGCCAATCGTGTTTTATCTGTTCCCCAACTTTTTTACTTTTGTTGGATTATTTTTATTTTTTATTTTTTGAAATTTTTATTCATTTTTGAGAAAGAGATATGAGCAGGGGAGGGGTAGGAAGAGAGGGGAACAGAGGATATGAAGCCGACTCTGCGCTGACAGCAGTGAGCCGGGTGTGGGGCTCGAACTCACAAACTGTGAGATCATGACCTGAGCCAGTCAGATGCCCAGCTGACTGAGCCATCCAGGTGCCCCTTGTTGGATTACTTTAAAACAAATCCCACACAACCTTGCATTTCACATACTCCAGCAGGTACCAGTAAGAAATCAGGCATTAGGTACACTCACCCATGATGCTATTATCTTAAAGCAATTAAAAAAATTTTTTTTAAATCTTTATTTTTGAGAGAGAGAGAGACAGAGTGAGAGCAGGGGAGGAACAGAGAGAGAGAGGGAGACACAGAATCTGAAGCAGGCTCCAGGTTCTGAGCTGTCAGCATAGAGCCTGACGCGGGGCTCGAACCCATGAACCTTGAGGTCATGACCTGAGCTGAAGTCGGACGCTTAACCGACTGAGCCACCCAGGCGCCCCTTAAAGCAATTTTTAAAATACCATTTAATACCCAGTCCTTGAAATTTTTACAACTGTGGAAAAAGTATTTTTACAATTGAGATGTATTAATCATTATCATTTGGCCATTTTATCTCTTATATCTCTTTTCATCTATAACCATTCCTTCATATCACTGGCTAGCTGAAGAAATCAGATCTTCCTCTTTATATTGTCTCACATTCTGGAATTGACTGTTGCTCTGTTGTGTTAATTTGTTCCTGTACCCATTCCTCACCTCTCCTCCTTATATATTGGTAGTCAGATCTAGATGTTTAATTCTGGGCTGGTTTTATTGGTAGTTAGTTCTAGATATTTGATTTAATTCTGGACTGGTTTTATGGGAGATGGGACAAGAATACTTCATAGGATTGCTTTCCATTTGTGGGAGATGACCATCAAGATGGCTCCCAGTGACTCCTGCTTGCTCATATCTATGCCCTGTGTAGTACTCCCCAACCCCCCAATGAATAGCATGACCGACTTGTGAAACAATAGGGTGTAGGTGAAATGATACATGACTTATGAGGCTAAGTCATAAAAGACCTTATAGCTGCTTCTTCTCTCTTTCATGGGTCACTCAGTCTCCAGGAAGCCAGATGTCAGGGCAAATGCAAACTCAGTGGCCCTATGGAGAAGACCTCCTGCCAACAGCCATGAGAGTGAGGCATCTTGGAAGTGGATCTTCCAGTCCCAGATGAGACCTCAGATGACTGTAACCATAGCTGACATCTTGACAGCAACTTCCAGATTCCTTGAGCTAGAACTGCCCAGATAAATCACTCCTCAATTCCTGATCAGAGAAATTGTGTGAGATGACAAAGCTTGGTATTGTTTTAAGCCATTAAACTGTGGAGTAACATATTACACAATAAAAAAAAAATTATTAGTATATCACATCCCATTTACCTGACATACTTTTAATGATCGATCAATAGGTTCAGGTGTTGTCAACCTGACCATTCCATTATAAAGTTCTTTCATTTCTTTTTAAAGATTTTATGTATGTATGCATACATTTATGCATGTATTTATTTATTTATATTTAACATTTAGTTAGTTAACATAAAGTGCAATATTGGTTTCAAGATTAGAGTTCAGTGATTCATCACTTATATTCAACACCCAGTGCTCATCACAAGCACCCTCCTTATACTCATCCCCCATCTAGCCCATCTCCCCCACCTCCCTCCATCAACCTATAGTTTGTTCTCTATCATTGAATCTCTCGTGCTTTCTTTCCCTGTCTTCTCTTCCCCCACTTTTCCCATATATTCATCTATTTTGTTTCTTAAATTCCACATGAGTGAAATCATAGTATTTGTCTTTCTCTGATTGACTTATTTCACTTAGCATACTACCATCTAGCTCCATTCACCTTATTGCAAATGGCATTGCAAATGGCAACATTTCATTCTTTTTGATGGCTGATGTAATATTCCATTGTGTGTGTGTGTGTGTGTGTGTGTGTGTGTGTACCACATCTTCTTTATCCATTCATCAGTCACTGGAGATTTGGGTTCTCTTCATAATTTGGCTATTTTTTGATAATGCTGCTATAAACATTGGGATGCATGTATCTCTTCAAATCTATTTTTGTATACTTTGGGTAAATACCCAAGAGTGTAATTGCTGGATTGTAGAGTTCTATTTTTAGTTTCCTGTGGAACCTCCATACTGTTCTTCATAATGGCTGCACCAGTTTGCATTTCCTCAACAGTGCAAGAGGGTTCCTCTTTCTCTACATCCTCACCAAGCCTGTTGTTTCTTGTGTTGTTAATTTTAGCCATTCTAACAAGTGTGAGGTGGTATCTCATCATGGTTTTGATTTGTGTTTCCCTGATGATGAGTGACGTTGAGCATCTTTTTATGGGTCTTGTAGCCATCTGTATGTCTTCTTTGGAAAAGTGTCCATGTCTCCTGCTCATTTCTTAACTGGGTTATTTGTGTTTTGGGTGTTGAGTTTGATAAGCTCTTTATTGATTTTGGATACAAACCCTTTATCTGATATGTCATTTGCAAACATCTTCTCTCATTCCGTTGGTTGTCTTTCAGTTTTGTTGATTGTTTCCTTTGCTGTGCAGAAGCTTTTTTATCTTGATGAAATCCCAATAGTTCATGTGTACTTTCGTTTCTGTGCCTTTGGTGACGTGTCTAGTAAAAAGTTGCTCCAGCCTGGGTTCTCCTCTAGGATTTTGATGGTTTCCTATCTCCCATTTAGGTATTTCATCCATTTTGAATTTCTTTTCATGTATGGTGTAAGAAAGTGGTCCAGTTTCATTCTTCTGCAGGTTGCCTTCCAGTTTTCCCAGCACAACACCATTTGCGAAAGAGATTGTCTTTTTTCCATTGGATATTCTTTCCTGCTTTGTCAAAGATGAGTTGACCATATAGTTGTGGGTCTATTTCTGGATTTTCTCTTCTGTTCCATTTATATATGTGTCTGTTTTTGTGCCAGTACCATACTACTTGATGAGTACAGCTTTGTAATATAGCATGAAATCCAGAATCGTGATGTCTCCCATCTTGTTTTTACATTTTTAGGATTGCTTTGGCTAGTTGGTCTTTTGTGGTTCCATACAAATTTTCGGGTTGTTTGTTCTAGTTCTGCAAAAATACTGGTGGTATTTTGATAGGGATTGCATTAATTGCGTAAATTGCTTTGGGTAGTATGGAATTTTAACATTGTTTGTTCTTCCAATCCATGACCATGGAATGCTTTTCCATTTCTTTATGTCCTTTTCTATTTCTTTTATAAGTGTTCTATAGTTTCCAGAGTAGAGATCTTTTACCTCTTTAGTTAGGTTTATTTCCAGGTATCTTATTGTTTTTGGTGCAAATACAAATGGGATTCCTTGATTTCTTTTTCTGCTGCTTTATTACTGGGGCATAAAAATGCAACAGATTTCTGCACGTTGATTTTATATGCTGTGGCTTTGCTGAATTCATGTATTAGTACTAGCAATTTTTTTGGTGGGGAGATTTTATTTTTTTAAGTAATCTCTACCCCGCAGGGTGGGGGCTTGAACTCATGTTGCTGAGGTTAAGAGTCACATGCTCTTCTGACTGAGCCAGCCAGGTGCCCCATTATAAAATTCTCCATGAATGTTTTGTCTACTAGTGTTAACAGCCACTGATGTTCACTTACTGGATTTATTATTTTATTGAATGTTCCATAAATCTTTCATGTTTATCAATTGGGATTCTTCCATAAAGAACAACATTCCCTTATCAACTACATGGAAACATTACAATACACTTTGTATAGGAAAAACGTGACAAACACCCTATTGAGAAGGTTCTTAATGACAAATGTAGAAAAATCACTAGAAAAGTAACTGATATTTAAAAGCAAAAACTTGGAAGTTTTATGTTGGTTAAGTTAAGCGACACTTTATAATTTTTAATTGTTAAAAAAGATTTTCTTTTTAAGTAATGTCTACATCCAACATGGGGCTCAAACTCACAAACCGAAGATGAAGAGTTGCTTTATCTACTGACTGAGCCACCCAGGTGCCCCTAAAATTTTTTAATTCTTATGTTATTTCGACACCTTCTTCACCGATTGGCCTTAAGCAATTAACTATCAGTGTATTCAAATCAGAACATTTTAAATATAAAGTCATGGGGGTGAGGTGAGGAAGCATTTATGACATGATGCTAAATAGCTAGTCTGTTCTGTTTTTGAAGAATGTAATTGGATGCTTTGGTGTCAAGTGGGAAATGAGATGTGAAATTTGGAGAAAATGGTGTTGTGTTTTGGTTGCCACTGAGCACTGACTTTTAGTGGAGGAATAGGTCTAATATGACTACCAGCACTTTCTGTCCCATTCAGCTTTAAAGAGTCTCCTGGGCTAAGTATTTTGCAAAGCAGCAAACATTACTGCCTGTGTAGTTCTTATTATGATCACTTTAACACTATTTTATGTAATCACTTCTGGGCTATAAAGCGGGGCAATTCCGAATGCTACAAGGTCATCTGAAATTCTGGCTAAAAATATATACGATAATTGTCCACCATTCCAGAAATTATTCCCCAGCCAGATCTGGCTATGAGGATGGATTTTTCCTCCCTCTTTTCAAATACATCACCTGCCACGTGTTATATTTTCTAAATAATGAATCTGTTAAACTATTTTATTTCTTAGGATCAGGAATAGTTAAATGCCAGTGGTGTTGCTTTAAATGGTTTTCAACCATTTCCTCAGGGAAAGCTTTTATGTACATTAAGATTTTATTTCACATTTTGTGAAAACCCACTGTTTGGGGAAAGGAAACTCTGAGCTCTCACATTTTAAATGTTCATGTTAGAAGTGTGTATCCTTAATTCATGATTAGCTTTGACCAGTTACCACTGTCTAACTTACTTTTTAGGTTTTCCTCGATTCAATGAAGTTCCACTTTCCAAACACTTATTGAATGTTTATGCTCATAAGACATGGGGTATTAGAGTTACAAACATGAGCGAGTGAGGAAATAATGCCCAGTATTCATCCGAAATGGCCAGTAAGTTTCATTTGATGAGCAACTTTGATTATTAGGGACTTCCAGGAGTGCTATATAGGGAACTCAATGACCACATTCAAGGTCAGCAGGCAAGATTGCCAACATCAAAGTGATACCTTCCACAGTCAAGAGAGTGGGAATTGGTGGTAAAATTGCAAATTTCAACCTAAAATTTATGAGAAAATTTAGGAGAAAGAATCATTATTTCTCAATCGCTTCATAGAGGAAGTAGCTATGTAGCAATCTAGAACAGTTGATTGATGAGGCTGGAGCACAATTTGCATAAAGAAATATGGGAGGCAAAGTGGGAAGGGCAGTGACTTAAAGAGGAACAAAATCAATATCTCACTAGGTATCAAAACAATTGGGCTTGATACATTTTATACTTGTATATCAGATCATGGTGCTTATAAGACTAAATGACTCTATTTCTTACTTTAAAAAATATAAGCCAGGTCATGGTCTCACGGTTCATGAGTTCAAGCCCCACGTCGAGCTGTGTGCTGATGGGGTGGTGACTGCTTGGGATTCTTTCTCTCCTTCTCTCTGCCCCTTCCTTGCTTGTGCTCTCTCTCTCTGTCTCTCTCTGTCTCTCTGTCTCTCAAAATAAATAAACTTTAAAAAGACATAAAAAATATAAGCAAAGTTTAAAACGTCTCTAACTAACATAACATATAATAACGTATTATTATAGTGGGTACTTACCGTTGCCCAACATACATTTCCATTCTTTCTAGTATTTTAAAATTTTATTGGGAAACCATTCCCCCCTGCTGTCATTATTTGTCCTAGAGTACCGGTTTCTCCTGTTCCAGGGGAAAACCAGTTAGCATATCCAATCCTCTGGCCAACTAATAGTGAAGGGCATCTAACCCAATCAGAGCCAAGGAGATAAGACAAGACATTGGCTAGTCTTCTGAGAAAGGAGAGTATTCACACCTCCACAGAATTTGGTGATGTAAGGATGAAAGGCCTGATCCTGCTACAGCCATCTTGGTTCTGAAAAGGGAGAGAATCTCAAGATAAAGCCAACATACAGAGGAGGACATATTTGAGATTTGGAGATGAATTGAGTGCAGAGAACACTGCATAAGCCCCTAGATCACATTATGCCTGAAGCTGGAGTTATCCTTGAACCAGCAGATAGATGAACCAACACATTTATTTTATTAGGTAAGCAGGTGTGATTTGGATTTTCCATCATTTGCCACAGAAGGAGTCTTAGCTTATAGAATGATTTTAAATCATTACAGTTTGAAGTTCTTTCTGGAGTCCAACAAAGGTTCCTTCTGTGCTTTAAATGTGCCCTTGTTAATTTGCTCCTGAAATGATTTTGATAGAAAACTTCTGGGGAAACAGAGATCAGTTACTCTTTTACCTAGTGACTTTTACATCTTTGTATGCCAACAGGTGTCTGCAAGTTTTCTTGGAATACTGGTTTATTTTTTACGTTATGTAGATGAGTTTTAAAATTTCTTTTTGTTTGATTTTTTAAAAAGCTTAAGTGATTTATTTTGAGAGGGAGAGAGAGCGAGTGAGTAGGGGAGGAGCAGAGAGAGAGGGAGAGACAGAATCCCAAGCAGGCTCTGCACCATCAGCACAGAGCCCAACGTGGGGCTCAATCTCATGAACCATGAGATCAAGACTTAAGCATAAGTCAAGAGCTAGACACTCAACCGACTGAGCCACCAAGGCGCCCCAAAAGATACGTAAACATAGAAAATTAAATCCATAATGCACTTCAAAACAGTTTAAAAAAAAAAGGCGTAGGCATTCATAAAAATGTTCAATAGCCTAAGAAAAGCCATTCATTTTTTTCTCATGTACTATGAGCTTTTAAAATCATCATTGTTTTGAAGAAATGATGTGTTTGGATTTAGATGTGTTAACCTTGAAGTAATGGTGTGTGTACAAACATCTGCTGAGAAAAGGAAAGAGAAGCATGATCAGAGATGTCACCACTGAGAAATGAGGGCAGAAAAAAGGCCACATGGGATCTGGCACAAGGAGAACATGTGCGTCCTCTGGGACAGCAGATTGAGAGAGAGGCATAGAGAGAAGCAATGTCCAGGGAGTCTGGAGGAGGAAAACGCTGTCAAGGTTTGGGCAGTGGAGGTGTTTGATAATTTTCATGGAGAAAAATGTAATGTCAGGGCCAGGTGACTGAACTTTTGAAGTCACTTGGACAGATTCTGTTACGAGAATTCAGTAATTTAAAATAACAAAAACGTACCGTCTTTTAGTTTTGTCGGTTGGAAATCCAACACTGTTCTCTGTCATTGGGTAAAAAGTCAAGATTGCAGAAGAGCTGCATTCTTTTCTGGAAGCTCTAGGAGGGAATCTGTTTCCGTGCCTTTTCCAACTTCTAGAGGCTGCCTGCAATTCCTCAGCTCATGGCCCCTTTTCTATCTTTAAAGTCAGTCAACAGGAGGTCAAGTCATTCTCTCACTGAATCATTCTGACCTCTGTTGTCTCTCTCTCCCATTTTTTAAGGATCGGTCTGATTACAATGGATCCACCTAGATAATCCATGATAAATCTCTCTAGTCTAAAGTCAACTGATTAGCAATCTTAATTCCATCTGTAACCTTAATGCCCCTTTGCCATGTATTGTACCATATTCACAGACTCTGGGACTTAGGATGCAGACATCTTCTCATTATTGTGCCTACCACAGGCTCGGGAAAGATGATGGCTCATGTCAACTCCACACAGCATTAGCTGGAGCATTTAGACTGGGTCTGGAGGATCCACTTCCTGGATAGCTCAGTTCTTCTCTGCGTGGGCATCTCCATGGGGCAGCTGTGCCTTCCTCATAATATGTTGCTTGTTTTTTGAGAGCTATTATTCCGAAGGACAGGAAATGGAAGCCGTCCATCTTGTAAGGCGTTGGTCTGGAAATCGACACAATGTCACTTCCATCATATTCAGTTGATGGAATTGAGTCACAATGCTCATCTAGATTCAAGGGGGGGGGGGGAGGCATAGATCCCCAACTTGCAAAGGAAGGAGTGTCCAAAGACTTTGTAGCGGGTGATAATTCTCCATATCCCTCAGTGATAAAATAGGGATAATCTTTATGTGCAGTATTGCGGTTAATAGAAATAATATATATTAGGTGGCTAATCACATTCCTGTTACACATATAACAAACAATAAATGGAGCAAAGACAATTATCAGAGATGTCTGTTGAACATGCAAATATGTATGAACACACGAATGCTGTGATTCTTATTATTTGTGGGTATGGATTTGTATAAAGATCTCTTTGTAAACCCAATGAAGGCGGTGATCCCTCTCCCCAGAAAAACATGCACAGGCACTTATGTATACACCAGAAGACCATTTCAGGGGACTTCCACATTAGGTTAAGATCCTTAGCACTGAAACATAGAGTAACAGTAGACGAAAATACTGCAGGATGACTGTGCATGTGATGTGGGGCATAATTTGGATATATTTTTTAGATCTGGGGCCAGATAGAGTTTTCATATCTGCTTCCAAGACAGCCTGCTTTGCTTTTTTCGTTAAGTCAGAGATGTTAGGAAAAGACGTTCCATTGAAAGTTCCATTAAAAGTGCCTGCATGTGTTGTTTGATTTTATTTGTCCTGCTCTTGTAAAGGAAACGCTATTAGATAGCAATCATCTAAGAAATATTTCTGTTATTCTTGTCAAAGCTCTTAATCTTTTGTTGTACTTAAATTTTTTTCATTTTTCCATTTCCACTCTGACATCATGCCTATATAAATCATTGCACATTTATGCAATTAATCATTAATTGTTTCAACAGTAGTTTTTATTTTAAACTTAAAAAAATGTTTATTTATTTATGAGAGGGGGAGGGGCAGAGAGAGGGTGGGGACAGAGGATCTGAGGTAGGCTTTGTCCTGACACCAAAAAACCTGATGCAGGGTTTCAACTCATGAACCCAGAGACCATGACCTGAGCCGAAAGCAAGAGTTGGACACTTAATCAACTGAGCCACCCAGGTGCTCCAATAATAGTTTTTATTTTAGAAAGCATTATGTCTTCCTACAAATCAAAGTCATAGATAATCCTGAGAACTTAAACAACACGGAGATAAAACAAAGAGGGAGAGGTCTTTATATACTGTGGAAGCATAACCATGACTAATAGTCTGGAAGACATCCTTCCGGACTTACTATCATGTTTATATACACCTAAAACAAAAATGGGACCATATTATACAACTACACAGCTGTTTTCTCTGTTCCCTTAATATATCAGACACATCTTTCCATGCTGGTGCTTGTTGATCCACTTCAGTATTTTTTTTAAGCTTATTTATTTATTTTAAGAGAGAGGGAGGAAGCAGGGGAGAGGCAGAGAGACAGGGAGAGAGAGAATCCCAAGCAGGCTTCGTACTGTCGGTGAGGAGCCCGATGCAGAGCTTGAACCCACGAACTGTGAGTTTATGACCTGAGCGAAACCAAGAGTCAGATACTTAACTGACTGAGCCACCCAGATGCCCCCACTTCACTATTTTTTAAAAAAACTTTTTTGAACATTTATTTATTTTTGAGAGACAGATTATGAACAGGTGAGGGACAGAGAGAGAGAGGGAGACACAGAATTTGAAGCAGGCTTCAGGCTCCAAGCTGTCAGCACAGAGCCCCATGCGAGGCCCGAACTCACAAACCGCGAGATCAAGACCTGAGCTGAAGTCGGACGCTTAACCGACTGAGCCACCCAGGCGCCCCTTGACTTCACTATTTTTAATGGCTGAATAATATTCTATTATGTGGATATATCAGAATATATTTTACCAAAAATAAAGCCTTAGTTAGAAGATTGGGATGAGAGGGGGTTGTAAGAGTTAACTAAATACATTGGAAAAGGAGATTATTTTATGCTTTTCCTTCCTCCCCCTGCTTCCCAATTAATCCTCAAGCTAGTTCACTGGAAGAACTGGAAGACGCCCTTAATCAATGCCCTCTTGTCATTTTTTTTTTTTTTAAGAGAGAGAGAGTGAGAGAGGGGGAAAAGGGGCAGAGAGAAAGAGAGAGAGAGAATCTCAGGCAGGCTCCATGAGACCCTGGGATCATGACCTGAGCCTAAACCAAGAATCGGATGCTCAACCAACTGAGCCACTCAGGTGCTCAATGCCTTGTAATTTATTTCTTTGTATCCAGCCCCATGATGGGCATAGAGATTACAGAAAGAGAGAAAGAAAGAAAGAAAGAAAGAAAGAAAGAAAGAAAGAAAGAAAAAAGAGAAAGAGAAAGAAAAGAGAGAGAGAAAGCAAGAAACCGAGAAAGAGAGAGAGAATGAAAGAAAGGACCCAGGATCCCCATTTTTCACACAGAGAACATGATGGGAGGGGGAAATGCAAGAACTCTGTCAAATGACAAAAAGACAATCGAGTAAATTTTGAAGATCTAATCGACTTTACTAATTAACTCATGAAATGAGCAGCATTCCGTCTAGCAAGTAGATGGGAGCTCCACAGGGAGAGAAGGAATGGCGAAAAAAGGAAATTATTAGCAAAGAATCCATTGTTTTAGGCGAGGTCTCCTTCCTTAGGGGAACAGGAAGGGTGTCCCTCAGTAAATTTCCTAGTGCTGATCAGGATACTCCCATGCTTACCTGTTAAAGGTCACATTCCTGGGGGACTCGAACTGCAGTTAGGTTAAGTATGTAGCCCAGGTATACCGGCTTGTGGTCTTAACCTAAGCGATGCCATTTTGGGCCTGTGGTTTTCCTTCCACCCACTTGAAGTCAAGAAGGAAGCCTGGCATTATCAGAACCGAGCTGAACCCGATGAAGAGTTGGAGATTCTGATTTCTAGAAGCAGCTTTACCTAAACGGAAAGCCTGGAGTTCACGAGGGCTAGACAGCTTATGGTACCGTTTCACAAATATTTCTTCACATCTGCTTCCCTAACCCCTGTGTATAGATGGAAAATGTTTTTATTCTCATTTGACACTGATAAAATAGAGAGGTTAAGTGGCTTGTACAAGGTCGTGCGGGTAGGAAGTGGTATTAGAATGAATTATTGGTTTGCAAATAAGAAAACCTGGCCTTCTAACTTAATTATGGTGATCACTTTCTAATTCATACTTCATTACTTACATTCACTGAGCCAATCTCCTAGTTACTATAGAGAAGGACGCTGAAACTTGGAAGCAAGAAGCATACATTGGGAAGAAATTATTTTCAGAAATCAATATGTAATATTTGCATAGACAGTTCCAGTTTACATTCTTAAAATTCAGTTAAAATTTTATTTCACAACCATTCTTTTTACTTACTGCCTCTTCATGCTTTAATAATAGTATATTAAGGAAACTGGCAATAAGAGTATCCTTCATTTTATTATTTTATTGTTATTTTTTAAAAGTTTATTTATTTTTGGGAGAGGGGGAGAGGCAGAGAGAAAGGGAGAGAAAGAATCTTAAGCAGGCTCCACGTTTAGCACAGAGACCAGCTTGGGGCTCAAGCCCACAACCCAGAGATCATGACCTGAGTGAAATCAAGAGTCAGATGCTTAACTGACTGAGCCACCCAGGCACCCCTAAGAGTATCCTTTAAAATGAGTAACGGGGGCGCCTGGGTGGCTCAGTTGGTTAAGTGTCTGACTTCGGCTCAGGTCATGATCTCGCGGTCTGTGAGTTCGAGCCCCGTGTCGGGCTCTGTGCTGACAGCTCAGAGCCTGGATCCTGTTTCAGAGTCTGTGTCTCCCTCTCTCTGACCCTCCCCTGTTCATGCTCTGTCTCTCCCTGTCTCAAAAATAAATAAAAAAAAGTTAAAAAAAATTAAAAAAATAATAAAATGAGTAACGGACTCTGTTAGGCAACAATATGTCAAGAGAATAAGAGCAAAGGAGTATTTTACCACTACACTGAATATCTAGTTTTAATTCCATTTGTGAACCGCTGGCAGGCCCTAGTCCGTGAGGGGATCATCTTGCTCCATGGACACTTGAGGTAGACACAAATCACAATATGTAAACAAACTCCCTAGTCTTAGGAGAATTTAATGTTTCTATTGCAGGACTTTTAAAATCTCCCTCTCACCTTAATTTCATTTCCATCCTCACATTCCAAAAGAAAGCTTCCCCACGCATATAAAGCACACAGGAATTTCCCCTCTAATAGAACTATCAAATGGGAAGGGCTTACTCATTGCCCCAAAGTGTCCCTTCTGGGCATCACAGTGAGTCTTGCTTTGAAACAAGTAAGAGATCTCCGAAGCCTTTCATGACCTATTCTTTATGCATCAACACTGCTCCTACTCGGACTTGGTTTCATGATCTCACTTTTTAAACTTGCACTTTTGTCCCCACGAGTTCTGGTTTCAGTTACACATTTGGCTCAGCTCTGTTAGTCAGCTCCCAGCACGGCTCTTGCAGAATACCAGCCCTGCCCTGCTCTCCTCCCCTCGTCATCCCCCCCCTCCACCCTCTAACCACCAGTCGTTTCAGACCCTCTTTGCTTGGCCTGGGTGGCACACTATTTCCTCTAATCTTATCCAAGTAAGTTTTTTCCCCCCCTACCTCTATGATCTTCTTATACCAGAAAGAATATTTTTTTTTGACTTTTTGCCTCCTCAAAGAGAGAATTTGCTGTTTGCCCAAGTAGTTCTTGTTTTATTCCAATTTTATTGAGATGTAATTGACATAATATTGTGTAAGTTTAAGGGATGATTATAAATAATCAAAATGTTTCCCACAGTAAGGTTAACACATCCTTCATCTTACATAATTGTCATTTAGTTGTTGTCATAGTGAGAATATTAAAGCTCTACTCCTACTGCAAGTTTAGAGTATACCACACAGTACTGTTAAGTATAGTCACCACGCTGTAAGTTATACCCCCTGAATTTGTTCATCTTGTAATGGGAAGTTTGTACTTTTTGACAAACGTCCCCCATTTTCCCTACCCTCAAGCCACTGGCAACCGCCATTCTACTCTCTATTCTGTGGGTTCAATGATTTTATTTTATTTATAACTTAAAAAAATTTTTTTAAATGTTTATTTATTTTTGAGAGACAGAGTGTGAGTTGGAGAGGGGCAGAGAGACAAAGGGAGACAGAGAATCTGAAGCAGGCTCCAGGCTCCAAGCTGTCAGCCCCGACACGGGGTTTGAACCCACAAACTGTGAGATCATGACCTGAGCCGAAGTCAGACATTTCACGGATTGAGCCACCTGGCGCCCCTTTATTTGTAACTTTTTAAAGTGTATTTATTTTGTGAGAGAATGGGAGGGTGGTGGGCAGAGAAAGAGGGGGAGAGAGAATCCCAACCAGGCTCTGCACTCTCAGCACAGAGCCCTACACAGGGCTCGATCCCAAGAACCGTGAAATCATGTCCTGAGCAGAAACCAAGAGCTGGATGCATACCAGGCTCCACTATGAGTTCAATGATTTTAGATTACGCATGTAAGTGAGATCATACGGTATTTGTGTTCTGTCTTGTTTCACCTAAGATAATGACCTCAAGGTCCATCCACGTTGCTGCAAATGGCAGGATGTCCTTCGTTGTTTATGGCTGAATAATATTCCTCTGTGTGTGTGTGTGTGTGTGTGTGTGTGTGTGTATACACGTGTATCACATCTTTATCCATTCATCTATCGAGGGACACTTAGGTTGCTTCCTAACCTGGCCATCCTAAATAATGCATCAGTGGACACGAGAGTATAGCTGTCTCTTCAAGACTGTGTTGCCATTTCCTTAGATGTACACGCAGAAGTGGGGAGGCTGGGCCATACAGCAGTTCTACTTGTAATTTTTTTTTTTTTTGAGGAAACTTCGTACTATTTTTTGTAGTGGCTATACTTAGGTACATTCCCACCAAAGGTGCTCT
Source organism: Panthera leo (assembly GCF_018350215.1). Classification (NCBI taxonomy): domain Eukaryota; kingdom Metazoa; phylum Chordata; class Mammalia; order Carnivora; family Felidae; genus Panthera; species Panthera leo. The sequence continues at coordinate 100,877,915 of NC_056679.1, read as the reverse complement.
ACTGTTCCCTTCTCTCCATCCACATCCTCCCCGAACCTTGGTATCTCTTGTCTTTTTGATAACAGCCATTCTCACAGGTGTCAGGTGGTATCTCGTTGTGGTCTTGATTTGCATTTCCCTGACGATGAGTGATGTTGAGCACCTTGTCATGTACCTGTTGGCCATGTGTATGCCTTCTTGGAAAAATGTCTATTCAGATCCTCTGCCCATGTTAAAATCAGTTGATGATGATGACGATGACTATGACTTGTTTATATAAATTGGATATTAATCCCTTGTGGAAAAAATGGTTTGCAAATATTTTCTCCCATTCTGTAGGTTGCCTTTTCCTTCTGTTGATCGTGTCTTTTGCTGTACAGAAGGTGTTTACTTGGATGTAGTCCCACGTGTTGATTTTTCTTTTTGTTGCTATGTGCTTTTGGTGTCAAAGCCAAAAGATCATTGCTAGGACCAATGTCAAGGAGTTTTCCCCTATGCATTCTTGTAGGAGTTTATGGTTTGAGGTCTTATGTTTAAGTACTTAGTGCATTTTGAGTTAATTTTTGTGAGTGGTCTAAGACTGGGGTCCAGTTTCATTCTTTTGCATATCTAGTTTTCTCAACATCATTTACTGAAGAGACTACCCTTTCCCCATTGAGTACTCTTGGCTCCCTTGTCAAATATTAGTTGACCATATATGCATGGATTTTTCTCCTGGGCTCTTAGTTCTGTTCTACTGATCTATGTGTCTATCTATTGTTTATGTTGGTATCATACTGTTTGGACTGCTCTAACTTTGTGATATAGTTAGAATCAGGAAGTGTGATGCCTCCAGCTTTATTTTTCTTATGATTATTTTGGCTATTCCTGGTCTTTGGGGATTCCATATAAATTTTAAGATTGCCTTTTCTATTTCTATGAAAAATGCCTTCAGAATTTTGATAGGGATTGCACTGAACCTTCAGATGGTTCTGAGTAGAATGAACATTTTAATAACTTTAATTCTCCCAATCCATGAACATTCCATATATTTCCATTTATTTGTATCTTCCCAATTTCTTTCATCAGAGTCTTATAGTTATTCGTGCATACATCTTTCCCTTCCTTGGTTAAATTTGTTCCTAATTATTTCATTATTTTTGATGCTATTGTAAACGGCATTGTTTTCTTTCTTTTTTTTTCAGATAGTTCATTGTTAGTATATAAAAACTCAACTGATTTTTCTTCCTACATTGCAGCCTATCTAAGCTGACCATACCTAATAAGGCAGCTGTATCATGTCAAGGACAGTTCCCTTCTATCTTGTTGCCTTGAATGTGTGACATCTTAATACGTGACTTCCATGTTTTTTTTTTTTTTGTCCAAGATGTCTTCTCTAGCTCTTGCTACAATGTCCATGTCACAACCTTTAGAAAGAAGAAAAAAGGGAAGTGGAGAGCATGACCCATTTCAACCAGGGTGTTATAAATGTCACTTTTACTTGGCCAGCACTTGGTTACACTGTCAAACCTAGCTTTTAAGGAGCTTGGAAAGTCTAGCATTAGCCAGGGTGGCTATGTACCCCACTAAAATTTTGGGACTTGACCAATTAAGGAGAATGAATATTGGAAAGATCTAGCAATTTTTGCCACATTACTTGAAGCTAAATCATATTTCTCTAAAGTCTGATGTGTGTAACCCTAAAGTAACGGGTTATGTTGGCTCTTCAGTTTTCTTCAGTGGGTCTGAAATATTTTATCCCCAAAATACTCACAACTAGCTAGGACTTTGGAACTCTCTGAATGTTGAAAATGATCCCTTAAAAAGAGGGCTTTTGTTCCTTTCTACCAAGAATCACATAATTCAATATTTTGTTGAAATGGTAGATGGAATCCTCCAGTCTCCAAGGAAACTTTATTTCTTGATGTATGAGGAACTATAATAACAAGGAGGCCAGAAGTTAGCTGGGAGAATTACAACCAAGTTTGCCCCAGCCAAAGTTTAAAATGGTCCTGTAAAGCTGAAAAAAAATTTTTTTTTTTCAAATAACTTGGTTTTTGGCAAGTATCTCTGTATAACTCATGGTTCTTCTGAGAAACAGAATCAATAGATTATATATGTAAATTTATATATATATAAATTTATTATAATTAATTGGCTCATGCAATTTTAGAGGTACAGAAGTCCTGATTATCTGTCATCTGCAAGTTGGAAAACCAGGAAGTTGGTGGTGTGATTCAGTCCAAGTCTGAAGGCCTCAGAACCAGAAACACTGATCCCTGAGGGCAGGAGAAGATAGATGTCCTTGTTCAAGCAAAGGGAGCCAACTTCCTTTGTCATACTTCTTTTGTCTTTTTGTTCTGTTTGAGTCCTTTACAGATCAGATAATGCCCACCCATACTACTGAGAATGATCTTCTTTACTTGGAATACTGATTCAAATGCTAATCTCTTCCATGGGGTGCCTGGGTGGCTCAGTGGACTCCCGCTCAGGTCATGATCTCATGGTGCATGGGTTTGAGCCCCATATCAGGCTCTGTGATGACAACTCAGAGCCTGGAGCCTGCTTCAGATTCTGTGTCTCCCTTTCTCTCTCTGCCCCTCCCCTGCTCATGCTCTTTTCTCTCTCAAAAATAAATAAATATTAAAAAAAATTCAAATGCTAATCTTTTCCAAAAACACCCTCAACAGATATACTCAGAAAGAATGTCTTTCCAGTTACATGGTCATCCCTTAGCCCTGTCAAGTAGACACAGAAAAGTAACCATCACAATCTTTAAAGTATTACAATCAGGAAGAGACTTAAATATAAGAAAAGTCCTAGGACTGGCTGACTGTAGAGAGGGAAATATTCTGTTTAACTCTCTCCCTTTCTGTGTAAACAGAAAATGGTTATTTGGAGAAGCAGCTGATTCTAGGGCTGGAGCAGGGAAAGTACAAGGTCAGCTAAAACATCCTGTGGTGCCAGAAAGTAAGGAAGTGGTCAAAAAGTGATGTGGAGTCATGTCAAAAGGACACAGGAGCCAACAGGAAGGAGTCCCCAATGGCCAAATCTGGGACAAATGAGCAAAAACAAATTTTAAGTAATTAATTATAACCCATAAGATAAAATAAATATTCATGAGTTTATATTGATATAAATAAGTAATCAATAACTAAATGGGAGAAAGTAGACACTTCTTCCTTAGAATAAAATTCCAAGTAACAAGGTAGAAGCGATGAGGAAAGTAGAGAATCATCATATAACAAACACTTTGTAGTAATAATTATGGGCAAAAATCATTAACGGATGATAACATCAGTGGGTGAAAGTTTGCTGAGAGGCAGGATATTTGCAGAGGCTCAAAATTCCTCTCTATGAAATACTAGTTACAGTGAGGAATTAATCCAGTGAGGGAACTGGGTAGACCTGACCTTTACCAAGAGGTCAAAGTCAACATCATCAGGCATGAGACACCTTATATTACATTCCTCCAATGGGCACTGACAAGGTCAGAGCATAACTCTGTGGTATCCTTGACAAAAATGCATAACTTGAATTTAATCATGAGGAAACAGACAAACCAAAAGTAAGAGACATTCTCTAAGTAACTAGCCAGTGCTCTTAAAATATGTCAAAATTAAGAAAGACTAGGAAAGGCTCCAGACTGGAGGAGACAAGGGAGATACGAAACCAAACACAGAGGCACTAGATTGGACCCTGAACCAGTGGATGAAATTTAAGTACTGTAGAATAGTTAATAATATAAATCAATGTTAATGTCCTGGTTTTGATTATTATATGATTATATAACATATTAACATTTGGGGAAGCTGGTGGGGGGTATACAAGAAGTCTTCGTAATATTTTTTTCTAAGTCTGAAATTATTTTATTTTATTTTATTCATTTAAAAAATTTACTGTTTATTTATTCTTGAGAAAGAGAGAGTGTGTGAGCAGGGGAGGGTCAGAGAGAGAGGGAGACAAAGAATCTGAAGCAGGCTTCAGTCTCTGAGCTGTCTGCACAGAACCTGATGTGGGGCTTGAACTCACTGTGAGATCATGACCTGAGCTGAAGTTGGATGCTTAACCAACTGAGCCACCCAGGCGCCCCTGAAATTATTTTAAAATAAACATTTTGTAAAGGAAGAAAATGGTGATAAGTCTGGGGAGGTGATCACAAGCATTGCACAGGTTTTTCTCCCTTTGCCTGTAGGTCAATGAATTGAACTTCGAAAGCATTCTGATATATGTACTTTTCAAGCAAAACTTACGTGTTACCAACTCCTTCACCTCTCTCTGCATCTTCCTTTTCCTTGGTGCCATATTATAGTTTAACAGCCAGATCTCTAAGCAGTATTCCATATGTAGCAATATTGATAGGATACTGATTTGTATCCAATACCCTTTCCTGACAAAGACTGGCAACGTGTTTAACTTTTGGCTGCAGCACCATAGGTTCTATGCTTTTAGGGGCCTATAAATGTGACTTTAAGATTCAGCCTGCAGATCGGGACAGGATAGAACTTTAAAGTTTCCTTGGGGAGGGCTGGGATTATCTGTACTCCCTGCCCACCTGCCCTCTGTACCCTTTGGATTATCCTAATTTGTGTGAAGTTTTCATTTGCTTTAAAAAAAAAAAAAAAATTATTTATTTATTTAATGAGAGAGAGAGAGAGTGCACGAGTGGGGAAAGGGCAGAGAGAGGAGAGCGGGAAACCCAGGCAGGATCCACGTTGCCAGTGTGGAGCCCGACACAGGGCTTGATCCCATCAACTGTGAGATCCTGATGTGAGCCAAAAACAAGAGTCAGACGCTTAACCAACTGAGCCACCCAGGTGCCCCTCCTTTTGCCTTTTTGTTTTCTACTTTTCTTATCATTGCCAGAATCTTATGATTCCTGTACAGGGCGGGAAACATTTGAATCTGGTATGTCAGACATTGGTAGAGCTATCTGGCCAATTCTGGGGCGACTACATTAGAAGTTTATTTGTATGGAGGCTAATAGGCTTCTCTGGGAAAAAACTTATGGGCATGTGTCATCTCTAAGATAATCACATAGGACTAGAACCTCTTGTAGATTATTTACCATTTGATCTGACATCTCTTACTTTGAAAGAGTCTGTGAATGAGAATTTTCCTTATGTCTCCATCACGGCTTTTCTGTTACCTCCTTTTTTCCATTCACTAGGGGAGAGTGCCACTATAGCTAAACTTTTTATATATATTATCTCTAATCTTTTTAGGCATTAATATATATTCTTTTCCAGAATGAGAAAACTGAAGTTCAAAGATTATACAACAACTAGAAAAAATATCACTTTGAACTTTGTGATTATTCCAGAATGCCATGATCCCCAAATCTTCAGGTAATCCCAGGGAAGCTCTAACAGATTCTAGCTAGCTATTTACTCTCTGATACATTTAAGTAGCATAACTATCTACTTCTGGCAAATCACATAGGAGTTCTGCTCCCTCTAGAATCAGAGTTCTTTGGAAACCATTCAAAAGGAAGAATAAAGTACAGCCAGCAGCTTTTTTTAAAACAAGGATAATTGATTAACTTCCATTAGGTCTGTGGCCTAATTCTTAGGCCTTTAGGAATGACTATGGGCCTTGAACACAAGCTTATTTTCAAATCTCTAAAAAAGTTCTCTGGAGTTACTTCTAGATTTCAACATCCTCATTGGCATCCAAAAAACTAGATTTTCAATGACTACATAATGCCTGGGAATGGCAAAATTTTACCCTATGAGAGACCAAACTCTAAAACAGTTACTTCTACTATAAATTAACAAATTTTGGGGTTGCCTGATTGGCTCAGTAGTTGCAGCATTGCGACTCCTGGTCTTGGAGTCATGAGTTCAAGCCCCATGTTGGGTGTTGAGATTTACTCAAAAAAAAAAAAAAAAAAAAAAAAAAAAAAAAAAGAAACAAATTTTGCTTCCCTGCATCTAATTTTAATGGTAGTTTTGGCTCCTATTAACCAGACTGATAATGCACTGAATTAGGGACTTCAGTAAGCTGCATTTGTAGGAGGATAACATTTTATATCTAGAAATAGTGCTTCCCATTCTTTTATTTTGAGTTAGTTTTGAGTTACTCTATACACAAAAAATAGGTATTTATGACTTATATTATGTTAAATAGTTGTGTCTTCTACTTTTTGTACCGTGCCTTTTTGTTTCATTCAATCTTAGTGAATCCTACAAGGGCAATTTTTTACAAAATAGCACTTAAGGTAAAGAAGGATCTCGAAATAATTTGAGGCAGAAACTGCTTCTTGTCTGGAAGTTCAGTTACTAGCAACATAATCATTGTTTTATATTTTAAGCAATACAATATGATCATAATATAGCCTACTTACACTTTTTTTTTTTCTCAAAATGTCTGTTTTCTCTGTTCTTATTTTCTAACCCACGGTAGGAGGCTAGAATTATACACTTCCTCTAAGGAAGGAAATGCTGAACACTGCAAAGAGTCACAGAGGAAACAAATAGTATTTGTATCTAAGAGCAAATTCAAGATACCTCAAAGCTATAACACTGACTTTAGAAATTCAGATATTTTGTTCCTATCCAAGTAAATTTACTTTGTTGGTTGGTAATCTGTGACTGAAAAGAAGGTATTGTTAACTAATATTACCCTACTTATTCACCATACACTTGGCTTTTCTGCCTTTTGTCAAAAGCAAAAACAGAGTTACAGTACTTAGAAGTTCGAGTGCGTAGGTCCTTTGCAGGAAAATAAACTACAGAACACTTTTCCTGTGGTCTACTTTTTATTCATGGCCACATTGTAACCTAGGAAATATAAAGAGAATATCCAAAGTGAAACAAACCAAAAAGAGACAGAGTCCCAGAGAAAGAGACATCCCTTAAAATTTGCCGATTTCTTTTTAGGAGTTCACCGGATTTTACGTTACTTTGATGATTTCAGCCATTCTTTAGAGAGGTAGGTATAACTATTAGAGAAAAAAGATCAACTTGGTCCTCTCATATTTTTATTGATAGAGTTATTAAGCCATCTGTTTACTGTTGGAAACTGTTCAGGTTTCACAGTCCTTGGGGCTTCTTTCAGAAGAACCAAGGTTGTGATGTTATATAGAGTTGGGATTTTATTTATACATACAGGGTTAAAGTTTTTGGGTCAATATTTTTTTTATGATCCATTACACAGAAATGATAATGTTTTGCTGGTTTTATTACAATCAATCCTATGATCATAATTTTGTTATTTATGGAAACTTTAGACTCCAGTGCTATGACAAAGGTCTTCTGTTTTGTTTTCTGCCTGTGATAAAATCTTAGAATTGGAAAGGATTATGTATTAATAGAGAGTGAGCGAGAGAGAGAGAGAGAGAGGGGGAGAGAGAGAGTGAGTCCAAAGCAGGCTCCACACCTAGCACAAAGCCCAACAGGGGGCTCAATCTCATGACCATGAGGTCATGACCTAAGCTGAAATCAAGTGTTGGATGCCTAACTGACCGAGCCACAAAAGCACCCCAGAATTGGAAAGAATTTTGAAGATCATTCCAACTTCCTCCTTATTGTAGAATATTTACCATGGTGTCTTAGGCAAATTAGCATTGATGCTTTCACTGAATACCTCTTAATATGACTCTTCTTTTTTCTAGAAGCTCTTTACCATTCCTAGAGAGCTCTAGCTGTTGCAGACTTCCACATCTGAACACACAACAAACACAAGTCTATTTCACTTCTACCTGTTAATTTTTTTCTGTCTTCCTGTCTGGAGGATTTGTGGTAAGCTCCAGTCAACATCAAATAACACAGCCTAAAGTTCCACAGATTTTGGAGAAGGAGTTTTGATCCCTATTTGATTTCCTGGGATTAAAGGTGGATGTAGGACCCTGGGATAGATTGTGCTCTTGGGGTAGATTATGTGTACTTACTGTGTTCTAAGAACTCAAAATGGAATAAGTTAGCAAGGATAAGCTGTAAAATCAAGTTCATTAATCTAAGTACACCCTATGCTGTTTGTAGCAAGAATGTTTCCCTTTAAATAAAATTAAGTGAGAGATACAGACCTTCAAGTCAGAAGCGCTCTTAGATTTGGAGTTCAAATTCTTCATTCTATGGCTGGAGGAAACTTACCCAGTGCACTCGCTAGCGTTTGCTAGCGAAGTTCCCAGGGATCTCTAGGGACCTCAGAGGCTTATCAGATGCTTTACAGATAGTGTGAAGGTTTCAGGGGGACTAATAAAATAATTTTGTTTACATGCATTTTCTGAATATTGAGGTTTAACATGATTTACTATTTTCACATGAATCTTTTCTATCTCAATAAGTATGATATTCTTAAAAGTGTGCATGTGCAACAAATGTTGGTCAGTTCATCTAGTGTGACATATGAAAAATTTCTTCGTTGTTTCCATTTGTTACATTTGCCTTTTTGTCTTCTTTTTATATATTGTGAAATGCCCCGTTCACAAAAATGAATCAATGAATCAAAGTGACACACATAGCCACACAAAGGCTCCAACTCTGTGTCACTATAAAACGTGACTCTCATGATCTGAGACAAATGAATTAGTACTGTGAAGATTTCACTCAGGCAGCTAGAATAAAAAAAGGGCGAAATCTGAAATAAAAAATAAATATCTGAATACTGGGTTTAATAAGACTGGGAGAGTCACTTTTGCGCTCATTTCTGGTGCATTGCCAGTTATGGAACTTCTATACAGTGGTATGAACCCATTCGTATAATTTTCAAGCAAAGTGGAGTGATTTCACTGTAAGTCAGTAGAATTTTTCCAAGAAAAAGTATAAAAGAATGCTTTCCAGGACAAAACTGCTGGCATTTAAGAGAAGGGCAGACATACAAAGGCTTCATTCAAAGCTTCAATACTTACAGGAAAAAAGAAAATTACACCAGTCTTAAGAAAGTTATAAAGGTAGCTAAGAAAGTGAAGATAATTATTATGATCAGATGTAAAGCAAGCAAGGAAAAAAAAAGCCTTTGACAAATTCCTTGTCAAATGACAAGACGGGATGGTGTAAAGTCACTAGCACCCAATACGGAGGAACAATTACTGTGAAGACCATGCGAACAGACATTTTGTTTTATAATTGGGTGAAATTTCCTTCAATATGTGGGAGGAACATAAATGAAGGGAGAGGTGTCTGAGGTCTGCTTCCTCTGTTTATGCTAAAAAAAAATGCAAGCTTCAAGAAAGTGTTCTTTGCACTTAGGTAATGATGACTGTAAGGGCATCACAGAGTGTGGAAAATGTTCACTCGTTTAGTACTAACAAAACTTTCTGCTCAGCAGGGAAGGGCGCTGCAAAAGGAATAAAGGAAGCCACGGCGCATATCAACCCACACATTGTTTTAGTCACAGAACGTGGTTTGTGGTTGATTTAATGGTGGGAGAGACTGAAAAGTTCTGAATATGACAAAATTGTAGCTACTGGGATTATGTCTTCTCAGAAATGTGCTGAGAAATGGGTAACAAATATAAGACTGGCTGCTTTTCAGGAAAAGATGTTTACTATTTATTTGTTTGTTTACTGTTTATTTATTTATTTATTTGGAGCAGTGGGTAGGGACAGAAGGAGAGGGAGGGAGAATCCCAAACAGGCTCTGTGTTGTCAGCATGGAGCCCAATGTAGGGCTTGATCCCAGGACCCCAGGATCATGACCTGAGCCCAAATCAAGAGTGAGAAGCTCAACGGACTGAGCCACCCAAACGCCCCCACACTTTTTAAGTGAGGGAAGACATAGGACATTTTTTTTTTCATGCAGGTAAAGACCACTCCAGTGATTTCAAAAGGCTGGTTTAAGTGATGTATCTCAGCAACATCTCAGTTTATTGACTAGCTTAAAGTGACCACTTGAGGGGTGCCTGGGTGGCTCAGTCAGTTAAGAATCGACGTCAGCTCGAGTCATGATCTCACAGTCTGTGAGTTCAAGCCCCGTGTCAGGCTCTGTGCTGACAGCTCAGAGCCTGGAGCCTGCTTCGGATTCTGTGTCTCCCTCTCTCTCTCTCTCCCTCCCCACTCATGCTCTGTCTCTCTCTGTCTCAAAAAATAAGTAAAAACATTAAAAAAAATTTAAAAAAAATAAAGTGACCACTTGAGGGCTGAAGTATCATTTTTAATGCTGAGGGTAACCTATCAGGGTCTTCTCGGATCAAACAAAACTGCAAATGGCTGATTGCCAGGAATTTGAGGCTTTCTCAGGAACTAATGATTTTCTCACTCATCAGAGACAGAAAACAATGATGCAGCATCAAAGATATTTAAAAACCACATCCAGCAGCTGTGACAGAACATGAAAAGAGTGGATTATGAGAAGCTGTGGCAGATGTTAATTGTGCATCTTCCCCCACCCACCTCAAGAGCTGTTCTTCCCCAAAGGACCACCATTTGGTTCAGGGCAGCCCCAAGGTATGAAAAGCAACAATTCTAAATGAATGAATGAATGAATGAATAAGTGGGCTCCTGGGTGGCTTAGTTGGTTGAACACCCGACTTTGGCTCAGGTCATGATCTCACAGTTTGTAGGTTTGAGCCCCGTGTTGGGCTCTGTGCTGACAGCTTGAAGCCTGGAGCTGTTTTGGGCTCTGTGTCTCCCTCTCTCTCTGCCCCTCCCTAGCTCTCTCTCTCTCTCTCTCTCTCAAAAATAAACAAAACATTAAAAATATTCTCAAAAAAAGAAAAAAGAAAGTTCATTATAAAAAAATAAGCATTAAAAAATTAAAAAACAAACAAAAATAAAAGCAACAGTTCTATGTGGGACCATGTACACTTTCATGGGTTGTGCACAGTACAACTACTGTGGTCATTTTGCCTTGTCTAGGATAATTCAAGCATTTCTGTTCCCTTTCACTTGTAGAGAGGGGTGGGCATAAGGCATTGTTCTAGAAATGAGACAGAGGATGAGGTGTTTGGGGTCCTCTGGGAAAGCCTAAGGATGATAAGCCAATACACTAAGGGTAATAGAAGAAAGATATAAAGTTTGCTTCCTTGATAACATCAGTGAACCCCTAAACCAAGGTCAGAGCAACCTGTCTAAGGACTTGTTATTATGTGAAAAATAAACCTCAGTTTGGTTAAGCAGTGTTACTGGGCATTAATTACTTGCAACCAAAAATCTTCTTAACAGGTACATAGTATACCCATTTTTTAGGAGAAGGATACTGATTCATCTGTGTAAATACAGATGCTATTAATATTTTGGTGGTTTCACTTCCAGATTTTTCTGTATATCCACATGGCACATAAAATCAAGTCCCTTCTATATTGACATGCAGTGGGGTGTCTGGGGAAATGTAAAACAGAACACCTGACATTGTTGTATTTTAAATGAAGAGATCAAGTCTATAGCAAGTGATTTTTGTTATAAGAATCATTTGAGTACTTTTCCTTACTTGTTAGAAGTAAGGCAAGATGTTTACATTGCTCTACCAAAATTCTATACTGAGATACTCTTTTTCTGTTAGAAAGTCTTTGTCTCTGAATAACTCCAGTATATAGAGCACAGATACGGTGTGCCCTACTTGGCCTAAGGAGTCCAGAGGCTCTTTTAAGAAAAGGTAACACAACCACTGTGAAAGTTATTTCACTGGAGTGAAATAACCATGTGTTTAAAATAGACGGACCCAAGAGCTGAGTCTAGGACTATGTTGGCAAAGGGGTGGAACAAAGGGACATAGGTTGGCAGACCCTAGAAGCTTTCCCACCCACTCCTCTTGGGAGCTGACTTAGACCTGGGATACTAGCTGTGCAAATAAGTCAGTTTCTGTAACTCTGAGAACTGTGCCCAAGTCAATGTGGACCTATCTTGATCCCCCCGAAACACTACAGCATGAGTTTTTCTTCTCAAGAACAATTATAACAAAGGCAGGAATCTGCACCTGGACAGAGGATAACAGTGGGGAGGATATCAGCCATAGCAAGTGGGGGAAGTCCCTTTGGGAGACTGTCACTTCGCCAGAGCAAAACTGCTCCACAATGGAGAAGCTCATCTGCTTACCCCAGAGGCTTACACGTAAATGCCGACGAAGGTCAGGCTGGTAACATAAATGAGTTGTCTTGGTTTAATCATTAATTAGTTGATTTAGTCAATTGGTATTTGTCAGCCACTGTCCTAAGCATGTGGAATACATCAGGGAAAAAAACCAAAACAACACAACCCACTACAATAAACAAAATAAAACAATTCATGTCATAGATTGCAGGAAGGGGTGTTTATATGCAAGTGGTGTGTATGAAGGTAAATGTGAACCAACAATCTCAAGGGAGGCAATAGAACAGAGAGTGGTTAAGTCGGTGCCAGACAGGTCTGCACATGCCCTGCCTGGAGGGGGCAACCATTGTCAGGCTCAGGTGATTGCTGCAGGCAGGGAGGTGGGCCCAGGGTCACCAGATCTAATGGTTTTTAAGGAGAAGTTATACATCTCTGTTTTTGCATTCAATTTTCTGATTTTTAAATGGAGGCATGCATTTCAACGTGAAAAGCCATCGGGATGATGTTAAGATGTTATGGGGGAAGCTAGAGGAAGGGTATGTTGTAAACTCACTATGTTGTTTTCACAGCATCTTGTGACCTAAAATTATTTCTAAATAAAAAACTTATAGGAAAATATTGCAGGTACTAAAATGATCTGGATACGGCTTATAAGTTGTCAGTTACAACTTTTACTTTATAAATTGATTCTCTGGTAAAGGAAATTTTAAAGAGCTATAATATCTGTTCATTAGTTTGTCCATTTTTTATGCATCTGCTCTTTCAAAACTACTTATTAAGAGTCTATTATGGGGGCACCAGGGTGGCTCAGTCGGTTAAGCATCTGACTTTGGCTCAGGTCATAATCTCATGGTTCATGGGTTCGAGCCCTGCATTAGGCTCTGTGCTGACAGCTCAGAGCCTGGAGCCTGCTTCGGAGTCTGTGTCTCCCTCTCTCTCTGCCCCTCCCCTGCTCATGCTCTGTCTCACTCTCTCAAAAATAAATAAACATTTTTTTTTTAAAGAGCCTATTCTATGTGTTCAGGTAATAGGGCTATATTAGGGAAGAAAAGAGATCATGTAACATAGTCGATGAATAAATTATATAGTATTTTAGTTTTTAAAAATTTATTTTATTTTAGGGAGAGAGAGAGGGAGGGAGAGAGAGGGGGGGAGAATCTGAAGCAGGCTCCACACTCAGTGTGGAGCCCGATGTGGGCCTCGATCCCATGAGACTGAGATCATGACCTGAGTGGAAACCAAGAGTCAGAACCTCAACTTGACTGAGCCACCTAGGCATCCTAATTATATAATTATATAGTTATAGACTATGTGTATATAGTTATATTGTTTTAGAGAGTGATAAATGCTATGGAGAAAATGGAGGGAGGATGGAGAGGGAGAGAGGGAGGCAACTTAAAATAGATCACTTTCCTGAGGAGAAAGGCAACCTAGTTTGGTTTGCTCCTGCCCTGACAGAATATGAAGAGTGGACGCTGTTTTTGCTCTGAAGACTGAGCCAGGGACTAGCGACAGGTGGCAATTTTTGCCTCAGTCCTCTAGGGGCGGGGTTAACCCTGCCCCAAAGCCTGGCAGTACAGTGACCCAACCAGAAGTCAATACTCCTGAGGGTACCAGTGGTGGTCCCCAGACATACACGGGGAAAGATGTTTAAGATTTCAGTGACACTGGTAGGAAGTAGCCAGGTGGCCCTTCCTCCTCTCACCTTCCCTGAGAATCAAAAGACTTTTTAAGTAGCTTGCTTACAGTTGCCCAAAACACTAAGAATTATAAACAGAAAATTACTCAGAGTTCCATAGCTAAAAATAACTCTTTCATTACTCTCACTCTCTCTCTCCCACACACACTCATACATTTCTACATAAGTGGTATATTTTATACTAAGTGTATTTCCTTATGTTACTAAGTAGTTTTCAGAATAATGATTTTTTATGGCTATACGGAGAGCCATCATCTGGATGCACATGATTTATTTATTTATTTATTTATTTAAATGTTTTATTTATTTTTGAGACAGAGAGAGACAGAGCATGAAAAGGGAGGGGCAGGGAGAGAGGGAGACACAGAATCCGAAGCAGGCTCCAGGCTCCGAGCTGCCAGCATAGAGCCTGACGTGGGGCTCAAACCCACAAACCGTGAGATCATGACCTGAGCCAAAGTCCCACGCTTAACCGACTGAGCCACCCAGGCGCCCAACACATGAGAGATGTAAATGCTTCCTGACTCTTGGACATTTAGGTTTTTATTACTTCCTTATTATATGTAATGTAGCAACGAACAAGGCTGAATATTAAGTTCTGTGTGAATCTGCGAACTTTAAAACTTTTAATTTTCCTGGCTCAATTGCATTTCAAAATTACTGTACCAGTTTATACTTCTACCAAAATACATGAGAAAGACCATTCCCTGTTATTTGCCAATACTGTATATTATCATTCTTAAAATTCCACACATTTTTCACAGCAAAGAATGGAATTACTATTTTATTTTGCATTATTTTGATGTACTAAGTTCTTTCTAAATATTTGTTTTTAATGTTTATTTACTTTCTAGAGAGAGAGGCAGACAGAGTGTGAGCAGGGGAGGGACAGAGAGAGAAGGAGACATAGAATCTGAAGCAGGCTCCAGGCTCCAGAGCAGTCGCACAGCGCCCGATGTGGGGCTAGAACTCACCAACCGTGAGATCACGACCTCAACTGAGTGTCCGAGGACACTCGACTGAACCACCCAGGAGCCCCTTGATGTACTAAGTCTAAGAAAACTTTATTACTTGGGACTTTACACAGGGAATCTGCTAGGTGACAGTGTACATTGTTTAGACTGTTTTAATGTTTTTCTATTCCTTTAGACCTAAAGTTTTTAGTACGGGTTTATCTGCTACGTGGATATGCGACCCTGGATAATTGATGAACTACTCTGGGCCTCTTTTATTTCAACTGTAAGACAATGATCACTAAAGTTCCTTCTGGAATTTTTCAGTGAGAAACGAGACAGATTTAATACGTGGTTTTTAATTGGCTGGTTCTAAAATGTAACCTCAGGATTGGGCTGTAGACTTGACTCATGTGGAGGTGCTGCTTAAGGCGGAAGAGCACAGAAAAGCAGCAGATTCCTACACGTAGTATTTAACACCTTCACAGTGCCTGCATAAACTAGTGTTGGAACTTTGCGTCTGATGAGAAATAACATCATTTGACATATTATACACCTCTATTTTTCTAGGCATTTACATTTTTTTTTTTTAACAGAGAGAAGACTGTGCTTCCTCGTGAGCTTTATAATTGCCAATTAAACATCGCAATGCAATTTGTTAGCCATTTCAAGCACACCTGTGCGTACTCCCCCTAGTGGTTGAAGCTATTTAAAATATTTATTAAACATTCCAGCTGAATGCGTAGCTATACTGTACCAATGTTGAAATTTGTTCTCTCATAAACTTTCCTCATCTATCCAGAACCACTGTTGCTTAAAAAAAAAATTCTTTTTTTAAAATTTAATTTTATTAAAAATTTTTTTTTTAACATTTATTTATTTTTGAGACAGAGAGAGACAGAGCATGAAGGGGGGGGGGGGTCAGAGAAAGAGGGAGACACAGAATCTGAAATAGGCTCCAGGCTCTGAGCTGTCAGCACAGAGCCCGACGCGGGGCTCGAACCCACGGACAGTGAGATCATGACCTGAGCCGAAGTCGGACGCTCAACCGACCGAGCCACCCAGGCGCCCCCCAAAATTCTTTTTTAAATGTTTATTTATTTTTGAGAGAGAAAGACACAAAGTGTGAGCGGGGGAGGGGCAGAGAGCGAGGGAGACACAGCATCTGAAACGGGCTCCAGGCTCTGGGCTGTCAGCACAGAGCCTGACCCTGGACTCGAACTCATGAGCCACAAGATCATGACCTGAGCTGAATGAAGTTGGATGCTTAACTGACTGAGTCACCCAGGCGCCCCTAGAACCACTGTTGCTTTTTAATGCATCATTAAAAAAAAGACATGGGGAGATGATTTTTGTGCCATCGCAATGTAACGGAAAGGGACACAAAGTAATCCATTAACTCAATTCAAAAGACATTTGTTGCTCAGTGTGAGTACAGTACTAAGGTACACAAAGAATGACAGGGTTCTGTCCTCAAGGAGCTGATAATCTACGGAGGGTGTATGTGCTAGAGTCTGGGTTATTCTTTGTCTTTGTCTCCTCTGTGCAGCACGCAACTCTTGGCACCTTGGGAGAGGCATGAAGCTTGCTTGGGAGGGTTTTCACAGGCCTGTGGTCATGGATTTAGTTCTGGGCTTCCGTCCCCACTAGAGTCCTCTGAAATGTTAGTGATCCCACTGGGTTTCTAGCCCCATAGGGCATGCTGCCCTCCAGAGCTGAATCCTTTCAACATAACCATGAGACCCCTTTGAATCTTCCCATCTTCCTTCAGGACTTCCTTATCTCTCTGGTGGAAGGGGAATGGAAACTTCCTGTTGCTTTATTTTGCCATCTGGGCTCCAAAGGAAGCTTTGTCAGGGGGCTATGTCAGCTACCCATGGCTTCTTTTCTGCTTCGGTGCTGTCTCTAGATTCAACCTTGGCCTTGACCTTATAAGTGGGGAAGATGTTCCATGTCTCCCTTCAAAGCTCTGCTGTACCTAAATATCTTGCATTTCTCTCTAGGATCTCTTCTCCCAGCCCATGAGAACTCAATTTGGGCAAAGGGATGGGGAATCACAAAGCCTTCTACCAGGAGTTTTGAGTGAAGGGCCAAAAATTAGACATCTGTCTGTAGCTTCTTTCTGACACTTCAGTCCTGTTTCTTGGAGCAGTGCTAGTCTCAAGTTCACAGCCTGGGTAGGAGAGGACCACAGGAGACACGTGTCAGTTAATTCCTCCCTTATTTCAAGACAAGAAATACCCCAATAGGAGTGGTGTCAACTGTGAGGAAGAATGAAGACAGAGAAGGAGGGGGAAAAGAGGTATAGCATTTCATTTGGAGGTTAGGAGGCCATAAATACCTTTGAGAAGTAAATTCCAGGGCGCCTGGTTGGCTCAGTCAGTTAAGACTCCCACTCTTGATTTTGGCTCAGGTCATGATCTCACAGTTGGTGAGATAGAGACCAGCATGGTGCTCAGTGCTGTCAGCTGAATCCTGCTTGGGATTCTCTCTTTCCCTCTCTCTCTGCCCCTCACCTGCTCATGCTCTCTTGCTCTCTCTCTCTCTCTCTCAAAAATAATGTAAAAAAAAAAAAAAAAGAAAAAAAGAAAAAAGAAATTCCAAGTCTCTGATAGTCTGTGGTTGAAGGAGGAAGGGGGTAAGGGGCGTGTGTTGTGGGTGGCGAAGTTTAACACATGGCACTGAGCACTTAGTGTACCAAGCACTGCTTTAAGTGCTTTAGGTGAATTAACTCATCTCAAGACAGTTGTCTTTCCCTCCCACTAACAGATAGAGAAACTGAGTTCCAGACAGGTTAAGATGTCTGTCCAAGAACAACACACAGTTCGTAAGTGGAAGAGGCAGCCTGACTCTGCAATCCTATATGCTGTTGTGGTGGGTGAAGAGCTCGTGAAAAGCAGAGGGGAGCCCAGCCCAGAGATTTCATTTTAGACTAAGGGTTTCTGAACACCTGTAAAGAGGGGAGAAGGAGCTGGTGGGGAGGAAGGAGAGCCTACCTTTAACCAACATTCATTTGATGAATTACTAACATGCAGGAGAACAAGCAAGTAAGATGTGATAGGAAAAGCAAGGAAGACAGAAGTGCACGGCCCGAGGGGAGCCAGGACAGAGGCAGGGTCTGAGGGGAGCGGGAGAGATCCTGAGCCTGAGGGGAGACATCAGGATGGCCCAAGACGGGGGAGGCTATGAACCATTGGCAGGATGACTTTGGTTTTCTCCTTGGTGGAGAGTGGGAAGGACTCTCGAATCTGTCGGGAGTGGCTTTGGGGGAATGCCCTAAGGGGTCAAAGAGAAAGGAAGGAAAAACTGCTGAGTCACGCTGAAGTGTTGTGATGACCCAGTTATGTACCAGACCCTATACTGTGTGTATTATGTACCTTTCATCACAGTAGCCTTGCGTGATCAACACGACTACCCTGATTGAATTGGACAAAGAGAAGCAGGGAATTGAAGCCATTTGCTTACGGTTATTTAGCTAGTAAGTGGTGGAACTTCCGGTCAAATTCAGGGATTCGGAAATTCGGGGGACTTCCCAGCCCAGCAGTTCGTGGTGACATAAAGCACCAAGAGATGACCTTTGAGGCGGTGAGAGTCGATGAGGCCCCCCAGGGGAGACTGTAGCGTGGTAAAGATAGTGACCCGTCTGGGGCCAAAGCCCATGTATTTCTACTACTCAGTGGTATTGCAGAATGCACCTGTAGTAGAATCCCTCAGTGTACTTTGTACCTTTGAGGTTCAAGTCTTGGCAGCTTGAGAGCAGAAAAAAAAAAAAAAAATAGATGAGAGGCACCCAGAGTTGGGGGCTGATACGGAGTGAATGGTCAGGTAGGCGTGGCCAGGTGGGTGGGTCTCGATAACGCCGCATGCAAGTCCTGGCCACTCCAGGTCCCCTTGAAGGACTGTACTGTGTTCCAGAACTTTTAATCCATTTACAACAAGCCGCTTCGAAATTGAAACTTTTAGTCGACATTTTTACCTCGCGCAAAGTCTTGGCACTTCAGATCTCTTTCTCTGAGTTTTAGAAAAATCTTTGCGATCTCATTGCATAGCAGAACACGGGTTGATGAGCCATGTATATTCTTGGGAGAAAACTGCATTTTCAGAACTGGTTTGAAACACGTTTTTCTAAAAATTCTGCTGTTGATGTCTGTTTTCTTCTCGCAGCCATGTGGATGAATACATTCTTACCCTTTATTTTATCTTTCTAAACAAAATAAAATAGGATATCTGTTCAAAAACATTTAATAAGGTAAAAGAAAAGCCAGTTGGAAAAAAAGGTCAGCAGGACACAAGGACGTGTGATATTTGCTGAAAGCGCCTGTCAGAAGATTCTGAGTAAGTTAGATTGGCCAAGGGAAACAAGATACAATTAAGGCGAAACTCATTCCCCCAAGATCGCTGAAATGTGAGTTTATGAATCCGGAGAGGTAGGAGGTCAAATGAGATCTAATTGTGTCTTATTTGACTTGGCCTTTTAAATGGATAACCCTTGGCGTTCTCTGCAAATATCACACTTTTGTCAAACTGACCTTACTCTAATGTGTTTTTCTTTTTGTAAATGTGAAATATTTTTGATCATACAATAGTAACTCAATTAATAAGATTTTCGAGTACAAAGGCAGACTATGCCCTAAGGGAAACCATATTACCAGTGGAAAAAGTTCCATCCTTCACGATCAAATAGTTCTCAAATAGTTCTCACAGTGGGACCTTGAAAGGGCAAAGAAAAAAAATAGCTCAAGAAATAGTTCTTTTGCAAAGATTCACACTCAGTTGAAATACACTAGAAAAATAAGAGACTAGGTTACCCAGATAAAGGGATGTTCACAATCAGGACAGAAAGTGTGAAATATTGTCAACTTCAAATTGTCTTCTAGTTGTGTTATGTAAAAAAGAGTTGTACTATAGAAAAAAAAACAAAAACCAAAACCTAAATCAGACATAGTTCTTAAGCTCACTGTCTTAAGTTTACATTGCAACGCATGATATTTTCTGAAGGAGATTTAACTTCTTCATTTTATTTTTTTTGGTCCTGGTTTCCACCAAAGCCTTCAGCCTTGGCTCCGGATGACCAGGGTTCTAGTCCAAACTTGGCCATCAACTCGTGATGCATTTAGGCAAACCATTCGTTCTCTCTGGGACTCTTCATTTCCCATCTGCAGATGAGTGTTCTGAACTGGGTGATGGCCAGGTTCAGCTCAAACTGCATGTGACCCTACTTGACTTTGAACCCTGTGAATAATCTAAAGCTGAATTAAAGTTGGAAGGAGGAGGGGTTCTCTTAGTGTGTTTGTTCCCTTGTTTATTGATTGGCTTTAAAAAAAATTCAGGAGAGGGGTGCCTGGGTGGCTCAGTCCGTTGGGTGTCTGACTTCGGCTCAGGTCATGATCTCACAATTCGTGGGTGCAAGCCCCACAGCAGCCTCTGTGCTGCCAGCACAGAGCCAGCTTCTGGTTCTCTGTCTCCCTCTCTTCTGCCCCTCACCTGCTCATTCTTGTTCCCCCTCTCTCAAAGAAAAAGAAACATTAATTTTTTTTTTTTTTTTTTAATTTCAGGAGAAGGCATTTTCCATGAAAAATCAACACACCATGTCCTGGGAGAGCTGGGATCCTACCTGGCACCTTGTGGGAAACACTTCAGGCCCGGATGAAAGAAGAAGGAAGAGGAGGCCAAAATGAAGGCAGGAGGAACAGAGGTGATACCCACCCCCCCCCACCCCTTCTAAGGATCTGTAACTGTCCTTAACTCACAAAGACTGATTCTTCCTGCCTATCTTCTGGCCCTTGTGTAAGAACATCCTGCCCCCAAATGTTAGCAGTGTGAATGCCCTTCACTCGGTTTAACGATTCACTGATTGTAAAAAAATGTTTTACCTGGAATAACAAAGCGTATGTATTCCTGGAGCCTATGTCCACTGACCTGAACGGAGCCCTCCACCCCCACCTCCAGAAGTGTGCTAAGTGGATAAGGGGAGCCTGGCTAGTCTATATTTACCTAACCAGATAATTGACCGAACTAAATGGTCTTTTATTACCCTTATGTGGATTACTTACTTTGCAGGCTATCCCTAGTCCTTATTAAAACCATGTGTATTCCTGTCCCCCTTCTGAGCACCTTCTCTGAAAATCAATCCATACGTGCTCAGGAATGCAAACCACATGCATTTCAGAGTCAGTGTAAACAAACATAATTAAAAGGGCAAATTTACTTCAGAAATTATCTAATGCCGTCTGCATCAAAATGGAAATGACTTCTGGCTGCTTCCATTTACCCTTGTGGATATTTGTTAAGTTCAGGCCTGATTTTTCTGGAAAAACAACTTTGGATCTCCAACAGGCTTGATCTGGTCTCCCATCCCTGTGGTGTCCCCCTTGTAACAGATCATTCACGGAGATTACCATTTTAGCATTTGAAACACAACATTCTTGAGAGTGGGGTGAAGATAACCCACGTAGATAAGAGTGTAGGTCAAACTCAGAGAAGTTAAGCTGAAGTGAGTAGGAACAGCATTTCTGAGTCCGAAATATTTCTGTTACATAGGAAGAAGAGATTTACAGTTGAACTTTTGATTATAAAGAGGAAGGAAAATAAATAGCCTCAAAATTCCCATTAAAATTGTATTTTAACATATTCTCACCGACACATAAGGACTTGTTTTAAAGAAGTAACATTTCTTGACCCACAGTGGGTTGCCCTATTACTTTTTCTTTTGTTCATCGCTCTTCCTTAGAGCTAAAAATGGGGAAGTATTCGGTGTCCTATGGATCTCAAGCTATTACAAAAATGCAGTCCATAGTAGCTAATACTTTTCTGTGGTCAAAGATATTTTAGGTTGTAAATATTCTTTTAGGAAACATTAATAAATCAATCAGATTTGAGACCTTACAGTTATTTTATGAAATAGTATTTTAAGATAATTTCAGAATATCAAACACATCCCTCTCAATGGTGACTCTGATTTATTAAATATTCTCACTTCATCTATTAGGGATCTAGAAATTCACCTAGTATATCCATGTCCTTTATAGTTTACCTTAAAGGTGTTAACATGTTTAAGGTTAAGATAGATTGATTTAAATAATGTTTAAATTTAGAATACCTGGTTTCATAAGTAGATCTTTTTTAGTTCTTTTAATTTCAAAATTATTTTAAAAATATTTAAAGTTTGATTATACAAGCAATAAATGCATACATTGTCCTCGTTAAAATTCCGACTCGAAAGACCTGGGTAAAGTCCTTTTTGACTAGCATCTGGAATTTAGGTCTCCTTCCCAGACATTAAGAACACTGCTATTTGTTTAGTGTCCTCTCTGCCAGATAACTGCTATTTGTATGCACATTTCCTGTGAAAAGTATCGAGGATTTTGGAGTATGTTTAACATAACTCGCATGAAATAGCTGTGTTATTCCGTAGCTTGCTTCTTCACTTAGTAGTGATGGGGTTTTGGGGGTTCAGAGCTGATGGCCAAGAAAGAATTCTTGAAGACACCTCCGGTGCAAAAAGGTGATTTTATTAAGGCACGGGGACAGGACCCATGGGCAGAAAGCTGCACTGGGATCGTGACCAGTAACTGATTATATACCCTCAGGTTGGGAGGGGGTTAGGGACAGCGAAAGTCTGTAAGGAATATTGGAAGCAAGGTTTCCAGGACCTTGTGAGGTTAGATGTTGTTAGGAAAATGCCATTTATTGCCATTTACTAAAACCTCAGTCATGACACCCTTCAGATGTGTATCAGGGGACCATAAGCTTGGGTTGTGATTGCCAGCATATATCTTGGGGGAGCTGAGATAAAGGAAGTTTCTAAAAAAATTTTTTTAATGTTTACTTATTTTTGACAGAAAGAGAGAGAGAGAGAGGGAGAAAGAGACACAGTGTAAATCAGGAAGGGGCAGAGAGAGAGGGAGACACAGACTCCAAAGCAGGCTCCAGGCTCTGAGCTGTCCGCACAGAGCCCGATGTGGGGCTCTATCCCACAAACCATGAAATCATGACCTGAGCCGAAGTCCGCTGCTCAACCGAGTGAGCCACCCAGGCGCCCCATATTCCAATTTTAATAGGTAGGTATTCAGGTTGTTGCCATTTTGTTACAACGATAAGTATGTTGCAGTAAATTGTATGCCTCATTACAATTGTCAAGTCTGAGCGGGATTTTAAACAGTTTTGCTTTCTTTTCTGAAGATTACCTACAGCCAAGTGTCAGTCTCCTGAAGGGTGCTTTTTAACCCTCGCCTCTATCCGGCATTTTCCTAAACAAAGTCCATTCTCACTGGAAGAAGCATTTTGAAGATAGCTGTTAAAGGAACATTAAAAATTTCCTACCTCATTTTATGCCCTCAGCGCTTGGCCCTCGTAATAGCAAATAGTTGAGACTTGATAAATATTTTTGTTGCTAAATAAATGATATATGTGGGGCAAAAAGAGCATTACACAGGGAAGGGGAAGAGCTACACTTTTGTGACTTGGGTTTGTGATCCTCCATATGGGAAAAATTGCTTCCAGCTTCCCTTCCCTCCTCACCAATTGGAGGTGGTGGACCAGGAGGTTTCAAAGATCTTGCCTGTTGCTGTACTTTGTTTTTTTTTTTCTCGTTTTGGGGGTGAGGATGGGCGTAGGGATTGGGAGTGCTATCCACAGCACTCTACACATTGTAGATGCTAAAGAAGTATTTGATTGTATGGTAGTTTTTTGATTTTCACAGTATTGAAATATAGCAAAAATTTAAAAATATGTTTATACCTTTTTTTTTTTAATCAAAGGCGTGGGTAAAATGAAAAACTCAGAGCTTGAGGCAATTTGTCACACACTAAAAGAATATGTTTACAAATCTAGGTATCAATCCTAAACATTAAAGGCAGAAAACTTAGATCTCTAGAAATCAAAAGGAAACATTTTGTTAGTGATCATTTCTTGGGCAACTATTATATATATTTTTTTAATTTTTTACAAAATGTTTATTTATTTGAGAGAGAGAGAGAGAGAGAGCGCGCACGTGCGCGCGGGGGTGCGCGCAAGCACGAGTTGGGGAGGGGCAGAGAGATGGAGACAGAATCTGAAGTAGGCTCCAGGCTCTGAGCTGTCAGCACAGAGCCCAACACGGGTTTCAAACTCACAGACCCTGAGATCATGACCTGAATCCAAGTCGGATGCTCAACCGAGTGAGCCACCCAGGCGCCCCTTCCCACTTTATTCTGAGAGAAGTCAGAAGAGAGGAGGCATGCTTTACATAAATTTTTTCCTGAAAGGAAAGACTTTAGGAATTTAAAAAACTAACAAGTCAAAGATGTATAAAACCCCACATTCTGATATCACTGTGTTGCTGGGTAATTTATTTTTATGATTTCAAATTTTGAACCTTGAGCATGTTAAATATTTTTACTTAAATGGAACTCGGTTATGATTACTTAAATTACTATTTTCTTTAAGTCAATATTGCTCTAATCGAATCACTATAGTTTTATTTGAAACTATCTGCTTAGAGTTCCCTTAAGGGTATTATTCTTTCATTTTTCTTAGATTAGTATATTCCTATTATTTCTTTAATAGTGTCAATCTTTTTGCTTAAGACTTGTTATACAAAAGTGATATGGTAACTGTGTACACACTCACTACTGTGTCATTTTTCACCAAATTATTTGACTGTAGTCTTAGGTTTCCAACACTCATTGAAACGTAAAGTTAATAAACATGCCACAATCTCTATAAATAACTTTCCTGATTTTAGACCTGGGCAATAGAAGGATTCAGAAGTTTGTTTGTGTCAATACCATGATTTTGTTGCCAAGGAAAAAGTATTTGATGACATTGCCTTCTTCCTAATTATTTGAAGAGTAGCTACAATTTATTGAAGGGCTACTATGTGCCAGGACCAATGTTAAGGTAGGGTAAGCTACCACGAGACTACAGTAAATGAATGGCTTAAGAAATGTTAAAATTTGTTTCTCTCTCAGGTAAGAGTCTACATTAGTTGCTCTAGTCATTCAGGGACTCAGGCTTACAGTCTGTACCGTCTCTTGAGGTCCCTCTGGTGCCATTCCAAGCAGCAGGAAGTGGAAATTCAGCCTGGAGGATTAGGTGTGCAAGGTTTATGGTCCATGAAGTGTCATTGTGCATTTGGATTCCGTTGGATTGGTCTTGGTCACATGGTCAAGCTTAGCTGCAAAGAGGTCTGGGAAATGTAGTCTCTTACCGGGCAGCTATTTTCCGGCTACAACTCCACCGTCATGGAAAAAGGGGTGTACAGTTGGTAGATTCTGCTGTGGCATTTTACAGAATTATCTGATTTAATTAGTACTCTAAACCAATGGAAAGGGTAACCAAGGGTAACCAAGTCTCTGAAGCTAATTACTTATCTGAGCTCATAAGTTTTGTTAAGGACAGAGTCAGAATTTGAACCTAGGTCATTTTGGCTGCAAAGTTCATGTTCTTAGTCTCTCTGCTCTATGGTGTAACAAAAGCTGGTCTATGCCCCAATCCTTTGGGTTCAATAAATTTCAAAGATTCCTCTTCTTCAGCAGATTTCCCACACATTCGTAATACCTAAGCTGTACACAGAATGAATGATATGGTGTTCTTTGAGATTGCATTTAGTCTTCCGGTTCTCATTAAAACTACAGATGTTGATCTAAAACAGTTAAGCACATTCTACTGTTTTCTAGTTTCATTCGGATACTTTCATTTTATGTTTTGAAAATTATTTGATTTCTTTTTGGTTTTTAAACATGTATTTATTAGAAATACTTATTTATAATTAATAATTTATAATTATAATTATAAATAATTATTTATGATTTATTCTAATGTTTTCTAGTTTAATTCGGATACATGTATTTATTTTGAGTGAGTGTGTGCGTGCACGTGCACGAACTAGGGAGGGCACATAGAGAGGGAGAGAGAGCATTCCAAGCAGGCTCTGTGCTGTCAGTGCAGAGCCCGACTCTGGGCTTGATTCCACAAACTGTGAGATCACGACCTGAGCCAAAATCAAGAGTCGGACGCTCAACTGTCTGAGCCGCCCAGGTGCCCCCAGTTGCTTTCATTTCAAGTGCATTGGTTCCAATCCATTTTTCTGAGTTGGGTTGGCTGAGTCCACACCCATTTCTGGTCATCTGCTTCCTTGTTTTCCTCTAACTCAGAAGCAAAAAGCTGGAAGTGTTTAGCCCAGTTTCATCCAGTGTTAGTCACCAGTTACAGGTCTAACAATGAAATGGAGAGGCAAGTATTCTGAGACTGGCTCCCTCAAGAAGAAGGCTTTGCGTTGTTTGTCTTCTTTTTCCCTGGAACGTGGATGTGGTTTCTGGAGGCTCACTGGCCACCTCACTACCCTGAGGATGGAGATTTGTATGCCAGAGGTCTTCCCCTCACCCCCACCCCGCACTTCTCTTTGTTTCCTCTTTTCTTCTTTTCTAATTTTTTGACTCTAGGTAATGGCAACTTGAGAGCAATCCAGAATTTAGTGTCTGCCTCTGTGTTTAAAGTGAAGCAAGTATTTTAGTGGACAAGGACCAAAGAGTGGTGGTGTCAGAGTGGAAACCTGCCACATGAAAGAAACCACTCCCATTCGCCATTTTGTTCTTTGCAATTCTAGAGATTATATAATCTGGATGTATCTGGCCATCTTTATATAATGTTTTTTTTTCAGGGTGGGGGCACAGCTTTGCTTTTAAGCTCTGGGAATGGCAATTAAAAAAAAGCCAGTCCTCCTTCTTTTTGGTAATGCACCGTCCTTTCCTCACTAGACTTTTCAAACATTACCTCGTTATAAACATGAAGAAACCAACTTCACTTTCTGAGAGAATTTCTGTTAACTGAATTTCTCCAGGCTTCAGGTTTCTTGGAGGAAAGAAGTTCTCCATGTGAAAAGTATTGGAGTTCTCAAAGTTAACTTGATTCCTTTTTTTTTTTTTTAAGTTTCTGTTTATGAAGCTGTCCTTCGAGGGCATGTGAGGACATGGAGGTGGAAGGACTGAGTAGGAAGGAATAGCTAGAAGCCATGGGTGTGGGGGTGGGGATGGTTTCTCAAGGCAGTTGTCCTGTTAGGTTTCTGAGGAGGCAAAAAATCATGCTCCAGGGGTGTCTCTGCTTTGATCTGTTGAGTCCCTGTGTTTGGGGGATGGGATCTAGACACTCCACCAGCCATACTTCTGGAAAGTCCTTTGGGCACCTCTCTGCACACTTCCTTTCTTCCAGGCTACCATACTAGAATGTTGAGGCTGGCAAGTATGCAGGCTCTTAACCTCAAGACCCTGATTTGGTCCTGGTCCAAATGTTTTATTCCTTGACTAAAAAGATCTTCATTCCCACCAGTGAAGGTGGTTTTCCTTGTGCTTGTTTTGGGGAAGGAACATGTTTAAAAAGATATATAGTACAGAAAATGCTTTGGTTTTCTTACATTTGCACAAAAAGGTATTCTTTATTTTGCATTTTAGATAATGCATGCTTATAGTTCTCTACATAGCTTTTGGATACTGGAATGGAGACGAATAGGAGAATGTGGATCATTGCAAGGTGTCATAATAATAGGAAATGGTCGGGGCCATTGTGTGACCTTGTACGTTGTATGCTGCATGACTCTAGGGGGTGTCATTCATGCACATTTTGAAGGGGGTAATGCTCCTTGGAGTTATGCAACATGGTGGCCTCGTAACACTTCAATAGCATTGACTATGAGTCATGTGTGATGCTAAGAGTAGTCTACTCAGTCTTCACCACGATCCTATGAAATAGACCCTAATATTTTCATTTTACAGATAAGGAAACTGAGGTGCAAGAAGTTTCAAGGTGCAAAAAGGTCGCAGAGCTGGGATTTGAAACCAAATGTGGCATCAGAGTCTGGCCTTATAATCATAATGCCAAACTGCCCCTGAACTAGTTAGTAGCCCAAGAGAAACATTCTTTGCTCACTCATTCATCACTGCAAAAGCATTTTTTGAGTGTTCTGGTCATTGTGCTCAGTGTTAGAGTAAAGTGGTTCAGCAGCCTCGTTTTGGGTCCAGTTTAAACTCAGAAACTTGTAGAAACTCAGAAACTTGTATTTTCCTGAAGTTTTAAAATAGCTGTGCTGTCATGAATTCCTCAGGTAAAATAATGAGAGGGATAGTTAATGGTTATGTAAAACTTAGAATCTCCTGATGAAACATGAAATATCTTATGAACCCAATAGGTAAGAAAGCGAACAGCGTGACTGATTTATCAGGATCCTTTGGACACTCTTACAAGAGCCCAGAAATGCTAGATACTCTGCGGAAAGACTCCTTGTTACTCTCCTGGATTCCTATATACATGGATCTTACCTTCCTCTTTGGCCTTTTCTTCCTCCTCTTCCTCTCCTTCTAAGACCACCTCTCTCTCCCCCTTCTTCTCCCATCTGTCTCGGTCCATATATTTTCTGCTTGTTGCCTGCATGGGAGCTCAAGAGAATTACCCAAATCTTCCTTACTAGAGAGAAATGTGTTTGTTCACTCAATAATCTTACCAAGTTGATAGACAACAACACCAAATGAGATATATAAACATTTTACTTCTGAAGATAGACATTCAAATTGTGTTTTATTAAATAAACTGGGTGACCTAAACTCACTCCTTTATGGTCCAATCCGTCAAACATAAGCCAAATGGACTCACAGAGGAGGCAGTGTAGGGAAAGAACGGAAATATATAAAGAGGCAAGAATCCGTCTATAATCACCGTGTTCCTTGTGCATTACAGTCTCAGCCAAAGGACCTCTCAGTGAACATATTTTCCCCTTGAGGTTGATCTATATTGACAACCACCCATGGACACTAATTTTTAAAGAGTCGACTGTGGCCTGAAGGAAGCAGAGGAACCTTATACTATATTTCACTGAAGTGCATTTGCCATGAAAATAACAGTTATTGCCATTGCCACTCAATGGTCAATGCCTTTCAGTATGAATACAGGGAGTTACATAAATTATGTTTATAGCAAGTCCCTTGAAACTGTGACAACGTAGAAGTACGGGCGTGGGGAAGTCCAAAGTTTGAATTATCCCCATGTCCTGTAGTTGGTGTTAGGGAAAAAAGCTGAAATGGCAGGGCACACCAGGGTGCAAATGTAAGCAATATTTAACCCAGTCTGTTAATAAAGAGTATGGTTTGCTTGCTGGTGCCCCAGTAAGCCATGCCTCATAAGCATTGTGGTTTCCAAAATTATTCCAAGTTAGGCACTGCTACAAGTAAAATATGCTGCTGGCTGTGAAATAATGAGAGGGATAATAAATATACAAAACTTGGAATCTCCTGATGAAAAATGAAAGAGATTTTATGAACCCTACCAGTCAAACTCAGATGAAAAACCCCCAGTGTTCTCACCATGATTAATGCTCTGGCCCTTCCATGTGAGAAGTTCAGATTCAATTTCCTATTCTGATATCTTGTTTTGGAGGCAGCTATGGTGGGAATCATGACTAAGAGAGTGAGTTCATCTGGTGGTGGTAAATGTGTAGCTCTAAGGTCCTGGCAGGAGAGAAGGTAAGGTCAAAGCCATGGTGTGTCAGCATGTACCCAAGAACACGGTCATGTGTCTCTACAGAACTGGGTGCAAATATTAGAGGGGACATTTAATGACAGTAATGTTGAATGTTGGTCTATCGATGCAGAATGTTCTTGTTAATGATCCTGCTGTTCCTTACAACCCTGGGGGGCAGGTAGTTGAACGGGGCTCCTAAGATACCTAACAGGTGAGGAGACGGAGACTCAGGGAGCCTTGCCCAAGGTTACATGAATGCTAAGCAATGGAGACTGGAGTCAGAGACCAATCTGACTGCTGGTACAGACTTTCCCTTCATCTCTTCAGTGTTATTGTTTCCCTAACCTGCTGTTAAATGCGCGCGCGTGCACGCATACACACACACACACACACACACACACACACACACACTCTGTGGGGTATGAACAAACCAGGCATCCTGTCTAAATTAATTTATTTCATGAGATCACTTCTCCACACTCCATTTCACATTGCCTGTGGAGACATAAACCTAGTCTTGAGTAAAAGAATGAGGATTTTGGTCCCTAATTTGGCCCTAAATGTCATGCAGAAAATGTTTTCTTAACTCAATGTGAGCCCTGGAAAGCTTGTTTGCTTGACTTGCAGATGCTGCAAGCCAGAGGACACATCACTCTAAAAGGCTTTATAGAGAAGGCTGAGTACGGATGGAAAATTTATGCCTGGAAGGATGTTACCATACAGAAAAGATTTGGGGGTACGTAAGAATTGGTAGAAATTCTTTCTCAGCTGGAAATTCTGGCCCAAGGTTTCCAAAGCAAGCATAATTTTGTAGACTTCAGCTTTTATGAATTACCGTGAGGGCTGATACTGCCTTATGTCAAATTTCTTAAGTAGAGGAATGTCTCTTAATTAATCATTAAAAAAAAATAAAAGAATAAAGCCAGAAGAAAATTACATGTTTGTCTTATTCTAGATAAATGTTTTAAGCTCTTTGACCCCGCAGAGTCCACAGAAACATGTCTGTGATACTGAGAAGTAAAATGAATTGCCGGGTCATCCTACCTTGTTCGTATCAGACCTGCTTTCACATTCAATAAATGACGTGCGATTAGAGACCAGCCATTAACATCTCGAGGGAGGATGTTTTAGGAGCTCTTTTTCTCTCTCTCTTGAACACTGGGGCTATGGCTGAATGCCACAGTACTCTAATCTATCTGTCAGGGATGCCAAGCAAGATGTTCTGATGGCTTTTGGGTGTGCATTCAGAAGTCCTTGTCTGAAACTCACCTCCTTGTCATCAGGTCTATTCTCAGAGCGGTGAAAGCCAGTAGCCACGATGTGGGCTGCTTTGTGATATGCAGTGTGACACCTTTCCCCAGTTTTCATATCATCGTACTTTTAGAACAGGACTTAGAAGTCCTCTTTAAAGAGAATACACATGAATCTGGAAGCGACGATAATCCACTATCACTCATTTATACCCAATAGCAATGTTCCTCGATCCTAAATGTGCATAAGAATCACATGAAGAGCATATATTAAACTTTTTTTAATATTTATTTTTAAGAGAGAGAGAGAGAGAGAGACAGAGCTTGAGTAGGGGAGGGCAGTGAGAGAGGGAGACACTGAATCTGAAGCAGGTTCCAGACTCTGAGCTGTTAGCACAGAGCCTGACGCGGGACTTGAGCCCATGAACTTGAGATCATGACCTGAGTCGAAGTTGGATGCTTAACCCACTGAGCCACCCAGATGCCCCATCACGTGAAGAGCATATAAAGACACAGATTATGACCCCATTCTCCCACAGTTCATCAAGTAGGGAACAGGCAGAGAATTTACATTTTTATGTTTCCATGTTATGCAGCTGTGGCTGGTAGAGGCATCACGCTTTGAGAAGCATGGTTCTAGAATGAAGTTTTCAGACTAGCCAGTTACCTAATGGAGATTCGAAAGAATGGCCAAGAGAATACTAGATTGTGACACAGAAAGGAGAACAAGGAAATTTTGGAGTTTAGAAATGTCATGGAGGACAAATACACATGTGGGTGACCAAAAGCGTGTTCTGTAAAGCCTACAGGAGAGGGAGGAAGAATAATGGAGAGGGAGGAAGAATAATAGAGGAAAGCAGATTGAAGACGACTTAATCAAAAATGTCCTCTCTTCACACATTTAGCCAAGGGTAATGCTGGGACTCACAAACTGGCACCTATATCCTTCCTATTTCCCCCACTTAGGTATGGATGCACTTGAGAATCTAACCAATCAGGAAGATGTGAATCAACTATTGTTCTTGAGTGACTGGGATATTCTGCCCGCCTTTAAAATTGAATCTATCCAAATGAATGATGGGAAGAAATGGGGGTGGGACGTGGTGGAGGAGGGAGAGGAAATGGTTGCTGGGTGTGGTTTGCACTGGGGTGCTGGGATGCTGCATGGTATTCCTCTCAATTCGCCAAAGAACCTGACACGGGTCTGCCTTGTGGGGGTCCTGGGTAAACCTTGACTGACCATGTTGTCCAGACTGGCAGGAGTTCAGTGCTGTTCTTTGTTGCTTCAGAAATGGAAAGATTGCGAACAACTGCCAAGTCTTTGAAGTGTGTGCCTGTGGGGCTGGGCCTCGCAGCTGCTCAAACCTGAAAATAATTAAGTGTTTCACTACTGCAATGACTCAGCTGGGGTTAGAACCTCACCAGATTGGAGCATGATGGTTTTAAAGCATGGGTTTTAAAGATAGTTGAGAGATGTGGCTCAGTATATAACGCATCCAGAAAAACGCACATCTTCATGTAGTTTCTGGCAACCCAAATCCCACAGCACTGTTCGCACCCACCGGTCCTATTTTCCAAGCAGCTCCCAATTTGTTAGATTTTCCACATTTTTCCTGTTCTTCTCTCATCACGAATTGTCTACAATGCCTTACCACACGCTAAAGTAATAAATGACGGTGGCGAGGTCATTTAATGAACACCATGGGTGACTTTTTCTTGTCATCCATGTAGCTTCTCTGAGAAACCTCTCCTAACCATCCAATGTAAAGAAGCAATAATTTCCTCATCATCTCACACTACTTTGTCCGCATCACTTACGAAATGGCATTGTTTTCTTATTTATTTATTTACGATTCCCTCCCCACTTTCTGCACAAGCTCCACGCAAGCCGCCATCTTGTTACTCTATCATGACACTGGTTATGGATCACTAGGTTACAGATTTTCGAGTAAAGTGACATCATTTCAAAGCTTTGTACTAGGGCAAAATGAAGTATAAATTCCAAGTACACGAACTCTAATCTTCGCCTAAAATGAGTCCTTACTCGTCTGTTTTGAGTTGAAGGCCTGCACTGTCCTGTACCTTTCATGTCCTTTACTGTTCCAAAAGGCTCAGAGGAGGGAAATCATGGGAGATAACGATTTTGACCTCTACGATTCATGGAGATATCATGTTTTTGCTGTTTCCCAGACCTCTCCAGTGAGTTTGAGAAAAGAGAATCTAAGTGTTGAAAGATATTTATTAGTGATAGTACCTCCCCAAGAATATGGCCCAGAGCGATAATTTACAAAGCATCGTCCTGGGATCAGCAGCATTATCATCACTTGTGCGTTTGTTAGAAATGCAAACCCGCAGGCATCACCCCGACTCAAAGTGATGATAGGGCCAGGCCTCCTCTGGCCAGGCCTCCAGAGGAGGCCCTGGGGAGAACTTATTTTGTGTTTCTTGGAGCTGGCCTTTGTTTCTGCTTTGTTTTTTGGCTATTTGTTTATTTACTTATTTATTTTTTTGAAGTAGGCTCCACTGTAGAGCCCAACACGGGCTTGAATTTATGACTCTGAGATTAAGACTCAAGCTGAGGTCAAGAGTCAGTGCTTAACCCAGTGAGCCAGGCGCCTCAGTGTTTCTTTGAGTGCTTGGTGGCTGCCCGCAGTCCTTGACTTGCAGCTGCACGGCTCCAGTCTCTGCCTCTGTGGTCTTGTGAATCAGATGCTTGGATGAGGGCAGCAATTTGTGTTTTGACTAGGCCTCCATGGGATTCTAGTGCCCTGTGAAGCTGGAGTACCATTCTCTAGAACCCTGCTACTCAACGTGTGGTCTGAAATCTAGAGGCATAGGCATCGCCTGGGATTTCATTAGAACTGCAGAATATGGGCTCTGCACCCGACTTATTGACTCAGAATCAACATTTTAATAAGTTCCCCAGGGCATTTTCGTGACCATTAGAGTTCGTGAAACACTTGGTCTACCTAGATGGGTATGTGCTGGTAATAGATCGTATGAAAAAAAAGTAAAGGATATGAAAATATTCCGTCTCTCCTTTATACTATGTTTTGAAGAACTAAGGTTTTCATTTTTTTTTTTTTAAACTGAAACATTTGAAGCCTAAGAGCAATCAAAATTCCTTTCTTCCATGACAGTTATTCTTAAAGTGTACTCTGCAGATGGATCCTCTGGAGTACTTATTAAAATTCATGTTCCATGACCATACCTCAGTTCTACTAAATTAACATTTTATGGAGACATGTCTTGGAATCCCCATTTTTAACATATATCTTGGTGATTCTTATACACTTCGGTCTAAAGTTGGTGAAACTCATCTTAGAGATAGTTCCGCTCTCTTTTCGGTCTTCAGATTTGCTCTCGAACATTAACATTTGTTAATGTCCTAATGAAAAAAACCGGTATGAGAATCAGTACTATTCGAAGAACAGCAACGATCAGATTTTATTATACATTAAAATGCTTGCAATTTTTATAACTAGAAAGAGCTCCTTAAGGCTGCAGTCTCTTCCTTTGATGTTTCTGACAACAGCAGATCTCAAGTCAGAAAGGTAACTTCTCTGAGAAATACGCCAACCCATAAAGGCCTTGGAGAGACTCCAATTTATGTTGGACAAGATTCTCTTTTTCTCCGGTCATTATTTTCCCACCAAATTATTTTTCTATCGAGAATATAAAATGTCATGAAAAATTAAAAATGAGATTCAGGAGAACTCACGCCTTCATCCTCGTTCATGCCTTCCCTCCTTCATTTTGTTGGGGATGCGTGAGAGCTGCCAAGACATCCACCCCAGTTAACAAATGGCTAATTGACAACCACCCATCTGTTGATGTGATTTTGGCTGTTTTCAGATAGAGTCAGTGATCATTAGATTTTGTTTCCCCTCATGGGGGAAAATGTGACATACTGGTTACCTGACAGCATTAGAAAGATTTCTGACTCATTGTTTACATAGACTCCATACATCTTTCTTTCGGTTAGTGGTCCTGTCCCACATCTCGTTTCTATCTGAACCCACACGGCTGAATTATGTCTATAATGGCAAACTGCGATTTTTAACGGTAGTGGTGTATCAGTTGTGGTTGATACTTTGAAATATTGCAGAAATAAGTAATTGGCAAACTTGGATGGTTTGCCTTCCTAAGCTCAAGCACTTCGATTCTCCCCCACTCCCTGGCATTCTGCATCTTCTCATCTGCCTCGTGATCTCTGTGGTTTATAAAATATACAAAAGCATTTTCAGGGTGAGAGAGGGAAGATCCAAGAGTGATGTTTTCATCTTTTCATGGTTGAAAGCCTTGACCGTACTTGGCCCAGAGAGAGTAGGCTTGAAGCAGTACACAGCCAGTGACAACCAGGTTTGAGGCCTGACATGAATGTAACTTTCCTCTTCAGATAGTATCTCAGCAGCAAAGCTAGGGGATATCAGAGATGCTGTGTGGTGCTATTCTCATTTCTCTCCCCTATCTTCTTGTACTTAACCAATGTCCACTCCTTCTCCCTCCGAGACTGGCCTCTTATGACTGTGACTCATACGTAGAAATCACTTTACATTCCAGTAACCGTCTCTTCTTAGCAATGAACGTGTAGCTCTTCTCTAAGCATGTACAGTGATGTGAGTTCATTAAAAACATTTAGGATCATTAATTCGGACACAAAGTAGGCAAAATATGCCATGTTACCATTATGTTATTTCATAATTAGAACCACACATTCAACATATCTTAATGAGTACCTACTAAGTCCCAGGAGCTATGCTAAGTACTAGGGATATTATGCTTAGCAAACAAGATATGGACATTGTTTCCATGTAGCTTTGATCATAACAGGAGAGATGGTCATTAATCAAATAGTCACATAAATATAAAGTTGCAGTGTGATGCGTAGCAGGCTGCTTCAGAAAGGTTTCTTCGAAAAAGCGATGTTTGAGCTGAGATTTTAGGGAAGGCTAAGTGTTATGTAGGAGAGGAGGGAAGGAAGAGAAGTTCAGGGCAGTATAGGCCCTGGTTGGGATGGAGTGTTCTAGGAACTGAAAGAAGGCCAGTGTGATGACAGAGTAGAGTGTGATGGGGAATGTGATAGGAATGAGGTTGGCCAGTCAGGTAGGGGATGCCTTGTGCAGGGTCTGTAACTCAAGTTAAGGACTTCAATTTTTATCCTAAGATTAACGGGAGCCATTCAAGTGTTTTAGGAAAAGGATTAGAGCAAAGAACAATATTTGGGGGGTTCTATCAGTAATCCAAAGGAAACATGGTAGAGATTTGGTCTATGGTGTTTGTGGTGGGTATCATGAAAATTAAGTAGATTTGTAAGACATTTAAGAAGTAATATCAATGAGGGGCGCCTGGGTGACTTGGTCGGTTGAGCGTTCAACTTCAGCTCAGGTCATGATCTCAGGGTTCATGAGTTCAAGCCCCGCATTGGGCTCTGTGCTGACAGCTCAGAGCCTGGAGTCTGCTTCAGATGCTGTGTCTCCCTCACTCTCTGCCCATCTCCTGCTTACACTCTGTCTCTCTATCCCTCTCTCTCTTTCTCTCAAAAATAAATAAACATTAAAAAAAAGAAGTAATATCAATGGAGTTTGACAAGGGATTGGATATGTAAAGCGACAAAGAAAGATGGTGCCTTTGTATCAGAAAAATGGATACTATGGAGCACCTAGTTTTGGTGGAGGGGGCTCATGAATTGAAATTTGAACATGTCAGATTTGAAATGCCTTCAAGATACTTAGGAACTGATGGGAACCAGGCAGATGTTGGGACTGTTTATATAGGTTTGTTTATAAATGGTCTTCACATTAGTGAAAGTAGCATAATTTACTTAGGGAACTTGCTGGTATAAGTAGACAAGGGAAATTTTCAACACTTAATGGCAGAGAAAAAAGATGAGGCAGCAAAGGGGACAGAGAAGAAGTGGCCAGAGAAGAAGAAAAATCTGAAGAGTCTGTATTGAAAGTCAAGGGCACAAAGTGTTTGGGGAACCTCTGATAAAGTGAAGCATCTCCAGTAAGACGATCATTTGAACAGAAGAGGTTGGAGCATGTTTCATGACAATGACAAGGAATGAGAAGGACAGGCTGAATATATGGAGCAGAGAAGCCATAAGAGACAGTGAAAAGTTCCTGAGAAGATAAGAGGGGACGAGATCCAGAGCTTAGGTTGGTAGTTAGCCTTAGAGAAGATGAGGAATGGTTTTGCCAGAGCAGTGGTGCTTAAACTTAGCTATTCCAGAATCATCTGGAAGGCTTTTTAAGACACAGATTGCTGTCCCACTCTCTCCCAGCATTTCTGATTCAGTAAGTCTGGAGTGGGATCTGAGAAGTGGCATGTCTAAAACTCCACAGATGATGCTGATGAGGCGGGTCCTCATTTTGCCCTGTGTATAACAAGTGGAGGTCAGGTTAGTTCAGACATAGGTAGCTTCTTCCATTTTGGTTGAAAGTAGATTGGGAAGCTGTTGTTGATGACTTCTGTAACCATTCTGAAGGGGGAGATGTGGTCCTTTGCAGATAGTAACAACGTTGTGGGCTTGAGGACAGCAGAGAAGCCCGAAATACCTTTCAGGCAGAGTAGGAGAGAAAACTGCCCTGCCGTGTTGAAGATCCTCTTGAGGTTGGTGGTCACGAATTTGTAGTGATTTCCATCTGCCCTGTTTTGTGGCTTTCCGTAACCCAAAGTGCTCACGTGCAGGCCTGGAGAAAGTGGAATGTTGGCCATATCCAGGATCAGCTTGTCGCAAAGAATGTGTGGCAAAAATAAGGAGGTACAAGGTATTTGCAAGAGTTTTTAACAAGAGGTGTCGAATAATGCAATCTAAGCTGAATTCAGGGGAAGTGAAGAGAGGAGAGGACTGGTGAGATGGGAGAAAGCAGACACATCAATGGCTTGGAGGCTCCAGTAAGGTCAACAGGCAGTTTTAGTTGGAGTTATCAAGCAGAGATGCTGGAAGAATGGAAATTTGAGTTTATAGCGTGGGGTAAATGAATTAAAAGATCGACGCCACAGGCCCGAGAAGATGTTTTTTCTTAAAAATGTGAGATTGGAGGAGTGTTGGTCTGATGGAAGTGTTCTCACTGGGGACGCAGGTTTCATTTGAGGTCAGTGGCAGAGCGGGCAACGGATGAAGAGCTTCAGAATTTGGGATCGTGTGCTAATTCTGGGGTATTGATCAGAGAGAGGAAGCAAAATACGTACTAGTGGCTATTCCTCTGCCCACCTCCAACCCTCTTTTTAAATAAAAAAAAAATAGAGGCTTACGTGGGATGGACAGCTTTCTCTAGTCTACTGTGCTAATAGGTAGTGAAGCCAAGACAAGAATCTGGGTTCTCTGATTTCCAGCCCAATTCTTTTTCCACTCCCTCATCACGCAGCACAGCCAAGTTTTCTAAGTCTGTGTGTCTTCCAGCCTCTCCAGAGGCATTTGTTGTTTCATTTATTCTGGTGAAAGTTTGTGATGGCAAAGTTTGGTTTGTTAACTATAAACCCTTTTAATAAATGTTTTCAGTGGCTCTAAATGATTCTCTGAGTTCGAGCATCATTTATTTCGAATGAGCAAATTGGAAACCGAGAACGATAATACCTATGAGACATGTCTTGGAAAGAGAAGGGAAAGGAGAAACAGGGATAATACTTTCCCAAATAAAGTTACTGAAATTCTCCTTATTCTGGGAGCCCATGTGAACATGAGCTTAACAAATATGTTTGATGTAGGTAGTCTCCCTGTTAACCCTCACCCCGAATGAAGAGTAAACCAAATTATAGAGAAAACAGAGGTAACTTAAATATTTTCTTGAAATAATTTATGGATTTTTAATAAGTACCTCCAAGTACTAGACTTAAAATCTAGGCTTTCATTAGCATCAATTTTATTTTACTAAAATGTATTTGGGGAGTAATATATCCACGTAAAATTTGGCAGCAGACTTGGCTTTCCATAGCTAAGTATCTGGAAGGCTCATTAAAATGGAAAATTTTAGAATGGATTTATTCCTGATTCAGATTCTTAAGGCATGTGTTTGTTTGCATGTGTGTATGTCCCAAAGTGCTTGTTTTAGTACAGTGAACACCGTCTGTGAAAATGTCTTCCACTCTTTGAACCATTCTCTGATAATTAGCCATGAGTTACTTGAATTTTTGCACACTAACTTGGTCTCAGCCTGTCTGAAGCACAGATAGAACTCAGCTTTTGTTCACAGAAGCATTTGGTTTGTTGGCATTACTTGAATGATTCAGCTGCTTCCATAGCGAATATGTTACTGGGTGATTGTGTTTAATAGGCTCCTGACATCTACCAAACAAGGCAGCACGTCCCACTTTGAGGCAGAACACTCCAGACAGTGTTTCAAACTTAATTCTCCAACTGGAACAGAAGTCAGAAACCACATTTGATACAAAGGAAGTATTGAGTTGGCAGGATTGCTGAAAAATCCTCTTTAAAGCTTGCTGGGCAAACTGGTAGTCTCACCTTCTGGAAAAAGAATTAAGTTGCTCATCAGAGGTTCAATTCGACACTCATTGTTCATGTTAGAATCTGTGCTTCTGTCCAGCATGAAGCATGAAAAAGATAAGAGGAACAGAATACAGCTTTTAATGGAAAAACTCTCACTGCTGGGTTTTATTTTGAACTGGTGATTTGGAGGCAATACAAATTTTAATTTTATACTTTGTAAAAGTGTAGTTCATGTCATCTCAAGGATTGAACCAAGTGGGTGATTAGAAAACAGCAAGTTTGGGGCGCCTGGGTGGCTCAGTCAGTTAAGCGGCCGGCTTCGGCTCAGGTCATGATCTCACGGTCCGTGAGTTCGAGCCCCGCATCGGGCTCTATGCTGACAGCAAAGAGCCGGGAGCCTGTTTCAGATTCTGTGTCTCCTTGTCTCTGACCCTCCCCTGTTCATGCTCTGTCTCTCCCTGTCTCAAAAATAAATAAATGTTAAAAAAAAATTTAAAAAACCCAGCAAGTTTGTAACTGGAAAGATGGTGAGACATAAAAAAAAAAAAAACAATCAAGACTATAAAAGATGTCAGAGTGTGGTATGAGTGTGACATTCAAGTATGTTTCTAGAACATGGTTTCGATGGTTTTATTCTTTCTGCAACAAAGTTTACCCTTACTGCTGAGAACAATTCACAACAATATCTATATCTATCATGTCTATAATATACTTATGCATTAAAATATATATTTACCCATAAGGTAATATTTAATTCCTATATTAATTTGTATATACATCATTACACAAAACAAACATCCACGATGTTATTTAAACGATCTGATTAAGAGTGGGTATATGGGTGTGTTTATTCATCTATTTATTTTTAACTTATAACTGTATCTAGAGATGTTAGAAATATTGGCTAACTTCATTTCTCTCTTTTTTTTTTAGTAACTTTTTAAAGTTTTTTTGTCTTTTTTCATAATACTATGGGCTTTTAAGGGAGTTTTAATTTTTTCTCTTTTCTTTTAGTATTTGAATTTTTAAAATAAATATTCATATGCTGTACTATTCTAGGGTGACTATAGTTTAACAAGGCTTATTCACTCCTTTGAGTCTAGTTTCCTAACTGAATTTAGTAGAGGCTACAGAAGATGAAATTTACCTTGCTTAGTGCCTTTCAGAAAAGTAGATATTCTAACTCCCTTTAATGATTTTTTAAAAAGTAATCTCTACACCCAACATGGGCCTCGAACTCAAAACCCTGAGATCGAGTCACACACTCCACCAACCGAGCCAGCCAGCATCCCCCCCAACCCCAACTCCCTTTAAGAACTGATAACAATCATGACTCTCAGTAAATTCCTCCTCATTTCTTAAATAAATCTCAAATGGGAATCAACGAACCCTTGTCCATAAATCAATGATCTTCTTCAATCCTTTTTTTTTTTTCTTTTGTGGATTCTGTCCAAGATAATCCTTTAACGAAATGTGAAAATAAATCACACAAATAAATGCAGAAGGAATGCACCCTCCGATTCTTGAGAATTCTTTTTTTCTCTTGTACATCACAAGCATGGGAGTTCAGAGGGTAAGATCTGGGGCCAAACACACTATAGTTTCAACCCCAGCTTAATCTCTTACTATAGGTGACCTTGACTTCGTTAAGTCTTCATTTTATTTTCACCTGAAAAATGGGAGAACGATGATTATTTTCTCATGTGAATGTTAAGAGGAGTAAGTGAAGTAAGGCTTTGCATAGTACCTGGAATTTTTTAAGTGCTCGAAATGAATTAGATAAAAATTCTCGCTCAGATATTGATTTGAAGTATATGGTACTGAATATTGGATTTAGTTTGGGGGTAAGATATTCAAGCAGGGAAATTATAAGTTCTTGTTAAATATGCCTATGTGTGAATGAGTTGAATGTAGGTGATTTTAATTTGTTAGCTCATTTTCAAATAAAGTCTTTGCAAACAGGACTTCCTGAATGAAACTATACCCCAAATGCAAAATTACACTCCCTATACAAACTATATATGGCAGACTTTACCCACAAGTGTTGTATAAAGAGATTTACTTTCTGGAGCTTATTCAACTATAACTGATGCTATCTGGAGGCTGTGTTCTCACTTCTGGGTAATAATGCTTTCATTTATACAACATTTGACAAGGCACTTTTACATACATTAACTCATTTCCTCTTCACACAATTCTAGAAGACAGATTGAGCATGTGTTATTATCCTTATTTTGCAGGTGAGGAAAACCAAACTCTGAAGGAGGTAAGCAACTTGCCTTAGGCCACAGAGCTCCTAAGGAGGTAGAACTCACTTTTTGTCACTAGTTCTTGGATATTTCCCTCCTTGTGGCTGCTACCAACCACAAAAATGACAGGGTTCACAGTTAAGCAAGAGATCAGAGAAAGGAAAGTGTTTGTTCTTTTACCATTTTCCAGGCCCTGTGCTTGGAAGACATCACAAGAAGGGGACACAAGACAGGCAACTCACTAGTTTCCTGCCCCTCTCGACTCTACCTGTCTCTGTATTAATGTTGCAGGATGGCATTGGGAGGCCGAAATAGGAGCGTTCAGTAGAAAGGAGGGGACAAAACTGAGCTTCAACATGGAGAGGGGGATAACCAGAGTTTCCAAAAGGGGACGTGAGATGGAGAGAGCATGTCTGCCTTACCGTGAAGGAACCTGCATGCCTGCAGTTCTAAAGCATCTAACATTTTTTACTAAGGCAGACAGCAAGTAATAATGAGCTGTTCCTTCTTGGAGAGCTGATTTTTTTTCTGGGATCAAAAAATCCTTGACTGCAAAAATTACCATAACTGCTAATGGTACGGGATTCTTTTTGGGGTGATGAAAATGTTCCAGAATTAGACAGTGGTGATGGTTGCACAACTTTGTGAGTGTACTAGAAACACTGACGTACACGTTTTAAAAGCATGAATTTTAGGATAGACAAATGTGATCTTAATAAAAAAATCTCACCTAAAATGATGATAATCTCGAACATCTATTCAGGGATAGTGCTACAAACTGTGTTCTGAGTTTTGTGGATTATCTTAGTTCATTTTCCCAACAGCCACAGGGATACTCTTACCATTTCCACCTCACAGAGGAACAAAGTGAGGATTACAGAGACTCAACAACCGGCCTCGCGTCACATGGTTTTTACCATCATGCAGCAGCACCTCTGAGATCAGCCTGGCTAGACGTTGAATGATTTCCTGTTTGCTCTGTACTGCAGTCACTGGGCTCAGCTCTGGCGTTTTGGGACCTTTGGATATTTTGTTCATTCAGGATTCTGCACTTGGATGCTCTAGTTGCCAGGCAAAGGGATAGATCTGAGTCGTGGTCCACCCCCCACCACAATAAAGGACTTTATTGAAAGCTGGCTCCATTCCTGGTTTGCTCAAATGCCATTTCCTTGGAGCGGGCCTCTTGACTTCCCACTCTCAATGAAGGGCCTCCCACAAGAGGCTCTCGCTGAACTTTGCATCTCTTTTTTTATAGCGCCATGGCAGTCTGGTGGAGATTTGATTAATATCTGCCTGCCTCACTGAACTATAAAGTTCATGACACCAGGGACCGTGTCTGTTTTGCACACCACTGTGTGCTCAACAAGTAACCCTGAGCGCACAGTAGGTGCTCAAGTATCAACTGAATGACTGAACACCAGCCCCGAAAGACGACACCTACAATCTTCACACTTCTGTACTGTCTCCTGATGTACAGAGTCCCTTTTTTGGAAACTTATATATAATTTCTCTGGCCTCTGGATCCAGTGCTAAAATGGCGTGGGAGCGTTTCAGAGACACTACTGGCTCCTGCCCCTGGAAAGTGACGCACTGGTGGAAAGCTCTGGCTTCGGTTCTAACCTCAGAGACTTCTCTAAAATGATTCTTGTGTGCTGCCCTTCTCCATTCTGACTGGGACTTTGGCTTTCACCTCATTTCTTGCCTCCATTAGTCCTTCTGAATGTTCATAATAGCATTTCCCATCAACTCCCCCATGATCCGAAACAATTTTACACCTGAAAATCCAACGCTACCGCTTAAGTGGTGAAACACATAGGGTGCCATAATCCCAGGGTAAAAACAGGCGGAGTATCCCAGAAACTTCACTGCTTCAGGTTATGCAAACAAGTGATAGAGCCAAAGGGACAAACTACTAAGTTCTAAACTCCCGAACGCCTCAGTTTTGTATATTTTAGCTTCCCAACCATGCCCAGCACAGTGCCTGGCACATAGGAAAAGCTCACTGAATATTTGCTGAACAAGAACCTAAAATTCTTGCTGGAGGACCTCACATTCCATAGTGGATCAGCTGCTTCTCCAAATCCCACTGAACCTCCCCTCAACTAAACTTTCTAAGCTATATCCATTTCTGAGTTGGAGTGTCCCAATCCCACACGTTCCTCACTAAACCCACCAAAACAATCTCTCTCTCATTTCTTCGTATCACTAATGTTGACACCACCGTTTGTATCCACCTGTTGCTGAAATCCACCTTCTTGATTCTCTAATCTCATTACGAGATGCAACCAGCATCAAGTCCTATAGATTTTCCTGTCATAGTACCTCTATTTTCATTCAATTCCCAATGCCACCACTCCAATTCCAACTCTCATTACCTTTCAACTGGACCTAGTGTAATAACAGTTTCTGACTTTGTCCACCTCTGGGCTCTCCCAATTCCACAAGAGTCTGAATACCATTTCTAGGTTAATCTTTCTTCCCTCTCAAGCTTTTTTTTTTTTTTTTTAAATATTGTCTCCTTTTTTTTTAAGTGTTTATTTATTTTTGACACAGAGAGACAGAGACAGAGTGGGAGTTGGGGAAGTGGGGAGGGAGCAGAGAGAGAGGGAGACACAGAATCCGAAACAGGCTCCAGGCTCTGAGCTGTCAGTACAGAGCCCAATGTGGGGCTCGAACTCACGAACTTCAAGATCATGACCTGAGCTGAAGTTGGATGCTTAACCAACTAAGCCACCCTGGCATCCCTCTAGGTTAATTTTTCTGATTCTGACACGCTCTTCTCAAAAACATTCAACAACTCCTTTATGCTATTTTGTCCAATTTCAAATTCCGTGGAGTGCCAAGTCTTTCAACAATGATTCCAACT
This sequence comes from Panthera leo, assembly GCF_018350215.1. Taxonomy (NCBI): domain Eukaryota; kingdom Metazoa; phylum Chordata; class Mammalia; order Carnivora; family Felidae; genus Panthera; species Panthera leo. The sequence goes on along the minus strand of NC_056679.1, from coordinate 100,834,033 downwards.
TAACTTTCTCTCCATATTTTTTCCCTATACCTACACAATTATCTGGGCAGACCAAAGGTAACTCCTTGGTATTCCCTGCATATAATTCATTTCCCCTCTTGCTATTTCCTATGACTTCTTCCTTAATGCCTACATCTTGGCCTGGCCATCTCAAACAAAGGCTCTTCAGGATTTTTTGACTCCTGCACCCAGAAAAAGTCTTGCCACCTTGTGATTCCTCTCAAGATCTTTTTAAGCTTCCTCTGTGGCATATCTAGCTTATATTGCAGTTTCAAAACATTTTTTTTTTTTAATGTTTATTCACTTCTTGAGAGACAGAGACAGAGCGTAAGCAGGGCAGGGGGGAGAGAGAGGGAGACACAGAATCCGAAGCAGGCTCCAGGCTCTGAGTTGTCAGCACAGAGCCCAACGCAGGGCTCGAACTCATGAACTGTGAGATCATGACCTGAGCCGAAGTCGGATGTTTAAACAACCTGAGCCACCCAGACGCCCCTCTTATATTGCAGTTTTTAGTCCCCATCACCTCCCCTAGTAGAGTGAGGTCAGGGCCCATGACTTACACAACTTTGTACCCTGTCCATCAAGCTAGTGTCCGGTATATAGTGGGCCATCGTGGAATTAGTTCTCTTTCTTTTATTATGTATTTCTTTCTTTCACACACACCAAAAAAAAAAAAAAAAAAAAAAAATGCCACAAAACACACACACAAAACAAAAACACAGCAACAAAAACCACTTCCATATATTTAACATTTCATAAAGCTGATAAATCCAAGTCAAGTCTCTGAAGCTCAGGGTTCAGCTCATTCATATACTTCATGTACATGAAAGCGTTTACTAGTTTCATGTAATTGAGTAATATGTATGCCTACCAAATATCAACTTTTAACGAGGGTCTAGCATACGGTGACTAAAAACCTCACATAGTTATTTTCAGCTCCAATTAACTTTTAAAAAATGCGAATTTATCTTTGAAAGAGAGAGAGAACGCCAGTGTGATCAGGGAAGAGGTAGAGAGAGGGGAACAGAGGATCTGAGGTGGGCTCTACGCTGAGAGTCCGACACGGGGCTTGAACTTACAAACCGTGCGATCATGACCTGAGCCAAAGTCGGGCGCTTAACCAAAGTCAGGTGCTTAGCTGACTGAGCCACCCACGCCCCCCATCCAATTCTTTTTTAATAAGAAACTAACGAGAACAAAATGAAAGATGCAACATATAAAGGCACAATGGCGGAGCCAGTAGACTAGTCAGTCTACCCCATGGAATGCATGTTTCTGGCTCCTCAAAGTATTTACAGTTATCTTTTTGGCTGCTTTGGAACAGCAGGGACTGGCATTAGTGAGATTCATCTTGGGGATGAAAAATGAAGTTTGAAAGAATGTTCATTACCATGAGGGTACATGTTGACCAAACTGATTTTTCATCTGCCAAAATGTGTATACTGGCTTCTGTCTCATCCAGAGACCTCTGGAACTAAAAGTAATTGATCAAATTAGCTCCACCATAATCCCCCACTGGTTCTGTTAGGATTGCAGCTTGTTAATGTTAGCACTCTGTTTATTTAAACCATGTGGATGACATCATGAAAACCGCCCCCATTTCATCAAAGCATGATGCAGCCTAGGAAAAACAATTTGGTTTCAAACCACTCTAAGATACGGTCTTTTTTTTCTTTTCTTCCCTATATTAAAAGATAAGATGTAAAACCTCAGCTCTTAGTCATTTGATTTTTACTCCAGCTGGCCCTTCACCAGTAAAATGGAAGCATTTTCGTGCCTCCTAGAATCAAGCACACAAACAATATCAAACAAGTCCTGGGAAAGCAGAATTGATGACAGAAACTGTTATTTTGATTTTCTTCTCATCTTTCGTTTGCCAAGTTCACATTGCCATGCCGTCCAATGTTTTCCTCTACTACAGCCTGGCAGCAAATGCCTAGCAAGACACTTCTGCTAGAATGGGCTGCAGGACTAGTAAGCTATCTTCCTGGGGCTTTGATTATTCTCCTTCTTGGTGTCCATATATTTCTGTACAAGTTCTGATCTGCTTTGATTCAAAAGGTTGGTGCACGGGGGCGCCTGGGTGGCTCAGTTGGTTGAGTGAATGACTCTTAAAATTTTTTTTTTTACATTTATTTATTTTTGAGAGACAGAGAGTGAGCAGGGGAGGGGCAGAGAGAGAGGGAGACACAGAATCCGAAGCAGGCTCCAGGCTCTCAGCACAGAGCCCCTCGCGGGGCTCAAACCCACAAACCGTGAGATCATGACGTGAGCCAAAGTTGGATGCTTAACTGACTGAGCCACCCAGGCACCCCTAGTGAATGACTCTTGATTCTGGCTCAGGTCATGATCCAGGGGTGTGGGATTGAGTCCTGCACTGGACTCCGCACTGAGCACGCAGCCTACTTGGGATTTTCTCTTTCTTTCCCTCTGCCCTTCTCCCCTGCCCATGTGCACCCCGCCCCCCCAAAAATAAAAAAAAATAATAAAAGGTTGGTGCATGTATGTTCCATTTTCACCTCCTGAGGCATGCTGACCTCCTTGGCTCCTACGGTGTCCATGTCATATACCCAGTGTCATTCTGCAGCCACAGCTTCCTTTTTTTTTTTTTTAAATTAAAAAATGAAAAGTTTTTTTTAAAAAAATTTAGTATTTATTTCAGAGAGAGAGAGTGCAAATGGGAGGGGCAGAGAGAGGAAGACACAGAATCCAAAGCAGGCTCCAGGCTCCGAGATGTCAGCACAGAGCCCGACGTGGGGTTTGAACCCACAAACCACGAGATCATGACCTTAGCTGAAGTCAGACACTTAACTAACTGAGCCACCCAGGCGCCCCAAAAAATTTTCTTTCCTAGAAATATAGTTGACATGTAACAGCTTGCTTTTTAGCCTATCAACATTTATGAAGAAGCCTAATTTTTGAACAGGGGTAGGAGACCAATGAATTGACAATTCAGAAGGGAATTATTGCTTTAATGGGGGCACCAATATGAGCCAACACTCCAAAAGGAGAGATGAAGTACAAATAAACAATGGAACCAATGACAAGTTTACTCTGTGGGCTTTGCCAATCTTTGTCCTCTTGGATGATAAACCTACCCTGTTAGACTGTGAGAATTCATTAAACTAACGTGTTATTAAGCTTTGCTTTAGGTACTATGAGGGGGTTAAAATATATAAAGTCACAGTCACTGTCTACAAGAAACTGATAATTTAGTTCAACATGTCCAAAACTGTCTTCTTTGGGACTCTTGTTCTAAGAGTTGCTCTTGTGAAAAAAGAATTCCATGTACAAAGAAGTTTAACTTCCCTCTTGGAAAGTCATAACATAGTAAAGGACGCGAGAAATCCTGCAGAAAAGAGTATGTTAAATTTGTTTGTCCTGGAGTTTGCCACATTTATTTGATCATGAATCACTTAATTTTTTTTAAGTTTCTTTATTTGTTTTGAGAGAGTGAGAAAGCACGAGTTAGGGAGGGGCAGAGAGAGAGAATCCCAAGCAGACTCTGTGCTGTCAGCACAGAGCCTGACACAGGGCTGGAACCCAAAAACCATGAGATCATGAGCTGAGCCAAAGTTGGACACTTAACTGACTGAGCCACCCAGGCGTCCCATGAATCACTTTTTTAATACAACACCGATAAACATCTCATGGAGTCTATTTTGGAAAACTGGCTCAGTAAGCTTGGGCACAGGGCTTATGCACACTTTCTTTTGTATTACCCACAGAAAAACCCACAGGAAGTTGCTAGAAATATTTGGTTACATGAGTATACTGCCAAACCTCGGCAGAGAAGTGGGTCTCAAATCCCAGACCAGAGGTAGGTGTCTACTATCTGCATTAGTATTTCTTGGGGGAAGATGTTATAAATACACATTCCTGGGTTCCATTCCTGAGTTTCTAATTCAGTACGTTTGAGGTTGGGTCTAAGAATCTGCATTAAAAAATTCCCAAGTAATTCCCAGTCATGGCTAGTTTAGGAACCACAGGTTAGGATAATGCAAAAAAAGAAAAAAAAAAAAAGTTGAACATGTGGGGTATCTTGATGAAGGGTGCCCATTCCACGGTCACAAACTAAGTTCTAGCTCTGAAAATACTTGTCCACTGTCGTCTACCAAGACTGCGAATGAACCTGGCCAAGTCCAAAGCGCTGAGCCTGTAGGTAGGTCAGGTTACACAAAAATTTCAAATTTAGCACAAACCCATGATTTTGAAGAACTTGGACTGGGCCAGGAGAAAATGGAAATAGTAGTAACTTTATTTAAAGTTAATCATCCCCTATCCAGTGTAGACAAATACTGCTGTCAGATGTCATTGCTATCTACATTGCCAAATACTGGTAAACGTGGGAAGAGCTAGTGAAATAGAGATTTGAAATGTTTCTGGAATCGAGAACTTTTTGGACTGTTCTTTAAGATTGTTAAAATAATATTGCTGGCTATATATAACCTCCCGAGACTATAAGAAGATGGCTTTAAAACTTGGAAAGCTGGCCTGGGAGCCCGATATAACCATGAACTCAAATCTTGGGTGATATGGCTAACCAGATGATTTTTTCAACAACGGCACTGTAAATATGATCAAATAGCAATAAAAATATCCATGAGACCCTGAACTTCACAGCGCTCCGTCACCAAAAAGTTTCTGTAAAGAAATATATACTGAAATGGTTTCTTTATTTTTTTAGCACAAATATCTGAGATCAGCCTGATTGGGTCCTCTTCTTATTAAAATTTAGTTTATAAATGGCTGCTGTTCCTTGGTTATTTTCACACACTGTGAATAAACAGAATTGACCGATTGACAGTTCACCTTTGGAAGCCATCTACAGGAATATCTAATAGGTGGTGAAACCAGCCAAAACTAAAAAGAGTTTGATTGGCTTTTAAAGATTTTTTTTTTTTTTTCCTGAGGATAAACAATCAGGAGCATTATAAGGATTGCACATTAGTTTTTTTTTGTTTTTTCCATTATATACTTTTTGTGATCAGGGTGTGCTCTCTCCTCCTCCTTCTTTTGACATTAGTTTTTGAAGCCAGTGAAACACTTTCAAAATTTAGTAACAGGTATACTTTCACTTTTTTTTTGTCTTAATAACTTAATTTGGGTCTTCATGATGAGGTTATATTATCAAATAGATCCGTTAGAACTGTTTTCTTTCATTGGCTAAACAACTTGGTACATCCATAGAATTGAATGCTGTGTAGTGATTAAAAACGAATACACAGGGGCGTCTTGGTGGCTCAGTCAGGTAAGTGGCTGATTCTCAATTTCAGCTCAGGTCGTGATCTCTTGGTTGTGAGATCAAGCCCCCTCATAGGGCTCCACACTGGAGTTTGCTTAAGATTCTCTCTCCTGGGGTGCCTGGGTGGCTCTGTCAGCTAAGCGTCGGACTTTGGCTCAGGTCATGATCTCATGGTTTGTGAGTTCAAGCCCTGGGTGGGGCTCTTTGCTGAAGGTTCAGAGCCTGGAGCCTGCTTTGGATTCTGTGTCTCCTTCTCTCTCTGCCCCTCCCCTGCTCATGCTCTGTATCTCTCTGTCTGTCAATCATCAATAAACGTTAAAAAAATTAAAAAAAAAAAAAGATTCTCTCTCTCCCTCTCCCCCTCCCTGTGTTGTGCTTGCTCTCTCTCTCAAAAAAAAAAAAAAAAAAAGCGATTATATTCCTCTATATTAATTGACACGGAAAGATATGTTGAATAAAAGGAAATGGAGAATATGCTTAAGGTACATGTCAAGTGAAAAAGCAGAATACCAAACACTATGATTCCATCTATTTAATTCATAAATTTATTTATTTATTTAAAATGTTTTTAACATTTATTTATTATTGAGAGACAGAGCATGAGCAGGGGAGGGGCAGAGAGAGAGAGACACAGAATCCTAAGCAGGCTCCAGGATCTGAGCTGTCAGCACACAGCCCAATGCGGGGCTCGAACGCACAAACCGCGAGATCATGACCTGAGCCGAAGTCAGACGCTTAACCGACTGAGCCACCCAGGTGTCCCATTAATTCATAAATTTAAAAAGGAAATAGCAGCTTAAATTTGTTAACTGGAGATGATGTCCAAGAGCACTGTTCTAAGAACTTCATATACATTAACCTATATATTTATCATAACCACCAGTAAGGCATCTGCTCTAACACCATCCTGCCACTTTGAGAAACTCAAACCCAGAGTCTCTTGTTTGGAGTCACATGCTCAAGGTCACAAAGTTAGAACTGGTATATCTGGAGTGTGAACCGAGGCAATCGGAATCCACGGCTTCCTTTTGCAATCTCCTGTCTAAAGAAAAACGTACCAAAATACTAATGCAGTTATGTGAAGGTGGCAGAGAGTGAGTTCGTTTAACTTTTATTCCTTAGGGACTGCCACAATTTCTCCTTCAACCAGCATGTGTTACTTTCAAACTAGCACAACAAAATTTGGAGTGGGGAAAAAACTCCTCCTCCACCTGAAGAATGCAGCAATAAAAAAATGCAACTGATCCTCACATGACGTCATTCCAGTCATCTGAACTAAACTCTTCAAGGATTGTATATTATCTTAACATTACAGATAAAGATGTAAAACTGTGCCATGGAGTGACTTCTCTAGTCAAAGATGAGTCAGTGGCAAAGAATAGTCCAGTACATCTGAGGACCTGAATTACATTTTGAGAACGGATGGATGAATATATTTGATGAATGGATGATATAATTTTTGGTATTATGTTAAAGGGTCCAGGGGAACAAGTCTACAAGGTGAACATGACCATGCTCTGCCCTCTTCCTACACAAACTGAAAACGCTGCTTTCCATCATGTTTAGTGAGCTCCTACTTACTGATCTCAACGTTTCTCACCAGATGACAAGAAAAACATCTTCATGGTGCTCTGAACCCAAACCCTCAACTCATATGCCAACTCTAGTTAAGAGCTTCTTAAAAAATGCCCCCCCCCCAATTCCCAGGATCCTGCTTCATGATTGCTAAATAATGTAGGAAAATAGCTGTTCTATTGGGTGATGGCTTTTGTGTTTTATAAATCATGTCATTTTCAAATGAAAGAAATCTCTCCCTCCTATGTATTATGGTTTTACTCGATTTTGTGTTAATTCATTTGATCTAGAAAAAAAAAAAAAACAAAACCAAAAACCAAAACAAACAAAAAACCTCAGCAAAGTATAGTTTATTTCATTTTTTTTACATAACTCAACTTAGCCCTTAAATGAATATCAGACTACCATGAACAGTGCAGGAAACCTTCCAGAGTCCTCGTGAAATTACATTTGAAGGAGTATTTACTGAGTAAATACTATATGTATTTCTCACAGAACTGTACTACAAGAGTTGGGGAAGAAAAAGAAACATAAATACCTGTCACTATTCTATCGTTCCAATTGATCTGTTGTGTTCCACATGTCAAGGGCAAGTTAGAAATTGCACATTAAGTGTGACTGTGTGTCTCAGTCAGCTGAGTGTCTGACTCTTGGTTTCAGGTCAGGTCGTGATCTCATGATATGTGGGTTTGAGCCCTACATCGGGCTCTGGGCTGACGGTGCAAAGCCTACTTGGGATTCTCTCTATCCCTCTCTCTCTTCCTCTTGCCCACTCGTGCTGTCTCTTCTTTGTCAAAATAAATAAACTTTAAAAAAAAAAAAAAAGAAATTGCTATTTAGAAATCCAATGTTCCCAAACAGAGAGAAGGGAATCTTTAAAATGACAAGCGATAATTGTGTGCTCTTCTAGAAACTGGGAAAGAGAATGTAAATATGATCAAGTTGAGGTATTTTTGTAATTGTACGCATAATAAGTACAATGCAAAAAAGTTAAACAATACAGGTAGAAAAAAATCATAGGAAAGTTCACTGCTTAGAGATTAAAATGTTATTTTATGCACTTTTTTTTGTTTACAAAACGATGGGACCAAACTATTTTTTCTAATTTTTTTATGTTTATTTATTTTTGAGAAAGAGAGACAGAGTGCGAGCAGGGGAGGGGCGGGGAGGGGGGGGGAGGAACATAGAATCCGAAGCAGGTTCCCAGCTCCAAGCTGTCAGCAAAGAGTTCAACACAGGATTCAAACTCATGGAGAGATCATGACCTGAGCCCACGCTGGACACTTAACTGATTGTGCCAACCAGGCGCCCTGAGACCAAAACTATTTTAAAACTTGGTTTCTTACTTAATAATATACTTGAATTTTCCTGTTGATCAATATAACTCTGCATAATCATTTTTTCATAGTTACTTCATTATAAGAGTATTGTAATAAATTAATTAATCCTGATGGGTTTTTTTTAAGAGTCAAGTTTTGGGGGCATTATATACAACGCCATCATGTACACATATAAATGTGCATATACATATTTATATATTCGTATGTTTTTATTTATATGGTTTGTGTGCATATAGCTTTTTGTTCTTTCATTTGGTTATTTCCTTAGGATTAATTCCGGGAGTTGGAATTATTGCATCTAAGGGTGGACATATTTACATCGTGATACAATATTGCTGACTGTTCTCAGGAAAGGTGCGGTCATTTTACCTCCTGAACCACAAAATCAGAATGACTCGTGTTGAGACAAATCACCAATTATTTTCTCGTATAGATTTAAATTATTCTTTATATATTCACTGTTTAGGTCTTACTTTGTCACTTAGGTTATGTTTTTTCCAGTTCATTTTATAACTTACGTGTTTTTTTTTTCATATAGGAGTTAAAAAAATTTGATTAGCAAAATGTTCCCCCAGGGAGCCCCTAATTGTTATTGTTCTTTCTTGATTCAATTTACAGAGGACAAATCTAATAGAAGACCACTTATGAAATATGGGAGTGCCTATCTACGTTGAAAAATAAATGCATTCAGTATTTTGTAATTGTAAGCAGATGATACTTTCTAAGCATTTTGCCATTATTTAAAGTTTGAACTAAACTGTCTTTTGCTCCATGAAATGTGTGTACTATAAGACACATACACTTTATACTTTTCTCACTTGTTTATAATTTACTATGTGTGTGTGTGTGTGTGTGTGCCTGTGTATGCATATATACATATACGTATGCCTTTATATTTTGGGAGCTTGCAAAGTGTAGTACTTTGAGGGAAACACATACACAGAGGTTAAATGATTTGGTAATTTGTATATATTTGCATGTATTTACAGATATGCATGTATAACGGCTCAGCATTGTCGGGGAGCATTCGATGAGCTCACAGAATCAATGACCTGTAGGAAATAACGCAGGCCTAACGTGGTTAATAGAAACAGAAATTTGTTACAAGCAGTTATTACTAACAGAGCTCACATTTGCACTGCCTTTTAAGTGTCATGAATCTGACCTTTTTATTTTGGTAACTAAAAGGTAGCAGAAAGGACAATAATTCAGCTGTGGACCAATGTACGAAGTTTTAGTGAAGGCTTGCCAAAAACCATTTTACATGCGCCCACTTACAAAGCAAACAGTGATCTTGCTGCACAGCCCAGCTCCATGTGTTCAGTCAAATTTCCTCTGAAGAAATCGCAACGTGAGCTGCCACCCACAGTTCAAGTTGGTTGTATGTTACCTCTGGCTTTTAATGAAAATGTAAAACCCATGGGCCCAATTCTCCCTACTTGGCTCTCTGTACGTGTAAAGGGTGAGTTGAATAGAAATAATTAAGGACAGACCGGGAACTTTCAGAAAAAAAAAAAAAAAAAAAGAAAAAACAAAAACTAAAGTAGGGCTTAACTCAGATGCACTAAGACTGGTTTAAATTCTTTTTGACCTTGTCTTATAAACACAGCCTGTTTCAGTAACCTTGACTGCTTTACGGAGTTGACTGGCCGACACAGCATCTCCCTGTGAGGTAGGTTTCCTAAGCGTTCAATCAAACGTGAGACCGAAAGATAGAAGCAATACTACGTCTAGTATTTGAATTATTACCTCAGGACATGTTCTATAGACTCTTTAAAAGAAAAAGGGTTTTCACACTCACATTTCTGATGCATTGGGGGCCACATTTTTATTGCCACATGGACTTTTAGAGACTCCAAGCTCATTTCGATCGCTGGAGCGAGGGTATAATATATTTTAATAATTTGGCATTTGTTTATTATTATTGTCACTGAATCTGCACCTTTGAAATTTATTTTTAGCTAATGAATGCTGTTGTACAAGAGTGAGCCTCTCAGATGCCAACAGGACACACGAAGACCCCAGTGTCAATTAAACGTTGAGTAATGGTTTCTGTAGTTTGTTTATCTTTTTAGCAAATTTTATAGATTTGGGGCAAGTTCCTTCAACGTTCTATGGGATAAACCTTTGAGCTTGTATGCAAGACACTAGTGATCGGTCAAACATAAAATAGAAATAAAATATACATCATTTTTTTTTTTTTTGGTACAGCTTTCAGGAAAGATTAGAATAATGACATTACCTTTTTTACTTTATCATAAATTGATGTCTTGAAATCTTGCAAACAAAGTATGGTCCATAAGATAACCGAATCTGAACATAAGGAATGTGAAGAAGGTAATCATTTTGCATCAAGCATCGCTTGAGTGGATTCGAGATTAGAAGGCATTAGGTTTTCAATAGTACTCGGTAAACTGTGCACAGCAAGGAGTATCCATTTGGTTCATATGTTAAAATGGGGTCTCAGGAAGTGTGTGAGGATTTAATCAAATTACACATAATGTTTCTAGCATGTTGCCTTGCTAGCTAGGAGCCGGGGCTCAAGACATGCTACTCTCTAAAGCAAATAATCCAGGATTCCTCGATATTGGTACGACCAGGAGCTGTTATCTCTGTTTACAAATGATAAGAATGAGTTTTAGAGACATTGAGGAACTTCCCAATTCCCATATTAAGTGACAGAACTGGGATGGAAACCCAGGCTTGTTGTTACTTGGGTTTACTCACCATGACAGTCAATGGTATTTCTCTAACTTTCATACCTTTACTTCTGCTAGTGTGTGTGAAATTATTTTAGCTGAACACACACACACATCTTTCAAAATGTAATGTCTGTATGTGTATCTATATATCGATGTATTTATTTTTACTAGCCTCACCACTCGTTTTTTTTTGGGGGGGGGGGTTTTCCCATTTTCATCAGAAAATTCCGGATTGGCAAAGAAAACTAGTTGCCTTATGAATGAAATATTTGCAGTGTCTCTGAAATGCCTTTGGAATATGTTTATTATTTTCATTTTTTTAAAATTTTACTTGTTTGTTTCTTAAAATGTATTTTATTTTTGAGAGAGAGTACGCAAGGGGGGAGGGGATGACAGCGAGGGGGCAGAGGATCCGAAGCGGGCTCTGACCTGACAGCAGAGAGCCTGATGCAGGGTTTGAACCCATGAACTGTGAAATCATGACCTGAGCCGAAGTCGGGGCTCAACCAAGTGATGCACCCAGGTGTCCCTATTATTTTCATTTTAAGTAGCAGTTTTCATTGAGCTGTATCATCAGGCTTATGTTCTAAAGCATCCAATTCAGTGATGTTTAGTACACTGACAAAATATGCTGATCACTACTAATTCCACAACATTTCCATCATTCTAAAAAGAAATCCCATAAGCATCACGTAGTCACTCCCCGTTGTTCCCCTCCCCCAGCTACCAAAACCCACTAATTTACTTTTCGTCCTAAGGGATTTACCTATTTTGGGTATGTCTTGTGAATGGAATCATGTGTAGCCTTTTGTTTCTGGCTTTGTTCAGAACGGTTAGCATAATGTTTTCAGGGTTCATCCATTTTGTATCATGTGCTGACACCAGACTTTTTTTTTTTTTTTTTAATGGCCAAATAGCATAGCACTGTGTGGATGTACCACATTTTGTTTATCCATCCACCAGTTGGTGACCATTGGTGGCTTCCCAGGTTGGGCTGTTATGAACATCCCTGTACCAGTATTTGTCTGAGTCCCCATTTTCAAATTTTCTGGGTAACATGTCCAGCAGGGGGATTAACCTTTTGAAGAGTCACAAACTGCACAGAGGCTACCCCGTTTTACGTTCCCATCAGCAACAGTGTGAGAGTTTCAGTTTCTCCGTATCCTCACCAAAAATTGTTCCTCTCCTTTTTCACATTTTAGCCACAGTAATGAGCATGAAGTGGTGTTGTGTATTTATCTTTATGCATGTTTAAAAATACAACGGTCACATTAAACTCACAATATTGTTTGTTTTCCACCTATGGCAGTGGTAAGATCTCCCAAATACACCGTAAGTAGAAAGAAGGGAATCATTGAAAGAATGTAAGTAGATGAAAAACGTATGACATGAGATGTGGCTACTGCAAAATTTGTGAAGGTGTGATCCGGGCCAACTCATTTTTTTTTTTTTTTAATTCATTCATTTATTTTGAGAGAGACAGAGACAGTGTGAGTGGGGGAGGGGCAGAGAGAGAGGGAGAAAGAGAATCCCAAACACGTTCCGTACTGCCAGCATGGAACCTGATGTGGGGCTCTAACTCACAAAACTGTGAGATCATGACCTGAGCCAAAACCAAGAGTTGGTTACTTCACTGACTGAGCCACCCGGGAGCCTCCCAACTTACGTTTTTGAGCCTCAGTTCCCTCATCTGGAACAAAGGAGAGCACTGGATTGTTATGATTAAATGGGCTAATATCCATAAAGTGCTTAAACAGTGCTGGTCTAAATGTGTGCTAAATAAATAGAAAAGGTGGTGCTGAATGACTAAAGTTTGAGAAACTCTCACGTTACTTAGAGTCATGCTCTTTATTAACAGGTACTGGCTCCTCGTACAGGGGGTATTCAGTTAATATTTAACTAATAAAATAAATGGTGGAGTGAATGTAATCGTGATGTTCAATTTCCTCGCTCATCTTGGGCTTGTAGGGTAAAAGACGCTGTGGAAAGGGAAATTTTTCTCAGAGTAGTTTTTGGAGGTGGCCTACAATACAGGCACAGGCGAGTCATTTGCTAACATTTGAAAACCCCAAGCTATTTCCCAGCACCAGCCACCACTCAAGATGGTGATGCTGGCAGAAAGGTGTGAAAAACAACTGTGTCTTTTCCTTCTGGAATCTTGGCTTACGTTTCTTCTTGCCTTTTTGTTTTTCTTTTTTCTTTTTAAAGTTTATTTCTTTGAGAGCGAGAGAGAGAGAGAGCACAAGTGGGGAAAGGGGCAGAGAGAGAGAGAGAGAGAGAGAGGGAAAGAGAGAGAATCCCAAGCAGACTCCACACTGTTAGCACTGAGCCTGATGTGGGGCTCAAACTCATGAACTGAGAGACCATAACCTGAGCCGAAGTCAGATGCTTAACCGACTGAGCCACCCAGGTGCCCCTGTTTTCTTCTTTTCCTTTCTCCTCCCTCCTTTCTTCCCTTTTCCTCCTTCCTCTCTTCCTCCAACCCCCGCTCCTCTCTCCTTTCCATCCTAATAACCGTCTAAGTAATTGGTGGGCCACACTCGAGCTCTCTCTCCATGACAGAAAGGGAAATATGCCATGACAAAGGATATGTCACCGAGCCTTTAGGATGGGATTTGACCTACATATTGTTCTCAGGAAAGATCATGGTTGCAGTCAATGGTAGCCGCTTGACCTTTTGGGCCATGAAATATTATAAACACCTCCCTTCTCTTATCAAAGTCATTCTCTCACACTGGGGTGTTAGAATTTAAACATTCATGAGTTACATGCCCAAGTAAAAGTGATGGTTCCACATGAGATCAGACATAAAGAACCCACGTGAGTAAAGCAAGAGAGTTAATACAGAAAAATATTTCAGCGATATAAAAAAAAAACACTTTAATTGTCATTTGCAGAATTACGACCAGTGTAATGTTCTCTGCTCAGCAGTGCCACTGTTTTATGCATCTTTACAGTTAATAACTTATTCTAGGTATTAAATCTGTCACATTCCTTTTACTTGCGCCTGCGGTGAAGAATTTACAGCAGGAGACCCAGAACTGACCCAGCAATTTGAAAACATAACACAGATATGAATCCAATTATTCTCCATCTAAATGCTGACATTCACGCCCTACATCGATACGTGACATCTGAACCAGTCATATTTAATACCTAACTCATCATCCAAGCCAACCCAGAAATAAAAGCAAAAGGATTGTTTCACACCCACTTTTAGAAGAGTTTAAACCAAAAAAACCCCAACCAACCAACCAACCCACCAAACAAACAAAAAAAAACAACAAGGGAGAGCATGTAAGACTCTTTTATGTAATTTAGATACTCATATAAAACATATTTTAAAAAGTTGCTTAGGAACAGAATATGTGCTCCCCCCTGGTGTGCGGGTCTTAGCGTTTTACCAACTATTTTGCCATGAAAAAGGGTTACTTTCTCAAGTTCATAAAACAAAACAAATCACTTGTGCAGCAGGAATATATCAGTGGCTTGCTGCTCAGGTCTAAGGGTTCTTGCCAAAAGCTCGGATCATTTCTGTTTTTATTCTTTGTAAAATCAGCAGCTGGAGCTGCTTAAAATGTTTTCCATATAAAAATGTCACTAGATCAAACAGTGGCCTTGGGAAGGGAAGGGGGTGGCCAGGGGAGATGCTTTTGAAAAAAATCTCCAAGTTCAGGGGTTGTGAGATAAATAAAAACTCCTTTTAATAGGTGTAAAATGAGGTATTTTATTTTATTCCTCTACAATGGGGAGAAAGAGGAGACATTCTAGGGCTGGCTGAAAAGTGAGAAATAAAAAGATTGTGAACGAATGCTTTAGCCAACGAGGAAAGGAGGCTTGTTCTTGTCTTCAGTGTTGAAGGAAGCAAAAAACCAGATGGAGAGACATCGGCATCAGGAGAGAGCGTGCGTGTATCGCCCATACTCAAACCACACTCACTTCCCTTTGTAAAGATTAAAGTCAGAGTCGAGGCACAGGAAGCAAGTTGGTTTTAAGACCTAGTTACTTCAGTGTGATCAAACCTCAGTTCTAAGGGGGAAAAAATACAGCCTTTCTGGGTATATTTGACTTCTAATGGATAACATGATAACGAAGGGATGGTTTATCCAGCAACCCTCAACAAAACATTGCTCAGCCATCCTTTGATATTGCTTGAATTAGACTCTGGCTTTTTATTCTGTTACATCTATGAAAGACTAATTTCCAGGCGGTTGCAGTCACAAAGGGAAACGAAGCGAACATGATGTAAAGCAATCCAGAATCTCCACAATGTAAAGTAGAAACAGAAGAGAAAGGCTTAAAATCAAAACTCAAAACACAGCAGGAACAACCCTCTTCCAGGAAACATATTCTATATTTGTATATATGCATATTTTTTTGACATTTGTATATATGCATGTTTTAATCCTTCAAAAAATATGACCTGTAAAAATATCAAGATCTTAGCAGTGATAATGTTTCAGGGGAGCTGTGGGATTGGAGGATGGAAAAGGGTGTTTTCAAATATTATTTTGTGTATCTTCTTTCAGAGATAGTGCAGAAGGTAACGTAATAAGCACGCATATATGTGCCACTCAGATTTAAGAACTGTTAGTATGCCGTGTTGGTATTATTTCTTCTTTTTTTAAATTTTTTTTTTTTTGAGTGAGTGAGAGAGTGCACAAGCAGGGGAGGGGCACAGAGCAAGGGGGGAGACAGAGAATCCAAAGCAGGTTCTAGGCTCTAAGCTGTCAGCACAGAGCCCGATGCGGGGCTCAAACACAAGAACCATGAGATCATGACCCCAGCTGACGGCAGACGCCTAACTCACTGAGCCACCCAGGCACCCCAATATTCTTTTTTTTTCCTGGAGGGAATACCCCCAAGCTTCTCATGGCACCGGTGGTCTCTAACAAACTTCCATGAGCCTCAAGCTCCTCCACGTGAAAGGCAGGTGATGTTCACAGATAACACTATAAACCACCCGATATCCCAAATCCCAGCCTCGTGGCACCAGGAGTCTGTATATTCCCCCACCGACAAGATAGCCCTCTTCCCTTGCCCCATAAGAAAAGCAAAAAACAGAAACGCATAGACTCACCCCTCTCTGTCGGATGGTGGAGAGAGGGAGACCCGGCATCTTCGGTATGTGAGTTTTCTCTTTGCTCGGGAACATTAATTTCTTAACCTGTTCCAGGTGACAGTGTAGAACTCGTTTTGAGTCCTGGGTAGAACAGGTGTTTAACCAAATAAGACTCACCTGAGACTGCAGGGGATCGCCACCAAAACAACTACTCTGTAAAACACAATGTGTTATTTCTTTTTTGTACCCTTCTCAGATCCTTTTTCTACTCTCCCCAGGGGCACCTGCCATTTGAAGTAGACGTGTGCCCATGTTTTTGTATTTCCAGTACATATGAATATCTTTCTCCGTTACATATAGAATTGTTTCGTGAGGGGGTTCCTGGATGGCTCAGTTTGTTAAGCTTCCAGCTCAGGTCATGATCTCACAGTTTCGTGGGCTCAAGCCCCCCATCAGGCTCTGTGTTGACAGTGCGAGCCTGCTTGGGATTCTCCCTCTTCCTCTCCCCTCCCCCACTCATGCTGTCTCTGTCTCTCAAATCAATAAACTTAAAAATAGAAAGAATTGTTTCGTGACTTTTAAAAACTTACAAGAGTGGTTTTATTCTCTCTGCAACTTGCTCTTTTATTTAATCATTGCATGTCTAAGATATAGATTCATATTGGTTTTGTATTTTGCTAAATCTGAGAGTCTCCATCTTTAATAAGCAAATGTAATCTGTTGACATTTATAGAGATTACTGATATTTATTATTATTGTTGTTATTGATGTTGGTGCTTTCAAATCCCCCCCCTCTTTTTTTTTTTTTTTACTTTGCCTTACTAGTTCTCTTTTTCTGTCTTTGTTTAATGAATTTTCTTTATTCTATTTTAAGTCTGCTCTTTTAGAAGTGATCCAAAAGCTGTTTTAAGTGGCTATTCCTAAATTTTTAAATGCATACTGAATCAGGCTAAGGCTGTTAATAAAAGAACCTTAGACTGTTTTTACTCTGACTTCCTCCCTCCTGTTTTCCATGTGCTGATGTGTGTCTCCTTTTTAGTAAGTATTTATCTACGTTTGTCAGTATGTTATCAATTGCCCTGTTCATTATTGTTGTTCTAATCCATTCCTTCCTTCTGGGTTCAGGTTTTTTTTTTTTTTTTCCTTATCAAAGACTAACTTTTCATACATGATTTTTTACTGGAGGTCTGTATTAGTCAGGACTCTCTAGAGAAAACAGAAACACTAGGGATGGAGTTACAGGGGAGAGGGGGGATATACGGAATAAAGACTGACCTACTCTGTATTTACATTAAAACTGACATTTGAAAAGCTTAAAAAAAAGTGTATGCATGCATTTAAAATTTATTTCAGTCAGTAGGTTTTTGTTAAATGTCTACTATGAACAAAGCACCGATTTAAACCAGTAAACTGGTTACTATGGATATTATGACTATAAAGTTCTTTTAAGTATTACTTTTCAAAATAAATCCTTTTTTTTGTCGTACTTTCTTTTTCTTAATGTTTATTTATTTTGAGAGAGACACACACACACACAGAGACATCAAGAATGGGGGAGGGACAGAGAGAGAGAGGGAGAGAGAGAAGCCCAAGCAGGCTCCATGCTGTCAGCGCAGAGCCTGACGTGAGGCTCGAACTCACAAACCACGAGATCATGACCTGAGCCGAAACCAAGAGTCAGATGTTCAGCCGACTGAGCCACCCAGATGCCACTTTTGAGGTACTTTCCAATAAGTTTTTCAATTTCCAAAGTACCTCCTTTGAAACAGCAAGGAATAAGTTCTGATAATGCTATTTTCAATGTATTATATCTCTCTCTCTTTCTCCATCTAATAGCCATCTATATATGGAGAGAGGGAGAGATTGATTTTAAGTGATGGCTCACATGATTGTGGAGGAAACCCAGGGAGGAGTTACACAATGAGGGAGAAGGGCATCTGCTGGCACAATGCCAGCTCTTTCAGGGAGAGGTTTTTTTTTTTTTTTTTCTTCCTGGTTTTTCTTTAAAGGCTTTTTTTTTTTTTTATTTTTTTATTTTTATTTTTGGGACAGAGAGAGATAGAGCATGAATGGGGGAGGGGCAGAGAGAGAGGGAGACACAGAATCAGAAACAGGCTCCAGGCTCCGAGCCATCAGCCCAGAGCCTGACGCGGGGCTCGAACTCACGGACCGCGAGATCGTGACCTGGCTGAAGTCGGACGCTTAACCGACTGCGCCACCCAGGCGCCCCTCTTTAAAGGCTTTTAACTGATTGGATGAAGCTCGTCCACATAATGAAGAGTCATATGCTCTGCTCAGAGCCTAGTAGTATAAATGTCAATCTCATCTTAAAAATACCTTCACAGAAACATCTAGAATAATGTTTGACCAGATATCAGGACTTAGCCAAAATGACACATAAAATTAACCATGGTAGTCTCTAAGTAATATAATCTCTTAATCTTTGAAAACCATTTGTTCACTTTTATTCCTGAATAATAGTTTAGTTCTTTACGGAATTCGGATTTGAGAATACTTTCATTCACCTCTGGAGATATAATTCTGCTGTCTTTTCGAAAGTTTGTTTGTTTGCTTATTTATTTGGGGGGTGGAGGAGAGCAGGGAAGGGGCAGAGAGAGAATCCCAAGTAGGTTTCGAGCTGTCAGCACAGAGCCAGACTCTGGGCTTGAACTCACGAACTGTGAGATCATGACCTGAGCCAAAATCTAGAGTAGGATGCTTAACCGACTAAGCCACCCAGGCACCAAAAATCTCTTGTCTTTTATTGCTGCTGTGAAGAATTCTCTCTGAACCTGATTGCCATTCTAAGTCAACTGTCTTCTCTTTTCAGGTTTTCACTTTGTCTTAGATTTTCTGTAATGTATTTATGAGTGTCCACATGTGGGTTTTGATGTGGGAAACAAAGGCAAAAGAAAAAAAATTAAATTTCTTTACTGCCTACAGCCCAATGACAAGTCCTTGAAACAGAGTGGACTTTCTCTGGGAGTTCAGTGGCCTCAATGTTGACACTTTGCTAAGAGCAAAAGTCGATCTTAGCCTGACCCTCCCCAGATCCCCCAGGATCCCGTAAGCCTACTTTAACACATAATAATTCCTTTGGAAACCTCCTTTATCTCTCCCGCTTAAGATATATGTTGGCAATTATCCTCCAAGCTTATGGCCCACTGATATACATCTGAAGGGTCTCATGCCTGAGTTTTTACTAAACAGTTACAAATGAACTTTCCTAACAATAGTTAATGGCTTCAGGATCCTGGAAACCTTGTTTCCAAAATACCTTGGAGGCTGTGCTATCCCTAACACCCTCCCAACTTGAAAGTATGTAACTGGCCACTCCTCATGACCCCTTGGACTCTTTCTGCCCATGGCTCCTGTCCCCGTGCTTTAACAAAACCACTTTTTTGCACCAAAGACTTCTCAATAAGTTTTGGCTGTCAGCTCTGAACCCCAACATTTCCATATCAGGTTTGTTTTGTATCTTTCTTGGGATTTACCATGCTCTTTCATTCTGTGATTGAAGACTATGCCCTTTTTCAACGCTAGAAAGTTCTCAGCCTTTAACTACCTAAATATTGTCTCCCTCATTCTTTATATTCTCTCTTTTTAACAATCTTCTTGAAGTTTTTCATTTACCCTGTATGTCTTTTAACTTCTCTTTGATATTTTCCATTTATTTATCTCTGTGATGCATTATGGCAATTTCCCTCAAACTCCATCTGTTAACTGACTAACTCTCCCTTCAGTTCTTCTCTGTGGTTTATTGAGTTTTCATTTCAGAGATCCTTTTCTTTAAATTTCTAGAATGGCAATTTTTTTTGGGGGGGGGTGCCTGGGTGGCTCAGTTGGTTAAGCATCCAACTCTTGATTTCGGCTCAAGTCATGGTATCATGGTACACGAGTTTGAGTCCTGTGTTGGGATCTACGCTGACAGAAGGGAGCCTGCTCTCTCCTCTCTCTCTCCTCTCTATCTCAAAATAAATAAATACATATTTAAAAAAAAGAATGTCAATTTTTTTTTTCAAATATGCTGTTTTTTTTTTTTTTTTTCCTGAAAGGTCCTATTCCTGTCTTATAATTTCTATTTCTTTCTTGATCTTTCTGAGGATATTTCACATATTTACTTTCAAGCCTCTTTCAAAGCTATTATTTATAGTTTAGGATGTGTTAATACTTTGCTCTGTTGTGTCTGCTAAATCTCCCTCTTGGGGTGTGTTTCCTTGGGTGACTTATAATCCTCAACTACGAGCTCATCTTTACGTTGCACTTTTCTCTGCCCGAACCTTATGGGTTTCGCTGATTCCAAATTACTTTTCACGTTAATTTCTTGGGTATGAAAGGGCACTACAGGGCTCGCATGCATGAGAACCGCACACACGTGTGGAGTGCGACTTGGGATTCTGGCTTATCAAGAGCGGATTTTTTTCTCTCGTAGTTCTCATAGAAACGTATATAGGACGTTTCTTTACTGTTTGTCTGGAAAGTGATGACAAATTTTCTGGTTCTCATTTCATGGACAGGGTCGTCCGTCTTCACTCCTGGCTTTAAGCCGATAGTTCATTCCCAGCTTGCCATTTGCAGGGGCCTAAGCCATGAATTCTCTGCCAGCTATGGACTTTGATGCTCCAGATCCCTGCCCATAGGGCTCAAATTGTTTCTGATACATCTATAAACTACTCACTCTTCTGCAACTGCTCCGTCACTGAGTTCGCTCTTTATAACAATCACATGGAGTATGTTTTGTTTGTTTTAAAGTTGACTACAGAAAATATTTTGCGGGGCACCTGGGGGGCTCAGTCAGTTGAGCGTCTGACTTCGGCTCAGGTCATGATCTCATGATTTGTGAGTTTGAGCCCCACATGGGGCTCTGAGCTGCCATGGCAGAGCCTGCTTTGCTCTGTCCCCATCTCTCTCTCTGCTTCTCTCCCACTCATGCTCTGTCTTTCAAAAATAAATAAAACATTAAAAAAATTTGCTGTATTGTATCTGGCTTATTTTGCCAAATTGGTCAGCAGCTTACAGTGGTTCGTTTGGGTGTTTTGCTTTGTTTTGTTTTGTTGAGGAGACGATTTAAAAACCACCAGCAGTGAGAGTGTAATCATCCCTTCCTACTGTCTATTGTTTTGGCTTCAGTCCTGGCCCTAGCTCATTCTGTTTTTCTGTCTGGAAAAGCAGGTGGCTTTGCAGAGAAGTAGTGTCTAAAACCAGAGATTACTTGTTCTGCATTTAAAGCGTTTCTCAAACTTCTAATGCCAGCAGTGGAAACACCAACATCCTGTTAGTTAACTGCTAATTGCCAAAGCTGGCTTTTGTGGCTTACCTCTATGAAGTACGAAACTGATTTGGCCAATATTCTTTTTTAAATGTTTATTTATGTGAGAGAGAGAGAGAGAGAGCGAGCACACAAATACAAACATGTGTGAGCAGAAGAGGGGCAGAGAGAGAGAAGAAGACAGAGGATCCAAAGCTGACAGCACAGAGCCCAATGTGGGGCTCGAACTCACAAACCACGAGATCATGACCTGAGCTGAAGTCACACGCTTAAGCAACTGAGCCACCCAGGGGCCCCAACCCACTAATTGGAATTGTATAAAAACATAATCCCGTAATCACAGAGGAACATCTGTATTCCTTCATGATGCATAAAACCAAGCTAAAACTTCCATTGAATCTCTGTGACTAGAAATTTGTTTCTGTAAAAATATCTATTTCATCTGGATAGCTTTTTTTTTAAATGATACATATGACCGAAAAGATGGTAAGAATTGCATTTTTAGTTAATGGAATCACAAACATTTGTCTTTCAGCTATCTTGTCTTCCTTCAAACATAAGTCTTCATGTAATTGCAAACCATTAACAGGAAGTCCACTCTGACTTTATCTGTCTGAGGACTTTCACCGCCTTTTATTGACATTATAATCAAACATTATATTATATTTTTATTTTATTTTATTTTTTATTATATTTTATTTTTTATTTTATTTTTATTATTTTTTTTTAAAATTTTTTTCACGTTTATTTATTTTTGAGACAGAGAGAGACAGAGCATGAACGGGGGAGGGTCAGAGAGAGGGAGACACAGCATCTGAAGCAGGCTCCAGGCTCCGAGCTGTCAGCACAGAGCCCGACACGGGGCTCGAACTCATGAACTACGAAATCAAGACCTGAACTGAAAGCAAAAGAGTCAGAGGCTTGATGGACTGAGTCACCCAGGTGCCCCTGACCTGAGACACTATCGATTATAAGATTCACCATAATTTTCCATATTACTAAGGAAAAAAATGCTACCTATTAAACTAATATGTTACTTTCTAATTACTTAGAATTTACTGTTATACTTATTGTAAAGGCTTTTAGACTTACTTACACTCCTAGATCGCTTTCCCAGTTCCTTTAGCATTGACAGTATGATTTTGAGGCATGTTCAGGAATCTCCAGCCTTAGTCAGCACTTCCTATTTGACTAGACTTGGTTTTGTATTTTATCTTTCAAGTCACATGACACTGTCACATCAGCTTTTTCTCACTGCGTAAGATTTCTTCTACCTATTCTCAGGATTTATTAGTTTCTCTTGTATACATTACTTGCCCTGTGATAGTCCTTTTGGGCTTTATCTCAGGAATAAAATGAATCAGAGTTTCATGTACTCATGGTGACCATCCTTGCCCAGCTCCTGTATTCTCAAGAAAATACAGAGTTTTGGTCACGACTCCAATGGCAATTATTTACTTCACTAACATCATTGCTCTGTTTCTGTGCTATTCACATCTTAATAACTTTGTTTCAAAGCTGAATTATGGTGTCCTCTTTTTGAAGGTATTATATTTTATTTTAAATTTTTCTTGTGTTTATTTTGAGAGAGAGAGAGAGAGAGAGCAGGGGAGGGGCAGAGAGAGAGGGAGACACAGAATCCGAAGCAGGCTCCAGCCTCCGAGCTGTCAGCACTGAGCCTGATGTGGGGCTCGAACCTACGAAACGTGAGATCATGATCTGAGCTGGAGTCGGACGCTTGACCGACTGAGCCACCCAGGCGCCCTGAAGGTATTTTAAAGTTAGTCTCAACAGTGTGCATACTTCATGTAAAGTGCTGATGAGATGAACAGCAAAGACCATATTTATGCACAGGTAATGACCGCTACCCCATGACTGCTGTCTGGCCAACAAGGATTTCAAGATCTCAGTATCTTTTTTTAATTATGAAACTTATATTTTAGAAAATTCTTAGGTTGACAGCAAAGTTGAGCAGAAAATACAGAGTTTCCATACCCGCTGGCATCACACATGGTCAGCCTCCTCAACAGTTGACATCAACATTTGTGATGGTTGGAAATCTGTCATTATCATGCCATTATCACCCGAAGTCCACAGTTCACATTAGGGTTTTTGCTTGGTATTGTGCATGCTATGGTCTGGACAAATGTATAATGGCATGTAACCACCACGGTAGTATTGCACAGAATAATTTCATTGCCCTACAATTTTCTGTGTTCTACCTATTGATCCTTACTCGCTCCCTAGCCCATGGCCACTACTATCTCCTTACCTTTGCCTTTTCCAGAACGATACAGTTTGAATCATACAGGATGCAGTATTTCAGACGGGCTTCTTTTGAATTTTTTTTTTTATGTGTATTTATTTTTGACAGAGAGAGACAGAGACAGAGCATGCGTGGGGGGAGGGGCAGAGAGAGGGAGACACAGAATCCAAAGCAGGCTCCAGGCTCTGAGCCGTCAGCACAGAGCCCGATGCGGGGCTCGAACTCACAGACCGGACCACGAGATCATGACCTGAGCCGAAGTCAGAGGCTTAACTGACTGAGCCACCCAGGCGCCCCTAGACTGGCTTTTTTCAATTAACAATATGTATTTACATTTTTCCAAGTCTTTTTGTGTCTCCAGAGCTCATTTCCTCTTATTGCTAAATAATATTCCATTATTTGGGTATACCACAGTTTGTTTATCCACTCATCAGTTGAAGGCCATCTTGGTTGCTTCTAAG
The DNA here is from genome assembly GCF_018350215.1 of Panthera leo. Classification (NCBI taxonomy): domain Eukaryota; kingdom Metazoa; phylum Chordata; class Mammalia; order Carnivora; family Felidae; genus Panthera; species Panthera leo. The sequence goes on along the minus strand of NC_056679.1, from coordinate 100,810,113 downwards.
TTTTGACAATTATGAATACAGTTGCCATAAACATTTGTGTACAGGTTTTTGTGTGACTATAAGGTTTCGATTCATTTGGATAAATACCAAGGAGCTTGATTGCTGGAATGTATGATCAGAGTGTGTTTAGTTCTGTAAGAAACCATCACACTGTCTTCCAAAGTAGCTGCACCATTTTGCATTCCCACCAGCAGTGAATGAGAGTTCCCGTTGCTCCACATCATTGTCATCATCTGTTGTTGTCAGCGTTCTGGATAATGGCCATTCTAATGGTAGGTGGTGGCATCTCATTGATGTTTTAATTTGCAATTCCCTAGTGACATATAATGTTGAAAATATTTTCATATACTTACTTGTCATCTGAATATTTATTTATTCATTTATTTATTTGTTTATTTCTAATTTACATCCAAGTTAGTTAGCATATAGTACAATAACGATTTCAGCAGTAGATTCCAGGGATTCGTCCCCTTCATCTGAATATTCTTTGGTGAGATGTCTGTTAAGTTTTGTGGCCCATTTTTTAAGTTGAATTGTTCATTTTCATATTGTTGAACTCTTGTTTCAAGAGTTCTTTGTATATTTTAGATAATACTTCTTTATCAGATGTGTCTTTTGCAAATATATTCTCTGCAACTGCGGCCTGTCCTATTCTCTTGATGATCCCACTGATTTTAAGACATAATCTCAAATACCAACAGTGTGGGAAAAAAAATGTGCATTTTTCGATGTTAAGTATAGTAGTTAATGCAAAAGTCTTAATTACCAAGAAGGAGAGGTCAGGTTTTGGTTTATCACGGAAAATAGGCAGTACAAGACTGAAAATAATAGCACCTCGATCCCCTAAAGCAAAAGTCTGGAATGATGAGTCAAATTTAATAGGTAGAAAAGTAATAAGAATAAACATAAAACCCTATACTTAGGTACAAACAAAATAAAACAACTCTAATAGTATAAACTAAAGTAGAATTGATTTAGCAAACATTTGGTCATGTTAAAAAATGCCTGTAAGTTCAACGATGTGAGGTGACTCCAAGAAGAAAAGAGATATATAGAAGAGCTGTTTCTTATGTGGTTCTCTCTCTTTTTTTAAATATGAAATTTATCGTCAAATTGGTTTCCATACAGCATCCAGTGCTCGTCCCAACAGGTGCCCTCCTCAATGCCCATCACCCACTTTCCCCTCCCTTCCACCCCCCATTAACCCTCAGTTTATTCTCAGTTTTTGAGTCTCTTATGGTTTGGTTTATGTGGTTCTCAAAAGTCACACAAAAGACATTTTTGTTGCGTCCAAGGTAACTTGAAACTCTGTAATTTCCCATAAAGAACAGCAATGTATTTAGGGGTAAGGCTAAGCAACACAAAAAATACACATCTTTAAACTCCTGAACCACACGTAGCCCATACTATAAGAAATATTAGATTTATGACCCATCAGTGTCCAGATTCCTATTTCTCATTTGTGTTTATTCTGGGTCATGTATTTGCTTGATTTTTATTTATTTTTTCTTTATCCCTTTTTATTTATTTTTGCTGAAATGTGTAATAGTAGCATTAGTGTAAGTTAAATGCTTATATGATATAGGCATTTAGTTTTACTGTTATCTCAGGCTTGATTAATATAAGAATAATTTTCACAGGACACGTGAGGTTCTGACATGCTACTATGCTGCCCATTCTGCATCTGGAACTTTCTGTCCAGTCCTGTGGGACACATTTACAAAGCAGTGTTGACAAACATGGAGGGGGCCATGTTATTAACAAGGAACCGTCTTGGTGACACATCATGTTGTTCTATTAAGAAGAGGGATACTTACCTTGGAGAAGGTGGCTTGGAAGCTGTCATCAGATATGTGAAGGGCTGTCATGTTGAAGATGAGTTAGAATGAAGATATGTCACCTTGAAGTCAACACAATACTCCACATGGGGTCAACTAGTATGGAGCTTGGTGGGCAGATAACTTCCCTTTTGCTTGGGGACTGGAAGGGTAACCAAAGATTGCTGTTGCTTTTGTGGCTGAGTCATCACATGATTGGCTCATGTCACAGTTTCAGTCAACATAAAGTCCAGTTCTTTCCCCAAGATCTGTGTTTAGAACAGATCTCCCCACTTCTGTGTATGGAGAGTTAATGTCTGGACCTTAGTGATGAGTTTTACATTTTTCCTTATTAAATCAAGTTTTATTAGCTTTGCTTTTGAAATTCAGTTTCCTGAGGATTATGCTGCTAATACTAATTGTCTGAATTGTTCTTCTGTTTAGCTTTTTGTAATCCACCAATAAGGCTTAATTGTTCTGTACTTCATGATGTAAATAAAAATGTTGGACAGGATGGAACTAAGTGCAAATTAGTGAAAGTTCAACTGAAAGCTTGCTCTAATTTGATGCAATTCATCAACTAATATTATTCATTTTTTTCCCCACTAGCATGCCGCAAAATTATGATACACCATCTTTATGGCTTATCTTTAAAATCAGGTGAGTAGTATGATTGAAAAATGAAATTAGCTTTGCTTCTTATGAATTATTCTTGGAGCAATCATGCTGGCTGACAGTAACCATTTTCTAAATGCTTCCAAGTTACTTAAATATCTTAAAATTGTTTTTCTTGCTGGAGACCAGTGTCAAATGAGACTTATAATTTTAACTTTCTGGAATATATCTTTATCCTCCTTTTGGAAATTGGTACCTTTCACTCATCTTCTGGGATGCCTCAAAAATCCCTGTCAGGCTTCGCACGAATGCAACTGTGGGATCTTTCAGGTGCTGTAGCTGTGATTTGTCTGTGTTTAGGCCCCCGAACTTAAAGCAGCTTAATTATGACAGTGACCATTCATGGGGGTTAATCTGTACAGTGTGTAAAATGAAAATTGAATAAAGCTAAGAGTACTCTCGAAATCTCTTAAAGTGCCCATACAGAACATGATTTTGCCTGTATGATTCTTAGGTACGTGATATGAGTAGATACACAGCGTAATATAGTTCGCTGTAACATACATACATGTAACGTACATAGTTATGGGGTAAAATAAAGACTATCTGTGAAAACTACAGTTCACACACCGTGATGGCACACAGGGCAGAGACTCACTGAGGAAAATTAAGCTCTAGGTTGTCATGTTCGACAGACTGCAGAGAAGAGAATTCAATGAACGAATGTGAGAGAAATTTGCACCTTTTTAAAAAAAAGTTTTTAACGTTTATTTATTTTTTTTGAGAGACAGAGACCAAACACAAGCAGGGAAGGGGTAGAGAGAGAGAGAGACAGACAGAATCTGAAGCAGGCTCCAGGCTCCAAGCTGTCAGCAGAGCCTGACACGGGGCTCGAACCTACAAACTGTGCAAACATGTCCTGAGCTGAAGTCCTGAGCTGAAGTGCCCCACACTTTTCCTGAGTTCCGAGACTTGCCTTCCCACGAGTAAAATACCCCTTACTGACATCTCTGTGTACCTTGCCCTGTCTTTTGTGCTTTATTTCTTCCTCAAGTATGCCTTATTCTGCTCTGGCAGAATGGTGTTCCCCCCAAATCTCGAAGGGTAGAAAGTCAGAAACGTTGGTAACTAACCTTGAGTCAGAAAAGAATCCTGCCTGTCATTTTTCTCAGAGTTTATTTCCCACTGTATTCCCGCCACTTAAATCTGTTACAAATTATTCCATGAAGGCCTCATCATTCAGGTATCGCGTTGGCTTCTTCTTGACCTCACCTAACCTCTTATTCACACTCCAAACCCTTTCTATTAAGAGAAATTCTTGGGGCGCCTGGGTGGCTCAGTCAGTTAAGCAGCCGACTTCGGCTCAGGTCACTATCTCGCGGTCCGTGAGTTCGAGCCCCGCATCGGGCTCTGTGCTGACAGCTCGGAGCCCGGAGCCTGTTTCAGATTCTATGTCTCCCTCTCTCTCTGACCCTCCCCCGTTCATGCTCTGTCTCTCTCTGTCTCAAAAATAAATAAACGTTAAAAAAAAAATTTATAAAAAAAAAAAAAGAGAAATTCTCTCCAGCTGGAAGATTACATGAAAGAAAAACCTGTATCCCCCCAATCTCTTAAGTTTCCTGGTGATGAGGATACGTGATATATATAAAACAAAAAAAATCCTGAAATTTTGTTTGTAGGAAAAAAAATGAAATGCTAGAAACTTCCAAAGAGATTGAGAGCAAGAGAGCCTTATATCTAATATTACCTATTTGGGCAAAGAATTGTGAAACCGTGAGAGATTGCCCAGATAATTCCGATGTGCATTTTCTCCTCACCCCCCCTCCCACCCAAGCAATTGGGAATATAATCTTTCAAACCACTGGGGTGCCTGGCTGGCTCAGTCAGTAGAGCATGCAACGCTTGATCTCAGAGTTGTGAGTTCAAACCCCATGTTGGGTGTGGAACGCCTACCTAAAATAGAAATTAAAAAAAAAAAAATCAAACCTGAGCTGTTTGCATTTTCTCTATTTATTGCTCATGGTGTGGAGCTGCTTACTCAATTCTTACGCAAACACAAAACAAAGAAATGTGCTCTGTCTACTTTAAACACTGCCCCTGAGGCACAAAACAGTATTATGTAGAGCAAGACACGGACACAGGGCTGGTGAACACCAACCTTAGCATCAACTTTGGATCCGTTTGATCTCCTATGGGAAATAAGATACAGTGAGATGAAGGCCAGTTTTATTGGGAGGTAGGGGGAGAGGGTGGCAGTGGCAGAGGGGAGCGTGTGCAGGTGAACCATCACTTTAAAGGGTCAGGACAGCAGGAAAGAGGCAATAGAGAAAAACCCGTTGTGAAGTATTTCATTTTTGTGATTCTTTAACAATTTACAAAAGCAATGGCACATAAGGGATGTTTTCTTCTCTTTGAGGAATCATAAATAAAATAGTGGTGTAATCAAAGGACAGAAAGAAGAAAAAAGAGACATCAGGTATTTAATTCTTATTTACCTGTTTCTCCATTATGTATGACTTTTGGGCGAGAGGGAAGGTTACAGAAGACAGTAACTCAGCCTGCCCTGCCTGCCAGAGCCTTCCACATTCTGAGCCTGTTGACCTAATTTACCGCTTTCTACAAGCGATGAGAGAAGGCTTTTGAAGTGTCTTCAGAAAAGAAAAAAGTGGTGAGGCTTCTGCTGGATTTGCTCTCGGGGAGTGTTCATCTCTCTGATGGATAGTGTTTTCCACAGTTTAGATCACCATGGTCTCCAGAGAGCCCGTGCTTCTGCTGGGGGGGATCTTCTAGGAGCTTCTACCTGACGTGAAGGCTGGGAGTCAGGAATGGAGACAGTGTTTCACCTGGTTTCCCTGCAGCCTGAGAGGTGTGAGGAGCATTGAGTCACCCCGAGCAGGGAGATGCCTCTTTTCTCCCATCTCCTATGCTGGAACCCTGTCTATATTGCTGACAATTTCTTTTAGCCTATAACCACTCAAGCTATGGTCAATGTAGAATGAATTCTCACCCCTGGTATTGTAGCAGCATCCACTGAATATGCTGAGGAAGAACATGATGTGGTAAACGGAAAGATTCACCAGATGGATTCTGGAGAAAAGGACAAGTGACTAAGATTTGGATCTATCTAAAAACAAGAAGACAAGCCCTCACTGTAGGTTGTGAGGCCCACCCTTGTAAAGGATAATTTGGAATTCTTCCCCATCTGAAAACGGTCCAGGACTCCTCTGTTTAGTTTTTCTGAAATGCCTCAGAAATGAACCTCCAAGCATTTCTCTCCACAGAATCCTTGCCTCATAAACACACCATACCAAGAAATCATAATTTATGTTTTTTGCCTTGGACTGAGCCCTTACGCTTTGATTGAAAAGCAATGGTAACTTCTCACATCAGCCATGCCTTAAAGGTCCCGTCTAAGACTTACAGTGATATTAGCAATAGATTTTCAAACCATAATTTGATACGTATTGTTAAACACAAGATTTTAAGGCTGTCGTCTTTTCTAAATGCTTTCAATATTAGTTAACATCTGGGTACAGCAAAAGATTTTTAACTTTTTGGGGCACCTGGGTGGCTCAGTCCGTTAAGTGTCCCACTCTTGATTTTTGGCTCAGGTCGTGATCTCACAGTCGTGACATGGAGCCTGGATTGGGCTCTGTGCCGGGTGTAGCACCTGCTTGGGATTCTCTCTCTCCCTCTCTCTCTCTGCCCCTCCCCTGCTTGCACTGTTTCTTGCTCTCAAAAAACAAAAAACAAAAACAAAAACAAAAAAAAAAAAGGAAAAAGATTGTTATCTTTTCATAACTGATCACTATTCAGGTAACGCAAAGTGCAGAAGGATCGTCACTTGCCTGAGCTAATTCTGCGTAGAGATCAATCTAAACAGTGGGTTTCAGCATCAAAACTAAGGCACGAATATGGACCAATGAAAGAATCTGTAAGAATGTAGAAGGCTTTGAAAGCCATGCTCTCGTCATTCGCTTTAATCACAATGATGAGAAAAAGTGATCCTGAATCTTGTAGTCAAAGTTAGAGTATTTGACATCAACCATCTATTGTCATTAGGAAAACAGGATCATACGATAATTGGCACACAGGATAATTTCCACACAAAATTAAGAAGAAAACTGTCTCAGTAAAAATGGCATGAGTTTTCTTTTCTTTTCTTTTCTTTCTTTTCTTTTCTTTTCTTTTTTCTTTCTTTTCTTTTCTTTTCTTTTCTTTTCTTTTCTTTTCTTTTCTCTTTTTTAATGTTTATTTATTTTTGAGAGAGAGAGGTAGAGAGAATGCAAGAGGGAGAGGGGCAGAGAGAGAAGGAGACACATAACCTGAAGTAGGCTCAAGGCTCTGAGCTGTCAGCACAGAGCAGGGCTCGAATTCACGAACTGCGAGATCATGATCTGAGCAGAAGTCAGTTGCTTAACTGACACCCAGGCACCCCTCTTTTTTTTTTTAAGATTATTTATTTATTTTGAGAGAGAGAGAGAGCACGCATGAGTATAGTAGGGGAGGGGCAGAGAGAGCGAAAGACAGAATTCCAAGCAGGCCCCAGGACATTGCCATCACTGTAGAGCCTGATGTGGCACTTAAACTCAGAAACTGTGAGATCACGACCTGAGCAGAGGTCAAGAGGAGGATGCTTAACTGACGGAGCCACCCAGGCACCCCATAAATGGCCCGAGTTTCTGCCCATATAGGATAGAAAGTATTTGCATAATTCTTAGTCTGTAGTTAGAATTTGAGAAGAGAGCCCTCCCATTATCATTATCTTTCACCGGAATGGAGAGGGAGGAATTAACTGTCACCTGACAGTTGTGATTAGACAAAATAACAGCTACTTGAATGTGAGTTTAGCAGATTGACTGTCAATTCTATGGGACTGGGACCCATCAGGCTGGGGCTCAGGGGAAGCAAGGAAGGCAGTAAGGGAGCAAAGTTCAAGGGCCCCGGCAGGGCCCTGAGAGTGCTTGTCTCCGTGCGTTTTCACCTTCCCCTCCGTCCCAGCCCTGCAGAGAAAGATCAGTTCTATGAGTTAAGTGCACTATACATATTGAAGACTGATTGTCACAGATGTGAAAAGGAAAACAAAGCACAGTCATGGAAATGAATTATTCTCTATTATCTTGCACTTGGATTACATTTCTTTCTCCATCATATTAAGAAAAAACCTCAAGTCAAAGAAAGAAAATATTTGGAAAAAAAACCCCACAAAATAATGTTGTTTTGGGAGGGTTGATGCAGAGCCACCGGTAGAAAAATGACTTTATGACTTGGCTGCTTAAACTTTCTTCCAAAGGATTAAGGTTATTTGTTTGTTTGTTTGTTTGTTTGTTTTTTGTGAGTACTGTATTTCCCTAATGGTCACATATGATGGCTAGGGAGCACTAGTGTAGGTAGAAACCTTATGTATTTACTCTGCTTTATAAATTCTTACCATCATAGGTAATTCCTTCAAAAGTGATTTTTGGAGCAGTTCAAAATTTCTTCCTCGATGTCATAGGACGTTGGGATATAAATTGATCAAGGATCGCCTCAAGGTCTTTCCGATGGTCTAGGAAGAAAAAACAGCCAAATATGGATTATTTAATAGTGAAAGGTTGAGGGAAAATCTTTGAGGATCTTCTGAAGGTGAAAACATGTCTTCTTGCAAAATGGCTGCTTTCTCAGTCACCAACTGCACCCACAGCTTTATGCAGAAGCTATATTGGCACAAATGACTTACGTCCATAAACTCTGTTTAGTCAGCACAATTGCCACACTGTCCCTGGAGCACAGAAGATGCAGGCCGAAGCAAACAGATGCTCTCAGCATTTTCCTTTCCTTTCCTTTGCTTTCTGTTTTCTTTCTTTGAGGATATGCTTACCCCCAAGGGTAAAGCATAGATAGGATTGTCTACTTGTCTCTGGAGTAGCAAAGATGTCAATTTTTTGTTTTTTTAATTTTAGCGTCAGTTCAGTTAGAATAGTTATTTCTGGGGGTACGTTCTTAAAATAAATAATAAATTGGTAACTGCAAACATTTCAGGCAACTTCCTTGAGTATCAGTTTGCCAGTTTCCTTTTCACGCAGTCTCCGAAGATTTTTCGGCTTCCCACAAAGCCACATACAACTAGCTCCGAAGCTCCATAGTTCAGCAAGCCCAAGGCAAATGACACACATCGAAACTACGTAGAAGCAAACTGTTTCAATGTCAAAGGTTCAATACAAAGGGGAGGCAATGTGCTGATGACAGCAATAATTCACATTTCCAAGGACGCTTGCCATCTCTTCTCCGCAGACAGATTTCTTCTGAGCCACCAGTAGAAGCTTCCCAGGGAGATGCGGCTTTATTCCCTCACGGCAGACAGGAGGAGGACGCTGTGAGAAGGCTGATGCCACCTGGCAGCGATGGTCGCACAGACTGCTGGAGAGGCACAGATTGGAACCCAAGCCTCATCAGAGGGCAGCTGTGACAGTGGCATATTTCACAAGGGTACTGCAGATTTCACACAAGGGGTCTTTACAATAATTACAGAGTCTCCCTGGATTTCACTGACTTCTAATTAAGCGCGAACACCTCTTCTTTGAAAATCAAAGGGCCTCTTTTACCTCTTTCTGTATCTGAAGGCAGATAGGAACTTGCAGCCGGATTTTCACCAATCTGCAGTTGATGCTACTGTTTTCAAACGGAAGAGGCTGCCGGTGGTAATTGGCTTGTTCTAAAGAAACAAAAAGGAACACAAAAACAAAATACTGGGCACTTGGGCTCTTCACAGTAAAGGAAACCGGAAGTTACGTGGTATTGCCTTTGAGGACATTTGCCTCCACAGTCAACTTTCTCATGTCACTTAGGATCTTAGCAGCCAATTCGAGTAAGCCTTGTGCACTGACCGTGATGTTAGCAAATGAAAGGGGACTCGTAAGGCAAGAAGTCCGTCTTTTGAAATCCCACATGAAAAAGAGAACTATCTGATCTTCTCTGTTAACTTCTATACCTGTCCTCTTCCAGAGAGGCTTCCTGGATCTGGATTGATCATTATTTGAGAAAGTCTAATGGGGATGGGGCTTCAGGCCATAGAATCCCAGATGGTGCAAACACTTTATTCAGTTTCTCTTTCAGTCACCATGTAAACATCACTAAAAGATGAACATCAAGTATGGGTGCTGAGGCTTACTGGGGGTAAGAATATCTTTATATTCTTTGTTCCAGTGACTTTGTTTTTGCCACAACTAGATCCAGGTCTTTGGAATTTAAAGTTTATCGATTTGGAGGCCTTCTTTAAGCAAACTGCTGCAGAATTATGAATGAAAAGTTAAGTCCAGGGCTTTGTGGTGGTCAAGCTTATGCTTCGTTGACTTCATAGAAAATTCACCTGACGGTCTTGCAGAAATGTACAAGCCCCACTTCCGACATGCAGTGCAGTGGGCTGGGCTTATGCTCATGCAGTGACAATGAGGGTAGGGTTTTGTCTGCATGAGATTCCTGAGGGTGGCAGGGAAACAATATGGCTCCTTCACCATAGAAGTAAGATCTGGAGCCAAGTGGGTCAACTTTTAGGGAAACGTAGAGTAGCCGATCAAATGAGAATACATGATTAGACTTTTTTTCTTAAAATTTTTTTTCAATGTTTATTTATTTTTGAGGGACAAAGAGACAGAGTGTGAACAAGGAAGGGGCAGAGGGAGAAAGACAAGCACAGAATCCGAAGCAGGCTCCAGGCTCCGAGCTGTCAGAACAGAGCACGACGCGGAGCTCGAACCAGTGAACAGTGAGATCGTGACCTGAGCCAAAGTCAGATGCTTAACTGACTGAGCCACCCAGGCACCCCTACCTGACTAGACTTTTATTCCTTGCCCTACGGTCTCCACAAAATGCAGAGTTTGAAAAGGCTGTAGAGCCAAAGAAACCAATAGCTCTGAAAGGGCATTTGACTCTTTTTAAATCAGCTGTCTGCCCACATGTTTCATCCTTTTCCGGTGTACCTACCGGCCACTCCGATCTGAAAGGGCAATTCCCACTTTCAGCTACAAGGCTGTGACCTGACTTCGAAGCAGACTATTAAACTTGGCCATTACAGGTTGACAGCGTATCTATAATGGTTCTCGTGGCCACTGCAAAAGAATGCATTCTCCACACGAGGACTACAGGGCCTGGCATCACAGGAGGGAGTCAATTTCCCAGTGGGTGAGGACAAGTCCGTGCAGGGCATGATATGCTCAGACACTGTCTTAGCCAATTCAGAATCATTATACCTGAAGTTTTCCAGCTCAAGTTGACTCATAGTTCAATTTAACAGTGGTAGAAATATCCCCCACAACTGGTAGATACAGAGGACACTGAATTCCATTCAGGATGGGGTCAGTACGAGGGCATCATGTATAGGAAGAAAGAGCTCTATTCACTAGCATTTAACCTGTTCTTTTGATGGCTCAGTGGAATTTGACAGGCTGATGTTTTCATTCCTTTCTTCCACATTTCCTGTCCCTTTGCTCCCTCCTAGGGGGCTCTTTTACACAAATCTCTCTGAATCTCTTGCTCTCTCTTATGAAATAAATACTCAGTGAAATATGCATGCAAGTATTCCTTTTCTTTAGTATGTTTTTCTAGAAGAATACAACCCCACGAGAGTGGTATCATTGCTCTGCACATGATTCATTAAGTACCATATTTCATCACTTTAGAGTAGAGATGGCCAATATACATTGGCTAGACTCAAAAATAGGAACAGGGCCATATGGATGGAAGGGAAATTAAATTAACACTCCTAAGACTGTAGAAGGCTGTGAGGAGTAAGCGTTGGCTGATGTCAGAAGCTGGCCAATGCTGAGATTATCCAGCAATTTACTAACAATACTAAGCAGCCCTGGAACAGTACGAGGAACAAAGTTGTACTTCACCAAAGCGAAGGACTGGAATTAAGACCAGCAAAGAAAAGAGCTGGACAATGTCACTCTGCTCCTGTAGGATCCCGCCTACCTCACAGAATTGTTATGAGGATTAAGTGTGATTATCTCTATGACTGCTTTCTTTCTTGAGGTATAATTGACATACATTATTGGTTTCAGGTTACAATATGCATAGTGATGGATATTATGCCTGCTTTTATAAACTATAAATCCTTATTTAAAATTTAGACATTGTAATCGTCTCAGGCTGGGACATGTTTAAAGGGTTATGGGAGAAGAAGTGTCCTTAAACTTGAATCCCATTGTGATGGTTTCTTCAAACAAAAGTGGACTTACCTATGGACAGGATCAATGAGAAAACCTTGGCCATGGGGGGGGTGGGGTAGATTGGGGTGATCACCAAGGTGGATGAAGCAGGGAATCCCACAATCTGCTTGGATGTGGAATCTCACATATGGGTTGCATATGACTAATTCTTTGATCCCTTTCAAATACATATCGAGGGCTCAAGGCAGGGATTTCATTAGCTGAGGGCTAAGCACATAGTGGGGACACAGTTACATTTGTTGAACAAATGAATATTCATTTGTAGTCCTATGTGTCCTAATTCACAAGTACAGAGTAGTTACAAAGAAGTCCAAATAATTAAAATGGAATAAAACAATTTCCCTAAAAGGCAGATTTCTCCCAATTGAGAGACTGTCCTATGAACCTCAGCCTGGTTGAGGCAAAGGATGTAGGAAGGGCTTTAAGTGTTATCCATCTACCTACTCCCTCCATCCCCACTCTAGCCACTCAATAAACATTTATTGAGCAACTGCTACCTCCCAGGCTCTGAGCCCAACTTGGGAAATACAAAGATGAACCCCGCTGTGATTCCTATCCTTTGTTACCCCAACAAAGTAGGTAGTTTTGTTGCAACCTTGACCCCGACTGTGGTGAAGCCATTGTGAAAGGAGCGTGTAATTTACTATGTAAACACACAGTTGGCAGGGCTCACCCAGGGCCAGAGCTATAAAGGTTGCCAGCTATTGTGTAAGGCAATATATGCACTCAACAGGTTGGTTAATTATAGGTGTCACCTAGGATGGAAGGTTACTGCAAAGAGAAAATGTAGTCACCTCACACACGCACACGCGTATGCAAACATCCACACGGTGTGAGGGAGGGTGGGGGCAAAACCAGAGAGAGACAATAGGGTAGGCATTGCAGATTCATACTCTTCCTTCCAATCTAAGAGTAGACAGTAGAGAGAGCTAGAGAGTGAAGCCCTGTGCCCTTTGCACAACTCCCATTAAAAGGATCTTAAATTCTGCTCTGAGTATCCCGGTCTACCTCTAAATGGGCGTAGAAAGTTTCACGTGTGGTAGGCATTTCATTGTTTTGTTTGTTTTGTTTAAAAAATTTTTAATGTTTATTCATTTTGGGGAGAGACAGAGACAGAGTGCAAGTGGGGGAGTGGGGGAGGGGGAGAGACAGAATCCCAAGCAGGCTCCAGGCTCTGAGCTGTCCGCACAGAGCCCAAAATGGGGCTTGAACTCATGAATGGTGAGATCATGACCTGGGCAGAAATCGGACCCTTAACCGACTGAGCTACCCAGGTGCTCCCTTTTCTTTTTTCTTTTAAAGATTTATTTACTTTTGAGAGAGAGAGAGTGCAAGCAGGGAAGGGGCAGAAAGAGGGGACAGAAGATCTGAAGTGGGGGGCGCCTGGGTGGCTTAGTCGGTTGAGCATTCGACTTGGCTCAGGTCATGATCTCACTGTTCGTGAGTTCGAGCCTCGCATCGGGCTCTGTGCTGACAGCTTGGAGCCTGCAGCCTGCTTTGGATTCTGTGTCTCCCTCTCTCTCTGTTCCTCCCCTGCTTGCACTCTGTCTCTGTCTCTCAAAAATAAATAAACGTTAAAAAAAATTACAAAAATAAAAGATCTGAAGCGGGCTCTGCGCTGACAGCAGTCAGTCCAATGCGGGGTTTGAACTCATGAACCATGAGATAATGACCTGATTCAAAGTTGGACTCTGAAACCGACTGAGCCACCCAGGTGCCCCTTACTGTTTATGTCATACAGCTTCACTCTGTTCCACGGACTTAGTATCTATCAGCAGTCTCAAAACTGTACAGAGCAAGCTAGGGGTGTGCATGTGCGTGTGTTGGGAGGTAGATGGATAGGTGAAGATTGTTTTTTATAGCACAGATGGTGTGCCAGTGGGTCTTGAAATCAACATAATGGCTTAAAACCTGAAATTAAAAAATCAAATAGAATAAAATGAAAAAAAAATTGGTGTTCAATGCATGTTGTAAGTTGAACTACGATTTTTTGGTGGAGTTTTTGTTTCAGTTTTAGGACTCTGTGTGTGTGTGTGTGTGTGTGTGTGTGTGTGTGTGTACATGCACTAGATTGTGGTATAAAGTATTTCTTACTCAGTCAAGATAAAACAAAACAAAACAAAACAAAACAAAACAAAAAAACAACCAATCCCAAAGCTCCTGGTATTGAAACCTCCTGGTAAATTCCCCAGAACAGGTCTGAGGTTTCACTCTGCCAGGTATCTGGCCGCATGAGCTGGTCATGGCAAAGACCAGGCTGCTGCAGGATGTACACGGAACGTATGTGACAGGAAACCTGAGCTGGAAGTCATGTGACTGGGGCCATGCAAACATCTTAATCACAACTTTGTGACAAGCCCTTCAGGATTATGCTTAGAAATTCTAGAATTTTCCGATGAGAGTAGAATGGCCATGGCTTTTTGGAATTATATATATATATTTTTTTTAATTAAGAAAAATTATTTTGGGGGGCGCTACGTGAGCAGGGGAGAGGGGGAGAGGGAGAGAGAGAATCCCAAGCAGCCTCTGTGCTGTCAGTGCAGAGCCCAACGTGGGGCTCGATCCCACGACCCCCAGAATCATGACCTGAGCCAAAATCAAGAGTTGGATGCTCAACCAACCGAGCCATCCAGGCCTCTCTGGAATTGTATTTTAATCAGGGACTGAAATATGTGAATAGTAATGAATGGGCATTTTCACTCATTTTCTCCTTTGCTGTTATGTGCTGGGGCAGATGAGTTCTGAGAGCCTGGCTTCCCTCAGGAGTCACTCAATGGCAAAAGTCCACAAGAGTCAACTTACCATCTGGCCCATGTTCTCCATCCCAGTCACTCCCAGCTTAATGCATTGGCCTGGAGTTATATTCTTGGGGGCTGAGTTGGAGTGAACACAAAGGGGATGATGATGTACCCACTCATTCAATGCATTTTCTTGACTTCAAAGAAGTGGGTTCACTGGGAGGACCCAACCACAGAATCTTTGTTTTCTAGCTTAGCTGTTACCACTGGGTGCTTTTAAGACTTTTTTGTTGTTGTCAGAGACTAGGATAAGCGATTATATCCTAGCAAATGAGACATGATGAAATGGAAAGTAAAAAGGTAAAAGGAAGGGGGCACCTGGGGGGCTCAGTTGAGTGTCCAACTCTTGCTTTCGGCCCAGGTCGTGATCTCACGGGCCTTGAGTTCGAGCTCCTCATTGGGCTCTGTGCTGACACTCACGGAGGGGAGTTGGGGGTGCTGGAACTCATGGGGCCTGCTTGGGATTCTCTCTCTCCCTCTCTCTAGGCCCCTCCCCAACTTGCTCTCTCAGTCTCTCAAAAATTAACTTGAAAAAAAAAAGTAGAGGGAAGAAGTTGGGGTGCCTGCCTGACTCAGTCGGGAGAACATGTGACTCTTCATCTTGGGGTCATGAGTTTGAGCCCCATGTTGGGTACAGAGATTACTTAAAAATAAAATCTTAAAAAAACAAAGAAAAATAAAAGAAAGAAGGTAATGTAAATCTCCCTCTTCCACCATCAGTGTTTGTGCTGAAGAAAGGGAGAAATCTTTTTTTTTATGTCAATTTATTTATTTTTGAGAGGGACAGAGAGAGAGCAGGGCAGGGGCAGAGACGGAGGGAGACAGAGAATCCCAAGCAGGCTCTGCCCTGGCAGCACAGAGCCCGACGCTGGGCTGGAACTCACGAACCCAGAGATCATGACCTGAGCCAAAACCAAGACTCGGAGGCTTAACTAAGTCATCTAGGTGCCCTGAGGTAGAAATCTTTTAAGGCAGGCACTCAGAGCAGAGCCCGTTTTAGTAACTGACCCTTCTAGAGACTTCCAGAGACTCTCAGATTCTCTCCCATTATTATGCTTTGCTGTACTCTGTCATGCAAGCATTTCAAACCTACTTTCATAAAGTAAGATTTGATAGACCTAAAAATGACTTCTTTTTCCTCTTTCTTCCACTGTCTTTCAAGGCACCCCCATAGCACATGGAACTATTAGATTACTTCAAAGTGCTGAGTGTAGCTGGACTGGTGCAAATGTGAAGTCTCTGTAGAAATTATGGGAATATGAGACGCTATTAAGCAGAAATTGAATACTCTGTGAGTGCTTCATGTAGGGGAGTTTCCTTTTATAGTTACGAGTGCAATTCATGCATTTTAGCACCTCTGTCTTACTGGACTTTATACCTGTAGCACAGTGCCTGACACTTAATAATCGTTGGATGAATGAATGTTTCATCAATTCTAATCGAGAAGCATATTTTGCTTATACAATGTCTGGTAAAATAAAAATGATTACAAACTAAATAAGCCACCATGTAAGGAAAAGATTAGCTAAATCTTCCTTGTGGACACATCACACAAGTAATGAATATTTGAGAGTGCATTGTTGGGACGTGATTTGTTTCTTTTTTTTTTCTTTTCATTTTTAAAGAATAGAGCTTTTCAAGATGTAACAAATAATATGGTGGAAAGAAAATAAAGGATCTAGCCAAAGAAATGAAGCTTTAGCTTGTGAATAATTAGTGTGCGTGTGCGTGTGTGTTAGAGAGAGAGAGAGGGAAAGGGTGAGAAAAAATTCAACAAATGGCTGAAGGGAGAAAGAAATCAGAAAAAAGACAATGTCTCATTTACATCAAGCTGTGAGGTCAGATATTTGTTATTGGCTCCGTGGAATGAGAAATGCAGCTCCTGTTTATTTACATTTGTGGTCCGTTTGAAAGACAGCCCAAGAGGTAAACTAAAATGAGAGCCCTCAAATGCCTTCTAAATTTCCCCTTAAATTGAATTTCTTGTTTTATCAGGGAACAATACTTGCACTGATGTTAGCCAGACAGCTAAAAGGTCAACAAGTTCCCCTGGTTGCCTTTTGTCAAGGGTTTTTGACTTGTCTGTGAATAAAGATCTCCCAGGAGGAAGGCAGACCTGAATTTCCTGTCATCTGGAAGACAGCAATGAATTTGAAAATGTTACAAAAAGCATAAGGGACTTCAGGCACACCTTCAGACCCACCGTGGATGCCAATCGCTGCACATGTAAACATGTACACAGAAATGTCTTGGATTTGTTCTGTCGACTTTTGGTTGTGAAACAAATTGTTCCATAGCAACCCACCTTGAATACAGAATGAACCCGAGGGTTTTCTGTGGGGGGTGGTGTTACCGCCTCGTGCCTAATGTGAAGATACGGGTCTCTGCTCGCTCAGGATGCGAGAAGCCTGCTCGGTTAGGAGCCCAGGGAATTAGGGCTAGCAAAGCCCCCCGTTCATGACCACATTGCTCTCACTTGAACCTCCTCAGATCGTCATATATTTTTCAGGGTCTGAGCTTTCTGTCTGTGGTAACAGCTAAGTCCTCACGACTGGCTTGTAGGCAAAAATAAATGAATCTCTCTGGTAAGTCTAAGTCATTTTTTGAAATAAGTGAATTTTTTATCTCCAAGATAGGCCAAATAAGATCTATTTCCCTCTAAACTTCCTCCCCCCAAGCTTTTTTTTTTTGGCATTTATTAAAAAAATTTTTTTTAATGCTTATTTATTTTTGACAGAGAGAGAGAGACAGAGCACGAGCAGGGGAGGGGCAGTGAGAGAGGGGCACACAGAATCCGAAGCAGGATCCAGGCTCTGAGCTGTCAGCACAGAGCCCGACGCGGGGCTTGAACCCACATAGTGAGAGATCATGACCTGAGCTGAAGTCGGATGCTTAACCAACTGAGTGACCCAGGTGCTCTACAAATCCTCCTTTTAGTTACCATATTACCCTGCCTTTAGATCACCGGTAGGCAAACTATGACCCACGGGTCAAATCCAGCCTCTGGCATGTTTTTGTATAGACCAAAGGACAAGAATAGTTTTTATATTTTCACATATTTTTTAATTTTTAATTTTTTAAAGTTTGCTTATTTATTTTGAGAGAGAGAGCATGAGCAGAAGGGGGCACAAAGAGAGAGAGAGAGAGAGAGAGAGAGAGAGAGAGAGCAGACTCAGAGCTGTCAACATGGAGCTCGACACGGGGCTCAAACTCACAGACTGCAAGATCATGACCTGAGCCGAAGTCAGACGTTCAACCGACTGAGCCACCCAGGCGCCCAGGCTTTTATTTATTTTTGAAAGAGAGAGTAAGCTGGGGAGGGGCAGAGTAGGAGATAGAAGATCTGAAACAGGCTCCTTGCTGTGACGGCAGAGCCCAATGCCCGGCTTGAACTCAGGAAAGGTGAGATCATGACCTGAGCTGAAATCAAGAGTCAAACTGAGAGTCAAACGCTTTACCCACTGAACCACCCAGGCGCCCCTCTCTCTAAACTTTTTTTTATGGAAGTTTGTTTTAGAAAAAGTAAGGGGACTTTTTTAAAAAGAGATTTTATTTTGAAGTAATCTCTACACCCTACATGGGACTAGAACTCACAACCCTGAGATCAAGAGCTGTGTGCTCCAGTGACTTAGCCAGCCAGGGACTTCCTCCTCCTCCCCTCCCCTTTTTAATACTGTGTGCAGTATTTTTTTTTTTTTTTTTCAGTTTTTTTTTTAGGCTAGGAATTTATTGTTGCCACCCTTGAGCCCCACTTACGTGTCTGGAAGTGCCACCTGGGGAAGAGAAGGCCAAGTTGTAGTGCATTTTCCTTCAGGCTATGGAGAAAGTGCATGGTTCACTTCCTGCATTATCTCTATAAAATCACAGGCGGATTAAAGAGAATTTTAATTCCTTATTTCAAATGTCACTGGTCAAAACGCATGCGTAGGCACTGTTAAGAAACAAAATGCAACTGAGTGAACTTAGAGATGTGACTGGCTTTAGGAAACAATTGATGAATCACACCACATCCCATCTATCAAGGAGAGGGGAGCTCCAAGGAGTTGTATAAAATGGAAGGTTTTAACAGGAAGGAGGGCAGGGCAAGAAGATTATTAGCAAAAGAAAAGGATTGTTCCCAGCAAGGTCACCTTCCCTTGGGGTGAGTGGGGAGAGCAGGGGGGCTTATCATGCAGATGACCTCATCTTCCTTTGGGGGATGGAAAGAGCCCATGGGATAGATGACCTCACTGGTGCTTATCAGAAAATTCCTGACTTAAGACTACATTTCTGGAGGAGGTTAAAACTGCATCTAGATTAGATATTAAACTCGTTTGGAGACTTGGCCTAAGGGATGCCATTTTGGGCCCGTGGTTTTCTCTCTAACAACATCCATTTGGCCAATATTTATTGAGTGCCTTCATGCAGAAGAAGTTGAACCAGGTGCTATGAAGAATAAAAGCAACAACAGCAACCAGAATGACGACAAGCGTAGAGGACAGTTACACACAGAGAGGCGGACACCAAGGCTTTTCTTTCCAGGAAAGAGCTTTATTCGTGCCGGCACGGGCTCAATGGGCTAAGACCCCAAAAGGCTGAGCCCCAACTGCAGTGACGTGTGTGTGTGTGTGTGTGTGTGTGTGTGTGTGTGTGTGTATGTTGTCTTTTGTACAATTTTTGCTCCTTGGTCTCCCATATATGGTAATATACAGTCTGAATGGGCAGTCTATCTTACAGGGTGGTGAGGAAGGTCGTGAGGAAGGTCACTCACATGCAATAGCCAGATTGCCTTCTCTTGTCCTGAGGTTTTCACCACTTTCCTTAGGGAGGGGCTCTACCACACTAGTACAACCTGAATGTGAACCATGTGCCCGGCAATGTGCTAAGTACTTTATATAGAGTCTCTTTCAAGTCTCAGAGAAACCCTAGAAAAAGGATTTTCTGGAAGAAATTGAAGTTCAGAGAGATTAATTCTACCTTCCATAGTTACCTGGCTAGAAAAAGATGGAGCTGTGATTTGAAACTAGGACATTCTAAAACAAAATCTTCCATGAATTAAGAAACATTCTTATCGCAAAGAAAGATTTAGCAATTTCAAGTTCATGTTTTATCATGGGTAGTAACACGTTTTACCATGGGGTTGCCAAGAATAGTGAGTTATATACTATGTATTACCGGGTGGTGGGAAAAGTCAATATCATAAACAGGCTTTAATTCCTCCCCTCTTCTGGATAACCAATAGATTGTCTTATTTCTTTTATTTTTATTTTTTAATTTTAAAATTAAAAAAAAATTTTTAATTATCTATTTATCTTTTTATTTTTTTAAATTGTATTTATTTTTTGCAATTTCAGTACAAATTCTTATTGGTATTTTCAGAAGAACCAACAAAGATATTCCAACCCTCATCTCCAAAAGTAAGGACACAGAAATGGCCAAGGAATTAGAAAAATGCAGCAATGATGGAACTGCTTGACTGAATCATGAAGTCTATTATGAGGTTATCATATTTAAATATTTACTATTAATCCAGGATTAGACTAATCAACAGAACAAGCCTAGAAACTGCCCCAGAAATAAATAAAATTTTAGTGTATGAGAAATGTGAGGTTGCAAATCAGCAAAGGAATTTTTAGGGAATGTGCTGAAAACATGTGCTACACTAATTGGAAAAAAATTAAGTTAAATGTTTACCTCCCACGCTAATGAAATTAACTCCACACAGATTCCAGAAGTTTCCTTTAATTTGCTTCAGTAATATTTTATAGTTTTCTGTGTGCAGTATTTTTAAATCTTCTTTCAATATGTCTATTTCCAGGTATCTAGGAATTTTTGGTGTTAGTATATATAGTATCTTACAATTAAAAAAAAAAATTCTAACAGCTTGTTCCTGGTCTGTGTGAATTCACTTCCACTTTGTATATTGCGCTTGTATCCAGTGACCTTGTAAACCTACTTCTCAATTCGAATATTTTATCTGTAGTTTTCTTATTTTTATATTTACAATTATGTTTGATTAAGGAAGTTCTCTTCTATTTCTAGCTTAACTATTTTATCATAAATAAGGGCTTCTCTGTATCTGTTGAGATGCTTCCATTATTTGTCTCTTTTATTTTATCAATATGATGAATTACACAGATTGATTTTCAAACTTTATTTCATTTTTTAATTTTTTTTAAAGATTTTATTTTTAAGTAAACTCTACCCCCAACATAGGGCTTGAACTCACAACCTTGAGATCAAGAGTTGCACACTCTACCAAATGAAATCAGGCGCCCCTGATTTTCAAATTTTAAACCAACTTTGCGTTACTGAAATAAACTTAATTTTGTTGTGTTGGATTAACCTTTTTATATATCACTGGATTCAGTTTGCTGGGCTCTTGTTTAAGATTTTTGTGTCTGTTACTAGTAAGATGGACTTACAATGATCCTTTCTTTTAATGTTCTTGTCAAGGTTTATAGAATAAAAATGAGTGAGAAAGCACTCCCTCTAGGGGTGCCTGGGTGGCTCTGTCGGTTAGACGTCTGACTTTGGCTCAGGTCATGATCTCACAGTTCATGGTTCAAGCCCCACATTGGGCTGTGTGCTGACAGCTCAGACCCTGGAGCCTGCTTCGGATTCTGTGTCTTTCTCTCTGCCCTTCCCCCTGCTCATTCTCTGTATCTCTCTGTCTCTCAAAAATGAAGAATCATTAAAAAATTTAAAAGAAAAAAGAAAGTATTCCCTCTGTTTTAATTCTCTAGAAGAGTTTGTGCAAGAATGGCATTGTTTCTTTCTTAAATATTTGGTACAGTTCTCAGGCCCAAAGTTTTGCTATGAAGGTTTTAAATTACAAACTAATTTTAAATATTTATAGGACTGTTCATATATTCTAATTCTCCTTATGTGAGTATCTATAAGTTATGCATTTCCAGGAATTTGTCCATTTCATCTAAATTTGTAATTTAGTGGCATTATATAATTTATAGTAGCCCTTTATAATTTTTCTTAAATATAATTTTAATTTTAGAATATTTTTGGATCTACAAAAAAGTTGCAAAGATAGGACAAAGATTACCCATAATATTTCACACTCCATTTCCCCTATTACTAACATTGTATGTTATTATGGCACATTTGTCACAACTAAGGAACCAATATTGATACATTTAATTAACTAAACTCCGTGTTTGTTTTGGATTTCATCAGTTTTTCCCTGAAGTCTTTTTTTCTGTTCTAGGATCTCATCCAGGCTATCATATTACATTTAGCTGTCATACTCCACATCCTTCAACTTTCCTTGTTTTTATGACCTCAACCATTTTGAAGAGTACTGGTCAGGTATTATGTAGAATATCCTCCAGTTTGGATTATCTAATGTTTTTCTCATGGTTAAACTGTAGTTATGTTTTTTGGAGAGAAGTGAAATATCATTCTCATCACATATCAAAGCATATGCTATCTACTTATAATTTTTAAAATATCCAGGGGCGCCTGGGTGGCTCAGTCGGTTGAGCGTCCGACTTCGGCTCAGGTCATGATCTCACAGTCTGTGGGCTCAAGCCCCGCGTCGGGCTCTGTGCTGACAGCTCACAGCCTGGAGCCTGCTTCCGATTCTGTGTCTCCCTCTCTCTCTCTGTCCCTCCCCTGCTCATGCTCTGTCTCTCTCTGTCGCAAAAATAAATAAAAACATTAAAAATTAAAAAAAAATAAAATAAAAAATAAAATATCTGCAGTATACATAATAATGTTTCCCTTTTCATCCTTGACTCTGGTTATGCATTTCTCTCATTTTTTTGATAGTTTTGATAGGATTATTTTGAATTTCATGTCCTTTCAAAGAACTGACTTGGTTTTGATAATTCCCTCTACTGTATATTTGTTTTATGTTTTATTTATTTACTTGTCTTTATTATTTTCTTGCTTCTTGCTGCATTTGGGTTTAATTTCCTGCTCTTTTTCTAACTTCTTGAGAAGAGTCCTTAGCTATTTGATTGTTAGACTTTCCAGTTTTCTGATATTTTTGATATTCTAAATTAAAAGCATTTCTATGCAATGTGTTTGCTGCATCTATAAATTTTGATACGTAATGTTTTATTAACATTCATTTAAAAATACCATCTCATTTCTCTTGTAATTTCCTCTTTGAATTGCTAATTTAGAAGTTATTTTTCTTATTATTAAAATGTATGGGGATTCCATAGTTGGTTTTCGGTTACACATTTCTACCTTAATTCTCCTGTGTTCAGACAACATATTCTGTAAGATTGTAATACTCTGAAATTCACTGAGAGTTGTTTAATGGGCTAACATATGGTCAATATTAGTAAATGTTCCATGCACGTTTGCCAAGAGTGGAGATCTCATTACCAGCTATCTGCTCTACATGCACAGCAGACCATCTCTACTGGCCTTTTGTGGTTGTTAAAACTCTAACTTGTTCCCTGAGCCTCCAACCCTTAGGCCCCACTAGGGTCCTCTTCTGCCTGATATGCTCCCCTGGCCTCCACAGCATCTGTGAAAATCACTGTATTCCTTTTTCATTTCTAGTATACTATATTCCCCTTTTTATGTAACCTTAGATGTTTACGAAGAAAACGGTTTCTGTTTGACTCTATGTGGAATTCCTATGTTCTTTTAGCAAAGAAGCTTCTCTGCTACACTGTCACAAACTCCACCTTCTAGTCTATGTGAATATTGATTTAGGCTGAATTCCGAATTTGTGGGGTCAGACTAAAGTCTCACTAGACATATAAGTAGGATGAATGTCACCTCTTCTAAAATGTTTGGGTGCTCACAAATGTAAACATCAGTGTTCAAGATTTTATTTTTAAATAATCTCTACACCCAACTTGGGGCTTGAACTCACAACCCAGAGATCAAGATTCACATGCTTCACCAACTGAGCCAACCAGGTGCCCCCAACATAAGCGTTGAAAGGTGGACCATATGCCCTAATCAGAAGGAAGGAATTTTCCTGTCAGAAGACAAAACTGACCCTTCAGGAGGTAGATAAATAAGAAATGAAGAACCACCACCTCCAATGGAAACTTGGATTGGAAGTGGAAACTTGATTCATTTCACCTCAGTGAATGTGAAGGAAAATGCAAAAGGATCCTAACGTCAACACTTCTCAATTGACAGCTGAAAGTCTGAAATGGAACAGTGTCTTTTATAAGTTAGCAAGTCATCTTCTTTCATCAATACCAGAAAAGAATCTTTCCCTAAAGGAAAAAAAAATATGTAACAAAAAAAAAAAAAAAAAAGCTAAAAAGGACAGGTGTTTAAACAGGTCTATATTTCAAAGTAAAAGTCTTAGTATCAGCACTGAGAACACCATGGTTACTCCTACAAGGGTTTGAAAAATACTGTGCTCTATCTGGATTATGTTACGAATTTCTCACAGCAACCCTGAGGTTCTTACCATAATAAGATGTTAAATGGGAATGTATAATAAATACAAAGATACAACAGGTGCTGCCTTCCAGAGGAGGGTCTGAGAAGGAGAAGAAGATTGAAGATCCGGAGGGGCTGTGCTGAGATTCCGAGTTTCACTTCAAAGAGGAAGCATGTAGATTGCCTCTTACCTTCACTTTTGTGAGAGGGGCTTACAGAAGCCCCCAGAGAGCTCACGATATGTCTTTAGGAGTTGGGAGGGCACGGTGGAGTGCTGTCTGACCCAAGCTTGAGGAATCTGAGGGCAAAATCCATGCCTGACTCTGTTTCAGGCAGAAACAGAGGGGAACTAGGCACATGCTCACCAATGGCAGGCAGCAAGAAGGGCTGAGCTTACTTCTGGACCAGACAGAGGCCAGGTAGAGAGAAAGCTGGACTAAAGCTCCTCTACATCTTGTTCAAGAAGACTGCCTGAGAAAGCATTGGGGTCCCAGGGGTATTCAGGGAGTGAGATGCTGAAAAAATGGGCCTGAGGCAGAGCAGTAGCTGGAGGTGTAATCACATCACATGCTCTCCAGGGGGACCTCAGAAGTTGTGAAAGTGCCCAAGAGAATAAAGGTCATATTTTAAATACATGTTAGGCACATATTCTGAGACCACAAAGCCGTCTCATTATGGGACCGTCAAGAAAGAACTTTTGAGCTTCTCTTTTTAATCCTTTGTTCCAGTTCTTGAACTTTATTGGAGTCAAAGCCAATGCTTGCTAAGATGGGGAAGAGAGGCGAAAGTATGTATCAGAGAATGAGAAAAGGACCGTGTCCTTCCCAAGTACACTAAAGGAAGTTCCCTGGAGACTAGGCTCTGTGGCTGTAGATCACTGCAAAGGTGTATCTCTTCACAGTGCAGACACCCACCCAAGTGTCCTGCCTCCTTACTGTCCCATGTCCATCATCTCATGCAAGAGCAGGTCGGGGGGAGGATCATACAGCTCCAGTGGAATGCAAACACCTTGCAGAATCAGAGGTCGTGGTTTTGATGTACGGCAATCACTTTGAGCTACCTATTCACTCCCATGCTACATCGGCCCTTGGCATGGGTCTCTCATTTGCCCACACCCACAGAATATCCAACTGACTAAATACTTATTGGTTACCTATCATGTATCTGACAATCCAGACCAACCGATGAATAACACAATTTCTGAACTCAAGGAGCTTACAACCCAATAGATATGGTGCAGTGTGATAAAAGCTAATGGGGCAGCTAAAAGTTGAGGGACAAGGGAGAAAATGGGTCCCATTACGGGCAAAGTTCAAGGAATCCTTTTTATGCTGTGTCTTAAAGCATGAGAGGGAGTTTATGAAGCAGAGGGACTTTCAAAGAGGGCCATGCTGTGTATATGGTCGCAGAATGTGGAAGCGTCATGCCATCGGGCATTTCGACCCGGCTGGACCCGTGGGTGCCAGACCGGAAGTAGCGGAGATGAAGCTGAAAAATGTCAGGAGCAGATCACGGAACACCTTGAACCATGGTTTGAACTTCTCACAGTAAATGTTAGAAAGCTGTGCTTACACGGTTTCAAGAAGGGTAACTTATTTGATCAGATACTAGGTCGAGGACAGTAGTTCTGGCGGCTCTACGAAGGACGGTTTGGGGGGTGGTCACTTCACACCAAAGTTATACCCATCCTTGGTACGTGGATGTGAAATTCAGAGGGTTTATTTTTCCCTACCTTGATCTTAAAAACAACGGAAGGGCCATAGAAATTAGCTTAGCGATTCGTGATACGCTGTTGTATTTCAAGTACAGACCCCTGTGCTATGACCATGGCTGTGCCAGCTTTTACTGTGACTTTTGGGAATCATCTGAATGCAGTTAACTATCCATGCATAGAATGCTAGATGACTGTTCTAAGATCTTCCAGAATTTTCAAACAAGATGAATGATACTAGGGATTAGAGATCCATAGGTCTTAACTTTTTGTGAGCATAGATTCATTTCAGAATCCACTGAAAATCACATTATGTGTGTGTGTGTGTGTGTGTGTGTGTGTGTGTGTGTGTGTGTGGGCATGCACACACATACAAAATTTTTCTTATGTTTTCAGGGGTTCTAGACCCACTTAAGACTACCTATTGATCTCCTAGGGACTGCGGAGCCAAGGTACAGAATGCCCACACTATAACCCCTTAATAAACTGCAGGTTAAAATCTTGAGTTGATCAGTCTCAAAAGGATTAAACTTCTCACTTCACCTAGGAACTTTTAGAGTTCACGAGGGAGTCTCCTTGCAGACCAGAGCTGAGAATGGTGGTAGGGCTTTATGTTTGGGAGGTTTTTGTCAACTACCATCAGCTTTAGGAGTGTCAGTATTATCTGCTTGACTATCTTCCTGCTACTTTGGGTACACAGCCGTAGGGCTTCCAAGAAAATGCTATGAACTCTGGGCATGAATACACAAGTGAAAGCTGGTCCTTTGTGGCTAAGGCAAGAGTAGTCCTGATAGCTTACTGGTGTGGGGCTCCTGAGGGATATTTTTTTCTGTCTTCTAGCAATGCTGGCCTTGGGGACCATCTCTGTATAAGACCAGCCATTGTAGTTCTCAAACATTATTTTCTCATTTCATTATCACCCAACTTTTTTCTAGCCCCAAATACATATTATTGTACTCATAAAAGAGCAATGATGAACAGAAAAGTAGAAAAGAAAATATGTCTAATCTCACATTACTGCCTGACTGTTATCTGAGACCCATGAGCCACTGGAAACTCTACTTTAAGTGTCTTGCTGAGTTACTCTGTAACTTAAATTTAATATGTGTGTATTTTTGGCACAGCAGTTGTTTTCATAAGTATTTTTGGCACCTGAGTTTTGGCACTTCAGAATGCAACTCACAGACCTTCACGATTTTTCAAAGGCTGCTTTCCCACGTACTAGCTTTCTGTGGTTGTCAAAGAAATCCAGGCACGAGGAGATTTTTAAAGCAATGCAAAAGCCCAAAGACTGATACTGCATACACGTGCTTTAGAAAATATCTAGCATCAATATGGTACACACTTGTTTTGAGTACAGAGCAAACCTGCATTTCTTTAAGCATATAGGTACACATCTCGTATGTCTGCAAAGGTCAGCCAAAAGAGAAGCCTTTAAAAACAATTCTGCCATTTTGGTAAATAATAATAATTACAACAACAACAAAAAAGAATCTTGCCAGCCTGCAATCTTATCTGCTGGGGTAGCTAGATTTATTATATTAATATGTGCTGCGACTTCAAAAAATAGCGATCTTCTATAATCTGGCCAGGCTTGATTTTTATCATGGTGCGACTATAGAGACATACACAATGTGGCTCTCAAAAATGCGGCTCTCCTTTAATCAGGAACCAATGTGGACTAGACCTTATCAAGACCATGAGGCTGACAGACATTATCTATTCCTTGTTTATTTGTTTACTTTTTGAGAGTGAACTGAAGTCAGCTTTTCCAAAGAACAGGAAGACCCCAAGAGCTGTATTTATTTCTATACAATGAAAATTGCTTTCCTGAGACCCACCGTGTTAAGCAGTATGATCCTTGTTATTGTCCTATACCATAGCCCTGTTCTCTGTTTCCCACTTCCCTTCACCCATTTTGCCCCTCCCCCTCCCCCTCCCCCTCTCCTTCTGGCGACCATCGCTTTGTTCTCTGTATTTATGGGTCTATTTCTGCTTTAGAAAATCATCTTTTGCTGTCCTTGCAACAAGCATTTTTGGTATGTCATAAGTAGTACACAGGCAAATTCAACAAGTACTATGGTAGGAAACGATGGTGCACCGTTGAGTAGGATGCAGTTCTGCTCAAAACTATCATATCCTTCTGGTATTTCTTCTAGGTTTTCTTCTTCTACAAACATTATTATCTCTTAGGTGTAAGCCTTCATACTTTAAAAAGAAAATGGAGGAAGAATATAGCCTTTGAGGACAGACTGTCTGGGCACGACCCCTGACTTTTGTTAAAAGCTGTGTGACCGGGGCGCCTGGGTGGCTCAGTCGGTTGGGCGGCCGACTTCGGCTCAGGTCATGATCTCACGGTCGGTGAGTTCGAGCCCTGCGTCGGGCTCTGTGCTGATAGCTCGGAGCCTGGAGCCTGTTTCAGACTCTGTGTTTCCCTCTCTCTGACCCTCCCCCATTCATGCTTGGTCTCTCTCTGTCTCAAAAATAAATAAACGTTAAAAAAAAAAAAATTAAAAAAAAAAAAGCTGTGTGACCTTGGCCAACCTCTCTTAGCCTTGGTTTCTTTATTTATAAAATAGGAGGGATAGTACTTACTTCATAGGTTCCTTGTGAATATTCATGCAATAATACATGTATAATTGTGCTTGCCACTGACTGAGTACTCCAAAAACTTTGCCTGTTACTATTACTACCATTTTCCCTGTTGGCTGCTCATGCCAACATGTCCCTTCTCTTCTGACCTGTCTTCATGTTTTCTCCTGAAAGGGGTCATCTACTCATTTTGCAAAGGACTCTTTTTTTAGGCACAATTGTGTTAGCATTCAGAACATTTCTCCCTTTAAATGACACACGATAAATGCACCACAGAGCAGCAAGCTCTGTTGATGGGTGTCACCTCTACCTCTGTCAGAAGGACCTGAGAGCAGCATGTTTCTTCCTTTGCACAATGAGGCCAAGAGCTGAAAATGGCCAGCCTGCCTGGGTGCTGGGGAGTGAAGGGCTGTATACCAACCACTGTGCACTGTTCACAGAGGGTATGGGAAGGAGAGAGGGGAGGGGAAATTCTCATCCTCAGCACTGGCCAGAACCAGAGGCTGAAGCAAGAAGGAAAAAGAAAAGGCTCTGTGGTGGTCTAGGCAAAAGGGGGTGGTCATTGGGACTGACCATTTGGATCCTGCAGCTAAGAGAATATTCTAGTCTGGTTCCACTCCACTGCCCTCAGTGTCTAGGAATGAGCCCTAGAAACCAAACCTAGGAGACTGCCCCACCTTCTTCCCTGGGAAGTACACATTCCCCAAGGGAGGAAAACTTCATCCATCAAGGAACCGAAAGGAATTCACTTGTGTTTGTTCCCAGGCAGCAAATTCAGGAGCAAAACTTATGCCAACAGCAGCTTTCTGAAGCCAGAAATTCCCTTCAAAAGAGTTTGGGCTAAGACAAATGCAAATGCAGTAATGTTGATGCTGAAACTCATTTAGACTTAAAAAAAAAGTTATTTACTCAGAACAGCAAAAATCCTTACAAAAATATAACTCATATTGCATCACCTCCCCACATAAAGCACTCCAACGGCCTCTTACTCCATTGAGAGTAAAAGTTAATAATCAAACTCATGACCCTGAACTACATGGACCTACAAAAAAAAAAAAAAAAAAAAAATGGCGCCACTCCATCCAGCCTCATCTTGCCTCATACTTCCCCCCACAGTATACTTGTGGATCCTCAAAGTACCAGCTATTTGTTGGCCTAGAGCTTTGGCACTTGATGCTTCCTGAGGTCTTTGAACGGCTGTGTCTTTTTTCAGATTCCAGTTTTAACATTACTTACTCAGAGAGACTTATCAACTAAAGTCGTCTACCCTGCCCTCCTTTACTCTTCATTTTGTCATTTTCCTCTTAAAACCTGTCACGATCTATGACCATCTCCTCAGCCTATTATTTCTCCTCTTGCCCCTCCCTCCCCATATGCATTTTCAATTAACTTCCAGGGGAGCAAGAATTTTATTATCTTAGTCACAACTGTGTCCTGTATCTACAACCTGCTTTGCACATGGCAGGCACTCGGTGAATATCGGTAGAATAAATGATCTAACACGTTACTGTGAGGTTACAGAAAATACTGGCCTCTTAAAATAAGGTAAAAGCATAGCAAAAACAGAGGAGTGGAGACCATAAAACTGGGAATACTAAAGGGCAAACTTCATTTTATGTTTTTCTCCATTATTGACCCCGTATGCCTTTATTAGACCATGATGAATAGAAGCTTTGTGTACAGATATCTTCATAGTTGCCACGTCACTAAAAAAACTCTGTTCCATGGTTCTCTTTCTCCAAATACAGCATGTGTGGATGCCTTATTAATAATAGTAAAACCGGTATGCAGCACTTACCAAGTGCCACGGAAAGACTTAGGGGTGGATTCAATTATGTATCTTCACAATAAGCCTAGAAGGTAGGAAATACTATTTTCCCCATTTTACAGAAGAGAAAACTGAGGCATAACAAGTTCAACTATTACCTAAGGTCTTGAGGGTAAGGAACAGCAGAGAGGAGATCTGAACCCAGGGAGTCTGGCTCCATACTCTATGCTCTTTACCCCTGCGATGTACTAATATTTGGTTCTTTGATTAGACTTATACTTGAAGAACTCTGAGAAGTATTTATTTGCTACCCTTCAGGTACATGGTGTCTTTTTTTCTCATTCATTTCTGTAGGTCTACACAGGTGGGTTATGAAACCATTTCTTGATGTCTGTGGATTTGAAAGTCTATTCTCAAGGATGACAACAAGTTTTTTAGATATGTTCTTTAATTGGGAAAATTAGAACAGCATGTCCTTGACTGTATGGTCTCTCTTGATTCATGCTGTCAACCCCAAATAGCAATAGTCGGTGAATTGTTCACAAAGATGGCAGGCTGGAGTAGACTCAGGTTATAAATGAAATATTTGTGTTTCTGGAACGATTTGCCACATTTTTGTGCTCCCATTTGTTTGATCTAAATGTGGAGATCTTCTAAAGCAAAATGTTGATAAAGAGAGACAATGGCTAACATTAAGAAATGCTTCTCATCCTAAAAGAAGACAAAATCCCTACACAGGCAAAGAGAAAGTGAGATTTGGACCAACATACTGATTTCAAGCAGAACCATGCTGATAGAATAACTCTGACTCCACATCTTCTCTTTTGTTTTTGCCATGGCAAATGGTTTCACTTAGAAAAGGGGGCTTACTTTCTTGAAGGGGCCACTCAGCAATTATTCATAGTAGATACATGTCAAATTTGACAACTTTTTCTGAAGATAAGCCACAGATCCTCTGATGACCCATCCGTAATTCTCGTTGATGGAAACCCTGCTCAAGGCAGAGAGTCAGAATGCCACCCCCTTGCTGTGTGACCTCAGGCAACTTACTGACTGGTCTGGACCTTCGAATTCTCAGCTGTAAAGTAAGGCTAACTGTGGTCACGTGAGGGTGTTGGGGGGAAGTAAGATAATGTAATCGCAAGGACAGGGCATGGTGGCGGGCACATCTGGGCTGGCACCTCTCATTACTGTCCCCGAGTTCATGCTTCCCCTTCTGTGCATCCACAAAGCAGCACACACATCCGGGCCCATAAGTGTTGCCATCTGCTCCTTCACTGGTTATGCAATGACATTAAGTCTCACAATCAAGAACATAGCATTGCAGAGCCAGCCTCGAGAAATTTCACCAGAGCCCTGATTTTGAAGAAAAGTGTAAAAATGCCCATTTCCCCATGGGTTACAAAATAATAAGGTTTTTCCCCCCTTTTATCTCAGCATATCACGGCATTAAAACGCTTCCATAGAAAAGGTCATCTTGCTCCAATCAAAACATTTCTTTGCTGTTCTGTTCCCAGAGGTGCACAAGGGAACAACAATCAATAAGAGAAGCTTGTGGAACATTTTGACTTACCTTTGAGGAATCGCCATTAGGTCAACGTATTTTGCTGTGGTTTTATAACTAATAATTCCTCTCATAATGGCATTTCCTAATCACTGGGTGAAAATGACTGCCGTTGCCATCATAGGGTTCCATCAGGAAATTGTAAGATGTTTTTCAGAACTCTGACCTTAACATTTTCTTTCCATTTTGGCATTTCTTTGGATAATGTAATGAAAACAATTCCCAAATTTCAGACTAAAGGAATAAAACATTCTCTGCTATGAGATTAGCTGCAGAATAATTAAGAAGGGCTAACCCGTATTTCTCTTTCCCTGTTTTTAACTTTTAAATGTTTATATCTTTCAACTATACATATGAGGAATGAAGATACACTCATTAGTACAATCCCTCATGATTTTGAGTAGCACCTTTTTTCAGGGTTAAAAATTGTGAAACATAAAACCTCTACATTCTTCCTGTCTCACTGAGAAATGAAGATAGGTTATAGTACCCTATTCTGAAGTAGAAGAAAATAGCAAAGATCTTTCTTTCTTTCTCTCTTTCTCTTTCTTTCTTAAGTATTTACTTATTTTTGACAGAGACAGAGCGTGCGTGGGGAAGGGGCAGAGAGAGGGAGACACAGAATCCGAAGCAGGCTCCAGGCTCTGAGCTGTCAGCACAGAGCCCCACATGGGGCTCAAACGCACAAACTACAAGATCATGACCTGAGCCACAGTTGGATGTTTAAGCAACTGAGCCACCCAGGTGCCCCAGCAAGGATTTTTCAAAAAGCACGCTACTCTGGAGATTCATCAGCATGTAAATCGTAGGACCGTTACTAGGATTTCTTTCTTGGTCTCTGAGTCTGCATGCAAAGCTCTGTGAAATCCCTTGGGAGGAAGACGGTCATGCTGCTGAGATCCCAAATGGGAATATGTACAATTGCATTTGGTATTTTAAGCATGACAATTTTAGAGAGTTCCTGGAAGCTTTATCAAGTAAATGTGACTCTTAGAAGTTCATTTATGAGCCATGATAGATGTGAATAAGGCCAATAAATAACATTGGCAAATTTAAGGCAAGACTTCCAGATAAACTCTGAAAAAGGGCTCACCCATCTTTCCATTGTCAGGAGCTCAGAAATTATCTATCAGGATGAGGTCTACGTATTTGCTGCTTAGTCTGAAGTCCAGTGACCATTTGTTTTAGGTAAGATTTTTTTAACGGGATTTTTTTTTTCATGTGATGGTTCATACATACAGAAGGATATATGTAATCCATAAGGCATAGTAATAAAATGAACACTAGTATATCTACTACTCAATTTAGGACCACAAAAGTTGCTAAGACACAGTTGTTACTACTTAGGTACCCTTTCCTGCACTGATGCCAATTCCTGAAGGTAAATACTTCCTCAGATTTAATTTTTGCATGATTTCGAGCTTTAAAAAATAGCATCACTATATTTATACGTATGTACATATATATAATATATATACTATATACATGTGTGACTTGTTTTTTCATACCTCACTACCCTTTTTAATGTTTATTTATTTTTGAGAGAGAGAGGGAGAGAGAGAGAGAGAGAGAGAGAGCGCATGCGCACACACACAAGTGGGGGGAGGGGCAGAGAGCAAGGGAGCCACAGAATCCGAAGCAGGCTCCAGGCTCTGAGCTGTCAGCACAGAGTCTGACACGGGGCTCGAACCCATCAACTGTGAGATCATGACCTGAGCCGAAGTTGGACGCTCAACCGACTGAGCCACCCAGGTGCCCCTAAAATTTTTTTTTTAATGTGTATTTACTTTTGAGAGAGAGACAGAGTGCAAGGGAGGAAGGTCAGAGAGAGAGGGAGACACAGAATCAGAAGCAGGCTCCAGGCTCTGAGCTGTCCGCACAGAGTCCGACACGGGGCTCGAACCCACCAATTGTGAGATCATGACCTGAGATGGAGTTGGACGCTTACTGACTGATCCACCCAGGCGTCTCACACCTCAGTACATTTTTAATATTGCGATTGCATGAAGATATGATTTATTCAGTTTCACTGCTTTGTAATCTATGGTGGGAAAATAGTACAATTTAATTTATTCCTTCTCCTGTTAGTAGACACTTGGGGCATTTTGTTTTTACAAACAGGGCTAAGATGTATAGTTCTTTGGGTGCACATAGGCAACAATGTCTCTATGGTATATACAGGGGAGTGGAATTGGATATATACATGAGCTGCAGGGTTTGAATTGATATGAAATTAATGCCAAGTTATTTTACCAGACATTTTACTAATATGTCGTATCCAGCGGGAGACTCCACTTTGCCACCTGGGGTACAGGGGTGCTGTGGTAACCTGGCTTTGTACTTCACTTGGAGCAGTTCCCCTTTGACACTTTACTCACATCCTATGGCTGAAAGAAAAAGCACAACTTCTCTCTCATGAGATTTTCTGTCATAAGTGAGCATGGAGTGGGGGGGGGGGGAAGCTTTTTAGAGAGAGGATATATAATCCAGGATATTACAAAGAAGGCAAGGCCCCTACATACCTAGGCACTTGAGCACACCTCTGCCTTGCGGCAGAGAAACCATGCGTAAGTCTTTGAGGAACAAATGGATGCCAGAAGGGTCACAGTGGGCATGTTCCCACTCTTTTCTCCTCAGCCTGTGCTCTGGCTTGCTTTCTAGGTTGTTCCAGTGAAACAAAAGCCACCCATCAAAATCATGATGGTCCTATCTCCTATGTTCCCTATTTAAAAAAAAAAAAAATATGTATACGTATATATGTATACGTATACATATATATATATACGTATACATATGTATACGTATACATATACGTATACGTATATATATACGTATATATATGTGTACATATATACATATACGTATACGTATACTATATATATACGTATATATATATCGTATACGTATATATATACGTATATATATGTATATATATACGTATACGATATATATATACGTGTATATATACATATATATATATATCTCCAATGCCAAATCCAAGATGTGTCTAGGAATCTACCTTAGTTTTGTAATATCCTCATTCCGTAAGTATCATTGTAGAATTACATCTTCTCAAGCCAAGAGGCCTGTGTTCAGTCCAGTCAAAACCTATTAGGACAGAGTTGGAACCTTGATTGAAATTGGATTCATTTATGCCCATGTGAAACATGGCAGACAGCAACCCATAATAAATTTTCCTGTCCTTAACTGAATGAAAATAGGTTTTTATAATTGAATTTCTTTGATGTTTCTCGCATTTGCATCCTAGGGAAAATGGAAAGATATATTATAGGCTTGATACGAATTGCCCATCTGTAAAAAATCTTTTAATAACAGGTTTCTACAAGGACTGGAAGGATAGAGGGATAAGCATGGGTCTGTCAGTTGTCCTTTAAGATGAACTCAGTCAAAAAAGGAGACATTGTTTTTTGTGTGAAGACGGTACTGGTGGACACTTAAAGAGATCTATAAAAACAGAATGAGTTTTTAGACCAAAAAGTCTGAATCATTAGATTTAGTGGATTTCCCATGAGAGGTACGCTGTAGGTGGATAGAATCCAGATTTTCCCCACCCACCTAGGAAACCTCTCTGGAGGTTTCATACGAGCTCAAAGACTGGAGTTTTCGGCTGTAACTATAAACCTGATGACTATTTAGCTGGAGTATCTGCCGTCATTCTTCTCACTTCTCATAACGCCTGTACCTGGTAGGCTCTCAATATGTATTTGTGGGAATTAAAAAATAACACAGTTGACTGACCCACCCTATCCCTGCCACTACCATGACTTGTGATGGAAAGTTAAAGAAAGAGACAGTAGGGGCTCCTGGGTGGCTCATTCCGCTGGGCGGCCAACTACAGCTCAGGTCCTGATCTCGCGGCCTGTGAGTTCGAGCCCCGCATCGGGCTCTGTGCTGACAGCTCAGAGCCTGGAGCCTGCTTCCGATTCTGTGTCTCCCTCTCTCGCTGCTCCTTCCCTGTTTGCTCTCTGTCTCTCTCTCTCTCAAAAATAATAAACATTAAAAAAATTTTTTTTAAAGAAATAAAGAGACAGTGATAAAATGTCTGCCAAGTTTTATACAGTCTCTTCTGGGGTTTCACAAACTGAACTTGCATGAATCTGGTAATAATGACAACAAAAAAGATAGCGGGCATTTATTTAGTGCTTATGAATGTTCTAGGCGCTGGATCATACGCTTAATATTTAATCTTCGTAACAGGCTTACAATAGAAATCTCTTTCTTTCCATTTTATAGATGAGTAAACTGAGACCCCAGAGGGAAATGACAAGAGACAGCCATGAAACGCAGATCCAATTCACTGTGCTGCACTGCCTCCCATGGAAAACACTAACAAACCCTTTCCCAATGTTGGCTTATGAATGCATTGTAAATGAAATTTGGGGGAAATGAAATGTATGCCTTCGCCTGAAAGCAAAGGCTATCCCATATATTCTATGCATTACGCAGAGCTTTGGTGAAAGTTAACACAGAACCCCTGATATAAATTAGACGTGAGAAATACATACCCACTTGCGTTTATTGCCAGAAATACATAGAAAAAGTCCCAACACTCCAGGGAAACTGTGACACGATGGCTCGTGCAAACCACAGTATCTGGAGAAGCCATCTCTGAACTATGTTTAAATTTTTTTTTAATGTTTTTATTTATTTTTGAGACGAGAGAGACAGAGCATGACCGGGGGAGGGCAGAGAGAGAGGGAGACTGAGAATCCGAAGCAGGCTCCAGGCTCGGAGTTGTCAGCACAGAGCCCGACGCGGGGCTCAAACTCACGAACCGTGAGATTGTGACCTGAGCTGAAGTCGGATGCTTAACAGACTGAGCCACCCAGGCGCCCCTGAACTATGTTTAAATTACAGTGTTCGTGTCTCTGCTGGGATGGAATGTTGCCATCAGGCTGACGACCTGCAGAGCCAGGAACTGTGTCTACCACAAGCATTTCGTAATGCAAGGAGCAGGTTCTCTCAGTTTAAAGACTCAGTGCCCATCCATCCACTTGGCGAAGTTTTTCCTCAATGCAAATGACACAACAAAACACAACTCCCCACGATTCTTTTACGACCCCCTTTAGAGTGACCCCTCTTTGTAAAACATGGTGAATCTCTTACTGGTTTACCCAGCATCCTATACTTTTTTAACGTTGGAGTGTGCATCTTCCTGAGGCACGGCTGATTTGTGTCACAAAGTAAGCAACTAGAGAGAGGTCCTGTCACCATTCAGCTCTGACTAGAGTAGATTTTCTAGAGGTAATTGCTTAACACCATAATTGCTTTATGAGGCTTAACACACACCCGCTCTTACCTTTGCACCACAGGACCGCAGACCCCAAAGTGCTAGACATTTGTACCCCCAACTTTCCATCAGTTCGTCTCTTATCTGGGACCAATAAGTGGCAAAGGACAGGTACAGAGTAATTCTATATGGCAGTGAAATTTAGCTCAGTATCTTGAAAATAGTCATACTATTTTGGGATTTTACAGTAAACAAAATCCAGACGGCAGACCAGAGGGGCCATTTATGAGTTATAAAATTGCCTAGGTGAGATAAGGCAACTCATAAATGATTCAGTGAACTGCACAGGATAAATCTTGCTTCTCAGGCACACGAATCCAAGGAAGATTCGGTGATGTTCTTAGCCCCTGATAATGTAAGAGTGGAACACATGTCACATTAAGAACCTGACATGGCATTAGAGTGCTATAAAATGTTCAATTAAACATGGCAACTGCAGGACAAATGGTACCCTGGATACAGTTCTTTGTTTGCCTTTAAGAACTTTAATGTGTGTTATTTATTGAGGGTAAAGAACATAAGGATAGTAAAGTGACAGACTCCAACCCATCTGAAAATATTTGTGTTCGTGTCAAAACAAATAATAAATGGGGCTGCCTCAGGACCTTAGCCTTTTCAAAAGATGGACAGAGTTGCATTTGGTGGATTGCACCTTACGGAATTAGAGCCAACTGAAGGAAAACTGCTCCAGCATCTGTCTTCTTTCAAGCAGAGTGTCAAGAGGGAAAAAGACTGGGGATTGGGGGCTGGGGGCGTGTGGGGGGGGGCAGCGGTGTAATGGGGGAAGGGACAAGGGAGGAGCGGGAGAGGTGGGGTGGGGAGGCAGGGAGGAGGCAGAAACGAGCAGGGACAGCTTGCATGTTTTACACCCTCAAGATAAGCTGTCGCTTAGAACCTTGACGGCTCCAGAACTTGACACACGCGTTTGCCCTCTGGGAGACCTTTCTTGCTGCTTGGCGGGCAGATCGCGGCCACTGAGCTGTGACGCCCCGGCACTTGCCTGACCTGATATAATGGGCAGCTATTTACTGCAAACAAGGTAGATGGAAGAACATAGGCTTAAATGATGCTCTGGTGTAAGCAGGAATCCACTGGGATCCCTTGCAAACCAGTCAATCTTCTGGGTTTTCTTCCCCCCCCCCTCCCCTCCAACTTCTAGGTTGGGACTATTTATTTCTTTCCCTCAGGACTGAACCACAGAGGCCTGACTCTGAGCAATGCTCCTCTCCCATCCAACACCCCTGCCTTCCACTCAAGATCGATAGAGTGGGTTAAAGAAGCAATTGCATGACAATAAATAAAAAAGAAAACTAAGTTTGGATACTACCACTTTCAAACTGACTATTTTCTGGCTTGTTTTTATCTATTACCAAGAAAAAAAGAAAGGAGAAGGAACAACCCCAGGAGGCCTCCTGGTTAGGCTGTCAGATCGCTTCAATGAGAAACCCAATCAGACTTGATTTGTGAAGAGTGTCAAAAGCTATAGTGAATCATGCAAGCTGAAGGCTCCTCATGCGTGTTTCTGAAGCCCGTGGATGTTTATTTTTCCTGCATCTAAGAACACACATTTGCGCTCTACATTTTCCGATCAAGGGGAAAAATCAAAATGGGAAGTCTTGGGTAGTGAATGTGAGTGAACGCACAACCTGGGGGGTGAGGGGGATGGCAGTTTTTGCCTCTGTCTCCTGGATCTGAGCCCATTGAAGTAGAGGAAATTATCCAAAAAGTCTTTCTTCCGTGGCTTCTTGCTTTTCAAAGAGCCAAAGGGATTTTATTTCTGGTATAGAATTTATTTCCTGTTAAGTGAGGTAGGGCAGGCAGGTACATATAAAAAAAAAAAAAAAAATCTGACACTCAGCAATGTTGGGCTTACTTGTCAAGGTCATGGCTCCAGGAGCACATTGGGGTCCAAATTGGTCTCTTTCTCCCAAGGACTTAAAAAGAGAAAGCAAATCTCTTTTCTTGAATCTTCAAAAAGATTTCAAAGACACAAATAAGTTTAAAAATCCTTAGTTTGGTCTCAGCCCCCAGAGACTTAGTGCATACCCTTCTGTCTGTGAATTTCCTTACATAATGTAAGAAGCTCCAACCAAGAGGCTCTGTTCCTTGGATGTCTGCCATGAATGGAAGCCAGGTTCCTCATGGAAAACGATACTGTTTCTTTTTCTTTTTCTTTTTTTTTTCTTCTTGTAAGTAGAGCCCACATTAGCTGTAAAGGAGAGAGACGTTCTACAATTTTATTATCAGATGGTAATAGCCGTGTTGGATCTTTACACTACGTGAAGTCTAAGGCCGTACCTGGTTTCCAAACCATTTCATAAACCAAGAGAAGTCATTGTATAACTGCCAACTCTCCTTACTCACTCTTTTAGATATTTTTACCTAACTTTCATGTCACTTAATGATTACTTATGATGAAGTGGAACAGGAGTGAAACAGACACTTGAAATCCACAGATAACCTCTACCTCTCAATTCACCTCATCCTTTCCAATGCGTCTTTGCCCAGAACTGTTTCATGACAATGAAATTACTTTGCTTCAGCGTAAGCTATGGCTGCCATCTCCTGTGGGCATCCGTGCAGGCCGGAGGCAGGGGACTGGACAGGTTTTCCTTGCCTTTCCTTCTTTTAAAAATTTCTCTGGGGCCGATTTCTTCCTGCAACCTTCAGCTGAGCACGGTTTTGCACACTGTGAGCACAATGGTCAATTCTGTTTCTTTTTTTTAGGCGGCCAAGAATGATCTCATGTTTTGGGCGACTTTCATATTTTCAAATAAATTATTTCCAAGACTCTTATTCTCCTATCTGCTTTGAGAAATTCCACTCTTGGCCATGAGAGTGTTCTGTCAGCGGACTGCTCAGAGTACATTTTCGTAGCTACAGTTGCGCCCTGGAGAAAGGGAATAAAGAAGACAGTGTCTGGGCTCCTTAGGAAAGGAAAATGGGGGGTTTGTTAGCCGCACCCCCAACGGCAACTTGTTCAACAATTGTGTGGTAAATTAAAATGGTAACTCTATGAAGAACACGGTATGTGTTGCATAGAAAGGTCCAATTTGAGGCTGTTTTCTTCTCTTCTGACAAAAAAGATGATAGCCCCTCAACCATGCAGTCAGTGGGAACCACATATGGGACTTCTATACCAACAGCTGGCAGAGGAAGCAGGCCTCCTGGGTCTGTGCGGCATGCTGCCTTCACACTGTCTTCTCAATGCATGCGTGACTTATCTCATGGAGACAGGACATGCACAAGGCTTGAAGGTAGAGTTATGGGTTTTCAGCACTGTCTGGGGGTGCAGTGATGTGCCACATGTGATATCCACTTTCCCACGCTGACCATTCTGCATTCTCTTATAAACATGGGGGTGTTTAAAAAAATCTGCTGCAAAGCAGTTTTCTCCAACGTGAGCATTATTGACTTTTTAAGCCTGATAGAGGTCTACTTGGGAGATATTGTGGGGCTCGTTCCAGATCACTGCAATAAAGCCAATATTGCAATAGAGTGAGTCAAATGAACGTTTTGTTCCTCAGTGTGTATGAAAGGGACGTTTGTACTGTCCTGTAGTCTATTATGTGTGCAATAGCATTATGCCCCCCAAAAGTACATACCTTAATGAAAAATATTGCTAAGAAATCTTAACCTTTAGCTGAACTTTCAGTAATCTTTTTGCTAGTGGAGGGTCTTGCCTTGATGTAGATGGCTATTGACACATCAGGGTGGTGGATGCTGAAGGTTGGGGTGGCCGTGTCAATTTCCTTGTCTTTTTTTTTTGGTAAGTTTATTTGAGAGAGACAGAGAGACAGAGAGAGAGAGTGAGAGAGAGGCAGAGAGAGAGGGAGAAAGAGAATCCCAAGGAGGTTCCACACTGTCAACTGTCAGCATGGAGCCGACGCGGGGCTCAAACCCACGGACTGCAAGACCGCGACCTGAGCCCAAACCAAGAGTTGGATGCTTAATGAACTGAGCCACCCAGGAGCCCCAGCAATTTCTTAAATGAAGAACAATGAAGTCTGATGCATTGACTGACTCTTCCTTTCAGCAATGGTTCTTCTGTGGCCTATGATGCTGTTTGATAGCGTTTTACCCACACTAGGATTTCTTTTAGAGCTGGAGTCAACCTTCTCAAACCCTGCTGCTGCTTTATCAAGCAAGCATATGTCATATTCTAAATCCTTTGTGGTCATTTCAATAATCTTCATGGCACCTTCACCTGGAGTAGATTCCATCTCAAGGCACCAATGACTTTGCTCATTCCTAAGAAGCAACTCCTCCTCTGTTCACGTTTTATCACGAGATTCTAGCAATTCAGTCCCATCTCCAGAATCCACTTCTAATGCTAGTTCTCCTGCTGTTTTTACCACATTTGCGGTAACTTCCTCCACTGAAGTCTTGAACCCCGCCCCCCCACAGTCATCCATGAGGGTGGGAGTCAACTTCTTCCAAACTTCTATGAATGTTGATATTTTGACATCTTCCCATGAATCACGGATATTTTTAATGACATCTAGAATGGTAAATCCTTTCCAGAAGGTTTTCAATTTACTTTGTCCAGAGTCATCAGAAGAATTTCTATCTATGGCAGATATAGCCTTATGAAATGTATTCCTCTTTTTAAACTTTATTTATTTTGAGAGAGACAGAGAGTGTGAACAGGGGAGGAGCAGAGAGAGAATCCCAAGCAGACTCTACGCTCAGCATGGAGTCTGACGAAGGGCTTGAACCCACGAACGTGAGATCATGACCTAGGCTGAAATCAAGAGTTGGATTCTTAACGGATTGAGCCACCCAGACACCCTATGAGATGTAGTTCTTAAACAATAAGACTGGAAAGTCGAAATGACTCCTTGGCTGCAGAATGGATGTTGTGTTAGCAGGCCTGAAAACACCATGAATCTCA
This sequence comes from Panthera leo, assembly GCF_018350215.1. Classification (NCBI taxonomy): domain Eukaryota; kingdom Metazoa; phylum Chordata; class Mammalia; order Carnivora; family Felidae; genus Panthera; species Panthera leo. The sequence continues at coordinate 100,768,477 of NC_056679.1, read as the reverse complement.
TTGTACATCTTTATCAGGCCTCTTGGGTGACCAAGCGTATTGTCAACAAACAGTCGTATTTTGAAAGGAATCTTTTTTTTCCGAGCAGCAGGTCTCAACAGTGGGCTTAAAATATTCAGTAAACCATGTTATACACAGATGTGCTGTCACCCAGGCTTTGTTGTTCTATATATAGAGCATAGGTGGAATAGATTTAGCATAATTTTTTTTTGGTTAAGATTTTATTTATTCAAAAAATTTTTTAATGTTTATTTATTTTTGACAGAGAGAGAGAGAGAGAGAGAGAGAGAGAGAGAGAGAGACAGAGCATGAGCAGGGGAAGGGCAGAGAGCAAGGGAGACACAGAATCCGAAGCAGGCTCCAGGCTCCGAGCTGTCAGCACAGAGCCTGACGCGAGGCTTGAACTCACAGACTGAGAGATCATGACCTGAACTGAAGTCAGACGCTCAACTGACTGAGCCACCCAGGCACCCCAAGATTTTATTTTTAAGTAGTCTCTACACCACATGTGGGGCTCGAACCTACAACCTCGAGATCGAGTCACATGCTCTATAGACCAAGACAGCCAGGCGCCCCGATTTAGCATAATTATTAAGGGCCATAGGATTTTCAGAAATGGTCAATGAGCACTGGCTGCAACTTAAAGTCAGCAGCTGCATGAGCCCCTAGCAAGAGTCAGTGTGTCTTTTGAAGGTTTGAAGCCAAGATAACAACTTCTCCTCTCCAGCTGACATCTTCTTCCAGATGGCATCTTCTTCCAGTATAAGGCTGTTTCATCTGCAATTGAAGATCTGTTGTTTAGTGTAACCACCTTCATGAATGATCTTAGCTGAATCTTCTGGAAAACTTGCTGCAGCTTCTATATCAGCATTTTCTGCTTCTCCTTGTACTTGTATTTTATGGAGACACGTTCTTTCCTCAAGTCTCATGAAACAACCTCTTCTAGCTTCAAACTTTCTTCTGCAGGGCCTTCACCTCTTCTAGCCTTTATGGAATTGAAGAGAGTTAGGGTCTTGCTCTGGATTAGGCTTTGGTTTAAAGGAATGTTGTGTCTGGTTTGATCTTCTATCCAGACCACTCAAACTCTCTCCCTATCAGCAATAAGGCTGTTTCACTTTCTTACCATTTGTGTGTTCACTGGAATAACATTTTTAGTTCTCTTCAAGAACTTTTCCTTTGCAGGGGTGGCTGGATGGCTCAGTTGGTTAAGCATCCAACTTTGGCTCAGATCATGATCTCACAGCTCATGAGTTCAAGCCCCACGTTGGGTTCTGTGCTGACAGCTCAGAGCCTGGTGTCTGCTTTGGATTCTGTGTCTCCCTCTCTCTCTGCCCCTCCCCTGTTCATGCTCTCTCTCTCTCTCTCTCAAAAATAAATAAGGATTAAAAAAAATAAAAAAGAACTCTTCCTTTGCATCCACAACTTGACTAGCTATGTGATACAAGAGGCCAAACTTTCAGCCTGTCTCAGCATTTGACATGCCTTCTCACTAAGCTTCATTATTTACAGCTTTTGATTTAAAGTGAAAATCATGTGACTCTTTCACTTGGACATTTAGAGGCCATTGTAGGGTTATTCATTGGCCTAATTTCAATATTGTTGTGTCTCAGGGAATAGGGAGGCTAAGGAGGGGAGGAAGAGGGAGGGAGAGAGAGGGAGAGAGAGGGAGAGAGAGAGAGAGAGAGATGGAGGAATGGCGGCTGGTCTGTGGAGTCACAACATATACAACAATTACTGGTTAAGTTTGCCATTGCCATCTTACATGGGTGTGGTTCGTCGTGCTCCCAAATGTTTACAACAGTAACATCAAAGATCACTGACCACAGATCTCCACAACAAAGTAAGCATGAGACAGTAAGCACAGTCTGAAATACTGTGAGAATTACCAAATGTGACACAGAGACACAAAGTGAGCAAATGTCGTTGGAGAAAGGGTGCTGACAATCTTGCTCAACACGTGGGTGCTATGACCCTCCGGTTTGTGAAAAATGCAGCATCAGTGAAGAACCATAAAGCAAAGCACAATACAACAAGGCATGCGTAGAATTCTTTGTCATGGGGGGCTACCCTGTACACTGGAAGATAGTTAGCAGTGTACGTGGCCTCTATTCTTCAGATGTCAGCCCTCCCCCACCACTTGATGTGAATCGAAATATCTCCAGACATCACCAAATATCCACCCCCCCCCTCCAGGGGCAAAATTACCCCCCAAGTGGGAAACAATAAAGTAAAGTAATATAGTACGTGTGCTTTAAGATTCTCTCTTCCCGGCAGATTGGCATTCTAAGTCGGTTTACTAAGAAGATCTGAAGCCATTATGTCAGTCAAGGAGGTGTGCCACTCAGATGTCCCTTCTAGAGACAACCTGAAGGGAAGGAAGCTCCCGCTGCTACCGCAGTCACACTGTGGCCATGCTTTCCCCGTGCTGCTCTCAGCTAGGGACTCAACACAACAGGGGCGCTGGCGCTGGGCCGTTGCTGCCCAACATGGAAGCCCTCTGATGGGCAATGTTTTCTCTACCCGCTGTGACCTGGCTGAAATGTCCTCCGCTCTGCATGGCAGTCTGAAGCTTTTCCTACTTCATCCTCCTTCCCTGTCCCTCTCCTCCCACAGGTGTCAGACCCACATCATGATCTGAAGGTGGATCAGCCTTTACCTGCTGCTTCTCTCCTATTTCGAGGGCAACACCCTTAATACCTCTCATGCTTTTCTAATTTGGTCTTGGATCTACTTCCAGGATCACCAGACCTGTCACGGGAGCCATTACATACATGCAGTCCCGCCTCGCTTGCTGTTCCCCAGACACCCTGATGTGGTATCTACAGTAGGGCCTTTGCAAAAGTGGTTTCTTCCTTGTGACATGTGCTTTCCTCTGCTCTTTGCTTAACTGGTTTCCTCCTTGGGCTTCACATGAAATGTTATGTCCTTAGTGAACCCTTTTCCTGGTGCACAGACTAACACCGCCTCCAGGCAGGGTCTGCCACATCACCCACTTTGATTTTCTTCCTAGAGTTTGTTTTTGTGTGTGTTTGTGTGTTTTCCTTCTTTAGAATAAGCTCTTTACCGACAGGGACCATGTGTGTCTTGTTTAACACTGCAGTTGTGGACCTGAAAGAAATGGGAGGAACCTAGACTCGCAAGCTATGACTTTTAGTCTCCTTTTACAAAATTTGTCATGAAATAATGATTTCAAGCTGGTTGGTCCAACCCAGTGTTTGGAGGACATTCCCAACCTGTGTCTTTACCAAAGATTTAGATTTATAATCATATACTTGTTGACAGTGCTAACTTTCACAGCATGGACGAAAGCGATATATAAAACACAATTCCTGCCAGAACAGATATAGGAATTAAGTTACGCAGCAAAATCCTCGCAAAATAAGAAGTAGGCAATTTTAGCTAGGGCTCTGGAAAGGGGGGGTGGTGGTGGAAAGGGGAATGTGAAGGACAAAGTACATATCAAGTTAAAGAACCAATTCCTGGTGGGAAGAGGGCCTTTTGGGAAGCTCCCAGGACACAAATATTTATTTTTGTTAAAAGTAAAGAGGAAGTGGGGCACCTGGGTGGCTAGGTCGGTTAAGTCTCCAACTCCTGATTTTGGCTCAGGTCATGATCTCACTGTTCGTGAGATTGAGCCCCACATCAGGCTGTGTGCGGACAGAGTGGAGCCTGCTCAGGATTCTCTCTCTCTCTCTCTCTCTCTCTCTCTCTTTCTTTGTGTCTTCCTTCACTTGTGTGCTCTCTCAAAAATAAGTCAGTAAACGTTAAAAAAAAAAAAAAGTAAAAAGGAAGCCAGATAAATGGATGGTTTGGGGCATATGCAGGGATATAGGGCAGGCCTATGTACAGAACCTGAGCCATGCTTCTGATTTTTTTTCTTTTTTCTGGTATTAGCACAGATTTTGATAGCAGTAGTGAGAAGGAATCGTGTAATTCAATGGAAACCTTATAGTAGAGTGTAAACTTAAATTCCAGAAAATCTAAAATTCTCAGTTATATTAAGGAAGTAGCCATTTAATTGTGGTTCAGCGTAAATCAGTGCATCATGGACTGGCCTGAACCAAAGAAGAGGATGGCAAATGATATGGACAAAGGTTAGTGTCAGAAGGGGACTCACAGCATTGCCCTTGGCCATATGTGAGTTAAGTACGGAATCCACATAACAGCCCTGTTTTTATATATAGTCATTATTTGTGTCTATTTTGTATGTGTTTAGGTGCACATATGCGGCCAATAGAATGAAGTGACAATGTCCAAGCTAAACCTAGGCCTCCTTCTCTTAGGACCTTCACCAGGTGAACAAGGCCTCCAGCTTAACCCGTAGACAGAGAGCTCTCTGAGCCAGAGTCCAATCAGCCAGCTGTCCCATCCAAGGCCACAGAGATTTGGACAGCCCAGCCAAGATCACTGGATCCATCCACTTAACCTGCAGCTGACTGCTAGGAATGTAGCAGAGATCACCCAAGCCTGACCCAGATCAACAGAGCCATACCCTTGACCTGCAGACTTGTAAACAATGGTTGTTGGTAAATGGGTGTTGCTGAAACCACCAAACATTTGGGGGTGGTTTGTGACGCAGCAACAGATAACTAGTCATCATTGGAATGTACTACTCGGTTACGTTTACAGTCTTGTTGGGTAGGTCAGATGAACACACTGAGTTGTCATTCAAAACAGAAAGGAGAAAAGAACTAGAGTAGGTGGGGGAGTGAAAGAATACACCAAGAAGAAAGGGATTTGGGTGGAACCTCTTGGCCATGCAGGGTCTAACAAGCTAGGCAGGATGATGTGTGGGTGTAAGCCATTTCAGGCAGAGGAAAAACCCATAGAAATGTGTGGAGATAGGAAGGAGAACATGGTATGGGTCGTGGACAGTGACGAGATAGGCTTCCCTGGAATGGGGGGCTTCTGAACACCATATAGGCATGTAAGGTAGGGCGTGTGTAGGGAAACAAATGAAACTTGACCGATCCTACAGGACACCATGTGGCTTGTTGCCAAAGGTGTGTGGTCAGTTTGATCTCTGTTGAACTTGTTTTCTGCTAATTAAGTCTCCTTCTTAAATGTCTTATCAAGCAGACCTGTGAATGGTCAGTTCCATACTCTTTGACTGGAAGATGTTCAAGTCCAGTGCAGTATGTTAGCTTGCCCAAGGAGACATGTCTTTGCACCAGGAATCTCTACCAAGGGGATCATATTCATGTTCAGTTTTCTTTTTCAGGACTTAATTGCCAGACACAGATGACTTTCATGCCTTTACATTTCACTTTTTATAGGAATTTAAAGGCGACAGTGGTCAAGGGCTGCTGGTGCTAACAAGCAGCTTCTCTCTGAGGACCAACCACTGTCTCTGCTCTATTTTTCTGTCATTGCTGTCACCACACCCAAGGTGCCAGCAATGAGTGACAGCCAAGACTTGTTCCTCTGCCAGTAGATCCTCTCTGGAAGGGTCTTGGGATTAAGGATTCCAGGAAAAGTCTCACTCCTTATATTTTTTAAAAAACAAAAAGGATTTTGCCCATTAGTGGTATGGAGAACACAATCCAAGATGGCTGCTTCTTGCTGTAGTATAATTGCACCCCTCTGGCAAATTCTTCACTGTGAAATTACTCTGAATCTTTTCCCAAATTGAAATGAAGGCAGAAAGTCAAAGATAAAGGTTCATTTCACTTCAAAGGGAAACATGCATTGCTACCCTGGAATCTCCTAGCCACCGAGAGCCTGCGCGGCTCCTTGCAGTCAATGCCCTCGCTCTGGCTCTTGCTACAGCAGGTGTTTTTAGGACTCTCTGGTAAAGGTAGCCTCCCGACTGCTATTTGGAAAACCTATTACCACTAGACTAGATCTCAAAAACAAAAATAGTAAAAGGTCAATAAGGAGGGCAGTTTGGTGGAAGACAATATATCTACGTGATACCATTATTTTAAAGCTATTTGCCTCGGTTTGGTCTAGCTCCTGTCTATCATGGCCATAGCTCACTTGGCCCCTGTCACACTGCCTGTTACTCCCTGTGTGACAGCAATCCTGGCTTATTTGAGTTCCTAGAACTGAAGTAGTCCCTCTTCCCATGTGTTGGTGACTGAACTGTTCTCCTTTTCCTTCCTGCCCTCAACTCTTCCTGTGTAAGTCACTTCATTTTTCACATCTCAGGTCAGTCATTATTTCCTTAGTGAAGACTTCCCTGAACCCTCATTTGAGGTAAAGTTTCCCAATGATAAACTCTCATAGGACCACTTACCTCTCATTCAGAACACTTGCCTCATTTTAAATTTACTTTAAGTTTACTTGGGTTTTGTCATCTGATTAACGCCTGTCTCTTATATTACACTGAATGATCCAGGAGGGCAGAGATGTCATATTTTTTCCTTATTGTTACATCCCCAGTACTCGTGCATAGCAGGTGTTCAATAAATGACGGAATGAGTAAATGGATGCATGAATGAATGAAAAATTGCATGGATTTTCTGCAAGGAACAGCATGAAGTACCCACAATGACTAGACCTTCTAGATATTTCTCCTGTACACTTTCCATGACTCTACTGATGCCTGAAAAAGAGGAAGGTATCTGGATTTGTTCCAGAAGACTGAGTTTAGCTTTTTGCTCAGAATGTATTGTGGCAATTCTTCCGTGATGAGGTTTATAAAATGCTTTCTTGAAATATTTTTGAAACAACGGTGACGCCTGGGCTTCCACCCTACTTGAACCATTCATTTAGCTTCGGATGATGGACACTTCCCCTTAATCCTTACTCCAGCCCTCCCTGTAAGTTTTCTGATATTGAATGAAGCAATCCAAAATTTATATGCCAAACAATAGACATTACGGAAAGCACTCGAATGAATCCCATCAACTAATGGAATTAAATGTTAAAATGAAGTGAATTTTCCACGTGTGGGTGAAAACGCACTTGCACTATGAATTGAGGATAAATTCAGACAACTCAAGGTGATTCACACCCTGGAGAGGGTCCAAGGAAGACTTGAGGTGAGAGCATGCGACTCCAGATACCTCAAATGAACATGGATTATTCCTGCAACCTGCAGGTAGACTTCTACAGAAGAAAAAGAAAAAAACAAAAAAACAAAACTCCTTGCTCTGCATCTCTCTTTTTTCGTATTCAAGGTCCTCTCTGAAGAACTCTATCCATGAGCAAAGTAATTTCATCCCTGGCAAGGTCTCGCTAAGCCATGTGGCTTACTCTAACGCATCATTGCCACTGTCATGGGCTCTGAGAAATGAGCATCCCGAAACCGACAGCTCCCCTTGCCCGAATAATTTGGCAGGACTAGTCCCAGGGTGCCTCAATGCCAGTAGGGTTCCCTCTTCTGTCCTGGCACTTAAACACTTGAGACTTTAAGAAAAACTCTTACAGTTATTTGCTGCTCTGGGCAAGTGATTAAAAAACTGGGGCAGGACCTCCTTAAGGGCCACAGGACTAGGGTTGGAGAATGTTGAGCTCTAAAGTGGGATCTTGGCTCTGACAAAGCTCTCATCGCCAGCGCGGCCTTGGCACCCAAGTCAACGCTCTGCCTCTGTCAGGTGCGTCTCGCAGGTAAGCTGCTGTCTTATTTTTTCTTTTGTTCTGTCTGGCTACTGTTCATTCCTTGCACAAACAAGTGCTTATGCTAATAGCAAGATATAACCCAACCTTAAAAAGGGTGCAGTGATCAGTATCCATCATCTTTCCAAGTGCCTTGTCACTACATCAATTAATACAATTGAGCAAAAAATGTCACGGCTGGGTGGAAAAACCTTTTCACAGCGTTTCAGGGGGAAGTTTACTTCCAGCTTTTTCCCCTTGCATTAGTTCCTGTCATCTACAAAACAACAGAACCCAGTGGTGTCAATTATATTTGATTGACTGAGTAAAGCACACACACAAATAAGCGAAAACAATGGACACAAAAATCTATATATGACTCCCCTTGTCAGAGAGAATGCTTGTCTTCTCCATTTTCATGCGGCACGGTGTCCTGCTGCTCCTGGCTTAAATGTTTCCTGCAGCCCCCAAACTATCACCAATTAAGTTAGCAGGGTCTTCAAAGGTGTCAAACGACTCCCTAGGCAATCGGCTCTAACTGCTGTTCAATAAATGAGGTCTAATTTATCAGTTTAACTTCACTTCTAAAAACCTAATGCTTCACAGTGCTGGGCACTACTCACCTACAGGCTCTGCCACAACCAGCTGTGGGGGCAAAAGTTATGGCGCGTCTCCTAACAACTGCACATTTTGTTGGGGGCACATTTCCCCCCCTTCTCCTCAGGTCAGCGTGCCCTCTCCAACTCTGTACTTTTTTGCACCACTTTGCACACACAGGCACATGCAAAATCCCCACGGGCCAACATAAAACCCGAGTCTGGCTTTGGTGCGGGTAGGTGTTAACAGTGGGCGAGGAGAAGCAGAACCATTCTCTCTTCTTTACCCTGTGCCTTTGTGCTGTCACAGTGTAAAGACTCACATTTTTAAAAACCCCGGGAGGTTAACTTTGGCAACAGAACAGGAAATTAATGCAAAGGCTCTTGTCCTTAAATAAAGTGAACAGGTACAGATGTGGAAAAAGGACCATTTAAGTAGAAAAGCTTATAAATAGACCGGTCAGAAATTTTAATTAACAGCTCATGAGCGAAAATCATGCAATCCATCGATGAGACAAAAAAGCTATAATTTAAAGCTCAAAAATACTAACCACATTAGAATGACTCATAATTCATTTATCTTAATATCAAATAAAGACAATAAGCAAGATATATCTTGGGGTGCCTGGGTGGCTCAGTAGGTTAAGTGTCTGATTGTTGATTTTGGCTCAGGTCATGATCTCACGGTTTGTGAGTTTGAGCCCTGCATTGGGTGCTGTGCTGACAGCACTGAACCTCTCTCTCCCTCTCTCTCTGCCCCTCCCCTGCTCACTCTCTCCCTCAAAATAAATAAATAAACTTAAAAAAGTAAACAACAAATGTTTCTTGATGGATATGGACATAGACCTACATGGAGACTTAAATGGTGTTATTATAGATCCATCTTTATATAGGTGTGCGTATATAACATTCTTACATAGATGTGTATTTACATATCCTTATATAGGTGCTCATATATATATTTATACAGGTGTGCATATGTATTCTTATATATGTGCATGTGTATATATCCTTATGTATGTGTGTGGTGTATGTGTGTGCATATTCTTATATATGTGCATGCATATATATGTATGTCCTTATATAGGTGTGTGGGTGTATATATATATATATATATATGTACATATATAGGTACGCGTATATATTCTTATATATGTGTGTATATATATATATCCTTTTTAAAAAATTTATTTATTTTGAGAGAAAGAGAGCACAAGTGGAGGAGGAATAGAGAGAGAAGGAGAGGAGAGAATCCCAAGCAGGCTCCATGCTGCAGAACCAAGCCCAGCACAGGGCTGGAAACCACGAACCATGAGATCATGATCTGAGATGAGACCAAGAGTCAGATGTTTAACCTGCTGAGCCACCCAGGTGCCCCTATATGTATATTCTTATATAGATGCATACACACACACACACACGCATATATGTATATATGCGTGTGTGTGTGTGTGTGTGTATCCTTTAAAATTTATTTTGACAGAGGGAGAGAGGCAGAGAGAGAGGGAGAGAGAGAATCCCAAGCAGGCTCAATGCTGTAAGCACAGAGCCAGATGCCAGGCTCAAAGCCACGAACTGTGAGATTATGACCTGAGGTGAAATCAAGTGTTGGCAGCTTAACCAATTGAGCCATCCAGACCCCTGTATACATCTTATATAGGTATGCATATATATATCCATATATATGTGAGTATGTGTGTGTGTGTGGTGTATATATATATATATATATATATATATATATGTATGTATATGTCCTTATATAGGTGTGCATATATATATATATATATATATATACATATATACATCCTTATATAGGTGTGTATATCTATCTCCTTATATAGGTGCATATATATATACACACACACACACACATATATACACACACACATATATATATGTATATATCCTTTTGTAAGTGTGTGTATATATGAATGTCCATATATGTCTTTGTAAGAATATGGATTTATCTGTGGAGTAGAGCTATACATAAAATGTGGGCTGAGGTGAAGGGGTGGTACCTTGTACTGTAAGAAAGTGTGACTGAGTATATAGTGACTGTGGAGATGTTTTCATCCTAATGGAAAGACATGTTTGCAAATATTCTTAAATCTGCAGCTCTATCCCATGGTAAGGGGTAACCAGAGTTTGGATAAAAATGACATTTTTAAGTAAATTTACAGCATTCTGGAGTCTCAGCATTTTTCCATGATCCTAAAATATTTCTTAGAGCCACCACCCACGATATAGCCTGGGGACAAAGTTTTATAATTTTATACTTTCTTTGCTTTGTCTGTGCGCACATTAATTTTGCCTGATCCACCTGAGGCAACCATCTGCCTGAGGAAGATTAAGATTTGGTTAAAAAAACAAAGCCAGTGGAAACAACATATTCTTCATCTCCTGACATGCAGAGAATTTTATAGCGGAAAGAATAACCGTATCAACTAGCTTGGGATGGTATTTTATAGATTTTTTTGGTTTCCCCTTTAACATATCAAAAACCAGGAGGATCCAGCTCAGAGTTCCTCTGTGGTGTAGACAAGATTCCTACCTTCCAGGACCATACAATAGGATACAAAGAAAACGAGGAGACGCTGCTCTCTCTCCTCTACCCTCCCTCCTCCTCTCTTCTCCCCTCTTTAGAGAAATGGTGAAAGAAAGAAAATTTGAGAAGAGAGCAAGCAAACGCTTTGATGAGGAGAGGGTGTGGTGTGTGAGATAAGAACGTAACAGTGAGTGAAGAGAACAGCACACACACAAATTAGACTGGGTAGGGCAGCATGGTTTGATGCAGGGGCTTAGCTGTCTTGGAGTTAATTTTCTCAAGCTGTCCTCACTTTCCAACTTCAAAGCCCACAGCTGCCGAGCAGAGGTCTCTGGCTGCTCCAACCCTTAAAGATTCCTACCTCTTCCAATTCCTCTTGCCGCCATAATCAACTTCACATAGCATGGGGCTTGATTACTTGCCATTCTCTTTATCTATGGTAGACTTGAATCTCTACTTAGCTTGTCAATTTATTGATGCACGCAGATGGGTTTGACTCTATACTCTGCCACTTGTTGGCCAATAAACATTACACCTGGTTCCTCACCTCAAAATAGGGACCATACTTATCCCATAGAGTTGTTTTGAGAATCAGGTGAATTAATTTATGTAATGGCCCTTACCCAGGAATGGATACTTTTCCCTGATCAAAAATATTCAATGACTTCTCATCAACCCATGGAAAAGATGTCCAAACACATAAACACGCATCATCTAGCCCTGGTCTACCACTCCAGCAGCATCTGCCTGCTTCCCCTCACAAAATTAAACTCTAAGCATATTAAATTTCCCATAGGTCTGTGAATGTGACATGCTTAGGTCATGCTCCCTTTCCTTTATGGTTCTACTCACTCTGTCTAGAAAATCCTTTAACAAAATCCTCTATGAAATTGCAGTCTCTCCAAGAGGAATAGATCCTTTTTTTAAAAAAAAAATTTTTAACGTTTATTTTTGAGAGAGAGAGAGAGAGAGAGAGATTGGTGGAGGGGCAGAGAAAGAGGGAGAACCAGAATCCCAAGCAGGCTTCAGGCTCTGAGCTGTCAGCGCAGAGCCCGACACGGGGCTCAAACTCACAAACCGTGAGATCATTACCTGACTGACGCTTAACCGACTGAGCCACCTTTTGTTTGATTAATGTTTGTTTATTTTGACACAGAGAGAGAGAGCACGAGCGAGCACAAGATGATGAGGGCAGACAGGGAGAGAGAGCATCCCCAACAGGCTCCATGCTCAGAAAGGAGCCCGACTGGGGGGGGGGGGGTCAGTCTCACCACTGTGGGATCACTACCTGGATGGAAATCAAGAGTCGGATGCTTAACTGACTAAGCACCACAGGCTCCCCTAGATCCTCCTTTTTGAGAGCATTCCTGTAGCATAAATGCTTCTTAGAACTTGATCACATTATTGTTATTTACATGCCTTGCTCTGGTAGGTTGTAACGTTTTGGAGGCAGGAACAATGTCTTACTCATCTCTGTATCTTGAACACCCACGATGAGGCACAGAGTAGGTTTTCAGTAAATGTTGCGTGAGAAATGGCCATTCTCCAGAGCTACAGTAACCCCCCAGCTACAGTAACCCCCGAGCATAGTAAGTTGCCAGGTTTTGATTGATAAGCAGATAATCCTTTGTCTTTTTTTTTTTTAAAAGCTTATTTATACATTTTTTTTGAGAGTGAGCAAGCAGGGGAGGAGCAGACAGAGAGGGAGAGAAGAATCCCAAGCAGGCTCCATGCTGTCAGCGCAGAGCCTCACTTGGGGCTTGAACCCAGCAACTGTGAGATCATGACCTGAGCCAAGATTGAGACTTAGATGCTTAACTGAATGAGCCACCAGATGCCCCTGGACAATCCTTTTTATTAAGCTTGCAACTGAGCTGTTGTGTAACCAAGAGAGACATTATTAGACACTTTTTTTAATTGGACACTTTAATGCCTCAGATTTCAATTTCTTAATATTTATTCTCTATTGGAACTTCCATTTTTTTAAGTGTATTTATTTTTGAGAGTGCATGAGACACAGCAAGCGGAGGAAGGCAGAGAGAGAGAGGGAGAGAGAATCCCAAGCAGATTCCGCACTGTCAGCACAGAGCCCGATGTGGGGCTTGAACCCACGATCCATGAGATCATGACCTGAGCTGAAACCAAGAGTTGGGCACTTAAGTGACTGAGTCGATCAGTATTTCAAATATTTCATGGATGTGTACTTCACTCCTCCAAAGATCAAATGGTACTATTTGAATAAATTCTTATAGGAAACTCTAAATTAATCAAATACGTTATTCATTTGGAATTTTCATTTAGCATCAACGTTAATAATTTTTCAGTGCTATAGTTTTCTGTATCCTCTATAAGGATACGCTGACTCTTGGTTAGCATTGGACTATGAACAGCAAAGCACATGGGCAGCTGTAACCAATCTTCATGCTTTTCTTGAGCAACTTCACATCAGATCTTCCATTTCATCAAAGGGAGAGCAGCTCGCAGGTGGAATTTTAAGTAACGGCCGTTCTCAGAAATGTTGTGCCCATTTAATAGCATGTTTCTGCCACAAGGGCAGTGAAACCCAGCTATAAATGAGCCTGATGAAAACAGGTTGGAGGAGGACCCAGTTGACCTTAGGGATTTTTGTAGGCCAACAGCGAGGTTCAAAGCAGCAGTTCAGCTTTAAGGTCAAGCTTTCATCTTTCCTATGGTAGAACAAATGGGCAGGCCCAACCCTGGAGGGGTTTAGAACCGTGCAGACTTTCAGACAAGGATGCTAACCCAGAGGAACATGGCTTAGGGTTGACTTACATAAACCACCTTAGTGCCTATCAGAGATGGAGTGATGGAGCAGAGTTTCCCAAACTTACTTATTTACTTTATTTATTTATTTATTCATTCATTTATTTATTTTATTTTATTATTTTATTTATTTATTTATGTATTCATTTATTTATTTATTTATTGAGAGAGAGAGAGAGAGGGGGAGAGAGAGAGAGAGAGAGACAGACCACGCTGGGGAGAGGCAGGGGGAGAAGGAGAGAGAGAAGGAATCCCAAGCAGGCTCCACACTGCCAGTAAGAACCCTCATCTAGGGCTCAAATCCACGAACCGTGAGATCATGACCTGAGCTGAAACCAAGAGTCGGACGCTGAAGTGCCTGGGCCACCCAGGTGCCCCGGGAAGCTTCCCAAACTTTCATGTGCAGGCAAAGACTGTGGCGATCTTGTTAAAACACAGATTCTGATTCGGTTGTGGGTGAGGCCGGAGATTCTGTTTTTCTACTAAGTTCCCCAAAATGCAGACCATACCAGTGCTCTTTGGAGGAGCAAGATCATAAAACCCATGCTGCAGACCGGGGAAGCCTGCTCTACCCAATATCCCCTCCTTCAAAAGGCAAAGTGAGTATCAGAAAGTGAGAAGAACTCCTGAGAATCTTCAAAAAGACTCCTGCCAGTTCTACACTTGTTGACAGTTCTGGTTTTTTTTGGGGGGGTGGTTTTTGGCCAGTAAGGTCCACCATATGTGAAGCTTAAAAAAAATATAGATTCTCCTAGACCAGGAATCAGAATACACAGGGGAGAAGATCCATACTTATATAACTTCACAGACAACTCTGATCATCAAGCAGGTGGCTCCAGTAAGCTCCCCCTTAGCAGGGACACCTGGAACTGATGCCTTGGTCCCTTCACTGGGAAAGAAGGGGGGGTGGGGTGGCGGTGACCAGGTGATGGGAGCTTGGTGTTGTAGTGTTTATTTTTAAATTTTACTTTCTGCACACTACCGTTCAATGTGTGAAAATGATTGTTGCAACCCTTTGATTTTTTTGGGGTTTAGACGGAGGATTGCCTGTTCTCGTTTCCTTTAGCTCCCTGTGTGTGTGTGCATGCCCGTGCATACACCTGCTCTAACCTCACCTGTGTCCTATTTTGAGTCCTAGCAAAATGACTCTGGAGGCTTCTCTCTACAGCTTTGGAGACGATTCTGAAAACTTAGAACTTACTACCACATCACAACTCTTTCCAGAGGAGACAAAAGATCCAGAGAGATGTCCAAGGCAAAAGCATGGTGTGCCTTGTCTGTTTCTTACCTGCTTGCAGTTCCCATTTAGGCCAGAGGCTGATTTCCTGGGTCATAATTGAGGCCTAATTGAATAAAAGGGGAAAAAAAAAGCACATTACTCCATGGAGCGGGTCATGTGAATTGAGGCTAAGTTGGGATCCAGGAGGCATTTTCTCAGGACTTCTTATGAAGCTATTACTCAATTTTTCACTTTAAAAGACATCCCCTAGACAGACGCAACAGAGACAGGAGAAGACGAAGAAAAATGACAGGGCAGTTCTTGAAGAAAACAAAACCCAATTCCAAATGCTGCCCATCAGCTCAAGCCATTCATCTTCCCTGTACTTTCTTGTCATCTTATTTTATTTCAATCGAAAATCCACCAGGCAGGGATATACCTTTTGAGCGATCCGGCTAGCACTGGAGAACCAATTGCTGTACAGTGATTCTAAGCTCTTCGATGAAGAAAAAAGGAAGATCCAAACAACAGGCAAATTAGGAGAAATGTCACCAGGTGCTTATTGAAGCAAGCAGAAATTGTAGATGGGGTAAGAGAAAGAGAGAGAGAGATGCTGAATTACTAGAAGATGGAAATATTTACATTTTTGTCCCAAGATGCGATGGGTTTCAGGTATTAGATTATAGTGCTTCAGTTGGAATTCAGGTGAAAACCCAAATCGAAAGAACGTGTAAAACCCATATTTATCAATCCAGTAAATGGAAGGGAACCTCTACTCCGTTCTCTCCTTTTTAAAATGAGAACTCTGAGGGTAGCCTCAAGGACTAAGCCAGAGATAGGTAGCACTTAGCATGGTGCCTGGCTCAGAATAGGTACCCAGTCATTGTTAGCTCTGATCAAAGTCGGAAGGACTGCTTCAGTGCACAAAAATAATTAGCAAAGATTAATTTACATTGTAAACTATCTTAGCATTATGAAGGAGAACCATGCAAAAAAAAAAAATTGGAAACTTGTAGACAATTATTCTCCATTCATATTGTGAGCCCAAGTGATTTCACGCAGTTCCTTCACAAACTGCATTGTGTCCACCTCCTATAATGCCCTATCAGTTAAATAAGTTAGTAAACTAAGACTAAATATAGTGTGAGATAAAAACAAAGAAAGAGAGTGCCTGGGTGGCTCAGTCAGTTAAGCGCTGGGACTCTTGGTTTTGGCTCGGGTCATGATCTCATGGTTCATGAGTTCAAGCACAGTGTCCTGCTCTGCACTGACATCGGGGAGCCTGCTTGGGATTCTTTGTCTCCCTCTCTTTCTGCCCCTCCCCTGCCAGCTCGCTCTCTCTCAAAATAAATAAATGAACATTAAAAACACGAAAGCAAAGAAGGAGGTATGCATAAGAGGATATGGGACCATTGCGAAGGGGCATCTTATTCAAGTATTGTCGAGAAGAGAGAAAACTCAAGCCGAGCAAAGTCTTAACAGGAAGAAAACTCACAGGCTGAAGAATTAGCATGTGGAAAACACAGAAGCATGAAATGCACGACACATTCCAGGAAGCAAAGTAATGAAGCATGGCGAAGGAAAGGCTGCATGTGGGTAACCCCGGAGAAGAAGGGAGCGGTGGGATTCCTGAACCCAACCAAGGTTCAGGCTTGGTTCTTTAAATCACAGAAAGGACACGTTCTGGTTTATATTTCAGTAAGATCACCTGGCGGCAGTATGCAGGGTGGGTAGGTGGTAGCAGGCTCCTGTATGAGAACTTAATTATATACAGTCGTTGCAAAGTGCCATCCATTTGTATTGTGGCTCAATAGAATGCAATCAGAATGAATGTTTCCAAGTTGATTCTTTAGCAGTAGAGTCAAAGACATCCAGATAATCTGTGTGAATTCAGCTGCAGACAAATCCATAGTGTTTGGGTGAGAGACTGCAGACCTTCTTACCCCATACCCTCCTTTCTCTGAGATGTAGGTGGTGAGGTCATTCATTAACAGTGGGGCAGGTAAAATTTTGATTCTAATTTCAAGGTTTAAAGGTCCGATTAGGCCACTGAATTCATCACACCAGGAGCGTGTTCTATCATCTGGAGGAATTCAGTGCCCATGATCATCAGGGTTATTCTTGGGTCCTCTGAGGACAGCCTGAACCCTAAGAGCTTTAGGAGGACCCTAGGGGTTCCTCAACCCTGATGTGTCCTGTACAACAGTGACCATGTCAAGTGCCTGCTTTGGCAGTAAGTTGAGTCATATGAAATCGCTGAAATTGATTTTGCAGACTGTTCACTTCAAAACTGGCAGTTTTATATGGTTCAACCTAATAACGTTTTATAGACATTGAGGGCCTCAAATATTTTGAAAATGATTTTGGAGGCAAATTCACACCGGAAGATAGCTGTAGACCATCTGCTCGGCTGGAGGAGCTGGGAGTTTCTGTCAGCGCCCCCTATTCTGAAACTGTTGGAGATGTGTCTACTGACAAAGATTCTCTCCTGGACCAGACTATCATCAGATTCCCCTGAGCTCTTTTCAACTGAGCCTCAACTTTTGGACTTCTGTGTTCACCTCCAGATTGTCCAATTTTAGCAAGACTCCTGCTAAGCCGAGTTAGGCAGAATCTCATGCCCTCAATCTCTGATCTCCTTGGTCATTTGATGAGGTTCCTCATTCCCCGACATAAGCCCTGCTGATGTGTGATCATCTGGCCTACCTTCAGCAAGAATCCTGTTCGGTCAGAAGCTCTTCTTACTTCTGATGTTTTCTTAATAATTTCCCATCCACTGAGCCCCATCCTGTTCCTCAACTATAAATTCTCTCTTTTCCTTGCTGTATTTGGAGTTGAGCCCAAACTCTCTGCCCTACTGCGAGACCACGTTGTAGCGATCCCTACATCTATCCCGATAATCTCTTTAAATAGTCTGCCTTACCGTTCTTCAACAAGGGTCAGGAATAATTCTTCCATAACACTGCTAACCATGGAGAAAGGCAACCTAGCCCAGCTGGAGGCTGCTGCCAATCCCACAGCCCCCAGTGACAATCCCATGCTCCTGGTCAATGGCTTTCTGCTGTTGACCCTCGCCCTCCTCAATGCGGGATGCAAAACCAGCCATGGTTGATGCGGCTCCAGCCTGCCCTCAGCTGGACCCTCTTGGGCCTGTCTGTGTGCAAGGCCTAATTTTTGTCAAAGTCAGGACCAAATCCATTCTGCCTCTGAACTCTGTTCCACAGTTGATGGCAAGCATCTCAGGTCATCTATTGTTTTCCAAAGTCTCAACCTCTCGTGTGTCTGCCCTTCCCTCCACGTATCCATATCCCTTCCCTCTCCCCTCTCCCAGATCCTTCCAGACAGCTCTGGGGGGATCCCTCTTAGATGAGTAACCTTGCAAGTGCATGGGCAAGTCGGTCTGAATAGGAGTGTGTAATTTTGAGCAAACTTACTGTGGCTATAGATCCAAGCTCTGTTTCCCGACCCAGCTTCATTAGAAATTATTCTGATACTTGAGGTCTGTTTCTTTTTTTCTTTTTTCTTTCTTCAAGATTTTATGTTTAAGTAATCTCTACACCCAACATGGAGCTCACACTCACAACCCTGAGATCAAGAGTCTCATACTTTACCAAGTGAGCCAGCCAGGCGCCCCTGAGGTGTATTTCTGAGTCTGGTTCCCCCAGTAGGAGAAGAGTTAAAACTGTCACCTCCGTGATTCCAACACAAGGGGCCAGCCCATTGGACATGGCCTCATCTCCTGCCATGTTCTATCCTAAAACCCCCTTAGACTTTCTTTCTTGTTCTATTTAAAGTCTGTGGTACATCATCCTATTAATTCTCAGTTAAGGAAAGATTAAATGTAGGAATTCTATTTCTCCCTCATTTGAGAAAGAGAAATATAGGCAGACAGACAATCAGAGACACAAATGGTAGCTGAAAAGTCACTTTTTCTTCCAGCGTCTTGTATTTTTAGATAATATTCTCCATCTTCACACCATCTACTTAATGATGGGTGGTTTCGCAATTTCCTGAGGTATTGCCTTTCACTTAAACTCCGGCCCTGCAGCCAAGCCTTACTTTCTTCTTTCCCACTGGTCTCTCCACTTCCAAAGCAGTCTGTGGCTAAGTCAGGGATCACCTTCCAGAATGATGAGAAAAGTAGGAGGGAACTTAAATTGGTTTTGGGCCCAAGGGTCTCAATGTCTAGAGTTCCTGAAACTCTCTGTGGTTGAAAATTGTGCTCCTTGCAAATCATTGCCAAGGCGTATAAACTTTTCAAATGAAAAGTTCTAGAAAGCCTATGGATTCCAGGGTTCTGTAGAGGTCACAGGGAATGGATCTGGCCAAAGACTTTTCTCTAATGCTATCACAAAACCAAGATACCTTAAACGGATCCCTTTTGTTACTAGCAAAGTATTAGACAAAGGATTTGCCAGTGGAGTACAAATACTCTGTCGCTAGCTCGAGCTTTGTCAGCTCTGTAGAAAACTGGGGCCTGTGCTATGTACAATGCCTCATGGAAAGCTGCCATGGCAGCGAAATGACAGTGGGTCATTTCATAGTCTCTTTCCCTTCTTTGTCTTGCTTCCAATCTACTGTTGGTCCTGGTACAGAATTTACGTCACTAAAAATCTGATCTCTTGCAGACAAGGCTAGCTGTTTATAAAAATTCAGGTTATTCTTTTCTTCCCAACTAGAACTCCTTTACCAGACTCTTTTGAAGGTGGACATGACCATGAGCTTGAGCGCCAGGCAAATCAGAGGACACTCCATGTCGTTTCTGTGTGTCTTCTAGTCTTTCTCCCTTTATGCTGGCTGGCTGGCTGGCTGGGCTGGGTACAACTGATGGCAAGGCTGTAGGGGTACTCAGGGCCACAGAAGGGGGTCTCTGAGCCACTGTGTGGAACTCCTACAACCAGGAGCCCCTGCTTGGATTTTTCCAGGAGTAAAAGATAAACTTCTATTGTATTGGTCCCTGAGCATTTTTGTCCCTGTGGCCTTGTACCTCAACTCATTCAGTATGTTCACCCGATTCACTTAACTCTTTATAAAGGTTTTAAAAGATCTCTTGTATTTATTCAAGAATATTTTGTTCAGCGTGAAAACAAACAACTAGTCTATCCCGTAGGGCTTTCCAAGTCTCTGATTCTTGACAGGTCAGTGCTGCCATTCGCAGTGCTCACTCTAGACTCCAATCTATATTACCACGCTCATTTGGAAAGCTCATATTTCACTCTCCACTTCACATTCCTTGTTTACAATGTATTTAGTTGTTCCTGGGCAACTCTTGCTGAACCTGTGTAGGTTTGTAGTAATCCAGTCTTGAAAGGGAAGACATTTGCATAACCACGGTGCATAGTATCTTTTACAGATATGGCCTGCTCAGCCCAAACCAGAGTGTATGTAAAGCCCTAATTTTTGGCAGTTGCCTAATTATCATCTTTTATTTGTATTTGACGTGGTGATTTTGAGGGATCTGAGAAGGGAGGAATAGGAAAGCCGTGAAACCTGAATCAAGATCCCCTTTACTCAACTCGAAAGGGTATGGAGACTTTTTGCCACATCTTCATGGTAACATTAGACCTTTTAGCTTAGAACGTGGGCTAGGCTAGTGGATGTCTTCCTAACAACAACTAAATCTACAAAGCCCTTGAGAGCTTGTATGATTTCATTTAATCTTCACAACAAACCGGGGACATGGTAGGAGGGAATTTTGATCCTAGGATTCCATTTGAAGAAAATGAGGTGCAGAGAGAATGAGCCATGTGATTAACGAACAGTGACCCCAACACAGGAGGCCCGTGCCTGTGTTCTTTGTATTATGCACGATACAATCCAGTGATTCTCAGCCGTCAAGCACACCATTCACACTTCTGTCCTGTGGCATCGTTTTGCCTAAGAGGGGGCATCTGTGCAAACGGACTTCCAAGGTTCCCTCCACTTACATGTTTTAGGGCTACATTCTGCTCTCTGCTTTCATATGAAAAAGTTTCTTGGTTACCATGAGGTTAAAGGCCTCGGGCTTTGCTCTTCTTCTTATTCTGTCTTCACGATGTTGAAAAGGCTTCCGGTTTTGTTTCCCAAAGAGTACTTTCTTCATTTCTCTTCCCTCAACATTGATTTCATGCCCTTAAATACATTACGTGTGAAGCTGTGATTTTTGCCCTGCAATCAAGCCAGGAATGAAGTTAATCTCAGCCCATTACACTACTAATGCTTATCTTCACCTCAGGATGTTTTCCAAAGTACTTACAAGTCATTAAGGCTTATAGGACCGAGTGGTTTGCTAAGTTTCCACTTTGTTTCAAAACTAGTGTGACCATATAATTTATTACCTTAACCAGGATACTTTTAGTGGAAAAGGAGGCTCTATTAATAATTATGCTAGGATAACTGGCATTAACTGGGACTGTCCCAATCAGACAGGCACATTTATTAGATGTCCCATGAAAAGATGTCTCTGGGCGGGAGAAGGCTCTACAATCTAACACCAGGACCCCCTCTCCCGGGCTTATTTTCTATTTTAACATCCAATTCATTTTTCTCATGTATCTTCTTGCAATGTATAAGAACACATTTATTTATGCATTGAAAAATATCTGAATTCCTCAGCCAACTTTTCTGTTCTGTATGGCAGGATGTTATACCCACCATGGCACTCAACGTATGGTAGAGATGCTCAGTTAATGCTTTTTGGTTGAAGGAATGAATAAGCCTACCACTCAGAGGCATCTGACTGATTATTCAACAAGATCCCAATATAAGTAGGGTTTTTGGAAAGGAAGCAAAAAGTCAGAGAATGGATGACTTTGGTCAGTTTCAGACCTAATCAATGTTGCTTTGTCATTTTGGTGTCTGAGGTAAATCCCACCATTTTCCCACCACCATTTTCCACCAGTGGCTTAGGAGTGGGTTTTGTGCTGGGAAACATTTGCGTTTAATGGCATTCCAAAATGTATCAGTAGTGAATGTAAAGGTGTAATACAGTATTTTTTCTTCCTTCAAGAGAAATGGAGCCAAAGAGTGGTTTTCTGGCTGTTCTGGGAGCCCACAGGGGGCAGGGATTTGGGTCCAGAACAAAGGCTTCAGGGGCCATTCATCACCAGCACATGATCAGCAACAAAATTCTACCAGATCATTACACTAGTAAGGTTTCAGAGAACTGACTCACACGAATCAAACTCAGAAGACAGCAGTAAATGGACTGGCATGCTAAACCTGAAAATTTACAAAGAAAGTTAGGCCAAGCATACCAGAACACTCTAGTCTACTGGTCAGCATAATCTACCCTATGGAGCAACGTGAATTAATACCCAAAGGCTGCTTAGGAATGTAGATGCCAGGTAGGTAGTTGCATGATCAAGTTTTGAGAGTCTGGAGAGCTCAGGTCCTCGAGGGATGTAAATAATGTCAAGTGCTTAGAGTCACCTTGCAGAAATACTCACGTCTTCTCTTTAGAGAACCCCCCTCCTTTACACAACTGGATAAGCACAGATGACTATAGTTTTAATACGAAGTACTGAGTTGTTTGTAATAATACATACATTTAAACTATGATAAGATTTTTAAGATTTTAAATGGGACAATAAATAAGAAAATAAGCAAAAATTAGAAATATCAGATTCGAGGAGGAAAAAAAAAAGAGGGGACAGAAATAACTTGAGGGTTTCATGGGAAATATAGTCTGTGAAATCCTGCATCCTTGACAAAAGTGGACTTGAGCTTGAAATTTCCAGTAGCCAGGATGGAGAAAAAAATTGATCGATTCTTCCTCTTCAAGTCCCATGTATCATCTCTTCCTGCCTGACATGTTACCAAAGAAGTGAGTAATTAAGTTATATCCTGGTTTTAAAGATTAGATTGGATGAGAAGACTACCCACTTTTTCTAGGGGCAGATTTACATGCCACCTCATAGGGATGGTACTTCTACATATGGTATCAAACATAGGGTATTTGTTTCCTAAGCTTATTTCCAAACTCTGTAGACAGTGTCCTACTTGGAAACAGAGCCCTGTCTACTGACTCCAATGCATCACTTGATAATAATCATAAAGACACACACAGATTTTTTTTTTTTTTTGAAAAGAAAGAAACACTTTATCCCCTTGACACATACATATAATGGCCTGCTGCAATTGAGGCAGTATCTTGACTCATTTCCCTTTTTTGGCATGGTGAAGAAAGAAGATTCCTTCCACGATTAGACAAGACTTTAAGTTCCTTCTTATAATGTAAAGTCTGAAAATTTTCATAATAAAGTCACCTTAACTCAGCCATTGAGCTGGGACTTGGGAGTATTTTTGTTTTAGCGAGCTTGTTGTCAGAGCTCTTATTTATTGTGATCTAAACTATGTTTGACAACAGAATGACCAAAAACTTACATCTGTCCAAACGTTAGGATACTGAGTTTTATGGCTATATCTATGTACATATACACACAAGAACCCAAGGGAAGTCCAGCAGCAAAATGAAGAAAACTCTGTGGCATGAACATATTTTAAAAACATAATAACAAGTCATGTAGAAGGTGGTATATTGCTAACTTCCTAGACAAGGAAATATCACAGCCTTCCTGATGTTCAGGGATTGCATTCAATTAAGCATCCAATAATTCCATCCCTCATTAGAGATAATCAGTGTCTAGAAACTAGATTGATAGGCGTTTCTAAAATTTTGGCTACAATTATATAGAAGAAATTATACTGGAATTATAGAAAAATCATAAGGAAATTATACTGGAATTATAGAAAAATCATATAGAACATTCACAACCAGCTGATGGGTAAAAATACCTTTTTCCTCTACCTTACTCCAGGATTAGTTCTGATTTATTTATCGGGATTTCATTTTTTAGTCTAAAACATATACTTACTGGAGGCAAAACGTGGAACGATCTTGTTTATAAGAAACATAACGAACTCATGGGCCAAAATAGATTTTTACAAGTTTAATGCCCTGACTTAGCAAATGCTGATACTATAGGTTGGAAAGAGATGGAGCTTGAAATTTAAATCTCTGAACCCTAAGCTCTGAACTAATCTATTACGTGACTATAATAAATAAAAAAGTGTGTGTGTGTGTGTGTGTGCGCACGCACGTGTGTGTGTGCCTTTTCCCAAAACTAGGGTCTTTGGCTTTTGTCAGATTCTCACAGAGTTTTTAACTTTCAAAAGATTAAGTTTTATTATTTTACCGGCAAATTTGGAAATCTGTATATTGCCACAGCGTTGATAGGATAAGGTAAGAGTAGGATAAATATAACTAAAACTTCAGAGGCTTAGTTTACTGGTGATAGAGTCAGATGTATTTTGTGTAAAAAAGAAAGCACAACACAGGCATAGAAAATAAAACTTAACAGAAAGTCCTTAGATACAATTTCATTAAAGCCAAAACAGGAAACGAGTGAGTGAGAATTAGCTACAGAATTTCCTAGATTTAGAGTAAAGAACGGTAAGGTTTCCATAGTTTGGAAAATTTCACTTCATGACAATGTTCAGCACTACTGTTGTTTAGATTGGGATCTGCGAGCATCATTACAGCATCTGGGTAGATATTAGGAAAATCAGGACCTCAGAAATCTGTCAAAAGATTATCTGTGTCAGGGTCTCATTTGAAGTTGTGTGGAACTCAAAACTCTGCAAATATTTATGGGCCTCTAATGTACGAACCACATACTAGGACTCACATATTCAGAAGCATTTCCAGAAGTGAGGAGTCACAGGGGCTACAATATCCTGCATGTGCAGCCTTTGGCCTTGCTAATGAAATAAGCAATAGGAATTTGGTGTCATAGGACCTAGGCCTAAAATATGAATTAACTACCTCTTTGATTCAGAGACTCATATCCCCCAATCTTGTCTTAGAAATAAGTGGGATTAATTAGATAAGAACCAAGTGTGGTTTGGGCCATAAGTACTGGTGTACTAATTCCACAACGAGATGAGGCAGAGTTGAGTTGAGTTCCTCGTCCTCATGGTTGCCATGTTCCTGCTCATAGATACAAGGGGCTCTGAAGATATACATGTGTCATAGATCACAGCAAAAAAGCACATCAGATTATCTGATGGCTGGTTATATGGGCCAAGCCCTCCATACAGTGATCTGTGGGGCATTCTGACACCATATTAATTCAAATCAGTTTTCATAACTGAGACTTCTTTTTGTAGCTCATAGGAGTCCTGTGAGTTATACCTTGCTTCCCCTGAGGGGATTCCCTTTTTATGGAGTGAAAAGTAGACTTTCTAGGAAAAAAAAAAAAAAAAAAAAACAACCTGAGACCTGCCATGAAAATATGACTTAAAGAAAAGAAGAAAGTGGGGAAAGTCATCACTTGTACACATCTGTATGCATATGTATTACCTGTGTGTGAACTGTATGGGTATGCAATATACAAACATATAATTTTTTAAATGATTGTTTTTTCAGTAACAGTGAAGTCAAATTTTAGTTCTAATTTTTCTGAAGTCTTTTCCATCGTATAGCTTTTTAATTGTTTTAAAGATTTTACATTTTAAGTAATCTCTGCACCCAATTTGGGGCTCTAACTCACAACCCTGAGATCAAGAGTCACATGCTCTTAAAATGTTTAACTTCTTGTTTACTTTAGAGAGAGAGAGAGCACGAGCAGAGGAGAGAGGGCAGAGGGAGAAAGACAGAGAATCCCAAGCAGGCTCCACGCTCAGCATGGAGCCTGACACGGGGCTCGATCCCACAACCCAGGGATCATGACCTGAGCAAAAACCAAGAGTAAGACGCTTAACCGACTAAGCCATGTAGGCCCCTCGTGTAGTGTTAATTACAGCATTTCTGAAGGATTTCTTTGTTCATTACGTACCATAAAGGTAACATTGAAAATGTTATTTAGCAAAATGTATGCTTTACCAAACTTATTATAATATCTGATCTACTGATAAGCGTATACCACAGCTACACATATACAGAGCAATAAACAAAAAAAAGCTTTATTTTCAAACTTTTAAACAAACATCACTTTCTTTCACTTCTGGCTGGAGTCACACCTGCCCCAGATGAGGATCGTCCTGTTTTTCACCTGTCAGAGCCACATAATATACCACAAATAGCAACACAAAGAAAAAGGTGCTATCGTTAAGGAAGCTGGCTTTGTGTCATGTTATATAATTTACAGGAGTTACAAAATTTTATGCGATTGTTTTAAGGATCTGTAGCAGAAAGGAAAAAGACATACTGAACGCACGTCCCTTAGATACTGGTAGATTTATGGAATAAAATTAGTGAGGATGCAGTGAAATAATCATCACTGGTGTTGCAGGGTCTATTAAAGCTCGGATAACTAAACTTAGTTTCCTGTAGGGGCACATCAAAACACATATGGCTTCCTACAAAAACATGTAACGCAATAATATAATTTCATGCCTCAAAGGATAACGCAAGGCCTGAGTTTAAGGTTACTTTCCATAGGAGATAGGATTAAGCCTTTCTGATTTAAAAAGGAGAACACACAAGAAAGTCTATCATCCTTCTCAGCACAGAGACTAACTGAAGACCAAATTCAAGGTCCCTTTGAGGACAAAATACAGAATATGTTTAGATCTACCTTAAACAGGACCCTCTTCCCACCTGGCTAATGATCTCGAATCTTTATGCTTTTATGGTAACCGGCTTATAAATAGTCACTAACCTTTGGTCTTACATTTACAAAATTGGTTAATGACTAGCCCAGTGCTTTGCGTTGTTAAAATATCGAAGGCTTCCAAAGTTGTTCATTAAATACTGCGGTGACTTGGGTATATGGTTTCACAATTTTAACCCTGGTGGAGTCAAAATACCTGGGGCTTACAATTTTTGTTTTTACACTATCTATCTTACAGAAAACCCACAGAGTGAATCCTCAGATGATGCTGGCATTTGTGGTACAAAATCCGCCATGATAAAGCTGGTTGACCAACTGAAGTTCAGAGGTAAATGGACAGCAGTGACAAAGGAGTTATACTAGTTTCTTATTGCTGCTGTGACAAATTACTGCAAATTTGGCAGCTGAAAGCAACACAAATTTATGATTTTACAATCTGGGAAGCTGAGGTTCGAAACGGGTTTTACTTGGCTAAAATCAAGGTGTAGGTAGGGTTGCCATTGCTTCTGAAA
This sequence comes from Panthera leo, assembly GCF_018350215.1. Lineage (NCBI taxonomy): Eukaryota > Metazoa > Chordata > Mammalia > Carnivora > Felidae > Panthera > Panthera leo. The sequence continues at coordinate 100,741,685 of NC_056679.1, read as the reverse complement.
GCTCTAAGGGAGGAACTATGCTCTTGCTTTTTCCATCTTCTAGAGGCTTCCTGATGTCTTGTCTCATGCCCCCCTCCTCCATCCTCAAAACTAAAAGCACAACATCTTCACATCTCTGACTCATACTGCCCTACTTCTGTCATTTTTAAGGACCCACGTGATTACATTGAGCACCCCTGGAAAATCCAGGATCATCTTTCTATCTCAAGACCCTTAACTGAATCACATCTACAAAATCCCTTTTGCCAGATTAGGTTACGTTCACTAGTTCCAGAGATTAGGACATGCACATTTTTTGGGGTGGGAGGTCATTATTCGACTATCACAGGAGTGTTGACAATATTCAATTATTTTTAAAATGAAAATAAATTTATCTTTAAGTGTACAAATAACAGAAACATTTACTTATATAAAAGACTATAGATAAAGTTCCTGGGAACACTTTTTTGGTCTTTTCTTTCTCTTTCTCCTTTCTGATTTGAATTAATATGGGTCATCACTCTCGATGTTCAGAGGTCCTTCGTTTTTGTTTTCAGAGGAAGACACGCTCTTATTCTGAATGGCTGAGTCGCTACCATTATTTCTAAATGTAGTTCTTTCTGCTGTTCTGGGATCGGGCTCTATCCATTCCCCTCTCATCTTGGAACTCTCTTTCTCTGCCATTTTCCTTTCTGAATGAACACATGGTAAGGCTTCCTTTTGAAAAGAACAAACAAACAAACAACAAATATTGCTTTCATTAACTCTGCCACTCCCCTGAAAGATAATGGCTCTTTACTTCCCCTTAGTGTTTAAACATCTTGGAAGACTATTACACAGCAGCTAAGCCCAATGTTTCCTTCCCATCTCATTATGCTGCTTGCAATGTGGCTTCTGTTCTCACTATTCAAAGCAAACTTCCCCCTCAAAAGTCATTAATAAATCCCTATAAGCCAAATACAATAGGCATTTTTTGGGGACGTCTGGGTGTCTCAGTTGGGTAAACATCCGACTCTTGATTTCAGCTCAGGTCACGATCTCATGGGTCATAGGTTCAAACCTTGCATAAGGCTCTGCACTGATGGTACAGAGCCTGCTTGAGATTCTCTCTCTTTTTCTCTTTGATCTTCCTTCCCTCTCTCTCTCTCTCTCTCTCTCTCTCGCTTAAAAATAAATAAACATTAAAACAAAGCAAAACAATGGGCATTTTCCAGTTTTCATCCTTACCTTCTGTATACATCATACTACGGTGTTGGCTACACCTTGTGGCTTAGAACTCCTCCCTATTTTGTATGTTTTCCCTCAAAACCCTTTGCCTAAATTTTAATGACTCCCTATCTATTCTTCCCCCCTTGGCATCTTCATTTACTCCCATTTTCACCTTTTTAACAAATGATCTCAAAAATTCCTTGGTAAGCAAGTGCTCCGTATCCTTTTAGAGGAAGCAAGTTGCCTTAGAAAAAAATGTGGAGCCAGATGGATCCTACTTTTCTGCCACTGAGTAATGTTCTCACTATAAAATGTGGCTAAGATTGCATGCCGGTGGTATGTTTTCATTATTAAGTGAGATAATATGTAAAGTGTTCAGCATATTGCAGGCACTGGATTGGAGCTCAAGTTATCAGTTCTTTTTTCTCTCTTCCTTGTACAAAGAGGCAGACCTTAAATTCAGTAAGCTTAAAATGTCCAGTCTCATATTGCCCATACCCTATCTCTATCTAGTATTTCCTACTCTCTGTTAGACATCTAAGGTAGGTGCCCCAATAGCACATCAAGTTCAATCATCCCTAAGTGAATTTATTAACCTTCCCCAAATGTTTGTCTCTACCTGAAGCTATGTTTCTAGTAACCATGGAAGCCTTCTTCTGGTGTGTGATTTGCCTTGGCCCCATTGTGCAATTTGGTCCCGATTCTATACCCACAACGTATCATGTACCCATTTATAATTTTACTTCTAGGAATCACCAAGCTAGTTTTGAGCTTTATAGCCCTTTTCAAGGCTACTGCAATACACTCCTATCTACTTTAATTCCAAGCCCTGTTGCTAAATGCATCTTCCTGAAGCACTGTTTGAAACTCTCCCTCCCTCATGTAAAAATCTTCAGATGCTCCCTATCCTTTCCTAAATAAACTTCAGGATTCCTTTTTGGTTGGCATTCAAGGCTCTTGACAAGTATGGTGCAACATTGCTTGCAGAGTAAATATTCTCCAATGTCTCCCTCAGGGGTTATCCATCCTACTTGTGTGTGTGTGTGTGTGTGTGTGTGTGTGTGCGCATGTGCACATGCGCGCCCTTCATTTTTAAGCAGTGGTCTCACTTTTTCAAAGCTAAATCATAATATAGGGAGCCCTCCACCAATATGAACTAGGTAGGAATCCTACTCCAGTCTCAACCAATCTTACCCTCATGCTCTTGGTGGCTCCTGGTATGATGAACCCTTTGAATCCTGGCATAGCCAGTGTACCCCTTTTCTCCCCAGAAATGTCTCAGACTTTTCATCCCCTGGGCCATTATTCCAAGTATTGCTTTCGCCTTCAAAGAGCTGGTGAAATCATATCCATCCTATGATACCCATCTTAGCTGTAGAATTACCTCCAATTATTGTAGTCGAGTGGGATCTTCACCTCTGTCTGTGTCTAGCAGCCGGTTAATATCCAGCCGAAGGGCCCTTGAGATTCTGTTTTATACCATCGTCATTTAGGTTTACATCTTACTTTCTGTCCTGTACAGTAATTTCCCTGAGGACCAGAAGTTTTCAATTTTAAAACTCATTTGACTATTCCTTTCACATAAAAGGGTTTGATAGAGAGGATGCTCAATGAAACATTAGTGTGGTAAATTTGTATGTACTGCTTGCAGCTTTGAAATTCCTGGAAACTCTAAAGAAAGTTGTGATAATCATACTTCTAAGATGTTTAGTTTCATAGTTATTATAACTGAAAATATACATGTATGTATAAGTATATGTATATGCCTATGTATACACATAAGTATGTATGCAGATATAAAAATATCCGAATATCAGAAAATAATCATTTCAGAATGATTCATTTATAATAAGTTCATAATTAGACTTATCTTTTTTTTAATGTTTATTTTGGAGAGAGAGAGAGAGAGAGAAAGACTGAGTGTAAGTGGGGGAGGGGCAGAGAGGGGTGGGGAGACACAGAATGTGAAGCAAGCTCCATGCCCTGAGCTGTCAGCGCAAAGCCTGATGCGGGGCTCAAACTCGTGAACTGCGAGATCATGACCTGAGCCAAAGTCAGCTGCTCAACCTCCTGAGCCACCCAGGCGCCCCTAGACCAATCATTCTTTAATGTTTTATTTATTTTTGAGAGAGAGAGTGCAAGAAGGGGAGGGGCGGGGAGGTTGGACAGAGGATCTGAAGTGGGCTTTGCCCTGACAACAGAGAGCCGGATGCGGGGCTCGAACTCTTGAACCGTGAGATCATGACCTGAGCCAAAGTCCGACGCTCAACAAACTGAGCCATTCAGGTGTCCCTTAGACTTATCTTTGATAGAAAATTTTAACCTAGGAAAACAAGGAATAAAACCAAAAGCAATACCTTGCTTTCATAGGTTAATCAATGGCGCCATTTTTTGTTCAAGTAGCCAGGTGGATCATGCGTCCAAGGGCCTGTGGTTGGTGCTTTGGTTTTGGTGAGTCAGCACAGGTGCATTCCATAATCAGAGGGGTACAGTTACAGTCCTCATGGTGGAGAGTTTTGATATTTCACAAGAACTCCCAGACATTGTATGGTATTCTGATTCTCTGTGGTCACAAAGGCTTCTTCAGAGAAAAAAACTTAAAGGCTTAGTAACGGCTGTTTGAAAAAACACTTTCAGTAATATGTTTAATTACATTTCTACCTTAAGAATTAAGTTTTGCTCTTCTTTTAAGATGTAATCCATGTCAGGCTGCTTTCTAATTCACAACCCATAGTTATTTCAGCACCGTGCAATACAAATAACTTGGCTTGCCACCAAAAAATATCGTTTTCAGGAACCCGAGGTGCTCATCTTCGATTTTCTCATTTTCCCTCCCAATACATAAATGAAAATGAGTTCAAAGTGGCTGCCTGAATTCCCAAAGTCTCTCAGAAAAAAAAAAATGAAATCTTCTTTTCCCAGACCACAGTGTAGTGAAATAAATTAGTATAATGATTTATGTTTACTGTTTTAGTCAATTCTGATAGAGATTATAGAGACAAAATGACAAACTGCCTTAGTGGTAAACTTAAATCATGTCGGCCAATCTTTAGTTTTTCCTTACCCTAATTGCTCCTCCTGTTCATTTATCTTCCCAGACAATCTTTGGAAGAAATACTAGTTCAATCAGTGCATGTGCAAACCACCCGAGATAAAAAAGTTTAGTCTAATTTGTCTCACTACATTGTAATGCCTCCAGTAAACAAATCTTGGTTTGAAGGAGACTGAAGAAATCTGAATAATTATGGTGCAAAATGCTTTCCCTTTGCATCTCTAAAGATACCATTTATACCCAGGTTGTTTGTCTCTCCACTCCTCACTCTATACTTCATTTTCTTGGTGTCTTTGAAAACAGTGCTGATACCCAAATTGGAGCTGAGAACTGCTTGCGATATTTTTATTCACGCTGTTCAAGACCCATTCAGTACAAAAGTAAAAGGTATAGACTTTTTAAAGGAAAATGTCCCTCTGTAGTCTATCTACACAGCAAAACAATGTGTTGAGAATTGAAGTTTATAGGGACAATAAAGAGATTCATGTTTAAAATGGAGATAAAACTCTAGCTCCATGAAGACTGCTTGAAAGCACGTAGCCTTTCACATGATGAGAACAGGGTTAAGAGTGTGTTCTTTGCGTCACACACAAAATGTGACTTTAGAATGGTCATACCAAGTGCCAAAAACTGGACTAGTTTCCGGCTACATTACTTTTCACTCAGGGGGACTAGGGAATTCAGGGAAACTGGTTTGTAGCCAGTTTCTTTGGGTCTTTATTGAAGAGTTTTTATTGAACAGAATGTCATCACCATGTTGGAAAACGTATTAAACCAGGGTTGTTATGATTAAGGGCTTTTAATTTTTTTTCCCCCAACACAGAACAAACCCTACTTCTCTGACTTCTCCCTGGATCCACCAGAGAGAAGGCTCTAAATGTGAGCTGTTCAGGGAAGCCAATGTCAAGCTAGGTGCCCTTGTCAACAAGAGTGGGGTTGACGTGACCACACTGCAGCAGCCCTCTGTCACTCTTGCGTGCATAGGGAGAAAGACCACTAAGGCCCTTGGTGGCCTGTCGAAGTCACAGTGTGCACTTGATGCCCATCACAGAAGTGTCTGATGTGACTCCCTAGGAGGTTCAGAGGAGGCTCCCTTGTCATGCCATGGCTCGACAGCATACCTCAAACCCACAACGTGGGTTTTCATGCTGTCATGAAGTATTAGACCTAAGGGGTCTTAGAAACCATCTCTAAAGGGACAGATATGGACATAACGGAGACACTGTGGTCTAGAAAGGGTAAAGGACTTTCTTAAGAGCATCTGGGAAAGAAGGTGGAGAGCTGGGATGGGGACTTGGATCCTACCACACCCAGAAGACTGCCTATACTCTACAGACCCACCCTTACTAGACAATAAAAATAAAGCAAACCAAAGAAACACATACACGAGAGAAGGCTTGAGATGTTAAAGCAAGCTTGACTCTTTCCTGGTCAGAAGAGTTACTTCTCTGCTAACGTACTTGGACTAGGGCACCTAATGCTTGCTTTGAGTCTTCTCTTTTAAAGAGTAACAGAGTGATTAATTAACCACTGTGTACAAATCACTGTGCTCGGAGCTTTTGTAGAGAGCACAGAAGACCACCGCATGACCACAGGAAGCTCACGTGCCGGCGGATGAGAAGCGAGGGCAAATGATCTCAGAGGATCAAAGTCATGTGCATCAAGGGGGTAGCCACAGGTTATTTGTAGCTAAAGAAATATCGTGAGAGAACAGATTACATGGATATAAAATTTCTCTTCGTTAGTGGATCTTGACTGTGAGGGGGAAAAAAATGAATGGTGTCTCTACAGGTGAATAACACAGCTAAGTTGAGGTGTTGCCATTCAAGTGACAGTCGAGTCATATAAATGCCCGTCTTCCTCTTTCAAAGTCAAAAGAGAAAATAATGTGCAATGTGTACGGATAAGAAACAAACAGACCCATAGTTTTTGTGTACTTTACAATTTAAGTGACCAACAATACACATGTCATAGCATTCTAGTTCTCTGCTGTGGGACTTGGTTACAGGGAGACGCACGTTCCTACCGAGCTAACATTGATCAAATGCTACTGTGTGCCAGGCATTGTCACAGGCACTTTGATGTATTTTATCTCAAGCCCTCATCGCAGCCGTCCTATAAATAATGGCTACTATCTCCATTTTACAGATGAGAAAATTGGATTTTAGAGAGGTTAAGTAATGTGCCTAAGATCACATAGCTAACAAATAGCACAGCCAGAATTTTAACCAGATCTGAAGACTCCCAGTCTCTACGCTCTTCTCCTTTATCCCGTTGCTAAAGCGTGCTGCTTTGGAGAATAGAGAAGGAAATGAATCATTTCCACCCGGAGAAACCAGAAGAAAACAGGGACAGGGAATGGTGTGGGCCTCAGAGGCACACACAGTATGACTGACCATGCTCCTGTCTTTTTCTTTCTCTGACAAGACCCCGTGTGCTACCCGAGAACCATGTGAGCACAGGTGGATTTGAACTCTTTTCTTCTGCCTCCTCCAGTGGGAGGGAAGCGTGAGGGGGTAGATTTGAGCCAGATTCCACATGCGTGTGCAAGCTGATGACTTTGGCGGTGAGCATACTATGCAGCTGTGCTGGGTTAGAGGGAGAAAAAGAGAAGGCGAGTCTGGAGCCTTTATGTACATAATGCATGTTCCTGACGCCCATGTTTGGAGGGCAATTTATGCTAGTTTGCCATTTTAGTAACCAAGAGTTTCTATTACAGTAAAGCAACTCGATATATCACAGGGAACCTTGGCTTTCACGACAAACCCTATCAACACCAACAAAAAGAACAAAACAACAAGATCACAAATGAGAAAAGGTTCTCAGAGCAAATTAGTTGGTATTAGACAATGGTCACAAAATATTCCGGTGAACTCTCTCTCTTTAGATAGGAAATATTTTTTTTTTTGTAATTAAGAAATTAAAGAGAAAGATAAGAGGATCTTCACTTCTGTATGAGTGAGGACATAATTCATGCCGAGCCTTTGAATTCTTATCACTTTTCCCATGATACTCATTTATCATGGTCATCTAACTGCTTATCAGGCCTGCAAGAGGTAAGACATCAAACAGTGCAAGCAATCTCGAGCCCTTGAAGAAACCATGATATTGGGCATGACCCTTCAAAAGGCGTCCTCATCAAACAGAAGCTATGTCAACTCTCTCGCCTGGCAAGAGGTTATAACGCTAAAGATAAAAGACTTGATGTTACCAGGAAAACAGGAGAAGCTACATTAAAAAAAAGACCGAGATAAATTTCCTCTTTTTTTTTTTTTCCTGAGCTCTTTTCCATGATTGTTCTCTGCAATTCACTTTATACAGAATTGCTTGGCAACAGCTTTCTGAAGGAAAAAGCTTCGGGGAAAAATGTGTTGTTAAAAACTTAAAGAATTATTTATTTGTGTCATTTTATCTGGGATCTCCCAGCCTATCTGCCCGGCTGCGACGCAAAAATTCAAAGACACCAGAATGAGAAGGGACCGGGGAATTGGTTGAGAAAAAAGGGTTGGATGAAGAGCTCAACATGGCGTCACTGGATACATCATGATAAAATGTCACAGCCTCAAAAGAGTCCTGATATCAACGCATTCCACAGAAGGGAGCACCTACGTAAGGCTATCTACGTACGATCCAGGTGGACGGTGCGTAGACAGTAATTGAGCAGCTACATCTGAGCTGTCGCAACCACAGCAATGTTCGAAAGCATCCATCAGGAAGTGCAACAGGTCTATCCCTAGCTTTGGCTCCAAGCAGAGATTATGAAATCTTCACTCCTTCCACTGGCCTATGGAGGAACTCTCTCATCCTGTAGTGAGAGAGGGTGGGCGCAGCCTCACCGATGGGAATGCTGGAGATTGGCATTCGCAGAGCACAGTGGAAGGAAGCCTAGCCTTCTGTGGGGAGCCCCTGTAGCAGCTGAGGCTATGTCTTCACTAAGCACATAAGCAAGATGAATGGTATGAAACAAGACGTAGGAAGATAAAACCTTTTACACAAAGGAGGGTCTGGATGGAATGTGAGTGACCCAGAGTCACCCACTGGTCATACTAGGCAAAGGTTCATTTGCAGGCTCTTGAATGCAGAGGAAGGGGGATCTGACATAAGCATCTCTCTTTCTTAGAGCATGAAGTCCACACCTGAGATCTGTGAGCTCCAGGCTTTCCCCAATGACCTCAGGGGGACCGGAAACATTTAAAATTGTTAGAAAAATTTGTAACGTTGTTGTGTAAATGTGCATTTTTTCCCCCCGAGGAAATGATTCTCAGATGTGTCCAGAATGCAAAAAAAAAAAAAAAAAAATGCTGAGCATGGCTTTAATACCTACTGTAATATAGGTAAGTGCGTTGCTCTTACGCACAGAGGATGTGTCATAACTCAAAAAGTTATTCTCAACACATTTTTCTATCGTCTTAGTTTTCATAGTTGTGAATTCAAAGACTCTTTTAAGTTTTTCCACATTGCTATATGCAAGAGGGCAGTTGCTGCCTTGTTATGGGCACCAACAGTTTGATTCAGAGTGTGTAGAAAACGAGATGAGGTTTAGTTCCGGATGTCCCCAGGGGCCAGGGGCTTATAGAAGGTCAAGCCATAATATGATAAAACACAGTGAAACTCATCCTTTCTCTTGGGAGGCTATGGAGAACGAAGGAGCGTAAGTCAGAGGAGCCACAAGTCAGTTCTTGTGAACAATTATTATAACAAAGTGCATGCCCAATACATTGCCAGATTTTCCAGATTTCCAGGAAAATTTAGAGATCTGAATTTTTCACAATTTCTGCTCTATCAAGGATATCCAGAAAAAGTGCTACTAGGATGTATGGATCTTTATTTGATAGAATACTGAGCTATAAATCTTAGTTTTAGCTAACATGTATTACATGCCTTGAAATTTTTCTTTAAGGTTTGTACAACTCAAAATATTTGAATGTAAATGCTAATATGTAAGAATAAGTAGGCAGTTGGAAGTTCATTCCTCTTTAAAGGTGTAGTTGATCATATTTTCCGCACTATATAGAGGGTCACTAGGAAGAAGCCCAAGAAAAGCATCCCTTCGGGTGTTTGGAGGAGACGTGAACTTGATCTACGTTGTTTCCGAGGACAGATGGAACTTGTGATGTTCCTAATTCTGAAGAGCGGCCGATAGTATTTCAGAAAGGACGTTTTACCATGTATATCTAGAGAAATGAGGTAGCACAGAAGCACACAAATGAAAAAGAGCGTTTATGGAACCCAAGGTCCAGGTGTATTTTTTTTTCCCTCCGGAGACGAGAAGAGCTGGTCACAAGTCAGAGCCCTGGCGGTGAGACACAGAGGGCTCGTGATCTGGTGAAAAAGAAAGTGTGGGCTACTTGTTTTGACAAGAGAGGTGCGTCTACTGAACAGGAGGGTTGAGTTTCTCGTTTGTCCTGGACACCTACCAAGCTGAGAGACTCAGATACCAAACTCGACTCAGCCATACCCAGGAGACATTTACTCTCGCAAGCCCGGTAGCTAATGGGCAGTGTTGGAGGAAAGCCCTAAGGGATCACATGAGGTTTGCGTTCCGTTCCTGCAGAAATCCAATGCTTATGAAAAGGGCTGATTTCACAGTCGGCTAACTTGTAATCCCTTCGCTTTAGTTCCAGCCACAAGAGTCAAAGGGTATTTAGTATGTTCGAAAAGGCTTCTCTTTATGGAGGGAAATATGGAATTATTTTAGATGCATTAGACCTCTATGTTTTATCTATGCTTGATATATACATAACATCAAGGTATAGTTGACACACAACATTACATTACTTTCAGCTGGACAACAGTGATTTGACAACTCCATACATCATGCTGTGCCCCCCACAAGTGTAGCTACCAGCTGTCACCTTACAGTGCCATTACAGTACCATTGACCATATTCCCTATGCTATACCTTTTATGCCTGTCGTTTATTCATTCTATAACTGGAAGCCTGTAACTCCCACTCTCCTTAGCCCATTTCGCCCATCCCACACACCCCCTCCTCTTTGGCACCCACCAGTTTGGAAACAGACCTGTTTCCACGTTGTTTGTTCGTTTCCACGTTGTTTGTTCATTTGTTTCGTTTTCAGATTCCACATAGAAGCGAAATCATATCTTATTAGTCTTTTGCTGACTTATTTCACTTAGCATAATGCCCTGTAAGTCCATCCATGGTTTTGCAAATGGCAGGACCTCATTCTTCTCATTCTTTTTTATGCCTGGATAGTATTCCACCGTATCTATACCACATCTTCTTTACCCATTCGTCTATGGTATTTCTATTTTTAATTTTTTGAGGAACCTCTGTGCTGTTTTCCATAGCGGCTGCACATGCCCACCAAAAGTACATCAGAACTCCCTTTCCTCCACATCCTTGATTAGGTCTTTGGACTTAAGGACACTCACAGGTGCCCACTGTGGGGGCCATGCCTAAGAAGAGAAGGATACTCTTTAAGATTGCTGTGGACTACTGTAGTAACCAAATGCATTTGTTCCAAAAGCTCTTAAAAGCTCAGCATCCATTTTAGCTGCTTTGTAAGAAAAACTGAGCTGGAAAAGAGACAACCACATTAGTTCATTCTCTATATAACTTCTCTGTTGTCCCCTCAAACCCCACCATTGGTTAAAGTTTTCACACATTTCTTGCTGCCCTATCAAAATGGGATATCCAGACAAAATCTTTCTAATGGTAAATTTCATATCTTATTTTATCCCCAGTGGCTGTTTGCCTAAAATTTGTTCCTTCTTAGGAGTCTCAAGTTAGTAGAAAAAGCAAGATCATTTATTTTGTGCCCCTCGAACAGGGAAGAGGTATGGAATGTTGATTTCTGATCAATCTCAAATTAAGAGAGAGTTTCTTCATCTTGTGTTGCTGTTGAAGGGAACCATTCTTTAGAAAATAACATTTTTGGATCTCTGAATGTAGTGCATTCCCAAATTAACACAGAACACTTCTGTGAACTCTGAAACGCAAAGACCATTATTCATGATATAGAAATTGGTTAATTCGAAGAAAATTTTAAAGGAAAACAATCTATTTGTGGAAAGAAAAAGTAAACCATTAAAAAGTTGTCTATAATTATCAGTCTTAAGCTTTCTACAAAATTAGAAAACGAGCCTGATTTTTGGAGGGCTTTTTGTGTGGGGGTATGTATGATATTCTGGAAAGAAGACCTGCCATGTGAGAGGAAAGTCTAAAGGAAGAGTCTTAGGCATATCGCAGAAGAGTTAAAAGCATAGAAATCAGAAATCAGACTCATTCTAATCCCACCACCTCTACCACATATTATCCCCTCTGTAAAAGGGGAAAAATTATAGTATCCACCTCATAGGGTTTTTGTGTTTTTGTTTGTTTGTTTGTTTCTTTTGAGACTTAAATAAGATAATACCTTCAAAATACTTAGAACACTGCCGGGCACATGGTAAGAATTCCTTTTGCTTTTTCCTTTTTTAAAAAACATTTACCATTCCCACAAGTGTGTAGTGATATCTTTTTGTGGTTCTAAATTTGCATTTTCCTGGTTAATCATGTTGAGTGACTTTTCATGACCTTAAAAGCTATCTGCGTGTTTTCTTTGGTGAACTGACTGTTCAAATGTTTCGTCCATTTTTTGCTCCAATAGGTGTATTAAATCTTCTCTCTTCACCATGTCCTAAGGAAAGGATGGTCATCCTGCACTGGCAGGGCAGGTCGCAAGAGAAATGGTAAATACAAAATGTTCATAAAGAGTAACTCAGAGTTGCCTCATAGCCAGTCACTAATAGCAATGATGTACGGGAATAGAGAGAGGTTGGTAAATCGCATCTTTGTACTCTTAGGATTTGCTGTTGACTTGTCGCTGGAGGAGTTTCTAGTAGAATTTGGTTATGGTGCTGGTATCTGAGCACAAAGATAACATCCAATTTGGGGGGGGGGGGGGGTGCGGCTAACATGAGAGAAGTGACCTCCAGCCTTTCAGACAAGGAGACACCTGCTTTGACCTCCAGTAATGTCAGATCTTGCTCACTCTGGTGGCCTTTTTGATGTATCTCCGTTGGCTAGGTTACAGACCCCAGTTATTCAATCAAACACTAATGTATGTGTTGTTTTGAAGGTATTCTGTAAATGTGATTAAAGTCCATAATCAGTTGACTGTAAGAGAGAGTGTCCTAGTTAATTTGGGTGTGCCTGATTCAATCCATTGAAAGATCTCAAAAACAGAGTTGAGCCTTTCCTGAAGGAGAAGAAACTTCCCCTGTGGCCAGCCTGTGCCAGAGAGTTACCTGTCCTGATGATGTGCCCTGTGGGTTTTCGCCTTGCCTAGTTAGCCTTGACAATTGCATAAATCAACTTCTTGGAATAGATTTCTCTTTTTTTAAGAAAAAAATTATTTATTTATTTTGAGAGAGAGAGAAAGAGAGAGAGAGAGAGAGAATGAGCAAGGGAGGGGCAGAGAGAGAAGGAGAGAGAGAATCCCAAGCAGGTTTCACACTGTCAAGGCAGAGCTTGATGTGCAGCTCGAACTCAGGAACCATGAAATCATGACCTGAGCAGAGATCAAGAGTCAGATGCTCAACCAACTGAGACACGCAGGTACCCATCTCTCTTTTTTCATATATTATAATATATATTATATTATATTATATTATATTATATTATATTATATTATTATAAAATATTATATTATTATTATTATTCTAAAGTAGGCTCCACACCTAGCATGGGGCTCAAACTCCACGGCCTTGAGATCAAGAGTCACATGCTCTACCAACTGAGCCAGCCAGGTGCCCCATAAGTCTCTTAATATAATACCATACTGGTTCTGCTTTTCTGGTTGAACTTTGATACAGTCCTCCACTGACTAGCTTTGTCTTGGCCCACGTAGCCTTGGCCTCATTTTTCATAAAGCTGTTTTAGCCCACACAACTTTTAAAAACCAAATTCGTTTCAAGTTGTTTCTTGCAAACAAGATGTAACTGCAGCTAAAACAAAAATACTTCCATAAACTGTCTTTTGGTAGAGTCAGTAACCTATTTGAATTTTTGGGACTAGTGATGTACCTATTTACACCATCTAATTTTTTTGTTTTCTATTTACACTTATTTTTTCATTTGCTTCCCCTCCTTCTCTTTTTCTGCATTTCATTGGACTGTTAAAATTTTCAACATTTTTGCTTCTGTTCTCCCTTGCTGGTTTGATACCTATACCATCCATCCACATTTTTTTAGTAGCCACTGTTATTTTATATCTGTGTTTATTTATATTTTTAGTAACAACAAAGAAAGTTGTTCTATAACGCTTCCCAAACACGCCCTAAAACTTGCCAGGTTTTAAATACTATCATATAATCGCAAACAAAATATTGTTTCTTGCAGAGCTTTAGTTGCGCTATTCTTATATACGCTAAGTTTTATAGTAACCTGTTTCTTCTTTTTCTGACCATTTCTTTTTCTTCTTCTTTTTTTGTTTATTTGTTTTTGAGAGAGAGAGAGAGAGCGAGTGGGAGAGGGGCAGAGAGAGAGGGAGACACAGAATTCAAAGCAGGCTCCATGCTCTGAGCTGTCAGCACAGAGCCTGATGCGGGGCTCGAACTCATGAACCATGAGATTGTGACCTGAGCTGAAGACTGCCACTTAACCGACCGAGCCACCCAGGTCCCCGTTTTCCTGACCATTTCTGTATGTTAGGGCCAAGAGAGTGTGAGAACCTAAGGAGTCATCTTGACCTTGAATCTAATTTAACTTTTTATTATAGATTTTCCACATTTGACATGATCTTAATTAAAATTTTCGAGGTGTCTTATACTGTTTAACCCAGAGATACTCTAAAATTTCACAAAACACAACCAAAAGATGAGAAAACTAAATTTTAGGTGTAACTCATTTCATTTCCAAGGGGCATCTTGTCCCTTTTCATGAATTTCTAGAATCTTGTACCATAGAATGAGAAAAGAATCATCAGGCATCCACAATTGCCTTCAAAGTATCTGGAAGCAAAAGGTTAACCTCTAGTGGTGTTAGATAAAAATTTAATATAACTTAGCTATGGAGTAACAGATAATGCAGTACAAGAAAGCATTGGATGTTCAAAAAAGAATTTCCTTTCCCTTAAACTTTTTTTTTTAGAGATATAAAATGGTTCCTTAATTAAGAGTCAAATATTTAAACTACTACTAATTAAACCAATGTTGTTATTGAGAAACATTGTGGGTCTCGATCCATTGATTCACACAAAGTAATAGCCATTATTACACTGAATTCAAACCTTCTGGGAAAGCAGAACACAGAGCCTGAACTTAAATAAGATTCAGAGTTGTTCTAAAAATGGTGTAAGTCAATATTTAATCAATCAGAACAAATGTGTTTTTGTATAAAAATTTAAACACGCAAAATGAACACCTTGAGACACTTTTGGAATATATAAAAGCAAAGAATTTCCAAATAAACACAGTCTTCGCTTATGAGTAAAGCCCTCCGTTGTTGTGGGCTGCAGAATAGCAGTGCAGTATAGACAAAGCATGATAGGGCCATAGATCACAGTAATAACATTTGCAATAAACAATAACAGAACAAAGCAGACATCTACAAGGATCCCACGAGGAATTTACGTTATCTATAATTTTTCTTTACATTTGAGAAACTATGGCAGGAAAGGCCATTACATTCAATGGCACCAATTAATTTCTGCAACTTTTAATGACATCTTTCTGAGTAAAAACCTCACATAATGCCCTGAGCACATGATTGATAGCAGCTTATGTTTGATTTGTACTGGATTCCTGATTTTTTTTTAGTATTTTTAAAGAGTCCCTCTGCAGCCAATCAAGCAATCAACATGAAATACTCAGATTCTCTCTTGAAAAGTACAAGAAAAAAGAAAAGACAATGTGGCTTCTTTCCTGGGCCAACAGCCCAACGGTGATGTTTAAGTAGTTTTCTGGATGATGGATCACAGAGATTTTTATTCCAAGAGAAAATGATAGTCAAAGAAAACCATGTAATGCTTGTTCCATTCAGGACATCAGAGTATAACATTACTCTTAAATCTGGGTTTGTGATCCAGAACTCCCCTTTGTTGAACTTCCTAAACTTGAGCAAGCAGAATTTCTTTGTATCCTAGAAAACATCCCGAGTTCGTAATATCAATGGAGGGATGGAAATGGAACCAATAGGACCACACAAGAACTCACATATGTTTTCAGTGGGTATGATCATGGAAAGTGAATCCTTGATGAGCATGTGGGTTTGGATGGAGCCTCTCTTTTCATTAACCATAAAAACTCCAGTCAACATTTGGTTGTGTAGTTTAAAAAATAAGCTTGCAGTCTAAGAGAGTGAGTTTGTCTAGTGGTGTACTGGTAAGCGCAAAGCTCCTACCCTGAAGGTAGGTGCTCCTGAGAAGGGTCTTCTGAATGGAAAAGAGAAAAGCCTAGAAAGAGGCTACCTTGCATGTGTGCAAGTGACACACTACAGAGGAAAAAATGGCCCAATGGAGACCTAATACTGCCCAGAACCATGTATCAGTGATGATCACAAGGAGATATGGAGCATCTGGGAGGGATAGAACATGAATTCATTCCATAAATATTCATCATCTATTTTAGTCTGGACACTGAAATGTTTATTTATTTATTTTTGAGAGAGGGAGAGAGAGAGAGAGAGAGAGAGAGAGAGAGAGGCAAAACCTGTGAGTTGGGGAAGGGCAAAGAGAGAAGAGAGAGAAAGAACCCCAAGCAGCCTCCTCACTGTCAGCACGGAGCCTGACACAGGGCTCGAACTCACCAACTGCGAGATCATGACATGAGCCAAGAGTCAGACACTTAACTGAGTGAGCCACCCAGACACCCCTGGATACTGAGACACATTTAGAAGGGCACCGAGTAGGTGGTAGAGTTGAGGTTATCTAGCTCACTCCAAAATCCTATTTTGTTAACAGTATGGTTTAGTACATCATGAAAATAAACAAGAATAAACAAGACATTGGATTTCATGATTTAGTGGATTAAAATGAAAATTGGTAAAAAAAAAATCCTATTAATTGGTAGTTTAGATATTTCTGAACTATTTCGGCCACAGATTTTAATTACCAGACCATAATTTTTGTTCAAGAGCTCTATTTACCTGTGAGCAGACTTATGTTCAAAGTTAAAGAATAATGCTTAGATACGCAGGGAATGAAATGCACCCTTGCCTTTACATTCTTACAACTTTCCTATAATTTTCCAGATGTTCTTTAAGAATTCCAGATAACCCAGAAATCCCTGAAACCCCGTAACCCCAGCTGAGAAACAGATTTTTGGATGAACAAGATTAAAGACGATAAAATTCAGATTTTTCCATTACTATCAATATTGTTACAAAACACTTCTGTGGTTTTCTACCAGAGCAAGCCATGGGCTATGTTCTGATATGTGTTTTTTTGTGATCTCTCTCTCGATTTACAGAAAGCCACATACAATGGAATAATTTCTTTTTAATGAATGGACTCATCCAGTCTTACTTTCTGCATTGCTTTGATCTAGAAGATTGGAGCCTCTTTACTTCTCCAGTTATCCCTGTGTGTTATCCCTGTATAGCTACTGAGGGTTATGGCATATTAGGCAGGGTGGGAGGGAGGGGATCTCAGCACTGAACGTGACCTCAGATGTAATAAACTCAAATATCCTCATTTTACAAATCTAGAAATTGAAGCTTCGAAAGTACTTGCCGGAGACCACTGGGCAAGTTTGTGGCAAAGCCAGGAAAGAACTTTAGTGACCACACTCTAGCAAAATGCGGTGATGCTCTCGGATTACTGTTTGTAAAATCAAAATTGGCGTAAACAACATACAGGGCATTGTACTATGCTCCTTAAAACACTCTGTGAGCCTTGAAAGAGACTGGAATATTCTTTTGCCTCCCCTCTCAAGGGAACACAAACTTAACCTTGCCCAGAAAGATCAAGGTCACGCTTAAAATTATCCCCCCAAAAGTGTATGTGCAAGTATTCTGAACAGTCAATATTGGTCATTGTCATTTCCCTTAGCACAGGTGGAGAGTTACTCATTGCCGTGTACCTGTCTTCCCTGTGAAACAAAATGGACGCAGTGAATTTGAAAGCCTATTTCCTGATTTGACCGAAGAAAGCAGGAGAAATGGGAAAGCGGGAGAATGGAGCAAACCAAGTAAGAAAAGAACTCTAGAGGAGAAAGAGCACAGGACAAAGTGAGATGTCTAACTTAGCCTTGGGACACGCTTCACACTCATTAGGATGGCCATTATAAAATAAAATGGGGTGCCTGGCTGGCTCTGTTGGTGGAGCATGCAACTCTTGATCTCAGGGTTGTAAGTTTGAGCCCACACTGGGTGTAGAGATTAGTGGAAAATAAAATCTTTTTAAAAATGCATTTAAAAATAAATAAAATAGGGGCATGCCCGGCTGGCTCAGCCGGAGGAGCAGGCGACTCTTGACCTCGGTGTTGTGATTTTGAGCCCCACATGGGGTGTAGAGATTACTTAAAGAAATGTTTAGGAAACTTGAAAAAATAAAATAAATGAAAAATACAAATAAATGAAATAAAATCAAACAGGAAATAACAAGGTTGGTAAGGATATGGAGAATCTGGAACCCTTGTGCCCTTCGATGGGAGTACAGAATGGTGTAGCATCTGTGGAGAACTTCATGGTGATTCTTAGAGGAAGTACGTGTAAAATTATAATACGATCTGGCAATTGTGCTTTTTGCTATATACCCCAAAGAAGTGGAAGCAAGGACATGAACCTATTTTCACAGTAGCATTATTCACAGTAGCCAAAACGTAGGGGCAGCCCGAATGTCCATTGATGGATGAATGGAAAAACAATGTGACATATACATGCAATAGAATACTATTCAACCTGAAAAAAGAAGGAAATTCTTTCTTCTTTTAAGTCCATTCATGAAAAGCAAAGGGAATAGATAGAGTCAATGGTATTGTCGTTGTGTCGTATGGTAACAGCTGTAGCCACCCTTGTGGTGAGAGAGCGTGTACAGAGTTCACGAATCACTACGATGTATATCTGAAACTAATGTAAATTGCATGTCAACTACACTCCAATTGTAAATAAACTAGATAGGGCTCCTGGGTGGCTCAGTTGGTTAAGCCTCTGACCTCAGCGCAGGTCATGATCTCACCGTTTGTGAGTGACTTTGAGCCCCACATCAGGCTCTCAGCTGTCAACAAAAAGTCCACTTTGGATCCTCTGTCTCCCTCTCTCTCTGCCTCTCCTCCATTCTCTCTCTCTCAAAAATAAATAAACATTAATAAATAAATAAAATAAATAACCAAATAGATAAATAAAGGGGAAAAAAGAGCCCAAAGTAGAATAACGATACAAATAATATTAGCAAGGGGAGAAATTTCTATAGCTTTCACTCTGTGCTAAGTGCCATGCTAAGGCATTTGCATATATTATTGTAAATCCCTCCAACAGCCATTCAAGGTGGGCATTATTATTTTTTTGTTACTTTTTTTTTTTTTGAGAGAGAGAAAGTACGTGTGCCAGCAGGAAAGGGACAGAGGGAGAGAGAGAGAATCTTAAGCAAGCTCCATGCCCAGAGTGGAGCCTGATGTGGGGCTGGATCTCATGACTGCGAGATCATGACCTGAGCCAGAATCCAGATTCTTGGATGTTTAACTGAATGAGCAACCCAGGCACCCCAGGAAAGGCATTATTAAATCTGGTTTTCAGGTGAATATACTGAGGATGAAAAAGACTATGTAATTTTTTTTTTTTAATTCTGAAGCATCAGTAAAGTTGAAGAACTGAGACTAAATCTAGGTCCTTCTGACTCCATAGGCTGGCTCTTTCTACTATGCAGGTATTTACCATTTGCTTCTTTTGTCTTTTCTGTATGTATTTTAGCAGAGCCCTTCACATGCAAAACTTACAAAATTTTATTTTGACCTTATCTCTGTGAAATCCATGAAGGTGTGCCCATTGGATAACTTCGTGTTCATCTAGTCACAGAGGGGATTATTTTTTGGATTCAAAATTGAAGTGCTCGGACATCTCATGGATGTCTCATAATGCCACAAAATGTGCCAACATTCGTAAACAAAATGATGCCAGTACAGTCAAGCTGATTCTCTAGGGGAAAAAATAAAAGGAGGGGATTCTGACACATGCTACGGTATGGATGAAACCTGGAGACGTTATGCGAAGTGAAATAAGCTGGTCACAAAAAGACAAGAACTGTGTGATTCTATTTCTATGTTGTACTCAGAGGAGTCAAAGTCATAGAGACAGACCATAGAAGAGTGGTTGCTGGGGGGGGGGGGGGGCGGGTGTGGGCGGCAGAATGGGAGGTGGTTGTTTCATGGGTACAGAGTCTCTTCTGGGAAAGATGAGAAAGTTCTGGAGATAGATAGTGGTGATGGTTGCACAGCAGTGTGAAGGTATTAATGGCACAGAACTGTTTGCTTAAAAATGGTTAGAATGGTAAGTTTTGTGTTATGTCTATTTTGCTGCAATTAAAAACAAAGGGGTACTGTTAACAAAAAGAAAAGGAAAGAAAAGTACCGGGGAAATACATGAAAAATGTAAATGACCCTTATCCTTCATATCCACTTAAAAAAATCTCTCCAGGGGCACCTGGGTGGCTCAGTCAAGTGAGCATCTGACTCACGATTTCAGCCTACACTCATGAGATGGATCCCTGCGTGGGGCTCTGTACTGGGGGTGGAGCCTGCTTAAGATACTCTCTGTCTCTCCCTCTGCCTTCTCCTGCTCGCTCTCTCTCTCTCTCTCTCAAAATGAAAAAATAAAAAAGAAATAAAAGGAAGATCTTAAAAAAAAATCTCTCTGAAGTAATATTCATTATTTTCAGCAATTTTCAGGCACTCTTTTTAGCTTAAAAAAGATACCAAGGATTTCGGAAGTATATGCCCTATCGAGCGCAACTATTTTTTTCCTTGTGCCTTACAATATTGAGTGATTTCTATTTGAAATTAAATAGCCAAGTCTTGACTCTTGCAATATTCTTTTTGATCGATCCAAAGGCAGCAGGAATGAAATATTTGTTCTTTCTACTCCTTTACAGTTAGTTTTTCTTTAATTATGGTAAACTCTTATTATAAATACACTGTGTTATCAGGCAGCATCGGCTACTGGATACTTAGCTTAGCTGTCAAGTTTATTTTAGTCTTTACGGCTAGTACCTTGCAAGGACATTCCAGCTACTCCCATATCCTTTTAGAGATTGGGTAAATGGTCAAACTGCAAAGATCATTATTTATTCAATGATAAAATGGCTTCCCATGAGCACAGATGGTACAAAGCAACAAACTAAAATTTTGGTGGTGCTCATTTTTATTTAAGGTGGTGCTCATTTTTATTGGCAAAATACACAGTATCGTGAGATGAATGTTTGCTTAATCACCACCGCAAGAATGTCCTATTACTATTACTCTTTGAGATTTTAGGAAGCTGTTCTGTATGCTAGATCACTTACGATGTTGGGATAGAAATGGCCGACAGATATGGTTCTTGCTCTGAGGATCTCGCCATTTATCAGAGGCACCTATATGAATTGTCCTTGGTTAACTTATTTTATAGAATTTTGTAGTTGCAATGGTTCAAGAGCAGTTCTGTCCCCAGCGCTGCCAGAAAATGCATCCTTTTTCATCTATCTCGATCTCTTGTAGTGTGAGGACCACACCACAAAGCCTAGTATCTATAGTAATACAACTTTATGATCCCACTGCTGTCAAGAGCAGAACTACTATTTCAAGAGTCTCTTGCCCAGGTAAATAAATGGATTGTTTATTACAGGAATTTCCTGAAAGATCCATCAAGTCTTTAACTGAAAGCATCAACAGGCAGCTCACAATCTCAAGACTCCGTAAGCTTGTGCTTCAAAATGCTTGCTGTTTCTAGGAATCTCACACTATTATATAACAATCCTTACCCAGTCCTACTCAAGTCCTGGCTTTAGAAGTCGATCCTTGAACCCAGACTTCATAATTCCAGTAAATCAGAACTTACCCTTCCCTCACAGCCAAAAGATGAGACAGCAACAACAAACCAAACTCAAACGTCCATCGGTGGAAGAAGAATGGATAAACAAAGTGTGGTCGAGGCATAGAATAAAATACTACGCAGCCATAAAAAAACAAAGACAAACAAACAAACAGAAACAACAACAACAACAACAACAACAACAACAACAACAACAAAAACCAGAGTACTGATACATGGCACAGTGTGGATAAACCACAAAAACATGCAAAGTGAAAGAAGCCAGATGCAACAGGTTACATACTGTATGGTTCCATGTAAATGAACTATCCACAGTAGGTCAATCTATGGATAAAGAGGGCAGTAAATGGTTGCCGGGAATTTGGGATAGATGTAGGGAAACGGGGAGTGACTTCTTAATAGTTACAGGATTTCCTTTGGCAGTGATGCAGATATTTTGGAATTAGATAAAGGTGATGGTTGCACAACATTGTGAGTTTCCTGAATGTACAGACCTGCCCACTTTAAAATGGTTGATTTTATGTCATGTGAATTTCACCTCAAGTAAAACAATGTTTTTAAGTCTATGGAGCTATGTTCTCTCTTACCTTGATAAGGAATAAATTGTTTTGTATTATTAACAGGTTGTTCTA
This sequence comes from Panthera leo, assembly GCF_018350215.1. Lineage (NCBI taxonomy): Eukaryota > Metazoa > Chordata > Mammalia > Carnivora > Felidae > Panthera > Panthera leo. Next base: position 100,719,845 of record NC_056679.1, on the reverse strand, counting down.
CCGATATTTGGGTAGCCAGCATTTGACAGCTGTAATTTAAACCAGAGCCTTGTTTGGGTTTCGAAAATAGATCACGATCCCCTTGGTTGGGACCTTGAATGACTTTCAAAGCTAGAATGCAGGTTCCCTTCAGTTTACCCCCTGCTGTGAGTAAATGGTCCCCTTTTTACCAGGATGTTTTATCCTTGTGTGTCTCATCTTCCTACACTTCACTGATCTTTAAGATGTCATTCATTTCCGGGCACTCTGATTTGTAAATTCTAACCCTGTTGCATTGGCTCCACCTTTCTATAGCTCAGTTTTTCCTTATGGTGTCTCAATTCTTTAAAAAATCGCAGTGATGGGGCGCCTGGGTGGCTCAGTCGGTTAAGCGTGCGACTTCAGCTCAGGTCACGATCTCGTGGTCCAGGAGTTCGAGCCCCACGTCGGGCTCTGGGCTGATGGCTCAGAGCTTGGAGCCTGGTTCCGATTCTGTGTCTCCCTCTCTTTCTGCCCCTCCCCCATTCATGCTCTGTCTCTCTCTGTCTCAAAAATAAATAAACGTTAAAAAAAATTTTAAAAAATCTCAGTGTTTATATATATCCACTTTTTGGGTTGTTTTTGCTTGTTTGCAACCTTTGGAAAAAAAACTATTCGTTTTTTAAGTTCAAGTTCTTATGTTGAAAGCATGGAGACCCTCTCAAGCTTTCCTAAATAAGGAGATCTGGCATGAGGACCCTACTTTCGGCTGAATGGTTAGGCTCTGCTTCCCGAAGTGCCAGTGTGAGAGGTGTGAGCGTGTGGGAAACAGGCCCCATGCCTGTCTTATTTGTCCAGGTTCTTTCTGTTTTGTTTTGTTTTTCTACTCAGATATGCTTGTCCTGACTCTTATTCCATTTTTTTCCCCCGATGGCTTTTCAATTTAATCAAAGTATAACACAGCCCGAGATGAGCAATCAGTGTGAGGGCGTGTACGCCTCCCACTGCCATTTTCGCGTCCATTACTTCCCACACCGCAAAATTCGCTCGGATCTAAACATGTTCTAAGTCACGGATAATTCGTGTAAGTATGTGTCTGCTCTGTTCAGAGACAACTGTTTCATCCTGAAGCCCCAAATCACTAGATTTATCTTCAACAATTACGGGGCTTTGATCACCCTGGAATAGGTGGTGTCATGTGGTATGTAGCTGTCCTCTTCCAGTGCACTTCCCTTATCAGGATACATGTCTGTTGATTTGCGGGAAGCTGGCTGTTTTTCGTTCCTGACAAACCCCAGTGATTAAAATGTAGTGACAGCTGCAGTTTCCAGTGGTGGTGGATAGCGTCCATGCAGATTGCTTTTTAATGAAAGCAATATATTATCTTACCTAGAGACCCTGAAGCCTTACCTTGTTAATGTATTCTAGTTTGGCACCACATTTATCTATAAATTAGTTGCATTAAACACACTCCTTACTATTTATCCAGCCTTTAAAGAGTTTTTCTAGCGGGAGGATTTTGCCCCCTTTCTTCACCTTGAGTATTGTTATGCCCAGTGACAAACCCCAGTAATATTTTTAAAGTGTCGTTTTGAATAGAACATTCCCAGGCTGGAAAAAATGTGACTACGACTATACGCCATAGCTCGATAATCCTTCACCGCGTTCAGCCATTAAAATAAAGGAGAGGATGGAATTCATCGGAGAACCAGCCTTGCAGCCGAATCTCTAAAACGTGGGCAATAATTCTGAAAGCAGAGTCCACCAAATAGTGGTTAAATAAACCAGAAGGAAGAAGTCAGTTTAAAATTTGCACTGTACACATTGAAGGTTTGATATTCTAGGAACCCTCCTATCCATAGGTAGAAAAAGAAACAGAAAATCCTGCCGTTAGTTAAAAGTCAAATAATCCCCAAACACGCAACTCTTTGTGGTCACCCTATCTCGCATAGGGTATATGTAACGGCACCAGGTCCACTGTGAGTAGTCACCTTTCGGCGGGGAGTGAATGGCATCTATTGTCCTCTTGGATGAGGACTCCACAGTGCGGGGCGAACTTCATGCTGTGGCTTTGGAAATAGTTACAACACCAAGGCCTCGTAATGACCCATGAACCGAAATTGGAAACAAACAACTATTTTGCTGAATGTGTCCTCTCTGACCTAAACCCAATATTAAACTTTTTACAGAACTATAAATCAAATCCATTAAAAACAAAAAACCCAGTGAACCAGTCTGAACTAAATCCAAACCTACATATTTTCTAAAACAACTGAACTGTAACAAAACTAAAACATCAAAATATTCTCCAACCTGAATCGATATTTCATTTGGTTCAAGTCTCTGAACCATATTTTCTATTTCAAGACAGGATTACTGTTACGTGCTAACCATCACTTTAAAAAGGAAACACAGAAGGGAAATTAATGCCATAGTTAGCACTGAGAATAAATAAGAAAACGCATGCAGTTAGATGTGTGAAATACATCCTTTTTATAAATTACTTAAGTAGACGTGCAATCATGTAAGTAGAAGCAGAGGAGAAAAATTACTGAAAAGAAACAAATGCAATAATCAGATTTGTGATCAACTGAGAAAATGCAGGAAACAACGCAGATCACATTCAGCAAGTGGCAAATTCCACGGGGGAGTGAACAGATTCCCTGTATGGGGTGGAGGAAACAAGCTAGAAAATGTATATTAAGTACTGCTAACATTAACTTATATTTTAGATTCCAGGTAATTATATTCATTCTTGTTAGCATTTTCCTTATTTACTGACTCCTTTTGTTGATTATGAATAGTAGAGAGAGAAGTAGTGAAGAGAAAATAATTTCAAAGTAACTTTTGGTCTCTATAAATAAGAAACCAGAAAATTCAAAAATATAGTATTTGAATTTTTAAGTTATGCTAGCCAGGTAAAAATGTGGATGACTTTCAAAACAAATCTATGTTAAGGAAAGATTCTCCAACATCCAAACTTCTGTAAATTGTCCTTTGGTAGCGTAAAAATAGGAATATGTCTCTAAAAATAACTGAAATGTATTTTCACGTTATATTTAGTCTCTGGCATATACGTACATAAGTATGCACACACACACACACATTTATCTAGAAAAGTCCAGCTTTTTATGAATGGCATGTAATTAGGAAAGTGATCACAGAAAAGACAGCCTGTGAATCCATTATTTTTCCAAGTTAAAGGAAACCATGTTTCCTGACAAGGATAGTAACATATTCATTCTATCTATCGCTTAGGGCTCTGATGAAAAGCTAGAAGCCTGACACGTGTTCAAAATACTTCTAAAATAATAAAATGATTCTCCATTTCTGGAAGTTTCTCTTAAAGAAATAATCGTTAAAATAGGACACTTACACACAAAGATTATCTGCAATCACTATGCGGTAGAAACTATCAACTAATCACCAACCCCATTTCCTCATCTTCCAGGGCACATGGCTAATGCATATTTCCCAGCCTCCCCTGTCGTCAGGGTGGGCCATCTGATTAAGTCCTATCCAACGGAATGTGAAAAGAAGTGATATGTGACGTGTGTCACTTCCAGTCTCACTGGTGACTGTTTATGCTCTTGCCCTTTCCACGATGACCTTAAAAGCCACATGTTAAAGATGGCAGAGCCTTAATGTGGAAGGACATTGCACTGAACGTGACCAGAAACACTGGTTTGTACCATACCTGAGCAATGAATAAGCAGGAAATAAATACATTAAGTATGAAATCTATTGAGATTTATGTGGTATAGTTTATGTGGTATAGTATCACCTTAATATGCATCTTTTTTAATAGTACCAAACAATCGGAGACAAGCTGAATACCTAACAAAGTTGCAGTGACTATTTTGTGATCATTGATAATTTTTATTTTTTTTCTCCTGAATACATCTGGATAGTCTTCATTTTCTATCATTCGTATACATAACATTTAAAACTAATACATAAAATTTATGATTTTGGATATTATAAAAATCAAATTAAATGTGTGTAGTTAGGCCGTGTATGGAATTGATGACATCTAGAGTGATACTTTTAACAGACGGAGAAAATATTTTTAAGCTCATAATACATTGTAAGTAGTTGGGAAGAAGAAATAGTTTTTTATTTTTCTCACAGCTTAATTTGATTTTACTCAATGGAAAATTTGTGATTTTAAGTGGAAAAAAGGTTATTGGTTGACTCTTGCATACATATTGTTAAAAGGCTGTGTGTGTGTGTGTGTGTGTGTGTGTGTGTGTGTCCGTGAGAGAGAGAGAGAGAGAGAGAGAGTGAGATCTAATAGAAATCAAATCAAGATGTGACCTAACAAATGACTGTGGATGACTGGATTCTTCCTACTTCTAAAAGTCATATTGAAGGAGAGCCTAACTGCTGTGGAAAATATAAAGAGTCATTTATCATTAGGTGACTAATATAAGGATACAAGGGCATACTGAATTTTCTTTTATATTCACTAACTTTTATTCTAGGTTTCAACTATGTTATTACCCCTTTTCATGATTGTCATTATCTCTATTACATGATCAGCTTTAACTCATTACCTTTATTAAAGCTACGTTCATATTACCCTTTATTCACAGAGTATGTGGTGTCTTTTTAAAAAAAATTATCTTTTTTTAATTTTTAACTTTATTTTTTAAATTTACATCCAAGTTAGCTAGCATATAGTGCAACAATGATTTCAGGAGTAAATTCCTTAATGCTCCTACCCATTTAGCCCATCCCCCTCCCCCACAATCCCTCCAGTAACCCTCTGTTTGTGCTCTATATTTAAGAGTCTCTTCTGTTTTGTCCCCCTCCCTGTTTTTATATTATTTTTGCTTCCCTTCTCTTGTGTTCATCTGTTCTGTGTCTTAAAGTCCCCATATGAGTGAAGCCGTATGATATTTGTCTTTCTCTGACTAATTTAACTTAGCATAACACCCTCTAGTTCCATCCACGTAGTTGCAAATGGCAAGATTTCATTCTTTTTGACTGCCAAGTAATACTCCATTGTGTGTGTGTGTGTGTGTGTGTGTGTGTATGTGTATATATATATATATATATATATATATATATATATATATACACCACATCTTCTTTATCCATTCATCCATCGATGGACATTTGGGTTCTTTCCATACTTTGGCTATTGTCAATGGGTCCCTTCGAAATAGCATCCCTGTATCCCCTGGAAAAATACCTAGTAGTGCAATTGCTGGGTTGTAGGGTAGTTCTATTTTTAGTTTTTTGAGGAACCTCCATACTGTTTTCCAGAATGGCTGCACCAGTTTGCATTCCCACCAGCAGTGAAAGAGAGATGCTCTTTCTCTGGATCCTCGCCAACATCTGTTGTTGCCTGAGTTGTTAATGTGAGCCATTCTGACAGGTGTGAGGTGGTATCTCATTGTGGTTTTGTGTTTCTCTGATGATGAGTGATGTTGGGCATTTTTTCATGTGTTGGTTGGCCATCTGGATGTCTTCTTTGGAGAAGTGTCTATTCATGTCTTTTGCCCATTTGTTCCTTGGATTATTTGTGTTTTGGGTGTTGAGTTTGGTAAATTCCTTATAGATTCGGGATACTAACTTTTTATCTGATATGTGATTTGCAAATATCTTCTCCCATTCTGTCAGTTGGTTTTCAAGTCTTGCTGATTGTTTCCTTTGGTGTGCAGAAGGTTTTTATTTTGATGAAGTCCCAATAGTTCATTTTTGCTTTTGTTTCCCTTGCCTCTGGAAACGTGTTGAGAAATAAGTTGCCATGGCCAAGATCAAAGAGGTTTCTGCCTGCTTTCTCCTTGAGGATTCTGATGGCTTCCTGTCTTACATTGAAGTCTTTCATCCATTTTGAGTTTATTTTTGTGTCTGGTGTAAGAAAGTGGTCCAGGTTCATTCTTCTGCATGTCACTGTCCAGTTTTCCCAGCACCACTTGCTGAAGAAGCTGTCTTTATTCCATTGGATATTCTTTCCTGCTTTGTCAAAGATTAGTTGGCCATATATTTGTGGGTCCATTTCTGGGTTCTCTATTCTGTTGCATTGATCTGTGTGTCTGTTTTTGTGCCATAATTAATTATCTTTTTTAAGTTTCACTTATTTAAGTCATTTCTACACCTTACATGGGGCTCTAACGCATAACCCTGAGATCAAGAGTCACGTGCTCTTCCAACTGAGCCAGCCAGATGCCCCTCATATAGTATGTACTGTCTTAATTTACTTGTACCTAGCCAACTTAACCAGAATATCTATGTCGGCTTTCCACTGAAGAACCAATGATCCGATTGAAGTTTATTGCACATTGAATGCATGCAGTTAACAGGTTATATTCGAACACCTCTGCATATTTCCAGAACTACCAGTTGAGCTTCATGCTTGCTAAGTGTTGTCAGGTCTGAGATTTGATTTTTACTCTACTTACAAACTAATAAATCAGCTCATGATTATTTCATGGATGCTGGCAGAAGACATAAGACTCTTGGGTCAGGGACAAAGCACTTTTTTACTCATGGTGTAACAAGCAACAGGAACATTGGCAGATTTGCAGGAGTCCCCTTTGCTTCCAAGTCTCACCAATGTGATAGACTACATGTGCAATTGGCTTGCATTACAGCCAAGGATCACTAGAGTTGGGGAATCTACCTTTCTTTAAGCAAGCAGTAAGCAAGTCTGCTCTTTGTCTGGGGAGAGATGTTACCTTATCTTCCAAAGTCACTGCAAAAACAATTCTGAGTAATGATCTGAATGAAAGAGCAGTCAGAGTCATTTGGTCTTGGCAAAGTTGTTTTTAAGGATTGTCCTCGAGGGGTACCTGGGTGGCTCAGTTGGTTGAGCGTCTGATTACGGCTCAGGTCATGATCTCACGTTGTGTGCGTTCAAGCCCCACCTTGGGCTCTGTGCTGACAGCTCAGAGCCTGGGGCCTGCTTTGGATCCTGTGTCTCCCTCTCTCTCTGCCCCTCCCCTGCTCACACACTGTCTCTCTCTCTCTCAAAAATGAATAAACAGTTAAAAAAACATTGCCTTCGAATATAGTACAAGGGAGATAGTTTTGAAATCCTGGTAAATACTGCATACAAACCTAGTTGGCTCTTGCACTAAGATTATATCACAAATTTTATGTATTATTTTAAAAAAAATTTTTTTTACATTTGTGTATTTATTTTTGAGAGACAAAGAGAGACAGCACAAGCAGGGGAGGGGCAGAGAAAGAAGGAGACAAAGAATCCAAAGCAGGCCCCAGGCTCTGAGCGGTCAGCACAGAGCCCGACGTGGGGCTTGAAGTCAACACGAGGTGAGATCATGACATGAGCCGAAGTCAAACTCTCAACTGACTGAGCCCCTACATCACAAATTCTAAAAGATCTCATTGCATTTTAGAGAAACCGGAAATAGAAATCACAGATCATGCATTCTGGTTTGTGAAATAAAGTCAACAAAGGATTGCAATTAGTATGTACACAAAGTAATGGCATTAAGTGAAAAGACTGGCAAAGAAATGCACATTTATGTGTGAAGCTAAAAATACATATATATTTAAGGGGTGACTGGATGGCTCAATCGGTTGGGCGTCTGACTCTTCATTTTGCTTCAGGTCATGATTCCAGGGTCGTGGGATCGAGACCTGCTTGGGATTCTCTCTCTCTCTCTCTCTGCCCCTCTCCCCTGCTCACATACTCTGTCTAAAATAAAAAAAAATTATATATATGTGTGTGTGTGTGTGTGTGTATATACATATACATATACATATATATGTATATATGTATATGTGTGTATATATATATATATATATATATATATATATATATATGTAACTCCACATACCTTGGAGGTACTGTGGGTTCAGTTCCAGATCATTGTAATAAAGCAAGTCAAATAAATTTTTTGTCTTCCCAGGTCACATTAAAGTCGTGTTTACACTATAGTTTATTGAATGTGCAATAGCATTATATCTAAAACAACAAAGTATATACCTTAATTTAAAAATACCTTATTGCTAAAAAGTGCTATCCTCTGACCTCTCTGTGGTCATAATCACTGATCACAGATCACCATAACAAATATAATAATAAGGAAAAAGTTAGAAACATTGTGGCAATTACCAAAATGTGACATGAGACCCAAAGTGACCAAAAATGGCTCCGATGGACTTGCACGACAAGGAGTTGCCGCAAACCACCAATGCATTAAAAAATGTAGTGTCTGTGAAGCACCATAAAACAAGCTATGTCTGTATAAGTGTTTCTGACTCAGTCAGTTGCTTTCACCCACTTTGTCAATTAATTATCGTCCCAACTATTCCACTTCTTTTCCTTTCCAAGAGTTGTTTATCATGGCCTCACGCGTGGTAAAGAACTAGACTCTCCCTTGTACATTTCAAAGAATGTATCTAAGCTCAGAGTGTGATAGCTACGCAAGATCCAGAACCACATTACTCGTTTTCCTGAGTGAAGACCATACTTCCTCTCTCTCAGAAAAAGCACACCTTTCAAGTTGTGGCAGCAATGGCAAACCTAGCTACCACAAGAGCTAGTTTCCACTCTATGAATCACTCACCAGAAGACGTTTGTTGATAACCAGTTTCCAGATAGAAGGTCCATGGCAAATTAAAAGGAAAAAGGGGCCTGAGTAGCCACAGCATGCATCCTAATGCAATTACTTATGAGTTGTTTTTCCAGAACTTTTCATGAATCATCAGCTGCCTTGGACTGAGCTGCTGTTTTTCCCTCGGACAGATGCTATCAAGGTTCACACCTACCCTGCATGGGGCTTGGAGCCTGGGATTGAGAACAGAGAATGTGGATGGCCCCATGTGAAGAGCCCCAAGCTAGAGCCATCAGTATTATTGTGTTTTATGAGCATCTCAACTATGTCAAAGGGTATTGTTATTTTATAAGCCTCTATAGAGGGCTCCTAAGGGGGCAGTAGGCCCATAAATACAGAGACCCATTCACACTAATCAAGTTCAAAGCTTTTAAAACTTAATCTGGTGTAGGACATAGAAGCTTGAAAATAGCTTACTTCAGTTCTTACTGAAAACAAATTGTGTTGAAAATGTTGCAACCCAACCTAAGTTTGACAAATTAGTGCTGTGACCTGAATTTATATTATATTCAGAGATACTAGGACATAAAGAAGCCTTCTTCGTGAGAAAAAGTTTTGGCCGCGACTTTTCCCAACAATTACAGAGTTCCACAAAACATATACAAGCAGATCCCTGAAAGCCCAGACTAGCCCATTTATCCTGGGCGCCCAGAATACCAGTTCTGGCTTTCTAAACTATTAACCTGCTGGGTCGCTCCTTTTCTCCACCTCTGTTTTGGGCTTAATTCCTGTTGCATCCAGATAATGTGATTGACAAAAATGACCTCCTGATGCAAGAGAAGCGAAAAATTTGCAGGTTTAGATTACTAGGGAAAAGAAGGAGATTATCAAAGATCTAAATAATGCAACCGATGGCAACACATCCTAGTAAATCATGCAAACCCAGCTAAATTAGATAGCACTGTCCATATACAATTACACTGTTCGGCTCCCATGACAGCCTTTAAATGTGACATGTTATTTGACATGTTTGCAATTAGAGCTTAGAAAAAAAAAATCAATTTTTTTCTATTCCACTTAAAATAAAAAATGTACTGTTTTCCAATGAAACGTACCTTTTTTTAGTTCGAGACAGACCAAAAAAAAAAAAAAAAAAGTAATACCAGAACAAACATATCACAGCTGCATTATGAAGATAGACATTTAAAGTCCGATTTTATTAGATTTTATGAAAGGGCAGAACCTAGAAGTAATTACCAGCATGTTATATTTACTTTCACATCATTATCCTTATTCACGTTGCCCCTAGACTTGAAGAGGCAGTGAGGCAGACGGTAACTGGCGGTCCTGGGTGAGCTGAAGGGGCTGTGGGGATCTGTGTCTTTTACTAGCTCAGATAGGGGGCACGTCCCTCCTTTCAGCAGCCCCAGACCCGCTAAAGGCCTGGAGAAAGTTGAGTTGCCCTTTATCCCTCCCCCTTCTGCTTTCCCTCAGTGTTGGTTTCAAACTGCACTGAATAATCCATACGTGTTGGATATGGATATTCGAAGGTGAGATTCTCAACTCAATAAAATGCCTCCAATTTCTTGTTGTTCTTCCCTTCTCATCGCCCCTTTCTTCTTCTCTCATGCTCTTAAGATCTAGAACCAACATTTGATATTTTTTTCTCTTTCAGGGAGGCATTTTGACCTCCCACATACTTCACGCCATTATTATGTATCAGAGAAATTAATGGTAATGATAACAATAATAGGAGAAATAATAGTTTCAATAAACTACCATGGATTGGGTAGTTTCTATGCACCAGGCACTGTTCTAAGTGATTTATAGGAACTGTTTCAGCTGATGTGTACAGCAAGCCTATAGTTGTTATGACCATCATCAATAAATGTATCTGCCATTATCAATAGGTTAAGCGATCCCAGCAATAAATCCAAAGTAAATCATTGTAATTCTTCTTAGTGACTTTAATGCAAATAGGGGGCTTATGATACTTAAATAAACTCTGAGATAATTTTGGATCAAAATTATTAAGCATTGTGGTAGGCAGAATAATGCCCCTTCCCTCAAGACATCCACATCCTCATTCCCAGAACCATTGAATGTTACCTTATATGGCAAAAAGGACATTGCAAGTGTGATTAAGTTAAGACTCGTGAGATGGTGGGGGGTGGGGGGATGTGGTGCAGGGGTGGCTCAGTTGGTTAAGCATCTGACTCTTGGTTTCAGCTCAGGTCATGATCTCAGGGTTTGTGGGCTTGAGCCCCGCATCGGGTTCTGCATTGATAGTTCAGAGCCTGCATGGGAGTCTCTCTCTCTGTCTCTCTCCATCTGCCCCTTCTGAGATCTCTCTCTCTCTCTTTCAAAACAAATAAATAAACTTGGATAAAAAAGACTCTTGAGATAGGAAAGTTATCCCAGATTATGTGGGGACCCCCTCTCCCCCAATCACAAGAAACCTTAGAACAACTGGTGGGATTGTCAGAATGGGACAGAATGGAGGATGCTAGGCTGCTGGCTTTGAAGATAGAGGAAGAGGCCATGAGGTAAGGGATGGAGGTAACCTCTAGAAACTGTAAAAGGCAAAGGAACAGATTCTCCTCTATAGCCTCTAGAAGGAACACAACCCTGCTGACACCTTTATTTTAGCCCAGTGAAATCCATTTTGAAATTGTGAGGGCTGGAAGAGTAAGGCAATAGAAGTGTTTCTTTCAGCCACTAAGCCTGTGGTAATTTGTTACAGCAGCAATCAGATACTAATACAGGAACCCTGATATATTGTGTTATTATGTGGTATGAAAACATGTGGGGCCCCAGAGGAGGGGCCTCCTGGAAGAGTCAGAAAGTCTCTCCAAGGGCTGGTCGGGTTACTGGGAGCACCATCCATACAAGACTGCTCTCACTTCTGACACCAACTTTAAGTTCAGGGAGTTCCTAAAACAACTCTGTTTTAATAATTCTGAAGAAGGACTCACAGAGCTCACTCAGAGCTACTATACTCATCATCACGGTTTATTACAAGGAAAGGATATGGATTAAAATCAGCCAAGGGAGGAAGCACATAGGGCAGAGTGGGAGGAAGTATCCAATGCAGATATTTCATTGTTCTCTCCTTGTTGACTTGGGGACAGCCTCACTTTGCTGGCATTGATGTGTGACAATATTGGTGTGTGGTGCAAAGCAGTGCCAAACAGGGGAGCTCACCCAAGACTCAGTAGAGTTTTTGTTGGGATTCCATCATGCAGTCACAACTGATTGATTAACTCATTGCTCACATGGTTGACCTCAGTTTCCAAGTCAACTGATGCCCCTTTACTTAAGGTATCCACTTTATCTTCTATTATCGATCTTCCTGGCCAGTCTCCACTCCAAATACCACATGGTGTGGCCGGTCCCATCCTACGTCACATTGTTAGACTGCCAGATAGAGCATTACCTAAAACCCCCAGGCAAACCAAGAACCTCTTAGCAAGCATGACACTTACAAGAGCCCAGAGATGACCTCTGAGGACTTGAGGGAAAAGGCCAAGCCTTCTCTTTGGGCAGAACTAATTTTTTTTTTCAATTTCAATTTCTAGAGAGAGGTGAGGGCAGGGGGATGAGGGAGAGAGCGAGAATCTCAAGCAGGCTCCATGCTGTCAGGGTGAACCCCAACATGGTGTTCAATTCTAAGACCATGGGATCATGACCTCAGCTAAAATCAAGTGTCAGACACTCAACCCACTGAGCTACCCAGGCATCTCTGGGTAAAACTAAATTCTTTATGATACACATCAAGCTTTAAAGTGTGAGGGGGATTGTTGCCACTGGAGCATTAAGAAAGGGAAAGAAGGTACAAATGCTTGCGGTATTTCTATAAAACAGCCAGTAACTGATTGTAATTTGAATACAGGGTACTGGGCCCTTGAAGATGGGAGTGGCTGGAGAAAAACCTGATTGTGAAGGCCCTGATGAGATATTAAGGACTTCTGTATCAAGAGCAAGTGCCATGTGGAAGATTTTTCAGAAAAGAGGGATCTAAATGAAGGACACTGTGTAATGTGAACAGCCATCTCCAACTTTATGTTTTATGAGTTCATGCTTTTGTGTATTGGATGTATTATTGTTATTTTCATGTTTATTTTTGGGAGAGTACAGTGGGGAGGGGTAGAGAGAGGGGGACAGAGGGTCAGAAGCAGGCTCCATGCTGACAGGCTGACAGCAGCGAGCCTGATGTGGGGCTCGAACCCACGAACTGCAAGATCATGACCTGAGCCGAAGTTGGACGCTCAACTGACTGAGCCACCCAGGTGCTCCTGTATTGGATTTATTTTCAAGTAGCACAATTTGTATTTATAAGAAAGGGAGAAATGCCCCTTTTCTATAGGAATGCTGACAACAGAGTTAGACAATCTGCTCAGGGTAGACCAGCCAAGTTCTAGGGTGCAGGAGAGAAATTCAGGCAGGGGTGGGCCAGTAGGACTGCTTCTTCTGATTTCTTATCATCATCTGTAAAATGCAGTGTAAGTTCTGGAAAATGCAGTGATGGCAGGCCTGCAACTGGACTCCTGGCCAATAGCCCCATGTGGCTAAAACTCAAAGAACGTTGCCCTAACGTTCATCATTGAATCTTTGTTGTATTGAATGTTACAATGCTGTGCTGGTCAAGACTCAGAGACAATCTGAAACTCACTGTCTTCATTCAGGCTGCTGTAATGAAATACCACAGACCGGGTGGCTTAAATAACAGATATTTTTTCTCACATTTCTAGAACCTGGGAAATTCCAGATCAAGGTGCTGGAATATTCAGGTCTCGGTGAGGGCCCTCTACCTGGCTTGCAGACAGACATCTTCTTGTGCTAACCTCACATGGCGGAGAGAAAGAGCTCTGGTGTCTCTTCCTCCTCCTAGAAGGGCACTAGTACCATTATGGGGCCCCACTCTCATGACCTCATCTAAACCTAATTACTTCTTAAGGGCCCCATCTTGTAGCATCATCACACTGGGGGTTAGGGCTTCAACCTATGGATTTTGGGAGGGACACAAACATTTAGACTATAACACTCAACGTCATTTTCCCTATTTAGTTGAGAAGGGCCCATGGGGGCTTCCCACACAAAGGCACACTGTTGTCTGTCATTCGTTTTTAACAACAGACTTATTTCTATACAAAAGCTAACTTGAAGCTGTCTTTTTTTTTTTTAGAGAGAAAGAGAGTGCTTGTGAGCAGGGGAGGGGCAGGGAGAGAGAGAGGGAGAGGGAGAAAGAGAGAGAGAGAGAGAGAGAGAGAGAGAGAGAGAGAGAATGAATCTTAAGCAGGTTCACTCAGTGCAGAGCCTGACTCAGGGCTCCAACCCATGACCATGACATCACGACTTGAGCCAAAATCAATCAGTCTCTCAACTGACTGAGCCACCCAGGCGCCCCAAGAACGTATGTATCTTTCATTTGACAAAATTATGCCATGTTGTTCCTATAGGAAGGAAGGACTACAGGATTTCTTGGACTGAGAATGTGACTTAAATATCTCATTTATCTTTTGTGTGATCTTGTGCACATCTTCTTTCTAATTTTAATCTGTAAAATGGAAACAGCAATTATGTTTTGTTTTTTTTTTTTCTTGAGGGAGCTTACTTCACAGTGTTGTGAGGACTGAGGAATACTGAGCAAGTTACAGGCAATTGTACATGTTACTTTTCATCTACAGAGCACAAAACTACAAAACACAGCTTTCATTTTCTAGGAGGTTTGTGGCCCTCCAGGAACTGTTCAAGGACCCCTCAGTTAGAAATCACTGCTTCCTGAGGAGGCTCTGGGGAAACAAAAAATTCTAAAACCTGAGGCCCATATTCTCAAAGACCTTATGATCTAGTTAAGGAGATAAGTTTCATAGACACAAAGATAACCCCAGAAGTTGTTAGATTCAGCAGACAAAAATACAAGATTTTTAGTTAAATGTGAATTTCTGATCAACAATGAATGACTTTCTTTAGATAAGTATATCCTAAATATGTTGCCTGGGACATTCTTACACTTAGAAAAAATGACTTGTTGATCTGAGATTCAAATTTCACTGAGTATTCCATAGTCTACTGGGCAATCCTACTCCTAAGCCAAATGTGCAAATGAACGCTCTTGGGACTCACAGGAGGACCTATGTCCGTAGGCTCGCCAGGAGGCAGATGCTGAGACAGAGCTGGCAACACAAAGTTTAAGGCGCAGCGAGGCCTGCGAAGGGATGGTCAAAAAGCAGAGCTGGGTGGGGAAGCCGTCAGACAGTGATGCTATCCTGACGGAGTCAGGTCACCAGGGGCTCTGCATGGAATGTCCACTGGTGGAGTCCATGTTGGGTAGAAATAACGAGGTGTTTTGCACCACTGAGTTTCTCATTCTCCTCCCAGTTCCCACCCAAAGCAGCTTCCCTCTTAGCCAGTCACTGATGCCCCAAATTCTATAATTCAAAGGCCATTGTCACCCACCAGCAGAGTACTGGGTAGATCCTCTACCATTTCACGTTGGTGTTCTATGTTTTCATTAAATACAATTTTAGAAAAACGTTTCCAAAAAGTAGGTTAAAACTCAGGTCATGAAACAAGAACTAAAGTATGCTCTCATTCTGTGAACACATGTATCTGAGTCCACGTTTACACGCCCACATTTGCACACACACTCAGAGAAGGGGGATGGAGAGAGAAGGAAGAAAGAGAAGGGGAGAGAGAGGAACTGTTAGGATATGCACTAAAATATTAGCGATGATTATCTCTGAGCGATAGGACCATGGGAGATGTTCCTTCTGTTTGTATGTGATATGTTCTAAAGTTTCTACAACGAGGTAGTGTCATCTTTGTCTCACAGAGGCCAAATCATTATGACTTGTTTCAAAGCCACTATAACACTTCTTGGCCTTTCCTTCCCTTACCTGCAAGAATTAAGTATTTTTGTACCTGTTATATTTAAAGCATCCGTGGAAGTTGCCGTAGGAAAACACGTCACCCCTTGTTTCATTCTACTGGAGAGAGTGATGGAAGCCGTTTCCCAGGGTTCTGCTTCTTAGAACTCTGCACCTGATTGCAGTGAGAGCAGACAAAACTGATAAATGCTGGCAGTCACAATACAGATGATCTTTGCTTTTTTCCTCCCCTACACAAGAGGGGAAGAAACAGCAGCTTCCTGTTACTATATTCTTCTGTCTTTTTCAAAAAAAAATTTTTTTTTTAACGTTTATTTATTTTTGAGACAGAGAGAGACAGAGCATGAACGGGGGAGGGTCAGAGAGAGGGAGACACAGAATCTGAAACAGGCTCCAGGCTCTGAGCTGTCAGCACAGAGCCCGACGCGGGGCTTGAACTCACGGACCGCGAGATCATGACCTGAGCCGAAGTCGGCCGCTTAACCGACTGAGCCACCCAGGCACCCCTCTTCTGTCTTTTTAAAAAACATTTCACCTCTTCCTCATTCTGGGGAGCAAACACATCACTTTACTAGTAAAACACCTTGGCTTCCTGAAGAAAGTGTTTTAGATCAAGGAGCTAGATGTGGAATTGAAGAGGTTGTGACAATTTTATTTATCGGGGCTATTGATGTCTGCTGGTTTTCTCGAACCATATCAACTACTGCCTTCAGCAGCATTGTAAGAAGGAAGTAAATACTCTTGAGAAGAAAAGAGAGAACTTAAGTTCTGATTTAGTTTGGATGTTTTGGAGTTACTTCTTTGATATGGTGAATCCTGTGAGTTTGCTTTTTCTCTCACTTTAGGCAGAAAAGGTAAAATAAGACAAATTAGAAAGAAAGAAGAAAGAAAATGCCTGATTCACTCATGAAGGATGTTTTCACCGGAGAGATCAGTAAAAGAAAACTGAAGATCTTTTAAAAGCTAAAAAACAATCTCCTTGCCTCCTCTTTCCCTGGAGGAGAGGGGCTAAGTCTTCCTAGGGGTCCAAAGAGAAAGTTCCCAACCTGCCAACGTCTGATCTGTATAACCTGGCTGACAACGGTTCTCGTTTCCAAGATGATAACATCCAAGTTTGGCTGTATAAGTTGGAACATATAGGCAAGCTGCCTTTCAGCTTTAAAGTTCCATATCGCATATGTTTTGCAGAACAATCAGAATTGGAAGGTTGCCAAAATCAAAGCAAGCTAATGATTTAGCTAAATATAAAGAAGAAGTGAACGAAAATCAAGAAGGTGGCTGCCTACTCAGCCTGGGGGAGGAGACATGGGGAAGTCTTCCTGCAAGAGGGAATTCCTTGTCTGAGTCTTAGAGGGCAAG
Source organism: Panthera leo (assembly GCF_018350215.1). Classification (NCBI taxonomy): domain Eukaryota; kingdom Metazoa; phylum Chordata; class Mammalia; order Carnivora; family Felidae; genus Panthera; species Panthera leo. The sequence goes on along the minus strand of NC_056679.1, from coordinate 100,703,107 downwards.
GAAGGGGGCGGGGGGGACGAAGGACAGCAGAAGGGGCAACTGTGCACAAGGGCTCGGCAGCAGTGGAAGGGTCTTCAGTGACTTTGGGGACCCAGAAATGGGTTGGTATAGCTGGAGGGTAAAGATGGTCACCATGAGAGTGAGGTAGAGGAAGAGCTCATGTTGATGGCTGAACACAGTAAATTAGGACATTTGGGGAGCCCATGAAGGGTATTGAGCTCTGATTTGGAATTCAGAAAAGGACTGTGACAGCAGCTCAGAAAACAGGTGTGACCTGGGGGTGGGTGGAGAGGGGGAAGCCAGAACAAGGAGAGAGACAGGCGCCTAATTGGATGGCCTGAACCAAAGCCATGGGCATAAACAGAGATGTGTTCTAGATCTATTTAGAATGCAAGACTGGAAGAACTGGATAACAAATTAAGTGGATGGGAACTAGGGTTCCGTGTGAGGGGGTTGGGTAGGATTCTGGATCAACTCCCAAGTTTCTGGCTCATGTGACTGAGGGATAACGGCATTACTCACTAAGGGCATGCAGATTAGGAGGGCAGCAAAGATGATGATTTGGGTTTTGGACATGCTGAGTTTTTCATATGTGGCGGATCGTATTTTCTAGAGATGGTCACATGCTCTTATTACATTTGGATTTCAATATGTCCACCGCTGAGAGACGGGGGGTCTATGTTCCTTCCTTCTGAACCCGGGTGGGGACTTTGTGACTGCCATGACAAATACGAAACATTCATGTGAATGGCAGAATTGATGCCATGTGATTTATAAAGCTGTATCGTAAAAATTTCACGCGCTCCTGTTCTGTTGCCCTCTTGGGATGCTTACGCTCAGGATGCAGGTGCCATATTGGGAGGATGTCCAAAATGGCACCAGGTGGAGACACCACATGCAGAGGCTCCGTGCAGTTTTCCCAGCAAACACCGAGCTTTCGACCAACAGGTCACATCAACCGTCCAACATATCCACACGATTTCAGGCCCAAACTATCAAGTTGCCTGAACCTTGAATTGTCCCCACTGAGGTCTCTGACATGCTGTATTACAGATCAGCCAGCTCTCACGTATCCCCTTTGAAATCCTGGCCCAAAGAATCTGTGAGCACAGTAAAATGGGTATTTTTTTTTTGTTTTGTTTTGTTTTGTAATTTTTTTTTACGTTTATTTATTTCTGAGACAGAGAGAGACAGAGCATGAGTGGGAGAGGGACAGAGAGAGGGAGACATAGAATCGGAAGCGGGCTCCAGGCTCTGAGCTGTCAGCACAGAGCCGGATGTGGGGCTCGAACTCACAAACTGTGAGGTCATGACCTGAGCCGAAGTCGGTCACTCAACCAACTGAGCCACCCAGGCGCCCCTAAAACGAGTGTTTTAAACAACTATGTTTTGGGGTGGTTTGCTACCTAGCAAAAGTATGTGGACTAGGACACACGCAAGATATTCATGTGAATGTGCCCAGTGACGCACGTGAGATATTCACATGAATGTGCTCGTTGAAGATTTGGCTACATGTACGGGAGCTCACAGCAGAGGTCTAGGCTGGAAATGCCGAACTGGACATCACTGGCATAAGATTATAAGTGAAAACATAGATACAAGTGGTATCCCAAACAGTGTCTTAAGTAAGAAGACAGGAAGGGACGATCCGGAATCTAAGAGCGCCCTTGTATTTAAGGAGTATTTAGAAGAAAAGAAGCATGCAGAAGAAGCTAGGAATAATACCGGTCAGGGTTTAGACAGGAAAGGAGAAATAACTAGAAGTATTTCAAACAGAGACTAAAGTGCTGACAAAAGTACTAGAAAGGCTAGGCGTCTGTGACTAGCTTCCGGGTTCACTGCCATAGCTGCGGTACGGAGTCAGAGAGCTGCAGAAACCGTTGCGATCCTGGAGAACCACCTCAGCACTGAGCTGGTGATCGGTAGGGGGGCACGGAGGCTACTCTTCTCCACAGCCCACGCCTCTGTTGCCACTGTTGGTGGGGAAAGAATAGCTTCCAACTTTCCAAATCCAATGCAATGCATCCCACTGCGTCCAGAGCACAGATTTTTACCCAGAACCCGCGTGCGAAGAGAAAGAAACGTATCCCAGGCTCCTCCTACTAGAAAGCCTACGAGGGACGGGAGAGTGAATGCTTCTTACAAAAACCAACCAAACTGAGCCAGAACACAGCCCTGTGACTCTCCAAAGACATGAGGTAGCTTGAGGTGCAGAAGAGAGTCCATTTCTATAGCGAGGACTATTGGGGAGGGGAAATTGAGGGGTAGAAGGGCAGTGGCATCTGGAGTCCAACAATCCTGAGTTCACATCCCCGTTCAGTCATGTACTATGGGGTTCACCACCCTTCCTTCCAGGCTTCTGTTTCCCCAGTTGTCAAACAGGCAAGAAAAAAAAAAAAACTACAAACACTGCAGTGTTGTTGGGAGAACAGAGAACAGTATGTGTTGGGTGTTGAGCACAGAATGGAACACGGAGACAGACATAGATGGTGGCTTGTGTTATTCTTAAGGCGCTAAGTGTGGCGTAATACAATCCAGCAGCGGGAAGGTCCTTGTCCCTAAGGGGGGCAGGTGCGGGGGAGGGTTCCATCTACTTGGATGAAGGGCAACACATTGGGGAAGCAGAAGCTTCCCAAGTGGCGTTTTGTGAGACTTTATTCAAGAGCCCTTGATTTAACACTGCTCCTTCAGATATCTCTAGATAAAAGATGACTTATACCCCCTTACAAAGTTAATTTCCACACATACTTTGAAGGGTGAAAGGAAGCGGCTGAAACAACAACCACAAAAGTTGCCAAGACATTAGGTTAAAGCGGCTGGTACCAAACTGGCAAGTTTCAGAACTGACTCCATCTCTCCTTACGTGGTAAGCTTGCTCTGATCCTAGGGGGTGGCTCGCTTAGCCTAGTATATCTTGTGAATGCCACGCTGTTTCTGCTTCCACCTGCATCAGTCCCATGGCTAAGTGAGAGTCCAAAAGATGGAAGAGTCCAAATCTAGTGTGTAAGATTGAAGAATGCTTAGCACAGTGTAGTAGAAAGATCACTGCTCGATTTTGATCCAGGTGATGCTACTTTTACGCTAGGTCACCACAGCTACATTCTGAACATCACTGAGCCTCAGGAGTCCTTACTTATACAATAGAAAACATGGACTCGCTACCTTGCAGGATGATTGTGGAGATAAAACGAAATCGGTAATTGGGGATGCTTGGGGGGCTCAGCCCGTGTGGGCACCAGACTCTTGATTTCAGCTCAGGCATCATCTTGCAATTGGCTTCTTGGGTTTGAGCCTCCCACTGGATTTTGTGCTAACCCTTCTCCCTCTCTCTCTCTCTCTCTCTCCCCCTCCCTTGCTCGTGCTCTCTCTCTTTCAAAATAAATAAATAAATAAACTTAAAGAAAAACAAGAAAAAAAGAAATCGGTAGTTGATGGTAGCTGCCGTTTATTGACAGGTCAGGTGATGTGTCTAAAGGCTTTGTATACATCCACTTAATTTAATCCGCAGGGTAATTTCAGGAAGATTTGTTCTAGCTAATCTGTAGACAAGGAAACTGAAGCTTAAAGAGAATAAGTAACTTGACCCAAATCACAGAGATCCCCCATGTACAGCAGAGTCAGGATTGGTACCCCTGCTGATGGAAGGGCCTCGCATGGGGTCTGGCATGCAGTAAGTGCTCAGGACATGGAAAAGGATATTTTTTTACTAGTCCAGCCCACCCCCTCCTTTGACAGCCCCCAAACTGATTCACAGAGACTTGCCAAGGATGAGCTTGGGCTACGGTTGTATCTTATGTCTCCTCATTCTGAGTCCAGTGCTTTTTACCTTCACCTAAGCTGTCCTCCCCATATCAAACCCCGTTCTAGGAAGACTGTAAACGGAGCTTGGCCTGGCTGGAGATGCAAGGTTACATGTGCATGCCAACAGCGCTCTCTGCTGGCCAGTAAGGGAACTGCATGGGGGCCTGAGGACGGTTGATAATTACCGTAACCTTGCTGTCTCCACAGCCCAGGACTATGTCCTCCTCCTTGCTTTTCTTCATTTTCATTTTCATTTTTTTATTTTTATGGGAACCCTTGTGCCCTTATATCTTTATTTTATTTTACTAGAAATGTATCCTTGGTCTTGGAAAACCCTGTGATCCTGCCCCCAAGGAGATGGACCCAATCTTAGGGGGTTCCCCTGATTGTCATCTAAGATTCTAGCAGGCTGTCGCCAACCGCCTGGCTCGCTGTTACTGACAATCGCTACCTCGGTGAGTACGCTAACCAAAGTCATTAGTTTCAGGTGTGCTGGTGAATGAGGCCGTACCAGGAACACGAGCGTGTAAAGAAAGAAGTTTATGGCGGAGAGTTTGTCTCGTCTCAATACTGCAAAAGTCATGCGGAAGAACCAATCTGAGCATACAAGGCTACGTTTGACTCCAGCCTAGGTTTCGTACTTCTGTATCCACCAAGCTAAACAGATGTGCAGGCATATATTCTGTAATGAAAAAACCCAGAATCTTTTGGCATCTAACTCCACAGATAAAATAGATGGTATTTAGCGACCACTATGTATTTAGTTACTAATGTTTTGAGCAAGTGCTGGTGTTTCTAAGTGATGAACACACTGATAGTCAAATCCCTGCTCTCGCTGAGAGTTTGCAGGGACATAGTAGGTTATGTGCACGGCATGGTGCCTGCCACTCAGAAAGCAATTAAACAGGAGGTGCTAGAACAGACAAGGCAAAACCAAGCCATTATCTTCCCGGGACTAGCACACACTCCCCAATCTCCTAAATTCCTTCTACAGACTGAGCGCTGGCAGGGTCTCAGAAAGACAATCTGGCTGCTGGTCATTTCATCCCAAGCTCCAATCCCTTGCCCTCAACAGCCTTCTCATGGCATCAGAAACAAACCTGTGATTTTAAATATCCTCCCCTTCAATCCTCCTGCAATTACCAAGAGAGTTTGCTTTTCTACCCTTGATTTTCAAATTAAAGATAATTCACCCAAACTTTTCCTTGAGAGCTCTCGTCCAGAAAAGGAAGGAAGATGGGGCTCCAGGGAGGAAAGGAACTCAATTATAGCAGTGACAGAACCTGCCAATACCGGCCTGGATGCAGTTTTCCGTCTTATTTTCACGAGCAGGGACCAGGCAAAGTCCCAATGATGTATACAATTCTACGGGAGTTTCTGTTACTACTTCAAGGCTGACTGTATTTATATAATCATTTCATTGAAAGGGGTTATTAGGCTAAGAGCACAGACTAAGACAGTCCTGGGATCACAGCCACATCCATCACCCACTCAATGGGCAGTTTTGGATAATTTAACTTCTTTGAATCCAACGCTCAAATAGTGATAATGGTAACAAGATTTCTCCCAGCAGCTCTCGCAAGGTCTGTAGAAGCAAATGTCTGGAACTGCTGGTAATTATATCTGGCAAAGTATATAAGCATTTGATATTTATTCAACAAAAATTGATTGAGTACCTACAATGTGCCAGGTACCTACAATGTGCCGATCCAAGTTCTGGGGATTCCGTGGTGAATGCATGAAATGGCCAGCATCCTGCCCTTAGAGAGCCCACAGTCTAGCTGGGGGAGACAGATGCTAAACTTGTGAGATACATCTGGAGGGGTGCACTGTGAAGGAAAAAGAAGAGTAAAGGCTACGTGATGACCTGGGCACTTTTTGACAGAGGGAAAGCTTTTCTGGTTATTTTTGTTTGTTTGTTTGTTTGTTTGTTTTTTTGACAGGAAAGTCTTCTCTGGGAAAACGGCATTTGGGAAGAGGCGTTAAGGGAATTGCGGAAGACAAGCCCTGGGGATGATAACCACAGGAGGAGTGTTCCAAAGGGATCGGCACATACCAGGCTCGGAAGCAGGTGCATGCTAAGACCTGGAGTGACAGCAGGCGAGCATGGCTGGAATGACGGGGGCAAGGCGGGGGAGTCAGCTCATGTGTGCAGGCGGGATCTGCAAGGTCACGGGAAGGACCACTCAATGAATGACGATGGTTTTCGGGCCAAAGATCCAGACGAGGCCACCATGGTTTTCTTTTTTCTTGGCTTCTTCTCATTCGCCTCTTTTACACCTGGCGCAGTCATAGTAAGTGTCTGCATCCAGCAGCGACCTTGAAAATTATTCTACTTCATGGCTGTCATGTGACCTCTCCTTGATCCTGGAGATCTTAAAGCCTTCCAACAGCTGGAGCTCGTGTTGTCTGGGTTAGAGACGCCTCTGAAGGAACTCTATCCCGGCATTCCTTCTGCCTTCTCTATTCAGTACCACCATCAATATCATTATTAATATTAACTGCTTTCTAACAATAGCCTATTTTCTTGACTGCCCAGAGAAGGCGTTATAATGACACATTTGAAAACTTCAATGATTAGAGTTGAGCAAATTAACCCAGGTTGCTTGGCTCATCCAACAGGCAGGAGGGTCGCACTTGCCTTTCCCCAGGAACAACAACTAAAGCTATGGATTCCTTCTTTCCTTCAGTCCACAGAAGTAAATATTTTATTTTCAAACTTGAGAAATATCTCAGAGAGTGATCCTGAAAATGTAAACCTGTCTATCAAGAATGTGTTTGGTGACACAAAACAGACGGCTCAAGCTACGGGAATCATCTTATCAGAAGAGGAATCTTGTTTTGAAGGATATTTGTGTTTAATTCCTGTGTGTGTGGTGTGTGTGTATAGGCATATACGTACGTATACACACACACACTCACATATGTACATGCCTAACAAATTATCCCAAAGCTTAGTGACTTAAAACAACAAATATAGCTTGTATGTTCTGTAGCCCAGGAACCCAGGCACAGCACATCCGGGTGGCTGTGGCTCATGGTCTGTTACGTAGCTGCGATCAAGCTGTTGGCTGAGGCTTTAGCCATCTTGAGGTTTGACTAGGGAAGGATCAGCTTCCAAAGTCACATATACTCACATATACATATTCAGTCTGTGGTAGCCTCCAGGATGGGCTTCCAATAATCCCTCCTCCCCTAGAATTCTTGCCCTTGTGAAAATCACCCACTCTTCTGTGTGGACTGGCCCTCGTGACTTGATTCCAGCAAATAGAAAAGCGAAGAGACATCACTTCTGAGTTTGTGTGCCAAAGACTGTGGCTTCTGTCTTGAGGACCTTTGACTCTCTAACTTGTTCCCTCTGAGGGAAGCCAGCGGCCATGTTGTGGGCTGCCTCATGAAGAAGCCCACTTGGTAAAGGACAAGTGCCTTCGTCCAACAGCCAGTGAGGACCTGAGGCCTCCAAGTGAATGATGCTTCCCCAGTGAAGCCTTACACTCTGGATGTAGCCCCAGAGAAGGCTACAGTCTTAGCTGACAGCTTGATCTCAGTCTCCTAACAGGCCACGAACCAGAGGCACCTTGATGAGCTGTGTCTGGATTCATGACCCACAGAATCTGTAAGATAATATTTATGAAGCCACTAAGCTTTGGGATAATTTGTTATTTAGTAACAGAAAACCAACTGATAGCTCATAAAGAAAAATTTTTTCCCTTCTAGCTTTTTCTTGACATCCTGGTTCAAAGAAATATTTTAGGAACATTATGCTTACTAAGAGCACTAGATTTGCATTATGACTCCAGAAATCTAAGCCCAAAGACCAAGGGTCTAGGATCTTTTACTACAGAGACTGAAAAGCAAGTAAACAAAACATTTTAAGTGAAAAAATAGTATAACAGATGCTTTAAAATTGTTTCCACTATTATTCACTGCTTTGAAATATATTAAAACATAATTAAACAGTACATTCAGTTCAGCACTGATTGGCATTTATATCACATGCCACATGGGGGACAGGTGCAGAGGGTACAAGTTGACACATGGCTCTGCCCAGTATCTTGCAGCCAAGTTCATAGTTGCCACACCAAATAATCTCGACAGTATTATCACCACCATGTACCAGGCCTAGAGAAAGTTCCTGATTCCTTCTAAGAAGATTTGTATGATTTGGATTAAAATGTCAATTTTAATTTGGACATTAAAATGTCCAAAGGGACACCTGGGTGGCTCAGTCGGCTAAGCATCTGACTTTAGCTCATGTCATGATCTCACAGTTCCTGGGTTCGAGGCCCACGTTGGGCTCTGTGCTGACAGGTCAGAGCCTGGAGCCTGCTTGAGATTCTGTGTGTGTCTCTCTCTCTACCCCTCCTCCACTCACATTCTCTCTCTCCCCAAAATGAATAAACTTCAAAAAAAAATTAGAAAATAATAAAATGTCAATACTACCCAAAGCAATCCTCATATCCAATGCAATCTCTATCAAAATAACACCAGCATTCTTCACAGAGCTAGAACAAACAATCCTAAAATTTGTATGGAACCAGAAAAGACCCTGAATAGCCAAAGCAATCTTGAAAAAGAAAACCAAAGCAGCAGGCATCATAGTCCTGGACTTCAAGCTATATTACAAAGCTGTAATCATCAAAACAGTATGGTACTGGCATAAAAACTGACACTCAGATGAATGGAACAGAATAGAGAACCCAGAAATGGACCCACAAACGTATGGCCAACTAATCTTTGACGAAGCAGGAAAGAATATCCAATGGAATAAAGACAGTCTCTTTAGCAAGTGGTGCTGGGAAAACTGGACAGTGACGTGCAGAAGAATGAACCTGGACCACTTTCTTACACCATATACAAAAATAAACTCAGAATGGTTGAAAGACCTAAACGTAAGACAAGAAGCCATTAAAATCCTCGAGGAGAAAGCAGGCAAAAACCTCTTTGACCTCGGCTGCAGCAACTTCTTACTCAACACATCTCCAGAGGCAAGGGAAACAACAGCAAAAATGAACCATTGGGACTTCATCAAAATAAAAAGCTTCTGCACAGCAAAGGAAACAATCAGCAAAACTAAAAGGCAACTGACTGAATGGGAGAAGATATTTGCAAATGACATATCAGATAAAGAGTTAGTATCCAAAATCTATAAAGAACACCCAAAAACACAAACAATCCAGTGAAGAAATGGGCAAAAGACATGAATAGACATTTCTCCAAAGAAGACATCCAGATGGCCAACCCACACATGAAAAAAATGCTCCACATCACTCATCATCAGGGAAATACAAATCAGAACCACGATGAGGTACCACCTCACGCCTGTCAGAATGGCTCACATTAACGACTCAGGCAACAACAGATGTTGGCGCGGATGGGGAAAAAGAGGATCTCTTTTGCACCGCTGGTGGGAATGCAAACTGGTGCAGCCACTCTGGAAAACAGTACGGAGGTTCCTCAAAAAATTAAAAATAGAACTACCCTATGACCCAGCAATTGCATTACTAGGTATTTATCCAAGGGATACAGGGATGCTGTTTTGAAGGGGCACATGCACCCCAATGTTTATTGCAGCACTATCAACAATAGCCAAAGTATGGAAAGAGCCCAAATGTCCACTGAAGGATGAATAAAGAAGATGTGGTATATATATATATATATATATATATATATATATATATATATACACATACACACACACACACACACACACACACACACACAATGGAGTATTAGTTGACAATCAAAAAGAATGAAATCTTGCCATTTGCAACTATGTGGACAGAACTAGGGGGTGTTATGGTAAGTGAAATTAGAGAAAGACAAATACCATATGACTTCACTCATATGAGGACTTTAAGACACAGAACGGATGAACATAAGGGAAGAGAAGCAAAAAGAATATAAATACAGGGAGGGGAAGAAACATAAGAAACTCTTAAATATAGAGAATAAGCAGAGGGTTGCTTGAGGGGGTGTGGGAGGGGGACATGGGCTAAATGGGTAGGGGCATTAAGGAATCTACTCCTGAAATCACTGTTGCACTATATGCTAAGTAACTTGGATGTAAATTAAACAATAAATAAATTCTTAAAAACTTTGTCAGTTCTGGTATTAGCATTTGCTCCTATAAAAAATCAGACAAGCAGAATGATAAACCATGACTTGGATCTAGAATATGGATCTGAGGCAAAAGGAGGACTGAGATATCCTCTCTTTCATTTACCTGAAAAATTCCACCAGGTGCAAAGTGGTTATAAAAGTTGTTGAAGATTCCAGAGCTAAGTAGTTACATGCGGCTGTAGGGAAGGGTTTTACTCCGGTGCAGGCACTTGCCTACTGATAAACAGCTGGAGGTAAAACAAAAAATATCCCCGGAATCAGTGAAATGGCAGCAAAGCAAATAGCTTTGTTTATGGAGGGAAAAGGGCCCCGGATAAACATAATAAATAAACCAAAAATAAGAAGCACTGACATAATCATGAGAACTCACATAAACAGACCTGGATTTCTGCAAATTATATTTACTTCACTAAATGTGAATGCAATACTGCTAAGGCTTATTTAAAGAGTCAGGAAGCAAATGAGACTAGAATTAAACCAGATACGCTGGCCAGGATGCCTTTAAAACTTGCTTTCCGAGTCATAAAAATAGTTTGGAAATCCAATGACCTAAAAACTATGGAAAACCAAAGCTCATAATAAATATGTGTTTATCTCTAGTTTCAGCTCTTAGTCTGTGATCTATGTGCACATACAATGAGTAGTCTAGGCATCGAAGATTTGTTCGCCAAGAGACCTTCATAACTTTTCCAGAGCATTTACTGCTCTGTATGTGTCCTTCTTCCTCTCTCAACTATGAACCCCCTGGAAAGGGGTCTAATTCATTTCTTCAGTTCCCAAGTAGTCCCATTCCTGGCACACAGTAGATGATCACCATCTGCCAAATGAATAAATGACAAAGTAAAGAAGCAGATGGAGAACTTGTTCGAAGCTTCCATGCTATAATCCTTCAAGAGAGGACCACCTCACCTGACCTTTACTTTCCCCACAAAGGACCACCATCCTTGATGTGAACTGCAGGGGTCTCCCCCATGGACGAGGACTCTACTCTAAATCTGCTACCATCACCTTGAATCTTTCCATCTTGAATTGCTCTCTCTACCCTGCCTCCTTTACCCAGTTCTTCTATTTCTTCTGCGCTGTGCAGGGTTTCCAACATAGCATTGCCACGACGGGGTGTGCGGACAGAGCCGAGACAGAGGTTTTCTGTCCATCCGCCACTGTGGGGTCAACTGTTACCCAGAATTACTTTTATCTTGTTGCATGACTTGAGGAAAATCAATCAGAGCCCAATTAACTGAACAAGAAATAAATCTAACTTATCCTATTTAACTTAGCGTGTTCAGGAGATTTTAACTGGTACAGAACTTTTAGAATCCTGTTATGAACAGGGTGTCTTGACTAAAAAGAAAAATGATTTACTATGGGATCATTTAAAAGGATGGACTAGGGGTGCCTGGGTGGCTCCATCGGTTAAGCATCTGACTTCAGCTCAAGCCATGAACTCACGGTTGGTGAGTTTGAGCCCTGTGTGCTGACAGCTCAGAGCCTGGAGCCTGCTTCAGATTCTGTGTCTTCCTCTCTCTCTGCTCCTCCCCTCATCATGCTCTCTCAAAAATAAATAAATGTTAGAAAAAATTGGAAAAAAAAAGTGGCCTAAATATATCAAAGTAGTTGTTGACATACAGGCACTTTCTGAACTTTGGCTCAAAGCACTACCCTGTGGCCACTCCCTCAGCTCTTTTACTGCCCTTCCATTAAAGGTCTTGAAGCATACCTTCTGTTTCTTATATGACCTCTGAAGGAGGAAGCCACCACTTTACAGAATGGAAAACTGAACTGTCATAGCTGGTTTCTTAATCTGGCACAGAGACGGCCAATAAGTAAGTCCTTCATGGCACAGAGTTGTCAATCAGTCATGAAGCTCCCTTCTGTTAGGTTTGGGCATGACCCAGCATCGTTTTCACTACAGCTAAGTATAGCTACACCAATTGGTGGCCTGTGGGAAGATATGTACGTACCACCCCTGAGGACACAGGGCAAATGCTAGTCGTGGCCACGGAGAGCCTGTCCTGTAGGCATCTTAGCAACCGGGGCCCGCAAGTTTCCTACATGAGCACCTTGAAACTCAGTGAGATTGTCAACTGACCAAGATTATGCAGCAAATGGAAGGCACAGCACAGTACAGTTCGAACATGTCTAAGCTGCAACTCTTCAACAGTACTGGGTCACTTTCCTTTTCACCTCGGTTTTGTGTGCCATGTTCCTAAGGGAGAGCATCTGGGAGAGACAAACAGAGCTAAAGCCTCAGTATTTTTCCTGATTGTTCACTGCCCTTCTCTAACCTCTTTGCCAAGTTATGGCTACATAACCATTATGTTACCTTCAAACGCCTTGCTGTCTAGAGCCCAAAGTTCAGAGTCTTGTATACCCCTTGCCCCACTCTTGACAGGCACTCCTCTCTATTTCCCCAACTATGGGTCTGCACAAGTGTTTTCATCATGAAGCCTTTCATAATAAGCTCGAGACTCTTGCCTTCCAGAATATATCCAAAAAAACACAAAGAGCTGAAATCAAGAAATGTGTGAGTCCACAAATAATTTTGGAAATAGGTGACAAGGCAGTCAGAGCCCTTGTAGTTTTATAGGAGAGATATTACCAAACACGTATTTTAGAAACCCTTCCAGAGCAAAGAAAAATGGAGAGCTTCTCACCTTAGTCTGTGCGGCGAGACAAAATGCCTCCTCCCGAAGTGAAGAGAGCAAAACACACAGGTAAGCAAACAAACAAAAACAGCAAACCCCAAACGAACCAAAGGGTTCTTACCCCTTTCATCTTGCCACCTTCCTGAGGACTCACTTTAGGGCCTCAGGACGCAGGTCGGTCACAGATCTCATCAGTGGAATGAGCCTGATTGGTGGTCCACTTGGAGGACAGTGGGCCAAGGGAAAGGGGACTAGAGCTTGGTGGGCATTTCCAACTGCCAAGGACAATGAGTTACTGTTTTAGTGGGGGCACTGTCAGAAAAATAATTCTCTTTTCCCCAACAGCAGAGTCTCTTTTCCCCAACAGCAATTGGCTCAAGACACCAAATATTTTTTTAAATGTTTATTTATTTTGAGAGAGACAGAGAGCGTGCGCACAAGTGCGGTAGGGATAGAGACAGAGAGAGAGAGAGGGGAGAGAGAGAAAATCCCAACCAGGCTCCGCGCTGTCAGCACAGAGCCTGACACGTGGCTTGAACTCATGAACAGTGAGACCATGGCCTGAGCCGAAATCAAGAGTCCGACACTTCACCGACTGAGCCACCCAAGAGCCCCAATCCCATGAATTTAAAAAATTCGTTTCGCTCCCACTTTGTGGCACATATTGTAAGGAGAAGCCTTCAGAGAGTTTAAAATCCAGAAATTAGAAACTAGTTCTTTAAAAAACGATGCCAGATATCAGAATAGCTTTGTGTATCTGTTCCTTACAGGCAGTGTTTTGGTATTTAAGAATCTAACATACTTTTGAGTCAAAAAAAAAAAAAAATCCTACAGATGAATTCCAATCAAACTCTCCTTTGCCTTGGCTGTGTTCAATTGCTTTCCTCCAAAAAAAAAAAAAAAAAAAAAAAGAAAGAAAGAAAGAAAGAAAGAAAGAAAAAGAGAAAAAGAAATTTTATCTAGTGTTGCTTTTGTGTCTCGGTCAAGAGCCCCAGGATCTGACGGAGGAGATGTGGAAACTCATGCCTTCACACACAGACAACGGTGTGTTTGCTCAGGCTTCCGGGGCTGAGGCTCTGGACAGGGGCTGGACCTCGTCAAAACATCCTCCTCGGACTTGCACACTCCGGTAAAGCTGCTCCTTACCATTTAGAAACAGGCAAGGAAAAGGAAGACGTAGGACAGGAGGTGGAGGAAGAGGAAAGAAAGACAGCAGCAGTAGAAGAAGAAATTAAACCCAAACAAAGAGTTCCACCCTGGTTGTTTTCCTCCGGAGGCTCTGGGCTTTGTGAATTGTTGCTGAAAGAGACATTCGCCTGCTGATGTCTCAAGCTCTGTCTCCCTCTGGTGACCACTCTTACTATCTCCAGATTGCGGCACAGTCCGCGGCCATCCTTGTTTTTCTAGAAGCTGTGCTCTTCACTGATAAAAATACTCACTTTTCCCCTCCGAAGACTCGAAAGGGGGCTGCGGGGGGGGGGGGGGGCAGCCGCGTAACAACGACCAGCTCTGCCAGCTACTAGGAAGCATTGGGTGTTCCTGAAGCTCTGCGAGTTTCCTCATTGCAAAATGAGGGTGTGAGTTGCACTATGCGAGACCAGAGGCTGCTGTGAGGACCAAACACGACACTCCCTGTCAGCACTTGGCGCTTCGCCTGGCAGAGGGAACACATGTTTCTGTGGTTCCGGGAACCCAGAAAGTGGGGTGGGTGAAGACACTCTTTGTCTTTTGGGGAGCATGGCTTTTCCAACAAGCCGAAAGCATCTGCAAAAGAGGCATTGGCTACGCAAGACTGGGGGCGGATCTTTATATTAGGAGTCAGTTTCCTTGTGGGAATTCACAGCTAGTATTTTCAACTCAAATTGTAGGTGGTACAAAGCAGACAAAAAACGGATTACCCTCGCCCCCCCCCCCCCCCCTTCCCCACCCCCGATCCTGGTCGTTAGAAGAATTTAGAGATTCCTGTCTCAGGGAGATTCCAGAGTCTGACTCTTTGGGTCAAATCCTGATCCCACCATTTTTCAGCTGTTTGACTTTGGGCAAGGGATTCGGCTTTTCTGAGCCTTAGCCTCCTCCTCTCTAAAGTGGGAATAAGACTGCTTTTGCTGTCGGCTCCCACTGTGTTCTTGGGAGGATTACACACGACCCGCCACAGGAAGCATCTAGTATCTGCTCGTGCAGAGGAAGCCCTCAGCATATGTTACATATTATCAACTCCAATGCAAGCTGAGTTTTTCACTCTCCAAGGAAGATCTGAGCCCAGCATCAAGGGAGAAAGCTTGCTAACCATACAGAAATTTTGGAAGCAACGGGGTTAGCAGGAAGGAAGCCTGCGTTTCTTAAAAAAAAACAAAAAGTGGTTTTTCAGAATTAGCTGCATATTGGAATTGCCTGGGGAGCTTTAAAAAAATGTCAGTACCTGGGCTCCACCCTCTGACGTTCTGGTGAACTTGGTCTGGGGTGTGGTCTGACATTGAGATTCGTAAAAGTTCCCCCAGATGATTAAAATACGCACCCAAGTTTGGGAACGCAGCGTGTAGCTTTCTATACACCTGCATGATATTAGGTTGTTGAAAAAAAAATTTTTTTTAGAAAAAGACTTTTTTTTGCACCTTCATGCAAAATCTGCTAGAGTGTACAAGCTAAAAAGCAAAATGTTAAGAACAGAGTGTTTTTGTAGTTAGAGCAGTGTGACTGGCTTCAAGGATCATGTAAAGCAATGGAAACAGACACCGAGGTCCCAGCAAGTATTTGTGCAAATTGTGAGGCTCTTTGGGGTCATAAATGTGTCCCCATTCTCTCAAACCCCCCTTTATTTACACAGAGGGCAGATGGCCACTGCTATCCCTTGGAGAACTAAAAGCTGGGGTAAGTTGTCCGTACATGTGCACATGTCAACCTGAGTCAACAGCCAACAGTGAGGGAAGCTTGAAAGGGGTAGGGTGGGGGTCCATGGGAAGAGGAGAGGGAACCCCCCAGTGTTTATGTGTTCGAGGCCCAGAGCCCATCTGAAAATAACTGAGGGTAAGGGAGGTGGCCATCAGCCAGCCCTCAGGCATGAGCCTCTCTGGCTAAGGGGAGTTTGGCGTGGTGGGGAGAATACAGCTTTCCAGCTGAGGCAGTACAGGCACATGGAGAGATGTCCACCCTGAGGGGACAGAGGGACACATATCTAGTGAGTCTGGGGACAGCAATTAGCAGTTGGATGGAGGGAAACTTTCCAAAACAACCATGACGTGTCCCTTTTCTCACACAGCATGGACTCTGGAGCCAGATTACCTGAGTTTGAATCCCAGTTCTACCACTCTGTGACCCCAGCATGCTACTTAACTTTGCAAGGCCTCAGTTTTCCCATCTGTAAAATGGCAATGATAGTAACACTCACTTCACTGACTTGGTGAGAGGGTTAAATAAAATAATCCATGCGAAGTGCTTTGGATGGTGTTTAGGACATGCTGAGGGACCTAGTAAGTGTTAGTATTTTTATGACTTCCAGTCCAGCTCTGAAGAAACAGTTTTTAAGTCTTTCAAAAGGAAAGTGTTATTAAAAAGCAAAACTGTAGAGAGTAATTTTTGGTTTGTGGAGAGATTTTGTTTTCATATTTATTTATTTTTGAGAGAGGGGGAAAGAGGCAGACAGAGAGGAAGACACAGAATCTGAGGCAGGCTCCAGGCTTTGAGCCATCAGCACAGAGCCCGATGCCGGGCTCGAACTCACGAACCATGAGATCATGACCTGAGCCGAAGTCAGACGCTTAACCGACTGAGCCCCCCAGGTGCCCCTGTGGAGAGTTTTTATACCCTTGCAATGAGGACCCTTCCTTAGACATGTGGGGGAGGTGCAATGGCTGAAACCAAACTAGGAAGAGAATGCCAGCCTGGCCAAAGTTAGCTGGTGTCCTCCAAAGTGACAGCCAGAGACATTGCAGGGAAAACAGAGGCAGAGCCACAAATTTTCACCTCAAGTAGAACTTTATGGGCTTCAAGGAGAATTCCCAGCTACATTGGGAAGCAGGGATAGGAATAAGTTTCTAAGTTTGGTTGTTGGGGTGACTGAAAATGACTGTTGAAGCGTGAGGGCTATTAAATCTGAAGGCAGAGCAACTCCTCACACTGTGTCATCTTTGGGGGCAATCCTGCTGCACGAAAGTTCAAGAGCAACCCCAGAGGTCTTGGGAACTATCTGAATGTGGGATATGATGAAATTCTCAAGGAGACACCCAAACCCTCATCATTTGCCGTGACAAACTGACAGGTTCTATGACTTTTTTTTTTTTTTAAGTAGGGTTCACGTCCAGTGTAGAGCCCAATGTGGGGCTTGAACTCATCCCTGAGATCATGACCTGATCAAGAGTTGGATGCTTAACCGACTGAGCCACCCAGGAGCCCCGACTCTATGACTTTTCTCATACCACCCTGGAGTTGGGGGGCAGGTCCCTGCTGATTGTCAGAGTCAGACATCTCAGTCAGATATTTGGCCAGAGGTGTTAGAGTAACCAATTCCACATCTACTCAAGCAATGGTTAATGGATTCACCAAAAAGCTCTGGCCCAGAGAAGAGTCTAGAAACAGTACAAATCAGATGCTAAACGTAGTATGATGAAAGAAAAACTGTGTAAGGGTATCTGTTAGTGAAGCCCTCATATAAACTTTTCTCAGGAAAGGTTTTGCAAGAGGCTTCAAAGTTTTTAAAATTAATTAACATTTTATATTCAGCATCCTACGAGTTTCACATCTGCCACTGATTTTCTGACTAATTAGAGAAGCTGTTGGTAGAGGGATTGTTCGATGTTTGCACAGTACAAATTAGGGCATAATTACAAGGCAGGATGTATGCTAATGAGAAGCAAGGCTGATAAACCAGTGTTTACACCCACAGAAGAATTCTCCTTCTTGTGGTTCTTTGAGCTCATTCCTGTTAGAATCCTTTATGAGTAAGGGTACAAATCCCTTTTGATAGTCTGGTGGGAGTTGTTTGGAACTATACAATCTTTGGAAGAAGACCTGCCCTCAAAAGCCCATGGAGATTTGTAGCTGTGCACCACCTGTTCTCAAGTGTAATCAGGTGAGCCCTAAGACCTCTTCCATTTCTACCTGAGAGTTATTTTGGAATGCTCCCAGATACGCATCTTTTAAAAAAAAAAGTTCACTTATTTTGAGACAGAGGGAGAGCACAGGGGAGGGAGAGAGAGAACCCCAAGCAGATTCCATGCTGTCAGCACAGAGCCCAGTGTGGGGCTCAGTCTCACAAAGCATGAGATCATGACCTGAGCCTAGATCAAGAGTCTGACGCTTAACCAACCAAGCCACCCAGGCGCCCTCCATATGCATCTTTTTTTTTTTAATGTTTATTTATTTTTGAGACAGAGAGAGACAGAGCATGAATGGCGGAGGGGCAGAGAGAGAGGGAGACACAGAATCGGAAGCAGGCTTCAGGCTCTGAGCCATCAGCCCAGAGCCTGACTCGGGGCTCAAACTCACGAACCGTGAGATCGTGACCTGAGCTGAAGTCGGACGGTCAACCGACTGAGCCACCCAGGCGTCCCCCTCCATATGCATCTTAAAGAATCTTTTCTCTTTGTGGAATCTCCAGCCTGGCAGAGGCCAAAGAGATCCTGGCTCCCATGGAGGGCAAAGCAGGCACTTGCCTTGTTCCCATTATTGCTTGGCCATTTTGTCTAACTCATGCTGTGAAGACTGATTCAATTCGAAACAAATAAGGAGCATGAGCTGTTTGGCTAACACACAGTAGTTTGTCAGACATGGTAACAGGTGAAACGTAAGGCATTTCACTGGCTCACAAACAACTACCTTATTGAAGAAGTAAAAACATACACTGAAAGCCAATAGCAGATAGGATATGGGCGGTTGTCAAAATGAGGCCTCTGTGAAGGTTTCTGAGGCCAGAATGCCTGCCCCAGCATCAGAAGAGAGCAGTGACAGTGATGAGAACCTTCACTCCTTGAAGCAGGGAGAACTCCTCTGGTATCCCTGCTACCCTGTGGTTCTGCAGAAGGAAACTTTGTAGAGGCAACTGCCAAGGGGTGGCCTGTCAAAAGTCATGACCTGTGGGTCCCAGGTGATACCAGCGTGTTGTTGATGCAATTGCCATTTTCTTCTCTTAGGGGACCCCTGCCCACTGTCATCTAGACCATCCTACAGGCATCTGCAACCCCTATAGATATGTCCTGATTCTCTAAGCCTGAGAGCCTTTCCTGAAGCTTTATGGATTTGGCCACACTAACCATCAGGTTCTTTGATCCACCACTGGTTAGGAGGTTCTCAGCAGCTGCCTTGGCCTGCTTTCCCATGTCTAGTGGGTTTGCACCAATGTCTCATACAACTTACCATGCCTGTGGGCTGCCTTGTATATTCAGAGTCCACAGAGGCTAGACAGGAAACACACAGGACAGTGGAGACACTGGCAAACGAGAAGCACCTGCTATTTCTACAGAAACTAGCCACCACTTGGCTTCAGCCACTTGAGAATGTGCACTAAGCATTACCAGATCTTTCTGATTCTTGGATTCATAGGAGACATCGGCCAATTGGTAGAAAGGTTCACAAATTGAAAAGTTTGCAAAACTGCAAATCAAATAAAATAACACACATCCATTAAACTCTTATTGGATTCATTCTACATGTGGTCTATATGGAATCTGCCTTAGGCTGACAATCTCCATCTCAACAAATGCCAACAGAAAGTGCCAAAAGAATTCAGAGGTAGGTGATCCAGGCATAAGCTGGAAGAGTCGTGGAAGACTGAGAAGGAATGTGACAATTCTGTTGCTTTGTGCCAAAGATGTGACCTCTGGTGCCCTGTTTATTACTCATTTTTCCCATTCTAAAAAAAATTTTAAATTATGGAATATTTTAAATTTCAAAAATATTCTATTAATCTAAGGCCATATTATGTCTCTGTTCCTAGAAAGCTCTTCCTGGCAGTTCACGCATCTTCTTTATGACGTAGTATGTTGGGATAGACGTAAATCGATCCTTCAGGCGAAATAAACTTTTTACAACTCAGGAATGTTAACACATAACATTTAAAGGATATAGTAGAGTTACCTTCTACCCAAAGAACGTTTACTCTCAAAAGACATATTCGTAGCTGAATGTTGCCTTCAGGAACTGGAAATGTCTCATTTTCACCAAAAGCTTGTATATGAAATAAGACTACACTGATAATTAGAAGACAGTTAGGAAATAATTCCTTTTTTATATGACAGGGAAGGGATGCTTCTGTAATACTATGCATCTTTTTTGTTATAACATTAAAAAGAGTTTTTGTATGCTTATTTGAGAGAGTGAGAGAGAGAGAAAGAGCATGAGTGGAGGAGGGGCAGAGAGAGAGTGGTGGGGGGTGGGGTGGGATTTCAAGCAGGCTCTGTGCTGACACAGTGCACGGCTTGGCATGGGGCTTGAAGCCACAAATGATGAGATCATGACCTGAGCTGAAATCAAGAGTCAGATGCTTAACCAGCTGAGCCACCCAGGTGCCCCTGTTAGAACATTTGTAAAAGAGAAAATTGCTCTAAAAATTTTTTTTTTAATGTTCATTTCTGAGACGGAGAGAGACAGAGCACGAGTGGGGGAGGGGCAGAGAGAGAGAGGGAGACACAGAATCAGAAGCGGCTCCGGGCTCCGAGCTGTCAGCACAGAGCCCGACGTGGGGCTCGAACTCACAAACCATGAGATCATGACCTGAGCCGAAGTCGGTCGCTTGACTGACTGAGCCACCCAGGCGCCCCCAGAGAACATTGCTTTTAAATTTTATAATGGTCACAATGACATATTAAAGGGATTTGTTTTTCCTGGTACATTTCTTATATTCTTTCTCATTAGAAAAATTAATTTATCCCCAGCAAAATTCACTCTATTTCGTGCCCAGTTTTATCAAGCGTGTGCAGCTGCGGTATCTCTTGACACTGGAAACTCTCAAAACTAGATTCATTAGTTGCTTCCATTTACTCTTTTCACTCAGTTAACTGTTTCAGCTTCTGTTATGTACCAGGCAGTGGGAATACAAAGGAGCAAAGACACAGCCCCAGCTTTCAAGGAGCTTTCTGTTTTATAGACCAGCTAGACATTCGAAAGTGACAATGTGGTAAGACAACTGCTACCAAGGATATCTGCCCAGGTATAACTCTCATTTATTCATTTCGCTAATGTAATCTGATCCAGCCATCAGTACCAGGCCCGCCAGTGTGTTGACAGTGTGACAGTAGGTGACAGAGCTGGGAGCCCCTAGACACACAAAGGGGGGTCCTGTGCTAGAGAAGGACTGAAGCCCCGGGACCTGGACAAAGCCACAGCTTGTCCTGGGACTGGCAGGGAAGGCGTGCTGGGGCAGACAGGAGGCTCTTATGGAATTCCGTATGTAATTCCCAAATTTCAGAAGGGTTGAAGAAATTGACATGGAGAGGTACAGAAGTTGCTGAGTAGAATGATGTATGACTGGTTAATGGTGAAGAAAACATGAGAGAGAGCATCTACACTCAATTACAGTCCAAGAAACCTTCTGCTTTTCATGCTCCAAGCAGGCATAGAAAAACGGGTGTCTTGCTGACAGATTCCATGATCCATGCATTG
Organism: Panthera leo; assembly: GCF_018350215.1. Classification (NCBI taxonomy): domain Eukaryota; kingdom Metazoa; phylum Chordata; class Mammalia; order Carnivora; family Felidae; genus Panthera; species Panthera leo. The sequence goes on along the minus strand of NC_056679.1, from coordinate 100,681,946 downwards.
GCAGCACCAGGGAAGCCATTTCTTAGTAGAGGGAGGACAGAGAATGGGACTGGGTGTCTGGTACCAGGCACCCTGCCTGTCCCCTGGCTGACCCAGCTCCAGGAACTGACAGCCAGAGCTGGGCCGTGGGGAAGCAGATATTGGCCCCGGCCTTACTCCCAGACAGCTATGGTGCCGAGATAAGTAGACCCCGTGGGCTGCCTTGGTTATTCCATCAAACTCAAGACAGGCTGACCGTGGTCAGGAGGCAGCCAGAGCTAAGGTTCCCTGGACTGGAATGCTTGGTTTTGTCCGGATCCATTGGCATGGATCATCTGTATCATCTACCCTGCTGGGTGGTGCTAATCAGCTGACTAAGGGGACAGGTCATTAGAGTGATGGGAAATTTCTTGGCTTGAGTTGTGTTCCCTGTTCACTCCCCGTCTCCATTACAAATGAATGGAAATTTCTACCTCAAGCCCGTGTCTTCCCTTCATCTTCTTTTTGTTCTTAGCCACATCCTCACTCTTGCATCTGTATTTCCTTGCACATGTAGATGCTGGATGCTCTGCCAGGCACCGAGTCAGCCTTAGAATGAGCAAGATGGGGGAGTTCTCAGCCTCGGCACTACTGACAATTGGGGCTGGATAATCCTGGGTGGTAGGGGCTGTCCTGTGCACTGAAGGATGCTGAGTGCCATCCCTCTGCCCACGCCATACCCTGAGCAACCTCCTGGCCATGACAACCAAACACATCCCAAGACATTATCAAATGTTCCCAAGGGGGTAAAACTTCCCCTTGTTAAGAGACACTGAGATAGGCCTGGGTTCCAATTCTGGTTTTGCTATATATTAAGTTACTTAACCTCTCTGAGTCTCAATATCCTTGTCGATAAAAATATTTTCTATGGTCATTGTAACCATGAAAAAGATGTACAGCTGGTTAATTCCTGGCATGTGGTAGGTCTTCAAAGGGCAACAGTTATTACCATTTCACTACTATGGTGAATTTTCTTGGATAATTTTTGTGGTTGTTGTAATTACAGATTTCTGGTGACCAATGAGTTCAAGAAGAAACTGACAGAAATGTCCTTGGCTCTGTCTCTGGCCACGTAAGGATGGCTTGGCTTGGATTCTATCACCTAAAAGTATAGTTTGGGGTCTCTCTCCGGGAAAGCTGGTGTTTTCAAAATTCCTGTAGAATGGGATCAGCAGCCCCAGGAGCTTAGGGATTTTGGCCTTCTTACGGCCCATTCCGGGGTTTGAACAACCTCTTTCACTTCTCATTATGAGTGTGTAGGTTGTTGATGGTTTCTGAAGCCAAGGTTTGAATCCCCAGCCTTTGGGATTCAGGGCTTAGAACCAATCCAAACTAATTTAGTAGTAGAGTTTTTAAATAGTTGTAAAGAGGGAACCAGTTCTTGCAAATTTATAATTTTGAGAAAATGGCCTTTTTAGGACTGCCGATCAGGATTTATGGAATGTTCTCCCTTTGCCTCCACCATCCGGACATACACATTCTTGGATATAGGAACATTTTTATACAATTACATAGAAAAGCATTCTTCCAGAAATTAACCGTCTTCTCTCAGCTGACTTATGAGATACAGAAGGGGAAGACGCATATAAAGAGACCTATTTTGCAGTTTATCAAAGTATGAGGTATCACGTCAGTCCTGTTCCAATCTCTCCTCTCTCTTCTCCACCCCCCCCACTTCTCCTCCCTTCTCTTCCCTCCTCCCTCCCTCCCTTCTATCCTTTCTTCCTTCCTTCCTTCCTTCCTTGTTTCTATAAAAATCTTTGTTTGTTTTATGACCTGTCATGAATGATGATACAGACTGAAGACATAATAACTGAACTGATGAATAATTGAAAATTAATGTTTTAGTTATACTGAGAGACATGTAAACTTAAGTGGACTCTAGTTGTACACAGATTTTGGTCAATTATTATTTTGGGTGAATAAGAGTATTTGGTACTTAATATCCAAAGAGGAGTAAGATAGTACCTATACCCAAGAATTAGAGAATCTAACTGGGAGAGATTAGATAAGAGAGTTCCTGAGAGGATTATATTACAAAATTGACTGAAAAGAGATGAGAACAGTGCTCACAGAATAAGCAGTCAGGAAATTTTAGAAGAGGGAGAAGGGGAAGTGGAAGGAAGGAAGGAAGGAAGGAAGGAAGGAAGGAAGGGAGGAAGGGAGGGAGGAAGAGGGAGGGAGGGGAAGAAGGGACGGAGGGTCCTATAGAATTGTATACATTAAATGACAAATGAGGGGCAAAGATAGTTCTTCAGGAATTTAGAGAAGATTCCAGGCCATGGGTCAGAGAAAACTCCTTGAATCATGTGGAGAGGCACAAATGCCAAGTAGTTGAGTAGAAACAGAAGTCTCAGTTTAACCAACAACAAATATTTCTAAGAGATAAACACTCCTCAGGCAACCATCTATGAAATGTGAATTCTTCTGAATTGCTAGAATTCTCTGCTGAGCTCCTTCAAGTATCAAGATAATGTAAGAAGATCCCCAAACCATTGCCTCTTAGGGTCTTAAACTATGTATTCTTATAATATAGGCCTAAGATTTGCCTATGTACTGGGTACTGTGTGTCTGATGGAGAGACCGAGGCATGCCTTGTGAAGGGGCTCAGCTCTCTCTCCTAATGGAACCAGGAAGAGTGAGAGACATACCTTGTTTACCTCCTCTAAACTGGTGGCCATGAATTTCTCACAGCGCAGGGTTACGTTCTTTACCTGCTATGTACGTAGTGATTTCTTACACCGCTTCTAACTGTTCTAACCTCTTTTGGACTCTCAGATTCTTATCTGAATCCCTACATATTCCAGGTCCCAGATGAGGGAAAACATCTCCAACAACAAGTCTTCCATTTACCTATTGGCCAGCACTGTTGGTTCTTATCCAAATACATTTTTAGGCTCAACTGGGATCAAATATTCATTTCCATTTAAGGCGACGGGGAGCCACACATGTGAGAAAACAACATGACAGCCAGCCTGGACCCCAAAATACAAGGCCCCATGTAAGGTAAATCACTTGGTATCCCTTCAAATGGATACATTCTTTGTATACTTGTTTAATCTTTACATGGTAAGAGTGAGGAGGTACTGATTTTTTATTAATAAAACTTGTATATCTCTTTATTAGTGCTCAGTTAAGACTCAATGACATGCCAACTATGTAAAATTACTTGTTTTTCCTTTTTATTGATTTGTAGTTGTCTTGGAGTTTCCGCATTCTGGACTAGTTTCTTGGGAAGCATACTAAATTATCTAAACTTCAGATAAAAAAAATCACTTATTCTCAGTGAGCAGCACTCTTGTGCAGTGGGACTGGACAGACAGCCCTTCGGGAAGAGTGCTTTTTAGAGTCCACTTGAGGGATGCCTGAATGGCTCAGGCAGTTGAGCGTCCGACTCTTGATTTTGGTTCAGGTCATGATCTCATCGTTCATGAGATCGAGCCCCACATCAAGCTCTGTACTGACAGTGTGGAGCCTGCGTGGGATTCTCTCTTTCCCTCTTTCTCTGCCCCAGTATCTGGCCCATGCTCGCTCTCTCTCTCTCTCTCTCTCTCTCAAAATAAATAAACATGAAAACAAAATCAAGTTCACTTGAGAAGTTGTCTACTTTGTGGAAAATGAGACCTATTTATATTTTACCAGTGTGATCTGTAAGAGGGAGAGCAACACGGGTTAAGAGGTGCCAGGTTCCTGACTCATTCTGCCCAGGTGGCCTGCCACTGGACCCACTCTGCATGACAGACTGGGCACTGCCTTTGCAGTTCACCTCTACCAGTTACCCTGGGCTCTCCTCTGACCATCCCTTGAGGGTTCACTATTTGGGGATTGCTCATGAGGGACTGGCTTTGCACAGGCTTCTTTTTACAGATCTGTAAAAAACTAAAATTGTCTAGACTTCAGCACAAAAACATCCTTAACAAACGATAAACATAATTGCATTAAGACCCTATTATATCCTTCATCGTTTGAAAAGTCCCAGTTAGATCTCTCCAAGTGTACCCTTCCTTTAAAATTGTGTTAATCATCATATTCCTTTTGGGGATGACTCATCCTGCTCGCAATCTGCTTTTACTCTGGTGGTCTACTTTATAATGCATGATAACTCGGGCGCCTGGGTAGATTAGTCGGCTCAGGTCATGATCTCATGGTTCATGGGTTCAAGCCCCACGTTGGGCTCTCTGCTGTCAGCACAGAGCCTGCTTCTGATCCTCTGTCTCCCGTTCCTTCCCCCTCTTGAGTGCTTTGTCTATTAGAATATAAGCTCACCTGGGGCAGGACGTCTATCTGTTTTATGCATGACTGTATCCCTAGGCTCTATCTCTAGAGTCCAAAGGAGATGAACTTAAGAATAACATAAGGAATGAAGATAAAGAATATGGCAGGGAGTTCCCTAAAGAACTCACAGCCCCACATTGAGGGAAATTAACAGCCACCTGTTAGAGGGGTTAAATGAGGGAGATGGTGATATTTGAGGACAAGCCTTGGGCTCTTTCTGATTCCTGGCTCCATAGTAGGGGGCGTGACAATATGTATATTTGCATACATGATTAAATGCCTCCAATTAAGAGTTGGGACTATACAATTTCCAGTGTCCTTTCTAATTCTAAAATTGTATGAGTCCTTAAAATCCTCCAAGCGTCACCAATTTAGTAAAATAGGATGCCTTGGCAATTCCCAAGAGATTCTAAACCAGGGGGAATTCTGTCAATATCATATTGACAAGAGGGAATGTTTAGGGAACTAATGGGCTTGTCTCTTTTTTCTTTTCCACTAGAGAGAATCAGGAAGACATAATAAAGAATCAGAGTGTTTCAACAGTGGAAACTGGGCTAAACGATGGAAGGTGTGCTCTGTATTTTCCAAAGCACCCTTGTTGGCAAACACGGAGAGAAGTTTGAGAGTGAACAGCTGTCACCAGGGCCCCAGGCAACGCTGCAGAGAAGGTCAAGCTTGCATTTTGCATTCCAACCTGCCTCTTTCTTTCTGAGTCCACTTTTCACCCCAGTTATTGGACTCTAGCTATTGAATTTCCTCGTGCTGTCATTTGGCTTCTAAATCTTTCCCCTCCCTGACTGTTCTACTGCTCTGCACAGAGATTTATCTTGTTTCCTTCTCATTCAGCTAGAGTTCCAATCCCCCAGGTTCTCATGGTAGCCCAAGTGATTAAAAACACTTCTATCAAAGTTTCAATGAGGCCTAAAGAGCTTTTGCAGTTTGAAAAAAATGGTCCAGTGTCTTACCTGGTCTTCTAGGACCTTAAATGCATGGAATTAAAATTGAGATCTCAGATACGTTCTCTTTGTATGCACACATGCGCAGAGAACACCATTCCACACTCCCTCCCCCCTCCCACCCTATTTCCCTGGAAGGTTACCCTGGAAGGTAAGAGGCAGCAAACAAAACCTTACATTGGTAGAAATCCTAACTGAGCAGCCTCACGCATACCCTGATATTCACGGGTTTGCAGGGATAATCTTTGATGTTTTTCTAACCGGACCAGACTAGCAAATAAACGTTTTCAGACAAAGATGTTTTTGAACCAGTGCAATTTGTACAGTCTTGCAGCACAGAATGCAGAGAAACATACTCTGACTTCACAAAAACAGTCGAGTAGTAAGAACCCCTTAGAATCGCCTTGACGTGGAGCCAGAGCAGCGACCCTCATTTTCGCTTTGTCATTAAAGGATTTTATCCTTAATCCTGAATCTCAGGGGGAAGTGTGAACTCCCTTTCTCCTGACAAGCAGTGATGATGAGTAGGGCTGATTCCTGAGTCCAGGTAACCTCCTTCCCCGGAGGTTCTTGGCGTTACTGAGGGATGGGGACCCTACAAAAAGACTGAGCTGTTAATTTGTCTCGGAGCCCTCATAATTTGCTACATAAATGATCAGAATGACATCATTTTGTCCCTTAAGATGCTGAAGTTTGAGAAAGGCTGTTATTAAAAAGTGAGGCCAGTGTCCAGTAAGGCCAGCCTGGACACAAGGGGGAATCGAGTTTCAACAGAGCCTTGTAGCAGTGACTCACATCTAGCATAGTTAGGAATGTGAACAATGAACACAGGACAGCACTGTGGCATTAGTCTTGGACTTCAAGTAGAGTTTCCAAGGATAGGGCCCAGGAACATGCATTAACAATTTTTGTTGTTGCTGTTTATTTATTTTTGAGAGAGAGACAGAGCACGAACAGGGGAGGGGCAGAGAGAGAGGGAGACAGAGAATCCGAAGCAGGATTCAGGCTCTGAGCTGGCAGCACAGAGCCTTACACAGGGCTGGATCTCATGAACCATGAGATCATGACCTGAGCCAAAATTGGACGCTTAACTGAGCCACCCAGGCGCTACCGGGAATGTGTTTTTAGTGGGCACGCCAGGTGACTCTGAGGCCCAGCCAGCCAGACCTGAGATCACTTCCTACATAAACACCTCTTCTAGTGGAGCAGACAAGGGCTGGGGGATGTGTGTGCTGATCCCTAGAACCATAGCACAGAGATCCCTAGAAAATGGGGAAAAGCTCTGCATGAGTTTGCAGGCGGACATCGCAGCATGCAGAAGGTCTTGAGCAGCTGTGCCGTGGAATTGGAACCGTCTGAAGAGAATGTTTTCCCAAAATCTACTTTCTCAATTTATTGAAGTACAATTTGCATGTAATGAAATGCATCAATCGTACTGTCCAGTGGGTGAAACCACCACGCCAGTCATGGCATAGAACGTTTCCAACACACGTAAAATTTCCACCACGTGATTTTGCAGGCAACCCCCTTACTGGCCAGATCCACCCACCAGGCAACACTCCTCGTTTGTGTCAGTGTAGATTAGTTTTGAATGTTCTTGAAATCTGTGTAAAGCAATCACAGCATATATCCTTTTATGTCAGGCTCCTCCTCGGACTCGGCACAATGTTTATGTTTATTTATTTGTTTTTAAGTTTATTTATTTTGAGAGAGACAGAGACAGCACCAGCTGGGGAGGGGCAGAGAGAGAGAGAGAGGGGGAAAGGGAGAATCCCAAGCAGGCTCCATGCTGCCAGGGCAGAGCCTGACGCACGGCTCGAACTCACAAAACCAAGAGTAGGACGCTTACCCGAATGAGCCACCAGGCATCCCATCAGCATAATGTTTTTAAGACGAATCTACATTGCATATATCACTAGTTTGTTCCTTTCTGTCACGAAGTAGTATTCCACTGAATCAAAGTATGAAGACTCGGTTAACCGTTTGCCTATTGATGGACATTTGGGCTTTTTCCAGTTTTGTGCTAAGATGAATAACATTTCTGTAAACATTTTGGTATAAGCTCTTTGTGGCTATGTTTTCACTCCTCCTGAGTAAATGTGGTTGGTGTATGTTTAACATTATAAAAAAAGTGCCAGTTGTCTGTACCATTTCGCATTCCCACCGTCAGTGTAAGAGAGTTTCAGTGCTTGAGGCCGTAGACAATACTGGGTATTAATGTCAGTCTTTTTAGCCATTCTTGTGACTATATGATGTTCCATTCAGTGGTGTCTCATTTGCTTTAATTTGCATTTCCCTAATTAATGATGAAGGTGACTGTGTGTTTGCCATGTGTCTATCTTCTTTTGTAAAATACTGGTTCAGATAGTTTGCTGATCTTAAAATTGAGTACTGGTACTTTATATATTCAGGATTTCAATCCCTTGTCAGAAATATGTACTGTGGTTATTTTATACTGTCTGTGGCTTATCTTTTGTTATCTCGGTGGTGTCTTTTGAGGAGCAAATTTTTTACGTTGCTTAATTCCAAGTTATTTTTTTCTCTTGTTGTTAGGGTGCCCTGTCCAGGAAAATCCTTGCTTCCAATCCAAAGTAACAAGTATTTTTCTCATACTTCCTCTAGAAATTTCAAACGTTAGACTTTTATATATAGGTCTACGATCCATTTTGAGTTCATTTTTATTATGCTCTAGCATTCAAGTTTCTTTTATCCATTGTATTAGTCAGGGTTCTCTAGGGTGGGACCGGGAGGGAGGGAGAAAGAGAGCTTTTAAAGAGTGAGTTCATATGGTCACAGAAGCTTGGTAAGTTCACAATCTGATGCAGAGGCTGGAGACTCAGGAAAGAGATGCAGTTCAAAGGCTGTCTGCTTGTAGAATTCCTTTTGGCTCAGGGGACATAAGTTTTCATTCTATTAAAGCCTTCAACTGATTAGATGAGGCCCACCCAAATTAGGGAGGGCAGTCTGCTTCACTCAAAGTCCGCCAATTTAAATATTAATCTCATCAGAAAATGAAAACAAAAATCCTAAAAGAAATATCCAGAATAATGTTTGGCTACATATTTGGACAAACATTATTTTGCCAAACTGACCCAGCCAAATTGACACATAATTTCACCATCACATCCACACAGATATCCAATTGTCCTAGGACCACTTGTTGAAAATTCTGTCCTTTTCCCACTGAATTACCCTGAGAATGTGGTCAAAACTCAGCTGAGCATATATGTGTGGGTCTCTCTACTTTTGGATTCTATTCTGCTCCACTGATGTATATAGCTATCTACCACTACAACAGTCTTGAGTTCTGTAGTTCTGCAGCAAATCTTGAATTCCGGGAGGGTAAATCCTTTCACTTTCCCCCTCTTTTCCAAAGGTATTTTGGCTTTTCTATATCCTTTGCATTTCTACATATATATAAATATATATATATTTATATATTTTGAAATATATATTTATAATATTTATGTATATAACATATTTTTATATATGTTTATATATTTATATATTTTTATATATAATAATTTTTATATATAAATCTATATTTAATTCTATTGATTAAATAGATCAATAATTCTATTGATTCAATTCTATTGATTAAATGATTATATATAATTAAATATTTAAATATTTAAATTTTTATATATAAATATAAATATTTATTTATATATAAATTTTTATATATAAATATAAATATTTAAATATTTAATTATATATAATAATATATTTATATATTTTTTATATATTTATTTATATATTATATATATTTATTTAATATTTATATATTTATATTTATATTTATATATTTTGAAATCAACATGCCAATTTCTTAAAAAATAAAATTCTTTCAGGAATTTGATTGGGATTGTAGAGGAGCTACAGACCCATTTGGGACAATCGAGATCTTAACAATATAGAAATTTCAATCCATAAACTTTATTCTTGTGTTTCTTGTCTTCAATGTTTTGTAGTTTTCAGTGTACAAGTCTTACATGTATTTAGTTTTTTACTAAGTAGTCTCCTTTTTGACGCTATTGCAAAATATTTTTAAACTTTCACTTTGTAATTATTCACTGATACTATATAAAAATGCAATTTATTTTGTTTATTGCCCTTATATCCTGAGACCAAGCAAAATTCACTTCCTAATTCTAGTAGTTTACTTTGTATATTCCTTAGTATTTTCTCTGCACACAATCATGTCATTTGTGAATGAAGACAATTTTATTCTTTTCCAAGTTGCAGGCATTTTATTGCTTTTCCTTGCATTAATACAAGTCCAGGAATTCCATTACAATTTGCAGCGATTCGATTGCTCATCCTTGCTTTATTCCTAATTTTAATCTCAAGGGAGATAGTAACATTTTCACCATTTTATAGAATATTAGCTGTAGGCTTTTCTGATGGCTTTTATCGTGTTAAAAGTGTACCTTTTTCCTCAATGTCTACAAGTTTTTACTTGTGAAGGGATATTAAGTTTTGTCAAATGCTTTTACTATAACTATTAATATAGTCATATGTTTTTCTATTTTATTGTTTTTTTGTGGTAAATCGTATTGAATCGTTTAAAAATTGTAAAAATCAACCATGCATCCCTGAAATAAGCCCCACTGGGTAAAGATGTATTATTCTTCTCTGTATTGCCAGCTTCAGTTTGCTAAAATTTTGTTGAAGATTTTTGGCTTCTATTTTCACAAGGAATATTTATCTGCAGTTTTCTTTTTATGTATTTATCTGATTTTGATATCAGGGTAATAAAATGAATTGGGAAATATACCCCTTCCCTTGATTTTCTGAATTTCTGTGAAATCAGCATCATTTCTTAAACGCTGGACAGAGTTCACTAGTGGAACTATCTTGATCTGAAATTTTCACCAAGTTTTTTAAAAAATAACTAATTCAAATTATATATTATTTAACATTAAAAAATTTTTAAAAGTTCATTTATTTTTCAGAGAGAGAGAGAGAGAGAGAGAGACAGACAGACAGACAGCAGGGGAGGGGCAGAGAGAGAGGGAGATACAGAAATTGAAGCAGGCTCCAGGCTCTGAGCTGTCAGCACAGAGCCTGACACAGGGCTTGAACCCACGAACTGTGGGATCATGACCTGAGCTGAAGTTGATGCTTAAGTGACTGAGCCACCCAGGCGTCCCCTCTTTTTATTGCTTCTTAATGTGGAAACTTATATAAATGATTTTAGACTTTTCTTCTTTTCAATATATGCATTAAAGTTAAAAGTTTGCCACTTAGCATTGCTGATGCTATATCCCACAATTTGTGGGATTGTGGGATTGTGTTTTCCCTATTTTTCATTTTAAAGCTTTTTTCTAACTGCCTTCGTAATTTCTTCTTTGAACCAAAGATACACACACAAACATTTAAACATATAAGGAAACGGAATTATATTTTATTTGTATTTTTAACCTGCCGTTTTCCTTTATGGTAATATCAAGAACACCTTTCTGATAAATAATTCCCTGCAGCACCTTTCTTAGTGAATACAGTTTAGTACATTACGGAAGTATCACACGAAATTTATTTAAACTAAATCACTGTTGTTGGCTAGCTTAGTTATTTCCAATTTTTCAGTTACAAAGTGTTGTGATAAATATCCTCATACATTAACTTTTGTATAATGAAGACATTTTTTCATTATATAGCTTTCTTTTTTAATTTTTTTTTTAACGTTTATTTTATTTTTGAGACAGAGAGAGACAGAGCATGAACGGGAGGGGCAGAGACAGAGGGAGACACAGAGTGGGAAGCAGGCTCCAGGCTCTGAGCCATCAGCCCAGAGCCCGACGCGGGGCTTGAACTCACGGACCGTGAGATCGTGACCTGAGCTGAAGTCGGATGCTTAACCGACTGAGCCACCCAGGCGCCCCTACATTGTATAGCTTTCTAAAAGTGGAGTTGTTATGTAAGTTGTTATGTTATGCTCTTTCAAAGCAGTTTCCCATTTTGTACCGACTTCTTGGGCCTAACCCTACATATTTTACATGTTTAATTTTTCCCCGCAGAGTTGATGTGGTCTGTGGGCTGCAGCAGCCCTTAGGCATGGTGATTTGGCATTCACAGAGATGAAAAATAGTCAAGTGCCAACACCCAAGATTGTGGGGGGAGGGTCTTACATATAGCATCTGGATTTTCAGATTCTCCTGGAAAAGTGTGAATCTGACAGCACTAAGCCAAAATTCCTACATGTTAAGAATTAGTGGGAAAGGAGTAATTACTTTAGAAAGGGTAGGCTCCTTCCATTTTGTCATAACTCTTACCTAGCCTTGTCACTTGATTAGGCCACGGCTTGACTCTTAACAGGATCTGGGTTCACAGCCCTTGAATTGCTGGGATAGAACCTATTGGAAAACTCAGGCCAGTCATGTACAGGCAAACCCCGATTTACCATTCCAAACCATGTGACATTTCCCAGTGGGTACAATTGCCTCCTTCTGCTTCTTTCTCTAGGAAATTCTAGACCTCCCCTTGGTAACCTATCAGATTTGTCCTTCCAGGAGGAAACTTCATTCTTTTGAGATAGAGCACAGAGCTATTCTCTGTGCTTTAATCCAATGAGTTTTTCTAGGTGAACATTATCTCTAGAGCTAGGCAAACATATGTCAGATTTTTCAGGTCTCAGTTTTAAGGATATATTGAAAGCATAGCCCTCCCCCACTTGTCATTTTTAATTCATGACACAGTATGTTAGGATCAAATTATTAATGTGGGATGACTGCTGTCATTCCTCTACTCTATCCAGCCAAAGAGAATTCTCTAATTACCAAATCAATTTCCAGATTGTTTTTCTTCCTAAAAAAATTTTTTTTTTCTGCTAACAGAGAGGTAAGGTCAATATGCATGATGAAGTGATACAAAAAATAGTGAAGAAAGGCAGAAAAAGGAGAATTATGTGTTGAGAGATATTATAGGGAATTGTGAATGGAAAGGCTCTGTATTGGCACCAAGTGTGACGGTGGGGGTGCAGAGTAGAAGAAGGAAGGGGGTTTTAATAAATATTGTTATGGTATTTGAATCTGGATCCCCTTTATGGTTCTCAGGAAACCTAAGGAAAGGGTTTGAGTTATTGAAATTGCTTTTGGTTGCGGGAAGCTGTTTCTTGACTGCAGTCTTGCTCTGAGACCCAACTGTGTCTGCCCCAGGTTTATAAGGTTACACAGGCTTGTGGATTGGTTTTCCTTGCTCATATCCATCTTATACTGTGCTCTGGTTATATTAATTTGCTGTTCATGAGACAGTAAGTACTGGCCACCTGTTTCAACAGATTTTAAGATTGTTCCTTCTGGCCGAGAGTTTTGTTGTGCACCCTGTTCTTAAAAAAAATCGAAGACCTAGACAATCAAGACACAGATTTCTGTTCTCCTTTTCTGTTTATATTTATCATTCAATGGTTTTTCTGAGGTAGGGAGTCCATACGAAAGGTCACAATGCTTCTGGCTCTAGGGTTGGATTTCTTAAACACATCCCCAGGTCAACTGGAGTGCTTGAGTTTATTACTTTTTAAAAACCAAACCCCTGCCAAGTGAAAGGAGAGAAGGGCATGTTTAGATGAAAGTGCTTGATGTTCAAATTCTGTAGTCTGTTGACATTTTATTGCTCAGTGTAATTTTTCCTATCCTTCGGGGCATTTTGCTTAATGGTTTCCCAGGAACACTACGATGAGGCTTCAAAGCAAGCCCTAGGTTTTAGCAACAATGCTGTTATTCCAGTTTATATGAGTCACATGTCCAAAGTCTTGTACACAAGTTCTTCCCATAAACACTTATGCCCAGAAAATATGGTAAGCCATGTTAACAAGCCATATTGGATATCCCACACTAATATGGAAATGAATCAGGTAATTCCAATGTAAAAGATTTTTGCGGGAATTTGGTGGGGAGGAGAGGTGTACTTAAACTAGGTTTTAGCTGTATTATACTAAATTCATGTAAGGGTATCTGTTACTAGAAGCATATAGTACTGGCTGTTGAGTACAAACTTGTCAGTAAGAATTGTCTATGTAGGTGTGATGCCTTTAAACACTGAATTATAACAAATACTCCAACAAGTTGATGTATGACCCCGAGAAGTCTGTCCTTCATGACTATTTATTCCATGAGTCAAGAGGAATATAAGCTAGTTATCTGCTTTCAGGTGGTTCTCATCTTTTTGACCCCCATGTATGCTAGTAAAACATGGCTTTCTGAGGGGACCCATTTTAGTAATTTTAGGGTTATTAGACTTGGCACTCAAAGTGCTATCTGATTCCTCTCTTTCAATGATCTCCTTCCAGAGCTGATTCTTCCTCCCTCTTTCTGTATTTGCACGGGGTTGCGTACTTGTCATGGTCAACTCGATCAGTCTGAATGAGAGCTTTGCTTGGAAGGCAGGCCCACTGACATGAGTAGGCCTGGAGGAAGAAATGGCTGGCATTAATTTAACTCAGAAACAAAAGTTACTGAAAGGGTTGGTGGAATCTCATTCTCTGGAGAGTTAATAAACTTAGTCCATGCTTCCATTATCTGAGAGGGTATACATGTACTACTTCTAGCAAGTATGGGGGGCAGGGCACTGACCTCTCAAGTCTCTGCACAGAGTACCATGCTTTTGCTTTCCACATGTTTATTACCAAAAAGCAGAAGAAAGTGTGCTCTTACCTTACAATAAGAAAATGTAATGGCAGGTAGAGTTGGTAGAGCCACTTCTATGGTGATGGTTTCTATCAGCACAATCCTCCAGGAACGAATGTCAGCCAGACCTGCAATGTTTAAGGAGACCGTGGGGTCTGAACTTGTGTTTAGGAAAATGCTGACACATATTTGAAACTTCATCTGACACATTCTGCAATACTCACTGCCCAAGAGAAGACATTTTCATCCCTGGTTTTTAATGTTATTCTCTTTTGAGGGCTTAGGGATGGACCTCAATGTTATTTTAACATCGGTTCCTCCAAGCAAGGACATTTACTTGATTAGGTAGCCAATTGAGAAACTCTGTTGCTGAACATTTTCTATGGTATGGGCTGTGTGTGCTCCTTAGGGTTTGTGGTATGTCTGAAAAACAGAAGGGGCACGGGATTCAATTCTTTGAGTCTTGTCTAGAAGGAGTATGAAGGATATTCAAATAAAGTAACTATTTTTAAGTGTCCATTGGACCAAGAAAAGTTCTAGCAAAATGGCGCTGAAATCAGAGGTGTGATTTTTCAGAATGTAATTCTAGGAAGGAACGATACCTAGGAATTCACTTGGAAAGCTGCTCTTATAGATACAAGCAGAAAGGTGTTCCATCCTTTTCTGACCACTCTGAAACTTAAGGATAAATTACTTCCTGCTGGAGACTTATCATTACCATTCAGCAACTGTTGGGAATGTGACGCGACAGGATTGTTCTTGCAGATTTGTGCATGGATCCAGATAAGCCTCGAGGTTTGCAGCCATGTTGCCAAGAATCTATTCAGACGAGGCACAAATGGAATTGTTCTTTTCTCCTTAAAGCCTGGACAGGTTTTGGAAATAGGCTGTGACTATAAATCTTGCACATGAATTGAAGAAGGCAACCACCATCAGTAACAACTAGTCACTTCTCAATTTACTCAATATTTACTTCCTGTACCTGCAATTTACTGCTTGGACCAAGTTCATGAAAGTTTTAAATATGTTTATGTTTAAAAATACAGCTCTTTCAATAACGATGAATGTAAAGGAGATAAATGCTACAGTGATGAGTAACTCTAGTAATTTGCTTACATGTTCTTTGTGCTAAGTTAGTATATATGTGGAGGCTGATGATGTGAAGGAGGAGCATGAGGGGAGAGAAGGGAATGTGAGTTAGTCACCTGTGAAAAGATTTTTTATTATTATTTATTTTGAGAGAGAGACACACAGAGAGAGAGTGTGCATGTGCGTGAGAAGAGAAAGGGCAGAGAGGAGAGAGAGAATCCCATGCAAGCTCCATGCTGTCAATGGAGACCCTGATGTGGGGATCAACTGGATGAGCCATGAGATCATGACCTGAGCTGCAATCAAGAGTCAGATGTTTAATGGACTGAGCCCCCCAGGCACCTCAAGATTTTTTGAGCAATGGGAAATGGATGCAAAAAAAAAAAAAAAAAGCATTGAGGGAGAGGAGCTTAATGTACAAGAGAACTTCTCTTCCACCTCTCATTGACAATTCTTTTCTTTGAACTCAGAGAACATGCTTTACCTGTGTTGTAGGGTGAGTTTTCCTCCATCACATACCACCTCTCCCTGCCCCACCGGCCCTGCTCTTTCTCCCACCAAGCCAAGACCTGGCCCGTGCATTTGGAACTTATGGGGGCTAAGGACATAGAATAGGCTTTTTTGTGATGTAACCCAAGTTGCACGAGGAAGGAAGAGTAACTCAAGTTACTCTTTCAGTGTAAGTTACAGACAGTATCCATGGTAGCACTAAGTTCATCTTTGCCATGAGAAGAGAAGGCTGGTAGCCCCACCCACCTCCACGTGGAAGATCCTTGACGCCATCCTCACCCCACTCCACACCCTGCCTCGCGGGGCAAGAGAGGAGAGCCCATGCTGAATGCTGAACCCAAGAGGGGGCTGAGCCTTGAACTGAGTGGTAGGGGGAAGTTTCAGAGGGAAGACCTAGGAGGAGGATCAAGGAGTGTGTGAGTTAAGGTTGTCTGAGAAGCGACCACCTAAATGGGATTAGATGTGTAAGAACTTCCTTGAGGGACACACGTCTGAAGGATAAAGGAGAGGGGGCAGGATCAGGCAGGGGGAGCCTTCAGACTGGGATGCAGTGTTGACATGTGTGGAAGGAGAGAGGGAAGGGCCGGAAATCATATGGGAAGAGCCTCAGACAGCAGAGTATCGTGGAGAAAATAATGGCGAGATTAAGGAGACTCCCAGTCCAGCTGGCAAGAAGATATGTTTGGGCTCTAATACCCCTTCTGTGCCCAGTCATTGTCCAAGAAAAACAGGGCAGGGAGTGTGGCCCTGTGGTGAGCACCACAATGGTGTGGGAGGCATGTCCCACGGTAGCTTTTCTTGAAGACAGCTGAGCAGGGTTACCGTCATGGCCGCCAGAGGAGGGACACGTGGTGTTGTCACAGGAAGGGTCATAGTGAAGGTCTAAGGGTCTATGACCTTGGCCCTGGGTCTGGGTTAGAGCAAGAAGACAAGCTGAATTATACAGAGAACTCACTTCTGAATCATTGCCCACCTGCCTGTGGGTTGGAAAATACCACTTGATCAAGTTAAGGACTCACTAAACATTTTCCAAAATTCTCTGAGTTGGACAAGCTACCGGCCAGTTGCTGTGGACATGTAATGCTGTGTTCATATCTGCAATTGTCATTTTGATAATAGAATTATATGGGGACAGGGGTGGTCAATCAGTGTATCTGAGTGTCTCTGTCCACCTTTATTAAATTTTAACCTTACAGGGCACCTGCCTGGCCTTGGCCAAACTCAAAGTGATTTCTCCCAACTCTGAAGAACTAAGCCCCCACTACACATACAGTTTCTTTCTTTTCTTTTTCTTTCTTTCTTTCTTTCTTTCTTTCTTTCTTTCTTTCTTTCTCTTGGTTTATTTATTACAGAGAGAGAGCATGTGCTCAGGGAGAGATCAAGAGAGGGGGAGAGAGAGAATCTCAAGCAGGTTCTGCTCAGGGCAGAGCCCAACGTGGGGCTCGAACCCACAACCACAAGATCATGACCTGAGATGAAATCGAGTCGGACGCTCAATGAACTGAGCCACCCAGGAGCCCCACACATACTGTTTCTCTCTTGCACTTGACCTCTGTGTGTCTATGACTTCTCCCATCCTCAAAAGACAACGAGCAACTTGAAAGTAACAGTTGTCTTACACTTTGAATCAGCACTGCCTTACACACATAGTTGTTTTGGGGTTTGACATCAGGTAAGCAAAGGGATTGAGCAGCCTGGGGTATAAGCTGGGAAAAAAAAAAAACAAACCTGAAGAAACATTTATTTCAGCCTACTTTACTTTCAGAAGGTTCTAGCAGTGACTTATAATAGAAGACACAGATGTGTCACAATCATGAAAAAGGATAAATGTATAGAATGCTTTCAATTTATATAATGCTATATGTCAAATATATTTCAAAAGAAAGAATAAAGAAATAAGGACAAAGGAAAGGGGTGAAGTTGGCATGGGTACAATGAGAAATCACTGAGCTAAGGATTGCTACTGAGATTGAATGCAAACTTTACTTCTGACCTTTTCCTGGCAGGCAAGACGAAAAGGAAAACACAAGTTATATAAGGTTCTTATTAGCTAATAAAAAAAAAGCATGCCAGTTTTTCTATACAAGCAGATTTTTTTTCGAGCACTAACTTTAAGGAGAACTTATTTTATGGTCCCTTATAAAGCCATTGACTTTGAAAATATATGATGGTTTCAATAACAGTTTTATAAAAAAAATATATAGGGAAACTTTTTTTTCCTGTATGGCCATTTCTTATATTGATTTTTGATAAATGCCATAGTTCAGAGAGGACATTTCTTTGGGGACTTAGGATGTAGTTCAACCTTCAGCAGGGAAACGAGATTGATGGATTATGTCTGGGCCTGTAGCCTGGGAACCATGGGATACAGTAATAATGCCCACAGGCTAAGTATCAACTTGAGATGATTAGCAAACAAATGAAGTTGTATTAAAACAGAATATAACTTCGGCTGTATTTTTTTTTTTTTTAATCTGGCTAAAGAGCTCTGCCCTGACAAATACATTTTGTCTTGACACTGGGCCTTTACCATAACAAACTCCATGTAGGTACAATAATCTAAAATTGATTCCACTAGGACCCGAACTCCTACTAAGACAAATCCTGGAGGATGTGACAAACAAACGTTCCAGAGGAAAAATCCTTGGGTTTACAGATCCGATGAAGCACCCAACACAGAGGAACCAGTTGCTTTTAAATTCGGAGATTCTTCAAGACTTGAATGTGCCTAATATGCTTTCACAGATTGAGTTCCCTGGTAAACAGACTCTGATTTAGCGATGAGTGCATAGTTTATTGCAGATGGCTTGGGGAAACAACACCTAAGGAAGACGAGAGAAGAGGAGGGGGAGGGAAGGGAGAGGAGGAGAGCAGGATAAAGCAGAGGAGGACGTTGGGTGAAAGCCATGGGGAGCTCTGAATTTGCATGGCTTTTTGGGGTTGTATCCAGTTGGATGAGGAACTGGGTCTGTACACCCCCACAAAGACCACTCACTGGGGACAAGCCGTCCTCGGAAAGGGTGTGCTCTTGGGCAAGGTGGCTTTCTTTAGCAAATGGCAACTCTCTGAGAAAGCTAACATCTCAGGGCCAGCAGCACTGCCAATGACTGGGGACTAAGCCCCAGACTTTTGAAGGTGGCACATCATAATCTATCAAAGGATTTTCTCCGCACAGTGTTTTTGTTTTCGGTTTTGTTTTTCCAAACTAGCAAAACATACTTTTATCCTGAAGCACAGCTAAAATATTTCCCAAACCTAATGGTAGACAAAATATAATTTGTGAAACGCTGCTCTATTCCAATGACCAGATGTAGACTCTTTATTCTTGAGGATAAGTACCTCGTTTCGGTTTTATATTGGGCTACTCTTCCCAGAAGCTAGATGGAAGAGACTTAGTCAATGAAAAGAGCTTATTTTACTCACATAATTTGGGGGGAGAGTCCAAGGCCTGTGTAGCTGCTCACGGAACCGGGTTCTACCTCTTTTCTTCTGGTCCCTTTTTGGCATGTAATTTTTGTTCTCATGGCTGTAAGAGGTGCTGCTCTGCCCGAAAGGGAAAAGCGGCAAAGGACAAATGCCAGGCAAGCTTCTTCCTCCACAAAACATTCAGAGGCACCGTATGCTTTCTACTGGCTTTTCATTCGCCAGAACAGTCACGTGACCGTTCCTAATTTCCAGTGCGTCTGGTAAAGTGATTTTACCTGAGAACATTTAACTGGTTTCTCCTAATTGGGAAGAACAAGAGAAAGGATCCTGAGAAGGCAGCTAGCACTGCTGACCACAAATAATAGCTGTTAAATCCTTCCTTGTTCCTGACTGGCTGGGCAACTGCAAGAACAAATACCGTAGAAGGAAAAGAAATACAGTTATACGATATTCCTATGGATATGAGCACAACATCGCAACAGATGGCTATATTTTCCAAATTTATCCGGTTTAACTCAGACTTTCCACATTTCATCAAAAGCTATATACATTTATTACCCTAGATTTATGGTTGCCTTTCTACCACGTGGGACAGAGCTGTGCACATGGTAGACAATGCCTGTGTGTTCATATGTGTGTGTGTGTGTGTGTGTGTGTGTGTGTGCATGCGTGTTGTGTAAACAGAGGAATGTCTTTGGCATACATTATGGCACTCTACTGAGTCATGAAGTCATAAAATATATCCTGTGTCTTGCTGACATTCATGGGAAGCCCCCCCAGTGGTGGTTGAGGAGGAACACTGAGGATGGGGTTTAGTCCTTGCTTTGCTGTGTTTGGTCTTCATTACAACACTGTCAGATGGGTAGCTTCTGGATAATTTGATTTTTTATGTATAGATTTTAGACAATCTTGAGAAATAACAATGGAAAAGCTACTCTAAGATTTAAAAAGTAGGGGCACCTGGGTGGCTCAGTCGGTTGAGCATCCGACTTCAGCACAGGTCATGATCTCATGGCTCATGAGTTCGAGCTCCCTGTCAGGCTCTGCGTAGACAGCTCAGAGCCTGGAGCCTGCTTTGGATTCTATGTCTCCCTCTCTCTCTGCCCCTCCCCTGCTCATGCTCTGTCTCTCTCTCTCTCTCAAAAAAATAAAAATTAAAAATGAAGATCCCTTATTGAAAAATTGTTCTCTCTTCTACCTATCCCATTCAGAAAAGATGTCTCCCTTTCTATATGATTTTTAACTTTCTGCATAGGAAATTACAGTTGAATATGATTTCCACAGTTACACATTAAACACACAGACACACTAAACAGAAGAAGAGTGTGATGGGCCCACTGATATTTCTTTAAAACACCTAATACTCTCTTCATATCCACCTCCAGGGTTAAGGGCTCTCCATTCTTCCCCTCTCCTTGAGGACGGGTCTTTTTCTGTCTGTCTTCTCAAGTACTGTCTCAAAGGACAATTCATAGCATCACAAAATTAGAAGCAGAGGCCACAGTGGACGCCAGATCATTCTGCATGTATGATATGCTCCCAGCCGATGCCAATGCCACGTTGCCTGGCCCCACTTTGAGTAGCAAGGCATTGGTTTTAAAGATTGGTGGCCTAATTGGAATTTTGGATAAGTTTTTACAAATACTGATGTCTGGGTTCCACCCGGAGAATTGAATTTATTTATTATAGGGTTGGCTTGGGCATCAAGTTTTTAAAAGTTCCCCCAGGAGATTCTAATGTTCAGCAGAGTTTGAGAACCAATAAGCTATGAACCAATTACAATACTTTTTTTCCCCACAGGTCCTTCCAAATACACAATTTGTTAACTTATGTATCCTTGTATGCTCCCGCTGTAGTTAATGCCAACTTCTGGGTGTTTTTGTTTTTGTTTTTTTTTAAATTATTTTTATTCCAAGAGAGAGCCTAGCACAGGACCCCATTCTTGGCATGGGCTCCATCAGAATCTGTTGACCACATCGGCATATAGAAAGAGGATTGTTTCTGCTTCTGTGCTGTGGCAAGAAAGGAGAGATTTCCTTTTCATTGTAAGTATGGGTCTAGCACGTTTCTATTTACTGCAACCCCTCTGCCAGGCTTCTTCCAAGGAAGATCCTATGAAAAGGGTTTCCAGATCTTGGGAGCCTAGGGCAGACAAAGGAGAAAAAATGGGGTGTGGAGATGTCAGCAAGAGAGAAAAAGGGAAAAACAGGAGGAGGAAGGGGTGGAAGAAGAATGGGGAAAAATGAGAAGAAAATAAGATGGGTATAAGGGTTGTAGGCGTTGAAAAATACTGAAAAAAATTGCCAGTAGATATTTACTAGCCACCATTTATGAGAGGTGACATAAAGATTCTTGTTGAGATGAAACAAAACAAAACATAGGGGCACCTGGGTGGCTCAATTGGTTAAGCGTCCAACTTCGGTTCAGGTCATGATCTTGCAGTTCATGAGTTCAAGCCCCGCATCGGGCTCTGTGCTGACAGCTCAGAGCGTAGAGCCTGCTTCGGATTCTGTGTCTCCCTCTCTGTCTGCCCCTGCCCGCTTTCTCTCTCTCTCAAAAATAAATAAACATTAAAAAAGAAACATAGGGTCTTGTTAGGAGACAGGAATCAAGCACTGAAAAAGTTACATTAAACTGTGCAGTGAAGAATAAAGGGGGAATAATACCAGAGATAACACAGGACTTTTAGAGAGACTGATCAACAAATGAGAGTTATAAGGCAATAGACAGCATAGACTCCATTTTTATGTGGGGAAATGGTATCAATCCTGTTGCAATGGATCCCTTATTCTTACTCGGCCTTATCAGTTCAACTCCAATTATGCATATAGGTGGCTACTGAAGAAGTAACATTTAACCCATTCTGTATCTGGGAGTCTTTCAGGCAGTTAAATATTTTATAGTTATTTCCTCTAGCACGTATGATCCAGTATGTTGTCTGCGAATATTTGCTTTGAGGAAAAAAATTAATTTTCAAAATTTACTTGAAGATGCCCTTTAAGAGTCTCATCCCCACTCCTAACGCCACGATGCACCTCTAGAAGTTTCTTCTTAGAGGTGAGGTCTCGATAACTAATAAACATTAGTTTATGAGAATAAAGAATGGGAATTCAATCCAGTCAAAGTGGTGAAGGTTTGGTATCTGGTTATCTTTTCTGAGAAACATGGTTAATTTGATGTTTGAACTTGGGCAATATGAGTCCCTTCAGTGGCATAAAAGAAGCCGGCCTTTAAAAGATGCAGACAGATGCTGAGAGAGTTTTTTACAGTGGGGCTGAGTTTCCTGTTCTGCTGCATATAATTAGGCATGCAGTTAGAGCTTCACTCACTTTACTAGCCCAGGGGGAGGGAGGTGGGGCAGGGGTCCCAGACTTCAGCTTACTTAAAGGAAACACACTGTCTCTTTCTTTAACATCTAAGTGTGTCTCCATTTCCGTAAAGATAGAAGACTTTGTGCGTTCATTTTACAAAGTCTGCACAAAACTAAGCTTGTGGTAAGGAACACATCAGTTCTATTTATTTCAAGCAAGCATAATTTATCCATTTCATAAAGAACTTGGGTGGTAAAGACAGTGAACATGCCTGATTTAAGGATCAACATCTTTGGTGTCCTAACAACATCATTAGACACAGAATGCATTGCCTCGGCAGTCTGGCTAGTCTCCATTTCCTTGATATTCTGATTTTACCTTTTTTTTTTTTTAATTCTTTTCTCTTCTGGGCTTAGTACTGTGGTATCTGCAATGCTTGCGTTGGGCGCCTGGGTGGCTCAGTGGGCTAAACATCTGACTTGATTTTGGCTCAGGACATCATCCCGTGGTGTGTGAGATTGAGCCCCACGTGGAACTCTGTGCCGACAGTGCAGGACGTACTTGGGATTCTCTCTCTCTCTCCAAAATAAATAAATAAAAACTTTAAAAAATCTATAAACATTCAAAAAATCAATAAATGAAATGCTTGCATCAATAAACAACTGAAATGCCAATTTTCCAGGTCAAGGTAGCGTCTCTTTCTTTCAAACTCTTGGTTTTCTCTGCTATGTTTCATTGAGAACTCGGTGTCTGGCTCACAAAATCGCTATACAATGCTCAGCCCCCTTCAACTTTTAAGTTAAAAGACGCAGTCTGTCTAAGAACAAAGCTAGGGTGCCTCAGGGGGACAGAGAGAGCACTCTCTGGGTCCCCATTCCTTTGCAAGCCCCATTCTAGAACTAAGTCCAAAAGGTTGGCTGTGTCACTCTACTGTCATCTCTTCAGCAGCAGGCGGAAAACACGGGAATCTAGGTTTCCCACGTGCTGGCCATAGATTCTCTATTAGAATTTCAACACCAGGACGCAGCAGGGAAATGTGAAGAAGGAGAAAGAGTACTTGAGTCCAAGGGGCCCAAATCAAAATAGGGCATCTCATTCGAGGAAAAGACAAGGTGAGCAAGGCGGAACCACACAGGGCACTGGGCTCTAACCAGGGGAACTCATAAGACCCACACAAGGACAGAGCAAACTGGTTGAAATGCCTAGGTGGAAAGGAACTTACCTACTGGCCTTGCTCTTTTCCAGATTTCTCGGGGAGGCAAGGTTTCTTGCCCACGACCAGAGTTGTCCAGAAGTGGAACCCATACCCACAACTCATGATTCCTGTGTGCGAGTCCAGTGGGTAACGCACTGAAGAGAGGACATGGGGCAGGACAGGTAGGACAGTGCCGTGGTGATAATGAGCACACCCGTGCCGGAGCCAATTCTGCTAGTGACACGTAGCATGACTTCAGACGTAGGACCTAAGCTTTCCAAAGTTTTAATTTTGAAGCTATAAAAGGGTAACGGTAATATCTCCACATAAGTGTGGCTAGTACATAAAAGGCATTTGAATATTAGGCCCTTTTTCTATACCTTCCTTCATCTTGTCAAGCTTAAGTTTGTCACACGATCCACATTGGCAAGATTGCATCTCAACTCAGTCTCTAGGCCTCTGGTGCCCACCAGGATACAGAATGGTCCACAGTTGACCGCAGAAACACTGCTAGTAACTGTGAATAGCATACAGTACTCCCTCCTACTGGTAAGAACACATTTGACTTCCCAACTCAAATTTGACAGGCCTCTTATGGGCCATGCCAACACTTTGAAAATAAAACTCTTGAAGTTTCAACAGAAATATATTCTTACATGATAGGACGAAACCATCTGGAACTTACTGCTTACATGCATTCAAAGAGCTGTATCAACAATAGGGTTGTTATAAACTCAGGCTCCACACTGTCTCCTAAAGGGATTAGACAGGTCTCATAATATGTTATAGACAGAAAAAGTGACCCAAGCAGGGGCTGAATCCTTAGCTGTCATTAGTATTTTCTCATGTCAACGCTGGGATTTGAGAAGACAGAAGGAATTGACTTACTTTATATACTTGTCTGATCCTTTAGTACTTAATGAAAACTAGAATGTTTTATTTCACCCCTATGGGAAAATAGCTAAACCCGGCAGTTTGTTCCTGAAATAAAATATCAGCAATCAAAATACTCTCAAGGTCCCTAAGAGACCAGAACATCACAGGCTGATTAGAAAGTAGGTGCCTCGAGCTTATAGGTGCTGTTAACATTGTTTTATTTCCTTTATACAAAAAGTAGAAATGACAGAAAAAATGCTCTTGACAGAAAACAGTACCACTGACCTGGTCTCACTGAGGAGCTGAGCCAAACTGCCCATTTTACTGGAAAAAGAATGTTCAATCAACATTAGCAAACACCCATGCAATGGATGAAATAAAAGATGGTACCGGTGGCTTGGTGGACGTTGTGTGGGCAGGCTGAACCAATCCACGCTCAAAACAACATAACATTTGCCCGATCATGCTTTTAAACAGCATCTCTTTAGAAACAAGTTATATATACAAATATCACCCCAAAATGTGTATTATAGAGTCTACTACTATAAATTTAAGGCATCCTGATATTGTTCTGCTGGTGAGGCATTGTTCTCATGATTCTATTTCCATAGTGGAGAGTCCAGAAACTTCCAAATGGTGTCCCAAGGGCGGCAATGAGAGATAATAAAAAAGTGATTTACAAGAAGAGTTCATTTGACTCTGGCTCAGCAATGTGCTTTATGCTGCAGGATTTCTTCATTTTTCTGTTGATGTCATTATGCCTAAGCAGAAGAGAAACCATAAAGGCCAGAATTAGATAAAATTATGGTCAAGTTACAAGACAACACCACTAAACAACTCACCAAAAATGGAAATTATCCTCATACAAACCACACTGAAGAACACTTCATTCCAGTAGGCAAATTATTTTCTTTTCATATAAACCACTCTTTAAACAATAAAAGCTATAGTCATGTAATAACGCATATTTATTGAACACTTTTAATTCAGTTCTGGAAGTAATTTCTCAAGCATGCTGACTGGAATCCAGGCACAATTCTAGTCCAGTGAATTTTATCAGAGTCAAATAAGATAATAAGCATAGTAATGCTGGTCGAGTGGAAACAAGAGCTGTTTCTAGCTGATTGACACGGATTCCCTGGTGATATCTTGAATCTCCAAAAAGCTTGAACCTTAATCACATAAAGAAGATGCTAAGGGGATGTGACTACTGAGTAGCAGCATGTTGGAAGACCCTGAGTAGGTAAGTCTAGGGGAAAAAGAAGAAACTAGGGAGCAGCAATGCTGTTTTCCCATCAATAATTGATACTTAGTGAGCCTATGGAAAGAAGGACAAGTCAAGCCCTGGAACAGTTCTGTTTCCTAAGTGAATTTCCCTCTAGGTAGATGCATTCATTTTCATGAGATATTACTCACACTCTAGGTATAAGAATCTTCCAGAGAAGAGTTCTCTCCTGAAGGTGGGTAGCCTACATATTAATAAATTCCCTCTTGTTGGTACATCAGACAAAAACAGTGTTTCTGGGAATGCTACTTCCTAACATGAGGACATATGTGGATGAGAACCCGAGGTGGAGTTTTATGGCCTCAGAAATGTGCTCGCTTACAAAGACCATGTAGTCTATTCTCAGGGTTCTAGGAAATATTTGATTCTCATCAACATCTGAAAGTTCTAATTCTTACTTCTTTATTTGTCTGAATAAAACTTTTTTTAGGGGCGCCTGGGTGGCTCAGTCGGTTAAGCGTCCGACTTCGGCTCAGGTCATGATCTCGCGGTATGTGAGTTCAAGCCCCGCGTCGGGCTCTGTGCTGACTGCTCAGAGCCTGGAGCCTGTTTCAGATTCTGTGTCTCCCTCTCTCTCTGACCCTCCCCCGTTCGTGCTCTGTCTCTCTCTGTCTCAAAAATAAATAAACGTTAAAAAAAAATTTTTTTTAAAACTTTTTTTAAAGAAAGATTTTGTTTCTAAGTAATCTCTATACCCAACAGGGGGCTTGAACTTAAAACCCTGAGATCAAGGGTCACCTGCTCTAGCGACTTAGCCAGGTGCCCCTAAACAGAACTTTGGAGCATTTCCAAAGACAAGAAAGGGAAGAAAGGGAAAAAAAACCCTGGCTGATTAAAAGATGTCCAAGGGGGGCGCCTGGGTGGCTCAGTCGGTTAAGCGTCCGACTTCAGCTCAGGTCATGATCTCACGGTCCGTGAGTTCGAGCCCCGCGTCGGGCTCTGTGCTGACAGCTCAGAGCCTGGAGCCTGTTTCCGATTTTGTGTCTCCCTCTCTCTGACCCTCCCCGTTCATGCTCTGTCTCTCTCTGTCTCAAAAATAAATAAACGTTAAAAAAAAAAAAAATTAAAAAAAAAAAAGATGTCCAAGGGACTTCCAATTAAACACGGTGGATTAAATACACTCATTTGCCACCCCTTTCTTACAAAACAACGCTAAAAGGAAAGTAAAGAAATAAAAAAAGGTATAAATCTCAACGAATGAGGGAAGTGAGCGAGGAGATGATAACAAAATACCAACACTTTCAGAAACAGGAAGGTTGATGGACCTGTGGAATTGATTTAGTAGAGGAGAAGACGCAGAAATCTAAACTTTCAGTCAGGGAACCCAACATATTGATTGGCGACAGTGGGTACTGAGTGGGTGCTGAGAGTGGGAGGTTGATTTGAAAAATTTGTGGAAGTAATAGTTCATATCCCAGATTACCTCTCCAACCCAATGAGGCCAGGTGACTGTCCCTTTCCCAATGTGAAGGAAGACTGGAAGTTACAATTTGCAAGGCATGAACCAGAGAGACTCTGAATTCAGCTGAAGGGGGTAGAAACCATGAGATTAAATGAACATTTCCCTAAGTGAGAAAGCGAGAATAGAATTCTCAACCCGTCTCCTATTGGTCTGACTCATGGATTCTTGGCACTCAGGTTACTGACTCTACCAGGAGACTGTAGTTGCCTTAGCTTGATAAATCAACTGGCCAAGAGAAAAGACCTACAAATACTGCCACTTCAGGATTTTCACAAAAAAAGAGCCTAGTCCTTGCCAGTGTGTATATGAAGCAACATCTACCAGTCAGAGAGCTTCGCCCATAAAATCAGAGCTTCTATTCAGCTTTACTGTTTTGTTCTTTAATATAAATGAGTTAGGAATCATCAGACATTTGAGTAAAGTGCTACTAGGGAAGACAGGGACCAAAATAAAGAGAGAAATGGAAGTCAAAGTTAACAGAGATAACATAGGGAGACAATGAGAACTTTAAACATTTTTAACAAGAAAAGAAAAACCGAGAAAATGTTTGCAATTCATATTACAATGGGTTAGTCTTTCTAATATGTAAAATATAAAGAGCTGCTATAAGTCAAAAGGAGAATGTCAATAAAATGAAGGGTTAAAAATAGTACATTCATACAATGAAATAATATGTGGCTATATAAAAGAATAAAGAAACTCTTTATACATGAATACATAAAGAACTTTAATGTGTCAGGTGAGAAAAAGCAAGAGACAAAACTGTGTTTATCGCTTGCCACCTTTTTTGCAAAAAGGAAGAAAAGACAAAAATATACATTTATATTTGATTGTACAATTTAAGTAAGTCTTGCATGTATAATGCTATAAAAAGGAAACAAAGAGAAAACCAATAAGGTACTATTAGAAATTAACACCATTACAGCAAAAATAAAAAAAAAATTAGAAAGATTGGAAGGTACAGGTCAATAAAGACCTTAGAAAGAACTAGAAAAAGCAAAAGTATGGGTAAAGATAAAAAGGATGAATAAAGATAAAGACCTGAGGGTTGACTCAGTGTGTCCAGCATTACAATAATAAGATTTCTTGAAAGAGTGAACAGAGAAATTACAATGTAGAAAACATTCAAAGACAGCGTATAAAAACATTTCCCAGAATTGAAGCATATAGGTTTCAAGACTGAAAAAGCCTTCCAAGTGTCACAGGTCAGGAATGAAAATAGAATCATGACAAAGTAACAAGAAATCGTAACACTGGGAAATAAAGAGAAAATCGTAATAAATTCCAAGGGATTAGCAATTAGAAATGGAGCTTCTCAACAGACACATTAGAAAAAAGAAGAAAAGGAAACAACGTGTTCAAGATTCTGTGAGAAAATAATTTCCTATCTAGAATTCTATACCCAGCCAAACACACCTAATCCAGTATGAGAGCAAATTGAAGATATTATCAGACAGGCAGAGTCTCAACAAATTTAGCATCCACCTCCCTAGGAAGAAGGAGATCTGTTTACCAAAACAAGAGCATACACCAAAAATGAGAAAGGACAGATTCAGGAAATAGGGCTCTAGACAGGAGAGAAGCAAAAGAAATTCCCAGAATGATGTATATGGGAAACTCCGGGAAGGCAGCTGTATAGCACTGCCAGATAGCAGCAGTCCAGAGTAGGGCAGGAGGAAAGAGGTTGTCTCTATGAACAGACAAACTGAGAGATGCCTGGTTTGTCTGAATGCACTGAAAGAAGATTTCTGTCTCCAGAAAAATGTTAAGAAATGAATTGGAAACTAAGAAGTCCAAATTATTTTCTCCTCAGAAAATGTAATGTTATAATTAGAAAGGGAATACGATATAGCATACTGCATGCATTCACTGTGAATCGTATTTAGATAGCCACAGTAATAATAAACACCAGATACTGATTTAATCTCAAAGATATATTTAATCCCAACTATATTAATAGTGGCAAGAGGATGTAGGTAGGGGTGTGTGTGTGTGTGTGTGTGTGTTGAGTGGGGGGCAGTGTTGGGTGCTGAAATAGAGACAGACAAGTTTGGTTCATCATGGAGAATACTGAGTTTTGGAATCCTGGCTCCACAATTTATTATCCTTACTGTATAAACTTGGACAAGATACATAATCTCTCTGTGCCTTGGTTTCCAATCTGCAAAATCTGATAATACTAGTATCTACCATATTGTGTTGTTGTGAAGGTTACAACAGTTGTATAATGCTTTGTAACTGTTAGCTGTCATTTTTACCTTCTATAGTAGAATGCCAATATATAACAGAGAGAATATCTAAAATTGAAAACCTGTAGGAGCATGTGATTTAGCCATACAGGATACGAGAGAATACACCTGAAGGAAAGCCAAATGACTGATTCAGGAAAGTGGGAACAGGACACGGTAGGTTGGGCAGAGGACAGCTAGTTTTTGTTATAATGCTAGTAGGACTATTGTATGTACCTAGAGCAGTTCAACAAAAAATTAAATGAAAAATAAATAAAAGTGAAAAAGAAGGCTTAGGTTATAGTCTAAAGATAATATCATCATTTAGACATTAACAAAGTGTTTCTGTTTTAATATGAGGGGTGCGGTGGTCATAAAATACTAAAAAAGAACACTTTCCATGGGACAAAACCCAGTATGAACAGGGCTGACTCTAGAGCAAGTAAAATGTTAATCTGAGGCATTTATTTGAATAATATCAGGATAATTCAAGCCTCTCTGCATCCTTCAATTACCTAGTCCTGAATTACCAGTATTCAAAAGAACAAAAGTGTTTGGGTAATTCTGGCATGAATTATTCAGATAATTTGCTGTTCCTTGATTTCATTTTTGGAGATGAAATCACATTCTCAGTGACCAAAATTGGAAAGAAGAAAGGCTTAAATTTAAGTAACAGCTTTTCAAGTAATCTAACTTGCTGATTCATCCAGGCCTGGATTCCATATTTCCATAGCCCATGGTGACCAGACAGCAATTTACTTAGAGGATTAGTCAAAAATGGCCCACGGGCATGCATTACATTTTCACTGATCACCAAAACAGGGAGACTTTGTAACTTTTTGTGATCTCCTTCAGAACTTTACCGAGAGCAAATCTAGAAATCCCACCCACTAAAAAATGGGATTCTGGTTCAAAGAATGAAAACCTGCCCTTAAAACACCCACACTAAAACTCACTGTAGGTAGGTGGGTTGTAATCAAAAGGCCTAGGTTTTTACAGAGGACACCATTCTTTCTGTAGGGTGATGGGCTCAGTCCTTATTATTTCTCTTTTTCCCTCTTTAGCTTTCTCCACTCTCCCTCTCGCCAAACGTTTAGGAGGTTGCTAGCGTGTGCGAGGCACTGAGCTAGACACTGGGAGTAAAGATGGCAATATGGGGAGGCTGTCAAGCACCGTATACATTTTACGGAGTTTACTGGTGTTTTAACCGTGTCCTCTGTTAATTGTCTCTGGACTCTGATCTCTTTTATGAAGGCAGCATTGCCTTGTGCTGGCACAGCAAAATGCGTGGCTGTTTGCTAAAGACGTTTCAGTGAGTGCACTGGCAAACCAAGGCTGTGGCATTCGGTAATGTATCTGCACTGTTCTCAGTGTGGGAAGGAAAATCCCAAAGGACTGTGGTTGGAGCAGGGAAGCTTGGTGAAGGTACTGGAAGTTGTCTGGTAAAGTCTGTACTTTTAAGCCTCAAACAGATTGCTGCTTCTCTGAAACTCCAGCCTTACTAAGAGTTGATAAACAGGCACTGCTCTTTTTTTGTTGTTGTCTATACATTTATTTTTGAGAGAGAGAGAGAGAGATAACAGGGGAAGGGCAGAGAGAGAGCGAGGGAGAGAATCCCAAGCAGGCTCCGTGCTGCCAGTGTAGAGCGCTATGCAGGGCTCGATCTCAGGAACATGAGATCTTGACCTGAGCTGAGATTACGACTTGGAAACTTAATTGACTGAGCCACTGAGGCTCCCCCAGGCATTTCTCTTTTAATGTCTGGAGACACCCCGTGGTGGCCGAGGTGGTGCAAATATGACACTAACAGAACATTACACAGTTCAAACCTGGACCCTGGAGGGAGGTGAGGAAAGGAGGGTGGATGTGGGAGAAGGGAGTTGCTTGTTCTTAAATTTTGTGATTACATTTATCCAAGAATTCACATGCTGAAAAAATGCATTTCAGGTGGGGTGATTTTGGGTTTGAAGGCAGGTGTTCCCTCTGTACCCTCCTACTTATAGTTCACGGCTGTTCCACACGCTCATTTCCTGCCTTCCAAGGGCAGGGGGATTGAACATGGGATCTTAGTTGCAATAGCTTTTTCTAGGTCTCATCAGGGCTTTGGGACTAAACTAGGTCTCACTGTCTTCCTGTGGTGGAATGTGCCTTTTCCTTTCCCAGTGTGTATATGGGGCATATGAAAAGAAACTTTGGGGCGCCCGGGTGGCTCAGTCGGTTAAGCGTCTGACTCTTGGTTTCGACTCGGGTCATGATCTCACCGTCGTGGGATGGAGCCCCCTGCTGGGCTCTGCGCTGACAGTGTGGAACCTGCTTGGGATTCTCTCTCTCCTTCTCTCTCCCCATCCTCAATGTGCTCTCTCTCTCTCTCTCTCAAAAAAAAAATTAACTTAAAAAAATTTAAAAAATAAAAAAAAAAACACCTCCATTTGTGAATCATGTTCTGGTCATCCTTGGGAACTCTTGCAGCTTTTATAAAAAGTTTGCTAAGTTGTGCTGAGACACTGGGAAGGTCAGATCATTTTAACTATTCCCCACACATGGGTATTTTTCTATACACACCCAACTGCACTATGCAACAGCCAATGACAGTGCAGTACTGTGGCCTATACGAAGGAGAACCTTCCCTTGGAGAAATGTTCAAGATTGGGGTCTTCTCTCTCCTCCAAGTCACAGGGACAAAGCTTCAGTATGAAATAAGGGTTTTCCCTCTGAAACTAGTATGAACTCTACGGAAGCAAAGGTGACGGTGGGTGTAGGGTGAGTTGTGCAGGGAACACAGAACCTGGGGATACACGAAGAGGAGTGAAGGGGAAGCTGACCAGGTGGGTTCTAGGGATTTCTGGGGCTGAGGAAAGCACCTCAGGGGCCTGCTATCAATTCCTACTGATGGACTGGCTCTAGGTCCCAGAGTTAGTATATTAGGAATGAACACACACTGGAGTGCCTGGGTGGCTCAGTCGGTGGGGTGTCTGATCCCATGGTGGGTGAGTTCAAGCCCCGCATCAGGCTCTGTGCTGGAAGTGTGGACACTGCTTGGGATTTTCTCTCTCTCTCTCTCTGTGCCCCTCCTGCATGCTTTCTCTCTCTGTCTCTTTCTCTCTCTCTCCAAATAAACTTAAAAAAAAAAAAAAAAAGAAATGAACACACACTTCAGATCAGGGCTTAGAAGTGGAAAGTACAGTTTTTGAGCAATAATATTGCTAATGTCTCTAACTACTAAATCCCCTTTTAGTATTAGCACTTGAACCAACTTTTCTGAACTGTTACATTAAGACTCTGTCTGCCCTGGGGAAGTCATTCTAGAACTCTGCAGTCAACATGTATCAGAGAGCATGGTAACGCAACAATGACTGAGTAATTACAGAAACATCCCTTCAAGAATCCTTAAAAAAGCATATGGGTTAAAAGTAAATACGCTAAAAACTTCAAGACAAGATTAGAATGTGGTTAATTTACTGTATTCAGAGAGACTACGGCAAGGGTGTATTTACTCAGCAGGATCAGGGATTCCTTTTTTGTGCTGACTGCATCTGTCTGTCATGGCTCTGGAAGGGCTCGTCAGTGGGGCTGAGGGTACACTGTACTTGGGACAGCCTTATGCCGGGGCCTCACCTCCTTTTCCAATGGCTTCCACATCTTTGTTCATTTTTCTGTTTAGCATGATACCCTGACACTAAGGACATACACGTGTGTGTGGGTGCGTGCACACGCGCTGGCGGGGGTGAGTTCCCTGAACTCTGACCTCCTTCTGGGCACGGCAGATGACCACTGCCACGCCTCACATCGTCTCAGGCCAAATACACCTCTCCCGCTGAAGTGGCTATCGAACAACGCTGACATCGATGCAAAATATCTGATACTACCTCTTGGTTCTGGATGTGTAATTCCCGGTGTGGCTAATTCCTTGGCAGTAAAATGAACACTAATGGTGTTCATTACTTAATGTTTTTTTAACAAGTCTGCTCTCGTGCTGGTGCTACGACTAGGGTTCCAGGCCACAATGTCACTGTGGTCAGAGGGGGTGTGACTGATGGCGGCCAGGGGATAATACTCTCTGCCTATTGGTAGCTGGAATCAAATCTCACTTCCTGTGTTACAGGTCTCACATGGACTTAAAGTCTGGGAAATGAATGTCTTATTGGCATTTTAAGACAAATAATTGCAAACATTCCCTTGGAGTTGTAATAACTCAAAACCAACTTGTCCTTTATAAGGAAAAGTAAAGATAAATCTGCTTGTTATAAACAAAGTCATCCTCTGCAGTTGAAAACACACTGGGAAAGCTGTCCAACGTAATGGAGTTGAATCTACTTTTAAAGGACATTGAAAAGAAATTTAGATTTTTTGCCATCAAGCTGTGACCAATTTAGAAAAATAAATAGTAAACAGAACTACCGTACAGAGGTGATATTCTTTAAAATGCATTTATTGCCCATATTTTTCTCTTACCAGGAAAAACAGATGTTTCTTAGGAACTAAAATGTGGTTCCAGCATCTGCCTGGAACTAGGTCTCACTGCCCCCACTCTTTCTCCGGGGACACAGCAATAGGGCCGTTCAGGGGCATAATGTTTGGAACCAACTCCAACCCAATGACCCCCAGTGGTTTCCAAAGTTATATAATCCTGGGGAATCCCTGCTACCCGAGAGGAGTCATTTAGCCTTCAAGCAAACTCTTGGGCCAAGATGTGAAGGCATCCCTGATGGATGAACACTTGGGTTTCTTTCCATATTGCGTCCTTCTGTGGGCTGTTCTTTCCATGGTCCCCAAGGCAAAATGGAGCAAGCATTAGAGTCACTTAGGTGTTTTTCATGCTCACAATCTCATGCTATTTCATTTCTCTGAGTTACCTTCATTTCAACTACAGCTATCCATCCTTACTTTATCTAAGGAGTGAACTCCGGCCTTGTTCTCTCCGCCTCTGTAAGTATGAGTGAGTCACAGAAACCTCTCCTCTCCAGCCTGAGCAAACTGGTGAGTTTTCACTTTCTACGGAACACATGCTAAATTGCAACCATGATAGAGGAGAGTTTAATTTATAAGGTAGGGAGGGGAAGGGGTCAGTAAGGGATGCTTACTTAATAAAATACACTGAATATTTTTATTTTGGGGTTTCTGCTGATCACTGCACTCAAGCTCTGTTAATATGTAGAGCCAGTGAATTTGAGGTTCAAGACTGAACCTTCCAAAGGACTGTTTCTTAAACGGAGTACAAAAGTGTTACCCTAGTGTCAGACAGCTGAGTAGCCCTAAAACCTCTTTGATGCTCTGATTTTTTTCTTTCAATGTTTTTATTTATTTTGCATATGCAAGCGGGGGAGGGGTAGATGGAGAGGGAGAGAGAAGATCTGAAGCAGGCTCTGTGCTGACGGAGAGCCCGATGCGGGGCTTGAACTCACAGATTGTGAGATCATGACTGGAGCAAAAATCAAGAGTCAGACACATAACCAACTGAGCACCCAGGCGTTTTTATAATTATAGTATAGAAGACAGCTCAGCTTTGCTCCTTTGCTTGTGAAAAGACAGGATGAAATATTTCTGGCAGGATGGTTCTACTGTGATACCAACTGTCTTATTTCCGGGTACTGGAGGAACCTGTAAGAGAGGAGAGATGTTCTCCTTCTCTCTCCCAAGAGTTTGCCAAGTCTTTGTGCTGCCTTTCCTGAGGGTATTGTTGGTGACTTCTGTTTAATGACAAAAGCATAATTTTCCAGGCACCTGAAGACACACTGGACCTCATATGGGACTGAGAAGGGTATAGGAGTGGGGAAGATGGGTTGAGAGGAAAAGAAAAAAGCCAGTAAGCAATGGGTTCTCAGCACTGGTGACGATTCCCTGCTCCATTGTGGACAGAAGCAGCCCAGACTCAGGCAACATGTGAGTCTGACCCAAACTGAATGCTGGTGACCAGTTAATACCCAAGCTCCAAGGTGCTTCCTTCAATACACTGACTTAGTGAGACCCCTAGGGGCACTCCCTGAAATGATGGGGATTTACCTTTCTTCCAGCCTGATTACATTTGATTTAAAGGGGGGGAAAAGGAGAATGACATTTCTTGCACCTTGGTATTCTGACCTGAAATTTACCCTCACAACAACAAACACACCCCTATTCGTGTGTGTTTATCATTATAGGTACAAACAGGCATACATTCGCCAAAACATTGTGGAGGGTTTGGGAAGGGTGCTGGAGGAGGTGCCACTGTGTTCCTTTAAGTCATTGAATTAAATTAAGTTTGAGTGATTTACAAGCGATAGTCTCCCTTCTGATGAATTTGGGGGTTACTTCCGAGAGAAGCCAGTCACAGGGCACTGGTTACATGCACTCACCCTGGACCACTCTCCTTCTCCATTTCCTGCTTTGTCAGGAAGTGGTGCGCATTCCCTCGGGAGGAAATAAAGTCCTGATGCAGAAGGACTTGGCCCAGGGAAGTGCCTGAACCGCCGGGGACCTTCGGACATGATCGTTTTAGGTGCACAGCCCATGCACTTTGGACCGTAAACATTTTGTTTGAGAAAGACCCCTGTGTCACTGGTGGGCTCACAGACTGGCTCGCTGATGGGTGCGGCGGTTCCGAGTGTCAAGCTAGCGCAATCTCAGAATGGCAGGGCCCTGTTTCTCCCAAGCACGGTGATGACGCTTTCAGCCTGAGGATCAGCGATGAAACCAAACCTCACCTCTGCTTCGCAGTGCTGATTCTGATCAGAGATGGGCTCATCCCACTCGTGACAGGAAGTTTAATTTCTAGACTTACTTGGTACTTGACTCCATTAAAACAAAGCCTGAAAGCCAAAGTCAACTGGGAGACACAGCGCGTTTGTAAGCTGAGTAGATTCCTCCGCTCTCTGCGGCTGGATCAAAGCCCCTCCAATAGGGCACTGGTTCCCTTCCTAAGGCCCATCTTATAAGACTGGCTGCTTCTATTTGCGGGGGGAAAGGTGGCATTTTCTTCTTCCTCTCGGCTCCTGCTAAGGGTGCTCTGGTACCGTAATTTACAAGGTCATGCAACTGAAAGCAAAGGCGTGGCCCTGCTGCGCAAGGCACCCGCTAGCACCACGTACCGTGCACGGTTACGCAGAGGCTCTTCGGTCAGCGTGTTAGAGGAAAGGGTGACGCAGCTGCCGTACATCTCCTAGAGAGGTGCAATCAGACATCATCTGAAAACATGCAACGAGCTCAGCACATGCACGCGTCTCGATAAACAGGAAGCATGCAGGAGGCAGATTAGTGGATGCAAGCTTCATACATACTTCGAGGGGCACGAGCTGGTGGGATCCTTCTCTTACTCCTGAGTGACAGAACCCATTAAGTTACTCGGGAAAGTCTTATTTGAGCAAGGTAAGTTTGGGCATATGAAACCCAAAGGGGCTGGGCTTCGGGGCAGGGGTGTGACTTTTCTCGCGGAAATATACATGTGAGGAAGTTCTTTGCAACAAAGGCAACTGACGTTGGAAATCAACGTATAGTTAAAATCGGTGTTCAATTAATTAGATACTAACTGAAACTCGATTTTAGTATTGCAAAAGGAATCTGGACAGTTCTTCAACTGCACTGTAATGGAATTTTACCATGTGGCAAATTATCAATTATGCAGGCTGTGACTCTCTAGATCGCAGGATGGATATTCTAGGTCCTTCTACCCCTCAGCATTTCGCATTTTGGCTACTGTACCATTTTTTGGATGGCATGGCATGTGCAGAGCATACAGGACACATTGCCTACAGCCTACAAAGACATTCATATCTCCCATTCACCAGTTTTAAACCACAGATTATAGTCTCCGGTTTTCTAGTAAATGCAATTATAAGATATAGTTCCCGCCACACTCTGCCATCCCTTATGTACTGCCAAGTGCTTCAGACTGCTATGGCATCCTGATCAACACTCAGGGGTGAGTATCATAAAACGCCAACGTGGAGGTCCCTGTGGTGTATTCATTTCAAAGGTCATTCCAAAGTGGAGTCGTTAAGTCTTTGGAAATAGAGTTTCTATTTATGTGCTCTTTAATCGGGCTTGAGGATAAACTATCCAGTCAGATGAGGAGAACAAACTCTTCCTGAGGCAGAATCTGTGCCAAGGAAGGGCCTGATTTCACATCGATTGGTGGCCTCATCTTGCAGAAATGCCTTCCAGTTTAGGACTCCTAACACTCAAGGATGAAACTATTTTGGGAAACTGGGGGACCAGAATATAACCTCCTGTGATTTCTTTCATCTTTCTCTTTTAGCATATTTTCCAAGGAAGAGCAAAACGTATATACTTTAATATGACGTATATCCTTAAAGAACACATGGACTTAGCTGTCCATGCATCCCTTTGGAATTTTCTGGGGATTCCCTCAAGGTGGCAAAGGTCAGCAATCTGTAGTGTTAGGAACAGCACAGTGAATTCACAGGCAAGAAATGGGATATTCTCCAAAAGGCACTCACCGCCTTATTCTTTCCTTTGCTAGCAGAGCTCACGGGACTTCTCTTGGCATCTGTTGTCTTCCTTCCAAGTGAGGTTAACGGCAGTGTGGAGGTCTTCAGCTGGTTGGCTGCCTGGTAATTGTTATTATTGTTCTGGTTGCCACTGAGCGTCTCCATGATAGATCGGAAGGTTCCAAAAGGCCTTTTCAGTTGATCCCCCGATTCGCTACCCGTAGAGGTCCTCTGGGGGGTCCTGCCCTTATCTCTGTCCTTCTCCCCAGTGGGCTCGAGGCTAGCTTGCTCCATCTGGACCACGGGCTCCTCAAAGGTAACTCGGAGTTTTAAGTTCTGAGATGTCCGGCGCTTGGAAGACGGAGACTTGAGGGCACTCTTGGGGCTCATGGCCACTTTCTGGGTGGTGGTGCTGTCAGGGCTGGGCTGAGTAGGGTCTCCGGAGGGCTGGCTTGGGGGAGTGGTCCCTGAGGCGGGACACTGGGATTCCAAATCGGGTTCGCTGCTCTCGGAGGTGGGAGATGGGCTATGGCCGTCTAGAGATTTGGAGGCTTTGATACCAAAAGGAAACCTGCGTCCTGATGCCAACGTGTGTTTCTTGATCATCAGGTGCAGGCTTTCTGCGCTGTCCACACTCTCCACACTTCCCACAATGGGCTGCGGTCTGGGCCTGTCGGCCTTCCTCACGGGTGTGCTCTTGGGGTCCTCAGAGGTGTTGGAATCGGTGTCGGACTCACTCAGGGACCGCTGCATCAGCTGCCTCAGCCGAGCCAACTTCAGCTCCCTCTTGTCTGCAGGGATCTTCTTTGAGTTTCTAGAAGAAGCCTGAGCATCCTGGAATTCCAAGGACAGCTTTTCCTGGGTGCAGACACTCTCTGAGATATCCTTCCCCAGTAACTGGCGGAGGATTTTGTCAGAATCTTCATCTTTTGCTTTGGCCCTGGCCCGGCTGGATGCCGACAGGCTTCCGAGCACCTGAATCCCCTCTTGGACCCCGGGTTTGCTCTTGGCTACAGACTCATCATCCGCATCTGGAGATTTCCACTGGGACCTTCTGGAAGCGGGGGAGGATGGCGAACTGAAAGATGATGAAGAACATATGAGGTGATCTCCTATCACTGATTGCCTCCACTGCCACTAACGACTTACAGATCGACAGGACTGGAATAAGAAAAATCACTTAATGTCTGTGCTCATCAATCTCCAAATAACTCCAGAGTGGTAACCATGACCACAGTGTAGTGGGCCTCATACCTAACGCTATGACGAGAGATCTGTCTACTGTTTTACTGTTTACACATCAATGTTGTGCCAATTGCATTCATTATTCTCATCTTCACCAACCTTATACACCTACGTATCCTTATTCCCATTTCACAGGTGAAGAAATGAAGGAATCTGACTGTGACTTTTCTGTAGTCAGAGAATGAAGAAATGGCAGAACCAGAGATGAAGCCGGGTCTTCTGACATCAGGTCCAGGGCGTTTTCCCCCTGTAACGTCTCATATTTATTCCTCTTTATAAAACATAAAATATGTTCTGTTTTTGTCTTCTTCAAGTCCAAAAGAAGGCTCAGAGACTAAAGACACCTAAGAACTCTAACCATTAATGTTCCTGGTATTACCTGGGCGAGGAAAGGAGGGAC
Source organism: Panthera leo (assembly GCF_018350215.1). Lineage (NCBI taxonomy): Eukaryota > Metazoa > Chordata > Mammalia > Carnivora > Felidae > Panthera > Panthera leo. Next base: position 100,642,623 of record NC_056679.1, on the reverse strand, counting down.
TTGCCCTCTGATTTCTGGGCTTCTAGAAGTTGTTGGAGCTGGTTCTGCAGTGTGACACGTTCCATTGTCTGTCTGGGAAAAGTGAAGCGAGACACATAAGCTCTCTGATACATGGCCACTACTATAAATGAGTAGGTATAAATTTTGTCATGATAATTTGCAATAAATTGCAATAAATCCCAAAGCCTTACAAATACGCATGGCCTTCGTCCTCACCGTGCAGAAATCTTCGAAGGACACAGTCAATTACCCAAAAGGATGCTTATTATTCACATTAGCAAGAAACTCTAAGTAGCCTAAATGCTCATCAATAAGACTCAGTGAATAATTTAGTTGCTTCCATAGAGGCAGCTATTAAAAATGATGATCTATTCCAGTATCCATGACATAGAAAAAGTTTCCCTAGTATATGTATAAAGTAGATACATATAGATATAGAAATACATATACATATATATACATACATATATTAAGTAAAAAAGGAAGTTATAAAAATAGTGGGTGTAGTATATTTTTTTTATATTTTAAGAAACATAAAAGAATATAAATATAAATATAAATTTCTTTATATGAGAGAAATATAAAAGAAACATTTTTAAGAAATCCCTCTCTGTTTATAAAATATATATTACTTATATATGCTTATATCATACTTATATGTATTATTTACTCTTTCCACATTGTTTAAATCTTTACTTATAACACATATGCTTATATCATACTTATATGTATTATTTACTCTTTCCACACTGTTTAAATCTTTAAAGTAACTGTATTAATGCAGTGATCAGAAAAGAGCAAAATAAGAGCAACAAAAGCAGACTATTTCCATAGGGGGTAAAAACAATGAAATAACTTAGCATTTTCTTACATAAAGGGAAACCTGGTATGGCAACGCTCAATTTATTCTGGACATAAAAGCGGAATGTACTTTAAATGGTATCAGAACGTGCTTTAAATTTAAGAAAAAAATCAGTTAAATGCCGCAGGTGACGGAAATTAACATCTGTTTAGAAAACATAATTAGAGAACTTGAAAAAAGTAAATCCCACTGATTCTGACTTTAGAAGAATAAGCAGTATTTACTGAACTCTTTATTCGTTTTATGACCACCCGCCACCCCCCAAGGATGGCCATCGGATTCTAATCCCTGGAAGGTAAGAATACACGTTATCTTATGCGGCAAAAGAGAATTAGTGTTGCAGATAGAATTAAGGTTGTTATTGGCTGACAGGAAGCCAGGGAGGCTATCTTAGGTTATTATTATTGGTGATGCAATCCAACCACATGTCTTTAACACTGAGGAGGAGGAAGATGAGGTCAGACACACTCAGTGTGAGGACTCCATCTGTGATTGCTGGCTCTGAAGAGGAAGGAAGGGGCCAGGAGCCAAGGAATGCAGCGGCCTCTAGGTGCCAGCGGTGACCCTCAGCTGACAGCCAGCAAAAGAAGGGAACCTTGGTCCTACGACCACAAGGAACTGATTCTGCAACCGGACTCTCATTCTAGAGCCTCCAGAAAGCAACATAGCCTGCAGACACCTCAATTTTAATCTGGAGACCCATTCTGGGTTTCAGACCTACAGAGTTGCAAGATGAATTTGTGTTGTTTTAAGCCACTAGGTGTGTGCTGATTTCTTATAGGAGTAGAAAATGAATACAGGTAGCATCAAAAATGGTTAGACTCTCTCATGGGCCAGGGTGTGGAACCAGGTGAATGAATTACAAGTGTTCTTATGACGACCGCCAGACTTTAGATACAGGCTTGAGGAAGCCTAGCGTTCTCCTTGCTGAGTGTCACTGCACATACTCAACAACCACTGGCCACCTAAACCTAATTCTGTGAGATCAGACCACGAGGATACCCTGCCATCTCCCCAAGTACTCTGTTTTTCAGACATGGTCAGTTTTAGTCCCGACATTTCACCCCTAAGAAAATAAAAGTCTGTGATCTCAGTTTATCTCACTCGTTCTGTGACTCACCTACTGAAAATTTAATTGTCTAAAGAAGGAGACAGCAGGGGCGCCTGGGTGGCTCAGTTGGGTAAGCATCCGACTTCAGCTCGGGTCATGATCTCAGGGTTTGTGAGATCATTTTAACTTGATTCCTTCTATAAAGACCCCATCTCCAAACAGGCATACATTCTGAGGTACTAGAGGTTAGGACTTCAATTTATCTTTTTAGGACAGGACATAATTCAACCAGGGAGACCTAGGCTTGTACATGAGGACTTCTAACAGAGCTGAAGGTTGCCATTTAAATTTTTTAAAAAATTTTTTATTTACTTGTTTTGAGAGAGAGAGAGAAAGAGAGAGAGAGAGAGAGAGAGAGAGAGAGAGAGAGAAAGACAGCAGGGGAGGGGAAGACAGAGAGGGAGACAGAATCCCAAGCAGGTTCCACGCCGTCAGCACAGGGCCCACTCACTGTGGGGCTTGAACTCATGGACCATGAGATCATGACCTGAGCCAAAATCAAGAGTCGGACACTTAACTGACTGAGCCACCCAGGCACCCCTGGAGGTTGCCATTTTTAAATAGTAATTATCTTTATAATGATAAAGAGTTAGTAAAGTTATTCTAGTAGGAAAAGGCATTCAGCACTGTCTCTCACTCAAAATTTTTGACTAGAAAAACTCTTATTTTTCAACCCTCCTTTTTCACCTTTCTGTGTTGTTGGTGCCCTGGAGCGTGAAGGGTATAGGGTGCTGTGGCTAGACCAAGTGGACTTCCCTTTTCACTTCTAGTTTTGCCCATCTCACTGAGGAACATGGTAAGTAAAAGACCAGGGTCTACAGCATAACTTCTCATATTTTATCTTGTCACTGGCCTAATGATAACTGTCTACAGCATTCAGCTTTGGGAACAGCAGAAGAGCTGTTATCTGTTAGCATACATGTGTATTTTATCCTAGGCCCATCGACAGGGAAGGCAGCCAAGACCCTGACCTTGAACTGCTCACCAATAAAACAGCTATTATAGCTCATGAAAAGCTCACAATTCCACGGTATAGAGACTGAGGACCGTGTTTTTTGGTCTTTCCGAGGATGAATCTTTAGAAAAAAAAATTCTACTGGATTATTTGAAAGCTCCTCTGAATGGCGCCCCCCCCCATACACTACTGGGGGGCAGGGATATTGCTACAATATTTCTGGAAGGATATTAGGCAGCATCTATCCACATTTTAAATACTTATGCCCTGTGTTCTAGCAATTGCCTTTCTAGGAGCTTAGCTTTAGAAATACCTACACATGTACCTAAAGACATGTGTCCAAGGATGTTCGCTATGGAAACGTAACTTACTGAGTTATGAGTTTGTGGGCATTTTCCCCTCAGTTACAAGAAGTTCTTAAAGCTCACTTCGCTCCCTCCCCCTGGGGAGATTTGTGTAACTGGGCAGAGGATACTTGGAGGGAACCCCTTTAATGTTTAATTTTGCTTTATTCTTCCCATTATAATTTTTATTTTATTTCTTTTTAAAATTTATTTATTTAGGGGCACCTGGGTGGCTCAGTTGGCTAAGCGTCTGGCTCTTGATTTCAGCTCAGGTCATCTCACAGTTTGTAACAAAATCCCGAGTCAGGCTCTGCGCTGATGGCAGGGAGCCTGCCTGGGATTCCCTCTCTCCCTCTCTCTCTGCCCCTCCCCTGCTCATGCTCTTTTTTTTCCTCTCTCAAAATACATAAAAGAAACATTTTTTTTTAATCTTTAAAATTTACTTATTTCAATTCAACTTCATTAATATACTGTGTAACAATGCCTTCAGGAATAGAACCCAGGGATTCATCACTTACATATAATACGATACCCAGCGCTCATCCCAACAAACATCCTCAATTTTTAAGTCCTGTTTCCAGTGAAAACCTAACTGGGTTTTCATTAAAGAGGGCATTCTAGTAGGGAGGGCAGGAGGGTACACAGAGACCTGGCCTCTGAGACAAGAGCGGGGGAAGTAGGGAGACCAAGGTTTTGTCAAGCTTAGAGAAGAGCTGGAGGGTCCGGGGACGTGCCAGACTGTGGCCTGGTTACACCTGTAATCAGGTAAGGCCTCCCATCCACCATACGTCTCTTTTCAACTGGGAAAAAGAAGGTTTTTAAAAATAATTTAAAACACTTCGTATTTTGCTTCTAACATTTAATTTTTAGGGTTCATCCTCCTAATCTGTCAACATGACTCTGAATGCTGATTCCGATTTTTAGTGATTCCCTCCCCAATACGGTAACTGTCATTCGGCTGGTGTTTCCCAAAGTCTGACTTTAATCCTCTAAAGTGCTGTCGGCACCTTGATCTTCATCCTGCTAGACACCTACCTGACAGCTTCTCCACTGTCCCCCTCTCTTCACGCTTATCCTGACAACCTCCCACAAATGGTTCCTGATGTCTAGGTAAGCAGTGGGTAGCCGTTCAATAATCTTGGCAAGAACAGAACTCACTCCATCTAGACCAAGAAGCTTTTAAGTAACATCACGCTGACCGAACACTCTTCTGCGTTCTGAAGAGTCACGAATCGTCTGCTTAATTTTTCTAATAAATTTACTGGTGATGGTTGCCAGATCATCTGTCTGTAATTCCTCAAATACACATTTTTCTTTTGCAAATCTGGGAAATGGGTCTATCTCTAGTTTTTTGCTTTTTTTGTTTTTTGTTTTTCTCTCTCAGGCACTTTATGATTTCCTAGCACGTAAAGGACAGGAGTCTGGGGACGCTGCCTTTGTGTTCTTTCTATGACCGCTAAGAAGTTGGCCCCGGAGATATGCACACAGAGAGAGCCCGTCTGTCATCCCACACACCTTACGTTCCCTGCTTAGGAAGTTTGCTCTGCACTGTTTGTTTAAATGTCAATTTGCCTCTGGTACCTGCGGCACGGGTGCTGGCCGGGAAGACCTGGGACAGAAGAAGAAAAGCCGAGAGAAGAAGGCTAGGAATTCCCTGTACAACCAACATGAGACTGGTACAACCAAAGCACCTGGCTCAAACCTAAGCGAAGTGAGGACAAGCCAGTCTCGGTGGTCACGGCAAGAATGGGTCACTTACTCCTTCAGCTGCTTGGTCAGCTTCACCACCTGAGAGGCCAGCGACATGCAGGTCTCCACCACCACCAGGTACCGGGAGCACAGGGTGTGCCCGTGGCGCTCGGCGCTCTGGGAGGGCTTCTCCCCGGCGTGGTTGTGCATGGTGACATTTGCTCCATATTCAACCAATGTCTGTCAGAAAATGCAAAGGCACGTGTCATTCCAAGACCTCCCCTGCAACATTTTTGTTTTTTCATAGGACTGTAACAGAAAGGCAAATGGAACTTTTCCTGTTAGTCCCAAACCAGTTACGGGAGCCCAGAGCGGGCTGGGGTAGCGGGCGAGGGGGGGCCATGACAAGCAAAAGAGAGGTTCTGGCGAGGTTGCAGGAGCTGCTATCAGACACTTTCCCCAGAGCCTACAAAAGTGCAGCAGAGCCAATGTCACTGCTTCGGATCCCACCGAGCCTCCAAGGAACTGTAAGGGGCGGGCCTGACGCTGTCCCCAGGAGGCTGCCTCCTGAGCAGGGAGAGGCAGTGGTGAGCTGCTCTGTCCCTTTTAGTGTGTGGGCCCATAAAGTTGGGGATGCGAGGGGTGCCTGGGTGGCTCAGTCGGTTAAGCTCCCAACTTCGGCTCAGGTCATGATCTCGTGGTCCGGTCTGTGAGTTCGAGCCCCGCATCGGGCTCTGTGCTGACAGCTCAGAGCCTGGAGCCTGCTTCGGATTCTGTGTCTCCCTCTCTCTCTGCCCTGCCCCGCTCATGCTCTGTCTCTCTCACTCTCAAAAATAAATATAATTTTTTTTTTTTAAGGAGTTGGGGATGCGTGTAAAGAGGACAGAGGGGAATTTTGTTTACCTGTTCCTATTTGTTTGGGAAGCATGCGTGATCTGTGGCTGAGCCGACCGCAGCAGAAAGAAAAAGAACTCAAGAAAAAAGATCTGGAGGGGCTGTGAAGCTACCCATACTCCCACCCATGTCGGGCAAGAACATGACCCATAAATTGAGCAGACGTTACAGAAGGGGCTTGCGGTGAGCTGGCTATCATGCCACTTAGAGAAGGAGAGGGTTCTCCAGCAGCAAGAGCAGGGAGGTGTTACACAGGCAGAGGGAAGTGTATGGGGGACAAGGATGTGATGCTAGGGCCAGATGTCCCCTGTCAGGTATCAGTGGGGAGGCTCCAGAGAGGCCTCACCCACCAAGCCCAGCAGAGGGTCAGCATCTGAAGGCTGCCACAGAGGACATTAGTGGCCAACCACAGTGAGCCAAAGAAGCAGTGACAGCTTTCAGGGAGAGTGCCATGACCTCTGACGTTAAGCAAAGAGTCAGTTGACTTTTCTCTCCTATCTCTTCCTTGTCTCCAACACTGAGCCCAGAAGAGAGAGGAGAATAGGAATAGGGGATAGGGATAGGAGACAGGGGTGTACAAAGCCAATCATGCCTCTGTCTCCTGGCCAAGTCCCTTGAACCCTGAGTCTAATCTGGGTTGGAGAGCAGAATACTTTGAATCAGAAGACTGAGATTTTAAAAGGCAAAAGATTTATGCGATCTGAAGAGAAACCAGAGTATAGAAGATTGAGATTTTAAACTGGTTTGGAGTAATGTTACGTCGCAAGCAAGCAGAAAGTTATGGAACCCGGCCAAGGTCATCATTAGTAAAGAAGAGAGACTTGATGGACCATGGTTGACACCAGTAATTAAAAAAAGAAAAAAAAATCAGGGTGCCTGGGTGGCTCCATCGGGTGAGTGTCTGACTCCTGAATTCGGCTCAGGTCATGATGTCACAGGTTCATGAGACCCAGCGTCGCATCGGGCTCTGTGCTGACAATGCAGATCCTGCTTGGGATTCTCTCCCCCCGCCGTCTGTCCCCCACCCCTTCTCGCAAATAAATAAACTTTAAAAAAAAATTTTTTTAACATTTGTTTATTTTTGAGAGAGAGAGAGACACAGCACAAAGAGGAGAGGGAGACACCGAATCCGAAGCAGGCTCCAGGCTCTGAGCTGTTAGTACAGAGCCCGATGCAGGGTTTGAACTCACAAATCGTGAGATCATGACCTGAGCCAGTCGGTCACTCAACAGACTGAGCCACCCGGGCACCCCACAAATAAATAAACCTTAAAAAAAAATCAAACTTTTTTTCTATTTATACTGTGGTGACATTAGAAAAGCTGTCCCATCAGTATTAGTCAACTGCCACAATCTGACATAGTCTTTGACACTATCAAGAAGAAATGTATCTCTGGATTTATATGAGTCAAAGGTACTATTGCTTCCAAAAGAAACACCTGTGATTTTTAAAAAAATTTTAACATTTATTTATTTTTGAGAGACAGAGAGAGACAGAGAGAGAGAGAGAGAGAGAGAGAGGCTGAGCACAAGTCGGGGGGGGGGGGGGCGGGGAGAAGAGACAGAGACACACACAGAATCCGAAGCAGGCTCCAGGCTCCGAGCTGTCAGCACTGAGCCCCATGCGGGGCTCGAACCCACGAACCATGAGATCATGACCTTTGCCGAAATTGGACACGTGACCAACTGAGCCACCCAGGCGCCCCGAAACACCTGTGGTTTTCAAGTTCCTAGATGGCTTACACCGAGGGGTCATGAGGAACTTTGGAGCCTCCTGGTTTACGGTTCGGAGCCTCCTGGTCACTCACCACGAAAGGCCAATCTGCCCCGAAGCCACTGCCGCCAGCCTGACAGAAGTAGCAGGCAGATCACCTCGGCCCTGAGCTCCTGCAGCCCTCCCAGGGCATCCCTGTAAACACCTGCTGTTACCACTCCCTTGAACCCCGGCCTCTGGCCTCTGCAGTTTTCCATACTCAGTCTCCACCTCACCTCAAAAGGGCCCTTGCGATCGCCCCCGACCCCGGCCTACCCTCAGTCTCTCTGTATCTTTTTTTTTCCCCCCTTTTAAATCTCACACCCAGTGGACAGACCCGCTTCCAAGATTATCCAAGTTTCCACAGCCACGGTATCTAGTGCCAAAAACATCATTTGTGTTAAGTGGAGAGATGAATGGCCTAAAAGCACAGACAGCCTCTGTTCACATATAAAAGAAAAATAACCAAGATCCCAAACAGAATTAGTGATATCAGCTGGTTTTCTTTGGCTGTCGGTCACTTATTAGCTGATGAAAGAAGTTCAAGATGATTAAATATTTGAGGGTTTTGTTAAATGGAAAAATTGAAGGTTTTGGTTTTTATTCAATTATTGTTTTCCTCCACAAAAAAGTCCTGCTACAGTCCTTTCATCTTCCAGAGATCCTGGGAGTAATTTAAATTTTTCTCTTTGCTCTCCTTTCTTATCACTGCTTTTGCAGTGTGGCACCTTAAATGAGAAGATGCACACTTTGCCAACATTAGTGGGGAAACTTCCAGACACTCGGAATACTTCCTTTCAACGTTGCTCTCCAAAGAGCGGACGCTCCAGAGACCGTTGTGCTGTTACCTCTGCCTTTTGCTTTTATGAACCTCTTGCCTTTCACACTGACAGCTTTTCCAGATCTTCTCCTGTCATTTCCAGAGTAGAGTCCCTTCTACCTTCATAAGTGACTGGTTCTCAATGCCCGGATTTTCATTCTCTCTCTCTCTCTCTCTCTCTCTCTCTCTCTAATTTATGTATTTATGTATGTATGTATTTATTCATTTAGAGAGAGAAAGGGGCAGGGGCAGAGAGAGAAGGGGGCAGAAGATCTGCAGCGGGCCCCATGCTGACAGCAGAGAGCCCGATGTGGGACTCTAACTCATGAACTCTGAGATCGTGACCTGAGCCCAAGTCGGACACTTAACAGACCGAGCCACCCAGGCACCCCATCAGATTTTGTCTTTTGGCGACAACCTACCCTGCACACAGTAGGACATCAGTAAGTTCCTGTTAAATCAGCACATTGAGTTGCAATAAAAGAAACAACGTGTAATAAGGTAAATAAATAAAAAAAAAGACTGCTGCTTCCTTAGAGCTGTTCTACACGCCGAGCTTATTCCGAATGTTGTGAACTCATTGAGGTTAAAGGTACTTTCTTTAATCACAGCCTTCAGTCATATGCTGTCAGTCAGGAGGGAGTTTTCTTACATTTCAAGAAGATGTGGTAACACATCCAAAGATGCTGGGTCATTGTCCACGATACGAATGGGGTGAATGGTCTGACTCTGGTAATTACGCCTTCATACATCAAATTCCGGGCCAAATTCAAACTTTGTTTCCAATGCAAAGCCTCTCTTTCCCTCACAGGGTCACTCCTCTTTCTCGTTGGTTACTGTCTCTCTTTGCTTTATCACTCAGGGCCTTAGCATTTTTTAAGAAAAGGGGTTTATCTGGTTTTACATGCATACATGCCCCAAACTTCTGAGGACCCTCACTGGGATTTCAGCCATGTGTTATTACAATGGCGGCACTGGGTTTAGCTCAGGTTCCTGCAACAGAGCGTTCGGCTGAGGGGAGGATTCCGACTCCTCTTCTTGTGGGAACTCTAGGTGCTCTAAGCAGCCCTCCTGGATCCTCTCTCAGGTGGCTGGGGGGCAGGGAGAAGAGCGTCCTCACCTCTCCCGTGGCTCTGCTCCCCAGCCTTCGTACACCTTTGCACACATAGACCATGGTAATAGTTGTGAGGCATGTAGGGCTACATTGATGAGGCCTCCTGAGGCTGTTGGGTAGAGTGGCTGGCCAACCAAGACCCTGCCTGGCCTGCCTGGCCTGCCTGAGGGCTGAGGGGAGCAATGGCCCTCCAGAGGCCTCCCTGTAATCAATTCTGGGCCTTTCTGACGGCATTTGAGAAGCTCAGCCCTGCCCCAGAGCAAGGGGGCAAACCACAGCCCTCTGTCTCTAGTCCCTTTCAACAGCCTTCAACACTCAAGAAGAAACTTCTAGGACTCTTTAAGCCAACATTTGTGTGGATTTCTGGAAATACAACTATATCTACTTAATTCCTTATTATCGACTATAATGGAAAAAGCTGACTTCACTCACATATTTCTTCCAGTAAACAAAACGTCACTTTTTTTTGTTTCATTGCTTGATAAACTCATTTCTCTCTTCAAAGCAGCAGAGCCTGCGTACCTGTATGCACCCGAGGTAGCCATGCTGTGAGGCTACGTGGACGGCACTGTTGCCATCTGGGTCCACTTCATCCAGCGAGATGCCCTGTTCTTGCATAAACTGAAGAAGCCAAAGAAGAATTTTCTCCTATAAACACACAGACAGTTGCAATTAATGGAATATCATGTCCTAAGTCTAAAGTAAAACACAGAGGCAAGCAAAACTTCTAACTTGGGAAGCTTACATACCACCAGGTTGACCCTATCAGCAGAAAATACCCATTCATCCTGAACTGAAAATCCATGCTTCTCTCTGACTTGAGTCAATGTAAGAGGCACGCTCAGAGACTCTTAGGAGCAGGAAGTTATGTCAGAAACGTTCTTGTTGCACTGACATCCACTAGAGATGGAAAACTGATTTGTAGAAATTTGAGTACCTCCTCAAAGTCACACACCTAGACAGATCCAAAGTGAGGGCCAAAATCGAAGTCTTTTGATGCCAAGGCAATGTTCGTGTTATTTTGTTACACCGTCTTTAGGGTTCAAGAATATTATAAAACCTCAGACACTGAGATAAGCAACTTATCCTTTGAAGTTGATAATGCTTCAACCATGCCTTCCTAATCCCAGACCTCTTGCAATCAACAGGCTGTCAGAGAGAGGCAACAGCTTAAGGTGCTTAAGCAGAAGAACCTCACCAAAATAAAACCAGGACCTTTTGGATTTTTCTGACCAAATGTTGGTGGGGTTTTAAAGGTAAAGGTTTCCCTTATTCTGCGTTATTCACCCAATGTCTGAGCACAACCTTTCAAGAGCAAAGACACAGAGTGCTCAGTGTGTTGCCAAAATCCGTTTGCATTTTACCCACTGGGTCTTTTGTGGTATTTTCATGTTATCTTTGGCCTCAGGAGAAAGCAGGGGGATGGGATTTCACTGTTTTAAAATAGAAGAATTAAATACAATGTTAAAAAAAAAAATAAGAGAGTGGTAAAAACAACAGCGGGAAGTTCAGTGAGTGGAATTTGACATTTAAAAGGATGATCATGTGTTTGAAATAGCCTTGAACCTCTCCTTAGCCTTCTAAAGGATTTTTTTTTTTTTTTCCAGTTACTTGCTCGGACTGGTCATGAACTTTTATACTTTTCTGGATTAAATTTGCCTTCACCTTCTGAACATGCCAACTAATCTGCTAAAGGAATGTTGGATAAAAACAGCCAACCCCTTCAGGGCTTTGCCCTTCACAGGGGAAGCAGGGCACTGTTTATGAAGGCATTGGTGACATCAGGGACAGAATGAATATTCCCACCACACTCTTTCCATGTGAGCAAGCAGAGAGTAAGACCCCTAAAGAGCAAGAAGAGAAAAATGTAATGAATGCCTATAAACTACCAAGAGGGCACCCAGGGAAAGCAGGGTGTCAGCGGCAAAAGCAGACAGACCTTGTAGAACATCAAACCCTGAACATCCTTGGAGAATGAGGTGGAGAAGGAAGGCCCTGGAGGCCAGGCTGGGAGCTACAATCTGGATAAGGGTAGACTAAAGTGCTTGTCCTCTTTTTCCGAGGCAAACGTGGATGGGGGTTTGGGGCTGATATTTGGATCAGAGCAGGTGATGCTTCAAAGGCACAAGGTAGAACAATTTTATTTTTCCTAATGAGGAAGAGGTATTACTTTTATTTGGAGCCAGATGATTCTGCCGTGTGATCTTGGAAGACCTGGGTGAGTGGACATATCTCAGGTTAACAAGCATAACCAACTGGTTTGAAGTCAATGGATAAGACATGGAAACATCAAGAGGGCAGGCTGTCGTGATTCGACTGGTGAAAAAGACGGCCCTGTCATCTTGGTGGGTCATTCTCAGGTATGCGGTGACCTGGTTTGCTCTATGATATTCCATCATGGGATGTTAAAGTGGCAGAGTGGGAGAGATTTTAGGAGTCATCCCATTCAAACACCCTTGTTTTACCAATCAGAAAGCCAAAGAAGACAAGTATATATTCTCTGATACTCTAGCAGCAAACTTCTTTAGCAAGTAAAGTTCAGGGGAACGCAAGATAGTCAGAAATATCCTATACGTACCTTCTCGTCAGGCACATTTTCATATTTTTCAGACTCAATTAATAGCATAGTGGAGAAGTCTATTCTTCTATTAACGATAGGGTTGTAGAAAATGGGATATAGCATTTCATACGACTAGACATTTTCCCCTATAAAAATAGGGAGAAGAATCTGGACACCTTGACTTTGCAGGGGCTTGAAAATCTGGGCAGACAGGCCACGGTCTGTATAAGGCAAGAGCTGCCTTGGCTCCTGATGGTCTTTCAAGTCAGGTTCAATCCATGTTGTTTGATAACCTGCCTTCTTTTCTTCTGATGCCATGGATAACTCTCCCTTATAATTACATTCCAATTCAAGACACAAGACTTATATAAAGGAAGAACCATTATTCTACTGTTCAGAACAAGGCAGGTCTTTGCCCAGCACCTCAAATTTCAGTTTTGTGTTCGGTAGTGGGCAATTTACTTTAATAAGAAGCTACAGAATCAGCCTGTTCTTTGATAAACTTCATGAAAACAAAAGGTCTTAAATTCCCGGGTTTGGGTAAAAGCATGGTCAGCATCCAGTCTCAGAGAAAATGCCGTTTTCTGCTCTGATTCGGGAGAACATGCCAGCAGAAATCGATGGGACTATAACATAAAGAGTGACTTACTCGACCAATATCTAGTAAGGAGAAAAAATACAGCTATTTTCTCCAACTGAGAAGGGCCTTATGAGATACATGTGTATTAAATATACATATGCAGTGATGGCTACCTCTCTTCTTAGACATTTAGCGCTCTCTTTCTGTGCACACCTGCATGTGTGTTGTGTGCTGTGTGTGTCAGGGAGATGTTTAAAAAATGTCATTTCTGATTTTCATTTTGCCGTAATTCACTGCTTTCAGAGAACATCCAGTGAAGTCGTAAGGATCGAGAGGCCCTTCTGTATTATTTCCATTTTACAGACTGCCTCTCCAACTTAACATTCTACCCAGCCGCCCACACACTCATCTAGACGTTCGATTTTTATCTCTTGACTGAAAACTTCCTTCATGTCCTGGTTTCCTCTTCTGGGGATTTTCTGCTCTTTTGGTAATCTGTTTTATTGGGGCATTTTGTGTGTTGTTAAAGGCAATGCAAGTCGTTTCATGGGGCAATTAATACATGTAATTTATGAGATTTGCTGGACAAAGTCTAATAAAAAAAATGTCACTGCAAAGCGTTCCACAGGTCTCTTGTTGGCCTCAATCAGTAAAGTGTCTACAGTTTTCATTATGACTGTAAGTTCCAAAGGAGGCAACTTCTTCTGCAATCAGAGATCATCGAATCTAATATATTATCAAAGGTAGAATTCAGTCTGTTTTTTGAGATGTTAAAATGTAAAAAAATGGCCAGCCACAATTTCAGGGTGTCATATATTGTAAGATAAATGCAGAATCCAGAGACGGTAAAATGTGAACAAAAAGTGTATCCGAGAACTTGTTAAACAGGTTAAGGCCTAAATCATTCGTTGTCAAGTTTCCCTTATGTTTTACTTATGGTGAAATAAGCCAATTGAACAATATTGAGATCAATAAAACAGGAAATTGGAAGATACCCAATAATCGTAAGAAGCAACATTTATCTAATGTCTACTATGTGTCAGCAACGGGCAGTGTTCACGTGGCTTTTTGCCCCCTGGCAAATAAACCACTTTTATCTCCATGTTAGAGATGAACAAACTGAGGTCCAGAGAGATCTTTTCTGTTTAAAAATAATAATAAACGTTTCCAAGACCCCTGAGCTAGTAAATGGCAGGGCTAGGATTTAAGATCAGACACGGAGCCACTGTTCTCCAGGCCTCTGCTATCTGTCTACTCAGTATGAGTATCCTCAGCCACTCACTGACCCATGGCCCCTGAATCCATAATGGACACACTCATTTTGCACGCTTGGGTCACAGAAAGCACAATTAACAGCCCATCAGTCTGTGGGTTTATGGAGCTCTGTGTTGCTTACGCTGTTTCAAAGATCAGTCCCTGGAGAGCGGATGGGTGCTTCGGCTAATCAGACATTTTTCTATTTTGCTTTTGTCTGCAATCTCAGTACTTTGAGTGTTGTTTTCTTATTCCTATCCAGTGACAGTGAAACAATCAAGTCCACAGAATATTTTGCTTTTTTAAAGTCGATCGTGGAAAAACAATCGCACGTAGCCTCTTGCCTGCATGCCTATCGCTGTAGGAATTGCTGCTCTGTTCCTTTTTTTCAAAACTTGTCCCTGATCATTCTATCCCTTTGTTTTTTGTTTTGTTTTGTTTTGTTTTGATCTGTGTCAGGGCCAACATTTCAAACGCTGAATGCGGGGTGCCTGGGTAGCTCAGTTGGTTAAGCATCCTGTTCTTGGTTTCGGCTCAGGTCATGATCTCATGGTTCGTGGGTTCAAGCCCTGTGTCAGGCTGCGAGCTGACGGTGTAGAGCCTGCTTGGGATTCTCTGTCTCCCTCTCTCTGCCCCTCCCCTGCTCTCTCTCTCTCTCTCTCAAAATAAATAAATAAACACAAAAAATAAAATGCAGAATGCACCCAGTGTAGACAAAGGTGCTCTTGTACATGCTGAGTGCTATGAGGGAGGTTGTTTTCATAGCAGGATGTCCTTACCAAAAGTGACAGGGGAGACTCAGAAACACAATGGTCATAAGGAACACAGAACCCACTGAACCAATGACCGGTGCAGAATGGGCCGAAGCCTCCAAACTGCTGAGGGCACTACAGCTTTGCTGAGAGCGTGGGCCAGACCCTCAGAGCCTTCGTGGTGAAATAAAACAGCGCCCGTGACACAGGTTAGCTTTGACTTGAGACAATTCTGTCTCTACTGTTTGGCCGGCAACAACTCTCTCCAGGGACAGCAAAGCAGGCCGACTGGAGGACATCCCTGCTTTTTCCAGGAGTTTCCCCGCAGTTTTCACCTCCGTGCTCCCTGTGGCTAGTGCTGCTCCGTACGATCAGGCAATGGAATAATTGCACCCTCTGAGACTTCATGTGTCAGGAGGAGGAAAATCAATTCTTATCACCCCAAGATCTATCACTCCAGGAGACCGCTAAAATCTGCCGGCTGCCCTGCGGTACCAGAGTCTTTAAGGTAATTTTTGCGAGAAAAAGGACACAAATTGGGAGTCACGTAGAGCCCCTTCTTTGAGAATCTATATGAGGGGCAGAGGGCAACTAAAATAAACCAAGGGAGGAATTTTCCTCTGTTCTATCCTTTCCAGCAGTATTTACTGAAGAAACAAAAGCAGAGCACACTCAAGTGCCTGCCTGATGCAGAAAAACCTGCATGTGCTGAATCCATTAGAAAAATGTTCAATAACAGTCTTCCTTGTGAAAATATTAGCCTTGTAATGGTTCCAAGTTCAGCATCTCCACAGGTTACCTGTTACATAAGTGCCTGCGGCGGATGCGGGATGGCTGGGCAGAGGAGGACTCGTGGTTCTAAAGGGCCTCGATGCCTTCCACTTGGGGAGGAGTGCTCTCCGAAAGGCGCTGCTGGGCTGCCCTGCTCAGAGCCATGCTCTGGGTCATTAGAAAGGCCTCTCAGCTTGAAATAACAGCCTGAAGATTGATATTAGCGTGAGGCAAACGTCTGACGTGGCTCTTCTGCGAGGTCCCCTATTTCCGTATTTTCCTCTAGTCCAGTCCAGTAAGCCACAGCATCAACCAACCAGTCCCAGAAAGGACACGTGCGCTTCTTTGGTCCTGACGGCTTCACAATTGCAAGAAACCCACTGTGAGAGGCGAACAGAGAAGCTGGCACACATAAGCAGCATTTCCCGACACAAAAAATGCCAGGGGCCCAATTATTTACTTAGAGTCTCAGAACAGCAATGCAATCCCTTCCTCCTTTTCTTTGGCAAGCTCTACCAAAAGCACAGGTAGCCTTTCTACGGGGATGGAAAATTCCTTGCTAGGCTTTAGATAAGCTGATGAAATCAGGAGCACGAAACGATTATTCAGACGGTTTGGGAATAAATTACATTCAGTTTTATACTGAAAATGATTTAGGAAGATCATCGGTGATTACATTCTTTTGGTCATTTGAAAATTCGATTCTCCCCTTTGCCAGTACAAGCCAAAAAAGGGCATCCTCAGCAATTGTTTAGGAACTGTTATGGTTGTTTGTGGAATACTGTGACTGGGGCTCGCCAGGACAGGACACTGAGAAAATGGAGTAATTCTTTCAAAGACGGTAGCTTTGACAAATTGTCAGTGTTCTTTCTGCTCTTTTCTTCATGTCGTAAATTTAGTACCAGGTACTGACTTCGATGACCTGTGTATCACCATGTGTTGTTAGACGGAATTGTAAGAAAGTCTTCCTCAGGTCAATGCCGCTGGGAACAGGCTATAGGAATTGCCTACACAGGCAGATGCAAAACAGAATCTGGTCCTGAAATCGGAGGGCCTGAGCTGAGGTGCACTCTTTGCTTACTAGGCACTGGAACAAGACAAGTGTAAGCCACTTAACTTTCTTCCTTGACTCTCACCTCCAGAATGGGTACAGACAACAGGATCCAACAGGGTTATTTTAAAGAATAAGTGAGATAATGTACACAAACTCCAAAGGCTTGGTGCCTGGCACATAGAGTGAACGTTACATATTAACATATACATATATGTTGTATATGTGTGTCACATACATGTTATATATATGTCGTATTTATATATATGTGATATATACATACACACACTCATACATACATATATGTGTATAATTTATATTCACTGAAGTTACCATGGTACAACATAAACTATTACCTAACATGGACTCGCACTAAAGAAAGACTGCAGTCATATTCTCCAAGGGTATTTTTTGAACTTGAGATTGTCATGCTCAGAAAAGCTTAATCTCTTGTTGACAATACCACAATTTACTGCCACCAGGACGGTTTATGAAGCCAAAGGGGATATGGTTATAGGCATGAGAAGCAATTTTCTTTGCCACAGACAAATATGATTAAATCTATTTTAATACAGTGCCGACTCTATTTATTTTTTTAAGGCTGAGGTTGGCACTCTGTGGTTCCAATTTTTTAGAAAATATAATTTATACTTACTCCTCTCAAAGGGACTTACTGATGATTTTTGTACTCCACACCCTGGATTGTGATCTGTGTACATCAACTACTCACACTGGGATTTCCTAAGGTAGAAACTGGTTGTAACTGCGAATGATCTAGTTAGTGTGTTTGCTCATGTTAGAGATTTCCTTGATTAATATCTTACTGAAGATTTTCCTTTCAGTGTTGGGTACGAGAAAATGTATCATTTTCCCTTTTGACGACAGTTAAATGCATTTGTTGTAGGAAATTTGGAAAATACTGAAAAATACAAAAAAGAAGATAAAAGCCACTTGTAATTCCGCCTTGAGTGGTAACAGCTGTGAACATGTTGTGACACAGCTTGTTTTCTAATCTTATTATTTACGTCTCTTCCTCTTTCTCTAGAATTCAAAGTTGGTACCAAATTACAGGAATGGTTTTATAGCACACGTTTCAATATTTTATAATGTATGTTTTTTCCCATAAAATTCCATCATATGTATGTAGCTTCATTATTTATCCAATATCTTATTATGGAATATTTAGGTTGTTTAAAACATGTTTTTCATTTAAAAATATTACAATGAAGTGACTGCTTATAAATCTGATTATTAAAAATTCCTCATACCTGACCAAAGCAACCTGCATAATGAATGAGGCTTGGAAAATCCTTAGAACAACTCAGTTCGGCAATGGCCTCGGTTTCACTCACCATCCAACGTACACACTCCAACTGACCGTTCTAGATTGGCAAAAAGAAGAAAGAAATTCAAAGTAATTCAGGTTTGAAAAATACCTCATAGGGGCACCTGGGTGGCTCAGTCAGTTGGATGTCTGACTCCTGATTTTGGCTCAGATCATGATGTTACAGTTTGTGGGATCCGGCCCTGTGTCAGGCTCTGGTGGTGGCAGAGCCTGCTTGGGATTCTCTCTCTCCCTCACTCTGTGTCTCTGTCTCTTTGCCCCTTCCCTGTTTGCTTAAACAGGTTCTCTCTCTCTCTGCCTCTCTCTCTCTCGAAAATAAATAAACTAAAAAAAAAAAAAAAAAGCCTCACGGGGCGCCTGCATAGCTCACTTGGTTAAGTGTCCAACTCTTGATTTTGACTCAGGACATGACCTCACACATCAGGTTCGAGCCCCACATCAGGTTCTGTGTTCACAGCACAGAGCCTGCTTGGGCTTCTCTCTCTGTCAACCTCTTTCTCTGCTTCTCCCCTGCTTATGTTCACTCTCTTTCTCTCTCTCTCAAAAACAAAACAAAACAAAACCTCACAGACAGTAATTTTGCCGAGGGAAAAAAATCACATGAATTTTGGTTCTTGTATTTGGCTTAATTTATTTGCAGTATAAGCATATCATGTATTATACTTCTGATCTGTGGTTCTGACTCAAAATCAGTTGGGGAATTTTTACGTAAATGCAGTTTCATAAACTTAATCAGTTGGTTTAAATCACTTTATTGAGGTATTCAGTACTATAATACTATAAAACATACCCTACCCTGTTTTAAGCATGTGATTTGAAGAATTTCAACAAATACATACTCTCTTGTAACTACTGCTCTAATCAAGATACAGGACATCTCCAGCGCCCCCTTTCCCCCAGTCTCTAGGACTCCAGGGTCTCAGGTCCTCACCTTTGCCCCAGGCAACCACTGATAGGATTTTTATTTTATTATGAGCATTCATGCCTCTGAGAGTCCACCGTGCTGCTGCTTGTATGAAAGTTTGTTCTTTTTTACTGCTGCCAAGTATTCCATTGTATGAATATACCAATATCCGTTTATTCATTAACTCTGAGAATAGGCTTTAACCCTTGAGAATTTGAAATGGCAGGATTCCAAAAGAAAGAAAGAAAATAATCCTATTATACTGGCTCCAATGCTACCTGCACTGAAGGCTTTGGGGACTCCGTCCCCAAAGCGCACTGGCTTTTTCCTCCAGTGCTGAGATCCCACACTGTGCAAACCAGGAAGGCAGCCGTGACATGTATAAGCTAGTCACGAGGATCCAGACTTTGGAATGGATTTAAATCCTGAATCCACTACTTAGTTACAAGACCTCCAACAAGTTGCTTCCCCTCTCTGATAGTCCGTTTTCTCCTCTGTGAAATGGCAGGGATAGTAGTAATGACCTCATACAGTTACTGGGAGCAGCAGATGAGACAAAGCATGTGAGAGTCCTTGGCACGCAACACTTATTACCTCTTACTAGCAGCACGCTCTTTTAGATCCTCTATAACACCAGCGAGACGTTCAGCTGCCTTCCCGGTTTGCCCAGGGTGGGGCCTCAGACCAGGAGAAAAGAGCCACCGCGTCATAGAGTGTGGGAAGCGTATTCTAAACATAAGATGCAGGAGGTAATCTCCTCATTATTCATCTACACCTATTTGCATATTGGAACTTCAAGTAGTCAACTCACAACTATTCGCAGCCCGAGACCATTCTTCTCCTGGGGGAACCTAGCAGGGCCAGGTGTGGGCCGAGTAGCTTCCAGGTGCCCCCACTGATCTGTCTCCTCCCTCTGCTGCCCTCCTTGCTGCCAGAGGAGGTTGGTCTGTATGGGCCGCCTCCCTTGCCCCCAGATTTGGCTGATGGAGAGTGGTAGTGGGACACCACGAAAAGAGAGTGAGTTCGAGGTCCCCTCTGTTCCTGGCTTCCCCAACCCCTATGGGGTTGCCACTGGCTGCTGAGTCCCTCTACCAGTCAAAGGTCAAAAATCGGCCAGTTCCTTCCTTCAGCCCCGTCTTGCTGGCACCCCCGGCTCTCAGACGGTAACAGTGCTCTGCTCTTAGTCCAGGACACTGCACTTTTCTTCTTGGGCTCCCTATACCCCACCCATCATCCTTTTGTGTATGGATCCTTCATTACAGATGTTTTTCAAACCGCACGCTTTGAGCAAGCCAACTGTGCCCTACCAGGATGAATCTACACCCAACAAGCCACTGACACCATGCGTTCCATTCCTTCTGAATGAACAAAGGAAGGAGAATAGTGGCGAGCATCTGCTAGGCAAGACCGTTCAGAGCAAGAGCATGGACGCAGAACACGGGAGTATACGGCAACATTTCTGACTTTAATGATTTGAGTCTTGTCTCTTTTTGTCTTAGTCTAACTAAAAGCTTACTCATTTTTGAAAAAAACCCTTTCATGGAACTAGAATTGGTTTTGTTGACTTTCTCTGTTGTTTTTTTTTTTTCCCCCTGTTGTCTGTTGCATTTATTTCTGCTTGAATTTTCAAATTTCTTCTGCTTGCTTTAAATGTAGTTTTCTTTTCTTTTTTTTAA
The DNA here is from genome assembly GCF_018350215.1 of Panthera leo. Classification (NCBI taxonomy): domain Eukaryota; kingdom Metazoa; phylum Chordata; class Mammalia; order Carnivora; family Felidae; genus Panthera; species Panthera leo. The sequence goes on along the minus strand of NC_056679.1, from coordinate 100,622,189 downwards.
GTTTCCTAAGATAGAAGATTAAGCTGTTAGCTTTATTTATTTATTTATTTATTTATAAACAATTTTTTTGAGAGGGGAGAGGGGTGACAGAGGAAGACCAAGGATCTGAAGCAGGCTCCACGGCCAGCACAGAGCCTAAAAGGAGCTTGACCTCGTGACTCCAAGATCATGACCTGAGCCTAAATCAAGAGTGGGGTGCTTAACCAACGAGCCACCCAGGCGCCCCTAAGCTATTACTTTAGATCATTTTCTTTTTCTTTTTTTTTTTTTTTTAATTTTTTTTAACGTTTATTTATTTTTGAGACAGAGAGAGACAAAGCATGAATAGGGGAGGGTCACAGAGAGAGGGAGACACAGAATCTGAAACAGGCTCCAGGCTCTGAGCTGTCCGCACAGAGCCCGACGCGGGGCTCGAACTCACGGACAGCGAGATCATGACCTGAGCTGAAGTCGGCCACTTAACCGACTGAGCCACCCAGGCGCCCCTCCTTTTCTTTCTTTTAATTCTGGCATTTACAATTATACATTTCATCCTCAGCATTGCTTTCACTACATCCTTAAATGATAATATATTGCATTTGCATTCACCACCAAATATTTTCCAGGATCTCTTGTAATTTCTTCTTTGATAAGTGATTATTCTGGAGTGATTATTCTGGATACATGATAATAATTATTCTATTCATTCCAGACACTTGTGAATACCCCAAATTTCCTTCTGTTACTGACTCCTAAACCTCATTTCACTATGGTTAAAAGGGCATACTTTGTATGACTTCAATCCTTCCTAATTTACAGAGACCTGTTCTCTGGCCCAGCATATGGTCTATTCTGGAGAATGTCCCATGTGTACTTGAGGGGGAATGTGTATTCTTCTGTTGTTGGCTAGAATGTTCTGTTAGATGTCTGTTAGGTCTAGTTATTCCACAAGGTGATGTTGAAATAAATGTATTAAGTGACAAAATGCAGCCACAAAGGTGGAAGGAAACATATTGCTACTATGATTTTGAACGCAGCATCACTTGCCGTAAATAGAAATACCAAGAAAACAAACAAACAAAATGTTATTACATTCTGGCAGGAGACTGTTTGCCTGAAGTCTCTGAGACTGGGGTCACTCACTGGATGTTAAAAAGGAGTGTCAGTAGGTTATGTCTCTGAAGTCATTTTTTCACCAGACCAACATGTTGTCTTTGAGCTTGATCAGAAAGGACTGAATGAGAAATGAAAAAGAAATTAAGGTTATTTCATTCCATGTCTGTTTAGCTCCTAAAATAATGTATCGTGTTGGCCCTATTTGAGAAACACACTGCTCTCACCTTATAGAAATCTTTCTTTCCAGTTATTTTTGCCAAACTGTTCCCAAAGGGGACTCAGTAATGCGCTGAACTGCCACAGTATTTAGTGCTGGGTTCCCCAGAAAACCCTCAATAAATTCTGCATGTAACTGGTAAGAATTTATTATGTTCCATCTAAGGAGTTTAAGTGTAGGGGAGAGGAGTTCTTAAGCCTTCAAAGCCGCTTTCCTCAGGTAATCTTTTTATGTGATATCCTATCTCTGACTTTGCTTCCTGTCAGCCCAGTCATATTATCTCAGCAACTTTTGCCATTTGTACCGAGTTTGTTCTCTTTAATAACAGCAGGACTCTCAGAACTATGTTTAATGAGCTGAAACACCATCGGCTGGTCACTGGTGTTCAAAACAAGGTCCTAAAACAAAAGAATGATGACTTCTTAGAACTCCCTCAACTTCACCAAGGTCTGTCAAATTACACTGAATGGACTGAGGCAGGATTTGTGTCAGGACCAATTTCCAAAGGGGGTGGCACTCACAAAATATCTGTATTTACTGCTTTTGTAAATTCTAGATTAAAGGAAGAAATAGAAGATTTCCCTTTCTCATATCATTGCCTGGAAGTAAAAATATGAAAAGTCTGAGAGCTTTTAAGTTTTATGGGTTTGATATGTGTTCTTCATTAAAACAAAAAAACAAAATGCACTACAGTTTTATTCTTATTCTTACTCTTACCCTTACTCTTATTCTTCTTATTCAGTAATCTCTACACCCAACATGGGGCTTGAACTCACAACTCCAAGATCAAGAGTTGCACACTCTTCCAACTGAGCCAGCCAGATGTCCCAAAATGCCCTGCAGCTTAAGTTTCCATGCCGATTATATGATAGCAGTGTGTTGATTGAAGCAGTTTATTAAGAATGGATTAACAATATGGAAACCATAGAAAGAGTTTATACCCAGGTGGCTGAAATGCCACCAAGTTTCTTATGTACTGTCCTACTCTGAAGACTCTTAATCTGTGAAAACAAGCATGAAGGGATATAAACAAAGAAAAAAAAAACCTTTCTCTTCCAACTATGTAGCTAAGATATACTCCATAATCTAACATTAGTTAGAAAAACCAATAAGACCTGTATTTTATAAACACTAAAACAGCAAGGCAAATGTCAATATTTATTGGCCATGCAACAATAATTTATTCATCACTGACCCATGTCCATTGATGATCAGACCCAACCCCTGCCTTCCCGCAGGACTCGGATCTAGGACTAGATCCTGAATTCACCACCTCACACTTGAATTGCTGGTAACTTACCTGCCGTATCTACCTGGCTATCGGCTCCTTAAGAAAAGGGACTACGTCTCATTCAAATCTGAATTGCCTTCATCTAACATAGTACCTACTGGACTTGGTACACATTGTCAAACTCAACTATGATGCACCCTGACTTCGCATCTAATTTCTCTTTCTTCATGATGGCTGCCTTCAGTTCCGCTCTTAATGTGACACGGCAACATTCGCTAAAGGAAAGCGATATCTACCAAGGTCATAGATTTCTTATTTAAAAAAAAAAATATTATTTTCTATAGCATCTTTGCAATAGTACATTATCATTGAGTAAAATTAAATAAAACAGAAAGCAACTTGTAATACGTAAAACTTTACCACATGGTAAATAGATTAACGATGCAAAAATTCAGATTTGCTTAAAAGATATGTGAGGGGCAGGCCAGCAACCACTTGTTTTTCAAATGTAACATGTTCTTCGGTGAATTCACAAACAGATTTCTTTAACTAGCAAGTTCCCCTAGTAAATTTCAAAAGTAATTCCATTTCTAAAAATTATGATCATTCAGCTTTTAGAAGACATAACTAGCAAAACACATAAGTAGAAGCACAGGCTGTATTATATTTCCCTGAACTTCACTTCTGGCCTCTTCATAAATATGACTGAATTCTACATTTATTTGCCAAAGATCTTAAAAGTTATTTTAGTTTAATAGCCAACCTTCTAGCGATGTGTTATATTTTACAGAGGCACTCACTTGCAGTGCTATAAAAGACCATGTTTCCCTGACTCACAATTTCTAGGTTTTAACTCTTTCCCCGTCAGCATTAATTTGTATAGATTTTGACAGATAGCGTACTGCGGTCCACCAAGAGCTAGACTCAAACTCGGCACTGACCCTCTAAACAACTTTGGGTCCTGAAGACATTTAAACTTCAGATGTGATCCATTAGAAGCCTGCTATATTATCTGAAATACTCCTGAGAGCTATCATTCCTTAAAATACACCTTTTCCTCATTTGTTTCGCTCATTATATTCACATTAGGAAAAAAATGAAACCGTCTCAGATAAATCCAGGTGTGGTTAAGAATCTGAATTGCAGTCACCAGCAGTAACAAAAGTTCTGAGAACTGCAATAGATCATTTTACTTCCTCTTTATTAGCTGACTCGAAGCTTACCCTCATTGCACAATAAATTGGAATGTAGTCTCCAAATCTCAAAGCAGTTAGTAACTGAAATGATTACTATCTTAAATGTCATATGCTCATTTGCCGTTTACTAGGTATACTGTGCTTCCCCCTCCCCACCCTACACTCATGTGTCTGACTTAGCTCACTAGGAATCTTAAAACAACAGTCAGGGGCAGCGGGGTGGTTCAGTCAGTTAAGTGTCTGACTCTTGATTTTGGCTCGGATCACGGGTCATGATCTCGCGGTGTGTGGGTTCGAGCCCCATGTCCGGCTTTGCGCTGACAGCGTGCAGCCTGCTTGGGATTCTGTCTCCATCTCTATCTGTCCCCATCCCCCACTTGCTCTTTGTATCTTTCTCAAAAATAAATGAAAATAAGACCTAAAAAAAAAAAAAAAACCCAAAAACCCCAACAACCCCAACAACGCGACTTTTAGCGGTGGAGGGCGCAGCCCCAACCGATCACCTTGATGGCCAAGCCTGCTGGAGTCAATCTCTCCGCATTCCGCTCACTGAGGCAGTCCTCTCCCATCAGAGACGTGAGGTGCTGCAGACATTCTGCGTGTCCCTGCGATGCGGCCACGTGTAAGAGATTGTTGCCACTCTCGTCGTGAATTTTGTCTAGGTTGTCAGCAGCTAGGTGGGGCTGTACAAAGAGTTAAGATTAGAACACTTAAGTCAATAATCAGAACGAGATGCTGTGGGGGTTCTGCTGCGGGCACTGGTAAGAAGAGATGATCTTCCGGAAGCTCTGGTGCCAATCCTGGGGATGTAGTAAGTCAAAATTCCTTACCATCAATTCTGATGACTGCCCATTACAGAGTTTGCTCTGCTACCCTTGAGAACATGAATTCTCAAGAGACTTATCTTCATGGGAGACATGGAGACTGGGATAGGTCAACAAGACTGTGGAGACTCCGAGCTGGCTTTCTAAACAACTGCAATGGTATTTATGGTAATTGGCAAATTCCCTCTCTGTCTACTCCACTCGACTGCTAAGTGCTGACAGCCAGACTGTGTTTTATTCTCTGTTGTAGGTTTGTTGAATGAAGGAACTACTTCTCTCAATCATCTCGTCTGCCTTGAACTACAGAGAATTGGCTTTCACTGCAAACTCCATGATGGCTGCCATGACTAGCGCCACCACGGGGTTCTTCTAGACACTTTCACCCCAGACAGACTCCTGGACGCAACCTGGACTTTGATTTTCTCACCTGTAGTGAAGCTTAGTTCCCTGTGTTAGTTCCATTGTTGACAGAGACTGTTGGGTGAACTGACAGGTATTATCACTCGGGAAACATGAAAACATGGGATGGACAAAAGGAAGAAATGAACCAGAAAGAAAAAGAGAGAAAGAGCCAGGAGAAATGGAAAATCTATTTTCAGCAGGAAAACATTTTTTTATTACTTTATTTGGTAAAACCATTCAATCCTATTATCCTATAACAGTGAGATTTGGGATAATGGACCAAGCACATTGTACTTATCTCTGTATGGCTTTACCCTAAGTGGAATCGCACTGCCAAGATATGATGATTTTCTTGAGTGAGACTTTAATTAACATCATGGTATCAGCCCAGGCTTGCTACTGTTTGATCCAAGTCTGGAAGCCAGAAAAGAACAATGCAGGTAGATGGGGTGTGATTTCGGCTGAGCTCTCTCTGAGCCGAGGCAGAAGAGGCTTTTCTTACACATCATGTTAACTCTGTGACTGGAGCCTTTGGAAAAGCTTCTTTACACTCCCTAGACATGCAGAGCTGGACTGAGTAAAAGCCCCATGTAGGTCAGAGGGCAACCAAGCTCTAGGGTAAGCTCTATCTGCAAACGTTCTTAAACGTCCTGGTCCAACTTTTCTGAATAATGATCAGGATAAAACAGAAGACCCTCTGTTCATGGATCTGGCAGGTCCACCATCAGCAAGGAACACACACGTCCCCACGAGTAAGTGAGTGGGAACATTAGGGACCATTTGAAAAGGGAAAAGAAAGACATAAAGAGTCGTGTTAAAGCAAGTGCTGGACTTGTGTTTTTGTTTTATTTTTTTAAATTTTTTTTTACATTTATTTATTTTTGATAGAGAGAGACAGAGCACAAGTGGAGGAGGAGCAGAGAGAGAAAGAGAAGCAGAATCGGAAGCAGGCTCCAGGCTCCGAGCTGTCAGCACAGAGCCCAACGTGGGGCTCGAACTTACTAACCATGAGATCATGACCTGAGCCAAAGTCGGACGCTTAACCGACTGAGCCACCCAGGTGCCCCTAGACTTGTGTTGTTTTAGATTATGTGTCCCATTTCAGTCAAAGTCCTGCAAAGTTAAAGGGGAATAACTCTCCCTCTATAGCTGTTTATTTTCCCTGGTACTAATCCAAAGTTGGATTTTAAACTTCAAAAGGCACATCATCAAACTAAAGCTACGAGTAAAGATTAAGGCAGGATGGGAACAAACACTCATCATTCTGTTACTCATGAAGGAGTTGGTAAAACTGGAGTCTCTAGATTACCGAATTAGATCATACTCACCAGGAGAGATATCTGTCCTTCTTTAACGATGTTCAAGATGCTTTTCCCTTTTTTCAGATACTCACTCCTTTCTTCTGGGCCTTGGGAGCTGGTCCAGCTCACACCCCCGATCTGCTCTTCCAGTTTGGGTTCTGTTGCGGAGGACTGTGGATGGAAGTCCCTGAGCTGGCAGTCTGGCATTGCCTTCTCGCGCTTTCGACTATGAGGCTCACTAAAGGTCTTGTTTAGGAAGTCCTTGCTCTGGTTTTCAGGCTCGTATGCGGAGCCACACTTAACCAAAGGCGGTGAGCTCTCAGATTCTTCAGCAGAGAGCTTTTGCTGGTCGCGGATGATGGATGACGCTTTTCTCAAGTGAGGGCTTTTCACGGGAGAAAGAACACAGAATGGTGTCAGGGTGGACGGTGAGCTCTCGGCACTTCCGGGAGAACAGGCTTTGCCAGAAAGGCCATTGATGGTTGTGCACAAACCCAAAATTCTCTTATCTGAAGTCACCTTGGTAAAAGGGGCAAGCTGTTGACTGGATTTAATGTAAGGCACATCCAGAATCTCATCCATGTCGAGGTCATAATGCTCCAGTTCACCCAGCAAGGTGCTGGGCTCGGTGCTCTTACTTTGGGGGCCACTGTCTCCATCTCCAGGGCTGAGCTCCTCAGGTGGGGGGCCTGGCTCTGAATCACTCCCTTTCTGGTACTCCACCTTCTGGTTCTTTTGGTCATCACTTTCATTGTTGTCCAGAGTCTCTGGCTGGTGTTTCAGTGGGGAAACTCGCTTCACGGGACGGAACTTACTGTACACATCAGCGATGCCTGTGGGCTTCTGCGTGTTTGTGATGAGAGCCGACACACTGCAATTCCAGCTCGAACTAGAAACTGTTTTGAAATATATAAAAGAGGAGAGCATTACATTGAAACACTGAAGGTATCTTGGCCATGCGGCCAGACATGGACCACTCAGGTTACGTTCAAAGAAAGCCCCTGTCTAAGGGGACACCTGTAGGGAGAAGGCAAATCAAACACAAGATATCCCAAAACAAACGGTTCATACTTACCACTAGAACACAGTGAGTGATAAAAGTGATAGCATATTGGCTCAAAACGAACTCAAGTAGGAAGCATGGTAAAAGGAGACAGCCAAAACAACAACAAACCCCGACAGATTTTTAGGTTCATTCCCTGGATGGCTATACCTCTTTGGAAGTATTATGAGACTTGTCACCACCTGGAGAAGCAGAATTGGAGACAGGATCCTCTATGTTAAATAAACTTCCAAACTAGTTTAGGAAGACAAGGGATGAACGTACACACATGCGTATATGTGCGTGCACTCACACATGCACATCCTTAAAGCTTAAGAAGTCTCATATAAAGAAGGGGTAAGTTATTTAATATTGGGCAAACTCAAACTGTGACCTACTGGGAGATTTTCTCCCGCAGATGAGTATCCCAACGAACCGTCGCTCGGGGAATTTCACCATGCTTTCTGGCATATGCACACAGCAACATAATGTATTTGTACTTTATAACTGAACACGCGGGAAGATTCAAAGCTGCCCTCCATTGTTGGCAAAGCTGGGAAGAACCAGGAGGAGAGGAAGTTACAAAGGGAGAGTGAGATGTGCAGATTAGTGGGTTTTTTTTTTTTTTTTTTTTTTTTTTTTTTTTTTTTTTTTTTTTTTTTTTTCCTTCTCATTTCTCTGCAAAGCTCAGATAAAAAGTGCATAGTTTGTCTTTGAGTGAGGGTCTGGTTGAGATGGAGCGTCCAGTGAAAGAGCAATGTGTCTGGACGTTGAAGGTAAGAACACCATCTCTCCCAGTCAGCCTCATGAAAGGCAACCCCGTGCCTTCTTGTGGTGCAGGGTGACAGGACACCAGTCTCCTCCATTGTGATGATCCTGCCTCCTCTCTGGGACACTCCCCTGACTAGACCGATGACCCAGCTCTTGGAAACTTGTAGGTCACTGATTTATGGACCCCTCCTCCTCCTCTTCCATTACATTTACACCATCCCCCTTGGAAGGGGGGAGGTTTCAGGACATGCCTTCCAACTAGGAGCTCTCTCTCTCCTCTTCTGGAACAATTGGTGGGAAGTATTTAATCCCAAAGCATGTGCTTGTGTCTGTTCTTTGCTACTGGGCACAACCAAAGAATTAAAGAGATGGGGTGTATTCAGGTCTGTAACTTCTATGACAGTCCCCAGCTCCCACTAAATCCTGGGTGAAAGTGGCATACAAGTCATTAAAAGCTCCCCAAATTTAGATCGCTGGTCATTCTTGTTCTTACTGGGATATATCTAAAAGGATTCAGAGAAGTTCTGGAAGTAAGTTACGGAGGTGAGAGAAAGTGTTCTGAGCCTGAATGCGATGTAATTGTTGGTGGATGGCTCTTTCCTCCAAAAGAGACCAAAATTTCGCATAGGTTTTCAGAAGGTCTGCACTAAGCGAAATTATGGCTCTGAGACCTTTAACGTCTAAGAAGAGGACATTATGAGCTGTGGCGACAAGCCTGGATTCTGTCCAGTAAGGGACAGGTATTAACGAGGAATGGTCCAGGAGGGAAGGGAGGTATCTAGATGCCGTTAAGCTGCGGCACCTCTTCTTTTTCGCTGACTCTGCTTCTAAGCTGTACCCAGTACTTGGCACAGAGAATACAATTAACAAACGCGAGTACTTGAATTTGAATCTCACTCTGCGCAACGCATTAAATCTCCTTCGAAGTGCCCAAAGCGCATCCTTCTCAGGGATTTACAGCTTAATATCACAGGGGACGAAAGCCCCCGTTAATAAACTCAGAGGAGTGATAATCACCAATAAGAGTTGGATCTTCTAAAGTTATTTATGAGAAGTAAATATGCAAAGGCAAAGCCTAATTCCAGTTGGTCCATTATATATTTAAAAGGTTTCCTATCCTTTATAGGTCCATTTTTCCCTAAAAATGTGAAGCTATGAAAAATTGTCTGCCAGAAACTTCCGCCAAGCTTTTCTCTCTTCCTTTCAAGAACACATGGTTACTTCTTTAAAATAGCAGAGAGATAGCAGACACAGAATTTACAATGTGTAAATATGCCTTTAATTTTATCCACTATTTTTTCTAAAAAGCTTAAAATACGGTGGCGTGTGTGCGTATGCGCACGTGTGTGTGTATCCCTTAACATTTCAGGAATACATACTAATTGTTAGGCATGGTATTTGCTAATATTTTGCCAATTACCTTGATTCCTTTGAAACTTCTTGAAAATGTGCATCTCAGGATGTGATAAAAACCTTTAAAGTCACATAACTTAGTGGACCAATACAACGAGTGCATTGTGCCAATACATTTATGTATTGTATAAGGTCGTGGGTTCAAAGGGCTACTCTTTTATGTTGGCTTTATTTACATGTGAAATTTTTTCCAAGTGATACAGGGAAATGGATACCATATGTTTCCCAGCTGTTTTGTACTGACAGGAGCCATTAAGAATGCTCTATGGAAATGAATTCTGTCTGAGTCTTATAAAAACACTTCTTTCCACAGAAGGGTCTAGAAACTGAAGAAGAGGCATCAACATTAGGCTTGTTGTCCTTCCTCTTATTTAAACGTATGACTCTTTTTTAGGCTGAGAGGGTGAACTCTATGCTTTCTAGTCTGTGTCTTGATGACCAGGAAAAAAAAAATCCCAGTTACATAAAACTGATTGTTTAAGAGACTCTCATGAGACGGCTCTAATTTATTACTGTATACACTCATCTGAGGAAGAAGGGAAATTTTATTCTATACATAAAACAAAACTTTATATTGTTTCTCCTAAGCTGGGAAAATGAGCATTTTAAGCACAACATAAGAAGAAGGAATACTTATGATTGAAAAGATTTTAACTTACAGTTCTGTAAGTCTACTCCAAATTTCATTTATACTATTGTTCTACCCCAACACCATAATCAATTTCTTAAAACACATGGAAATAAAGTTCAGACTAACTACAGTTACTAGAAAGATTTTGAGGCTAAACAGGTTTTCTGGAAATCATGAATAAAGCCTTCATATGTTAAGCTTTAAATCCCTGAAAATTTTCTCTCTTATCTTATTAGATCTTTACAAGCTCTATGAGAACAGGGTCTGTGTCTAATTTATCTCTCTCTGGCTCAAAGTTCTCAGCAAACTGCTTTATAGAACTAGGTTCTTAATGACTTCTTGGTTGGATGGATTCATTTTGAACATCTTATGAAAGTAAACATGTCTAATACACCTTAAACCTGTCTACCTGATTATGTCACCATTTTTCTAAAATGGTTGGTACGTAAGTGCAAATGTTTTTGATGCTGATTTATAGACCACCGTGATCTCTTCCAATCTAACTGGCAGTGGGGATGTCCCTGAGCTCCAGCAAGGTGGCCTCCAATTGCCTGCCATCCACACGTTGCCATTTCTGCCACAAGCATTTAATGTGAGCCTAGGATAGCTGCATACTTGTCACAGGTAGATGTTCCAAAGCTGGGGTCTTACCCCTCTCCTCCCTTACTTGCTCCCTCCCTTTCTCCTCATCGGGCACACACACTCTACTGCGTAGTCTTTGTAAACCTGGCCTGGGTCACATGACCACTCATGCAGTCTCTCAAGCCATCCATCTGCAAAGCATCGCTGGCCTTTCACTTCCCTCGACCTGTGGGTCTCATCCCCCCAGGCACCAAATCTGGCTGTGGCCTGATCCCAAATTTCTCTCAAGTCTGGTCTCTCTTGTCCATCCTGTTACACTGACTAGTCCACGCTGGGACCCTTGCACTGCAAAGTTCTAGTGACTTCTCTGGTCTCCCTTTGTAGTCCTGAGTTTTCCCTCTTCATATAGGTGTGATTTTGTCACTTCTTAGCTCAAAATCCTCAGGTGGCCCTGTATTGCCTATGACGTTTCCCCCTATGTCACATGCATATCCTTGTAGTATCTAAGATGACACACAGGAACCATGATGAATACTCCTGACTTAGAAAATAAGGAAGCTTTAGGGTGTCTGGGTGGCCCAGTCAGTTAAGTGTCCGACTTCAGCTCGGGTCGTGATCTCACGGTTTGTGGGTTCGAGGCCCACGATGGGCTCTGTGCAGACAGCTCAGAGCCTGGAGCCTGCTTCGGATTCTGTGTCTCCCTCTCTCTTTGTTCTTCTCTGCTCATGCTCTCTCTCTCTCTCAAAAATAAATAAACATTTAAAAATTAAAAAGGAAAGTAAGGAAGCTTTATGCCATTCAACTGCCTTTTTTCCTCCTAATTAATTTAAGGAATCTCAGTTTGGTGCTACAATGAATTTAACTCCTCTCCAAAACTTATCATCTCCCTTAAAAATGACGAGACAGCAGGTCTCAGGCTCGGAGACTTTCACAAGCAAAGACTTAACAGGACTGTTTTATTTTCGTCACATTCATTTTAATGATGACCTTTAATTTATTGCAATTGACGTTGATTTTTCTTTTTTTTTAATGTTTATTTATTTTGAGAGAGAGAGAGCACGTGCACACATGAGTGAGTGGGGGAGAGGCAGAGAAAGGAGAGAGAATCTCAAGCAGGCTCTGCACTGTCAGTTTGCTATGTGGGGCTAGATCTCATGAACTGCGAGATCATGACCTGAGCTGAAACCAAGAGTCAGACGCTTAACCGAGGTTAACCTGGTTAACGCTTAACCTGAGCCACCCAGGTGCCTGACGCTGGTTTTCTATTTACAATACTGATGTGAAGTTTCTTTTGAAAACAGGTGTTTCAAAGTAAGGCATTTTAGGAAACTGTAAGATAGATAATAGTATGAGTAGTATAAAGGTAGAGCAAAAATAACATAAGACAACTTTGGATACGACACATATGGTGGAATTAACACTTAAATTACTAAAGTTTGGGAAACTAAATTCCTTAGCATAGGATGCAGCAGTTTTTATGCAGACATAACGTCAGAGATTTTGTGGGTTTGGTTCCAGACCACTACAATAAAGGGAATCTTTCAATAAAGCAAGTCAAGTGAATCTTTTGGTTCCCCAGTGCATATAATAGTTACATCCACACTATACTGTAGTCTATTAATTGTGTAACTGCATTATGCCCAAAAAACAGTATATAGACCTTAACTAAAAATACTTTATTGCCGCAAAACGCCAGTTACCATCTTTTTGCTAGAGGAGGATCTTGCTTTGATGTTGATGGCTGTTGACCGATCAGACTGTGGGAAGCTCTGGCACTCTCTTAAAGTAAGACCACAATGAAGTTTGTCACACTGACAGATTCACTAATGGCTTCTCTGTAGCACGTGATTTGCAGAACGGCCGAATTTCTCTCACAATTGGACACAATCCTCTCAAAGCCTACCACTGTTTGATCAACTAAGCGCAAGTCATGTTCTAGTTCCTTTGCTGTAATTGAATAATCTTCACGGCATCTTCCCCAGGAGTACATTCAATTTCAAGAAACCACTTTCTCTGCTCCTCCATCCATTCAAGTTTTATCATGAGATTTGCAGCAATTTAGTCCCATCTTTAGGCTCCTCTTCTAATGCTAATTCTCTTGCTGTTTCCACCATATCTGCAGTGACTTCGTCCACTGAAGTCTAGAAACCCTGACAGTCGTCCATGAGGGTGGAAATCAATGTCTTCATACTCCTGTAAATGTTGATATTTTGACCGGCTCCCATGAACGACATATGTTCTTAATGGCGTCGAGGCTGGTGAATCCTTTCCAGAAGGTTTTCAATTTACGTTGCCCAAAGCCATCAAAAGAATCACTATCTATCACAGCTATTGCCTTACAAAATATATTTTTTCAATAACAAGACTTGAAAGTTGAAATGACTCCTTGATCCACCAGCCGCAGAAGGAATGTTGTATTAGCAGGCAAGAAAGCAGTGTTCAGGTCACTGTACTCCTCCATCAGAGCTCTTAGGTGACCAGGTGCATTGTCCACGAGCAGTCATATTTTCAAAGAAATCTTTTTTTCTGAGCAGTAGGTCTCAGCAGTGGGCTTATAATATTCAGTAACTCATTCTGTAAACAGATGTGCTGTTATTCAGGTTGTGTTGTTTCATTTGCAGAGCACAAGGTGGGTAGATGTAGCAGAATTCTTAAGAGCCCTAGGGTTTTCAGAATGGCAAATGAGCAGTGGCTTCAACTTAAAGTTACCAGCTATGTTAGCCCCTAATAAAAGAGTCACCTGTCCCTTCAAGCCAGGCACTGACTTCTTTTTAGCTATGAAAAGTCCTAGATGACCTCTTCTTCCCCTAGAGGGCTGTTTCATCTACACAGAAAATCTGTTGCTTAGTGTAGCCGCCTTCATGAATGATCCCAGCTAGATCTTCTGGATAACTTGTTACAGCCTCTACCTAAGCATGTGCCGTCCCCCCTTGCACTTCTATGGGACAGAAAGCTTCTTACCTTAAACTTCATGCACCAATGTCTGCCAGCTTCAAACTTTTCTTCTGCAATTTCCTCACCTCTCCTGGCCCTCACATATTGAAGAGAGTTAGAGCCTTGCTCCGGATGAGGCTTTGGCTTAAGGAGATGTTCTGAAGGGACCATTAAAACTCTCTCCATATCAGCAATAAGGCTGTGTTGCTTTCGAATCTTCCGTGTGTTCACTAGAGAAGCGCTTTAAATTTCCTTCAACAATTTGTACTTGCCTTCATGACTGACTGCCTTTTGGTGCAGCAAGAGGCCTAGCTTTTAGCCTATCCTGGCTTTGGATCATGCCTCTCCCAACAAACTTAATCATTTCTAGCTTTTTTATTTTTTATTTATATCCAAGTTAGTTAGCATCTAGTGCAATAATGACTTCAGGAATAGATCCCAGTGATTCATTCCCTGAGTATAACACCAGTGCTCATCCCAACAAGTGTCCTCCTTAAAGCCCATCACCCATTTTCCCCGCCCCCTACCCCCACCCCATCAGTCCTCAGTTTGTTCTCTGTATTTAAGTGTCTCTTATCATTTTGTCCCCCTCCCTGTTTTCATATTATTTTTGCTTCCCTCCCCTTTGGTTCATCTGTTTTGTACCTTAAATTCCACAGATGAGTGAAGTCATAATCATTTCTAGCTTTGATTTGAAGTGGAGACATGCAACTCTTCCTTTCATGTGAACACTTTGAGGTCCTTGTAGTACTCTTAATTGGCCAAATTCTGAAACTGGAATGTCTCAGGGAATAGGGAGGCCCAAGGACAGGGAGAGGGATGGGAAAATGGCTGGTCGGTGCACCAGTCAGAACACTCACCACATTTATCAATTAGCTTTACCATCTGCTATGGCCATGGAGTGTGGCGCTCCAAAAACAAATGCAAGAGTAACATCAAAGATCACTGATGATAGATAACATAACGAACATAATAAGAATGAAAAAAACTGAAAAACTGTGAGAATTACCAAAATGTGACATGGATATGAATCGAACAAACGCTGTTGGAAAAATGGCCCAGAGAGACGTGCTCGACACAGCACTACCACAGACCTTCAACTTGAAAACCACAATGAAATATTTGACAAGCTCAATAAAAAGGAAGCACAATAAAAGGAGGTATGCCTATATTTATTTTATTTTTTTAATGTTTATTTTTGAGAGAGAGAGAGAGAGAGACCATGAGCAGGGGAGGCGCAGAGAGGGATGGGGACAGAGGATCTGAAGTGGGCTCTGTGCTGACAGCAGAGAGCCTCATGTGGGGCTCGAACCCACGAACCCTGAGATCATGACTTCGTGAGCTGAAGTCATCCAGCTAAGCCACCCAGGTGCCTCTGTGTTTATTTTCTAATTTATCTTCTCATCTAAACACTCATCTTCCCACATCACACAATTCCTCCTGCACTGTCATTGCTAAACTCCCTGTTTCTGGATACACCATGTTCCTCCTTCAGTGCTCCTGCCTTTGGGCAAGTTCCCCCTCTCCAGCAAAGCCCTCACTGCTTTCTCTGCCTGAGACAAGGCTCATCTGACAAGATTCCCCTCAAGGCTTACGTCCATGGTGCACTTCCTCAGACTCTCACAGGAAACTCTTGCCCCTTGCTTCTCAACACCCTGAGATACACTTGCCCACGCCTAGAGTTGGGTATTTATGAAGCTCTTTTGCAACTACTCACCCATTCATCAGTCTCACCGTCTGTCTCGACAAGTTCCTCTAAGGCACAGATTGCTCATGAGCTTCCTTGTGTTTATAACTGGCCATCTGTCTAGCACAGCATCTCACAGATAATAGGGCTCAGGGGCCTCTCTCTTAGTGAATGAATGAATAAATGGAGGGGGGAGGGAGAAAAGGAAGAAAGGAATATGCCAGACCAAAGGTGCAAAGTATAGTATATAAATCAGAGTCTTGTAACAATGAGTCCATCTCGCCATATTTTGGGAACACCATGATGAACATCCCAAAAGCGGTGTTAGTGATGTATTGAAGATAGACATTTAGAAGATGTGCGGCATATGGAAATCTTTTTATATATTTCCTACAACAAGTTCCAAGGCCTGATTTCTTCATGTGTAAAATAAAAGGGTTAGACTATATGATTGCTAAGACTGGATCCATCTCTAAATTTCTATGACTATATGGAATGTCTACAAATAACAGGGCTCTCTATTCTAAGTGACTCACTATGAAACACTATAATTCTTCTGGACCCATGTCTTTCAACAGATCCTTACAAATTTATAATTATGAGGCTAAGCTGATTGCTGACACAGAACAACTCTTTGGCTCTTGGGACTGATAAATTAGTATTTTCTTAGGAAGATAATGTACAGCTTGCTATTGCAACAGTGGATTCAATTTTCAAGGCTGAACGTCAATGCTGGCTCCCCAGATGCCCATTTATTTTTCTTCTAAATATGGAGTTATGTGTCCATCTTAGAAAATCGGCTTTGGATATCAAGAGGAGAAAGAAATGGTCAGGATGAAATAGTGTTTCCCCTATTATTCACTGTTAAAAGTTAAATAAATTCTATCTTCCATGAAAAACACAATGGTCAGCTTTACTCGTAAGTGCCTTAAACTGTGCCTAACGATGTGCTTTACATCTATAGCTACCGGAAGCCTGAGGACCTTCACGGACATAGCTGCTAAGTTCTCCAACATTCCACTTCCTTCTATTTTTACACTTAAGGGAGGGACATTTTGAAAGACTGGAGGTGTCAATATTAGAGTCAAGAGTTCCCTTAACCCACAGTAAACTGAAGTCTGCTGTGGGCCTGCTTATTGCCAACATCTGACGCTCTGTAAGGAGGGGTGACAGGTGACTTATGCCATCTCACAATGAGAGGAAGATGGGGTCTGGAATCTTGAGGGTGGACAATCTGCTGGGTACTCCTCCCCACACCATCCTTGGAGACTAGACTGTAACCTGATCCAGAACAAGGGTGGCATTAACTCTGGATTTGGAGAAGTGTGTAGGGCCATTTACATTGGGGGGCACACGTGTGAGGAATGCATGTTCCTGAAATGTTCCCATGGAGTTGCTTGTTCATCGCTTTCATTGATGCCGTAAGCCCTTTATTGAGGGTATTGTGAGTCTGAAGGGGAAATACTGAGCACGTCCTTATTATAAAAATATCAACCAAAGATCTATTCACATTAAGACATTAAAATACTATTGGAAAAGATTCATTGATTTGCTTCTAAAGTTCCGACTTCAAGTGGCTGTTGGTATCAGGCAGCTCTTGAAAGGGTCAGTTTCATGTTTCATTATTTCCAGCTCTTCCCAGGACTGTGAAGACTTGCTCCTATAAATTTGTGCCCTATCTCTACCCATCCCTTTGTTCTGTGAAAACTCATTTAATACTCAAGCCCTTACTACACTAGGTAGGAAAGTCGCTTCACCAAAGAGGCACGTTCTATCATGAAATCACTCAATACTTTGACAAGTTTAAAACTTTGAGCTTCAAAAGTACAGTTTACGTTTCAGAACAGGAGTTGGTGGGTCTGAAGAAAGTATATGGTTTCAGAGTTATTCTGTCATGTAAAAAGTATGCTGACCTTCACTTTGCCATTAGCAAAACCTCGTGAGTGCATTAAGTCTTGCATTCACTCCAGGTCCATTTTCCAGGCTCCTTTCTTTCTTTCCCTCCCTTCCTGTGCTGAATTGGAGAGAGAGACATGCATGTCAAGGGACAGCGGAGAGGCTCACCCAGCAAAGAAGCACTGAAACCAGGGAGAGCTTACTCTGGGTGGTATCTGGAAAGTGTTAGGAAGCTCAGTGTGGTTTTGCAAAGTGCAGACACACACCAGTTTTAACTGAAGGTGGCGATGTTTTACAGTGCTGATCTACAGTCAAAGACAAAGAACACCAGGTTCCTGCGAGCTTTCTTTCCAGAGAAAGAGGAGGCAGATGGAGGAGGGGTGGTGGCTGGAAAATCCGTATGCTACCCCCTACTCTCCAGCCCCAACTGATGACTCCCCAAATGCCCGATTATTTTATTTCTAAAAATGGAGCTAGGTACTTACGTTAGAAATATAGCTTTAGATCCAAAAAGAGAAACAGAAGGGGTTATGTCTTCAGGGCATAAGGGTATTCCCTACTGTTTTCTGGCTAAAAGCGAAATGAATTCTATCTTACCTGAGAAGCCAAGTGGTGAGTCTGTGAAATCGGGCCCCATTTTGAAAAGGATACTGTTTAAGGTCTGGAGGGGGTAGGGGAAATGGGAGGAAGGCCCAGTGCTGGCCTGCAGCATACTCTTTCTCTCCACAGCCCGCCTGGTTGGGGGGCGGGAGTCTGTTCTCAAGAGCTCCCACCTGGGCCACAGGTTTTAGTTCATGGCCCTCGGAACAGACAGGTGGAGCAAAACTAAGCAAAGCACGTACTGTTGCTCTTCCCGGGATAAATGAACAGCAGGGCTACTGCGTTCTGTCTTCTGGTGCAGTTTGCCATGTACTTCACAAGCATTATGGTCAACAATGGGGAAAAAAAACAACCCTTATGTGTATTTTAAGAATTTCTCAAAATTATATATTAAAAAAAATTTTTAGGGGTGCCTGGGTGGCTCAGGTCATGATCTCACTTCTCGTGGGACTTTGGCTCAGGTCATGATCCCACCACTACTGGGTCCAAGCCCCGCGTCGGGCTCTGTGCTGACAGCACAGAACCTCCTTGGGATTCTTTTTCTCTTCCTCTCTCTCTGCCCATTCTCTGCTCTATCTTGTGCTCTCAAAATAAATAAATAAGTAAACATTTTTTAAAAATGCAGATCCTGATTCAAGAGTCTGAGGTAAGGTCCGAGAGCCTGCCTTTCTAACAAGCTTGTAGGTCATGCCGATGGGTGGTGGTCCTGGCCCTGGGCCACACTGTGAGATGCCCCAGAAGGGTTGGACTTTTTCAGGTGACACTTGACTCTCTCTGAGGACCCTTCAACTATGAGACTCTAGGATTCTGTGTCTATGACTTGAGTTTCTTTTATGACCTTTTTTTTTTTTTTTTTTTAGGGGAAGAGTCAGCACAAAGGAGGCATGTGAATAACGAAGGCTCATTTAAAATTAAAAATATATACATTTTAAAAATGCTTATTCATTTTTTGAGAGAGAGACAGCTTGACAGAGCACAAGTGGGGGAGGGGCAGAGAGAGACAGAGAGACCCAGAATCTGAAGCAGGCTTCAGGCTCTGAGCTGGCAACACAGAGCCCGACATGGGGCTCAAACTCATGAACCATGAGATCATGAACTGAGCTGAAGTCGGACACTTAACCCAGTGAACTACCTAGGTGCCCCTAAAAATTGTTAATGTTTATTTATTTTTGAGAGAGAGCGCGAGCAGGGGAGGGGCAGACAGAGAGGGAGACAGAGAATCCAAAGCAGACTCTGAGCTGTCAGCACAAAGCCCACTGTGGGGCTCAAACACACAAACCATGAGATCATGACCTGAGCTGAAGTTGGACTCTCAACCGACTGAGCCACCTAGAAACCCCAACAGGGCTCATTTTAAATGGGAAGACGGAGCACATTTAGTTTCGGGAGACAAAGAGGATGTTTTCGGCAAGAAGTAGGCAGCTCTCAGAGGTGCCATGAAGCCCTGAAAGTGGTATTGTCCACTCCCCTCCCCAACCCCATTGCACATGCTCACACTTGTGCCTTGGATTGGGAAGACGGGACAGGGAAACCACTCACTCTCCCTTATGACAGGATGGAACTGTGGAGGCCGCACAAGGTACAAGTCACTCTGGAGGCTTCTGGATCGCTTCTTCCTTACCTCTTAGTTTCTTCTTTCCCTTCCCGCCTAAAGGATGCTTATCTCCCTACTTCCAAAGTTTCATCCTTCCTTCCCACAGACTTCCGTGAACTCACTTCTACCAAGATTTCTTTATCAATGTAGAGGGTGGGGGATACGTTTCTTAGAGTTCAATAAAAAATAAACCAAAACACGAGAGAGGAGACCCCTTCCCCGAAGTTTTCTTTCCCTTTAACATTGTCTTTCTTTCTTTTCTTCTTTTTTAAGTTTATTTATTTTCAGAGAGAGAGTCCCACAAATGGGAGAGGGGCAGAGAGCGAGAGGAAGAGACAGGATCCCAAGCAGGCTCTGGGCTGACACAGGGCTCGAACGCATGAACCATGAGATCATGACCTGAGCCGAAATCAAGAGTCGGACGCTTAACTGACTGAGCCACCCAGGCGCCTCGGTCTCATTTCTTAATTCTACAATGCTAGTCAAATGTAGAAAATTAGGGAGCTGTGGTATTTGTAGCTCTGGCTAAGCAAACATAAGAAATGTTCATGGAAAGAGATGACGGGGCAAGTGTGTGATGTATTTAAGCTCTGCTCCTTCTAGCCCCCACTCGTTATTTGCAACATGACCAGAGGTTTACTTTGAACTTTTCCATCATCCCCCTGCTCCTATCTTTCCCCGCACTGACTTACACCCTTCCTCTCAGAAACATAAGCTAAGTGTTAACAGATTAAAGGCAGAGGTGGTCTCTCCCTCTGGATGGGGAGGCAGGTCTACTTTCATGGGTAAGTTTTGGGCTTCATTCAGAACGATGGCCGTGCCCATTCTGTAGCAGCAGGAAAAAGCAGCAGCTAAAAATTTCCCTGCATTATGATTATAACCGTACAAAAACAAGACCTCAGGAAAAGAAAGGCTAGAAACAAATGTAGAGTGACATTTTGTTTTGGTGGCAGGATTAGTTGTAGTTTTTACCTTCCACTTTTTTTCTTTTTATCTTTTTAGAGAAAGAGAGAGAAAGCAAGCATAGCTGGGGGGAGGAGCAGAGGGGGAAAGAGAATCCCAAACAGGCCTGCACTATCAGCACAGAGCCTGACCTGGGGCTTGATCCCAAGACCCTGGGATTATGCCTTGAGCTGAAATCAAGGGTTGGACGCTCAACCAACTGAGCCACTCAGGCACCCCCCTATCTTCCATTTTTCATAATGGATTATATCACCTTTATAAGTGTAGTTTTGGTAAAGAAAAAGAAAAATAATTGTTTTACTTGACTAACATTCTCATCTAGATGTCTTATTGTTTGCACATTTTTACTGTGGTTAGATAACTGAGATTTTTGTCATAGTTGTTAGATTCTTTGCCATATTGGATTGAAGTGTTCATTTTCTTAACTGAGATTTTAGAAAATGTGTTTCTCTCTTCTGTGGAGTCCATTTTGCACTATATCATATGAGATACAGTCATCAGCAGGCCTTCCAATTTAAACTGCCCCACCAACCTTCACTTACAAGCTTTTAGCATTAAACCTTAATAAAATTGAAGATAGAGGGGTTATATATTTAGCACCATCAGCTACGTTACAGAAGGGTCAGGGGGATAAATTTCATGTCAACTTACTCTTTTTGCTGCTGGCTGAAATCCTTGAAAATCTTTAAAAACCACATATTTTCTTATTTTATTTATTTATTTTTTTAATATTTATTTATTTTTGAGAGACAGAGAGAGATAGAGCATAAGCAGGGGAGGGGCAGACAGAAAGGGAGACACAGAATCCGAAGCGGGCTCCAGGCTATGAGCTGTCAGCACAAAGCCAGATGCAGGGTTCGAACTCACGAATCATGAGATAGTGACCTAGGCAGAAGTCAGACGCTTAATCGACTAAGCCACCCAGGTGTTCCCCCCACCTTTTTTTTTTTTTTTAATTTTAGACAGAGAGAGAAAGAGAGCACACGCTGAGGAGAGGGGCACATGGGGAGGGAGAGAGAGAATGGTAAGAGGCTCCATGCTCAGTGTGGAGCCCAATGCAGGGCTCAAGACCAGGACCCTGGGATCATGACCTGAGCCAGAATAAAGAGTTGGATGCTCAACCTACTGAGACACCCAGGTGCCATGAAAACCAAATATTTTCTAAGGTATGGCGTTTGTCACAAAATCTGCTCTCAGAGAGGCTAAAACTATAGCAAATGTGCAATGCGTTTAAATATACAACCACAGTGCCTTTTACCAAGTACCTACCAGATTTGAAGTTTAAAAAGAAAGGCTTTCCTTTGCTCCCTGTAATGTAAATTGTAGTCCATATTATGTAGGGTTTAAAATTCTTTCAGAATTGGGGTGCTTGGATGACTCAGTCGGTTGAGCATCCAGACTTCAGCTCAGGTCATGATCTTGCGGTTTGTGAGTTCGAGCCCCGCGTCGGGCTCTGTGCTGACAGCTCAGAGCCTGAAGCCTGCTTCAGATTCTGTCTCTCTCTCTCTCACTCATTCTCTCTCTCTCTCTCTCTCTCTTTCTGTCTGCCCCTCCCCCACTTACACTCCGTCTGTCTCTCTCAAAAATAAAGCAATAAAAAAATTTTAATTTCTCTCAGAGTCTGTTGTCAAACACATCCCAGGGCCATTTATTACTGTTACATAACTGAGTTTTCTCTCCTCGGTGCATTCTCAGTTCTCAGATGCAGAGCAGCATTAATATTTATCTGCCTTCTTTCATGAGAAAATTATCCAATGGGCTTAGCACATGCGTATTTGGAAAGAATCACAAGACACTGAAAGCATCGTGAATTGAAACCTGTGTGCATTTGAATGTCCAATCAGTTAAAGAAAACTCCAAGTCAATGAAACTGAGTATGTCTGATTTGAACACCATATGTCGACATACATTACTCATCATCTGGAGAAAACCGTACGGCAGAGTTAACACTCACTGCCTTGTGCTCTCCTCTTTTCCTTCATGAGCAGCAGGGATTAAGCGGAGGATACGTGCAAATGTTTCACCAATAACTTCATTTCCCAGGTGCAAGTTTTCACACATAACTTCCTTGCTGCTAATCCTTGTTTCACACCAGTAGCCACCCATGGCTCCTGGGATGAAAATTCCTGCTCAGTTGACTCAACTTCATAGGGCTCTGGAGTCAGAGCTGGTTTCAAAGGCACCTGCCAGGTCCAGAATTTTGGGAAAATTATTTATGCTCTACGAGCCTCAGTTGCCTCGCCATTAAATTGGACATAATAATGGTCTTCCCTCAGAGAATTATCCTGAGGACAAATAAGCTGCTTATGGAGGACCTGGGACACTGAACACCTAAGAAATAACGTGGATCTCTCAACAGCACCAAGGAGCTCCAAAGAGAGGCCAAGTCTGTCCTGAAGGGTGCAATTTCTAGTACTTCACCTCCCTCCGACCTTGTTGTGGGACCTCCAGTACCTTCACACAGCTTTTCAAACTTCTTTTCTTGCAAAAATCTGAAGCTCAGTCACAGTGCAGTGTAACTGATGGAAGATAGTTTGAAATATTATTCCTGGCAGAGGAAACTGTAGATTTCAACAGGAATTGAAGCCCTCGGCTAACAGAAGGGCACCTCTAGGACACGGTCATGCCCATCAGAGAGCTAGTGGAAGTGAGTGGGACGCCGCCCCAAGCCTCTGACAACACTCTGCCATTTGCCTTTCTCAATGCCCACCATGGGCTGCCCCAGGGTCTAGGGATGAAGGGGGGGTGGTGAGCTCTAGGCTGTATGTCTCATGGAAGGGCTTCCAAGGCCACCAGCAGACTCTTCTGATGTTCCGGCTCCTTGAGAGGAAAAGGCAGAAAGGACAGGCATGTGTGTTGTTCCTGCAGCTCACTTGGGAAGGCAGGGGAGTTGGGTGGTGAGTCTTGGCAGGCTGACCGTGGGGCTGACAGGCTCTCATCAGACCACACGTGGAGCCACCCCAGGGTGCTCCAATTTAAAGGAGGGTGCTGGTAATTTGCAGTCATCCGCGAGACAACAAGAATGAGCAGGACACGCTTAAAACTCTGGAGGGAAACTTCAACCTGGAGAAGACAAGACCCGGAGGGCCTGCCATCTCTAAACCCTTGGCACCTTGTCCAGGAGGGGTGGCCCTTCTCCATGGATCCAAAACAAGAACCAGGACTGAGGGATGGAATTTCAGGGATGCTTATTTGGGCTGAAAGTAAACAATGAGCCTTTATGGATGGGTAGCCTCATGGGACTGTGAGCTCTCTGTCATTCGAATGAGCAGGAAGGATAATGAGGATCCCCGTCGATGGGCTTTGGACCACATGATTTTGGTTTTTGGCCTTTTAAAAAACTTTTTATTTGTAAGCCATTAATTTTTCTCATTTGTAAATACATTTATGAAAGTTAAAAAGAATCAGTACAAAGAACACCTGTGTACCTTTTATCCGTATTCATCAACTGTCCACATTTTACTCATTTACTGTATTACCTGCATGTTCACTTGCGCGGTCTATCAGACCAGATAGGTTTTGGGTTCCTTCTGTTGAGAGTTAGGATTCTACACACCGAGGCTTCTTTCCAAGTCACAAGATTTTAGAAAAATTGAAATCCTGCTGGTGGTGCTTTCCATAGCACTTAGCATAAAGCCAAAGTCCGCGTACGTGATCGATCGATAGAGCCCTACAGAGTCTGACTCTGACCATCTCCCAGACCTCATCTTCATTTCGATCACCCTGCTGCAGCTACTCTGGTTTTCTTTTTCTTCCTCATACATGCGAGGCTCATTCCTGGCATAGGGACTTCGCACTTGCTATATAGCTCCTCTGCCTTCAACAATCTGCACTGGTTATCTCTGGCCGGGTCTTTTATTAACACTCCCAGACCCTCCCCTCTCCCCTGCCCCACCAAGTGCCCTCCTCCAACTCCTACAAGTTACTCTATCACATTGCTTCGTCCCCTCTTACCACTGTGTGAAATGATCTGGTATTAATTCGTTTGCTTGCCTTCTTGCCACTCCCCGGAATGTAAACATTGTGAGAACGGGGGCCTTGTCTACATCTTACTTGTTCCCATGTCCTGAGTGTCAATGACAAAAAGTATTCAATTATTTGCTGAATGAATAAATAAAAAGGACAAATGGGTCCGAGAACACCTGGTCAAGGACTTGTTTGTGCAAAAATGGTTTTCAAAAGAGCCTTGATCAGGTGGAGTGTATTCTAAGCGAGGAGAGGTTTGGGGAAGAGTCTCCCCAGAGGCTTCCCCATCCAAAAGAAGGGGTGGACTCTTTTCAGAGGCCAGTGTGCCTTCGACTGCCGTCTGTTTGAAAAGATTACCATAAAGGTAGACATGTGCAAGGCCTCCTGGAGCCAAATCCTCGTGGGTAGTTGATATGAGCAAGAGTGGAGGGGTATAAGGAGGTGGTACTTCCATATCTGGATACCCTTGGAACTGAGAATGCCTCAATGCTTTCAAAAACTAGCTGTGAAAACTCTTTACTATGTTGAGATTCCTTTCAAAGGAGCTCACAGATTATCTACAGTGATGCTACGGATAGATGGATTTTTCTATATGTTCTTTCTCTAGGATCACTCTTGCTCTGGGAGAAAGTAGTTTCGCAGCCTCCCAGTGAGGCCTACATGGGATGCTAGTAAAAGGCCTGAGTCTTGCCCACATACGTCCATTTCCTGTCAGGTCTAACTACTGCCGAGGACCTTGAGCACTGGGTCTTTGCCCTGGGTGAAGTCTAAAAGCTTTGACACTTGAAACTGGCCTCCTTCTCAACCAGAGCGGAAATATCCAACATCACCTATTGCGCAAGAGGTGGGAAGACACGTGACCTGGAGAAAGTGGAGTGAATCAGCCCCAAGAAAAATGATCTTTAACGGCTTTGGTTAATGCACTTACCTCAGTAAGCAAGAATAGCTATTAAACAGAGAAGAGCAGTTCACCACAGTCTATGAGGCAAAAATGCTGATTTTGAAAGTTTTGAAAGGATAATATCCTAAAATTAAATTAATGCCACTAAGTCAAGCTATTTGAGAGGAAGCCTACGCGATGGAAAAAGAACCCATTCGAGAGGTACACTTGCTGCTGTTTGAATCCCAGCTCTGCAACTTAACTGCTACGTGACTGCAGGCAAGATATTTAACTTCTCTGCTGTGCCTCAGTTTACCCACCTACAGCATTGGCATTCTACGTACTCCACCCATGGGGATTTTAGGATTAACAGAGCTAATGTGAGGAAAGGGCTTACAACAGTAGCTAGCACAGAAACAGTAACTTCAGATACCTCACCTAACTCTAATCCTAACAACACCTGGTAACATTGGCAGAACAAGCTTCTTCTTTATTTTGTTGACAATCAGTTTGAGGCTGTACGTCATATGGGTGATAAGTCACTGAACCCTAACTTGGACTCAAGTCACTGCCCACAGTCAGCAATCCAACCTTGGAGCCTGGCGATGGCTTGTAAGGAGGCACATCTTTAAAAGCCTCATGGCTAGAGCCTTTGTTGAACCCGCCAGAAACTTGACATTGTTTGAAATTAAAAGGAAAAAGATAAAGAAAAAGAAAAACCCAAAACTCTGAAGGTAAATGAAGACTTTTATGCGAATGTAGAACTATCCTCTGCGTTTCTGACCCAAACATTGAAGTATTACTTTCACTCACACAAAAAACAGAGATAAACAAACCTAGAAAGACTAATTATTTGTCCCATTTCCTCTAAGCAAAGTCTCCAAAGTAAACAAGCTGTCCAGGAAAAAAGTAGATTAGCTTTGGGCAAGTCTTCGGTAAGAAAGGCCTAGAATTCCAGTAGCTATATAGGTAAGGGTCCTCTATGAAACCCGATACACATCATCTGAGGATTATCTGGAACCTTCCATTCCCCATGGTTCTCAGGATCCTAGCTACTATCAGAGGAGGTGAGCTTGGCACGATCAATGGTGGTACCTTAGGGCAATTACTTCGAAAAATAATAAACATCCTTTCTTAGTTTAATGCCATTGTATCATTTCCATCAACATCCTTTTTTTTTTTTTTTTTTTTTTTTTTTTTTTTATTTTCGCCCATCATGGAGAGAAAAGGAGAGAAACTTAATTTGATTTACAGAGGGAAAAACAACCCTGAATGTATTTTTTTTTTTTTTTTTTTGGTCAGGGGTGGGGGTGTGTGCAAGGAGAAAAGGTCAACCAGCTGGTTTTCATCTGTATGCCATAATTCTCTGTTTAGTTTACACTATTAAACTCCAAAGCTTTGCTTTAATCTTAACTGTTACAGTATGCCTTCTTGCAGATCCTATCATGTCGCATCCCTGATAGGGTTTCAGATTCTGGCAAAGCACCATCCCCCAAGCTGGTCCTTGCCATATGGGTAGTAAACGCATCCAACATTTTTTCATTGGCGCCTCCATCATTATGTTTTGTCACCAATGGTTTCTCGGGTTTTCAGTAAATTGCCGCGTATACTGTGGTTTGGAGCTGTCCAGATGACGGCCTACGTTGATTTGTAGACAGCCGAGTCCTCATTAGGGCCTCCCTGTCCTGTTAGCCTGTGGAGGGTGACCTAACATCTGTTCGTTGAGGGAGTGTGCGTAGGGGGGTGAAGGGAGAAGCTGTAAAGGAAAGACAGAAGGCAGGGGCAAGTTGTGGGAGGGGGAGGCAGCTTCCTGGAGCCCTCTGCTCTCTCGGAGTCAGGAGAAGGAGAGGGATGAGGAGAAGGACCTACCTGATCTGTCTTCGCTTTGCGCATCACATCTTCGGCACAGTTCGGGGATGGTCTTGAGCGACGTCACCGAGTACTGGATGGGAAGCCGGAGGAGAAAGGGAATAAAACAACTTAAAACAAGAGCATTGCATTCATTCAAGTGGCCAGAAAAACCAAAGCACAAGAAGTGACACTTGAGTACAACATGTAGATCCAGAAAAGTCTAATTTTATCCTCAACGGGCTCCTCAGTGATCTGGCAGTGACCCAAGCTCTATCTGTATACATCTAAGCAGATGTACATCAAGAAGGGCTATGTACCCCTGCTTTAACATGCAAACTGTATCCGGCAGACATTCTCTCTCTTGTTGCTTCTGCGACTTGTGGAAGATGGAAGAATTTTCTGGCCTTGAGGAATTTCCGGAAGGTGTCTGGAATACATGCGTTTTGAGTCTGATTGTGAAGGGCCAAGGGGAGAAGCACCCAGCTTCCTGCAGCACCCAGGGTAGCCAGGAGCCTCACCTGTGCTGATATTCTCTGGGCTACACCAACGTCCCTCATGTCGCCACTTGCCAGAGGTTTTACTGTGTGGCATCCGTGAGCTCCGTGGGAAACACAGGGGGTGATGTTTTAAAGAGCAAGAGGAGCTTGGTTCTCTGTCTGGAAGCTAATCTGTTTTATGTATAGATTAGACCGAACTGAAAGAAACCAGCCCCCGGGATCAACCGGGCACCGACTCAGGGGCCAGCTATCAGGATAACAAATTACGACATAAGGGGGCATAAAACCAGAAGGGCTAAAACAAATGTAAAATCAATAGCTCTGATTTACGGGGGTTCTGTCTGATGCCAATCAATCTTTCTTTAGAGAAGGATGTTTTAAAACAAAATAGATAGGATGAACTATTTCTTTAATCAAAGGACCATCTTCAATCATACATTAACTCATAAAATCCAGCTACCTACAAATATTTGGCTCTGTACCTTTGGGAATACTGTTCTTATGGGAATGAGAATGTGTGATAAAGGACTTCACTCAGAATTGGGGGGGGGGGGAATGAGAAAAAAAACCTTTAATTAATCTGAAAGAAAAATGATCACGGGAAACTCATTAGGATTATTCTAGCATTACAAGTGAGGAATGTGTAATTAGGGTACATTTGTCAATAAGAAGGTACTCTAGTGAGCTTGATGTTGACAGATGAAGCGAAGGGTCTACATGGAGACCCCCCAGTGCTTTCCACATGATGGCAGGACAGCAAGACAGAGGGAGGGGGCAGTTTATGTATTGTCAATTTGCCAACCGCATGTCACAAACAAATTAAATCTGCAGGTCTTGCAAGTGAAAAATGAAATCTCAAATGACCAATTAGAGAAATTACTCCTACCTGTCTGATGCAATAACATCCTGTTTATGTTGGCCAGTCCTCAGAGACTACAGGTGCTACTAGTCAATCCACTCACATACTCAGAAAGAGGGAGGGCTGTCTCTTGAACCCAAACTGAACTTCAAGCATTTTTCCCCTTTTACAGTATGTTCTTTGGGGGATGGGGGTAACATAGGTACAGAAGGCATTTTTCTTGTTCCTAATAAGGTGCCTTATGTTCCTGGCCAAGTACAAGATCTCTAAGGAATCCGGTAGCTTCTTGAGACCAGCTGGTACAGGTTAAATAATTACACAGTTTACAATTCAATTAAAACAGGGCCTTTTGTTTCCATGGCCATGCGCCCCACAAAAGCACCCTTTGGCAAAGTCTCACCCTTGCTCCTTCTGTCTTGTTTTGTTTTTCTCCCAAGGCAAATTTTAGAAAGAGGGAGCTAAAGATGGATTAGTGTTTAAATGGAGTTAATGATAAACTGAATAAGGTTGTTCACGGGGCTTAATGATATATATTTGATTAAACTGGCTGCGGGGCTTCCTGCATTTTCAGCCACATGCATCCTAACCGCCACCTCTCACCCCAAAGTCGGCTACATCAGAATCTCTGAATTATGAGCTCTACCCCCAGCTCTTCCTACGTGACCTCAAAGATCCTGAGTGTGCAGCAACTTTTAACATAATGACATTTAAGTTCGAGCAGCACAGGCTGCCCGGATGGTGTGGGGACTGAGCAACAGGCAGAGGATGAACCTCGCGGAGCCCCACGCACCACCTCAAACTGTGTTACCCGCGGCAGCTCTGTCTCTCCACCCTTGGCGTACAGAAAGTCACTTCTGTGAAGGTATACGTCTCAATTCTTTGGGAATAATGACCTTGAGGAAAAAGTCATGTGCTGTGCCTGGTGATGAAAATTACAAATACAGCCATCTGAGAAAAGGGTGATGTGTTGGCCAGACAATCAAAGTTTTGGGGAACCGTAAGGGTATGTGGAATGTCAAATTCAGCAAAGACTCCAATCTACACTGTGAACAAATCTACCATCTTTTATAAAGACACAAGAAACAGAATCAGTTTGGGTATTTGTTTCAGTAAGCACAAACGCTGCTCTCTGGATAGGAGATGAAGCTTAAGAGAATGTTGTACGGTCAGGTCACGATGGGAAGAGTGGCCGGAGAAACATACAATTCACAAAACCAACATGCGAAAACATTTTCATATTTGCACATTTGGGAATAAGCAAATGACCCAGGAAGTCTCTCTCGCATGAGTGCATTGTCCTACCATCTGGGAGCTAAAAGGGAGGGCTCCCCAGCCCTTCATCCCAGTACAAAGGACAGATGGCCTTTTAGAAGGAGCTGTCTGATAGCCAAGCCACCTCATTCTCTGGACAGCGGCCAACTCCCTGGGCAACAACTACTGTCATTTTGGCCCTATCAGAACCAAAGTCCAAAGTGTCTTCCCTGTCTCTTGCTCCCAACCCCAGCCTTTATATTCTGTTCCCTTGATGCCTTTTATCCTTGGGTGATTAGAGAGAGGGGGGTTGCAGATGGTTGTTTCCTGGTTTTATGTCACTCTTGTTCTTTTTCGAAAAATCTTCCAGAGGTTAGTCCCGTAGAAATAGCCTTTGTGATTCAAACTTCCTTTCCAGGTCTCAAGAAAAGCCCCTTCTACAGGTGGACCAGTTGCCTCCACTTCTTCAGTGTGCATGCAGTGTGCATTCAAAGTTTAGTTCCACCTTCTGTACCTTGGCTGGCAAAGCTTTCCTCTGGCCAGGGAAAAGCTGCCTTTCTGCAAGGCCAGCTTGCGCTGTGCTTTCTGCATGAAACCCTGGCTAACTGCTTCAGCCCTAAATGACCTTGCTCTTTACTGCCCTTGGTAAAATACTGCCTTGCCTTGGGCTCTGTTGTTTCCTAGATGTTAGTGTTGGCTCCCACAATTGCCTGAGGGAACGGATGGTGTCTCTGACTTGCATATATACGTGGCACACAGTGGCTTATTAACTATTTGACTGGAATACCAAGACAAACACACATTTGATGGATCCCCGGCAGAATAGTACAGCTGTTCAAAGGAGTTCTTTCATACTTAGGTAGTAAGTGGGCATTTCTTCCATGCTTCCATACTTGCACTCCAATTAACTGGCTTTCTAAAATGCAGATTTGACTAAGGTGCTTCTCTGTTTCACATCCTTCAGTGGCTCTGCACGGACTACAGGGCAAAGCCTCAGCATGGCACAGGAAGCCTTCCATGAGCTCGGACTTATCTCTTACCATTGTTCACTTCTTTTTTGATTGTGGCAATATGAAAGTTCTTAGGGATGCCATATCTGCTGTTCTACCTGTCTATACTGTTAGGCGTGCCATTCCATCCACCTGGAATGCTATTCCACCCAGTTCATTAGGCAAACTTTTTTTTAATTTTTCAAGATCGGCCTGGGAATCGCTTCTATAGAATCTTCTCCCACACTCCCAGATGGAAGTAATTCCAGCTTTCAAAGTGTGGTGTCTGGACCGGGGGCACAGACACCATCTAGGAAGTTGTTAGGAATTCACAGTCTTGGGCCCCATCCCAGAAACTCTGAGGGTAGAGCCCAGCAATCTGTATTTTTACAAGCCAACTAGATGATTTTGATGCATGCTAACATTTAGGAACAACTGCTTTATATATAATTTAGGCATAAATCCATTACAGAATCCATCCATGATATTTCACCTATATGTTTATGTCACTGCTTTCTCTGCTTCCTGAGGGTGTGGACAATATTGTGTTTACCAAAGATAGTGGGTACTTACTGAACTTGAATAAAATGAATTCCCCTATGTAATCATGATTTTAGTGGCAATAATAAAAACAGTAAAAGTAGTAGTTAATAGTTATATAGCCCTCATCTTCCTAAAAAATCCCTCATTATTACAAGTCTAGCCATGAAATTATGGTATATTTAAAAGAAAAAAACACACCTCTAATAGATTAACAGTATGGGTACTGGCTGATGCCTTAGCCTTCTGTATAAAGAACAATGGATCTGGACCCAGAAGATGCAGATTCAAGCCCCAGTTATGGTATTTGTTTAGTTTTTAAATGTTTATTTTTGAGACAGAGAGCAAGGGCACACAAGCAGGGGAGTGGAAGAGAGAGGAGGAAACAGAGGATCCAAAGTGGGGTCTGAGCTAGAGCCCCATGGGGCGCTCGAATTCATGAACTGCGAGACCATGATGTGAGCTGAAGTCAGATGCTTAACTGACTGACCCCGCCAGGTGCCCCAGGTTCTGGTATTTATTAACTGAGGTTCTGGACAAACCAGTCATTTCATATCTCTGGGGTTTGCTTTCTTTATTTATAGAACACAGATAATCATACGTGGATAATACAAGTGAAGTCAGTTTACAAGCCGTGAAACGATGTTGAATGTTTTTGTCTCTTCTCCCTAACCTGTTTTCCACCTGTGCACACAGCCCTTCCCTCATCATCTTCATTGCCCTCCTGACTTTGAAGCTCAGTTGATCCAGATGTGGGAATTTTAGAGACAGAAGACGGGGTTGAGCTGGACTGGAAAGGAGAGCCCAGCCTGCCCCAGCACATTATTTAACTTCTCTTTGGTCTTTCCTCCTTTATGAGAGTCCATGCCAAGGGCCGACACTGAAACATTCCTTTGCGAACTCGAGTTGATATGACACAAGACAATCCTACACATCCCTGCCTGAGCCAGTCAATTTTGTCACTCAGCCATGCAAAACAGTTTGAGCGTGCATGGGATTCATAATAGTGCGTGATTTCTACACCAAGCCATAAGGATCTCTGACCATCCTAGATATTGTTCAAGACTGAAAGGCTTTGGCCCTTACTCCTGAAAGCTGGAGCCAGTTGGGTGAACATGCAGACATTACTCAAGCGGTAATGAGCCACAGGGAAAGAATAAAAGAACTAAAATCCCAAACACCTTTTGAAGCTAGAGACTTTTAAACAGCTAAGGTCTCATTAAGTTTCCAAAAGAAACAATTAAGCCAGTCATCCAAACAACCATCCTGAAATTCATGATTTCTCACAAAGCTTTCCAAAATTCAGGCAGGCATCTCAATACACACCCAGTGAAACAGCAACCGTGTGTGCACGCAAAGCTGGCAGTGAAAGCAGACACACCCTGAAGCGAGGTTTTCAGAAATGTAGTATTTTCCTGAAGTCTGGAACTCCTCTCCAGTGGCCTGCACTTCCAATTGAGGAAGGTGTGTCCTGACTTCATGCCTTCCCCACAGAGGATGTGGCATTAACAGTCCACCCCTTCGCCACTAGCCCTCCACTTGTGCTCCTGTCTCTTCCCCTCCCATCCCTTCAGGTCTCTGGCTCTGCCATCATCCCTCGTCCCTCCATCTTGTCAGTCACCCTCTCGACATCAGCTCTCTCCTCTGACAAACAAGCAGCTCTGCCACCTGAAGACATGCTGCCTCCTCAGTGAATCATGGCCTTTCTTGCTCTTGTGTTCACTGCCATCTTTTTTTCAAGAATTGCTGTGGTTCTCTTCTCTCCTCCCTCATCTCTTACATTTGCTCTTCTAGCCACCACAACATGGCTTCTGTTCACTACCCCCAAAGGCCCTGCTCTTACTATGCCCTTCAATGGGTCTTAACTGGAAAATCCAACCATTCTCTTTTTTTATCATGACCCAATCCCTGCTATTTACCCCTTGCTCCTTTAAATTCATTAGATACCTCTCTCCCTTTTAAGATCCCTTAGCATTCCTCGTGTACTTCTGAAAACGATTTCCCAGTCTCTTTCATAGAAGCCTCTTTTCCCTCGTCCCATGTGGGACATACTTCTACGCAGTCCGTTCTTGGAATGTTATTCCTTCCACATTCCATGTTTCACAGGTGGCCATACAGATGCCCACAGTCTTAACGACCACCTCTATATAGTACAAATACTGGCGATCTATGTTTTCATACATTCATCCCAGACAGCTTTAAATACCTTCTATCATTTAGGCTTTGTGAAAGAAAATTATTACAAATGATCCTCTTTTCAAATGCATTTGATTTTTGTTCTTGTTCCTTGTTTTTATTCTATTGAGAGGGTTTTTTTTAAATTAATAATAATCAAATTCTTGGGGTGCCTGGCTGGCTCAGTCAGTTAAGTGTCCTACTTCATGGTTGGCCCTGCATCAGGCTCTGTGCTGACAGTTCGGAGCCTGGAGCCTGCTTCAGATTCTGCGTCTCCTTCTCTCTCTGCCCCTCCCCCACTCACGCTCTGTCTCTCTCTGTCTCTCAAAAACAAATAAACATTAAAAAAAATTTAAAAAGATAATCAAATTATTTTACGCTAAGACATATTTTGTAGCTGGTATTTGGGAAAATTCAGTAACTGTTTTGCCCATTTTAAGAGTTTACCACATACAGCATTATATTGCTCATATGTGTAGTTAGGCAAAAGATGAAGGTCCACATTGGCAAGTGTGGTGAGATATCACAGCAATGAGTGGTCCCCCTTTGTGAGGACAAGTGATCATGGATGAGAAGAGACCTCAATGAACTGAGCCAACCACAGGTAACCAACAAGCCCAGCAGCAGTCATTTTCAACACAGGGGTTACATATATGGTTTCTGCAGCCAGACCATCCATGTTATATCCTGGCTTCACCATTTTCCAGATAATTCATATTAGTTACTTAACCTCTGCCTACCAGTTTCTTCACCTGTAAAGCAGGGTAATAATGGTGCTTATATCAAGAGCATGCTGTGAAGACGATGAATTTAATAATGTAAAACATAGGTAAGAGTCTCTGATACATACTAAGTGTTCAATAAATGCTAGCCATTACTTACATTAACAAGTATACAAAATGAGCATGTGGAAGTGAAGCCAAAGCAATGGCAACTATTGAGGCAAAAATTCCAAGTCACAAAAAAATTACAAAAGAAATTTAACTTGCAGTAGGACACAGGGCTGGCTATAATACTTGTTCAGCCTCAGTGATGGTCTAGTTTCAATTGTGAGCCAATTATCAATCACCACAAAAATATAAAGGCCGTCAAGAACAGAGTTTGATATTGTAATTAAATCTGACCTTCTATGGATTCAACTGGACATTTCATAATATGCTCAATTATTATTAAAGGGTCCTGGAAACTCTAAGAACATCGATCCGGTCTGTGTCATTCACCCGAGCTTAGAACTGCTCTTGGAACACTGTAACTGTTTAATACATGTTGTTGAGTAGATCACCACTAAATCTAGTACATAAAAGGTAAATAGTTTGTGTGAATAATCTGCATTGCCAATCTAATATGTGCTATAACTCATAAGCAAGATAAGACATTTTAGGGCTATCTGCAGAGTAAGAGAAGAGCAAAAGAAAAAATCTGGCAGTTGTTCATTCTTGGAAATCATTCTATCTATAAGGCTGCTCTCCACATTCTCAGGAAGGGGTATGGAATCCAAGATGTTAAGTCTGGGTCCCCAGGTTCTGGTCTTGGGCTCTTATACTACCTATGGGACATGAACACATCGTTCATCTTGTCTGGACTAGATTATTCCTAATTCCTTTCCTGGCAGGTGTTACCGAAACAAGAGAACACAGACGACACAGGATAGTAGAACAAGGCATGAGGTTTTTGATAACGGGCACCACAGGAGGAAGGAATGAAAGGTAATGCAGACTTGAATACAAAACATTTGCAGAAAGAACATGTGAACACCCGATAAAAGTCGATCATACTGGGACACACTAAGAAGATAAGAGCAGGCAACCAGGCAACTGCTAGGAAGGGCAGGGCTGATAGACGGGACAGTGAAGAAGAGACGGAGGTGGCCAGAGGCCATGTGAGAATCTTGGCAACTTTGTAGGGGAGCACACAAGAAAGTATATTAGGATCTCGCTCAGGTAGATTTCTTGCTAGAGAGGAGGGGCAAGCCAGGTTCTCTTTACCTTGATTAGCTTTACACTCCTTTTCACTCCTAAACTTAAGGCAAAACTTATATTCTTGATCCAATCAACTCTCTGCTTGAGTCCACTTGATAAGCTCTATGTGCCCTTTCTTGGGGCCTCCCACCACAGCACATGGCTTTGTGGAAACGTAATGAAATCTCGGAAGTGTCAGTGGATTGCATTGAGTAAAAAGTGGTGCACACAAACCAGACAGGGGCAGGCATTGTAGTGCAAGGTTGGAAAAATGTGAGAATCCACTAAGAGGAGACTTGTTTACCAGAAGAAGTTATTTTCCTACCACACTGTGGCTCAGTCACTCAAGGAAAATGAATCCATATCATTCTGTGCTATTAGTCTAGGCTTCAAGGGCTTGGGTCAAAGGTTAGAGTGAGGTGGAACGGAATTTATTCATTATGTTCTCATGTGGCTTGCACAGAAAATAGACTGTCAAAAAAATGTCATCTTTCACCCATTGTAGTCACAATGGTACAGAAAGGTGGCAAAGCTTCCTGAGGAGGAACAGAGTGTGTCCTCACTTCTGTCTGTGTGCATGTGCGGGAGTATATTTACATGTATATGTGTATGTCCATATGCACACACAGGTATGCAAATAGGTATGTGTGTATTATATAAATATGTGGGCATGTATTTGCACACATACATATATAAAATCTCGTATTTTCTCCATAAAGTCCAGGGCAATAGGTAGAGATGATAATTATCATGTTACAGATGGGAAAGCAGACATGCAGTAAAATTAAGAGGTACGCCTACATTCTCTTTCACTCGTTTTATTTTATTTGGAATATATACCAACCCCATTACTTCCAAGCAGCTATTTGCAACTGCATCAGTACCGATGGAGGATAGTGATGGCATTTTATGGACTGGTCCGGAGTCTCTACTCCACCAGGTCGCTCAGAAGGGGAAGAGTAACGTGGTCACATAGTTCTGTATTTAAATCCTGACCCTGACACTTACTTATCCATAACGTTGTGAAAGTCATACACTTTCTCGAAGGGTCAATTTTGTTTTTTCAAGTGCCAGACTGGGTATTGAAACAGGGCCTGCCCCGCAGAGTTATAGGAATCTTTAACAAGACCCCTGACTCACAGAGTGGAGTGTGGTACATGGCAGAGCCCGTGTCTCAGGGCTGGGAGGGATGCTCCTCACAAGATCTACAGTTCGGCCTCTGCTTTGTTCTGTTCTGTGTATAATATACTATCTGGAAGAATAGCAAATTGGCCTTTCTTTTTTTTTTTTCTTAATTTTTTAATATTTATTTATTTTTGAGAGAGAGAGACACACACACACACAGTATGAGCAGGGGAGGGGCAGAGAAAGAGGGACACACCGAATCCGAAGTAGGCTCCAGGCTCTGAGCTGTCAGCACAGAGCCCGATGTGGGGCTCAAACTCATGAACTTTGAGATGGTGACCTGAGCTGAAGTCGGACACTTAACCGACTGAGCAGCCCAGGTGCCCTGCAAATTGGCCTTTCTTAATAAAATAAATACACCGTGGCTACTAAGAAGTCTGTGGTAAAATAATATCCCAGTGCATTTTTCTTTTTCAGGAGAAGCATCTGGCTTCTGCAGGAATGAAGAAAGAAATCTGCAAACCCTTTTGCAGAGACAGAAAAGCCCTATCATCTCCTTCACAGACCTGCAGGGAATGTGCAATGCTCTCTCCTTGGACATGGCAGGGAGACGAGCCTGTAGTTAGTTTAAACCCTGCATTTTGGAAAGGATGAATGTTATTTTTGAGTCTGGGTAACTTCAAAATAATTTGATTGCCTTCTGGGTTTTGTCTCATTAGGTAAAGGCAAAGAAGTTCTAGTTGCTTTTTTTGAACCAATATAGAGCTTGTGTTTTAATTAAAACAAGAACCAGGCTCATGACCAGAGGGGAAAATCAGGAAACAGAAAGCTCAGACGATGTAATAGGGCTACGGCTAGAGAATCAGAAAAACACTTGTGAACTTGGGCATCTTTTTTAAACGTATTGAGCATTTTCTTCCCCACTCCTGCCACTTTACCAGGAAAGAGGTGTAAGCGCCATCAGAGATGGAGGTTATGGAATCCTAAAAACAAAGGCATGTTTATGGGAGGCTATATTCTTTTTATGCCAGTGAATTAGCAAGTTGAACACATCTTGTTAAACGTCAGCATCGGAATCGTCTCCATTTAGCTCTTAAAGCGGTTGTAACATTCACTGCTCCTCATTTACCTAAAGAGGCTGAGACCAATCATCTCAATATTGAAGAGGTCATCACTGCTTTCTACAAGAAGTGATTATATAAGAACAATACGATTCTGGCACACGTAAGGGCTTGAACCTGGATCGGATGGAACTATGGTAAAACCCTGGATTGCGAGTAACTTGTCCTGCGAGTGTTCTGCAAGGGAAGCAAACATTTCTAATAAATTTTAACTTGATAAATGAGCGATCTCTTGCAGTACGAGTTGTACACAATGCCGGATGTCACAGGACCACAGCTGAACCAATGGCTCTTGAAATTCACTTTGATAGATGAGTGCTTTGGATTACAAGCATGTTTCCAGAATGAATTATGCTTGCAAACGGAGGTTTTACTGTATTATAAAATAACTTACCATATTACAGAGGTTGCCAAAGTAGAGCTTCTTTTAATTTCATGTGGTTTAAGAAAAACCAGGATTGCTTGCCCTCAGTACTACCAACATTTTAGGCCGGGTAACTCTTTGCTGTAAGGGATGCTGTAGGGATCCCTGTGCACTTTATGTTGTTCAGAAGCATCCTTGATCTCTATCCACTAGATGCCAGGGGGGACACCTCCCCAGCCATGACAACCAAAAATGTCTCCAGGCATTGCCAAATGGTCCCCTGGGGGGTGGGTACAATCAACCCTGATGAGGACCACTGTAATAGATTTAGAGAGGCAGTCAGGTGTTGTAGCCTGAAGCAGGTATCCCAGAGACAGATGGCTCCCCACTAGCAGGGTGGCCCTGGATAAGTTAGGTAACATCTCCATGCTTCAGAGTCCTCGTCTGTAAAATGAAAATCATGACAAGTTCCTGCCTCACTGGATTGTTGTGAGGATTAAGCAAGATAACGGCTCTCTCAGAGTGAGTGTTCGGCAAATGTTAGCCGTGATTGTTTCAACCATTCCACGCAGTATCATTTTTTTCCCCCTCTGATTTAAGTTTAAATGCAGGTTAAAGATCCAAACAATAGAACATCTTTAAAGGGGTGGGGGAAGGTTTGAGTGCAGTTACACAATTACAGATGGATAATCTTTATTTATGTTTCAGAGTGGTCAAGTTGTAGGAGCTCGACTATTACATAATCCCGTATCCCGATTTGCTAAACAGCGTGGGCTATTGCTTAACATGGTTTATTATCTTTCAAGTGGAGATCCCTAATTCATCAAAATTATAGGCTGCTGCCAGATGATTCTTCTGTAAGTACAAATGCTCTATTGTATTTAAAAAAAAAAAAAAAAAAGTCCTGACATGATGCTTGGTTTTTTCCCTTGAGTTCTTTCTTCACCATTGGCCATATAAATATTATTGTTATTATTCACTGAAATAATAGCAAAAGCTACCATTTTTAAGGGCAACTTAACGGTGGGCCAAGCTGTGTGCTCCACATATATTATTATTTCACTCAATCCTCAACACAGCAGTAAAAGTTGGTGGGTATCTGGGAGAGGCAAAGTTACTGCTCTCCAGTCAGCACAGGTCAGAACAAGGCTGGAGCCCAACGGGGCCTTCCAAACCCCAAGCTCCTTAAATGCTGCTTCATTATCAAACCTAAGAGAGCTACTCTGAACTCCTAATCATAACGTATGTTTTTCTTTCTAAGACAGCTTCCACACTCCCTACATCTCCCCACATCTCCCCACATTATTCTTTACTTTCTTTGCTTCTCCCCACTAGGCTCAAAATACCTCGAGGTGAGGGGTGCCTGGGTGGCTCAGTTGGTTGACTGTTGAACTCCTGATTTCAGCTCTGGTTGTGAGCTTGTGCTCATGAGCTCGAGCCCCAAGTTGGGCTCTGTGTTGAACTTGGAGCCTGCTTGGGATTCTCCCTCTCCCTCTCTGGCCCTCTCCCCGCTCTTGCTCTCTCTCTCTCTCTCTCTCTCAAAATAAATACACTTAAAAAAGTACTTCAAGGTCAATGCTATAACAGAACCATGTTCTGAACACTTTTAAGTATAGTAACTTAAAAAAGAGAGAAAGAGACAGAAAGATAAGGTGGGAAGGAAGAAACTCACTTCGCATTGGTCTCAATGAGGATTAATAAAGATTGTCTGGAAGCTAAAATAGGGAGAGGCGGCATTCACATTTCCCTGGCACACCAAGAATCATCCAAGGTTGTATAAAGCAGATCATTCATCAAACTCACCCGAGGAATCCAATCCTTGCATACAGTATGCAAGTTTTACTTCAAAGTGAATAGCGAATAGCGGAGTAGAGAAATAACTTTGCCAGAGGTGTGTGAAAAGAAGCTTATCTTTTTTGACACCATTTCTAGTGGTGACCCAAAGCTCCATGCCCTGAGACAGTGATGAAAAGTAGGGTCAGCAATTGTGACCACGGAGGTCCTGGGAAGAAAAGTTATATGGCTAGTTTAGAAAGAGCAACCTTCTCGTCACATATCCTGAGAGCCGGTTTATCTGGGGTTGTGAGCAGCCAACATGGCTGCTGGCTGGCCTCGGAGGCAGAACTGACCGTGTGGCCTGAGGTAAGTCACAGGCACCTCTAGGCAGGGTACGTACAGAGGACCCCTCAGAGCCATGGTGAGATAGGCTGGAGGCAGCAAGAAGGTGGTGGCTCCTGACAATGAAGAAGTTCATCAGCTCAGAGCTTCACAGGATTAAACAGGGCCTCAGAGAGGAGCTGGCCCAGTCCTCATCAACACATGACTCTCAGTATTCCCCAATAGCATCCAACCTGTGCTTTGACACCTACAGTGCCTGGAAGGATTCCTCTTACTGTTTGTTCATCAGTGAACAACTTGGCCGTCGTGTCCTTGTGAGCTCCAGAGAAAGCTGGCTGCGGTA
The DNA here is from genome assembly GCF_018350215.1 of Panthera leo. Classification (NCBI taxonomy): domain Eukaryota; kingdom Metazoa; phylum Chordata; class Mammalia; order Carnivora; family Felidae; genus Panthera; species Panthera leo. The sequence continues at coordinate 100,581,773 of NC_056679.1, read as the reverse complement.
AAGCCAGTCCTATAAAGGGAATTATCACTGATAGGGTTGATCATGTGCTCTCTGCAGGCATTTCATAAATTTTCTCGGTGAATAATTTCGACAACAATTAGGAAGGGGGGAGCTCAATGAGGTCAGATGCCTTTCCCACCCCGCCCCCACACACACCATGCAATACACACAATTAAGTGAGATTCGCTTCTTGGTCCAGGGGACCCCAAAGCCACATTCCATCTGCCATCAACTGCTAAACACGATTGGAAGAGTTCAGGATCCGCAGATTACAGGTAAAGGCAGAACCTCCTGAAGCATTGTTTGCAAGAAGTACAACTTACAGATATGTCATCACTGAAGTCAATTTCATCCAAATCCAGGTATTCAGGGGCTTCCATTATTCTTCTTTGCACATTTTGAGTAAAGTCAAATCTTTATAAAAGCTCTGGAAAAGACAGAAGCAAAAAAGAAAAGCCAAAGGGTTACTAGCTGTTTTACAACCAAAAATCCTAGGTCTGTTTAAATCAGCAAAATGAGTAGGGTAACTGGGTGCTAGCTCATTTTCTCTCTTTGGATATTACCCCAGGCCTGGCTTTCCAGAAGCAGGAAGCACAGCACCTCAGGCTCCCCAGGGAGCAGCCAGCGTCCTTTGTTTCACCTAGGTCTGTATTTGCCTGGGTTTGCTAGAGCCATAGCTCAGGTCAGACACTTCCCCGCTGACCAATATTAGGAGGCACCCAGCCCACAACCAGCACTTACCGCACCCTGGGTGAAAGCCTCAAAATTGTAGGATATTCACCCTATTCCCCTGTTTACTGCGGTCATAGCCTTGGAAGCTGCACACGGCGCCGTAAATACCGGCTCCCCACAGGAATGACCCAAGTACACGACGGAGACCAACTAACCCACAGCAACGGATGCTTCAGACTCTATAGTACAATGTCCAGTTCCCCCACCCCCGCACCCCCAATGCACAAAAAGGATCCAGGCAGAGATCGAAAGCACAGAGTCTGCGCACTGCTCCCAGCTCTTCACAGCTTTGCCTGTCTGTGCCACGGTGACCCATGCAGGCGCCAGAATGTCCTCAGTCAGCACTTGCCTCGGGGCTGCCCGCGGCAATCCTTTAAATCTGTCAAGGAAGATACATCACCTCCCAGTTCATTTTCCCATCACTTATCATCATCACCATTGGCGGTGGCAGTGGCACCTACAGATGTCAAGAACAGAAATATAGATCTCCTGGCGGTGCCTTAGTGCACAGCATCTCCCGCACAGCCGCCTTGGAGATGGAAGAAGACCGCACTTCCAGGAACTTGTCTTTGGTATTACAGAAACTATCTTAGGTACGCAGACTGGAGCGTCGGAAATAATTTAGTTTTTCCCTCGTTCGGTTTTCTAATCAAGGGGTATCTTGATGAGACCAAGAAATAAGACGACTAAGGAATACATTATTGGAAAGTGGAAATAAATCCAGGCTGATAAAAATGGGTTTCATAAGTGTAAGACTGAGAGTGTAAAAATGCCTGTTTTTGAAAATGCAACTCTTACTCCGGGGGCATTGCTTTCTCATTTTGAGGCATTCTTGTTGTTGTTTTTGTTTGTTTTTAAGTTACACAAATGGTTTAATTACAATAAACGGGGGGAGGGAATCACTTGCTATCCATAACTCAGAACCATCAGCTGATTTAATTCTCAGTATTTCCTCTTCTTCTCTTCCCGCATGCATATACCATTTTTACACATATATTTAAGCTTATTTATAAGTTTTATGTATTCTCTTATTTATTATTTATTTTGTGTGTGTGAGAGAGAAAGAATGAGAGGTGCAGGGGCAGAGAGAGAAGATTCCAAGCAGGTTCTGTGCTGTCAGGGCAGAGCCCGATGCGGGGCTTGAACCCATGAACTTTGGTATCTTGCTCTGACTGAAATCAGAATTGAATGCTTAACCAACTGAGCCACTCATGCACCTTTCACATATTTTTAATTATAATGGATACAGAGCTGATCCAAGAAAGGATTAGGATGTTACTACCATGTTCAAATGAGATTACCCATTGAGAATTTTTTTTAATGTTTATTTATTTTTGAAAGAGAGAGAGAGAGAGAGAGAGAGAGAGAGAGAATGAGTGGGGGAGGGGAAGAGAGAGAGGCAGACACAGAATTCAAAGCAGGTTCCAGGCTCTGAGCTGTCAGCACAGAGCCTGATGTGGAGCTCGAACCCATGAACCACGAGATCATGATCTGAGCCAGTGTCAGATGCTTAACCGACTGAGCCACCCAGGTACCCCTAAAAGTTCTTCTGAAATCACATTAAAGTTTAAAATGAAAATGAAAAGAAAATTAATTTGTATTTGTTATATACATATATAATATTGCAAATCAAGGTTACATATTACATATTAATATTATTAACAAAATTGTAATAGTTTCACAATAATTATGTTAATTATCCTAATAAATAATGGACTTTAAATAATGACTATTAATACATGCTGCTAGTATATATTTATATATTATATCTAGTAATATAATATTTGATATATATATATATATATATATATATATATATATATATCCCAGATATATGTATATATAGATAGATATGTACATATCCAGAAATCTTAATGTTTATAAGAAATCTTAAAAGAGGTCCTTAAGTAAACTGCTTGGTACAAAAATATATCACTTCAATCCTCACAAAGATGTGCAGAGAAAAATATACACACTCATACTTGCAAATTACACAAAATAACTTTCTCTTCCATTCTGGTGGATACTGGGACAACCCAGACTATCTGGATTCTAGCTCGTCAGCTAACAGACTTTCTTCCAGTCTAATTTCTTTTCGCTACATCTGTGCTCCACGTTGAATTGTTGACATACAGACTCTAATCCTATGGTCTTGGTGAACACATGATAATCGTGGGGGTGAGGACGGCACACAGACAAAAGCATATCACCAGAAACATGGATACATGGGGAGAAGAAGCAGAAAACCATGCATCAAAGCCAGGGATAGAGTGGATCTCTAAGTACCTAGAAATACAGACCACATATAAAACGCGTATGAACACGTCTTACTGAAGCAAATTAACAAGTAATCGGTGAGCCCCTATTTGAGGTGTTCTGATGATATAAAGAGCAATATCCACTCTAGTGCAGCCATTCTAATGGGACACAGCCAGTGGATGATATAAAGCATGACGTTAAAGCAGACAATCTTTACACTACACTTGGAGATGGTAGTGAGATTCTTTTTTTGTTTTTAATGTTTATTTATTTTTGAGAGAGAGAGAGAGTGGGGGAGGAGCTGAGAGAGAGAGAGAGAGAGAGAGAGAGGGAGACAAAGGATCCAACGCAGGCTCTGGGCCGACAGCAGAGACCCCAGTTCTGGGTTCAAACTCACAAACCTTGAGATCATGACCTGAGCTGAAGTTGGACGCTTAACTGACTGAGCCACCCAGGAGCCCCAGCAGTGAGATTCTCTATTCCGTAGGCTAGAACACAAGTTATGAGTTCCAGCTCATGAGAGGAAGACCTCAGCCACTGCACATAATTATCTCAATGGGCTGGGTGGTCCACACTCAGATCAAGGGGTCAAGGCATCCAGGACCCTTCTCTACTCCAAATGGGCTTCCAGATGCAGTCATCTCCTTAAGATGCCTTATTTTCTCTACCTCCCAGTTCCTTTTGTCTGGTTTCAATTCTTCTCTCTTTCCAGGGGCCACCTTGGAAGTGTTACGTCCTCATTTGTAAAAGTGCAGAAATGCCCATGGTTCACCGATCCGGCCAGGTTCCCAAAATTCATTGCTCCTTTTCAGTAGACAGCGAGGCTACAGTTGTCCCAAGGGATCATGACATTGCCCCCGCCCTCTGCATCTGCCCTTCCACGGGGCACCTGGCATGGCTGGACACTCCCTTCCGAGGAATTCGGGATGAGATGGGAAGGGATGAGGTCAGCTTAGAGCAGCTGCGGATAGTCTTCCAACATGATAAGGAAACGGAGCTGGGCTGCGGGCGCTTTTCTCATCCTGCTCTAGGGACACCGTCCCACTGCACACACCAGCCCACAGTGGAAAGCAGTGGGCCCCCTTTCCTGACCACATGCTCTAAGGGAATACACAGCTACAGAGGACACACACAGGATGCCCCTGTGAGTGGAGTCTGGCCCACAGATGTGATGTGTCTGGCCCTAGCAATGTTTTTTAAAAAAAACCGAGTTAGTTGCCAATTTGCAGACCTTGGGTGATTTCACATAAAATTCTGGATTTCTGGCTTTGCTTTAAAAATATCTGAAGTTCTGGCCAACACGGATCCATATTCCCCATGACAACAACTGGCTACAGCTGAGCTGCCTCAGAGACAGGCTTGTGCTCCCCAGTTCACCAGCTCCCCTTTTCTGCTCTCCTCACTGAGCCCTGCCTGGCCTTGGGGACATCTGAGTGTGTGATCCTTGGAAGGAATTCAGCATGAAACAATAAGGACCATCATCACCCCTTTCTGTTAGTGCCTCCTGACAAATCATGTTTATTTCATTTGTATTCCGAGATCAAATTTGTATTCTGAGATTGTTTTAAATTCTCATGCCACAACAGCAACAATTTCTTACAAAAAAAAAATTTACCAGCTTGTTACGATTCATACTTTTGTGGAGCCTCCATTTGCTCTAAGGTCTAGAGAAAGAAAACCTCCACCAAGGTCATAAAATGTTGCAAGGTGGGGACTGTGTTTCCTTCACTTCACCCTGGAGGAAGGAAGGGTTCTTGCTTTGTTGAAATCGGTGTTGGAGATTTACGTGAGATTTACGGGGAGCCACTTCACTGTTGTGACCAGAGGCAAGGGTGCCAGCTGTGTCAAGTGCAAGCATGCACACACACACACACACACACACACACACACACACACACAAAACCAAGGCCACCCTCCATCTGGCCAGGCTAGCAGCTTGGATGCAAGAGAGCTAACCTTATGCAGGGCCTACCAGAGTGGGTTTGCACTTAGGTGAAAAATATTTTTCAGCCTCCCCAGAAAGGGCAGTCGAGCTTAAAATCCTTTACATGAAATTTTTATTGCTATGCATCATAGTTGGCCTTGGGCCCCTCTGAGATCTCGAAACCCGGTCATTTATAAATTTGTTCCGTTCCCCCTCCCCATCAGCCCTCACCCTCCAAGCGGCAGTCACCTGTCCCAGATTATCTGAGGTCCTAAGGGCTTTCTTTTGTAATGCTTTCCCCCTTCACCCCACACACCTAATATTTTTTTTTACGTTTATTTCTTTATTTTGAGAGAGACAGATAATGAGAGTGGGGGAGGGGGAGGGAGAGAGAGAATCCCAAGCAGGCTCTGCGCTGTCAGCACAGAGCCCGACGTGGGGCTTGAACTCATGAGACTGTGAGATCATGACCTGAGTTGGAGGCTTAACCGACTGAGCAGTGCCCCAACACACCTCTTACAAGATCTGTCCACCTTGGGTACTGTTGACTGGCTGAAATCATTCCCTTTCAATCTCAGCCGGGCTTTTCATTTCTCTTTATCAATGCCAGCAACTTTCAGTTTGTCACTCACTGAGGCAGATAGGCTCTGTGCTTAATTTTTTTTAAGGTCTGGGGAAAGATGGAAGACGGAAGGTAGTCAGTGAGTGACAGAGCAGAGAAAGGTAAAGGAAACAGGTTCTAATGGTTGAGTGCTACCAACTTCCATAGGAAAATTTACAGGAGGGAAAAAAGAAGTGAAAGAGTAGAATGTGGAGACACGAGGCTAGGCGGCTGGGACCTGGAGGCTGTGCAGAACCTGTTGGTGACACATTTCCCCCTTATTTTGATGCTCCAAAAGTAGTGGGAGAAACTTCACCCAAACTCTGAGTGGCTGCTCAGCTAGAGGAGATAAAGAACAACATCCTGAGCACCAACTGTTCACCATGTCTGGAAGGAGTTTTTCTATTCTCATGGCGTTTTGATGATCTGCCAGGAACAGAAGTCCCTCCAAGTGCCTATTAAAGTGTACAGAGGGGCTCATGGCCCTACTGGGTCTATCAACACCATGTCACCCTCTCATAGGGGACCTCAGGGATGGTCCAACTGTTTCCTTCGAGGGAAGACTCAATCTGGGGCAAGAGCTCAAAGTAACTAAGACCAACTGGATAATAAAAGGCAAGCAATTTATTAAAAAAAAAAAAAAAGCCTTCCCTCACTCTAGTACTGTGCTGATCTTCAGGTGATATTTTGAACTTTTTGGTTGTGACTTGAAAACAGGCTCTAAAAGTAATTCAAAATGAAGGCTTCCAAAAGTCTGTTGGATGATGGCATCATCAGTGGAAAAAGCTTGGAAGGGCCAACAGAATTTCTGTGAGAAATTACCCTGACTTAATGGACACATTCCGGTGTGCCTGGCTCATAAAAGACTCACGGATTTGTGACTACAGTCACACGTTACTTAAACTGCTCTACCGAAATTCTTCTTAAAATGAATTGCCTCACTCCATTTTACAAGGAGTCAGCATGGACTCATTCTGGAGGCTCACGTTACACAGATCTCTCCTTTTCTGCCAAAGTCACTACTGCTCCGTTTACCAGTTTGCTACAAGGCTTGGTAATTAAACCCAAGTTGGGCTTGTCAAAATAAATGAGCAGAGTACTTTGTCGGGGATGAGGTAACCTCACTCGATTTGCATTACAGCTGCTTTCTTTGCTCTTTAACTCACCAGTACTTGGGAAAACATAGCAGCCTACATCCCTACACACACGCGTGCGGGCGCGCACACACACACACACACACACACGCACACACACACAGAGCCAAATCTGTACTGGGATACATTTTCAGTTTGAAAGCTTGCACATACGATACTGGACTTACTTCCTTTATTATAACAAGACCTCCCCCCCCAACCTCCCAAATCATACACTAAGTACTGGAAGGCATGGGTGGAAAAAAGTGAAATATATGAAATGTCGTCCCCACTTGGCTCAGTAGCTTGGTTGGCAAGGAAGCAACTCATTCCAAATGTTGGATTCAGTTTCTTTGACTCTTTGATTCGACAGTGGCCAGAAGCATGGCAGTCGCTAAATGCCCAGTCTTGAAGGAGAAAAATGATAGAGGCAAGAAATTTCTACTGGAAAGAGGCAACTGAAGGAGAGCCAAGAAGTATACACGAGGGGTTAAGGCAGAAAGCATGAGCTCTGGAGATTTCATTCACTTCTTCATTTATGAACTATCCCTGTAGGTAAATTCTGGGTAATAATACACTGTTCACACCCGTACAGGGCACGCAGTCCAAGGTGACACAGAGAAGCAAACAAGTCATGACAATAAAATGTAGTCCTTGCTGAGAGAAATAAATACACAGGAATCCTGAGACAGCCAACCTAGACCCTGGAGATGAGGCAGTCTGATTGGGATGGGTAAGGTCTAAGCTGTACACTGAGGAACGAGGGTATGAATGGTGAGGGGAGCTGTAGGGCTGCAGCGGGGGGGGGGGGGGGTAGGTGTCCCAGGCAGTGATTACAGCGTGGGCAAAGGTGGAGAGTTCTTGAGCAGAATTTCCAGAAAGATAGAGAACACCAACTGAACACCTACTGCTGTTGTGCTCCAAAAAAAAAGGGGTCTTGAAGGGTGAAGGGTCAAGGGGTAAGCTGGGGTGGTCAGGGGATTATTTCCAAAGCTGGAGTGTAAACACAGCACATTTTCTTAGAGTATTACATTTTCTGGCATGCTTGGAGAAAATACAAGTGAATGTTTGCCATCAAGCAAGAGACTTCACCATAACAAACTAACCCGGCTGCTCTAGCTCCTAGGGGAGGGCTGCTGATACTTCCTGTTTGCCCACAGGAACAGTAGTGAAGCAAAACTTTGCACTGGGGTCTAGGTCTGGTGCTCGGTCTGGAACAAACTTTACACCCAGGGCCTGGGTGCTTCTACATCTACTTTCCCACTTATGTTTCATAAAGGCTCTGAAAGACAAATATCTTTATAATTTCTTTTGTGGAGATAAGGAAATCGAGGCTCAGAGAGGTTCTATAACTGCCTCATAGACACACAGCCGGGGCTGTTGATGTTCAATTGGCTTTTCTCCCTTTTCCCAGTTTGCCAAAACTGCAGTGTTAAACTGTGCCTGTATCAGACATTTGACGTTTTCTTTTTTTTTTAATGTTTATTTATTTTTGAGACAGAGACAGAGCATGAGTGGGAGAGGGGCAGAGTGAAGGAGGGAGACACAGAATCCGAAGCAGGCTCCAGTCTGAGCTGTCAGCACAGAGCCCGACATGGGGCTCTAACTTGTCAACCTTGAGATCATGACCTGAACCGAAGTTGGACGCTCAACTGACTGAGCCACCCAGCCGCCCCAGACATTTGATGTTTTCAAGTCACTTTTAATTTTTTTTATATCTGACTTTATTTATCACAACTCTGTGAGGAGGCAGAGGGTATATATCATGGTTTGCAATCATATCCTTTCCATTTTACAGATGGGAAAATACAAGAATAGTTTGGCCAAAATTAAGTACTATTAAGTAGGAGAAAGGCAGCTCAGACAAGCTATTTCCTACTAATTCTGGGACTCTTCTAGTTTGCCCTCCGGCTTGCTCTGAAACATGGGCATGTCTTTGAACCAACTAGGTCAGAGTTCCACACACATCCTTAGCCCTTAATTGTATCACTTTGGGTGCTCACAGACTGCAATGCCAAACAAATTGCCCTTTCTCCTCTCCAGCAGAGTCTAAATAGAAAAAATAGCAGGCATGATCATCATCATGATACAAAAGGGTACAGATCTTTTTCCACCTACCATCCCTTACCCAAAGAGATCCCTGAACTGGTCCATAAAACATTATATTGCATAGCTAGTTGGTTTAATACTTCGACTTCATCTTCAAAGGAAATGATTATGATGATCCTTCCTTATGTCTTATTCAAAAGGCTAGGTAAGATATTGGAGAATCTCACCCTGGAGAAACTCCAGAGGTCAGGGCTGCTCTGACAAATCTTCATAAAGATTGGTCTTTTTGTAGTTTTGAGCATTAGCTTATAGTTCAAAATTCTTGCAAATAATTTGGGGGATCATTTCATTATTTCTAAAATCTAAAAGCTGACAATGAACTTACACTAGAACCTAAGAGCTTGATAAGATATTAGTTTTTAAGCCTAGAGGCACTTTTAAATCTGTGTGTGTGTGTGTGTGTGTGTGTGTGTGTGTGTGTGTGTGCATGCGTGTGTGACAGAGAGAGAGAGAGAGAGATTTAACATAAATTTAATATTTGATGGGGCACCTGGGTGGCTTAGCTGGTTGAACTTCTGACTCTTGGTTTCAGCTCCAGTCGTGATCTCATGGTTTGTGAGATCAAGCCCCGCATCAGGCTCTGCACTGACAGCGCGGAGCCTGCTTCAGATTCTCTTTCCCTCTCTTTCTGCCCCTCCCCTACTCTCTATCTCTCAAAGTAAATAAATATTATAAAAAGAAATTTAATATTTGAAATTCTTTCTGGAAAGAGGAAGGAGAGAAATCTATGCTTATAATAGCTGCCCAAGACAAAACAATGTATAATAGAAAAAATAGTAACACACACATAAACACAAGAAAACGATAACATATTCGGTTCTACATGCCACTTTTAAGAAGGCCAGAGGCAAGCTGTTATGTACTGAGACAGAATAAGGAGGTCAAGACAGCTGGTGGTTGGAAAACTCAGTCTCATGTGGCAACGCTAAGGAAATATCTAAGTTGGAGAAGAGAATATCCTCTCCCTCTCATAATTTTATAAAGAGCCACCATGTAAAAGGAAGATTCGACTCCAAGGGCAGATCTTAGAGGAAGTTACAGAAACACCCATTTCAGAAGACTTCTTACCAATGGCGACTGCAATGGGCTTAAGTGGAATGAGCTGCTTTTTGAGATCATAACCACACCAGCAAGAAACTGTTCATCTAGAAGTTGGGAAGGATCCTCCAGGAGCCAAAGATGGGAATCCTGCATTTGGAAGGAGGAACAGAAGATCTCCTAACACGAAGATTCTGTGTGGGCTGATACGGCAGTGGGAACCCCCCTGAAATCAAACCAGGATCTCAGGACAGTCCTGACCATCTCCGACCCCTCTCCAGGGTCCTTCCATGACAGTCCTGTCTCATCTGCCACCCTGATCCCACAAGGAATGTGAATGACTTATGGAGGTTGAGAGAGAGTTAAAGAGAAAAATAGTTTTTAAAAGGGAATTAGAATGTTGTTCATTCACTGAGAATATGATTTACTCTTTGTGGTAGATGAAAACTTATCAATTCTACAAGGACAAAACTATGACCTAATGAGGCCCAAACAAAAAAGAAAATATCTGGGAAGAAAAAGGAAACATTTCTAGCACTGGGAGATCGAGCCTGGACTGTAGCCAGTCGTGTCTTGCACTGGCTTCTGGAAAGGAACTATGGAATAATTTTGGAACTGGATCCCCTACTCAGTTATGTACAGGAAACTATCCAATTCCAAGTTCCAAAATTTCTGGCGCACCTGAAGTGGTCATGCTTTACTCTTGATTTTGCAAAGATTGTTTGATTTCTAGAGTGGATCTGCTTGGCAATTATTATCGAGAATGTATGGAACACAGATGACAATCTCGATTCCCTTTTAGACAGGAGTAGACGCAACAGCACTCTGCACAGAGACCATTACGGACTACATCAGGCCTGTTATCTTGGCTTCCTTCTCCTACCTTTCAGTGTTTGTAAAGATTAAACTACCAAGCAAGACCAGTGTTCTCAAAGTTCAGCCCACATGAGAATGATCTAGAAGGCTTATTAAAGCAGGTTTCTGGATCCAGCCCCAAGAGTTTCTGATTCAAAAGGCCTGGGTGGGAAGCCTGGGAATTTACATTTCTAACAAGTTCCTGGGTGACGCTGATTCTGCTGGTCCCAGAACCACATTTGAGAACTGCTACCTAAGATCAATGGCTCATCCCAGCCCTGGCTACATCTGCACTTAATTAAAAGATGGTGACCTCTTCCCCACTCCCCCACCTCCACAGATGTTAACTTCATTATACAGGATCCATGCCGAGTGCCCTTCTGATTAAACTGCCTCCGTGGACTCCAGTAAGCATTTCCCATGAAGACCACCCAGAAAACTACGAGGTCTTAAGCCTGTGTGTGTGTGTGTGTGTGTGTGTGTGTGTGTGTGTGTATGTTTTAATTCCCACTGCTATACAAGGGACAGATGCCGGCCTACAAAACTCTACAAAATTTAGGCCTTGGTTACTTTAAAATTTCTCTTCTCCATAGCACTTTATGGCCACAAAGATGTTCTAAGTTTCTCCTGTTAATGAGATCCAGGTTTATAATTTTAGATGCAGCCTTTTTAGAGCAAGAATCTCAATCTAGGGATATCCAGTCACTAGAACTACAGTATTATAAATCCCAGGTCTACTAATAAAGGAGGAGAATGAAAAAAATGTAAAAATCTAATGAGAATTAGTGTAAAATCCCATGCTTATACAATACGTATGCGTTAGAAGATATTTAAAATAATTACTCACTGAATCTGAAGCAGTCCAAATGGCTATCCTGGCTAACTGTGAAAAATAAAATCCTGGCCATGTATTTTTAATTATGTCTATAATATGCTTATTTTTATTGACTCCAAGTCCAGAAATCAGATTATTGGGAAGATTTTATCAATTCTTCCAATTAGAATGTACCAATTTAATAACCAAAAGAGGAAATAAACTCTCCATAAAATAAATGTTTTTTTTTTTTTTTTCCTGAAGAAGAGTACTCTCTGATATGTAGGCAATTAAGCAAGCATGGTAGGCTCAGCAACCAAATATTTGCATGTCTGTGCATATACCCAGACTATGATTTGGCAAGCACTAATTCTTTGATCCGATGCTTTCATCTATCCCTAATTTACTAAAGACACTTAGAGAAAGGAAAATGAACACAGTCTGTTTCCCGCTGAGATGAGGTACTATGACTAAAAGTGCAAAAACTGAACGCTGCATGCTTAACTAATGATTTTCAATACGTGGCAAAGCATGTTAAGAAAAACACGAGATGAAAACACAAGATTACTGTCAAGCACCTTCAGGAATTCCGCTAGGAAGTATCATCCTCAGTGTCCATAATATGCCGTTTTTGTTTTTGTTTTTTTATTAAAAACATGTTTAACATTTATTTATTTTTGAGAGAGAGAGAGAGAGACAGAGTGTGAGCAGGGGAGGGGCAGAGAGAGAGGGAGACACAGAATCTGAAGCAGGCTCCAGGCTCTGAGCTGTCAGCACAGAGCCCGATGTAGGGCTCGAACCCACCAACCTTGAGATCATGACCTGAGCCAAAGTTAGACATTTAACGAAAGGAGCCATCCAGGCGCCCCAACAGTATGCTGTTTTTGAATGCAACACCTTGCAGAGAGTACATACTTTATATATTAATTGTTACAATGAGTTTATTTCCAGACTATGTTCCTTTGTTGAGTCACTCTAGAATTTCTATATTCAAAATCTTGGCATTGTCCCAAAGGACAAATGTTATGATGCCTATTTTTCTTCAGCTTCTAATAAGTAAGTGTTTGCGTATCTTCTTACCATTTCCCTCAGAGCTCTGATTTCGGGGAGAAGGGGGTCTTTAAGCCCCCTTGCAGAAACTGTCTAGGATGAGGGCTAGGGAAGCCTCGGCTGCACCTTCTAGGACTGGGGCCTGCTTCCCCGCTATTAAAACTGAGTGTTTTAGCTTTTTAAAAGATTTTAAAAAATGTTTTTTAACTTATTTTGAGAGAGTAAGAGAGAGTGGGGGAGGGGCAGGAAGAGGGAGAAAAAGGATCCCAAGGAGGTTCCGCTCTGTGAGCACAGAGCCCAACGCGGAGCCCCAATGCATGAACCGTAAGATCATGAACCTCAGACGCCTAATGGACTGAGCCACCCAGGTGCCCCAAAACTGAGTGTTTTAAACCGATGGTTACCAGAGGGGAAGTGGGTGGGGGAAACAGATGATGGCGATTAAGGACGGCACTTGTGATGAGCACCGGGTGATGTATGGAATGACTGCACAGTACACCTGAAAGCAGTACAACACTATACGTTAACTATACTGGAATTAAAATAAAAACGTAATCAAAAAAAAAAAAAAAACAAAAAACAACGGAGTTCTTTTCCATTAAGCATATGGAGGAAGGGTAACCTTTGCAGGCTGTGGTGTGGGCTCTTCCTCTTTGGGACCACAGAGGGACACCAACTTCATTTTGTAATTCACCAACATAAGCGGGAAAGGACTGAGAGCCGAGAAACCTGAAGAGAGTGCTGTGAGAACAGCTGGAAAAAAGACACAGGCTGCCAAGTCTTTTAAGAAATAGACTAAGATAAAGTGAGAAATCCAAAGTGGAGTGATCAGCCACATTAATAAAATACTGAACTTGGCCCCTCTAAGGATTTCAGTTTCTGAATCATCATCTCCAATCCAGATGTCGCCATATGTCATTTTCTTTCTTTCCAAGAGGAGGAAAGACATCCAGAAGCAGACAAAGACTAAGGTGGCTAAAGGAAGAGTATCAATCAGAACCAAAAATACTTTCCCATAGTAAAAGGCTACCTGCTTGTTTCCAAAGTCTGTGAGACAATCCACGTAAATCCTGTTGGGAGACAAGGGGTCTGTATCATTTCCTGCACTCCGGTGTTCGGATTTTCTGGTATAAAGCAAAACGGGGATGTATACTGTCACACCAGCCACCCAAAGCACGGACACCACCTTCAAAGAACGCTTCTGATTTTCCAGATTGGCAGCCTCACTCGAGGGGTGGACAGTCTGGTAAAGCTTCCGGTGGTAGGACAAGGCAAAGTGTAACATGAACCAGATGGCCAGGGAAGTGGTCAGGCTTGCCGTGAAGTGCAGAACTCTGCAGCCAGCTGAATCCAACACGAAACCAGAAGAGTAAACAATTTTCATGACATTCACCACCGCGTTTTTAACGAGGTGGACGAATAGAAGGCTGAACATCAGAAGATGGGATGTCTGTAACCGGCCAGGGCTACATCTCCTTGTAGAAAAAAATAAACACACGTTTCCGACAATGCTCACAAGGATTAGAACGGCACAAACGGTGATCTCAAGGACGTCCGCAGATGGCTTCATGGTAAATAGCAACCTGGTCCTCTCAAATGTCTCCTCCTCAAAGCTGAAGTCCTTGGGCATTTGGAGGACTTTTTAGTGAGGAGACCTGGGTTTTTTGATCCACTATGTTGACGAAACTGATTAAGGGTGGAACATGAACTGGTATCATCCAGACAATTCTGAGATGGTCTGTGACAGAGTCCTGCTTGCTCCAGCGATGGGTGGCGGAAAACACAACAGCTTCCCAAGAGGAATTTGTTTTTATCATCTCCGGGGATATAACGAGGATGCAGAAGTTCTAGGTAGCACCACCTAATTAAAAATTCTCAGAAATCTATTTATAGCTACTGTAATGCAATTTCCTGGATACGATGTGGTATAGTTTTCAACAACCATGGGAGAGAAGAAAATTAAATACGTGATAGCAAAGGAAAGGGGGCCAGAGATTGAAATGACCCTCTCCAAATCAAAGAGGTAGTGTATCTGAATAATAGTGAGGATTTCCAAGTAAGAAAATGACAAATTACCAGTGACGGTACCAAGTCACGTTCATGAAGCACATCAGTTTTCTAGCATCTTTACCATTTTAACAAAGCAGGAATACGATTATTTATTCTGATGACCTCATGGCGTTGTTGCTGACATTACAAAAGAGATGACAGAAAATACTCTCAAAGGAAGTAGGGAAGGGAATAAAGAAGGAAGAGAGGAAGGCAGGGAGGGAAGAAGACCCTTTTAGAAACACAGGCATTACGTCCAGGACCAAATCTCTAAACTACTGATTAAAGAAACACTCTGACAATTGGGAAGTGATGAGGGGACCTCCCCACTACCCTGAGCACAGAAGGCTAGGAAAAAATTTCTGTCCTAAGTATGGTTGGAGAGTGACAGAGCAAGGACAGAAAAATGGCACCGAAACACACTGCTCAAGTAATCTGGCATTAATTCACTTTCTGGATGAATTCTGTTGGCTAAATATATCACAATGATCCATTCTGGGGACAAGCTACTTTCCCTCGACTGTATTTACTCATAAATTCTGCTGCCAATCATTCCACTCCATACCGTCGCCCCATATGCCTCGGGCTACCTCAGGAGTACTGGACCCGGCCTGCCTCGACTTCACCAACTGTGGATGCACACCTCTTCCCAACTCTGTGTGCAGTGGCTTCATGTTGGGAGCTTGGAATTAGGCATTGGGAGAGGGAGAGAGGGTATTTACACATCATGCAAATTATCAGATGCTACAAATCAGAGCTTCTGGTGAGGGACGTGAACTACATACTCTCTGTATCTACATTATACTAGGACAACACTGGCCTGAGCAAAATATACCAGAGAGATAGGAAATTAGCAGATACTTTATGTAACAGTAAGATAGGTATTTGGTACACACTAGCTCTTTCAGGAAGGGTACATGTAAGAGATTTATGGCAGTAGTTAGGTAAGAAAGCTTCCGCCAGGGGAGGTGACGCTTGGGGGTGCTGACACTTCCTATTAAACCCCCTATCTCTAGTTGGCTATTCAGACACATAGCCGTCTAAGAGTGCCCACACCACATTGCTGCTCTTCCCTAAATATCTATTACTTCAGTGTTAACTGTAGTCAGTCAAATAGGTACCCTGGCGTTTCTCATGATACTAGTAATAATAATAATAATGAAAAAGAATAATGGTAACAACACAACAGTAATGCTCATTTTGGCTACTGTTTATTTCATACCGACTTGAGCCAGACACTGTGTTGGTGTGTTCCTTTATAAATATAATCTCATTTAATACTTAATATCATTCTCGTTTCACTGATGAGGAAACAGAAGACCAGGCTGGAAAGTAAACTGCTCAAAGCTACTGAAAAACGGGGACAGGAATCCAAGGCAGGTATGATGGATTCCCAAACCACCGGTTCTTGGGCCTGGTCTCTCCACCTGTGCTGTCAGAGTATGGATTTTCTGTTGAGTATTCTCCATCTTCCCCTAATGGTTTACGATAAGTACACCCAACATATAGAGCCTATAAAGAACTGCTTTTGAGAAGAGTTCCCTTAGGTTTACAATACGAAGTCATGCAGATTTTCAGACCACAAGGGTCTTTTCCCTCCTCCGATGATACATGTTATGGGTGCTTATACTTCGACATCCATAAAGATCTTTAAACACTCTGCACGTCAGTTCCTGCTGCCTTACTTGAAAGAGAAAAAGGCTGTTGCCAGCATTGGTGAGCCCTCTCAACTCCAGACCGTATTTAAGCAAAGGCACAATGACCGCCTGGAATGAATTTGTAGAGCAGGCAAGAACCACCCTAAACAGCAGACAAAAGATAATTATGAGACTGTAATTGTAATTTGAAATTTGATTTTTGGATAATACATAAAGAAACTGTGTATGTGATGCTATTTCTCAAACAGGCCAAATAGCAACAATTTATGCCAAATAACATTGACTTCTCAGAGCTGAGGGTAAAAAATGTTTTATAAGCCTCCCCCACCCCCCCTCAAAAAATAAAGGGTTACGTAAACATTGTCTTTCAAAGGATTAGCAAACATGTAATATGTTCCTTTGCATTAGGGCAACAGGGCAAAATAGAAGTCATTTTTTTCCTTTAGGGTTATTTCTATACTAGAGAAAAAACATACATTAAAATATAAGGAGAGTAAAATTAATTTTTGTGACTATTGTCTTGACTGCTGGAGAGTACTTTTCTTGGTTAACTACACACAGTAGGGCTGAAGAGAGACATTCATAAGATGGCACTCACACTAATGACAATGCATCCCATGCCCAGCATGGTGCTCGACTCTGGGGATGAACATCCACTGTCACAGTCCTGCCTTCAAGAGGCAAAAAATGATCTAGTCATAGGAACACACTCATGAAAATTTATCCATTATATATATATAATGTTGTATTGCACATATAATACATGCACACATATAAAATGTTATACCATTATAAGATACATTTAAGTAATTATTAATCATTAATAAATGAATATTAGACAGGAAAGTGATCATGAGTCCAAGCATAAAACATTCAGAGACAAGAGGGGCTCCTGTGGGCAGGGTTATTTTATTTTATTTTATTTTTTGAGAGAGAGAGAGAGAATGAGCAGGGAAGAGGGAGAGAGAGAATCTTAAGTAGGCTTCACACTCCAGACCTCTTGCTTCCAACAGCTCTTTCCAAAAGGGAAAGAGAAGGGAAAAAGCTGCCCGAAATCATGAAGCAGAGGTGCTAAGAAGCCTGGGTGTCAACTCCGGGGAATCCCAGAGAGCCTTGGCAGTGAGCTTCTGACAGCACAAAGCCCATCTCGCAGCGGCACGAACATGGCACAGAGCACGGAGGGCCCCAGCCGCACTCCTGCATCCTCTGCCCAGGAAGGTAACTGTCACATGTGTACTTCAAGGAGGGAAGGAAAAAATCTTCCTTTGGAAATGGAACACGGGCTCTGCCAATCCAACTGCACTGAGGTCATCTGAGAACCGAGGAGTTCAAAGGTTCTCCACGGCTTCCATTTACTTTGGCATAAGATTTAACAGAAAAGAACTAAAGGGAAATTTATACGGCCCAGGCTGTTTTCCAAATCGCAAACTGCTAAAGTTACTTAGATTTTACTTTAACTCCCAATCACATGTAAAGTGGTTCAGATGTAAACGTTTTCCGTGTGGCTGAGGGCAATCTAGGTTTCCTCAAATGCACATGTGCAGTTCTAACATTAAAGATTTGGATTCAAAAGTCTCAAAGAACTTCGAGTTCCCCTTGATTAGAGACTGCTGGTACTTTATGCAAGGTTGGGTCCAAGGAGGAGAAAAAAAAAAAACACGCTGCCTTCATTTGGACGTTAGGTTCTCACAGTAGCACTAAGATAAACAAATTTTGCAGGCTGAGGGAAAGGCATTTATTCCTTTAAATTGAGTATGTAATATAAATAAATGTCTTCTAAGAAGAGATGCCTGAAACTTGATTCTAGGTCTGATTCTATACAAGGGCACTAATTTATTTCAACGAAGATTGGTATAGTGCATATTGGGAAGGGCATGCCTTCTGGAAGGCAGGGCTGATCTAACCAAGCAGGATAATTCACTAAGGCACAGAAAGCTGCTGCTGGAAATTGTCTGATTTCTTCACTGGCCAGGAGCAAATTGATATTTGCATTTTTATATACAGCAAACTGGAGAGAATTACCAAATCTTTTACCTTGTAATCAATGGCTGCCTAAAGTTATTTTCAATTCTCGATAAGGCAGTGATTTTGTGAACAGCCAGGGTATGACTAAAAACCCCTAGCTCCAAATTAGAAGTGAATGAAATGGAACTTCAGGCTGGTTGGGGTCAGAGCAATTAAATGGTAATTGCCTTTTAGATACATTAATGTTGCTAATTATATTAGTGTGCTAAGTGCTGGGAAATGTGGATAAGAGCTCCAGGCCACTGGGGTGGGGAAAGGGAGCTAAGATTGATTAAGCCTGGCACTGCACCGGATCCTTCACACACGTTTTCTCCTGAATTTCTCACAATAACCTACAAGGTATTATTATCTTCAGTAACCCTGAGAAACTTGCCCAGTTGGTTCCAGCTGATATGCAACTGAATCAGGAATTCTCCAAGGACTGCATGGCTCCACAGAGCAGGGGGTTGGCAGGGCCTTGAGTTGGAATGGGGAGAAACACTGGATTCAAATGCTGGAAGAAATTTGGTAGCAGAGGAAGATGAGAGAACTTGAGAACCAGGCCTTGATGGAAAAGTCTGTAAGTGTAAAGACTCCAGCGGGCCTTTCCTTACTGTATATAGAAAGCAAGAGCCCAGGATAGAATTCTGCTCCATGGGCAGAATCTGGAGAAGGATGATATCAGGGTATGGAACACTGGGAGCAGAGGATCTCCCACCATAAGAAGATGATTATGGAACACAGGAAACCCACTCAGCACCTCAACATCAGAGGTGCCAGAAAAGAGGTCCCCGGTGTCTGAGGCTGAAAGGCCTGGTCAACCAGGAAGTAGAGTGGAAGGGCCAGTGCCTCTCTATCTGACACTCTCTAGGCCAATCTACGAGAATGACAAAGGCTGTGCCTAGGAATCTGACGCCAGAAGCCCTGGGTTAAATCACGTATGGGTCGTGAATGCTTTGTCGAGACAAATCTGCTCTGAGTCTTAGGCTCCTAATAAGGATTTTCCAAGAAACAATGAAATATATATAGCTGTGTGTGTGTGTGTGTGTGTGTGTGTGCACATGTACAAGTGCACACATCTATGTTAGTATGCATATGTGCATTTCTGTTTACACATATAGCTAGGAGTGATCATAGTGTCAATGAAATTGTGAACCCAGGCTGAAGGTGGCAGAGTGTTTTACAACTGCTAGTTTTGTATTGATGTCCTAAAATCACACAGTCAAGGAGGTGCTTTCTGCTTGTAAGTGGAGGGTGCTATGTGGCTCTTTGCCAAAGGCCGGACTTCTGAATGCACTGTTTCTGCAACATAGGCTCAGTTCTTTGGCAAGCAGCTGTGGAAAGTTCTAGGAACTTCCCCAGGCCTGACTCCAGCCCTGAGACCTTGGGTCTCTACCTCTACTCAATCCTCTAAAGATAAAGCCCATCTCTGGCTGTATGCACCTGACCACACACATCCTCCCCTCTCTAGCACAACAAAACTCATCTCGGCTTTGGATTCTGTTCCATCTTTCCCCCCGCCCCCTCGTCCAAACAACTCAAAAGAGGCATCTACTTTGACTGTTGCCACTGTCCTGTCTCCTTTTCTTTTTAACTGACCACAGTTGAGTTTCTACTTTTTTCCTCTGGAAATGATTTGGAACAAGATCAGCTCCTAAATACTAAATCCAATGACCACTGGACCTGTCTGACATTTTTTCTCTTTGCCCTTTATGGCTCCAGTATTTTTGCTCCCTGTGGGTCCAAAGTCTTGGTTTGCTTCCTACTCAACCACTGACCCCTACATATACAGACAGCCTCCTACTCCTTGATATCCCTCTTTGGATGTCGCACAGGCCTCCAACTCCAACAACCTTACTCGGGAGACCATCATTCTCTGCTCGGCTAAGGTCAGAGACTTGGGTTTCATCCCTGTCTCCTCTCTCTGCCTCACCTGACATTCACTTATCCCATCAAGTAACTATTTATCCTTACCATCCTTCTGACCATTTCTTATTACAGCTGCCTCTCATTGTTTCTTGCTTGAATGAATAGAGAAGAACAAGACTAAAGGCCAAAAAACTAGTACATTTTTCATTCTTCAAAATCATTCCCTGCATCTATACAACTGTCCAAATGACTTAAAACACAAAGATGGCCTATTGAAAATACCTGAGTGTCTTCCCACTGCCCATGGGGCAAATGGCCAGTTCTTCCATCAGTCATAAGGAACCATTTTGGGGCCCGCCTGCCAACCTCTGACTCATGCTGGAAACTTTAATGACGCTGAGATTCTGCGCGTATTCCATGCTGCTCCATGTCCTGTGGTGTTGTTGGCTTATGCTGATATCTCTGCAGACAACCTCCTCCTCTTGTGATCACCCCAAAACCTCCAAACCCCTACCTCTGGCTTTTTGTTGGCCAATAAATAGTGCAATCACTTGCCTATTTGGTCTCAGATCCACTCTCTTGGATAACTATTTCCTGAGCTCCTCTGCCAGCTGACTGGCTTCCTGGTAGGTCTGGGCAAGCGCAGGCGTGGGCAGAAGATGAGAGGGCAGGGAGAAGGGACATGGTAAGTGTCTGTCTCTCTAAATACCTATACACATCTATATATCACACACACACACACACATGCACACTGGCACACACACAATTGCCCTGCTATAGGCAGTGTCTCCTATAGGTGATCAACTCCTACAAGGCAGCGTCATTAGCATCATTCTCAATTGTGCTAGAAGGAACGGTCACCCTCAGTTGAAGATGGTAACAGACCACCTTCTTTTGCCCTTACGGCCCTAGGAGTGGTGGTGGCTTCCCTGCCTTTGCTGATCACAGGACTGTTTTATCTTGCTTAGGTTAGGGTTTCAGCCCTTCCAGCAATGAAGTAACTAATGCTCTATTTTAATTTCCCTCTGTGTAAAATTTCTGGAGTGGTTTCTGTTTATTGTGATTTCACCCTGACCAATTCACTTAGTTTGCCCTTTTAAACTACTCTTAGACACTTACCTTGGGGGTTATGTAGGAAGTAACACATAAGGAAGTGTCCAAATCTACACCTGACTTCAAGTTTAGAGTCCATGCCTGCTTCTTCCTCTGTGAGAAATCCTTGAGAAAATTATATTCAGTGTACTTACAAGAACTTAATAGTAACTGCTCATGTTTCTGCCTACTTCATGATGAGATCCTATGTCTTGTCCACCATAAGCCATAGGACTCAGCACATACTGTGGCATATGGAAAGCACTCAAGAATTTAGCAAATGAATAAAAAAAGTCCACTGAATGAAGCAGTGAAACCAGAGATATTTTTATAAGAAGCTAACTTTAGTTTAGCCACACAGGGCATCCAAAATTTTCTGTACCAGGACTGTACAAAGTCTTACCACAAAACAAATCATAGTTTAATATAGTTAAAATAAATATAGGACATAACTACATTTGGGGGAATAGTATGTATCATAAAAATCAAAGTCATTATCCCTCAAAATTTAGGGTTCATGGTTCAAATTAGTTCAGAAAGTAAGAAAAAGATGGGTGTTTGACAACAGTGAACACACCTAACAAGGCTGACCAAAGGTTAGGGGAAGGCAACAAAGCAGGCAGGAATCAAAGGGGGACAAAACCACCAATGAGAATGACAGGTTCTTCTGAGAATCACGTTAAGTTCAAACTCTAGCCTTATACAAATGTTTTACATCTACTTCTTTTTACTACTATACTCTTCTGTGTTTCCTTTCATTAGAGAATACCAATGAAAACTATTATTTTAAAAATTAATGAATAGAAGAAAACTTCCTCAACTTAAAGAATGTTTACAAAACTCTGCAGTTAACATTATACTTAAATGGAGAGACTTAAAGCTTTCCCACTCAGATCAGAAATAGGCAAAGAGGTTCCTTCTCACCATTACTTTTCAACATTGTACAGTAAGTCCTACCTGATGCAATTAGACAAAAGGAAATAAAAGGTATAAAGATTGGAAAGAAAGGAATAAAACGGTTTTTGTTTGCAAATTACATGATTGTCTACTTAGAAAATATGAAAGAAGTGACAGAAAAACTCCTAGAACTAACAAGCAATTACAGCAAGGTTGCAGGATATAAGGTTAATATACAAAAGTCGATAGCTTTCCTACATACCACAATGAACCAAGTGGAATTTGAAATTGAAAAAACAATATCACTCACATTAACACCCCCAAAACGAAATACTTAGGTATAAATCTAACAAAACATGTACAATATCTATATAAGGAAAACTACAAAATACTAACAAACAAAATTAAAGAAGAGCCAAATGAGAGATACTCCATATTCATGGATAGGAAAATTCAATATTGTCAAGATGTCAGTTCTTCCCAACTTGATCTATAGATTCATTGCAACCCCAAACAAAATTCAAACTAGTTATTTTGTGGATACTGACAAACTAATTCTAAAATGTATATAGATAGACAAAAGACCCTTAATAGCCAACACAATATAGACGGAGAAGAATAAAGTTGGAAGACTGACACTACCTGATTTCAATACCTACTGTTAAGGATATTGTAATCATGACAGGGAGGTATTGGCAAAAAAGACTATACAGATCAATAGAACAGAAGTGGGAGCCCCAGAAATGGATCCACATAGTCAATTAATCTTTGACAAAGAAGAAAGGCAATACAATGAAGCAAAGGTAGTCTTTTCAACAAATGGTGATGGAACAACTGGACATCCACATGCAAAAAAAAAAAAAATGAATCTACATCAAACTTTATACCCTCCATAAAAATTAACTCAAAGTAGATCACAGACCTAAAATGTAAAAGGCAAAAACTATAAATCTCCTGGAAGATAACATAGGGGAAAACCTAGATAACCTTGGGTATGGTGATGACTTTTTACCTAAAACACCAAAGGCACAAGCCATAAAAGAGATTAATGATAAACTGGACCTCATTAAAATTAAAAACTTGAGCTCTGTGAAAAGACTGTTTCAAGAGGATGGTAAGATAAGCCACAGACTGGGAGAAAATATTTATGAAAGACACATCTGATAAAGAACTGTAAGGCAAAATAGCTGAAGCCCTCTTGAAACTCAACAAGAAAGTAAACAACTGATTTAAAAAAAGGACTAGAGATCTTAAAAGACACCTCACCAAAGAAGATCTATAGATGGCAATTGAGCATATGAAAATATGCTCCATTTCATATAGTATCAGGAATATGACATTAAAACAATGATGAGATACCACTATACACTTACTAGAATGGTCAAAATCCATAACACTGACGACACCAGATGCTGGTAAGGATATGGAGCAACAGGAACTTTCATTCATTGCTGGAGGGAATGCGAAAGGGTACATATTGGAAGACAGATTGGCCATAGTTACAAAACTAAACATATTCTTACCATGAGATCCAGCAACAGTGCTCCTTGATATTTACCCAAAGGAGTTGAAAACAATGTCCATACAAAAATCTGCACTGGGATGTTTACAGCAGCTTTGTTCACAATTCCAAAACTTGGAATGGCCTTCAGCAGGTGAATGGATAAATAAGCTGGCGTATATTCAAACAATGGAAAATAATGCAGCGCTAAACACCAGTGAGCTCTCAAGCCATCAAAGGACACGGAGGAATTTTAAATGCATATCACTAAATGCAAGAAGCCAAACAGAACGTCTACACACTGCACGATCCTAACCATAGGACACTCTTTAAAAGGCAAAATTATAAAAAGTTGAGTCGTTGCCAGGCATGGGAGGTACGGGGACAGGGATGAATGGTCAGGGCACAGAGGATTTACAAAGCATTGAAAACAATCTGGATGATTCTGCAATTGGGGATACATATCATTACACATTTGGCTAAATTCATAAACTATACAACACCAAGAGTGTAAGGTAAACCGTGGACTTTGGATGCTTAAGATCTGTCAGTGCAGGTTCATCAGTTGTCACAAATGTACCATTCTGATGGGGATGTTGATAACGGCGAAAGCTATGCATGCATGGGGTCAGGAGGTACACAGGAAATCTCTGGATTTTCCTCTCAATTTTGCTGTGAACGTAAAACTTGCCTAAAAAAAATCCCAAAAAACAAAAACCAAAAACCAACCAAACAAAAACCAAGTCCTTTATAAAATACTAAATTATCTAGCACAATATTACCAGCTTACAAGTTAAGGAAATTACTTCTAAAAGGAACCAATGAGGGGCGCCGGGGTGGCTCAGTAGGTTAAGCGTCTGACTCTTGATTCGGCCTAAGGTCATGATCTCACAGTTGTTGAGTTCAAGCCCTGTGTCAGGCTCTGCAGTGACAGAGCCTGCTTGGGATTCTCTCTCTCTCTCTCTCTCTCTCTCTCTCTCTCTCTCTGACTGCCACTTGCTTGTTCACTCTCTCTCTCTCAAAATAAATAAACATTAAAAAAAATAAATAAAAGAAACCAGTGATTTGCTTAATTAAGGTCATAGAACTTTCTCATGGTGTGCTGGGGAAGAGAAAAGAGGTCTCCTGAATTCTGCCTACTACATGTTTTGAATTTATCAAAAATTAAATAAATAATAGGAATACAAATAAACGAAGTAAAATGAGTGGGGAAAACAGTTATTTTTTGACATTAAGGCAACCTCACCTCAAGTTGGCTGCTGCCCATATATTCGTACCAAAGCCCCTGGTCCAAATGACTTCATTAGCGAGACATCCGTCAATACAGAGGGTCCCATTCTCATTACAAACAGGCAGAGGACATGTAAGTACAAATCTGTCTTGACTACAGTTTTTTAGACTAAGTGTCAAAAGTCTCACATCTACATCAATAGCTGAGTAAGAAGTTGAATACAGATGCTTATTTTTTCAGATGCATTTTATGTATTGTTTCTTTAAGAAAAATTTCAGCTTCAAATCATTTTAAATTAATCAAGTGACATTTTAAGCTTCTCATCAGTTTCTAACACTGTTCTAGGTGCTATGAAAACCTGGGATTTTGTTTTCTTTCTTCCTTTTCCCTCTGTACCTAAGTCACGTTAGAATCCTCAATTTCAATGCTCATGTTTACTTCTACTTCTACACCAATTTTCCCTTTTTCTGGGCCTAACTCTTCCAGCTGGAGTACGGCAAAGGGAGCTAATTTCAACGAGTAGGACCCTAGTGAATCTCAACCACCTTATACAGGGTCTCAGGAAGAGATCTGTCAATTTCGGACCAAGACCCTTCCAGGAAGCAATGCCAACTGGTAGAAGAGGCAAGACAACGTGGACATGGGGACTAACGGAATTGCTGAAACTCTGTGCAATCAAGTGAGTGCAACTAACAACAGAAGCCATGGAAACACAATGTTTTAAACATAGATTCCTTCCCTCTTGGACACATCTTTTGTCTGGGACTCAAACCCTTGGTGAACTTTTCAAACTGTATCCCAAGGTGAGGCTGGTTGGAACACATGCAGCTGTACAATCTAATTCATTTGCATGGGTTTGTTACATCGTTATCCAGGGAGGGAGGCACTGCCAAGCCACAGAGTGTGGTTTATGCTCCGTTCAGCCTCGGGTGGACCTCTGCTTCACCTGTCAAACTCCAATTGAGTTACTGGCTCACTCCTTTCTTGTTATCTAGTGAACTGTACACATTCTCCACTTTCTTCCTCTCCCATTTAATCTGATTCTACGTGTGGTAACCAGCACACATTATTATGAGTTCTCTGACTTCAAACATTCCATTTCTACTGACAAATCTTAAATTTTCCCTGTTCTGATCCATTACAATTCTCTTCAAGTAAATACTATAGTTCCTCTGCATGTTGCTGAGCTTAACATAGGAAGAACCTGGCTCTCTACCATTATGAGTTCTGTTTGCTCCATTTATGGGGTCAGAAAACACTAGATTCCTTAATTTCCAATACCCCCCCACCCCGACTGGTGATTCACACTGGTAATCTTTACACCTCTGTGGGCAAAAATATCCATATTCATCCCATACTCTTGTTAGATTTCTATTTCATCAATGTTCACAAGCTTTTAAATGATGGGGACTCAGTGTCTTCATCTGTAAAACAGGCACATTTGACCTTTGGGGATATTGTGAAGATGACAAGAAATCATGTAGGCAAAGTCCTTAGAAGAGTGCTCAACAGGTGTCAGTTGTAACTGTTTTTATTATTCTGAGTATAGATCAACTACATACGTATCTTCAATAATAAGCAAAATTACTCAGTGCCTCCAGGTCAGTGATGATTCAGAAATTATGACCCTGCAGATGGGTTTCAGAATGTTTGCCACTATTTTCTATCTTTAGTTGTCCCCAACTGTATCCATATTCCAGTAGATGATTACAAGGACCAGTTTTTTAAAAATCATTTTATAAATGGTTAAAAATTGACTGTGCTGATACAGGGCTAAGGAAGCAAGACACATCTTTCCTCCTCTTTCTATGTCTGAGCTATCATTAGGAATGGATTACATGGAAGCAGCAGATCAAATGGTACTGATGGAAAGCTGTTCTGGAAAACCCAGGGGACATGTTTCAGCAAACATGCTGAAGAAGATCATGCTGGGACCTTTAGGTCAGTGATACAGCCTTTCCTCATCACAGGAGGATAATCATTCTACACAGGGAGGCCTGGTTATCCAACTTCCCACAGTTTCAAGGTTGCAAGTGATATAAAAGTCATCATAACATGAAAATATTCATGCGTTAACTGTTTTAAAAAACTCTCCCCGCTGGGGGGCAACTGGGTAGCTCAGTCGGTTGAACGTCCGACTTCAACTCAGGTCATGATCTCATGTTTGTGAGTGTGAGCCCCACATTGAGCTCTCTGTTGTCAGCGTGGAGTCTGCTTCAGATCCTCTGTCCTCCTCTCTCTGCCCCTTTCCCCGCTCAAGTAAATAAACATTTAAAAAAATCCTTAAAAAAATAACTCCCCCTGCTCAAGGGTCTCTTCCTGCTTAGAAGGAGCAAGCTCTATATCCTCT
Organism: Panthera leo; assembly: GCF_018350215.1. Classification (NCBI taxonomy): domain Eukaryota; kingdom Metazoa; phylum Chordata; class Mammalia; order Carnivora; family Felidae; genus Panthera; species Panthera leo. Next base: position 100,554,607 of record NC_056679.1, on the reverse strand, counting down.
AAATCAACATTTTTGGAAATTGATCCTGCACTGGTTAAGTAAGGGAGGCTTTTTTTAAACCTTCCTTCAGTGCAACACAAATACAATGTAAGTGGATTGTAAGTTAAATTGCAAAGCTTACAAAAACATGCAGCATTCATGAAATCAGAAATGATGATGCTAAGTAACTCTTTGAAATATACATCAGACCACATTAGAGAAGCTGAAGCAGTAATTTCAGAAACATATCAACAAGGATGGTGGTTTAATAGGTTTCACAAGAGAAGGGGCTATCAAATGATAAGAAGCTTTGAGTAAGTTGGTGAAGCCCAAGGATTGACTGACTGATAATTTACTTACACAGAAATGACCACTGTTATATACTGCAAAACCAAACACAAAGTGATGGATGTCATGTTATATGAATACATAATATTGTTGAAAGAACTCACTGCCAATTCATTCAAAGATCTAACCTAAGTCTCATTAATTTTGTTTGTTTCACTATTTACCACAAAGACATGTTCCCATGTTTAGAGACTTCACTTTAAGTGGTCTTTTATTCCGCTCTGGACTATTCTCAGATAATGAGGACCTCTGGTGCAAATAATCATACTTTTTTTTTTTTTTTTCAAGGAGTATACTTGGAGACATAACAAAATAAAACTTAAGTGCTAAGCGAACGTAGTCCAAAAACAGAGTTCTCTTCTCCAGGAAGAGTTCCAGCTAATCAATTTCATGAAGCTAAAGAGACATTACTACCTCCTGAGCAATTCATCCCTTGCCAGGCACTTGACACGCTTGACTTCTAAAACTTGTAACAAGTCTGCAAAGCTGGTACGATTCTCCCCATTTTAGAGGCAGGAAAGCAGATATTGGTTAGAGAACAATCATCAGTTCACAGAACAAGTGACGGGTGGAGAAGGGACTGCAGCCTATGTCCAACAAGACCCTAAGATCATTCCACTTGATGCTAAACAGAGAATATACCTGGTGCAGGAGTCTGGAGCTGGTGGGAACCAGGAGTTTTCAGTTCAGTTGCTAATAACCCTATTCATTACCAGTCTCCGCAAGAAATGAACTGCAGTGTAGTTTCTGGGGCTGGCTGGGGGCAGCCTGTCAGGAAGACAGAAGATGCATGGCTCCCGTGTGGTTCCAGGTACTCTGTTGAACACGTGCTGCTAGAGACATCCAAAGCACTTCCAAGCATTCTTATGTATTTGCCTGTTGTGGGATATTCTTTTGAGGAGAGAGGCTGGCTGTGTTACAAAATATTCTGGTCTCAATAAAGCTAAAAGCAATGCTGACATCAAAATGTTAAAATCCAAAAAGAAATTTGAGAAAGTGGTTACAGGTGCTCTTTGGAACAATGTTTCCCCCTTTTGCATGAAGGACCCTTGCCATGAGTGCAAATAATCAACCCTGTCTGCATAAAGAGGGTCTTAAAATCCAGTAGGTTCTCCAAGCTATAGCATATTCCATACATAGGATCCCTGCAGCGTGAGATCTCCCTTCCCTTAAGAAGCTGAAGGGAATATTACCTGTGGTCCGTAACACATGTCAACCAAATCTTGATCTCTAAGCCTACAGACTCAGACACTTCTTAGCACTCTGCTTTTAAGATTTTTATTTATTTTTGAGAGAGAGAGAGAGAGAGAGAGAGAGAGAGAGACAGAGCATGAGGGGGGGAGGGGCAGAGAGAGAGGAAGACACAGAATCCAAAGCAGGCTCAAGGCTCTGAGCTGTCAGCACAGAGCCCGATACGGGGCTTGAACCCGTGAACCACGAGATCATGAGCTGAGCCGAAGTGGGACACTTAATTGAGTGAGCCACCCAGGCGCCCCAGCACTCAGCTTTTAAAGACATATTATGCTTTACCTCTTCCAATAAAAATAGAATACAACTTTCCACTAGTAGCTATTATATTTCTCTTGTAAGATCTCATTAAATAAAAGGATTCGCTAATTCATGAAGCTTTCTGGAGGAAGGCACAGTGGATCTGCAAAGGGTTGTTGTTTTATTCAAGATATCAACATTTCATTTTGTTACTCAGGGCAACAGAACATTTGACATGAAACTTGCTTAAAAATTTAAAAGTTTGGACACTGTGACAGTTCAAATCTAATAAATTTTTGGTTATCTAGGCTTCAGAGCATAGTTTAGTAAATTATGGTGGGCTTAAATGGAGTCTCTGTCTTAAAGCAAAAATGACAAAAATTATTGTTTTTGAGACCATCCTTACTTAAAAAAACATTTTCATGTCTACTATATGGAATGATTTCCTATCCAGACAATTATATATTAAGTTATTGTTAAAAAACCTTCTACGAAGTATATTGCAAGGTTGTGGATAAGTTTTAAAAAATTAAATTATACGAAAATCTTAAAATGCCAACAATCATGCTTATTTCTTCATAGACGTGATTCGTTACGAGAAAGACACAAATCCTTAGCCTTGGATTATCTTACTTCTTCTTACATATATTCAGAAGTTTCTCTGAGTTCAAAAGTTCACAGCAACAATTTATAAGGGTCTTAGCTCTTAAGCAAGCCAGAGAGAAGGTGCTGCTTTTAATCAGCACTCAGCTACAACCCTCACCAGATCTCCCCAGTCCGGCACGATACAGAAGGTGGCAAACGCATACACTGTCACACTTTCAAAAAGTATGACTTACCACAAGGCAAATTCAGAAAAGTTACACAAAGAACCTGTAGGTACACACACATTCCATATTTCTAACTTTGGGGAACTGTAGCCCTAGAAAGAGAAAAAACTTGTGCAACTATCTTGGGAGATAAAGGGAGTGAAAAAGGTTTATTGTGCTGAACACAGACCAGGAAAAATGTGCTTTGCTCCTGGAAGTCACATATGCCTTTATTTGTAGGCTGGAGGCCCCCAGGTGACGCTCCAAGGAGATGAGGCGAAAAAGCAATAGAGGGATATTAAAAGGGATTCCATTACAATGGTTAAATAGTCTCCCTTAAGAACCACATTTTAATTTTTTTTAATCCTGATATTTAATCCTATTTAGAGGTATGGAGGATTGGAGACAAATATTAAAATCGTGAAGATCTCTTTCCCTGAAAAATATAAGGCTCTTCTCCTCCCTGCCTTCCTTTCCTTCCACTCTTATCCATTGAGCACCACATATGAGACATCGCCATTGGGCATTCAGCAGTGAACAAGGAGACAGGTCTGGTGCCCTCAGGGAACTCCTATTTTAATGCAGTGCCATCCAATAGAACTTTCTGTGATGATGGAATGCTCTTTAGCTGCATTTTCTGACATGGTGGCCACCAGCCACAAGGGCCTACTGAGCACCTGTAAGGTGGCTGGTGTCAGTGAGAGACCCAACTTCAAATTTTATTTCATTTCCATTTATGACATTTAAAACTCAAATAGCCACATGTGGACAGTGACTACCATGTAGGACAGCACTGTTCTGATGGATTGATCAGACCATAAACAAGTAAACAAATGGACATAAAATCTTTCCAGGTTTGGATGAATGCAATAAAAAAAAAAGGCTAAAGCTGACTGTGGGAAGGTTGGGCTTTTTTTTTTTTTTTAAGTTTATTTTGAGAGAGAGAGAGACAGAGAGAGAGAGAGAGAGAGAGACAGAGAGAGAGAATGTGAGTGGGGGGCAGGGCTGAAAGAGAGAGAGAATTCCCAGGAGGCTCCACACTGTCAGCACAGAGCTGGACATGAGGCTCGAACCCACCAACTGTGAGATCATGACCTGAGCTGAAATCAAGAGTCAGATATTTAAATGACTGAGCCACCCAGGTGCCCCAAGACTGGGCTCTTCTAACGATGGGGGAGTCAAGAAGGGCTTTTTTCTGCACGACAAAAGGCATCAGGCCACGCAAAATCTGGGGAAAGATTACCAGCAGAGAGAAATGGAAGTTCAAAGGGTCTGGAGCGAGAGTGACCCTCAAGAAGACACAGCATGAAGGTGGGCATGGTGGGCAGTGGGCGCGGGTCTGAGGGGGCCAAGTCAGACAGGCAGGCAGAGGCGTGAGGACGCAGGGCCACAGCGCCCTGTAAAGGGGTCTGGAGTTTCTTCCAATGTGGAAGGAAGCCAGAGGGCAGTCAGAGGCGGGAGAGCACCATGAGCGAGGAGCTCGCAGAAGACCAGGCTGCAAGAGGGGAAGGGTGCAAACAGGAGTTGGTTAAGCAGGCACCATGTAGTGGGGCCCCCTGCCCCACGGCTTGTCTAGCGCCACCTCAGGGCCAGACTCAGAGTGTCAGGTGAGCCAACAGACCCTGGCTTGGTGAGGGAGGTATGTGGTGACAGTACAGGTGTATGTGAGGAAGAAATGGGAGGTGGAGGAAGATGATTCCCAGTTAACTGTACAGCTCATCCCCACGGTCACCAAACTCTGAGGCGGGGAATGACCTTTGAACCCTTAGCAGCAGGAGGAAAAAGGTGCTCCAATTCCCAGGTCTAATCAAACCAGAAACGCCCTTATGGGTAATGTTAGGAAGTGTGTATGTGTACATAACATTTTAAGTAAAATATGCCCAATTACTACAGTCTGATCAAAAAGAACTTCTTTAATGTCAGGCATATAAATTGTGTAATGACCTTTTAAAAAGGAAGCCAACTTGTGCAAGATTCTACTGTCGCCAAAATACACTTGGCAGAGTATTAAATACACTCTCTCTATATTTCGACATGCATAAATGCCACCTACCTTCAAAACCAGTTATTCGAAACCATAATAAATGCTGTCTAGTAGGAGAGCTGGGGTACAGACCACTGAAATTTCTCATTAGGCATGTTCTTCTCAAGGGTTTACAAGGGATATGGCCATTGGTAGGTTACGCACAGAAAAGTCCTGGGGCTTCATACAGTGGTGTCACCGCACAGACACATTTAACGTAAATTAACTCTACAGAGATTAACTCTACAGAGAAGAGGCGGGGGGGGGGGGGGGGGGGGGGGGGGGGGCGGGCGGCGATGAGAAAGGAAAGCAATTGACATAGGGTAGGAAATTCCACTCACTGTGCCTTTCCTCGAGTCTAGGCCTGATCATGAACGTGAGAGTCATGACAGGAAATGAGCTGTCCCACCCACTGGCTTGGTTCCCATGTATTTCATGGTGTGGGGATCTTACCAGGCTGGTGCCCTTCTAGGGTTCCTTTTTCCCAGCACGTGGTTGTACCTCAGCTGATGCTCAGACAAAGCATGGGGCTTATGGGAAGGTGGATTTCATGGGTAATTTAACAGGCATTCAAGGGTCATTTTGGTTAGACATCATTGTGGCCTCATGCACTGGTTTTACAACCTAATCACTTTACAGAAAGGGGGTTTGCTGTTTACCATCATTGGCACAGAGGTGGCTCAATTCTACTCAGAAGGGAGGATCATGAAGGATCTTAGATTACTGTCTTGCAGTTTCAAAGAACTTGAAAATGAAGCTCGCTCAAGAATTTTTGGAGGAACTTAAGACTCTATGTAAAGGACATTAACACAAACAACAGAACATAGACATCTTACCTATTAAATTGGGAGCTTCTGAAACATAGTTTTAAATCTAAATTGAATTTGTTGTGTGTTTATTTAAATAACCTGTGGAGAATTAACAGGAAAGGTGTTGCATGGAATTTGCTTTCCTTTCTAGAAATGTCTATGGTAGGAAGCTAAACTCGTGAACAAAGAACATATGCACCCCCTCACACACGAACTTTTTATTCTACTAAAGATTATATGATCTCAAAACCTAAACATTCTTTTGGAACATAAAACCAGAATTTATATCCTGGCACTTGAAGATTTGGGAGTGATGCCCAGAAAAACAAACATGTTTTCTTTAATTAGTCCTAAAGGAAAAGAAATACAACTGGAAATTAATATTGTTGGTTTAAAAATGCAATAGAAAACACGGCTCATAAAGTGAAGGAAATCTGAATTTGTTCTAGGCTTTAATCTGAATAAAAAGTATAAAAATAAATAAAAGGCCAGTTGACATGCTTTAAAAGGGATGTTTCATTTACTGTTTTTGATGAGTTTGTGTTTTTGCTCATGTTTAAACTCCTACTAGGCTGATCACTGAAAATATCGTATAACCTGAGTCACATAATATTAACATGATTACTTCACTATATATCTGCTCCAAGACAATCAGCTCAGTCAGGGCAACTTTCCTTTCAATTGCCTTTGCTGAAAAGTTGCATAAACATCCCAGACCAGTTAATTCTTTCCACGGGCTTTAAGCCTCATTGACATGCAGATGAGAGCCTGATCAAATGACAGGCCTGGGAGCCAAGTGGTGTGAGTGAATTTACCCGCCCAGAAATGATGGGGGCTCAGTCTGCAAGCCCCGAGGCCTGGGCGGGCTTTTTCTCTCCTCTCCTCACAGCCTCTGTGGAAGACCAGGGTTTCTTGTAAGGAAGAGTCAACTACCCTTGATTCTTAAAACATGCTTCCTTGAGCACCATGAAACGCATACCAAGTCGAAGTGGGAAGGAAATGAACGCTACGCTCAGCTTCAAGAAAATGAAATACCCAGTCTTCTGACATGGGGAAATTAATGTGAATTAAGGAAGTGCAAACTCAAATGTCTACTTGGGTGGGGCCAGTCAAGCAACGGAGTCAGCTGGAAAACAGGAATTCTAAATTTTTGCGAGGGCAGGGTCCGGCTGCGTCGGTCTGGTTCCCAACTATATTCGAGCGTCCTGGCCCACATCTGGGACATGGTACGTACGTGTTCTCTATCTGTACAGAATGAGTTTATAAATGTTGTCAGCAAGTAGCTGTGTAATCTGGTCAATGCAGGGTCTCTGGGGGAATTCTCCTTCCCTGAGTTCTAAAATGGGGTGGGGGTGGGTTACACCGGTGGTTTTCACACTGGCTCACCCTCACCTGACCCCCATTTGAGCCCCCAGTACTATCCCTGCTTTAACTACAGCAGCTCTTTCCCCTGCCGCCTCCCCCCCCCCCCCCCGCCCCATTATATCTCATGATTCTTACAATTGTTTGAAGCTTGTGGCTGTAAAGTACACAAATCAAAGCTGTACGGTTAATGAATCTTCACAAGCTGAAATTCTCTCCTTGTCCCATTTCAGTCACTGCCCCTTCCCCACTCTCCTGAATTCCCACACAATCAGGCGGGTGGCCGTGTTGACTTTATATAAGTGGAAGCACACAGTATCACAGTATTTTGGCTTCTTTTGCTCAACATAATGTTTGGAAAATTCAGCCACACTGGTGTATGTAACTGTTCATTCCTTCCAGCTCTAAAATTCTGCTGCTAATTACTAACCCAATATACAAGAAGAATAACTTTTGAAAACATCTAGGGCGATACAACTGATCATAGTAATAAAAAGAGCTACAAGCAAAGCCTAGGCAACATCATCTTTGCTTACAAGTGGATTAAAGGATTTCCCAAAGGAGCGCGTGGGTGGCTCAGTCAGTTAAGCTTCCAACTCTTGATTTCGGCTCAGGTCAGGATCTCAGGGTTGTGAGATCGAGCCCGATGTTGGGCTCTGTGTTTGGCGTGGAGCCTAAGATTCTCTCTCTCTCCCTCTGCCCTTCCCCCTCTCGTGCTCTCGCCCTCTCTCTCAATAACATAACATAACATAACATAACATAACATAACATAACATAACATAACAAACATAGCATAACATAAGAATAAAATAAAAATAAAGGATTTCCCATGGAGATGGGCCTCTATATCTACTGGTAATGAGTAACTGGAAGCTGCTGATGATTCCAGAACTGTTCTCAATCAAGTTCCCAATAGTCTACAGCTCTAATAGATTGTTCAAGTTAGAGCCATGGCATATAAACTATGGTTAACCATATATTTATTTGTAAAGCAAGGTGCTTTTGAGCAGCCTGTAATTCAAATGCACAATGACAACAAAAGGAAATATTTGTTGGAAGGCTAGACTAATACCCTCTTTTCAAGGAACTCAAACTTGTCTTATGTTCTGTCATCTGCCCACAGTGTTTTTGTTTTTGTTTTTTTTTTTCTTGGCTTATAACTGTGAAGATGAAAAAACTTGATTTTTTTTTCATAAGGTTCAGAGTGGGCAAGAAAAAGTATCTGCAGGGAGGAAGGAATAGTCAAAACACAGAGAATTTATAGGGCAATGAAACTACTCTGTATGGTACTGTAAGGGTAGATACATGTCATTATATACTTGTCAAAACCCATAAACCATCCAATACCAAGAGTGAACCCTAACTAAACTATGGACTTTGGGAAAAAAATGATGTGCAAACGTATGGTCACCAATTGTACCAAATGTACCACTCTCCTGGGGGATGTTGATAACGGGAGGCCATGCATGTGTGGAAGCAAGAAGTATCTGCAAAATCTCTGTACCCTTCCTCTAAATTTTGCTGTGAATCTAAAACTGCTCTAAAAAAACAAAGTTTATTAAAAATATGGTAAGTGGGAGAATTGACAAATATCCAGGGACTTCCCATACAGCATAAAGTTCTGAAATATTTACGTTAATACAAATTTTTTGTAACGTTTATTTTTTAAGAGAGAAAGGGGGGAGGGTCAGAGAGAGAGGAGAGAGAATCCCACGCAGATTCCAAACTGTGCCAAAACCAAGAGTCAGATGCTCAACTGACTGAGCCATCCAGGTACCCCAATCACAATTTATTTATATAGTTATAACATAGGGAGGCTGAGAAGTTATTCTTCCTAGACAACTCTTCTCATGAACTTTTACAAGAGTAACATTCCAAACAAAACTATTTCTAGTATTTCTGTATTTTAAGATGAAAGCATATATCTTTGGGATATTTCCCATGACTACAAAATCTCAAAAGTTGTTTTAGGTATAAAAGATATCCTTGCAATTTATTTATTTTTCTGTATTTACAATCTCAATTGGGGAATTCAGAAAGGTTTCAAGAAAATGTACACATTTCATTAAGAGAGGATCATGGGTGACTTTCAAATAATATTTGGTTCCTTACTCAATCTAAGTAACAAGAAACATCTTAAAATAGTCAAAAATGATAATGAAATTAAAAAAGAAACTTAGCTCTTTCAAAAGTGAGAAACATTTTATTTTATTTTATTTTTTTAACATTTATTTATTTTTTAGACAGAGAGAGACAGAGCACGAATGGGGGAGGGTCAGAGAGAAAGGGAGACACAGAATCCGAAACAGGCTCCAGGCTCTGAGCTGTCAGCACAGAGCCCGACGCGGGGCTCGAACTCACGGACCGTGAGATCATGACCTGAGCTGAAGTCGGACGCTTAACCGACTGAGCCACCCAGGCACCCCAAAAGTGAGAAACTTTTGATCAGATATAGTAAGGTCAAAATAAAGTACTTCTTAGACAAAAAAAAATTTTGATATCTAGGAAAATCAAAAAGGAAGTAAAGAATAATCTTTGATTTTGTAGACAATAATGTTAATTGGTAAACCAAGGAAATAAAATATCAAAGTTGAGCCATGAACTTTTCTAAAATTTTTAAAAATCTCTGAAACCTTGTTTCCAGACTCAGATATATTAACCAGGGTAAATAATATTTACTTTCCAAGTTTTGTCTTTCAACAGAATAGGATTCCATGAGGTCAAATCTTATTTCAAAATAATAGTGTATGTTGTTTATATTAATACGTAATGCATTAATATCAAATAAAGTGAACATATTTTTAAAAGCAATCTGAAATTTTAAAGAGATTACAAACTTTTTTTTTTTTTAATTCCAAAACCCAAGGGTGCCTGGGAGGCTCAGTTGGTTGAGTGTCCGACTTCGGCTCAGGTCATGATTTCATGACTCATGAGTTATAGCCCGGTGTCAGGCTCTGGGCTGACAGCTCAGATTCTGTGTCTCCCTCTCTCTCTGCCCCTCCCCTGCCCACGCTCTGTTTCTCTGTCTCTCTCAAAACAAATAAACATTAAATTAAAAAATTAAAAAAAGAAAAAAGAAAACTCCCCAAAACCTGTTTTATAGCGAGGAACCATTTTCCCACATCTATATAGAACCATGAAGAAAGGTTTCTTTTGTTTGTTATACAGAATCTCACAAATCAAAAAATTGCTGGACTCTCATATTTGCAATTTGTCTTTCAGGAAGAGAAGTAGAAAACTCAGTAATCACAGAAGCCAACTTAGCCAAAAAAGTAGATTTTAACCCTATTAACGAGAGCCCAATAGAAACTCCAATAATTTAAAGCAACTGTTAAATCTATGGGCATTTTTAAAAAGAAGTCTTAATGAAAACATATAGTTTTTAAAAAAAAATCACTGGAAACTGTGTAAAGGCCTTTGAGATTTTTATACAAGCAGCAGTGTAATCTTTGATGACAAGGCAGAAGTGACATACAAGGAACTCACTTTTCTGGGAGGGTTTGGATGAAATCTGAGAAAAGGAGCAGAGACAAAAAGATAAGAAATGACTTTCATGGGAAATACTACATGTGCCAAATTAATACGTTTCTGAGAATGCCATTAACAAACAATGAGCATCCAAGATTTTGAAAACTGCACTCTGCCAATCGTTCATAAACCTTGTTGCTTCCAACACAGACATTAGATGAATCAGACATGGCCTGCGTCCGGGAGGGTATCAGTGGATGAGATCACAGTGTCTTGCTTTTTGGGAAACAAGAAGTCATCATCACTGACAGACCCTTCTTTCTGAGCAAGACAATCATTTGGTCTTCTGGTATGCAGCCAACAGACTGTATACAAACTCTTTTGGTTCGAACTACGGTTGGCCAAGTTTGCTAAGCAGTCAGTCTTTCTCGATGAGGTCAGGACAAACATCCTAGCTCCAGCTGGGCACAAACATAGAAGATGTGGCATACTACTGATGAGTGCCCTTTATTGAAGCCTGTCTGGGTCCTAACGACATTAAATGCAAAACAAAAAAAAGCTGCTTACTGGTCACGCTAAGTGCAAAACCACTACAGAAGAAATAATAGGTCTTTAATTAGTTCACATTCTTAATTAACCTCTGGAATCAAAAAGCACATCTATTAGTGGGGGAAAAGAAGATATAAAATGAGCACAGAAGATATCGCCAAACTGAATTTAGACAGGGTAACCAAACATGAAAAGGGGGGACACTTTATACCAAGAAGACACAAAGGTACATGGGCTGAATCAGCAGAAAAATGTTGGAACTGTAGCACACATGGAGTAAAATAAAATCTAGGTTACCGTAACTGATGCGCTAGACCCATAGTTAATGTGTCTAACAAGGCTTTTTAGGATTAAAGAAAGTAAACAGCACTCAACACTATAAGCAAGAATAAATACTGAATGTCTTAGCTATTCCATGATCTTTGGTGTTCTGGCTTCTGTTAAGCATCAAGAAATCCTTTGGTACCGCCCCAATCTATTCTCCCAACTTCACTGTGGGAGATCTCATCTTGTGCCTTCTCTTCATTCCACCTTCCCCTCGGGGTCCAGCTTTTTATCACAGAGTGATTTGAGACCTGTCTCCTAGCCCCATCATGCATATTATGCGACCTCTATGCTTTGGGGGCACCCATAACTCAAAAAAACCTAAAATGATATGGTTGTTGCCCAAAACCCACATAATTAAGATCGGTCACTGATGAGCTGTGAGTCAGAGTCTGAGCTAAAACGCAAAGATGATTTATAAGACTTTCCTAGTAATCAACAATGACTCAAGCTCAACTGTAATCCTTATAAACCCTTTCTAAGGCATTATTCTTTGGGCACAAAAGGAATGCACACGAATCTAAACTATCAGAGCCACTCAGCATACACTAAAATAAAATAAGAAGATTAAAAAATTCTATCATCCCAGTTTTTAAAAAATCCATCAGCTGAAACTGAATTCAGAAAGCAACTATCTTCTGTTTTTGAAGGCAACTTACACAATTACCTCTGATATCTCCTTCCTCTAAAACATATTAAATGCAAACGTATTTACATATTTACAAGTCTTTCAGTTAGGAAAGACCCCTAACTTCAGACACTTCCATGGTTAACTTGCTCTAAATGCAAAAATACAACGTGGCCAAGAAAATACATCTTGACACGGAGTAAACTTCCACTATAGTTGAATGCAACTTTGAGATTCTCCCCACCATTTCGTCCTTCTCTGTGATCTCCTATTTAAGAACTACTGTCTCTCTAGTATGAGCAAAGTGTAATTCGCTTGGAGGGAATAATGATGCCTTTCTAAAGTTGCTCTTTCTAATAAAGAACATTCAGCTGATAGCAGTGCAAAAGGCTGCGGAAGTTGGGAGGTGTTCTAGAGGCTGGCCAGGAGGGCTGTGATAGGCAGATGAGCAAGACAGCCATGCCTAAGGAAGAGTTCCATCAAAAGCCTTATGGCTGGATGAAGCACCAAAAGTTTAGGAAAGAGAGGGTACACTTGGGTGGCTTGAGTAGGCTGCATGATGGGAGGGCAGAGCAGAGGAAATGGGAAAGTTTGAGGTATGAGGAGTCTGCAGAGGTCCTGCCTGCAGGGTCCTCAATCTCACAAAAACAAGTAGTACTGGGATGCTTTCTCTAAAGACAGCAAATGCAGGACAGAAGACAAACTAAAGAAGTACCTTTCAAAATAGAGAAATGGGGAGCACCTGAGTGGCTCAGTTGGTTAGGCATCCGACCTCAACTCAGGTCATCATCTCATGGTCATGGGTTCGAGTCCTGCACTGGGCTCTCTGCTGTCAGCACAGAGCCTGCTTTGGATCTTCTGTCCCCCCTTCTCTGCCCCTCCTCTACTCATTCTCTCTCTCTCTCGCTCTCTTTCTCAAAAATAAAATAGACACTCAAAATACAGAAATGAGTTATGTTGCTCTCTCTCTTGTCAATAAAGACCTAATACGCGGAGCTCCTGGGTGGCTCAGTTGTTTGGGCGTCCGACTTCAACTCAGGTCATGATCTCGTGGTTTGTGGGTTTGAACCCCGCATCAGGCTCTGTGCTGACGGTTCAGAGCCTGGAGTCTGCTTCGGGTTGTATGTCTCCCTCTCTCTCTGCCCCTCCCCTGCTTATGCTCTGTCTGTCTGTCTGTCTCTCTCTCAAAAATAAATAAACATTACAAAAATTAAAAAAAAAAAATAAGAGACCTAATATGCTATCATAGTTTTTTCAAATTTGACTTAGAACAGAAGGGAAAACCTTAGAAGCTTTTGATGTATTAAAAAAGGTATGAAGGGGAAAAAAAATCATATCCTATCTTTTCTCTGGTTGTAAAGCTAACTGTTGGAAGTTTTCATACCTTTGTGGTGTACCATCAGTGGTACTCACTAGAATCTCACAGGAAGCTTTAAAGAGTTCACCTCAAGCTTCACCCCCTCAGAGGTTCTCATTTAAGAGAGCAGCTAGGGCCTCAGTATTTTAAAAGACATCCCAAGTATTTTTTTTTTTATTTTTTTTTAACGTTTATTTATTTTTGAGACAGAGAGAGACAAAGCATGAACAGGGGGGAGAGTCAGAGAGAGGGAGACACAGAATCTGAAACAGGCTCCAGGCTCTGAGCTGTCAGCACAGAGCCCGACACGGGGCTCGAACTCATGGACCGCGAGATCATGACCTGGGCCGAAGTCGGCCGCTTAACCGACTGAGCCACCCAGGCACCCCCCAAGTATTTTTAAAGTGACCAGAGTTGAGACTCACTGTGCTAAATTAATATTCTAAGAGACAAATAAATACTTAGGGTTTTAAATGCAGGGGTCAACTGAGGCACATTCTATTCATAATTACAGGTGAAAGAGAATTTAGAGTGGTGGCTTTATAGAGGAAGTTTTCATTATGAGAGGAAAATTGGCAACAGGAGAAGGCCAATCCACTTTTTCAGGAAAATAGTGAAAAATATCATGTTGGTTTATTGTAAATAAATTCATTAAAAATTGTACCAGAAGTTTAAGCTATTATTGTGGCTATGAACTGGAGCAAAGATTGAAACAAGGGTTGATTTTTCCGGACAAAATTTGTCTTTTCTGACAAAATTAGACAACAGTTCTGCCTGAATTAGAACTGGCTAGAATTGCAAAGAATTCTCAAAAATGTCATTAATTTTCCCAAGAATGTCTTTATTATATTAAAAAAATTATTTTAGAGAGCCTGTGTGAGTGGGGGAGGGGGCTAGAGGGAGGGAGGGGAGAGAGAGGGGAGAGAGAGAGAGAGAGAGACACACAGAGAGAGAGAGAGAGAGAGAGAGAGACAGGGAGAGAGAATCTCAAGCACACTCCTCGCATGGCACAGTCCCCAATGTGGGGCTGGATTCCATGATGCTGGGATCGTGACCTGAGCCAAAATCAAGAGTTGGATGCTCAAGTGACTGAGCCATCCAGGCGCACCCCGCACCCCCTACAAGAGTTTCTTTTACTCCTTGATTCCAAAATAATTCTCATATGAAACAACTAACTTATGTCCTCATCCATTTTTGTTCTCTCATTTTAAACTGTTCATTGGTATAACTCTGATGGGTCCTCATTTATCAGTGTATTTACATGTGACTCATGCCATTTTTCAACATTAATTTCTTTGGACTAAAGAATACTGGCAGGGGCACCCAGCTGGCTCTGTCAGTACAGCATGCAACTCTTGATCATGGGATTGTAAGTTTGAATCCCACATTGGGTGTAATTACTTAAAAAAATAAATAAAACCGTTACCAATAAACAAATAAATAATATTTGCAATCAACGTACTTTGTTGTATGTGCACTATTTTAGCTTCGTAGTTTTTTCATTAAATTGTTGTGTCTTACAATCACTCCAAAACTGATTAAAAGAGACATTAACTTGATGTGGTTTTAGAACGTTACTTTTTTAACTAGTTGTTTCTTCAGTGAACATTTTCCTCTTATGACAGCTCACCTTGTAACTGAACTGGAGGACTCAGATGTTGAAGGCTTACCATACCACTTATTCAAGAACATCAAGGTAATGAACAACCATAATTCCCTAGACTACAATGTCCCAGAAAATGAAAGCCAGGTTTATATATCTTTTTTTCCTTTAATGAACAAAGATACCTTAATACGAAGAAATAAACTTTGTAAATAGTAGTTTCCATGTTTCACATTTCTTTAAGCAACATATAAAATACATGGAAATTAAAAATTTTTCAAATGTAGGGCGCCTGGGTGTCTCAGTCAGTTGAGCGTCCAACTTAGGTTCAGGTCATGATCTCACTGCTCCTGAGTTCGAGCCCCACATCAGGCTCTGTGCTGACAGCTGGGATCCTGGAGCCTGCTTCGGATTCTGTGTCTCCCTCTCTCTCTGCCCCTCCCATACTTGTGCTCAATCTCTCTCAAAAATAAACAAACACTAAAATAATTTTTTTAATTAAAAAAATTTTTTTTCAATTGTACCTCAACTGTTAAAGTATTTTGAAAGACAGACACAGTCCCTTGGAATTTAAAATAAGGGAGCGAATCCAAGAAACTTAAAATATGAACATAACCAATAATTAATATTTGCAGCATTTAAATATGGAAAATCACTTTTAATTTAAGAGGTAAAGGAAATTATCTATAATTTGGTTTGCTCATCACATGCTTGGTAATATTGAATATTCAAAGGCTGAGAAAAAAGTCAATATAGGAAGGGAAACGCTTTCATTTTTATTTAAAAATTTTTTAAATTTTTTTAACGTTTATTTATTTTTGAGACACACAGACAAAGCGTGAGCAGGGGAGAGGCAGAGAGAGAAGGATGCCTTTAAAATTCTTTTTTTAATATTTGTTTTTGAGAGAGAGAGAGAGAGAGAGCAGAAGCAGGGGAGGGGCAGAGAGAGGGAGACACAGAATCCAAAGCAGGCTCCAGGCTCTGAGCCGTCAGCACACAGCCCAACATGGGGCTTGAATCCATGAACCCAAGATCATGACCTGAACTGAAGTCAGACACTTAACCAACTGAGCCACCCAGGCGCCCCTCATCTTTATTTTTTAAATAAAAAATGGTATCAGGGGAAAAATTAGGAAGAATGTTTCCCAAATTCAATTTTTCCCTCCCTTAAAGAACTTGACAGTTTTATTTCAGGCAAAAAAGCCTACGATACTTCTTCTTTTCACAATATTCTACAAATAAGACACAAATAGAATTGTTTGAATATGGTGGTCATTATTCCAAGGTGCCACTCTGAATGCATTATTTTAGTCAAAAACGTAACACATGTCTACAAATTGAGAACTTAACTACAAGGGAGACAAAGCAAAATTATTATTATTATTCTCATTTTTTTTTTTTTTTTACAAATGGAGGGTATGTGCACATTATGTAAAAGTCCCAAGGACTTTCCAATTATTTGCTAAAACAGAACATATTCTTATGTGTCCATGCTTTCGATTTCCGCACACTCTACGCACATGCAAACACACATACACACACACCAGCACATGCTACTGTTATCTTTGCAGTCTGGCCTCGAGCACAGAAGCCTGTCAAGACACAAAAAAGAAATCATTCCCTAAAGCACTCCTACAACCAGTCAAAGAAAGCAGAGCTGGTAAACAGATGTTCTTCGCGGTAAGGATGCCATGATTGCCACTTTATCCCAGAAAGCTTTAGAAAGCATTTCTCACACAGACCTTCCAGAAAGCTGTAATATATTATGGATGACAAAGAATTCGTAGTCTACCTTTTCAAATAATTTGTGGGTAAAATGAAGAAAGGTAAATAACACTGGCTTCTTGAAGGTTCTATTGAAGTACATTTTTTATTTTTTGCTCTAGCTGCATTAAAACGTTATCTCTAATCTAATGATAAAAATTAGCTTGCTCACATCTGGGCATCATTCCTGGAAAGCTTGCCTCAAAACTCTGTTCTAATTATTTGGTAATATAGTTAATGTAATTGAAAAAAAAAAAACCTATACAATCCATTGATAAGTGCTTTCATTATATCAATAATTATATTTGTATCATTAGTTTTGCTTACAACCCCACAGTTCAAATATCTCAGTAGTCAATAACATGGCTATTAAAAGGTTTTAAAATTGACTTCTTGGCTTTATACTCCTCTGGACTGGACAGGTCAGAGGGCTTGCAAATAGATTATATCAACCCTACTTTCATTTACCTAAATTGGAGTAAGTTATTAGGAAGGAATGTGAGAGTCCTATTATTAAATGACAAGGAAGAAGATGTGTATTTAAGTGGCTACTGATTTAGCTGTCTAGATCATCTCTAATAATTGTACAGTTCTACAATGAATTAGTCTATAAATCCATGCTTTACAGAAGACAGGATATAGTTGAACTTATTAGTCAAACCGACTTCTACTTTAGTGGAGAGAAAAGAGGAAGTTCCGTTTCAGTTTTGGAAAAATCATCAGCTATTTGAGACAGGTTCTATTCCCTCCTCTCTAAAGCTGGAATCCTACTTTTAACCTCACTTAGTGATGTTAATGTACTTAGAAAATATAAAGCCGTACAGACCTAATCATGGGATAAATGAAATGTATTTTTGAGTTAAAAAAAAAAATGTCTCTGGGAGAATGAATGCTAAAGAACTACAAAAAATGCTACTGGCCAAACCATACATCGTAATTTTGTTGGGTATCCAAAAGTCGCGGGAGCAGGATTTTCTTGAATCTCTAGCACTTCCAGAAAGGTCTGGATAGATTCCAGGAAGAAAATCATTAGGAGGCAAGCTTTCCTGGAGGGCAGGGCCAGATCATATTCATCTCTGTGTCTCCCATATCACCTATTAGGATATTTTGTACCCAAGAGAAACTTAGCACGTCTGTTGGACCGCACATATTCCTAAAATGTCCTGTTATCAGACAGAATTTAAGGCAATGACAGCTCTGTCTTTTCTCTGTGTTCCCTATCACCTGCACTCATCTTATTATCATTATAAAACTAGGCCAAAAATCCTGACTCCAGGTATTGAGCAATGTTAAAATCCACGAGGGTAAGATAGGGTCATACTATAATATAAATGGAGGATGGGAAGAACAATGGACAGAGATCGGCAAGGATCTGTCAGGGACACAATGTGTGACACTGGGTGGGTCAACTCTTCTCCAAGTCTCAGCAAATAAAGGCGCCAAATCCAGTCCTAGGGCTTCCCTGGACTCTTCGGGACTTTGCTCTATCTCGTCTATCTTGGGAAGCAGGTATGGAGAAAGAACAAAAACAAAACAAACCTAGTACGCTTAATCACTGTATCCTCCTTTGTTTCAAAGTGAGAAACGTTAGGTTCTTTGAAAGACGTAAACAGGCGTCATAATTAAGAAACACTTGAGGGCACTCTAATCAGCCAACAACAATGAATTTGATAACAACACTTCGGGAAAGAGAAATTATCACAGCCCTTTCGTGGATGATACCAGTGAATTCTAGCATCTGCCCAGGGCCAGCTTGGTCATTCCTGTTACACAAAATTTCAGTGGTGTTCAGCTCACAGCCTGAAGAGGCTGCACTGTTCACCTTGCCAGGACACATGTCCATAATTTTCAAGACTAAAACACATTTGGTCGAATGTGTATCTTTGCTATTTACTAAGCTTAGAGGATTTTAGCCCATTCATTTTTGGGGCCTCATAGCTAAGCTGAGGATTTTGTGTTCCATCTTTATGATGAAGGGCAGATTTCCTATTAAAGGCAATTCTTTTAATTCAAAAGACTGAGTGTAGTAAGGGGGCTTAAAAATAGTTGCAGTTGGTTACATTTAGGGGACTAAAAAGATGAGTACGAAACAAGAAAAGTTTGGAAAGTACAGAATGAAAAGGTTAAGCTCTTAGTGGATAAATTATTATTTGCTCTCAAGTCCAAACTTCAGTGGTTAGTTCAGCAGCTACAAAATAAGTGTTCTTGTCCTTTTTTGCCTTCCAGGGAAGCGCCACCTAACTGCCTTTTCCTTACTGATGCATTTTTAGTGATGGTTTACATAAGAAATGTTGGTATTTTCCTATTGTCTTCTGACTTCATGCATCATCGGGGCTTTCTCTCCTTCCCTGACAGCTCGAAGCTTTCTCTCATCCAAAGCCATTGTTTGCTGGACATGAAAAATAGGCTCTAGTAAAACAAATTACATCAAATGAAGGCGAAAACTTCAATCTCATTTATGGAATAATTAATTATAAAACCATTAAGTGGAACTGTCATACTTCAAGCCACGCTTCCTCATTTAAAACTCTCAACAATTTATTTGTAGCTGTATTTGTGATCTTTAATATCCTGACTCTTTACCTTATTGTGGCAAGGGTCTCTAAATGATTGGCTCATTTAGCCAATAATTATTCACAGACCGCAAATTAGGTGCCAGACATTGATCTGTGCTCTGGCCTTATGGTACTGAATGTAATGCAACTTACCTGCTCCCCTGTGCCTTACATTTTGATGGGGGAGAAAGTAAATATATAACTTTAGGGTGAGGAGGGGGCTACAAAGAAGAGCAAAGGAACCTATGGGAGATGGTCATCAGAGGTGTGCTACTTCTCAACAGAGTGGCTATAGAAGGCTTGGTAAGACCACACAGGGGTGGAGGTGTCTGAAAAGAAAAGACCAAACAAATCCATCTTGGCCTTAGATGTTAGCCATGTTCTCTACTCCAGCTTTGCCATCAAAGAGTGGACACTTGGATCGCTAACTGTGGTTTTTCATTTGGAGAACCACAAAACGATGGTTCTCATCCTGGAGTGATGTGTGCCCCTACGGGATACAGGGCAATGTCTAAACGTTTCTGATCTTCACAACTGGGAGGAAGGTGCTACTGGCATCCAGTGGGCAGAGGCCAGAGATGCTGCAGAACATACTACAATGCAGGGGGACAGCCCCACAACAACAAATGATCTGGCCCCAAATGTCAGGAGACCCGAGGTTGAGAGAGAAACTTTGTCTTCAAGGATGAGGCATGCTCGACCTCTCCCACACCCTCACTCCCTACTCAGGAGAAAACAAACAGCATAATATCCACTAAGAATATCCACACATGGGGGGGCGCCTGGGTGGCTCAGTCGGTGAAGCGTCCGGCTTCGGCTCAGCTCATGATCTCACCGTTTGTGAGTTCAAGCCGCACACTGGGCTCTGTGCTGACACCCCAGAGCCTGGAGCCTGCTTCAGGTTCTGTGTCTCCCTCTCTCTCTGCCCCTCCCCAACTCACAGTCTGTCTCTTTCTCTCTCAAAAATAAATACATGTTTAAAAAAAAAAGAGTATCCAAACAGAGGGGTGCCTCGGTAGCTGAGGTGGTTAAGCATCTGACTTTTGATTTTGACTTGGGTCATGATCTCACAGTTTGTGAGATCCAGCCCTGTGTCAGGCTCTGTGCTGACAGCATGGAGCCTGCTTGAGATTTTCTCCCTGCTTCTCTCTCTGCCCCTCCTCAACTCTGAGTGTGCTCTCTCTCTCTCTCTCACTCTTTCTCTCAAATATTAAAGAAAAAAGAATAGGGGTGTCTGGGTGGCTCAGTCGGTTACGCATCTGACTCTTGATTTTAGCTCAAGTCATGATCTCATGGTTTGTGAGTTCAAGCCCCATGTCAGGCTCCATGCTGACAGTGGGATGCCTACTTGGGATTCTCTCTCTCCCTCTCTGTCTGCCCCTCCCTCACTCTCTGTCTCTCAAATAAATTCAAAAAATTAATAAAAAAAGACTATCCACACAGGGGCACATGGGTGGCTCAGTTGGTTGAGCACCCAACTTCAGCTCAGGTCATGATCTCACAATTCGTGGGTTCTAGCCCTGCGTCGGGCTCTGTGCTGACAGCTCAGAGCCTGGAGCCTGCTTCAGATTCTGTGTCTCCCTCTCTCTCTGCCCCTCTCCTGCTCATGCTCTGTCTCTCTCTGTCTCAAAAATAAATAAAAACATTAAAAAAAAAAAGAATATCCACACAGAGAGTGATGAACGACTAAATTCCACTCCTGAAACCAACATTACACTATATGTTAACTAGAATTTCAATAAAAATTTGAAGAAAAAAAAAGAATATCCACACAGAACTTATTTACAAAACAATCTTAGTGATAGATTAAAGCAAGATATAACTGGGGTGACTGGATGGTTCCATCCATTGACCATCCAACTCTTGATTTTGCTCAGGTCCTGATCCCAGGGTTGTGGGTCATAGAACTGAGTCCTGTGTTGGGCTCCATACTGAGCATGGAGCCTTCTTGAGATTCTCTCTCTCTCTCTCTCTCTCTCTCTCTCTCTTCCCCTCTCCCCTGCCATGCTCTCTCTCTCTCTCTCTCTCTCTCTCTCTCTGCCCCTCTCCCCTGCACATGCTCTCTCTCTAAAATAAAAAATAAATAAAATAAAATAAAAATAAAGCAAAATATAATTACTAACATTTCATTACTTCAGATAAAATAACTGCTTACATATAAAAGCCAGACTCTTTTTCTTTCAAATATCCTGTAACTACACTTTGCAGTAATTTCAATAGTCCCCAGTTCAAATTACTGAATTTTTAAAAAATGTGTTCCTCCCCTAATGGGATGTTTCTAGTGGAGCGAGAGATCTGACAGCACTGATTGCAAGGAGGGTGGGGAGATGAAGAAAAACATGAGAAAATGACTTGTCCAGCAGGAGTTCAGTTCCCTAAGCAAATACGTGGCTCTTCACAACAAAGAAGCAAGCAGAAAATGGTGCTTGACTGACTTAGTTTGACAGCCAAGCGCCTAAGTCGGTTTCCACATTAAAGATTCAGTTTTTACTGTTTCATTGGCAAAACTGGGTGGTACGAAAAGCTTCTATAATTTTAACTCATGAACATATTTGCTAACACTATTTTAAGATGCCATCTGCCATGGCATCTCTTAGCGTTCAAGTGTAACCACAAGTTTGAGAGGGAGGGAGAGAAGATATTCTGTTGCTTACTTGAGGCAAATATGGAGACAGTTTCACACATCCACTGCAATAATCACTTAGGAACCATCTCTAAGAACAACATATATATCTTAAACACTCTGCCGCTGGAAAAAGAGCAAGGCCTGCCGTCATATGGTTGCCATGAAAACAAGTGACAGAATAAGGAAGCTAAGGCCGCGGAATGCACATATGCACTGGTGAGGGAACAAGAGAGTTGGGAGGATATATGGCTGAGCTTTGAAGCCGGGATTGAGTCCACTTACCTGAACAATAATTATGGGCGAGTTCCAGGACTTCTTTATAAGCCTTGCTGCTTCCTCTGTAAATTGGGGATCATGGTCATCAGAGTGTCCCCAAGGACTATCATGAGGCTTAAAAGAGACACCATCTGAGAACAGGTGCACTTGACCGGGCCCGCCATACACTTCAAAATGACTGACAGCTACAAGTGGATTGAAATGAACCTGCCTTTTCTTTAGCATCCAAATCCATATCCAACTATCTGAATCATAGTAAAGAGATGCCAGATCTTAGCTTGCTGGAGGCCTTCGAAGCCTGCCACAGTGTCATCCCCGTGGGCACTACATAAGGACCTAGGCACTGGGGAGCAGTGGATCCTATAGCGGGGAGAGCAGGGCAGTGCTGGTTCCACCCCCTAAATCGTCCAGCTTAGTCTTCTCTACCCTTTGACCTAAGTACTTGGGCAACAGACAATAGTGGATCAACCATGAAGGAGAAGAGTAGACGAGGAGGAAAGGAAAAAAATCAAATAATGGTAACTTTGGGTATATTAGTATCGATGCTGGTAATCGACAGCCAGATCAGTGTGAGAATACGCAGCTAAAATCCCAAACATCCCACACATCTCCAACCACAGAAGGGAGGAGTTCAGTTCCACTCTCCACGAGGCAGAGGTGGCTTGGAGGCAGAAAACTTATTTTATTTAAGTTTGCTAGAGAAAACCGTGTTCAAGTTTCATCTTACACTCCTTTAACCCTTGATTCTATGACACAATCGAGAAGTGAATTTATGAGAGACAGAGGACTCTGGTAATTCAAGACGGGGTACTGTTTACGGAAGCGCTGTCTACTCCCACCACACCACCACATATCTCCTTCTATTCAGCATTTCCAAGATAGTAGGGGTGGGTTTCAAATGGTGGAGGCTGCCCAAAGATTACGGTTTCCTCCAGAACCCCAAGAGACAAAGGCTGTTACTGCTCTTCTGAAGAGTTCCTGAAGGCATCAAAGTTCTAACGTGATAAGAGGCGTAGACGATCCTACTGGTTTCCAAACAACAGCACAATATAAGCTGGAGGATCAGTGCAGTTGTCTGAGTACAGAGTTTAAACAGAGTTCGTTTAAAATCTGGGATTGGGTTAATTTCCAAAAGATTAAATCCGAGTCTTTAAATGGGTTGCCTTTTAACATTGTAAACAGCTGAAAGGCTTACCAAACTGGGAAACGCATTGTTCCTTTTATAGAAAAAGTACCACAAAACCAAACAAAACGAACACTGCTTTGAAGAATGTCAGCTTTTATACTTGAGAGGTTGCACTTGTGATTTTTATGCATTAGCTAGAAAATACCAATGACTAAAAAAGCCGACTCATTTAACTGACCACAGTGTGTTACCCCCGACGACTGAAAACAACTGAAGTTTTAAAATCTTCGCCAAGGCCAGGGAATTGCGACTGCTCAACCTGTAAGCTCTGTATACTTCTCTTTCAATGCTTTAAAAATGCACCGTGTCAGTTTTAAGAGAGACAAGGTGCTGATTATCCTCAATGGTTAGCCAAGACATAAAGTCGAAATTTCTGGCACTACAGATTGTGACTTTAAATATGTCCTTCCTTATGGTGAAGCAGGCTCCTGGGGTTGAAAGGAAGGGAGGGGTGGCGGGCCAAAAATGCATTAAAAAGCATTTTTCTTCCGTCTTAGACCGTGATCGCTTGATTCAATTTATGAATGCCTAATCTCTGTTTAAGCTTAAATTCTAAGGTACTAAAGCTAATTTATGAAAGCTCTCATGTAAGCAGCCTGAAAAGCAGCTTAATAAACAGGTATTACTTCACCATTAGCAAGTGCCTAATAAATGTGTCTAGACACAGGTGACGAGGCAATAAAATTTCCTTCAAGATTTCCACGGCATTGTAAGATCACGTGCTACTTATACTGACATACAAGTGTGCATATATTTTAACAGGAGGGGTCAGCGAAATTATGTTTGTAGGACAAAGTAACAGTAAACATTGGCGCTCACATGCACGACTGACGTAGATGAATACTTGAAGGGCAGATCACCCAATGTTCCAAGCTCAAGACTGCTGTAAATATTCTGAAAACCATTCTTCTGCTCTGAAGTGTCAACCACCCTCGCTGGTCTGTTGCCCATGTTTTTTGATGAAGGAAGCTACCCAAGCGAGGGAAGGGAGAGGTCTGTGTGCGAAGAAATCGGCATGATTCTTCACTCCTTCAACTCATCCCCATTCACATCCTCCAACAGTTAACTGTTACCAGGTAACTTGGCGCCAATGAGGGGGAACCATGATGGTTCCCTGTATTCACATATAGAAGGGAACAGTGCTGCAGGGTACCATTTACGCTTGGGCCTTCAGTATTTCAAATAACTCAATTGGATCTCGACCCCGCCTCATCCATCACAGCTTGGAGAAGCACAGCGGAATTCCCATGTTCTCCACTGAACAACCAACATGAAACCCAACACATGGAAAAAATACCTCAGGTGCAGCGGGGAAAAGAATCTTCCTGCAGTTTCCAATTCTAAGTAGGCTTCATACAGTGTCCGTTTCTGAACTGCCTGTAAGGGCAATTTATGAGCTCCTGATG
Source organism: Panthera leo (assembly GCF_018350215.1). NCBI lineage: Eukaryota > Metazoa > Chordata > Mammalia > Carnivora > Felidae > Panthera > Panthera leo. The sequence goes on along the minus strand of NC_056679.1, from coordinate 100,530,047 downwards.
ACTATACCATATTGTGCTCCCAAGAAGAAAAAGGTAATCGTAGTTTGGCTCCTTGTTGGCATTCCATTTTTTATAGATTATTATATAGTCTTCAAGCTGGGTTGAGTCTGAAATTAATATAATTAACCTCCTGCTCGGCTACACACATCTATTTTCCACTCCCATTCATCTTTTCTCTCTGCCCCTGAAGGCAGACTTGGAAAGGAAAAAAACCGATGTTCGGGGGTCTAACATTCGTTGCTGGTTCCCAGACTTCTGTTCTAGAAGCCAGTATCAGTCGAATGTGAAAACAACTTGAGAAATCACAAGAGACCCTTTACAGCCAGCCGGTTTGCTTTCCACAAAGAGCACTTACACTTTCTGTTCAAAATGTTATAAAAACATATCAAGGATATCAGACAGACAAATGGTCAGATAAAAACAGGCTACGAAGGCTTGAAACAAGACAGGAAATCTCATACTGAGGTTAAGTGGGAAGGAGGAGATGTAGTATCCAATTTTGGACCAATCAATAATAAAAGACAACATCCCAAATAAAACAGGATTCCACACCTTCCTTCTTTTAAAAAAAAAATGTTTTTTAATGTTTATCCATTTTTGAGAGACAGAGACACAGAATATGAGCAGGGGAGAGGCAGAGAGAGAGGGAGACAGAGAATCCGAAGCAGGCTCCAGGCTCCGAGCTGTCAGCATGGAGCCCAACATGGGGCTTGAACTCATGAAATGTGAGATCATGACCTGAGCCAAAGTTGGACGGTCAACCAACTGAACCACCCAGGGGCCCCTGCACCCCTTCCTTATTTGGCTAAAAAGTAATACACATGGCTTTAACTAGAAAACTGGAGAGATGTTGGTTTGAAGGGTTTTTTGGTGGTTTTTTTTGTTTTTGTTTTTGGTTTTGGTTTTTTTGGAACACTTGAAGAAAATTTAAGGAAAACTATCCAAAACTGGTTTTCATTCTCTGTTGAAGTTTCTATTAAGGTAATTATTTTCCTTGTATTGGCATCCCATGTATGTAAAATGGAAGACAACCCAGGACTCCAGTTTCCATGACTTAGATGAGAAAGTGAACACAGGAGGCCTCTGGGCCACATGTATTCCACATAGGGGATTGATCTGGCCCACTTGGTCCTCTAAAAATAAGGAATTTTACAAAACCATCATATTTTTGTCTTCTCTTAAAAATCAGACATGGAGAAACTGTGACTAACTTTCCCAAATGATCACAAACCCTGCTGCCTCCTTCAACCCATACCTACACCATTCAATTTGTCGGTTTCCACCACGATACCCAAGTCCCCCTTCTGGTATCCAAGTAACTTCCTGTCTCTGTACTCCCATGACTTTTGTACTCCTGCCCTTGAAGAAGAGGTGCGTGTGAGTTCTGCTATAAACTCTTATGCTTAGCCCATAAAGAAGTTTTAGGAAATGAGCCTTCCCTTGAAGCCTTGGGCCAACAGACTTGAATGACACACAAAACCTCATTTAAATACTATAGGGATCTAAAATAATGTTGTAACTCGAAAGTCTTTATTGAATCATGTACATTATATATGAGTTTTGAAATATTTTATTAGTACTTCATTTCTGACTTCACTGTAGGGGGAAAAAAGAGAATTCAAAGACATCTTTAATTTGGTTCATATTCATAAACCTTTACAAATTGCCAGTGTCACCAGAAGTTAATAATATGCATACATAGATATGAAATAGTCTTACTCCAGTTCTGTGACCATCTTAATAGCCAGAATAGTAAAAAAATAATAATAAATCCTTAGCTGGTCTTGAGTGCAGCACTAGTAGTGATAATCCAGTTTAGATTAATACAAATAAATTGTGAATGTGTATTTTTAAGCTGACTTGTGATTGTTAATGAACACACATGCAGGTATGTGTGCTCATGATATATTCAAATCCCTCTATGTGTATACAAAAATGTCCTCTTTTCTGTATTTCAAAAAGCAAACATATTGTCACCTGTTTTTAATACTAAGATCCCATATAACTTACAATGCAGAGTTATACAGTATATACACGGAATGCTGCATCAATCATGCAAAAATATGTGCTCCATCCAGCTGTTCCTGAAACCTCCATTAAAGATCCGAGCTGAAACCAAAGACACATGAATAAAGTAATAATTGCTAGAGAAAAGACATAAAATGCTTCACATTGAGATTATCTGTCATTTACTTCGTTACATCAAAGAAGATATGTGACTAAAAATACTATACTGATGGGGCACCTAGGTGGCTCAGTCGGTTGAGCCCCCCATTCGTGGTTTCAGCAGGTCACGATCTCACGGCTCGTGACTTAGAGCCCTGTCTGGCTCTGTGCTGACAACACGGAGCCTGCTTGGGAGTGTCTGTCTCCCTCTCTCCCTCTGCCCGTTCTCTGCTCACATGCATTCTCTCTCCCTCTCTCTCTCAAAATAAACATTTAAAATTAAAAAAAATACATATATTTAAAAAGTAAATAAAGATGGCATGATGGCTCTCATTCTGATTTTTTACTGTAGAAGGTGAAAAATTGTAGGCAAATCTGACAGACATCTTAAAGTCCTCTTGGACCGTCTGACACAAGCAGTGCCCTATTAAACTAAGCAAACGAACAAGAGAACCTTGGCGGCTTTAATTGTGCTGTGAAACAAACTGAAGGAAGCCGATTGTCACAGGGCAATGCGGGTGTTGCATCATTTGTAACCTGATTCAACTATGGGGAGCAGTCAACCATATCCTCGCAGAATACGTAAAAAGTACTGTGAGAGAATACAGTTCAGGCATTCTAACCCAAGGAGAAACCCACAGGAAGTTATTCTAATTTAAATGAGGTTTAAATTCATTCCCACAGTCACATACTTCAAGTCTATATGCTTCCATTTTTCCTAGTGGCAACTCTAATGATTTCTTTCTACCAGTTCCAAAATTTCATCATCAATAAAATGATTATAATGTAGAGTCATTTAAAGGTTGGTTTGTTTCTGTACTTACCGCGCGCACACACACACACACACACACACACAGTTTTTTTTTCCCCCCATGTTAATTCCACTGAAGGGGAAATCAAGTATGGGCTCTAGAATCAGTACACCCAGCTTCCCCTCTGACTCCTACATTTTAGCATCAGAAATTTCCTTTACCTGCTATCTCACCTACTAAGTGGGGCAGAAGGACAAGGCAGAAGCCTAGAAGTGACCCTTTTCACAGGATGCTGGGCCACTGCCATCAGCTCTAAAGTCTTGATAGGTGGGGATAAACACACTTGCTTTTTATCTGCAGAAGTTGTGGCAAGGGTCGAAGGCGATAAACACTCAGTTTAAATATCAAATTTCTGCGGTGAGGGAGAACAAAACTCTAGATAAGGAAACCTCATTAAAACGAAGGTAGAAAGTTGTCTGGTGAAGCAGAAAATCTTTGGCTAAGGTTCAAAGATTAGAACTAACCACGGAGCACAGGACCAAGAAAAGGGCTTTGATTTGGGCAGATTTGATTTAGAGTCATGACTACACCACTAATTAGCTGTATGATCTTGGAGCAGTCACCTGACCTCTGTGAGTCTGTTTACATAGCAGTAGAATCCGGACTACATTCCCTTCCTTCCAGGAGAGTTACACAGATTAAATACGTTAAGTTCCCGATACAGCGCATAACTCAAATTGGCTCTATCTATATTACACATGTTCTCTCGTGCACACACACACACACACACACACACATATTCTCTTGGTCACCCATATGTAATTAAAGATAGGGCCTCTTCCCCTTTTCTTTGCAAAAAAAAAAGACTTATTCGAATAACAAGAATTACTCTTAGCTTTCTCTGTAAAATGAAAACGTGGTCACACAAGATATAATGGAAATGTCAAGAAGAAATTGTAGATATTACTCTTTTTATTATTTCCAGTGTGTTCCTAAAACTTCAAAATATTTTAGCATTTAGTAATTGTTTAGTAATAACAGTAACAGTTTAGTAGTAGATGGCACGAGTGTGTTCCCCTTGCTCCCCTTGCAAGACTGGATGATTTCCTTCCTCAGCTGCTGGCAGCGCTCAGCTGTCACCTTTCTCTGGGAACTGCCCCCTGGCTGGCGGGAGCCACCTTCTAGGCACAGCCTGCATCCAATAACTGGGTGGCACGGAGTTACAGAGGCCAGGCCTCCTTGTCCCAACTCTCTAACACTGCTGAGAGGCCCTCCTGGCTTCAGAGCTCTCCACCGGCTGGATGAGGCCTTTGGTGAGACCGCATCAGGGCACAGCTATTTCTGCCCACTTCTGCTTCCTTCCCTTCTTTCCACACGGGCTGATCTCAAAAGAACTCTCTAATAAACTGCCTGCACAGACTCAGTTTCCAGGGGATCTGAAGTGCAACAGGCTAGTCCAGAGAAACCACATGCCAAAACTCAGTGTCCTTTATTTCTGTATCTTTAACTTTTTTAATGTCTATTTTTGAGACAGAGAGACAGACAGAAGAGCATGAGTAGGGAAAGGGAAGAGATAGGGAGACACAGAATCTGAAGCAGGCTCTGCTCTCTGAGCTGTCACCACAGAGCCCGACGTGGGGCTTGAACCCACGAACTCTTGAGATCATGACCTGAGCTGAAGTTGGGTGCTCAACCAACTGAGCCACCCAGACACACATTCCCTTTTTTTTTCAATTATTTTAATGAGAGAGAGAGAGAGAGAGACAGAGAGAGACAGAGAGAGAGAGAAGAGGAGGGGAAGAGAGAGGCAGACACAGAATCCAAAAGTGTGCTTTAAAGGTTTCTGAGATCAGGCTTCCTATGCCATCATAACTGAAACATCTTTTATTTGTCCAAACAGGTCGTGTGTCTGCTATCTCTACAGCCACAAATGGGTACTTTGGGTTGAGAAAGATAAGAGAAAGAAAGCCAAATGATCAGTTTTGCTTATTCACAAAATTAAACAGTTAATAGAACTGAACAGTTATTGAGACATCGTAAAGACAAAACCTTAGATATGGCATGTGATGAAACCTATCTTTTAGGTCCTTGGCAACTCAAACTTCTCTGGAGAGCTGTTTCCCTCACCCACACCCCCCCCCAAACATATTCCATTAACGATGAATGTTAGAACATTAGGTTTTGTTTTTATCTGATATAAAATTAAACAGTATCTTGCCTGTAAAAAAAAAAAAAAACAAGGAAATAGGAAACAGTCTTGAGAATAGGTATTTGAGTTGCCTTGAAGTGTTCCTCTCACCCTTTCAACTGTGTTAGTTGTTAATAGTGAAAGTGCTTTGTCAAATGCATGTTGAAGTACCTTCTGGCCAAACCTACCCTGATTGAATAATATCGCTGGCAATTTAATAACAGTTCTTGAAAACTGAAGGAACTAAACCCACACCTATAGGGTCAATATGCCTTTTGCCCAAGGGGACTATTTTGAAGGAATAATCCACCAATTACTGGACACTTATCCCACATCAGCGCTTTGCACATTTGAACGGTGGTGACAAGGAAATATTCCATATGCTAGTTAATCTAGGACCACCGCAAAGGTGCATATTAGCACATTTTTTAATAAGATATTTCTCTTTTTCTTAAAGTTTATTTATTTTGAAAGAGAGAGAGAAAGTGTGCAAGCCGGGAAGGGGGGAGAGAAAGAATCCCAAGCAGGTTCCATGCTGTCAATGCAGAGCCCAAAGCAGGGCTCAATCTCATGAACCACAAGATCATGACTTGAGCCAAAATCAAGACTCAGATGCTTAACCGAATAAGCCACCCAGGTGCCCCAATAAGATATTTTTCAATTACAAAAGAGAACTTTGACAAGAAAATTTTTTTCTAATATGAATCCACATTTTCCAGATAAGGCTTTGCTATTAAAAAAAAATCTTCTCTAATCCACCCTATGTTTTCTCTCCCTCAAGTTTACTACAGCTGATCCCACTGACATGAACTCGTGTGTTCTCTTTAACTCATCACCTCCCCGCTGGACCTTTCCTGAGTATGAATTACTCAGACGCTGGCCTTGAGCAAAGACCTGCCTGCCAACTCATTCATACAACAAATAGTGAAACTCTTATAAATCATCTGAATTTGTCACCCATGCCTGAAAGGGACAACAGAGTGCAGGGATCAAGAGCACGGACTCGGATCTAAGGTGCACAGGCTCAAATTCCAGCTGGGCCTCTTGTTAGCTGTGTGACTTGAGCAAGTTACTTTAATTTTCTATGCTATCTTTTAAAATCTATATAACGGAGATGTTAATCATTCCTACCTCACTGGGTTATTCTGAAGATTCAATTTGCTACCCTGTGTCAAGCACCTGGGACAGCGCCTGCACACAGTGTGTACATGTTTGCATTTATTAGTTCGCCATTCTATTGTCATTTTTCTGGAGTTCCTCTTCTTGTAACTTCTTCGGAGAACGCACGTTTTGTATGGCATCCTCTCCTGGCACTACCTGGCTCATTCTCTTGATTCACTTCTCTCCTCTTCACAAAGCTCAAGTCTTCCACACTAATCTGCTCTTTCGTGGGGCTGCCATCGCCTCTATGTCCACCATAGTATATATCCCACCCCTCACGGCTTCTGACTTCCTAACTGTCCTCCGTCTCAAAACATTTTATTCGCGGCCGAAGATAACATGTAAAATTTAATTTACTAACATGGATGGTAGATCTCAATTCAGAACCTGCAAGGTATAGAATATGCAGGACTGGAGCTGGTTTTTTAAAATGAGTTATATAGTAAGTTAGGCAGTAAGATGCCTCTGTTAAATTTGGTAGGGAGGTACCATAATAGCTTGAGTGCGTGGTAGAAAAACTAGAATGTAAGATGTCAAGTTTCAAATAAAAAACATGGACTTGAATTCTGAAGAGCCCATGGCTTTATGGTAAATGGTCTCTGTCAACAAAGAGCCTTTATTTCTACTTCACCTAATGTCATGGTCAACGATTTCAGCTCTGGCTTGAAGAGGTCCTGAGATCTTCAGGACTGTGTGTGGTGCAAAGGACTCTATCTTGCTTTTACAATAGCTACTGTGTTTTGGCTATACGAGGCAGGCGGTAGTGAAACCTAGTGGGAGTTAATAAACAGAGCAGATAGGACTCGACAAATACCTAACCAACAAATAGGTTCCATGATAATGTGACATTTTTATAGTCACATTTTTAAACCATAACAGCGCTTGAATGGTATGCATTATAGTATTTCAATTTAGTCATTTATCTAAAAATGAGTTTTATCTTGGCTCATAAATAAACAGTGACATTCCAGAAATTTGAAAAGCTCAGCTTCACCTTCTGCTGAAAAGCTCATTTTACAATTACAGAAACACATGCCCTTTTGTGCCATGTTGCTTAATCTTTGATTTATGGCTCCTATCTTTGCGCTAACCTCTTTCTGTAAACTACACAGAGTTTGTACAAGCTCAGCTATTTCATTCTTACTTTTAATCTTAATGGGTTATTTTCTCCCTACAGTGGCGATGTCTCTCTACCCAACAGGTCAGGAGAAAAGTATTCACTCTTAGTTTACCAAATGCTATTTAGTGTCTTAGTATGTTCTCAGAGTCTGAAGTGAGTAATGCATTTCCCTAAAAGCCTTGGCTGGCTCTTCCCGAAAGGTTTTTCTCTTCTGTCCCAGAGCCTTCTAGTGCTTGCTCCAACATGCCTTGCAGCAAAGCCCTTTTGGGAAATGGCGGCCCACTCTCTCTCCTTTCTGCACTTCATTTTGACCAGGTTCCCTCAGCCAGGAAGCTAGCTTACTTGGCACATCGGAATGGTTTCTCTGGGGGTGCGTGGGTGGCTTAGTTGGTTAAGCATCCAACTCCTGGTTTTGGCTCAGATCATGATCTCATGGTTCCATGAGCTCGAGCCCCACATTGGGCTTCACGCTGATGGTGCAAAGCCTCCTTGGGCTTCTCTGCCTGTCTCTCTCTCTCAAAATAAATACATAAACTTAGAAAAAAAAAGATGGCTTCTCCTCCAGTTCCATCTTTCTGCCGTTCAGTGGTGACACTCAGGTGTTGACAGAGTTGCCCTCAACTTCTCCCACAGTCTATGTACAGCTCCAGGTCTGGTCACATACCTCAGGGACGCTGGAGGAGTCTTTTACGGCAGTGTACTTAATCTGAGGGAAATCTGGGTCTTGCTCAAGGTCTACGACGATGAGAAAAGCACAGGTTCTTATGTCTTCCTTCACCTGGATCCCCACATTACACACCTGGCAGGTGTACTTCCAGGACTGTGCTCTGGGCTTGTTGCAAATGACTTGTTTCATTACAGATGCATTTTCTTCTCTGTTTTTCACTACTCCTGCTGTCATGTGGAAGGTGGCAAGAAATGTACTTTTACTCCATCATTTTTAAATAGAAAAGTCTTTGTAAAAACTTTCGTGAAAACATAAAAAGATACTGGTGATGCAATACTAAGCAAAAAAAAAAAAAAATGCAGGATACAAAATAATATAATCTGAGACGACACCTAACTATGCTATCGAATGCATGAAAGGAAGAACACGCCAGAATCTGAAATCGTTGCCTCAGAGTTGGGAGACTGATTTAACATTTTTCCATTGATTCTTCTTCACATTTCCCAAGTTGAGTTTTGCGTGTCCATGAACAAGCAACCCAACATATTCAGCAAACAATATTTACGAAAACACATTTATGTGGCTGCACAACCTTTTTAAGACTCTCCACTAAGCACAGGCTGCCATATGCACACTTACTCATTCAACAAATATTTACTGAATTTCTGTGATGGGCCAGCCACTCTGCTCACTTTGGGGAGTATAGCTGTAAACAAAGGGAAGTCTTACACAGCTCGGCTTACATTCAGGTGGGGGTGACAGACAATACAAATCAAATAAACCTAGGATATGTTAAGATGGGGTGGTAAAAGAGAAAAAAATAACAAGGTAAAGGTACAGAGAATGTCAGCAAATTGAGAGAAGAAACCAAATGTTTGGACTCTACCAATCAAGGAAACCAACGAAAGCAAAAAAGCAGACAGTTAGAAGGATGTCGCTAGGTTCACACTACAGGTGTTTATCATTCATTCGTTGTTCATCACCAGTTAGGCGGTCATTATTTAAATCAAATATTTTTTTTTAATTTCCCAGCCAAAGCTCCTTAAGGACATACTACTTTTACCTTGAAATACATACAGGCTAATTAAATCTTCAGAACATTTGGAAAACAGCGTATTTTAAGGGTTCTTCCTATCAAGATGTTTGGCTAAAGAGCTAAAGTAACAAATCGTAAAAAGTACTGCTCAATGAACATTTAAAACCAATAAACTTGAGAATTCCCACCAAATAGGAAACAACTAGGTCGACGAGGGATCATATTTAATACGTTGTGTGCATTAAATGATTGTTCACCACTAACATTTGTTCATCTCATAACTTTTCTTTCAGGAATTGTGGGGAAAAACCAAATGCACTTAGGTTGTGCACTACCAAAGTCTCTTTCAGGGGAGTTTAGTTTACAAGATTGTCATTTTTAATAAGAAACAATAGCAAAATAGCAAAATTTCTCCTATGATAACACATCTTCAAAACATCAGCAAAGCTGGTTGAAAACATATGGTGAGGCACAACTGCAGTAACTTCTCCCTTTCTCACTGTTGCTAAGGAATGAGTTTATGAAAGGAGGTAAATCCCAACCTGAGCGAGTGCTTGCCATATCCCACCATGCTACAATGGCACATGCTTTTCTATTGTCGTTTCATTGTTACATCACCCCAACAAAGACGGCACTGCCACTTGAGAGGTTAAGAACTGGACCCAGGACCTTGATGTGGGTGACAACAGCTAGTAAATGTCTGAGCAAGAATTCAAACCAGGAAGTCTGACTCCAAGGTCCATGCTTTTCAGCATTACCCTCTGCCGAGAAGCCCTATGCTTCAGATGACTTTGCTCAAAGCTTCATTTTTGAGTGAGAGAATTCTAAATATACAGCATACTCCCATAACTACCTCAACAATTTTGAACCTAATTTAATAATTTTATACATAAAGTTTTAAACATCTATTTTTAAAAGCCATCCCATATTACTCTCTTATGATGGGTCTGCTTTTGACTTGGTTTCCTCTCAGGGTGTTGCCATACAGGCTGCTTCTGCAGTTGCATCAGAGAGCTGGGGCTCTAGTCCCACCAAATAAGCTTGTCGCACTAGAGTTAGTAAGACTTAGAAGTTAAAGAAAGTCATTTCTGCAGTAAGTTCTAAGGACCATGTGCTGGACTCACCATCCATTCATCCATCCATCCACCTATCCATCCATCCATCCATCCATCCATCCATCCAATATCTCTAAGAATCACTATAACAAAGTCTCTCCACTAAATTTCTATTGCTTCTACCACTAATACAGATCTCTTTGAAATTCTCAGTTGCTAAAACAATGCCCTAAGTTGACTCCCTATAACAAATGTCTTACCCAGTCTTCACTTTTCTGTCACATTCCTTTTCCAAAACATGGCTCGATGTTGTTGTTGCCTTTTAAAGGAGACAATGTATGTAAATAAATGAACAGTTTGCCTGAGCTATAACAAGCCCTTCGTAAACACTATTATTTTTGCTACAACTATGTGCCAGACATGAAGATAAGCGCTGGGAATATGGCAGACATGAATGAGACATGGAGCCTGGCAGTGAGGACCTGTGAGTCTAGTGGAGACAAAGAAAAGTAAACCATCTATCACCACACAGTTGTGGAAACACCTCACTCCAACCTGGGTGGAGGCAGAGGTCAGGGGGAGAGAGTTCACAGAGTAAGAAGTCTGGGAACAGGAATAGGAAAATTCCTAGGAGACTAATAGACTGGAAATTGCAGGCAGCTTCAAGTTACTGAATAAGTCTGGAGAGGCGTGGGGATCAGCCACCGGACCCATGAGGATGGACAGGTATGCGGGGCCAATCGTAAGGGCTTGTAGGTCATGCTAAGGATTTTTTATTCTATAAAGAGGCAACGAAAACCTACTACAAATTTACTGGCATGACCACAGACACAATCAATTTTAGAAAGATCAACATGGTAACAGTGCAGCAACTGATCAGAAAGGAGTAGGGCTGGGTTAAGAGGTTGCTGGGCTGATCAAAGGGAAAAATGATGACATCATGAATAAAGATACGACAAATGTGGATGGAAAACGTTCAATGATGTTGAGAGTAACTGAACAAACAAGGTAAGATCTGTTGAGGACTGGGATTGTTGGGAGATACTGGGCATGGGGAGGTTCAAGAGAACAAAGTACTACAGATAATTTCCTTGAAAGCTGGGTCCATTCACTCAATTAAGAAATTGGAAGACAGCCAAGATTTTGAGGAAAACATGATGAATTTACTTTGGAGGTGTAAACTTTGAGAGCTGATGAAACAGCCCAATGTACATGACCAAGAGACAAAGAGGATCTCTAGCCCAAGGCTAGCGATAAAAATTTGGAAGTCATCAACACAGGTGACGGCATAAGCCTTGAGAATGGATGACACAAGAATCTAGGTAGGATTATTTATTAGCATCACCCACTGAAAAAGAAACATAAGCCCCCTTTGTCCGCAGTGGGAAACAGATCAAGGTTTGGCCCTGGTCATCCTTTTGACATTATCTCCTGCCACTGCACACCATATATCTTATTGTGAAGTCACATCAAAATACTTATATTTTCCCAAGTGTATCAGACGCCATTGCCCTCTCCTAAATTTTCTGCCTGGTGAACACCCATTTGGCCTTGAGCTCTAAATCAAATGGCACTTTTCCTGAGAAGCCCTTGATAATCTGACCACCTTCCTCCCCCATCCCAGGTGGAGTTCACAGCTCCCTCCTCCTTCTTACTGTAGCACTTGCCCACACCTCGACTATCAATACCCAAGTTTCTCTCCTCTACTAGATAGAAAGTTCATAGAAGAAAAAGACTGCATCTACACAAGGAAAGGTATCAACTCATGTTTACAGAACGACTGCTTCAAGTAATCAGTCTTCAGTCTGCAAACACCATCCATCAGTCACTCTGTTTTAAAGGACTCAGGACTCCTTCTGTTTGGCAAGCAGCCACAGAAGGTTCTTAGGTACAGTAATATGATACTTTTGGTATGATCTACTAAGAATTTAATTTTATTCCCATGTTACTAGTACTCACGTCAACACAACTGCTGTGGTGACAACAGTGTAATCATTTAAAATAATGATTACTATGAATACAGTAGTTCCTCTCACTGAAAATGCCACTGGATTTTACTCGAAGCAAAAAAAAAAAAATGGCAAGAATGAAAACTAAGCAGAAATAGAGGACTGAAATGAAGCAAGAGGAGGCTTCATTAGGATCAACTGGGAGATCCTGATGGCACTGTGTGGAATTACCTCATCCAAAAAGGACAATTCAAAGACAATAAACAGGCAAATGATAGATGAATAAAAGAGTTATGAAACTTTGCATTTGCTAAGTGCACAATATCTGAAAAGCATCTTCTTCACAAACAAGGAAGGCAGGAAGGCAGGGGTTGACTTTAAGGCAAATGTGAAAGGATAAAAGGGATTCAAAGGTTCTAGTCACAATCATTCCTTCCAGTAGTATCGGTTCTTCTGGCAACAAGATATGTGGTTTTTCTTTTCTTTTCTTTTCTCCCCCCCCACCCCCACTCAGCAACTTGAACAAAAGGGACAATATATAAACTCTTATTTGGACTGACATCAAAAGGTCTTTCAAACTTCTATTCCTCCCCTGACTCTACTTAATTGTAAAAACGAAACACCGCAGACATTCACTATCTTTCTAGTTTGAGAACGAACACTCACACAATTTTCCCACAACCTCGAAAGATGCATCCATACAGTCTGCAATTTCAAGAGTTGTGACCAATTCATTATCAAATGGAAAGAAGTCCTAGCATGTTTGGTTTTCAAAGGGGCCCCTACCTCTTCAGGGGATGTGTTAGTTTTTGTTCTTGACCAACAGTTTCATCAGCATGCTGTTAAGTTAGAGACAAGAGACTCTAAATATCACAGCGAACTATTTTGTGTGATTCAAGAAAGAGAACTCTTAGAAGTCAAAAGAATGTGTATGTGCACAAAATCTACTCTGCAAGCACCATAATGCTGGTCTCCTATTCAGCTTTGATTATAAATGAGCACATCTACACCCGAGGGTGGAGAAGAAATACAGGGCTAAGGATCATCTGTCTTGAGTGTATCAGGGGGGCATAAATGTGAAAATCTTAGCCCCAGCCCTTATAGTAATTAAAGTAAAGACGCTGACACATGCATGATTCAACCCAATTATGACTCAGTGGTCACAAATGGGGCTCACCTGCACTAAATGGACCCAATTATCCCAAGTAGGTTATGTTTTAATTTACTAAACACTTTGAAGTTTTAACTTCCTTTTCCAGATGTGTTGTGAGGGAGAACCCTGTCCAAAGAGACAGAGTCAAAACTCTTTAATTTGCTTTTTAGTTCTGCCACTGTAGCACTTGCTGACCTTAGCCCTTAACCTCTCCCTGTTTCATTCATCCTGTTCTTAACCTTTGGAAGATGATAGCTGTCTTCTCGTCGTTCCAAGATTTTAAAACAACAACATAATAATTATTATGACCAACCAATATACTGTATTAAAAAAAGCTAATGACGATGCTCACACTTAACCTGTTGAATACCTACTAGAAGCCCATCGTTGTTTTACATTCTACCTAAATCGTGTCATCCTCACAATGACCTCTGAGACAGGGAGTCACTTGGAGGAGTTTAATAAAGAGACCATGTGCAAGCATGTGGGCAGGCTTTGTAGTAACTACAAGAGACAGTACAGTGAGCTAGTGAGTCCAAAGGACGGTGGTATCAGCATGAAGCGTCTGTAGGAGGGCAGTCATCAGACTTCAGAAAGCATCCTTGTGGAGATGGCTCCTGGTAGGAGCCTACAGTAGCAGGCAGTAACCTGGTAAAGGAGGGAACCCAGGAAGTAAACACCTCGCAATCTCTTGCCACCAGCCTGCTCCTGTCCTGATGATGCCTCCCACTGGCCAAATCCAATCAGAAGTCAGAGAACAAACGAGCCTCCTGATTCAGTCCAAACATCTCAGCGCACAAAGCAGGTAGATAAAGGAAGAGAGTGAACCTGGTATCTACTATTCCCAGTCATCCCAAGCATCCAAAAATTACCTTGAATAAATGAGGTTATCAATAAATATCTGTTAGTAAAAGAAGAAATGAGATCAAAGTATCAAGAGGTCAGTATGTATGTGAAAACACACACAGTAAGAGACTGAGGCAAGCCTTGCTCTGAGGTTCAAGCTCAAGCTCATAACCAGTATGGTATTCTGCCTCCCATTCACTATCTATTTTTTTTAATGTTTATTTATTTTTGAGACGGTGAGCGAGGGAGGGGCAGAGAGAGAGGGAGACACAGAACCTGAAGCAGGCTCCAGGCTCTGAGCTGTCAGCACAGAGCCCGAAGTGGGGCTCGAAACCACAAACTGTGAGATCATGACCTGAGCTGAAGTCTGTGCTTAACCAACTGAGCCACCCAGACACCCCTCCTATCCACCATCTTTACGCCACACCATTTAATAAGCATGCTGTGGGGCGTGTGGAGGAGACGGTGAGTATGATGGAGGTAATTACCACCCCCAAGAAACTTGTAATCTGTGTTCTAGTTTTATCTCACCTTTCCATCTCCAAATCCTCAAATTCCTCTCTTGCAAAAAAACTTCTGTAATAGTAGGTCTCTCACCCCTTACAATTCCATAACCTATTCCAACTAGAGGCTCGGCAGTGAAACTTTCCATCACATCGACTTTTGCCCACTTGATAGTATCCTGCCTTGGAAGGATGTTCTGAGCACATATAACACAGGGAGCATGGTGATATCTTTTGAGAAGACAAGGCCTTCAACTCTATTTACTGCAATGGACTAAGCCTTAGGTCTTATGTTAGCACAGTGACTTTCAAGACATGTTGAAGGATTCATTTATTCAGTTACAATATATTGATCATATAGTATATACTTGGGACTATGCAAGGTACATGCACAGACTGAGAAAACAATTTTTTTTATAAAATGTTTTTTAAGTTTATTTTATTTCTGAGAGAGAGAGAGAAAGAGAGAGAGTGAGTGAGAAAGAGAGACAGAGAAAGTAGGGGAGGGGGGAGAGAGAGTGAGAGAGAGAGAGAGAGAGAGAGAGAGAGAGAATTCAGAGTGGGCTCCACACTGTCAGCACAGAGCCTGATGTGGGGTTTGAACCCACAAACAGTGAGATCATGACCTGAGCCGAAATCAAGAGTCAGACTTGAACTGGCTAAGCCACCCAAGTGCCCCAGAAAACAATTCTTACCCAAAATTAACAACTGCTTTCTGCACTAAGGAGTCAATTATTACCCAGAGGGAAGTTAAAAGTGTGTTAATTACCAAGAGAGGTCACGGGCACACATCTGGGAGTGCAGTCGTGATCCTGCCCCTCAGTGGCACCCTCCTTTACTTCTCCCCACATTGTTCAGAGCTTGGATACAGGATAAAAACCCTGTAATAAGCATCCTAACCCTGACGTTGTTCCTGGAGACAATCCAGTATTCTAATATGTTTCCATCTCTTCCTAAGAGCCTCCGCTTGGAAACGCCAGCTCCACATATAGGGGCCTGCCTCAAAGAGATCAAATAGTAATTTGCCCCTGTGGGTTTTTTCTCAGTTCTACTTTGGAGCTTGAGGAGGCCACTCTTTGCCGCCTGATCCTAACTGAAATAGCACATAGAAATCTTTCGTCTTTTTCAGGGACAAGGCGAGTGCGCTGGCACGGCAGCTCCCTTTCATGCTGTGCAAGCATTAGCTTTGCATTTTTAAAAACTATTGTACAATGTGTCATGCGGCGAGGTTTGCCAAAGGGAGGGAAAGGGGGAAAAAAGAATAGCAGAGTTGATTTCCTACATGGAAGTTTTAATGATTCTGGAAAACCATCAACCCGTATCAAATTTCTATACTAATTTCACAGTTTCCCACAAATGGCAAGAATGCAAAACCATCAATTAGCCTCGTGGTGATTATATTTTGAAGAACAATCTATTTTCCTGATAGATAATTCTACCAAATGGAAAAATTCACTTTGTTAAAAACCTGAACACTTGATGATGTTTATTTCATGCAAGGGGCTCAAGGTAAAAATCGCCCTTTCAGTCATCTTCCAAATGTTTACTCAGGTGCACACACCTGTGCTTTCTGTCGCCAACCAAAGCTCTGAGTGTGCAGGATTTCTGCTCCGTGACAGTCATTTACATACATTATGAAACAGAAACTGAGGAGAAGCCATCAAGCCCTTGCTGGGAGGAGCCCGTATCCCTCTACTTACCAAATCAATCTGTAACTTAAAAAGAGCCCTGCTATTTCCTAGCAACATGAGTAAACATTGTACTATATCCAGCTCCCAAGATTTGTAACCATGTTAATCTGTGAGTACTCAATTTAATTAAAGATTAGACTTTTAAATTGTATTTTTAGTGCACAACAGTACTGCTAAATTATGATGATCAGCAGTTAAGTGTGCTTATGTCTGCAGAACTCGGGGAATGAAAATGAATCATTTATTTCCATCTTGATATGACTGCTCTTCTCTGAGGCGCTATGCTCCGAGTTCCCAGGCTTTGGAGTTCATTGGAATTCGATGGTTAAAACACAGCTTGGAGACCTCATTTATGAAAATTCCTTTAAACCTTTCACCACTTTGACAGATCCAGTCCAAGTGCACTGAGCCAATTCAAAAGTAGCTCTCAGCCCTTTTATAGGTTTTCAATTACACCAACACAGCACACCAGAGCCGTCATGTTGGACAAAGTCTATTACGGTCACAGAGAGGCACGAGAGCCTTTGTAAGAGACTCGTATGAAAGCAGCATTCTCACAACTGGAGCCAAGGGATGTAAAGCTTTGTCTGTCTCGAACCATCCTTGACTTATTAAAGAAGGGATCTTCAAATGACTTAAACGTGGCTAGTGCTTAGTTATCTACTACAGGATGCAGGCTATGTGGGTTTTTTGGCTGTTTTTTTTTTTTTTATCTTTTTAGAATTTACTTTGCAAAAATACTGGCAAGCTACCTTGTCTTCAAACTGTTCCAAATAGCTTTCCCAAAGAATTGTTCAAACATTTTCTAGGCTTCATTCATTCCCTACCCCCTCATAGCGTGTGACAGCAGGATTCACTTTTCCCCATGTGCGTTCCGAGAAACAAAAACCCCAAGCGGGTCAATGAGCTTTCCAGGCTGACACCGGTCATCAATGGTAAAACAGAGGTTAGGCCTGATTCCATTTACTATTTCAAAGCACTCTTTAAGCCGGCCTGAGACGCCTAGAGTCTTCTCTGAGACAAGGATCCCTTACAATGTTTATAGGACCTAACAGATCGTACAGTGATAGTTTCTTCCATTTGCAAACTGTGCATTTATTTGAGTATGTGGTTGGTATGGCTTTATGGGAGTGCCAATCTTTGAAACTTGGTTGTATGAGTTCTTTCAAGTGACATTCACCATTAGGGGTAAAGGGGACAAACGTGCCCATTAGTGGGTTAGAAGCACTTGCAAAATTTAAATGCTGTATGTGCAAATGCTAATTTACTCAGGATATCAATCTCCCATTTTCTCCAGGGAGTGGTGAGGTCTCTAAAACCACTGGCAACAGAGACAGCTCCCTGACACAGCTATTCCTCCCCTGCTTATTTCATGTTCTGGAGGGCAGATGGGCCTTTTTGTGTGTTTGGTCTATCCTGCTTGTTTGGTATTTTTTTTTTTTTTTTTATCCTGTTAAATAAGACCATGAAGTTTTAATATACTGGACTGTGCCTAAATTCCTCCAATCATCAATATTGGAAGAGGCAAAGCCTAAAGCTGAACACGACATGGGGAACCTCAGAACAGTTTGAGGCTAGGAACACCCCTATCCAGTGTCGAGGCTTCCTGGCCATGCGGCGGGACTCAAATGCAGTTCTGTGGCACTGGCCAGAGCCGGGAGCTGACAGGCAAAGTGAGCGCTGGGAGACAAGGCCCCACAAACCAATCCCGGCAGCTCCTGGTGTTACACATAATCTTTCCTCGTTCATTAATGAATTCCCAATGCACTGAATGCCAGCTGCGGGCCTACTAAATGCCGCATTCCACATTGGGGACAGGAAGTTGACAGGTGCAACCCTACCCTCAAGAGCCCAGGTTGTAGCGAGCAGCCAGCCCCATCCAACAGGCCCAAGAGCAGAGGCGCAGGCTCACTGTGGAGGGACGACAGAGGGAGTCGTCACTGAGTCTGCCCTTGGGACTCCCACTGCCTCCTCAGAGCCCAAGCCTGGAGTCCACTATGGGAGCCACAAGCCACATGTGGCTACTAACCATCACAAGTGTGGCTCGAGTCTGAGTTAAAAACAAAACACACACCAACTTTCAAAAAGTATGAAAAACAAGAACGAAAGGGAGGTAGTTAATAATTTTTTTTATATTACATGAGGAAATGCTAATATCCAGGATATACTGCATTAAGTAAAATAGAGGACTGAAATTAATTCCACCTGTTTCCTCTTATTTTTCCTAACGTGCTTGCTAGAAAATGAGAAATTAATTAAGTGGCTCACATTCACAGACTTATTATTTCTGTCCACCAGTTTTGTTGTTTTTTTTTAACGTTTATTTATTTATTTATTTTGGAGAAAGAGAGAGAGAGGGAGGGAATGTGTGTGAGTGGCGGAGGGTCAGAGAGGGAAGGAAACAGAGAACTTGAAGCAGCCTCCACGCCCTCAGCACAGAGCCCGACACGGGTCCCAGACTGCCAAAGCCACCCAGGCACCCCTCTACCCGCCCGTTGTGGTGTAAGAAGTCACAACACAACACTTAGAGAGAGAACCTGGGAGGCTGTCTCGGGGGCAGCTGGGGGGCAGGGAGAAGGAAATGTGTAGAAAAGAGCACACAGGGGCGCCTCTCAGGGGCTGCAAAGATGGGCAGAGGCTGGCAGTGCGTTTGCTTCCTGAGCAGTACATGCCTGCCAGATTCATTTGCAGCAGAGAGACCACAACATCAAAGCCAAAATGACAATAATCACATCACAAATAACTTAGAAGCAGCCTGTGGCTTACACTAGGCTATGCTCCACCAGGCACCAGACCGGCTAGCTAGCCCTGCCTTCAACCCCATCCGGCCAGTCATTTGGTCACTCTGCCCCCTCATCTGAAAAGGGGTGGCTGAGATGCACTGATGCGCCTGTGTCCCCCTTACTCTGCCTACTAAGTCTCTGGAAATCTAAAGCACTCTCAACAACCCAGGGGAGGGATGAAAGTGCTAGAGAAGCAGACACGCTTGTGCCTAGAGATGTAAAGCTGCAAAGAACGGAGAAGGGAGTAGAATCAATCCTTTGTACCTTTCCTTTTTTTCTCTTTCCGAAAACATCGCCTTTTCTTTCTTTGCTAGCCCCCTTCCCGGGTAGATCTAGAAGAGATGGAAATGCCACGAGCTCAGGAATCACACCTGTGAGCTCACTGTGGTGACCACAGCTCCGAGAGGAGCCTGGCATAGAGCAGCACCTCACCGTAACGGTCTGTGAGGGGTGCCAATGGAGAATCTGCAGCCAGTTTTGCTGCTGAGTGTTGCTGCTGTGTGGTTAATGACTCTGAGGGTGCAAGCTGCACTCAGGAAAGAGCGAGGGGCTCACTGAGGCAGGGTCAAGCAGCAGCGATCTGTCTCTCGGACGCTGGGGTCTGCGTGCGAGCTGTCAACCCAGGCGAAGGTGGAGAGGAGCCGAGAACTTCCCAGCCCTTGTTGGCTCCTGCACGGGAGACAACCCCAGAGGTTGCTGCAGCAGAAGCGGCTGCCTGACCCACTGCCACCAGGGAAGCTGCAGGGTGAGGGAAGTCAAAGGGGAACAAAGGCTCGGAAAGTCACGGGCACAGGTCTCACGCCCAGCGTGGTGAAAGGAACGAGCACGGACGCCGCATGAAATAACAGTGATGCCCGCCGGGGTTTGACTCCACTCTCAGCACTTGGTGGCTGGGAGACTGAGCTCCTTCTCTGACCCTCATTCTCCGCAGCTTACAACAGGGCTGGGAACACAGGTCTTAGGGGACTGGTTAGCTACAATGTACTTTTCAAAAAGGACTGGCACACAATAAACACTCAATAAATGGTCAATAAGTGGTATATATTCAACAATGGCCATTATTTTTCTTCTGGATTACAGCTTTTTTTTTTTTAATTTATTTTTTTAACATTTATTCGTCTTTGAGAAACAGAGAAAGACAGAGCATGAGCGGGGGAGGAGCAGAGAGAGAGAGGAGACACAGAATCAGAAGCAGGCTCCAGGCTCTGAGCTGTGTCAGCACAGAGCCTGACGCAGGGCTCGAACTCACTGACTGCGAGATCATGACCTGAGCCGAAGTAGGACTCTTAACTGACTGAGCCACCCAGGCGCCCCAACAGCTTTTTTTAATTTGTTTTTTTGATGTTTTTAATTTATTTTTGAGAGAGAGAAAGAGAGAGAGCATGGAAGCGGGGGAGAGGCAGAGAGAGAGGGAAACAGAGGATCTGAAGTGGTCTCTGTGCTGTCACTGTAGACCCCAATGTGGGGCTCGAAAACACACATTGAGCTAAAGTTGGATGTTTAACCCACTGAGCCACCCAGGCGCCCCTGGATTATAGCTCTTAAACAAGGTTTTTAACCTGGAGTCTGTGGGGCCCCAGGAAATCCACAAATGGGCTGCCACATATTCTGGAAGCCCCTGGACTCAGTGGTGTGTATGAACATCTTTTTTTCTTTTTTCTTTTTTTTAATGTTTATTTTTGAGAGAGAGACAGAGCACAAGTGAGGGAGGGGCAGAGAGAGACAGGGAGACACAGAATCCGAAGCAGGCTCCAGGCTCCGAGCTGTCAGCACAGAGCCCGATGCGGGGGCCTTAACTCACGAACCACGAGATCATGACCTGAGCTGAAGTCAGATGCTTAACCGACCAAGCTACCCAGACGCCCCCAAACTTTTTTTCTAAGGAAAGTATCCTCAGCTTTCATCAGATCCCTAGAAGGCTCTCAGACTGGAAACCGGTGAAAACCCACTGAGCTTCTGTGACTTCCAAAGTGTTTAGCATATTTTCCGTATCTATGGACTTTCTGAATGACCCTCAGGACACAGACTTCACTCTGGCTGTTCAAGAGGCGTGAGTTTTATACACAGCAGTACAATCTGCAGATGGGCCCTTTATTATCTGAAGTACAGGAATATGGCTGGAATTTCTAAGGCAGACATCCATCTTAATTCCATCTGTAGTCCCAGAGCCCTTACCACTCGAAATACATCTTTCTCCGCGGTCTTTTTGACATAATTGAAGGCGAAGGGAGGCAGGTGGCATGTTTTATACCTCGAAGGCGGTCACCCGGTTTTAGAACCACGAGAACCGAAATTGTAACTGGGTGAATTGCAAGAGCCCAATCAAAGCTTGATTTTACTCCTCACCAACCCAGATGAGGGTCTGACAGCTTGGCCATCTCCAGGAAGAAGGACCTTAACTCTGTAAATCATAAGCTTCCTCACAGGCAGGAAAAGGATAGATAATGGTAATAGCTCCTTCCTAGGGCTGCTGTGAGAATTAATAAGAAAATAATTATAAGTCATCTGTTAAGCAACCAACGCAGAGTAAGTGCCTCATAAATATTAACTATTAAATAACCTCTCTTATGGAAGAGGGGGAAAAAAAAAGTATTCCTCATCTGATCTCTGGGCCATGCATTTTAGCTTCGAGACGGGCTTTGGGCCACTGGTATTTTTCAGGGTCTTTCTTGAGGTAGCTGTTAGTGACCAAGTAGGCATCGAGCGTTACACAGAGCCAGGAAAACAGCAGAAAGGTGTCTGAACGGTGATTTCAAAGACACCCTGCTTTCCTGGCCAACATTCAGAGATGCAAATTTAGGAATCACGTTAAAGGAAACAGGACAAATCTTGAAAATCACCGAGGTTAATGACTCAGCACACCCTTTTCATTCCTTCCCCTAAAGCTTCTTCATGTTTGCTGTGAGGACCCCTGCACTAGACACAGGGATACAGAGATGAGAAAGCCCCTCGGAGCTGTCACAGCACAACGGGACAGGACGTCACACGTATGGCACCACAGGGTAAAGTAGAATGTGGGGCCGGGCGGGGCTGGGCAGGACCCAGTGTTCAAGCAAAGGCTTCTCCGAGAAACAACACTTGGGGTGCATGTGGAAGGAGGAGTGAATGTTCAAGGTCAAGTCAGGTCAAGAAAGGAGAAACAACATTCCACTGGGACAAAAGCACAGCCAGAAAAAACCCCATGAAGATGAGAGAAAATGAAGCCTTTGGGGGCCTTCAAGTGGCAGAGGTCAGCACAGCATGGGGGTCACGTGGGCAGGGGGCAGAAGCCATACGGCACACACCTCCCTCCCATCCAACCTCCTGTGTCCACAGGAGGCAGGGCCCACGTTACGGGGGACCCAGGAACTGTGGAATTCAAGATCAGGAGGTTGCTCTTTTCCTCCAGGGCTGTGAAGTTCTGAATGGCTCTTAGGCAGCTACCTGATTCGATTTTATCTATTTGTTCTTTGAAAGATCACCCTGGCCACGGTGAGGAGGATGGAGTTGAAGCAGAGAGACTGGACGTGGCATTCTCAGAGGGTACTTGTGCAGGGTGAAACGAGGGGGGGGGGGCTCTAAACTAAAGGGGGAAAGAGTGAGACAGAGACAGGGGTCCTGGTGAGTGACCCAATGAGAGGTCAAATCAGGGTCATTCCCAGGTTCATGGCTTGGGGGCAGAGAGACGATGCATCCTCCAGGGAAAATGGATGGAAGAGTAGATATACCTTACATACCTGTTCTTTTTGCTTGCACAGGATCCTCGCTCTCTTCTCGATAGTTTCTTTTTAAAGAACCACCCCTTGCTTGCTCTCAGGCTATTTACTTTGGGAGGGTTTTACCCACCACCCCCTCATGAAGTTCCCACATCCTCCCCATGTCTCGCCTCTGCCCACAGACTGTTCCTTCCATTCACGAAGGCTCCAGGCCTGGGCACATGATCAAGGCCAAGTCAAGTCGAATTCCATGTTCCAGATCCCTGGCCACAGGAGCTGGTTCAGGCATGGGCATGTGCCCATTAATTAAGAGTTAATCCCAAATTATTCTCTTCCCCTGCAGGGGTTAAACTTGAAGCTGCTTTGGACCATTGTACCACCAGGAAGAAGAGAGGAAATCAGAATCGGAGCCTTCCTGAACTTTTCCCATAAGGAAGACAATATATGCCCCTGCCTAGTTGAGTAAGTACAAGCTGGGTTTCTGTGACTTGCAGCCAAGAGCCGTGACAAAGATAAGTAAAGAAAATTGTGTTTCAAAAGAGAAAAGTCTACTTTTGTGAGTGGTGGATTATAAAAAAAAAAAAAAAAAACAACCAAAAAACCTACATTTCTGAGACAATAGTACCTTAAAACATTTGAATCTAAAAAAGACACTTAGGGACTTTATAGCAAATTCTACTGTGACTAATGAAAAGTCAAACCAGACTGCTTTTGAAAATGTTACTGCACCAGATAATGGCACATTCACTCATTAAGTTAACATTTATTGAATATCTTCAGGGTTCTTAGACGTGCACAAAAGAAACTATAAAAGCGTACGCTTGGATTTGAGCTGGTCCATCCAAGCCCTTCCATAACGAGCAGCTGTGCGTGCTGTTCAGACTAATTGTGTGACGTTAGAGAGGCCAGGTGTTCCTGTCTGGCCCACAGCTGCACTTGATGGTGAGGGCACCACCTGAATTTCAGACTGGCCATCAACAAAACACGGCAGGTTGCACGGCACCTCAACAGAGCCCTTAGGTACAAGAGTGGAATGTGTTGTGAATTCCTGTCCCCTCCAATAAAACAACCCCCGGACCTTCTTTCTTTACTATCCTTCCATGAAAAGACCCCCACACTGGCAAGGGTTTAACTGTTACCGATGCACCCTCGTCTCTGTGTAAGTATGCCTGTACCATCACCTCCTGCCCTGTCCGCTCCTCAGGGGCCAGGTCCAAATAAGTCTGGCGGGTGTTCATTCCTGGTGGGCACTGGCTGGTTTGGCCACCCCGGGTGGATCCATTCCCGCTTCTGAGGGCAGGTCTGCCTTCTCCTCCGAGGAAGCGCCTACCTACTCCCCATCGTGTGCTGTCTTAGTGGGCCTGTCAATCAACGCGCCGAGCGAAGCAGTGTGCGTGCCATTCAAACTAGACCAAAGGTTTTCTCTGTGTGGGTATGCCAAGTCCAAGGGCAGACCTCCAGCTGTGCCTTGCAGAGAAAGAACATCAGTCCCTGCTCCCCAGCCCCCTTGAGGAGTTCTGTTTCCACCCTGAAAGTGGTTCTTCTGACTTCCCTTTGACCCTTGGGATAGCCTCCGTGTTCCCTTTTGTTTTCCGTTGCTTTACTTGGGAGAAACTCCAGCATATGTAAGTTGCTGCACTTTAAGCACGAAGCAATAGCTACCATTCAGAGCATACTCTGCAGCTGATAAAGTACTTTCACATCCAATTTATCTCTTTTAATCCACCTTTCTGAAACTGAATTTTTCTCCTCCCCCCCAAATAAATCACTTATTGATCTATTTCTCACAATGGCACATTCTTTCAGCCACTTAAGCTTTTTTTTTTTTTTAACCTCAGAATGATTTTGACTAGAGGCTTTCAGTAATGCCGTGTCATCAGTCACCCCATCCCAAAATACGGAATCTCCCAGAATGATCCCTTCCTTTCCATTTTCTTTGCTTCTGCCTTTGCCAGAGCCTTCCTCACTGCCCACCAATGGTCTGCTGACTTTGCCGCCAGCCTACCATCTCTAAACCATCCTGATGCCACTGGCAGAAGGCTGTGACTAACATTTTACCATCACTGTGTTATTCATCATCTTCCCAAGGTTTACAGAACGAAGACTACAGGACAATAAGGTCCAGGACATTCCCTGACCTAAATTCTGGGGTGCCTACAAGCAGGCTTCACTCAGCTCTCCGGTCTTGCAGTACATTCCTCCTTAGCAGAAAACATTTGCGAGAATGAGTGTCCTCAAACATGTAAATTGCAAAAAAAAAAAAAAGAAAAAAAGAAAGAAAGAAGGAAAAAAAAAAGGAGGCTACAATTTCTTGCAGCTACCTCTCATTAGCAGTGGAGTCTTTCTTGGGGCGCCTGGGTGGTTCAGTCAGTTAAGTGTCCGACTTCGGCTCAGGTCATGATCTCACAGTTTGTGGGTTTGGGCCCCGCATTGGGCTCTGTGCTGACAGCTCAGAGCCTGGAGCCTGTTTCAGATTCTGTGTCTCCCTCTCTCTGCACCTCCCCTGTTCACGCTCTGTCTCTGTCTCTCTCAAAAATAAATAAACATTAAAAAAAAATTTTAAAAAAAAGAAGTGGAATCTTTCTATACTGCTTGAATCCAAGGTGACCTTGTGATTTGAATCGAATTGGTCCATGGGATGTAGACGTCTTGGGTGCCTGTTAACATGGCTAACAGTCTGATTACCGCAGATGTAACTGAAGCCCTCCTAGATCACCCTGCCACCAGCTCACCCACCAGGTGACTGAAGATGCCTGAAGGAACCCCACCAAGATCAGCAGAAGAACCATCCAGCTGAACTCAGTCCAAACCATGGACCACACAACCATGAGCTTTAATATTTGCTTTAAGCAAATGCTTTTTGGGGTGACTGGTTATTCAGCAATGGACAAGTGATAAAAACATCTGAGCTGATTGGTCATTTCCTCCTTAGAATCCCTTTTCATTTACTATTTAGCATCTTGGTTGCTCAATCATACAGTATCTTCCTTCATCTTTTGTATGATTCATTTTTCATGTGTCCTATTTCCTCCCTTCTAAATTCCTTGCGAAGAGTTCCTGTGTTTTATACTTTTATATGCCACAAATGCACAAAGTGAATACACAATAAAAAGGAATCAACTAGTGCATTTCGGGGCCCAGCCATCAGCCTTATCAATTCATAGTCATCATTTGGACAAATATTGTGGTCACTAACTTTTTTTTTTTTTAATGTTTATTTTTGAGAGAGAAATAGAGCACAATCAGGGAGGGGCAGACAGAGAGACAGAGAGACAGAGAATCTGAAGCAGGCTCCAGGCTTTGAGCTGACAGCACAGAGCCCGACGCTGGGCTTGAACTCAAGCACCATGAGATCATGACCTGAGCTGAAGTTGGATGCTTAACTGACTGAGCCACCCAGGCACCCCGCCCTGGTCACTAACTTTTATTTTTTTTTTTATTTTTTTATTTTTATTTTTTTTCAACGTTTTTTATTTATTTTTGGGACAGAGAGAGACAGAGCATGAACGGGGGAGGGGCAGAGAGAGAGGGAGACACAGAATCGGAAACAGGCTCCAGGCTCCGAGCCATCAGCCCAGAGCCTGACGCGGGGCTCGAACTCACGGACGGCGAGATCGTGACCTGGCTGAAGTCGGACGCTTAACTGACTGCGCCACCCAGGCGCCCCAAACTTTTAAAGCTTAAAAGAGAGCTAAGATGGAAACAGCCAATTATGAAATCTAGTTATCCACATAAAGTGCAAAATCATGTAAAGTATATATCATAGTAGTAACCGATTCATTACTGATCCATTTTCAGTAAATTATTTCTTGTAACTAAACCCGCACATCAATCAAAGGTACACAAGAATGAGGCACCCTGGTGGCTCAGTCGGTTAAGAGTCCGACTTTGGATTTCTGCAGAGGTCATGATCTCACGGTCATGGGATCAAGCCCCGCACTGGGCTCTGCGCTGAGCGTGGAGCCTGCTGGGGATTCTCTCCCTCTCTGCGCCCTCTCCCCTGCTCACACTCTCTCTTCCTCCAAATAAATAAACAAACATATTTTTTTAAAGGTGCACAAGGAACCAAGTATAGAAGGGTAAAAGTTTCACAGAAGCAACTGTTTGATTTTCACCAGGATGTTATTGTTCTCCCAAGACACATATTTCTCCTATGTGGTTTGCAACGGTAACCTGACAGACTGCCAAAAACAAGGTTTCTATTCGAAGAGTGTCACTGATTCTCTTGTTGCCTTTCAATTAGATTTTGCATTTAAAAGAGAATCTCCCTTGTGTTTCTTATAATGATGCACCTGCTCCTTGGGAGATTTCCTCTTTTGACAAGTAATGCCTTAAATCTGGCAAGAGAAACAGCTCCAGGCTTCCTGTGATAATATCAAAGATCATTTGTTTGTATAAGATGTTTGTGTGGGTTTCCCTCCTAAGAGCAGTAAAGTACTACTCCACTTCCTTCCAAAACAACAGCGCACACAAAGTTTCTTGGCCTCTGTTCTGCATTTCCACAGACACCTGCACCAGGACAACTGCCTGGAATTAGCAAGGCTGTGACATAGTACATGGAGAGCTTCATTTGCCCTGGTCACTTGCTTTTGGACATCAATACACAGTAAATGTCAAATCAGCACAGGCAGTGTTACTTCCAATCTACTATCTTGTAACTTATCCTCATGAAAATTAAATCTACATTCAAAGTTATATCCCTTAGTTTTTAATAATTTTTTTTTTCTAACTGAGATGTCCACAGATCCTTAAGAGAAGCACCATCTTTTTTTTTTTTTTTTTTTTTTTTTTTTTTTTTTTTTTTTTTCTGATTCTAGACCTAGGGACTCCTTCCTATTTGATTATGGGTAATCTTCAGTTGAAACTGCCTTCGCATGAGAGACTTCTGTGATGGATAGAAAACGTCACACCTTCTTCAAACAGTTTCAAGAACCCCTTAAAGCGATCTCCTTTCACTCTCACCAGGCTGAGTGTAAATTAACATTGAGATGCATCAGGAATGGCCAATAGACATTCTCTCCCAGAGGTGAACACATTAGCATACCGCTTTCCTATACCTTGTTCTCTCTGCCTTTTAAAATTTCAATATGTACAAATGAAATACAGATTTCAACCCATTCCCCGCTGGGATGTCTGCTCCATAATGAGAGAAATAGGTTTTTGCCTTCCTGCAGATTCAGCAAGGAAAGTGGTGCTCGAAAATTACGTGTTTAGAGTGACACCTTGGAGAACTGACATACTGTGCACACATGTAATCCTCATAAACCTCCCCAGACAGCCCTTATTTCATTTTGCAAACTGCACCCTGGCCGGGCTCCACAGCACGTGGTGTGCGGCGGGCCTGTCCTGCACCGGCTCTCCCTTCCTCTGGGCTCTTCCTTGCCTCCGGGGTCTCTGATGGGCACTTGTCAGTAACAGTCAACAGGAGCGAGGTGGCACAGCCACCCGCCAGTGAAAAACTGACACCGACCGGAATGCTTCCTTAATTAACTTTCCCAAGGAAAGCAACGTTCCCACAGGAAAAAACAACACGTCCCCGCCGCCCCCCCCCCTCCTAGCGGTCCATTGAAAATGAGCAACAATGCCGTTGCCTTTTTGTTTCCTAAAGACTTTTCTTTGCTGCAAGCAGTAGCGTGTTCCTCAAAGAATGCTAGTATTTCCTGTGGAAACTGTATGGCTGCCAGTAACGGCTCATAATTTTCCCTTCTCTTCTTTTCGTAAAAATGAAATAAACAAAACGTGGCATTTGACAATAGCCAAAATACCAGTTCACCCCACTTACCACCTGCAGATGAAAGTCATCACCACGAGAGAAGGCCAAGAGAGGCACATTCGCGGCTAAAATCGACGCGGACGAGCCCGGGACGCAGGACAGCGCCGGAGGGGCAGGTCGCAGCCCCGGCTGGACGGGGCAGCCAGGGAGCTCCGGGGATGCGCGCGGGGCTCCCCTGGGCGGCACAACCCCAGGCGCCCCTCTTTCGCGTTTATTATTATCGTGATTGGGTCCTGTCGCTGTTACTATTACTTCGCCCCTCGTTATCTCGGCTTTCAGGCGCTGGGGCACTGCCCATCCCTGCCTCCGAGGTGGCAGCCAGGATAATAACCACACGAAACGGGCAAAGGGAAGGAACAATCCTTTGGAAACCGAGGCGGGGGCTGTCTGCCCACCCCCCTTCCCCTGAGTAAAGCTGCCGCTCGGTAGCCGCAGCCGTTACTATAGAGACCTCCTCCCCCCCCCACCACCACCCCCAAAACCCTTTCTGCATTGGCGCCGCCGCTGCTCCGGCCGCCGGGACTCGCGGCACAAAGGGGGCCCGGGGGCTGCGGGGAGCAGGGACGACACCCGCCGGGGTCTCCCGGTGCAAACTTGGAGAGGCTCAGCCGCCCGCCGCCGCCGCCCGCCGCCTCCCCGCCGCGCCCGCCGGGGACCTGGACTCACCGGGGGGCGCCCCGCGCGCCGGCGGCTCGGAAGCGCGGACGGACTGACGGACGCACGGTGGACGGCGGCGGCGGGAGCAGGAACCGCCGCAGCGGGAGCGGGAGCGGGGCGGGCGGCGGAGGCGCTGCCGCGGCCCCGCTACGTCACAATGCGGCCGGGCCGCCGGCGCCGCTCCCCCGGCCCCCCAACGGGAGCGCGCGGGCGGGGGCAGCCCCGGGGCGGCCGGGCGCGGAGCTGGCGCGGGGGGACGCGGGGCGCACCGCCGGGGACGGGGGCGCGGCCACACCGCCCGGGCTGCCGGAGCCGCCGCGCGCCCCGCGTCCCCGCGCCCGCCCCCCCCCCCCCCACCCCCGGGCCGCGCGCCCCTGCTCCGCCCGCCTGACGGCGACCCTCCCCGGCCGGCCCACGCCCCTCCCGCGCCGCCTCCCCACCCGCCCGCCGCTGTCCGCGAACCTGCGCTTCCTTCTCCACCTTTCGCTCGTTCGCCTCTGCCGCCTTTGCGTCTCCCCAGCTGGGCTTCTCCTCTCCTCCCCTCCTACTTTTTGCCCCCCGCTTCCCTCCTTCTCCTCCGCCCCCCGCCCGGCGGCCTCTCCCCCTGGAAATGAAATCGACCCTCACCGGGATCCACGCGTCAGCCGCTGCCACCTCATTGGTCCCCAAATCAGTCCAGCGGGGTCCGGCCTGAACCGGGACGAGGGACTCGGGGAGGGGAAACGGAAGGTGGGCACAGTACTGGGACACTGCTGTGCCTGCGAAGCCTTTGGCAGAGGATGTGGCGCTGGCACGGAGTCCTCGCCCCCACTCCTCCTTCCCGCCCCGGAGGCTCGTCCCCTCCAGGACTTCGCCAGGGAGAGGAGGACAAGGGGGCTTGGCCCGGAACGTGCTTTGCTCAAGCGTGGGTGCTGGCTGGAGACTTTGGTCTGAAATAATGGCTTTTTAATTGTACAGCGTTGAACACATCACCGTCCCTACAGGAATATTAACTTTACTTTTAGCGTCTTTTTCTTAATGGGAGACAGGGAGCGATGGGAGGGATGGGGGGGGGGGTGGGCTGTGGGCAGCTGGTGAGGCGTGTGGGCAAGCCAGCAGTGGTGACTGCGTCTTTCCTTCCTTATTTCCGAAATGAAATCAGGGAGAGTGGAAGCATTTATGGTAACATTGGCTCACGACCATCTCGCTTTTGCCCTTTGGAAAGCTTTAAATGGTTTTTAAGAAATCTCTTTCCCAGGAGAGATGACTCGAGAAGTTCACTCAGCAATGCTATGGAGGGCCACTCTCTTGCTCCAGGGTGTGGCTACTTGCCCGTTGCTGCCCCAGAGAAAAGTGTGAGGAAGCAAGTTCTCGTCCATCCATCCTCTTTGTTCCCTTGCCAGGTCCAAGCGAGCAAGAGTGGCGCCACGATCCTGAGAAACTCAGCACTTAATCTGGGTTAATGGCACTGGGGATGTGTAGCATGTGTGAGCCTGTCAGTGAAGATACATCATCGATAATATATTTACTCCATAGAATAATGGTAATGTATTATATATTAATGGCATGTAATACTGTATTTTACATATGTTCATTATAATATAGATTCAATATGTAACAACCAGCAAGGACCTGGTTGTTTAAAAACTGGGGCTCTCTGGGGGCACCTGGGTGGCTCAGTTCAGTTGAGCATTATAGGACTTCAGCTCAGGTCACGATCTCGGGGTCTTTGAGTCCCAGCCCCACATGGGGCTCTCTGCTGACAGCTCAGAGCCTGGAGTCTGCTTCAGATTCTGTGTCTCCCTCTCTCTCTCCACCCGCGCCCCTCCCCCCCCCCCCCCCCCCCCCCCCCCCCGCCCAGCTCACGCTCTGCCTCTCTCATAAATAAACAGTAAAAAAAATGAAAAACTGGGGTTCTCTGGATGACTCGTGTAACACTGCACACAGTGCCTGTGGAGTCCATGGGTTGCTCTGTTGGCCGGAAAAAGGCAAGTTGTAGGATTAGGAGGACACAGCTCAGCAATCCTGTTCTGGACCTGTTTTGGACAAGTACATAATTACTAAAATGAGGACTACCTTGAAGGCCAGCAGAAGACATTTCACATGCTTTTAATTTGATTTCCTATTGAAAAACTAAATCTCTCCCTCTCTGCTTTTCGACATAAACAGCCAAGAGCGTGTCCTGCAGCCTTGTAATTTGTTTATTGTCATTTATCATACATATGACTTTGAGTACATACATGGAAAGTGGCTTCACAATTTTAAAAACACACATTATCCCTCAGTAGAAAATATAAAATCAGATGACATCATATGGCACTAAAAATACTTGAAAATATTGGGCTTAATTCATTCACATCTGGTTAAAATAAAAATACCGTTTTTTTGTGTGTTTTCCCTTTTTTTTTTTTTTTTTTTTGCCTCGTATAAACTCCGAGAAAAGCACATCTTGCTTCCATCCAGTAGATATGGATGGAAATTGGTGTCATCCTTGACGTGGTCTACAGAGAGCATTGTTTCACTGCCATCTTGTTAAATATTTTGACGTCCTGTTCTTTAAAAATCAGATTTTAATTTATTGAAGGACTAAGTTGTTGAAGAGTAATTAATGGACATCTTCTTCCCACTGCTGTAAACATCTACTAGCTCTAACAATGAGTCAGGTGTTAATTCAGTTTAAATGGTTCCACACGAGGGGCCCGACTGTGTTGCAGGTACAGAAAATGGGTTTTCCCAGGAAAAAAAAGTTCTCTGGTTTTGGCAGCCAGAGGAATAGCATGCCATAGTGTGAAAGAGCAATCTTTGCGATGTTGTTTCAGATATTTTTCCATTTTTTTTAGAGTTCTTTCGTTATGGTTTATTCTCTTTCTAACATGTTTTTGATTACATGTTTACCATTGTTTCCATGTGATTATTTTTACACTGTGATTTTAGCCTATGCTTATATATACTTTCCTACATAGTCCATGAGTTTGCTTTTGCTTGGATTGTTTGTTGGTTTGCTTCTTCTGTGCAATCTGTTGCTAAATCTTAAACCACATGCCAAAGCATGGAGGTAGTGTAGTTGCGTTGGAACAGAGCTGCTAGATTATAGAGCGGATGGCAAGAAAGCCAGCTTCCTCAACATCGTGTTGACTCTTTTATCAAGTTCATGAACTACTCTGCCTAGTCTTTCAATTGCTTATTACCAACCAGTCTGATACTCAGTTTCCTAATCAAGCAGCTGCCTTGGTAGGCTAGTTAGTACCAATGAAAGCGCTTAGCAACCTCCGCTACTGGACCATTTACCCCTTTTAGGAAGACTCCTACCTGTACCTAACACCACACAGGATGTTCCCATTTTGGAGCACCATTTCTGCTTTGTGTCCATTTCTTATCCCCTACTATTCAACTGTCACCTTCCATCAAGATACCAGGGAGTTTATATTCTTCATATTTCGATTCAACACTGAGCACATTTTTATACTCAAGAGCTAGCTACTGAAAATAATTGGTACAGAAGTGCATTTCACTGTATATCATCTGCCAAAGAGCTGACATCTAATTGTTCATTCAATTATTACAATTAAACATCTGCCTCTATCCTTTTACCCAGTTTCCATTACATACATATCTTTATTGTGCTACAAAAATTGGATAAACCTGCTAGAACATTGTCAATGATCAAGCAGAAAACAACTCTCTTGTTTTTCTATTCTTTCAATGTAGATTTTGCCTTCTTTAAAAACATTTTTTTTAATTTATTTATTTTGAGAGCATATGAGCAGGAGAGGGGCAGAAAGAAAGGAAGACAGAATTCCAAGGAGGCTTTGTCAGCACAGAGCCCGATGCGGGGCTCCATCTCATGAACCATCAGACAGTGACCTGAACCAAGAGTCGGAAGCTCAACCAACTGAGTCACCCAGGTGCCCCTCCCCTTCTGTATTTCTTTTCTCTCTTCTTGGGGCAAGATTTAGCCTTTGCTTCATCTTAGACTTCTAATAAACTTAGAATTGGGAGGGAGATGAAATTCAAGTCCAGCAGCTTAGCTGCTTATAATATGGCAGCTTTAATAAAAGATTCGATATAGAAGAAACTTTATGGATTGTTAACCTGACTCACTGACATTATCCTGGGATTTCAACGAATCCTATTACTATGCTTTACCTATCCTTACAGATCATTAGAAGTTTTGTTGGTATTTTTAAATGGAAACAATGAAATCACGTGCAAAAATATGATCAGATGAAGGAGAGTGTCTTGATGTGTTCTGAGGTAGCTTGGGGCAAAAATACAAAAAGACTCTACTGGGGGCAAAGGGTTTTTTTTTTGGTGGGGGGAGTCAACTGATTGGGGGCCATGATCTTTCCTCTGTGTTTCTCTTCCATAGTGAGCTACCAACACAGAGCACAGTGAATCTGTAAAGCCGCTGAAATACCTAGAGGAAGTCTGGATCCAAACTCTATTCAGGCAGGCAGTATGTAAATTTCATGACTGGATTTAACTACATTTACTGTAACCCAATTGCCAGATTTTTGCAGGTTAGCACTTTATTCTACCTGAGGTTGACTTGGGCTCCCACCTCACCTGCACCCCCAAGAGACTCCCTGCCCATTCTTGTAAAGCTTCATCCAAAAACCTCCAGTTTTCATTTAAACGTAGCATTTCTTCACCATCCTGACCCCAACGGATTTCCCAGGAATTCCACTTACATCATGTGTAATAGGTCACCTTCCCCCCGCCCCCACCACCACCGGATCCTTTTTTTTTTTTTTTTAAAGTAGACTCCACACCCAATGTGGACCTGAACTCAGGGGCCTGAGATCAAGACCTGAGCTGAGATCAAGAGTTCAATGTTTCACTGACCGAGAGCTACCCATGGACCACATTTTTCCAGATAATTTTTATGGAAAATATTTTCCCCCTCAGGGTGGCTTGTTGCCTTTGGATCTGTTTGAACAGACTCCCCCTGGGTTATATCCCATCTCCTTATCTGTCTACTGACGCCTCCAATCTGAATCAGACTAGCATTGACAACAGTAAAATGTGCCTGAGGCTTGTGCTCCCAGAAATCAGCAACGGATGAGAAATGCCCCCACCTTTTCGTGTTCCAGGAAATGTCTTACCACAAAAAGCCAACTCCCCGTATAATTGATAAAACTCATGGTCTCCTCTTTCTCATGACTCCATAAGCTCTGTAGGTGACTCCCTTGTTTACCTATGACCAAGGCCAAACAGAGACTTTCCCCTTCTGCATGAACGTGCTGGCAGGACTAGACACAGACCCTCCAACTTCCCTTTCTTTGTCTCATGAATGAATAGCTGAGATTCAACTGTTTGTCCCTCTGAAACTTGCTACACACAGAAAAAACATTTCCTGTTCAGCTAACTGATCTAGACTTCCCTTGATTGCAAAGCAATCCCAACGATACATCACCCCACCTGCAACTTGCCTCTCCCTCCCTGTAAAAGTCTAACACAAAATGCCTGTGCAGAAACACTCAGATGCTTGGATTTAGGGTGCTCAGGGTATTGCCAGAACCTGAATAAAGTCAATCGTACTTGTCTGTGTTTGGCTTTGATTGGGTACTTGTGTCTTTTTTTAATCTTCATGAATAGCTACCCTAGTCACTGGTATAAATTAATGCCGTGGACCTGTTATGTCGCCGTAAGATGGTTATTTCTAAGCAAACTTTTACATCCAACATTTTTGTCTGCAAGGGAAATTCCTAACACTCTACAACAATAACTGAGGAGTGTTTTAAATCCTTCAAAATGCAGTCTGATTATTCAACTTTTCCATACATTTGGTTTTTTTGCTGTTGGTGATTTACATAGCCCTTTGACATCAGAGTATTCAACTTCATTAGGGATAAATGAAAATGCTGTAAGGTGCCAAACAGTCAGCATATTTGCTTCCATAATATGACACGTGTACATAACAATATCTTAGTTATTAACTAGTCATCCAGATTCTTTATGCTATACCATGGGATTGATATATTTTCCAGAGCTTCCACATTAGTAATTTGCCTACTGGCTTACACTACTTTCCAATGTGGGTGAATAGGAAAGAGAAATAGTTTCTAAGACTCAGGCCCAGGATGGGTGTTTTCAACAATTGGTATATCCCACAGATTAAAGACCTCTTAAGAAAGAGAGGAGGGTGATGGGGAGGGGGATGGGGGGGAAGGGAAAAGGGAGGAGGAGGGGAAGGGGGAGGGGAAGGAGAAGAGAGAGAGAGGGAATCCATATAAGATTGAAAAACTATGGCTGGGAAGTTCTGCAAAATTCTGTAAACATGGAGTCTCCATCGTCAAGGGCACACGTGGACACTAGAGATTTCACGTGTGTGCATAAACACCGATTAAATCTTGAACTGGAGGTTCTGGTATTTGAAATGAATTTGATTAGATTGTTCTAAAAAGGAATGCAGGTCAGCTGAGTGTGGTTAAGTGATTTGAAGAGGAATGTGGGTCAACTTCTGAACACCGTGCCACGTTCGCATGGACCTGCCCCGGTGGTAGAACAGGAGATTTACGAAAATGCATTCCACTGATTACTTATCAATTGTAACCACACTGTGGATTTAACTGAATTCAGTCTTCCAGGCAACTACAGAGTCTCGCTTCTTCATTTTGATAATGATTTCACTATAGCACATCATCTGTGCTTTGAGTATTCTTGTGCTATATCTTGGATTCAGAGTTTCTGTTGTCTTTATAAGTAACTCACCTTTTTTCTTACCTATTCTATCTTGAGACCAAACCCATGCACTTGAAGATGATTAGATGGGTCGACAGATGACGCTCATTATTATGAAGTGCAACAAGGAGATTTTGATGCTATGGGGATTAAAGCTAGGATGCACTGGTTTTTGGCTTTATCCCTGAGCAGTTTCTAGTGGGTTAATAGAACAAAATCTTTTTACCCTTGGATAAGCCACACAGAGACATTCGAACTGGTTACCTCTAAGCAGCAGGAGAAAGCCGGCAGTGAATGGAATGCATAAGTAATTATAATCCCCTCTGTTCCAAAGCAGAATAAATCCTGTTTCCAAACAGCTTTTCGGAAGAAAAACTAGTTCAGAAAATGAAGTACGGTTTTCAGTCTTCTTAGATATGACTGTGTTGTGAGTTTTACTTTTTCTTCTAAATTTATAGCTTCCAGTTCCCAATTCCTCAGCTTGGGGACATATGGTCCCCTTTAGAAGAAAACAAGGGGAGAAAAGCGAAATTCATATTGAACTAGATGAGGAAAGCTGATGGCCGATGAAAAATGTTCCTTGTAAATCATGGGAAATGTTTTAAAGGTGGCTTGTGGGAAGAAGAGAGAAAGATGTAATTGTTGATAGACTAAAGGCTTGTAAATTTAAAGTCTAGGGCAGCCCTGCAGAGTAGAGGTTAGGCACACTGATCTCAGTGTCAGACTTCCTGGGTTCAAATCTCAGCTTCATTTCGTACCATCTTCGAAGTTAGGGAATGTGGCCAGGCCTTAGTTTCCACAACTACAAAATGGGATGCTCATAGTGCCTATCTCACAAGATTGTTATGATAACTGAATAAGTCAGTATTCTAAGAGAACTTAAACCTGGACACATAAGAATATTAATAAGTATTTGCCAAACAAATGAACTGTCGAAGGCCTATAGCACCTGCATGAATTCCCTGGAAATTTCCCTGGAAATGTGGGTTCTGAAGCCCAGTGCTGTGCTAGCTGACTGTAGAGTTCATTTCTTCTCTACTTATATCACGGCATTAAATAGCACTGGGATGCTTTGCTTCTCGAACTGGAATTGAAGTACATCTTGGGTTCCTATGGGGTATGTGTATAGTTATCCATGGCCCTACTTTTATTATAAGCCCTTAGATTACGTGAGATGTTATTCAGAAAGACTTTCAGTTCATGTTTAAGTATTGTCGCTGGTGCTCTGGCAATTTAAGAGTTTTGAAAATGTGGCTCTCATTTGATATTTACCATTGGATTGTCAAAGGCACCTAACATTCTTCCCAGACCACTGTGAGTGATGTGACGCACAATTCAAGAACTGATAAAGTAGAAGTATTTTGAAAAATGGAACATCTTTAGTGAGAAAAGCGTTGTCAGTATTTTTAACTCTAGGGCGGTCAATATGATTTTGATGAGTTTACCACCAATGTGGTCTAAATGGAAGAATACAGTTCTTGGAAAAATATAACTTGTTATGCACTTATCCAGCAAATTAATATAATTGAGCACCTGCTGTGCACTGGGCAATGAGCTAGTTGTTTAGGATATATTGGGGTGGACAGAATGGACACACCGGGCTGCCCTTTGATGGAGTCAATAAACAAGTGCATTTCGGTGTTGTTAAGAGCTGTAAAGGCAGAAAACAGACTTCTGTGGCAAAAAAAAAAAAAAAAAAAAAAAAAAAAAAATTAAGGATCTAATAGAACACTACGTGGTCAGGGAAGGCCTCTGACATTTGAAGGGTGAGAGGGAGCCTAACCAGTGAACATTGAGAAGAGTCCCAGGCAGAGGAACCAGCTGGGACTGCTGAGCACCCAACCACCCCACCACTAAGAAGCCAAGAGTGTTCAGAGTAGGTCTCAAATAACGAAGTGATTCAAGGAGGGTCCTATCAATCTACCTCTTCGACTGGCACCACACACATACCAAAACAACCAGCGATGCCGTTAACCATATATTCAGGAAACCCAGGTGGAAATGCTGACACATTCAAAGTGCTTGCAAAGCATCTGTGAGGACAATGTCACGGCACGCTGCTCATCCCCAGACAGCGAGACTTCAGAGAAAGTCGAGCTCCTACGACATCCTCCCCGTTGTGGAGGTCAAGCAGGGCTATTAAACACATGTAGCTGAGGTGGAGAGATGAACTGTTCCCGAACCTTGGACGACTGAGACTGGAACACAAAATACTTTCCAGAACAAGTCAGGTAGCGGGAAATCACGCGGGGGATGGAAAACGTCTGTGAGAATCATAAATAATGAGGGACATACATCTGAAAATGTTTGGTATCTAACGTGGAATTTAAGAATTGTGACTTCGAAATGTGGAGGGCTTTTCCTCGGCTCTCACTTTCCACATTTTCTAAAACCTGTCATGACCTTTGCAGTGGCTTTGCTAGCTAGATGGACGAGGGGAAAAGAGCTTGGAATCTTGGTACGGATTTGAGGAAATGAGTGTTTTTGGAAAAAAAAAAACACCACAATTCTATTGTTCATAGCATCCTGTACTACTCAGGCTATACTATGTAGTATTATATAAAAGCATAACAAGTCCACAGCAAATAATTTAAGTATAGTCTCCAGGGACCCTCTAGGGCCACGCTGTCCAATACAGTAGCCAGTAGCCAGAGGTAGTTACTGAGAACTTGGACTGTGGCTAGTCCAAAATGAGATGTGTGGTCACTGTACAATGCCCACCAGTATTTCACCATCTTAGTACAGAAAAGAGAATGGAAACGATCTCATTAATAATTGTATAATGTCTGGATATATTGGATTAAATCAAATACTGAAAATTAATTTCTCCTGTAATTTTTTTTTTTTGTTTAAATCTCACTACCTTAAAACTGAAACTCCCACGTTTTGCTCACATTGT
This sequence comes from Panthera leo, assembly GCF_018350215.1. Taxonomy (NCBI): domain Eukaryota; kingdom Metazoa; phylum Chordata; class Mammalia; order Carnivora; family Felidae; genus Panthera; species Panthera leo. The sequence continues at coordinate 100,491,290 of NC_056679.1, read as the reverse complement.
ATATCTGTCAGACAGCTCTGTTCTAGGGAAAGTGAAAAATCACCCTCACCATGCCTGCTCCCTAAGCATCTTTTCTAAACCATTCTGTCAAAATGGATGGCAGTGTTGTCAGAGGGAAAAACAGGAGGCTAACCAACTTCAGGCCTAGGTGGAAGGTAACAGATGGATGTGACAGTTACACAGTATTGGAAAAATTGATGCTTGGTAGAAAACGCATCAATAAGTGTTGGAAGGAAATTACTGATGTGCTCTGAAGATGTTTCCAAAGAAGGAAACCAGGAGCATAAAATAACAAAATAGAACAAAACACTACTTCATCCTTGGGCTAACTGACTGAGGAACTGCAGAATATATGGCCCTTCAGATTGCATGTGCTTTTTTTTTTAATGTTTATTTATTTTTGAGAGAGAGGAGGGGGAGGGGCAGAAAGTGGGGGGGGGCAGACAGAGAATCCTAAGGGGTCTCTGCTGACAGGAGCGAGCCCGATGTGCAGCTTGGGGCTTGTACTCACGAACCGAACCGTGAGATCATGACCTGAGCCAAAGTAAGATGCTCAACCAACCGCTCAACCCCGCTGAGCTACCCAGGTGCCCCTGTTTGTGCTTCCTTAACAAAAGAGCCTGCGTGATTCTCCAAACTTAATCCCAAACTCCCTCTCCAAAACAACAACTAAACAAACAGAAAACAAGCCTTTGCAATCAGTGAGCTAAGGCATCCAGTGTATATTCTGGAAATTTCTTGGCAATGGCCCCACTCCATGTAGACTATGCAACAGATGTTGAAGATGCTTAGCATGATCTGAGAACAGAGGAAAAAGCTATCATATCTTCATACTTGGCTGAAGGAAAAAATCTTTTCCCTTGAAAAGATCTGTGTAAATGTATGCCATTAACAACTTAGCTAATATATCAGACTTCAAAGTGACCAGACTATAGGCTCACTGTTTTACTAATCCTTTGGCTTCCCCTGCTTTGAAATGGTTCTAGAAAAATCCATTTTGGACTATTTTGCCCTTGGCTTTAACACTTGGCAGGCGAGTTCACTGTCCTCTGTTCTTCCTTGTGTTAGTTATAAAGCTGTTTGTCATCTCTAGTATCCGGAACACCTGCTTTTTTTTAAAGGACTCCTGGCTTGGGGAAAAAGAACATAAGTTATTTTTATGCAAAACTCACCAGCTCAAGGCTTTTAAAACGCCTGTCTGAAACACTGTATTTTCTCTCCCCCACCCCGTAATCAAAGAAGAAATCTTTAAAATCAGAATTTTTTTCATTTTGCCAGTTTCCTTTGGAGATAAATCACTGGAAAGGCAAGTGACAGGATAGTTGAGCAAGTCAGAGAAAGAGCCTTGTGGTCGAGACAGGATACACAAGGGAAGAAAATCACAGGCAGTCATGTCTTCCAATCCACTGACAGAATTTTTAAGAACTCATGGAAGCCTAACTTTCAAGAATTTATGAAGACCGAGAAAATGAGAGCAGCTCTGTTACTTCTTCATAGGGAATGTGACACGTTTTAAAATCCCATGTTTAGCATGTATCTGTAATTTTTGCCTACTTAAGTAGACCTTCTCCCTTCTGGTAATAGCTGTTATCTTTTTCTTCTGGGGAAAAAAGGGGGAACTCACCCTTCCTCAGTTGATAGATTTGTTTATCACTTGACCTGCTTCCTTTACTGTGGGGATGGGCACATGGCCAAAACTAACCAATCGGAGTCTCTCATTCTAGTGGCCATAGAGATTGCACAAGAATGGGAGATTGGTTGAGCAACAGACAGAGAGGCATTCCCTCTTGTTCTGTAGGGTTGTTAGCTCTGAGGGTGATTTCAGTCTAGGGCAGCTGTGGCAGCCATCTTTGCTCCCTGAGTCGACAGCCTAATTGAGAATGAAGCCAACATAGAGAAAGGTGGTACGGGGGGGGGGGGGGGGAAGAAAGGAAATGTTGATGAAAAAACTTCAGCCCCTGGTTTCTTATTCACATCATCCCCAATTTCCAGTCTGCTTTCCTTATTACCATAGGTTAGTTTGAGCTGGGTTTCTGTCACTTGTAATCGAAAGATTTACAATTTGTACTTTCTGTTTGAAAGCAAATAACAATTGTGCACAAAAGAGAGACGGTGAGAGAACAAAAGCAAACAAGAGTAACAAAGGCTTCCCAAAGTAGAGAAAAGAAAGAGGAAAAGCGGAAACGGTTACATAATTTCTCCTTCCTTCTCTCAATGTGTTAGCGTAAATTACACACACACATACACGGAAATTTTAAAGAGACTATCAATCTTAACTTATCCACTGGAATTGAATACCAACTAAATCATCACAATGAAATTAATTGTTCTTGGCATACAAGGTGCTCTGCAGGCAAAAGTGAAAATTTTGAAAACATATCTCTCAGCTCTTTCCATATTCTTTTTTCTATTCATCATTCCCTCATTTTTAAACAAAAAAATTGACTATTAAAAAAATTAATCCATTAATCTATGTTCGTTTTTAAAAATATAAGTAGTAAAGAAGTTAATTCATTAGAAAATGAAAATCCAAACCTTACTTTTCAAACCTATTCTTCAAGTGTGCGTTTGAGTGTACTCTTCCAGATCCTTCTCCTTGAGTGTATCAAAAGATATTTCTTTTCCTTTTAACACAAAATCAGGTCAAAGTTTGGATCTTGTTCCCAACTTAATTTCTTAAAAATTGAAAGAATCTCATGGACGTCTTTTCATGTAAAATACATAGGTCCGCCTCATTTTGTTTAGTGACTGATTAATATTTCAATGCATTGATGGACATTGGGTCTGTCGTTACTTTTTTGTTTGCTTTTGCTATTAGCTCTAGTGATACACTTAGAAGAATGAGTATATATTCTTACACTCTTTCCCTTTTAAAAATTACGATGACTTTTATTATTGTTACCATAGTTTCCTACTCACAAACTATGAACTAATGACCAGGACAAGGGCCAATTAAAATCTTCATCTTGCACATCCTTGTGTTCGCACACACAGAGGGTCTCATGAAATAGGCAGCAGCGAGGCATGCTTTGAAGTGTGAATGGAAGAGAAACATGAACAAAAATTATCTGGCCCAGGACAGACGAGGTCTGTTCCCACACCCACCCCTGCACTGTTGCCTTCCCCAAGGTAACAGATCTTGGCAGATGACTGACCCCCTAACCTACATCTCTGCCATGTTTGTTGTCAGCTTCTGTCAATTACCACACGAGACAGTTAGTAAAACAGCTCTTCACCTTCAGGCAGATGTCTGTTGTCCATTTGTCTAGATCAAGAGGCTTACGAGCACCTCTAATTCTGAATTCTATACGGCCATTTGAGTCCTGGCAGGGTTGACAACACAGTTGCTACTCTTTAATCAGCCTGGTGGACAGGATTCATTTATTTTACCTTCTGCTTTGAATTCCTTTCCAGGGAAAGTTCTAGAGTTTTAAAAAAAAGGGTAACCCTTTCTTTTTGCTTTTGCATCAGTATTAAACCTGCAGACTTTATCAATTCTTTTGGGGGGCAGGGAAGGGTGGTTTATGACGCTTCAGGTTTCTGAAGCCTGACTCAATTACCTGTAATATTTTCCTCTACCTTCTCCAGGCAGATGTTGAAAAAAAAATCCCTTCTTGTAGTGGTTTATCAAGTGGCTTAATTTTTTCACGTTGGCATGTTTATGCCTGCTGACTGATGTGTACAACTTGTTCTCAGATAACCTGAGCAGTCCAGGATGTGCTGGTGCCTTGCCTGTGACCCCAGAGAGGCAGCAGCATCCACTTTCACTTCTGCTTTGTGTTCTTCTGTTCTACTGAAAGTAAAACAAAAAACAAAAAACAAAAGCAAAACATGAGACAATTTTCCAGTGAAATCTCCGATTGGGGCAGATTATTTGGCCAACGAACCCTGGCCAGTAAAAACAGCAAGGCTTGCCTCTTTGCTGACAAGCAAGATGGGCTCCTGGTGGCAGATTCCTGTTCAACACTGAAACGTAGAGGAGCATCTGAAGCCGAGGTCAACCAGACGTCTGGGTTGTTCTTCTGTTTTGCATTGGCCATCATCAATGAGTCACCCACGGCTGCCCTCAAAGCAGGGTCCCATCCTTACTCAAGGCCAGTGCTTTAGAGCAAAATTGTGGGATAAGCAAAGTTTATGTTGGGTACTGACTACCTCAGTGCACTTTTTTATCCACTTACTTTTTTTATTTTTTATATTAAATATAATTTATTGTCAAATTGGTTTCCATACAACACCCAGTGCTCATCGCCACAGGTGCCCTCCTCAATGCCCATCACCCACTTTCCCCTCTCCCCCACTCCCCATCAACCCTCAGTTTGTTCTCAGTATTTAAGAGTCCCTTATGGTTTGCCTCCCTCCCTCTCCATAACTTTTCTTTTTCCCCTTCCCCTCCCTCATGGTTTTCTGTTAAGTTTCTCAGGATCCACATATGAGCAAAAACATATGGTATCTGTCTTTCTCTGCCTGACTTATTTCACTTAGCATAACACTCTCCAATTCCATCCACGTTGCTGCAAATGGCCAGGTTTCATTCTTTCTCATTGCCAAGTAGTATTCCATTGTATATATAAACCACATCTTCTTTATCCATTTGTCAGGTGATGGACATTTAGGCTCTTTCCATAATTTGGCTATTGTTGAAAGCGCCGCTATCAACTTTGGGGTACAAGTGCCCCCAGGCATCAGCACTCCTGTATCCCTTGGGTAAATTCCCAGCAATGCTCACTGCACTTTTCAAGTGCCTTCTATCTTTCAAAATAGGCCCTGTCTTACCACACGTATTCTTACATCTGGAATGTGTACCCCATCCCAAACATGGGGATGCCTATCTCCAACCAGCACATGCCACCAAAATATACTTGTCTTGTGTCCCACTGCATCTGGATTCTCATAGGATCTGGAGTAAAGCTGATAAACTTATAGAAGTGAAGGCTGCTAGTGGGCACATTTCAAGGATAATATGTACAGTTAACAGTCTCCTCATAAACCTGGTTAGAATCCCCTTTGTGCAAAATAAATGAATATGATGGCAGGGCTTTCAGGCCCTTAGTTGTGGGAGGTGTTCAGTGACAGAAACTTGCTTTCAGAGACTCCGTAACGTACATTGAGAGGCAGCTCCCCACCACACCAACCGAGTTCCATCTTCTGCCTTTGCTGTTCTGACAGAAAGCTTCACGGAATATCCTTACAGAGCTGCAACTGTAACTCAGCAGTCATGAGGCTCCTCTCCACAGCAGGGGAAGAGAGCTCCGCCAGGGAACATTCTCCAGCATAAGGCAGCCTCTTGACATTCCACAAGAGAAGGAGTGAAAGCTCTTGTTGTTTGAAATGTGTGGGTTTTACTGATTCCTTTTCTCAACCCTACCTCTGCCTTCCTCCGTGGCTAACCTGCCCTTGTCTTTTCGAAAGAACAGGAGATTCTAGGTGTGTGAACTCCTTCTATAGGTAGTCATTTAAAGGACTACCATGTTATGTACAGCGAGGGAGCTCAAAACAAAACACGTGTTGAGTCAAATTGGGATGAAGACTGCATTTTCCCAGCTGAATAAAACGTTCAGTGATTGCTTTTGTTTCGTCTTTTCAGTTCAGTCCCACATTTTCTAATACCTTCAAATGTTCTTTTTAAAATATTTATTTATTTATTTATTTATTTATTTTGATAGAGAGAAAGAGAGAGAGAGAGAGCACACTGAATGGACAGAGAGAGCGAGCGCACAAGAGAATCACCAACAGGCTCCGCACTGTCAGCGAGGAGTCTGATATGGGGCTCAAACCCATGAAATGCAAGACCATGACCGAGGCTGAAATCAAGAGTCAGCTTCCCACCAACTGAGCTATACAGGCGTCCCCCACACTTTCTAATACCTTCAAATTCCCTGTTTCATATTATGATTGTTTTTCCTTTAAACCGTGTACAGGCAGGGCATCCAGGTGGCTCAGTCGGTTAAGCATCCAACTCTTGATTTTGGCTCAGGTCATGATCTCATGGTTCATGAGTTCAAGCCCTGCGTCAGGCTCTGCGCTGACAGCACAGAGACTGCTTGGGATTCTCTCTTTCCCTCTCTCTGTCTCCACCCCTCCCCCTCCACTCTTTCTCTTTTTCTCACTTTCAAAAATAAATAAATAAACATGACAAACAAACAAACAATATACAGATCTCCCAGGACATACTGTGGTTTGACTTCACAATTTTTCAGCCTTATTATGGGCCAAAAGCTCTATGCATTCTGTACTTTGAATTTTGAATTTTGATCTTTTCCTGGGCCAGTGACATGCAGTATAATACCCTGTCATCATGCCGGGGCAGCCCCAGCTCCTGGTCAGCCTTTCAGTTACAAAGGTCAACAACCAGTCTACTTACGACCTTTCTGTTACTATACAACCGTTCTGTTTTTCACTTTTAGTAAAGTATTCAATCAATTGCACAAAATATTCTGCACTTTATGATAAAAATAGGCCTTGGGTGAGATGATTCTATCTACTGTAGGCTAATGTAAGGGTTCTGAGTACATTTATAGGAAGCTAGGCTAGGCTTTGACGGTAGGTTAGACATACTACACGCATTTCAACTTACGATATTTTCTATTTATGATGCGTGTATTGGGATGACCCCATCATAAGTTGAGGAAGATCTGCAGACTCTATGTAGGATTTCAATCTTATTTTCCAAGCAGCACCTGAAAATGCAGTATGTCATACAAGTGATTCTTGATTAGGATCTTAGGGAAGAGCATTTAAGACAAGGTTCTTAGGAAGAAGGTGATCTATTTGTATCTCTTCAATATAAGTGAAAATTCACCTTCTAGACTTCAGTCTGTCCTTTAAAGATGTCTTTACATTCAGTCGATTATTCTCTGGTCACTCCTTCTAGTTCCATTAGGTCCTTTTATAAGGTAGTTTGAAATAGCCAACTAATGTTCTCTGACAAGGAGTAGATTTTTCTGGCTACTTAACTGTTTTGGACATAGTTATATCTAAACACAACACTTTCTGATTTTTCCATAGGTGAAGACCTTTGTTCAATTTACTTAACTTTTAGCACAACATAAAGGAAATTTATAGGTAGACATTAATTTTATATTCGATGAAGTAGCTATGTGAAGGATAAAGAATAATTGAAGACTTTGATTTAGATTGCATCAAGCACTCAAATATCAATTATAAAATAAAAATTTATTTGCCTCTCCCTTAATCAAATATGTTCATGCTCAAGACAAGAATTACACAGGGGAAAACTTCACATCTCTAGAACTTTAATAAAAATAAGATTGCAGTTATAAATCCCTAATCGGGGGATCTTAATGTTGGTGACAGGACATTGGGAACGAGCTAATTGGCAATGTAAGAAAGACCTAGGGCAGGAGGGAGATTTTTAAATCAATAGAGTAAACAACTGGCTGACGTTGGGTAGATAAGAGAAACCTGGTTCTGAAAGCTGTCTTTTGCCCCTCGCTCACAGTCTGAGAAAGGCTGAATTTATAATGTGAAGTGGCAAGTAGGGGATGAACCCAGGGATTTCATCTTGGGGCTTTGCCATAGTCCTAAATCATCCCCGTGGTCTCAACTCAGGCTTCCCTCCTTTCTCCTCCAACCATCTGGCAAGGCAATAAAAATACCTGTCATTTTAGCATTTGGAGGCAAAGGCTTAGGAAGAAGGCAAAATTCTTTTTTGTTCAAAAAAACACCGTGATGGCCTGGATCTTTCGGCTCTGAGAGTTGAGCACTTCCCCCTCCTCCCCTCTAACCTGAAAGGGTCTTCCGCCCTGTAACATAATTTCTATTAGCCAGAACATTTTCCATAGACTTCTATATTGTGCTAAGAGTACTTTTGCAAGTTGCATTTTTTTTTTTCAGCTCTTACGTTGCCCAGTGCCAGGAACACCATTTGTTCTTAGATGTGCTCCAGAAGGTGTCATTCCCCTAGACTACAAAGTGAGCAGTGCTCCCTGGCTCCGTGTAGCAAGGTGGCCCGCGGGCTGGTCTAGAATGGCGTGAGGGAATATTAAAGGGGGTAGGCTGCCCCCCAGGCACAGGTATTCAGAGAAGGAGGTAAACTGGAAAGCAAATCCTTTTGGGAAATCTGTGAAAATATGGGGAGGGGCACCACTGATTGGGTGGTGATCCCGGTGATTTGGATGTTGAAGAGACGGATGGTTCCTGAAGGCTCCAGGGGGTAAGCTTAGGGCACGCGTTTTGAATATGTCTCCACAAATACATACCTCCCTGCATTTCCTTTCAAAATGAATCACAGATCTGTGATACTGAGAGAGCTTATTCCTGGAAGAGAATAGAGACTCGCCTTACGTGAGTATAGGAAGGGAATCAAGAGGCTGTTCAAGGAGAGTTGCTAATGAATCTTGTTTTCCTCAAACCCTTCCTTTTCATTGATCTTGGCATGTTTCAAAGGCTAGAGAGTTGGTTCTCTTACCACAAAAACACAAGTCTGGGCACTGAACTCAGGACAGTTAATTCAAATATGTAGGTAATTAATTTTAGTTAAATATTTATATTCTTAAGAAGAGATTGAGAAATTAGGTGGAAAAATCAGTCTGATATCACTGGATTTGGGTTTTACAAAGGCACATGTTTATTCCTTCCTTTCTAGCATAATTTTTCAAAAACAGTTTCTTGTTTGTTATAAAACTGCCTCGACCCTGAAAACAACACCATCAGAAAAATCGCAAAACAATCAGGGTAACGATCCTGGTATTAAGCTGAAATGAAACACTTTGACCTCCCTTTGCCCTACAAGCAGCCCCTCCCTATGTTAATTAAAAAAAAAACCAAGTTTTGTTTTAAATTTTTAGTTTAGGAGATTGAAATTAAGGTACTGTAAGCTAATGTGTCTCTGACTTAAAATATTTTGCATGTGAAACAGCCAAGTTACAAAAAAACCTGGTTCAGCTGCAAGAACCATGTGGCACCTATAAAGCAGGCATTCCAGGGGGGGCGTTTTTCATGGTGAGCCAAATAAGAAGCAGCTGGGGCTCGAGAGCATTCCTTCTCATCCCAGACAGTCCAAAACTGGGAACTGACATGCCCGCTTTCTGTGTGTGCTGAAAGAGCTTATCTTTAAATAGTCTTTCTGTTCAATTCATCGTTCATCTATTAATAGGAATACCCCCCTCCAACGCCAGCCACCAAACTCCAAAGGAGCCTAAACCTCAAAGGAATAGTGGAGAATCCTTATTCCCTGGCATTTGCCAGCATGTGCGCAGATGACCATGAAGAAGTATAAATCCCCAAACGGTGACACTACAGGTCTGCCATATTGGCTCCGAAGTGAGGCAGTTCAAAAACAATGTCCGTGAAAGTGGCAAAGCACCTGGTGAAAGGATTTGAACCCAAGCCAAAATATCTGGGAAAATTATACCAGGAGCTTGTCCCCAACAGTACCAGAATGGACATGAAAGGCAAGGCATGCTTTGAGCCTGAGGAAAGTTTGCAGGTCCACAAAAAGGGGAAGAGATTTTAGCTACCATCACACTAAAAAACATTTTTTTTTCAATGTTTATTTATTTGTGAGAGACAGAGCACGAGCAGGGACGGGCAGAGAGAGAGGGAGACACAGAATCCGAAGCAGGCTCCAGGCTCTGAGCTGTCAGCACAGAGTCCGACGCGGGGCTTGAGCTCACAAACCATGAGACCACGACCTGGGTGGAAGTTGGACGCTTAACTGAGTGAGCCACCCAGGTGCCCCTCCTCACATTTGGTTAACTATTGAAAGCTTGTTACCACACAGATGTATCAGCTGGTTGCTAACCTTCCAGGCTGCAGAGTTTGAATGGAAGTCAGTGTGGGGACAGAGGACTTGGGGTCAGGTACTCAAGGTGCAATTCAGACAAGGAGTGCAATTTTATCCCTGTTTGCGGGAGTAACAACATCGCAGCCTCATGTCACAGGCCAACTCTTCAGGCTTCCTAACATGCTGGGTCTGGCCTGGCTACCCCTCCAAGGGACAATGTTTGCATATGTATGCAGACAGAGTCTCAGTCTATTTGAGTTATGGTAGGCACACGCAAAGAACAGTTTGGAAAATTTGCCATTTACATGGAGCACAACCCACAGAGGCAAACTTGTGTTCAGTCAGGACCGGAGTAGCGACATACTGTCTACCGTCATACCCCACTCACAACCACTGCATGGCTAGACCTATGGCATGGTGCCATCCTACATTTCAGAAAAAGCTGGCCACTGAGAGACCACTTTTGCCTGGAGAGGGGCTGGTGAGCTTGATGTGCCCTGACCATTGTGGGAGATACTTAAGCTAGGTTTGGGCCATGCCCTTAAGTCCCCTGAGGCTTCCAGCTGCCCAGCACAGCAGAGATTAGAATGCCCAGCCTGCTCAGGGAGTACCTATCCGTTCTAGACCAATCCAGACCTACAGTGGACCTCTTCCCACTTTTCAAAGAAACTGTGGTCCTGCACACAGTTGGGAAGGTCTTAGTCACTCTGTGAGTTGCAGACGTATGCCCTGGTGTGAGGAAGCAGAAAATGGGCTGCAGTTGCTGCCAGCACTTGGGCCATGTGGTACCACACCAGATACCTGTTCATCCAGGGACCTCCCTTTGCTACGTATCCTGGGAAATTCATGTTCTTCCACCTCCCAAATGATCCTAGTCCTGACATTACGCCAGTGATGGATGGCTCCGGTTATGAGTCTACCTGACCAAAACACATTTTGCAAAGCCAAATATTTCCGTCAGTACAAAATCAATGCATTTGCCAAAAATGACAAACCCACAATTCCAATCTGTTAACGCTTGTGAAAGATAAAGATACAGAGTAATCCGTTTCCTTGGATTCTTTAGTCTCCTGCGTGAACTTCACAATTGTTTTTAATTACCTTTCGGTTCCTGCTTGGACACCAAGGTAACTACAGATTTTAAGAGAAAACGTACGTGTCAGGATAAGAGTTACCAATTCAGTCCCTGACAACAGTTATCAGGCATCTCCGTGTGGAGTGATTTGTCCAATGTGGAACACTTCATAATTTGGAATCAAGGCTTTAAAACTTTGTCCTCAGTTATGTACCCTTCAAAATCATTATAACTCCCCAGCTATTGAGAGGTACACAGGCTTCCCATGTTTTTACATTGAGCATTATCTAAGGAAGAAAATTCTGACCTCATACTCATGATGTAATGTATATCAGAGGCCAGTTTATTCAGGTGAGTGAACTAGACCTTCACACGAGGAAGAAAACTCATATTGGATCTTGGTTGCCTGGTATCTGGTATGTGACATTACCACATCAGCTTATAAACGGTTGTTTTCTTTGGAGATTCTTCATGTTGGGACTGATTGCTTGAGAAAATGTACAGCCATATTTTATTCTGAGCAGTAAGAGTTTAGACATTTTGTTTATAAGGTTAACATGAAATCTACTCATCAGAGTTGAGGGTAAGCTCCGTGGGGCAATGTAGTAATTAAACTTCTCTGTGAAGTTGTGGGTTCTTAGACGGCATGTCTCCCAAGGAGTTCAGTCCTGCAATCTTGTGATTACAAAAGTTTGCTTCAAACGCGGAGGTGTGTGTGTGTGTGTGTGTGTGTGTGCGCGTGTGTGTGTGTGTGTGTGTGTGCACGTGTAAGCAAATGCTTCTTAATCCTCCTATCTACATGGCTGTTTGAAATATAGCTCATCAGGCTAAATTAAAAACACTCTTTGTTGATCTGAATATTTTCCTTCTTTTAAAATGTGCTGATTAAAACAGGTCTGCTATATGAATTCACAATATCGCTATAAAATTAGAAAGTGGGCGGAGCAGGAAGGGGCGTGCACAGCCCTGTGTTTACATTCCAAGACCTTGCTTATAGGTTGTTCTTACTGTGTCTCCCATTACTCAAATTAGAGGTGAGGCATAATAAAGACCAACTGTTTTAACATTAAAAGTTTTTCGAGATCAAACCTGAGGTTTTCAAAATTATCTGAAGAAATGGATCACTCTGGTATGTCTGGGACGTGATCAGCACACATACTCAAACTGAACCTAACTTCACAATTGTAGGGCTCATTACGTTTCATTTAACCGTTTTTTTTACTAAGATAAAAATTACTCTCTAGTTATTGGAAATGGTTCTTAGAGTTTCAAAGAAGTTTAAGATTAGTCTTGTGTGTTATGATCACCTTCCTTTATGTCTGCTTCCCTCTGTACTCCAGCATACACACACACAGACACATTTGGGGAATGTCCACATTCTGGGGGGTGTCCAGATTCTGAGGGCAGACAGGGAAAGAGAAAGTTCCAATTTGTGAGCAGACACTTCGTCTGACATTAAGACTTCACTAAGCATCTAATATGAAAGTGCATGGATGAGCATCAGAAGGATGTCCCCGATTAACTAATAAAATATGCAAATGAAAAATCTCATCACCTCCCTTAAACTCTTTAGAAGATTAATGGTAGATAACATAGGCACTCCAATGACTTCCTAGCCTGAACTTCACCAGGTACAAACAGCCACAAAAATGAAAGAAATTCACATCTGATATATCTTCACACTGACTCTTGTAACGCTGCCCCAGGATGATGAGTATCCATTCCTCTTTTTCTGTGGACACCAGTTCAAACTTGCCTGGTAGTTCAGGGTTGCCCTTCTCAAACCTGAATGCCCCCACCACAGAATTCAAGGGTGTTCGTGATTTCCTATCTGACTGCTACACTTGTGCCTGCTTCCTCTTATTCTATCTTCTTGCCAGCGAAAATACTAAAATTATGTATTTATTTAGGTACTCGAGATATTCCTTCAATTCTGTGAAGTTTATCGTTTATCTTATAAGTAGGGAAATAGTTATCTTGTCAGTAAGGAAACAGGTACCAGTAAGACATTGACTGAATGGCTGAAGAAACTTCTTTGCACGGTTGTAACTGACCTTTCCCTGAGAATCCAGGCAAGCTTGAGTGACCAGTGTCAGAGATTAAATTAAGTCAGTCCCTTTATTAGCCCAGATGGCCTCAGCCTTCCCTGGCAATTCCAAAGGGCATTAACTACTTCCCTGTTTGAAACCTTCACTCTCAGGGAGGCTGGGTGGCTCAGTTGGCTAAGCATTTGACTCTTGGTTCCCGTTCAGGTCCTGATCTCATCATTCGAGAAATCTCAGCACAGAGCCAGCTTTGCATCCTCTGTCTCTCTCTCTGTCCCTCCCCTGCGGACTCTGTCTCAAAAAATAAATAAACACTAAAACAAAAACAAGAACAAAAAACACCTTCACTCTCATTCTGTTTAAATCTAGCTCCCTTAAAAATTCCATCCAGACATCATTCTCTCCATAAAGCCTTTACCAGTTTTCCTGGGCTGGAAAGACTCATTTCCTCTGAACACTAACTGTCCTTTGCTTATATGGCCTGTATCTTAGGGAATTTAAGCCTTTTATTTTATACTGTCGATATTTCTGGATGTGTGATAATTTGAAGTCTGCCTGAGCACAGGGCATTATTTACCTTGCTACTCGACATCAGTGTCCAGTGGATTTTATGCGCATATACTATGTTCTTGGGAAATGTTAGTTGAATACAGTAATCCAAAATTGAATGCATTAATAGATAAGAGAACACACGAATGGCCTGTTGTCTATGGTGTCAAGGTCAATACGTGATGGTACAAAGAATAAACAAGATCTCATGGTATCAGCATCAATCCTCAGCCTCAATTCCTAGACTGTACTCTTCTAATGATTTTCTTTGCATGGAAATGATGAGATTTTCATTTCACATTATAGGATCACTCCAACTAATGAACAATCCACATTAACTCTCTTCATGTTAATAAATATGCCATCATCAGAGAAAAACACTCACTAATAAGCCTGAGTAGTAATGACAGAAGAAACTACTGAAAGCCAAATTTGAAGGAATAGATAGAAATGCTTCTTTAATAACATACCACACAGAGAATCTGAGACTGTTTTCACACCCACTGTAAGTTTGGCTTCTCAGACACCATGTTGTTCCATATAAGATCCGGGCCGGCAGGGGCCCCTGGGTGGCTCAGTCGGTTAAGCGTCCGACTTTGGCTCAGGTCATGATCTCACAGCTTGTGAGTTTGAGCCCCGCATTGGGCTCTGTGTCGACAGCTCAGAGCCTGGAGCCTCTTCAGATTCTGTGTCTTTCTCTCTCTGCCCCTCCCCCGCTCACCCTCTGTCTCAGTCTCTCAAAAATAAATACACATTAAAAAATTTTATTTTAAGATCTGGGCAGGCAATGCCATGTTCTGTTTGTCCTGCAAGATCCCATAGGAAGCCTCATGTTCCCAGTACATGTCATTAGTATTGTAAGTATTAGTCAATAGTCCATAAAACAGATTAATAATTCCTCTTTTCCTCTCCAGAGAGTTATAATTTGATTCCTCTCTTTTACATTGATAAAAAATTCAGCAAATAATTAGGAAATAGGAAAAGATGAACACTGATTCTTGAAATTAAAGTTTTAATTCGAGATAATTGGAGGTTCACATGAAGTTTTAAGAAACAGTTCACGGACATCCCATGTACTCTACCCGGTTTCCCTCGACGGCCACATCTTATAAAACTACAGTGCGATATCACAACCACAATAGTGATGTTACTACAGGCCAAGAGCCTGTTTTGTTGCCTCTTTGTGGCTACATCCACTGACTCTACCCGTTCACACTGGCATCCAGTAATCTGTTTCCATTTCTGTAATGTTTTCATATTAAGAATACCGTATAAGCAGAATCATACAGTATGTAGTCTTTTAGAATTGGCTTTTTTCACGCATGTGTAATTCCCCAGAGATTCATCCAAGTTCTCAAAGGGTATGCTTTTTACTGCTGAGTAGTATTCTATGGTATGGATGTACCGCAGTGTGTTTCACCGTTCACCTGTTGAAGGACATGTGGGTTGTTTCCACTTCTTGGCTATTATTAAAACATCCATAACATGTTTTGTGTGAATGTAAGTTTTCATTTCTTTGGGATTGCCCAAGGGCGGTTGGTGGGTCATATGCTAGTTGCACATTTTGATTTGGAAGAAGGTACCAAACTATTTTCCAGAGTAAGTAATACTATATTTTTCATTCTCACCAGCAATATATGAATGATTCAGTTTCTCTGCATTTTTGCCAGCATTTAGTGTTGTTGATATTCTTTATATTAGTCATTCTGATGGGTAGGGAGCGATATCTTATTGTGCCTATAATTTGCATTTCCCTAATGGCTGATACATTTTCACATGCTTGTTTGTCATCTATATATCCTTTTGAGGGAAGTACCTGTCCAGGCTTTTTTGCCCGTTTTTAATTGGCTTATTTGTTTAACATTGAGTTTTGAGTATTCATAACATATTCTAGATGCTAGTCAGTTGTCAGATAGATGCTTTGAAAACAGTTGTCCTGGTCTGTAGCTTGTTTTTTCATCCTTTTAACAGTCCTTTACTGAACAAAATTTAAAACTTTTGATGAGGTCTAATTTATTAATTTTACCTTTTTTGGATTGTGATTTTGGTATCAAGTCTAAGAACTCTTGCCTGGTCTGATAACTCAAAACCTGTTATCAGATTTTGTTATTAATCTATTACCAAAGATTTTCTCTTGTTTTTGCCTTCCTTCCCTCCCTCCCTTCCCCCTTCCTTCCTTCCTTCCTTCCTTCCTTCCTTCCTCCCTTCCTTCTTTCCTATTGAATGATTATTTCCTTCCTTCCTTGCTTCCTTCCTTCCTTCCTTCCTTCCTCCCTCCCTCTCTCCCTCCCTCCCTCCCTTCTCTCCTTCCTCTCTTCCTTCTTTTCTTTATCTCAGCTACAGCTTCCAGCACTCCATTCCACGCACTTACTCCAAGGGTGAGAATGGACATCCTTGCCTTGAGTTTCTCACCATTAGGCATGATGTTAGCTCTAGATGTTTAGTAGATGCCTTTGATCAAGTTGAAGAGGTTTCCCCTCTATTCCGAGTTTTCTGATGGTTTTTGTCATGATTCGGGACTGGATTTTGTCAAGTGTGTTTTCTCTGTCAATTGACAGGATCATTGATCTTTCCTCATTAGCCTGTTGATATGGTGAGTCACACTAATTGATTTTCAAATATTGATCCAGCCTCACGTACCTGGAATAAATCCCACTTGGACATGGCACGTAACTATTTCCATACATTGTTGGATTTGTACAAAAATATTTGCTCATATTTTCTTGAGGATTTTTGGAGTTAAGTTCATGAGAGATGTTGGCCTATGGTTTTCTTTTTCTGTATTGTCTTTGATTTTGATATGAAGGTGGTATTAACCTCATAAAATAAGCTGGGAAATGTTCCCTCCTCTTCTATTTCCTGGAAGGGATAGTGTGAAAGTGGTGTTAATTACTTAGGTGTTTGGTAGAATTCTCCAGTGAAACCATCTGGGCTTAAAGGTTTCTATTTCAAGAGCTTTTTAATTACCAACTGAATTTAATGTTTGTAGGACTATTCGGGTTGCCTATTTCATCTTGGCTGAGTTTTAGTAGCTTGTGATTTTCAGGTCCATTTCTTCTAAGTTGTCAAATTTATGAGCATACAGTGGGTTGTAGTGTTCCTTTATCACGATGTCTGCAGGATCAGTATGGATAGCCCCTGTTTGGTTCCTAATATTGGTGATTTGTGTCTTTTCTCTCTTTTTATTTTTGTCGGTCTTGCTAGAGATCTATCAATTTTATTGATTTTTTTCAAAGGACCAGCTTTTTGTTCCATTGATTTTCTCTACTGTTTTCCTGTTTTCAATTTCATTGATTAATGCTCCAATTTTCATTACGTCTTTCCTTCTGCCTGATGGTGTCCAAAGTATATATTTCTATATTTATACTTTACATTCTAAAAGCTAACAGTTTCTGAAATGACATGATACCCAGTCCATAAACATGATTTTTAACTGTGTCAAATACTGAATATTCTTTAAATTAGTAACAGTGTTTGGTATTTAAGATAGAACACAGGAAAATCAGTTCCTTGGCATGGAATAAGTTCAAGTCTTATTTCAGTTTCCGTCTGAAGAGATTCTGGGTATTTACAAGTATTCTCTCTCAAACTAAAAAGTCCTATTTGAGGACAATTTGCAACCTAACTCTAAATCACTGTGCGTAGATATGTTGAGAGCTAGGAAGGTTCTATAAAAGGTCTTTCATCCAGGGAAGGACAGGGAAACTGCAGAGCGGAAAATAAACGGGAGAGAAATGAATTACCCACACAGGAAAGAAGGGATATTTTAACTGAAATATAGCTGGAAAAATTAGGTAGAGGTCTTACAGGAGAGAGGGGAAAAGGCAGAAATGTCTGAGTCAGAGAAAGATCGCTCCCTGAAGAGAAGAGGGCTGCCAAAAAGAGCAGAGGTTTGCAACTGAGCTAAGTTGAGAATAAATGTGGAGAGAAAACAAGACCTTTCTTAAAATATATATGTATATTTATATACATATAAAATATATATATTTTAAAATATATTATTACATAGAAAATAAATATAAATATATGTAATAAATATATATGTGTATGTGTATATATATAACATTTATTTATTTATTTCATTATTTTAAAAATATAATTTACTGTCAAGTTAGCTAACACACAGTGCATACAGTGTGCTCTTGGTTCTGGGGGTAGAGTCCCGTGATTCATCACTTACATACAATACCCAGTGCTCATCCCAACAAGTGCCCGCTTCAATGCCCATCACCCATGTTCCCCTCTCCCCCACCCCCCGTCAACCCTCAGTTTGTTCTCTGTATTTAAGAGTGTCCTCTGGGTTCGCCTCCTTCTCTGTTTGAAACTATTTTTTTCCTCTCCCCTTCCCTGACGGTCCTCCGTTAAGTTTCCCAAGTTCCACGTATGGGTGAAAACATATGACATCTGTCTTTCTCTGACTGACTTATTTCACTCAGCATAATACCCTCCAGTCCCCTCCACATTGTTGCAAAAGGCAGGATTTCATTCTTTCTCATTGCCAAGTAGTATTCCATTGTGTATGTAAACCACATCTTCTTTATCCGTTCGTTAGTTAATGGACATTTGGGCTCTTTCCATAATTTGGCTATTGTAGAAAGCGCTGCTTATAATATAACATTTTAAAAGAAGTACAGTTCAAGAGTAGAAGTCAAAATACTAGTTAATTAGTCTTCAGGAGCTTATGACTGTAACTCACGGTTCCTGCCCTCCTAAAGCTTGCAATCTAACCAAGTGAGTCTGTGTTTTTCGGATTGCTTTAAAGTACCTTTCACTTAAGGTAGCTATTCATATGTTAGTTTGACTTTAAATTGCTTAAGACAGATAGTGTTTTTAAAATTGCGACTTTTAAATTTATATGAGTCTCTGAGGTTTAGCCGGTGTGTCTGCCTTAACCATCAGTCCCAGTGAGCTAAAGTGTGTTGACTTCTCCATAGGCTAGAAATCTAAGAAGCTAGATTCTTATTGTTTATATCTGCTGGAGTACAAAAACAATCAGTAGGTAGCTCTACATTATTTTTAAATTTAGCTCCGGACATTAGTTTCTCCTAAGTCTCTGAAGATGCCCTATCTCTGTTTTGCTTTATCTTCCTCCCATGTCTCCCTAAACGTAAATAAACCTTCGTCAGTGTTTTGTCTCCAGGCTTTTCCTCTTCTACTTTTAAGTTCTCTGACATCTCAGTCTGGAATGTCTTTCCCTCCCCCACACCCCTCTCAAAATCTGTTCAACTCCCCTGTGTACCTTAAAACTCAGCTCAGAAGTCACCTCCTCTCAATCCCTCCAGTATGGTTCCCTTGTTACATGCATTGCTTGCGGTCACACCTGCAACAGTGTAGTCTGTTCGACATCTTACACGTGCCTTCCTAACTAGACTTGATGCCTGAGACGGGCCGAAAACTCTGGTGTTCCAAATTCCTAGCACAGGGAAAGTGCATGAAAATAGAGGCCCTTGGATGAATGGACACATACAAAAGCTAGTGATCAGTAGCTATTTAATAACTAGTTGTTAAAAACAGTTTTAACACATCCAGAAAAATACTCAGTATGTTTAGAATATTCTTCCATTTCTGATGTAATAACAAAGTAGTTTAAAAGATGACTTTTTCTTAATTTTTTTTAATGTTTTAATTCATTTTTGAGAGACAGAGAGAGACAGATGATGAGTGGGGGAGGGACAGAGAGAGAGGGAGACACAGAATTTGAAGCAGGCTCCAGGCTCTGAGCTGTCAGCACAGAGCCCGACATGGGGCTCGAACCCACAAACCGCAAGATCACGACCTGAGTCAAAGTCAGACGCTTAACCAACTGAGCCACCCAGGCGCCACTAAAACATATTTTTAATAAAAGTAGTTTAGGGACGCCTGGGTGGCTCAGTCAGTTGAGCATCTGTTTCTTGGTTTCAGCTCAGGTCATGATCTCACAGTTTCATGGGTTCGAGCCCCACACTGGTCTCTGTGCTGCTGACAGTGTGGAGCCTGCTTGGGATGCTCTCTCTCTCCTTCTCTCTCTGGCCCTCCCCCACTCGTGCTGTCTCTGTATTTTTTCAAAATAAATAAATAAAGTTTTTTTAAAAAAAGTAGTTTAAAAGATATTTTTAATAATTCAAGGAGACAAGTCACAGACTGGGAGAAACATTTGCAGAAGACATGCATTAGGAAAGACTTATCCTTTTTTTTTTTTTAAGATAAGGCATCTTTTTTTTTAATGTGTATTTATTTTTGAGAGAGAGACAGACAGAATGCAAGTGGGGGAGGGGCAGAGAGAGAGGGAGACACAGAATCTGAAGCAGGCTTTTCAGGTTCTGGGGCTCAAACTCGTGGACCATGAGATCATGACCTGAGCCAAAGTTGGACCCTTAATAGACTGAGCCACCCAGGAGCCCCAAAACTTATCATTAAAAAAAAGTTTATTTATTTTGAGAGAGTCAGAGACAGCACAAGTAGGGGAAGGGCAGAGAGAGAGGGGAAGAGGGAGAATCCCAAGCAGGCTTTGCACTGCCAGTGCAGAGCCCAACATGGATCTCAAAATCACAAAACTGCAAGATCAGACCTGAGTGGAAACCAAAAGTAGGACGCTTAACTGACTGAGCCACCTACTTGTCCCTAGAAAGAACTCTTGAAACTCGAAAATTAAAACATATAACCAATAAAAAATGAGCAAAAGAACTTAACGGACACCTCACCGAAGAAAATATACAGATGGCAGATAGGCATGTGAAAAGCTGTTCAACATCATTTATCATTAGGGAACTGCAAATTAAAATAACAATGAGATACCCCTAGACACCTATTGGAATGATCAAAATCTGGAACAGTGACAACACCGAATCCATTAATATTCGGAGCTGTGGAGCTGTGGCGACTCTCATAAGTTGCTGGTAGGGATGCAGAATGCTGTAGCCATTTTGGAAGGCCATTTGGCAGTTTCTTACAAAACGAAACATACCCTTACCACGTGATCCAGCAATTGCACTCTTTGGTATTTACCCAAAGGATTGAAAACTTAGGTCCACACGACACCCTGCACACGGATGCTTATTCACAATCGCTACAACTTGGAAGTAAGTAACCAAGGTGTCCTTCAGTACTTGAACGGATAACCTGTGCTATGACAATGGACAATGGCCGGGTCACGGAGTAAGTATCATTGAGTGCTGTAAAGAAACGAGCTACCAAGACATGAAAAAACATGGAGGAACCGGGGTGAAAAAAGTCCATCCTGAAAAGTCTACATACCGGATGAGTCCAACAGCATGGCGTTCTGGAAAAGGCAAAAACAAGAGAGATAGTAAAAAAGGTCAGTGGTTGCCAGGGCTAAGTGGGAGAGAGGGATGAATGGACAGAGGCCGGGGGACTTTTAGGGCAGTGAAAGTATTCTGTATAACACATGCCATTCTGTATAACACATGCCATTAATCATTTGTTAAAACACATAGAACTTACAACAATAACAACAACTGTGCACACAAATGTAAACTATGGACTTTGGGTGATAATGATGGATGAGGGTAGGTTCATCAATTGTAATAAAGGTACCACTCTGGGCGGGGGGGTGGGGGGGTGTTGATAGCGGTGGTGGGGAGTATATGGGAACTGTTTGTGCCTTCTGCTCAGTTTTACCGTGAACCTAAAATGTCTCTAAAATAAATTAGAACAAAAATATTTTTTTGCCTTTTCAGAATGTAAGTAATTAACACAAAGAAACCAAACTGTTGTATAACACAGTGTAAGACCGAGCTACTCAAAGTCCGACTGTGGACCAGCTGCAAGGTCAGCACCTGGGAGCTGGTTAGAAACATAGAAGCCCAGATCTGCGCAACCTACTGAATCACAGTGTGTTTTATCTAGTTCCCCAGATCATGTTGGATGCACGGAAGAGGTGAAGCACTGGTGGAGACCAAGGGTGGAACCGGGAGCAAGAAGGTTCTTTTCTTACCTCATCCACCTGCAAACTGTTTAGCAGTGAGCCCTGTATTCAAACTGCAGGTTCCCAGTCTGTAAATCAAGAGGGTTGGCCTGGGTTAGAGGCAATCAGAGTGTGGTTCCTGGAGCAAAAGCATCAATATCACTTGAACTTGTTGCAAACGCAAATACTGCTGAATTGGAACTTCTGGGCCTGAGCCCACCCTTTGTGTTTTAATGAGCCCTCCAGGCATTCTGAGCTAAATGTGAGAACCGCTGGATTGTCTCCAACGTCCCCTTCAATGTGAACATCCTAGGAGGATCTGGAAAAATTTAAATGTCATGAGATTTTGTATATATCTAACTCTATCTGTATCTACAGCATCCTTTTCACTTCAGAGAGTACCCTACCTATGTAAAAATATTTCTTTTTTAATTGACTTTTTTAATGTTTATTTATTTTTTGAGAGAGAGAGAGAGACAGAGTGAGTAGGGGAGGGGCAGAGAGAGAGGGACACACAGAATCCCAAGCAGGCTCCAAGCTCTGAGCTGTCAGCATAGAGCCCAATGCGGGGCTCAAACTCACTAACTGTGAGATCATGACCTGAGTCAAAGTCAGATGCTTAACCAACTGAGCCACTCAGGTGCCCCAAAATATTTCTTATATTGCTAAAAATCTCTACTGAATTTTTCAAGTAACCAAAACAGATTCTTTGGACTCTGATACAAAAGAAACAATTGATTTGAAGATACCCTTCAGACAAAGAAATTCTGAGCTTGCTACCCATTAAGAGATGAAGCTTTTAATCTGACATAATAGCTTTTTTTTCCCTTCTGTAATTAGCAAATCACATATTTTTAATGCCATCCTGGCTGGCTAGGGTCATTTTCATTATCATAATTCCCCCTGAATGCTAAGTATGTTCCTTTCATCCAATTAGAAAATCTGGGGAAAATAGCAGACAATGTAAACTTTAATTTGGGTTAATCACAGAAAAGAATGCCAAGATCACATACAAAGCTGTGAATCATGACAGCTACTAGGATTCAGGAAAGAAAAAAAAAAAAACAAACCCACTAAGGCAGTAACTTCTTGTCTGGTTCAAGCAGGATGAGAGATTTAGGCTTCATATGAAATTTTGTCAAGAACAACACAGACAAGCACTATTTTTAACTCCTGCTTTTATCATGGGAAAAGTCACCACGTAAGAAACAAACAGTTCTCATTTTGAAAGGGGAAGAAGGTGGGTGCCTAAGCTAGTAGTTGAGTGTTATCAGACAGTTGTTAATATGACTGGAAAGGGGGGAATCTGCCTCGTGCAGGTGCGGATGCATGGCCCCATGTTTGCCCACCCGCAGAGAGCTCCAAGGGCTCTTCGTTCCTTGAGTCTGACCATGAACTATTTCCTACATACAGTGTAGCAGTAGAGGGCAGATGATACATTTGCACACTTTATATTTAATTCACTTTAACTGTTTCCTTTCTGATAGGCAAGCCCTGATAGCCCATCACAGCAGATCGGCTGCTGGCTTTGACATCTTGTATCCCAGCCATTAGATTACAGTAGCCACAGCACGGTCATGTTTATTCTCCTAACGATGTCCAGTCTCTTGGTCTTTTGAGCCTCGATGAGTAGAGCAATCCCACCAACATTCCTGGACAGATTTTCAAAGGAACAGTCTCCATTTACCTGACATAAAATTGGCTTTGTTTTGTCTCTTATTTTGTAGAAAACAACTGACTGGCCTTAAGCATCAATCAAACAGAAGGCTTAAGTGTAGGAGACTCTGAAAAGGGAGGGCCCTTGAAAATGTGGCCTAAATGTGTTGCTGATGGCAATAAATCAGTAGGATTTCGATTTCCTATAAGGTGTTTACTGCTCTAAAACAGTCTCACCTCCCAAAGGGAATGATACATTTGGGTTACAAAGCATCAGTGTGGGCCAAGGGTGAGGTACGTAGTGGGACAAAGGACAGGACACTGGGGACAGCTGCCAAAATAAACCACAGAGAATTTGCTCAGAGAGGCATCCATCCAGAAGGAATCAGGTAGGTCGATGAGAGAGATGAGGGAAATAGAAGGGAAGGGAGGGGAAGACAAAGGTGGAAAGACAGCAAGTAGAGAAGATGGAGGAAGAAATAGAGAAAAAGAGGAAGAAAAGGAGATGGGGAGGAGAACAGGAGTGGAGAACAAAAGAGCAGAGAGACAGGCTGGAAATGTGGATCTGAGGAGGAGCCCCAGATGGAAAGGAGGCAGAGCCGGGCAATCCCTCGAAGGGAGAGGGGTAAGGTGGGCGAGTGTTTACCTAGGGAGGGTCTTCATGGGTGTGGCCCTGGCCATTTTGTCTAATGAGGTCATAATAATTGCCTGGTAGACAGCCTGCAGAAGCTTCTCCCCAGCTTGTGTCTGGCAAATCCATCAGTGGCATGGACGACATGAGCTGCGAGCCAGCTCTCCTGAGATTCGTCGTTTTCTCGGGGGGAAGCAAGTCACAAGGTGAAATTGCTCTACTGCCCTCACTGGAAACCAGAGAGCACAGTCAGAAGGATTCTGCTGCAGAACTGTCACATCCCAATCAGTCTAGGAAAATGCCTCAGCCACGGTATAATTGTTTTCTCCACGATTCTTCCAGGAATCCAGGGTCAATCACTGCAGGATCGCCCGATGCATCCTCGCTTGGGATTTACACACCTCCCCTTTTGTGACATGAAGGTGTCTGTCACAGACTCACTCACAGCTTTATACTCTCTCTATGGTACACGTCTACTATATTTGTCTAATGTTTATTTTTACGACATAGGCCTAGGGGGAAACTTTAGGGAAAAGGTCCAGATATTTTCTCGGTTTTACTTACGGTGCAGTAAAATCACATTTATTTCTGTTCAACCTGACCTGAAAATGTGTCTTACATGTTTATTAATCCATTTGTTATGTTTGGGCTATATACAAGTTTACCAAAGACAATGGGCTTTGTCATTTGCATATTTTACGATACCAGATTTCTTTTGCCAAGTATTTCACACCTGTTTGTCCCAAGATAAAGTCTTTCCTTGGAATGAGCTGAATATTACCACATGTCATAAGGATTCTGTAAATAAAAAGATGTCCTAAGACTTCTGCTCTTTCCTGACTTCTTTACTACATTAATAATATTAACGATTACTTTTTAATAATTGTAATATTCCACTATATTTTAAATTCGTTGTCAGATTTTTCTCCTAAGATACTAGAAAATAAATGACAGTAAATGAAACACCAGTTAAATAAATCTTCAAAAGCCTTTGTCTGATTTTTGTTAGAAGTCACTCCTACCTAAGCAATTTGGAATGTGTTCAGCACAAGTGTGAATCATCGATATGTAATCCTTGGGAGTATGTTGAAAGGCAAGTCTTTGCAGAAGAGAAAGTACCTCAAAATAATCTTATAGCATCTGGTTCACACCTGGAAAAGTAAATTTTATAGTTTGGCACCCTGATAGTTTCAGAACTCTGATGTGAACTGTCTTTGGATTTTACATTTTCTTATTTCAGGCTATTTCTATGACCCAAACCTAACTTGACTGTGGTGAGCCTTTTTGTGCACAATAGATACCTGCAGTCAAAGTTCTAGAGGAGCGTAGATTAATTGCATTGTGCCTTTCTCTCAGATGCTCAGCCAGAGTTGGCTGTGTGTGAATGTGTGAGTGTTTGTGTCATCGTCCGGTTCAGAAGATTGGAATCTTTCCTCTCTTCAGTCTACAAAGTTTTTATTCCAGATTTATATCTAAAATCTCTTAATATAGAGGAGTGACATAACAGGCACTTCCAAAAGCATGTAAAAGTGTCACTGAAGGTGGGCATACTATGAAGCTTTTTTGTGTTGTCATGGTTTCTAAATAGGATTCTAGTTCATTCTGTCATATTATCAACGACAGTACATAGGAAGGCATTCAGCAGGCTTTTTGCTTTTACTTTGCATCCCCCCCTTTTGGCTCATCGGTTTTTAAATTTCATGCATGTAATAATTTTGTTAAAAGGTGACGTGTCAATGAAATGGTTCATTTTTTTCCCCAGATGATGTCAAACAAACATATGCGTCTACTTGGCATATTACTTTTGTTAACGGAGAGACTCATCTTCAACTCTCCTCTCTAAACTCCTTACTTGTGGGCGCCTGGGTGGCTCAGTCGGTTGAGTGTCTGACTCCTGATTTCAGCTCTGGTCATGATCCTGGGGTTGTAGGACTGAGCTCTATGTTGGGCTCTGAGCTGAGAGTGGATTCTCTCTCTCCCTCCTCCCCTCTCCCCTGTTCTCTTTCTCTCTCTCTCTCTCTCTTTCTCTCAAATTACAAAATAATAATAAAAATAAGCTCCCTACTTATGTACTTCCTGTTCCCTGACATGGCTTTGCTCATGTGAACTCACGAACATGTCTATGCATGTGTGTTGTCCACACACACATAACTTACTATTTTGTGACTTAATGTTAGATGCTTCCTTCCTTTGTGGTCGTTTTTTTCTTGATATTTTTGGCTCTGACTCTACCCCTTGATGTCTGAGATGAGGATCCGGAAAGTTGTGAAGGAGGCCAAGACTGGGTTCAGTATTCTTTCCGTCTTGGTCATTTCTGCCATCCCTCCCTCCTCTCACTCAGCGCCCTGATGCCATACCCCAGGATTTTCTCTGCTCAGCTACATCCTCCCCCTGCATGGACACCCCCTAGGCAGATTCTCCTATCTCTGAATCTTCTCCTGTCCTGCAGTCCATCAAAGCACATCCATTTTGTGTCAGGGGGACTTAGCTATTTGAGAGACAACAAGAGAAGTAGTGAATTAAGGAGAAAACTACTCTCTGTCCGTGTGAGAGAGCCAGTGTGCTCACCTTCTCAGAGGGCACTTGGTTTTCCCAGCCATGAGCCTCTTTCTTATCCTCCGGGCCTCCCTGCCGTGTCGCCTCCTCAGTTCCATTATTATTTATTTCCTTCACAGCACTTACCGTTTGGATTCCCAGTATTTAATGTTCACCAAACAGTACCTAAATCGTAACTACACATTTTGATAGATGTCTACACAGTGACCTCCTTAGGTCCAGAAGTAGAACACTTCCAGCCTCCCAGAGACCCACTTCATGGGCCTCTGTCAGTCGTTCTTCACCTTCCGCCCCAAAGGGAGCCACGGTCCTGATGAAGCTAATTTCATTAGTTTGTATGTTTTTTAACAGTTACTTATTTTTGAGAGAAAGAGTGTGAGTGGGGGAGGGGCAGAGAGAGAGCTGGAGACACAGAATCCGAAGGAGGCTCCAGGCTTCACCGAGCTGCCAGCACAGAACCTGACCTGGGGCTCGAACCCACAAACCGTGAGATCATGACCTGATCCAAAGTCAGACGCTTAACCGACTGAGCCACCCAGGTGCCCCAGTTTGTATGTTTTTAAAATTTTTGAAGTTAAGAAGTGCTTTCTGGTGTGCCTTCTTTATGCAATACAATCTTTATGAGATCCATCCATGCTATTGCATAGTTGTGGTTCTTTCCTTTTCACAGCCGAGCATGGTTTCATTGTATAAGTATACCGCAACATATATATCCCTATTACTACTGATGGACAATGGGGGATGATTACAAATAAGAATAATAGGAACGTTTTGGTCTGTTGTTTTGACATATGTATTTTATGCATTTCTGCTGGGTATATGCCTCAAAGTTAAATTACAAGGTCTTTGAATACGAAAACTTCTGATATCCTATCAACTGTAAATAAGTATTACAAAGTGCTTGTCCCAATGTACATTCAAACCACTAAAATACAAGAGGTCCACATCCATGCCAACACTTGGTATTTATTTTTAATTTTTTTTAATGTTTATGTATTTTTGAGAGAGACAGAGACAGAATGTGAGTGGGGTAGGGGCAGAGACAGAGGGAGACATCGAATCTGAAGCAGGCTCCAGGCTCTGAGCTGTCAGCACAGAGCCTGATGCGGGGCTCGAACTCACCAGCTGTGGATCGTGACCTGAGCCGAAGTCGGACACTCAACCGACTGAGCCACCCAAGTGCCCCAAAGTATTTCAAGAGTTTAACCACTTTGATAAATGTGTTGTTACATCTCATTGGGGTTTTGACTTGAATTTCCCTGATAACTAATAACGTTCCGTTCACGTTTGTTGGTTATGCGGATGTTATCTTTCATGAGATGCCCGTCCACATTTCTTGCCCATATTTCTATTGTGTAATCGGGATTTCTGGGAGTTCTTTATATAATCTGGATGTGAATCCTTGAAGGATATGTTGAAAATGTCTTCTGGCACATTCTGGCTTAAGTTTTCACTCTCTTAATGTTGTCTTTTGATCAACAGAAGTTTTTAAATTTGATGTTGTCCAATTTGTAAATCTTTTTCTTTACGTTAGTGCTTTTATGTTCTGTTTTACAAATATCTTTCAGCCCTCAAGGTCAGAAAATATGTTCCCATGCTATCTTCTGGAAGCACTGATGTTTTACCTTTCACTTTTAGAACTACAGCCCATCTGGAATTGATTGGGTACAACGTGAGTCAAGAATTAAATTTCATTGATTTTCATATATGGATCTCCAATGGGTCCATCATTGTTTATTGAAAAGACTACCCTTTTCCCATTCTGGGCAGGACAATTTTTGTCATAAATCAAATGTCCTTTGGGGTGTAGGCCTATTTCTGAAATCTCTACAGTGTTCCTTTGATTTGTTCTCCCTTTTCTGAATATTGTTTTAATAATGGTAGATTTCTGATATGTCATAATGTCCACTAGTGTAAATCTTCCAACTTTGATCCATAGGATCGTCATGGCTATTGTGGCCTTTGGCATTCCCATACACACTTTCGACTCAGCCCTTTTTTATTTACACACACACACACACACACACACACACACACATTTTTGAGAATGCAATACCTGACAACATGATAAATAAAAAACACCTTTCATGAACGCATTTAAAAAAATCTAAAATAAGATTTAGCACACGGGTGTATTTACCAAATGGCTACTTAAATATATGGCCTCTGATTGTTACTCATACACTTGGTTAAGCCATCTAATGCTTCTGTGCCTCTATTCTGTAGTTGTCACTCACTGTGAGGTCCATACAAAATAATGTAGGTAGAGAGGTCCTCAGAGTGGCACCCACAGGTGCACCTGTCGGTTAAGAGTCCAACTTTGGCTCGGGTCATGATCTTGTGGTTGGTGAGTTCAAGCCCTGCGTTGGGCTCTGTGCTAACAGCTGGGGGCCTGGAGCCTGCTTCGGATTCTGGGTCTCCCTCTCTCTCTGCCCCTCCCCCACTCGGGCTCTACCCCAACACACATCAAACAAAATTAAAAAATAAAATAGTGGCACCAGGGAGCCACGAGCAGTTGGGCACTACTACCACTCCTCTACACAACACTCCTCCATTTGGTCTCCTACTCATGGAGCAGGTGTCTATTTCTCTTGCTACATTACAGGCTCGGAGGTGGGACCATCCTGGCCCTGGGCAAGAGCCCGTGCCTCGGGTTCTATGCTTTCCTGAGCCCCATCTATCACAAACATCAGAAAGCTAAGTTTGTTTTAAGAACCCGTGTGTGCTTAGTCATATGAGATTCAGCCCCAGAGACTGACACGATGTAGCCTGCCACTCGAAACACAGCTCTTATGCCAAAAGGGTTCAGGTCTGGGAGCATCTAGGCCATGTTTCTTGTCTTATGTCCCAAAAACAAAGGGGATGGCACTTACCTGAATGCTGAAAAGGTTTCCGCCTATGCCCCTGCCTGTGTCAGAAGCTAACGTTCCTCTGAAGTAAGGGGAAGGTTTGATGAGCACAGCTGTGCTGAGGAAGGAGACAACTGTCAAACTCTCTCTTTCACATAAGATGAATACAGTAGGTTCTTGCCTAACAGTCATTTCTTTGTTGGGCCAAGAGTCTCTCTTCTTGCTCCTCTTTGTGTTCTGATTTGTGCTTCTGCGGGTATGATAGTCACAAGAGTTACCCATGGCAGCTGAAATATTAAACAATTCATGGATGCAGGTCTAGACATAACATACATGGAGCATGTTACCAATTCTTTACATTGGTAATGAAAGAGATACTCAGATACTCAGATACTCTGAATGCTAATAGTTATTATTTATTTTAATTTATTTTATTTTTTTTTTTTAGAGAGAGAAAGAGCGAGCGTGCAAAAAGGATAGGGGCAGAGGAAGAGAGAGAGAATCTTAAGTTGAACGTGGAGTCCAACGTGGGGCTCAATCCCACACCCCTGGGATGATAACTTGAACCAAAGTTAAGAGTCAGATGCTCAACCAACTGAGACACCTAAGCACCCGCAAGTAGTTTTAGTTTTATTAAAATATTTAGTGACATTTCCTTGTTTTCAAAATTTATTTTCAGCTTTACTTAAGTAATTTTGATTTTATAAGTTAATTTATATGAATCGCTCTTCAATTTTCCAAAAAATGGAAAAAGAGGGAACACTCATTTTTTGAGTATTGATCACCCTGATCCCAAAGTCAGACAAGATACCTCAAGAAAATAAAACAGTAGGCCAGTACCCCTAATGAACACAGATGCAAAAGTCTTCAATAAAATAGTAACAAATTGAATTCAACAGCACATTAAAAGGACCCTACACCATGACCAAGTGGGATCTATCATTGGGATGTGAGGTTGGTTCAACATATGCAACTCAATCAATATGATATGCTACGTTAACAAAATGAAAGATAAAAACCACATGACTATTTAATAGATGCAGAAAAATCATTTGAGAAAAATTCAACATCTCTTCATGATAAAAATCCTACCAAACAGGTAGAGAAGGAATTTACTCATCACAATGAAAGCCATATATAAAAAGCCCACAGCTAACACCATAAACAATAGGGAAAAACTTAAAACTTTTCCTCTAAGATTTGGTTCAAGGTAAGAATGCCTGCTTTTCCCACTTCTATTCAAGACAGTACTGGAAGTCCTAGTCAAAGCAATTAGGCAAGAAAAAGAAATATAATGCATCTAAATTGGAAAGGAAGAAGTAAAATAATCTGTTTGCAGATGACATGATTGTATTTGTGGAAAACCCTGAAGATTCAACAAAAGACAGAACTAATACACAAATTCGGTAGAGTTGCAGGATACAAAACCAACATACAAAAGATCTTTTTTAAGTTTTCTTTCTTTAAAAAAAATGGTTTTCAGGTTTATTTATGTTGTGAGAGAGAGAGCCCAAGCAAGGGAGGGGTGGGGAGAGAGAAAGAAAAAGACAGAGAGAGAGAGAGAGAGAGAGAGAGAGAGAGAGAGAGAGAGAATCCCAAGCAGACTCCACACTGTCAGCACAGAGCTCGATCTCACTGAGAGATCATGACCTGAGCTGAAATCGAGAGCTGGGCGCTCAACCGACTGAACCACCCATGCACCCTGGTGGCATTTCTATATACTAACAATGAGCTATGCATAAAGGAAATTAATATTCTTCAGCCTTAAGAAGGAAGACACCTGGAGGACGTTATGCTAAGTGAAATATAGGAGACACAAAAAGACAAATACTACCTGTCTCACTTAAATGTGAAACCCAAAGTAGTCAAACTCATAGATGTAGGGAGTAGAATGGCAGTTTCCAGGGGTGGAGAGAGAGAGGGTGAAATGAAGAGATGTTTAAAGGGTCCACAGTTTCAGTTTTGCAAGACGAATGGGTTCTGGAGATATAATGTACAACATGGTGAGGACGATAGTTAACAATACCTATTATTACTGGTAATCCTGGAAGGCTGGATCTTCATCTGAATATTCTTAACACGCACACACATACACACACAGTGGTAAGTATGGAACGACTATGGCTAAGTTATTCAGCTTGATTGTGATGATCTTTTCAGAACGTGTATATATATCAAAACATGAAGTTGTATGTCTTAAATACACACAATTTTTCTATGTCAACGATTCCTCCAAAAAGTTTAAAATTTTAACTTAGGGATTTAAAATATTTACACAGATGGTAGGGAGCTTCCATTTACACTCTTGACATGGCCTGGAAACTGAGGTGAGTCTCTTGAAATCAGAGCCCATGATCTTAGCCCTACTCCAAACAGATATGAATATGAAACACAAAACTCTGCACATGATAGGTCTCCTCTCTCCCCCAAAAGGTTTAGTGAACAAATGTATTATTGTGGAATAAAATTACGGGTGGGACTATCAGGTATTTGAGAGCTGGTCAGCCTTTTGACAACCCTACACTGTATTTTTAGAGATAGTGATATTTAGGCATTATCTGTTCCAGCCCCGAGCAAAGTCATTGCATTCTCAGACACTCTGCCAAGAAATGTACTTCTTCCTTCTTAACCACTTCCTTCCCCAATAGCTCAGGCACTCCTTCAGAACCCATCTCTTGGGGCTATCAGATTAAACCGAACAGGAAAACTGGTAGAAAGGTTAATACGAATGGATCCAAAACTCGGAATGGTTTAAATTCAAGGGCTTAGTTACTAATTTTAGTCCCAGGGTAGGATAGTCAAAAAGTTGACTGGGCCTCTGTTTAACTAATCTTCCTTAATGATGATGTAAAGTAAAATAAATTAGCTTTAAAATGTTCTGGAGACAGACACATTTTTTTAAAAAACTTCTGGGGTTTGTGTGTATGCCCACTCAGACTGGGTATAGACGAACACAGCCGCATAAAGTTGCCAGTCTAGAAAAAAAAACAAGAAGACCAATACAATTTGGGGTTTATTACAAAAAGTAAAAAATATGATATAGACCTCCCACTGAGTTGCTCTGCATTAAGTTGACCCGTTTTCCCTTAACTGTTGTGGCATTTGTATGTGCAATTCTTTTCCTGCTTCCTCCCCCCATCCCTTCCTATCCTTCACCACCCAAACACTTTTAAAATAAATAAGAATAACACTACGTTTGATTTTTAAATATTTTAATTTGCTTTAATGCTTTAGCCAGAAATCGTTATTTAGTTTCGACATAGGGTTGCCACCCTGGCACGTGGAATGAGACTCCTATTTAGTGCAACTCTGTCGTGCACATAGCTCTCTGTAGGATGTTTTCTTTCCTGGAATAATTGCAAATACTCTGTGTAAGACTTCAACTCTGAGAATCTCTGCTTGGGGGTTGTAATGGGCTTTCTGCTTTCCAGCACAACACCTTCTATTAAGCAAGATGTGCTTTATAAGCCAAGAAGTAAGAGCAGTAATTGCCTCCATGTTTATCAACTCAGACTCGTTCAGTTGTGTCTTCATGGTGCATTTTGCCACGTAAGGCAAAGCCGACAACTTGCAGTTTGTTTCTATTTATCTATTGCTTGCCAAATAATCCTCTGCTCTCAAACTCCCCAACCCCCCACCAACCAGGATAAGAAAAGGAGTTGACGTTATTCTTACTTGATGCCTTTATTTGGTTCTTTCATATTTCTGCGGCTTCTCATCCATAAAATTAAAAATAGAAGAGAAAGTCATCTTTGGCTTTATAATTAAAGCCTCATTTCATTAAATTGGGTTTCACTGGCAAGACTTAAAGGCATAACCTTCCACTTATTATCACCGTCCTTTACAATTCCTGCACTCATTACTTGTGTTGCAGACGATTGTGGTTCGTGCTTTTCTGTTGATGCTTTTAAAATATATGTCCCTTATTGTTCTTTGGAAAGTGGCCATTGTTCACATGGAGGTTCTCCCAGACTTCCAAGTTCATGTTTGCCAGATGCTCTAGAATAAATGATTATTCAAAACATACTTGAATTTTTTGGTTTTCTCCCAAAGCTTAAGTTTTGTACCCCAAGATCAGTGAAAACTTAAAACATAATTTTCTTCCTATGCATTTAAAACTTAGTCACATCCATACGCCAGACTTGTTCTTCTGTCTGTATACAATGCTAGAGACATTAACTCTGTAAGTCCGGTAGGGTCACCAAGGTGCATGAGGCCTGGACAAAGGAGTGTGAGGGGATCTGCAAGCCTCAGGAGGATATTGTGGCCAGCCCTGTTCCTGTCATCAGGTCAGCAAGGCTGAATGCTAAACCTGCATGTTAGGATTTTTGCTGTGTGTACCAATGGCCAACCTCAACCTGCTATCCGTTATCAAACAAGTGTCATGATTTTACATTAAAAAAAAGAAGTTGTTTACTATGTAAGAAGGCTTTAAAGAGGAGATGTTTGGGGTTACCAAAACTGTATGTCTCTGGCCAAAATAAATGTAGGTTGTGGTCATACGGTACTCCATCAACATGATTTTTGTTGCTATAAATTTCTATGTTACTGTATCACTCTGTCTTCTTAGCAAGTGCCAGTAACTGTCACAGAGGCATAGCTAAAGAAGTAAGAATGTGAAAAATACGGAACCAGTGGTCTTCAAGGAGCCAGAGAAGAACATAGGTAGTTGTAGGTGCTGAGTACAGACGATAAAGTCCAGTTAAGCTTCCAAAAGATAACTTAGCTGTATATGCAGTCAAGATAGCAGCAAGGGGGCCCAAGGGAGATAACAGCATGGCCCACCCACCAGGGAGGCCATATTCAAAAAGAGACATAGGAACTCAAGGGCAAGTGAGACGCCTAAACCTAAGTTAAAATTCTCACACAGTTATCATTTTGGAATTTTTTACTGGAGTTGCCAAAAGTAAATTTGGCTCCTGGAGCAAGCTGAAAGAAAGGCATACAAACCAACGGAGGTATGGAAGGGGGTGTTTCTGTTTTACACACACACACACACACACACACACACTCCTTTTGAACAAAGAAGACTCCTGTCCTTGACCTTGATTCCCAGATTCCATCAATCTTAGCAGAGCCAAGAGGGACTGGCAAAGGGCCTGGAGTTGGAGAGGGTATGTGAAATTTAAAAACATAAACATCATTAAAAATCATTAAAAATGTTTGTAATCCAAAGTGAATTCATTTGCCTCTGACAGATTAAATGGCTTGGGCTTTCAGTTGCTATTGGTGTTGAAAACTAGGTCTAGGCTATGTCTGCTGCCCAAGGTCACACGGTTTCACAGTGAGGAAGAGGAGTCACCATTTTGCACAAGGGGGAATCTAAGTTTTAAACGTGGGTGCCTGGGTGGCTCAGTCAGTTCAGCATGACTCCTGATTACAGTTCAGGTCATGATCCCAGGGTTGTGAGATTGAAGCCTGTGTCAGGCTCTGCACTGAGTATGGACCCTGCTTGAGATTCTCTCTCTCTTTCTCCCTCTGCTCCTCTCCCCCGATAGATTTCTCTCCCTCCCTCCCTCTCTCTCTCTCAAAATAAATAAATAAAGTAAAATACTTTTTCTTCAAGAGAAGTTCTTTGCACCTTGCTCCTTCTGCTGGTTCAAAGCAATAAAGCAAGTTCTTCAGTTTGTTCTTGTTGGAGCACATTGTTGAAATCTCAAACAATAAGGTATTTTCCTGGGGCACCTGGGTGGCTCAGCTGGTTGAGTGTCTGACTTTGGCTCAGGTCATGATCTCACGGTTCGGGAGTTCGAGCCCCATGTCGGGCTCTGTACTGACATCTCAGAGCCTGGAGCCTGCTTTGGATTCTGTGTCTCCCTCTCTCTCTACCCCTAACCCCTCTCATTCTGTCTCTGTCTCTCTCAAAAACAAATAAACATTAAAAAAATAATAAGGGATTTTCCATAACCCCAGTGTAACTCGAAGTTGAAGTGAGTAATCTTTGGTTCCAGAACAAGAAAAATAGCATTTAAGATGGCGAGAAAGCATTTCTTTTTCCTTATGGAATACATGTAAAAACAGATTTGGGATTTTATATTAGAGACTGGGGGAGAGAGTCGAAGTATTTGCCTTCTTTTAAAATGAGGTAACAGAGAATCAAATTTTGGTGATTTAAAAAAAAATTAACCCTAAATAGAAAATACCAGCGTATACAAATAAACCTGGAAGAGTTAAAAATATATATTGTAATATATTATTAATTTTAATAAAAACATGCAGAATATAGCTGGCTTGGGTTTTTACTTCACAGATAGGAAAATGTCATCCAAACTTTCCTTTTCAAAGTCTGGCCCATAGTCTTGTTGCATTAACATCCCTTGGGAGCTTGTGAGAAGTGAAGAATCTTGGGTCTCAACCTAGACATACTGGGTCAGAATCTGCAGTTTAGCAGATCCTTCTGTGACTCAGGTGCACACGAAGGTATCCGAGGCACTGATGTAAATTAACGATTCACAAAAGGCAGCATCAACTAGGCTTTGGAAAGCCATCCTTCCCTCCAGCAACCAACCACCCATGAATCTCCAAGCAAAGCAGAAAATTATGCCTGCTATGCAAACATAAATTCAAAATGAGCCCCCGAATGCTGCCTTTAAACATTCTGGGACCACCACCTACTTCTTCACTTTTCTGCTTCTTTCTCTGAAATACTTCCTAGGGTAAAGAGCTTTATGTTTTGTGCAAATTTTTTTTTTCTTTTTGGCTGTGACCTTGGAAGCTTGGAACACAGCAGTGGAAAGGTTAACAGTGGATGCCTGGGTACTCAGTTGTTTACGTGTCCGACTCTTGATTTCAGCTCAGGTCATGATGTCATGGTTGTAGGATCAAATCCCCCATTGGGCTCTAGGCTGGGCTGGAAGCCTGTTTAAGATTCTCTCTCTCCCTCTCTGTGCCTCTCCCCCACTTGCATGCACTCAAGTGTGCTCTCCTTTAAAAAGAAAAAATGGTAACAGAAAGAAATAATAGCAAGAGGTTTATAGGAAACAAAACTAAGCGAGGGAAAGACAAGGCAGAGATGCAAAGAGCAAAAACAGCATGACTTATAGAAATATCTACATATTTTGTTTTACGTTGAGAAAAGACTTCTCTGTCTAAATATAACAATGCTGCATGATAATAGTTTTTCATTGTAGTGCTAATTAAAAATTGGTAAATTCTCAAATAATATACAAAAATAGGCAGAAAAAAAAAATGTCCAAAAACATCATCATGAAGAGACAAACTTTTTTTGCTGTTTTAGTGATTCAACATCCACCTATCCTTTTCCAGGTAATCTTACCACCAATTTTATTCAGGGACACTCCCCCCTCCTCTCCTCCCCCCTGCCTCACCCAATGCTCAAGCTACATGCTATAGGTTTATGATATATGAATATATGGCTATATGAATATACATG
Source organism: Panthera leo (assembly GCF_018350215.1). NCBI lineage: Eukaryota > Metazoa > Chordata > Mammalia > Carnivora > Felidae > Panthera > Panthera leo. Next base: position 100,454,888 of record NC_056679.1, on the reverse strand, counting down.
TGCATATATGGTAGAACATGAGACACAGCACACTGTTACGATTTGGGTGTGTGCACATGTCCCAACTTAGGTAACCAGGCTCAATGTACCTAGAGCTTTCAATTAGGTAATCAGGAAAAGACTTTCTCTTTCATGTTAGTACTGAAGTGGGAAGGAGTTGCAAAAGCAGTGGCAGCCATTTTGTCACCATGAGGGGAGACACTGTTCTGAAAACAGATCCACCAGAAAGGAAGTAGGGCAGAAACTTGGAAACAGAGAAAAGCTGGCTCTTCCTGACAACCTTGTTTCAAGCCTTGAAAAAGATTCGCCTCAAATCAAACCAGAACGCTGTACTTTTTGGCTGAGCCCAAAAATTCTCCTTCTGCTTAAGTTGATTTGGCCTGAGTTTCTGTCACTTATATTTAATGGAACTATAAGTGATACATGATTGTAAAAGTTTGTATGTTTCTATGGGTACATCTACAAAGGTGGATTTTATTATACATAATTTCGTACTAAGTTGATTTTCCACCTTGTATTTTTAACCTGATTTTCTCAACCAAAATATATATCATGAACATCTTTCTGGGTAATTATATTCAGATATGTATAATTGTTTTATTGGATATATAATGTTCTATAATTTTTACATTAATTTGTTGAATCAATTTCATACTGTGGGACAGCTATAGATTGTCTAACACATTAAAGAAAAAAATATATATATATATAAATTTAACCTATACAATGATCTCCTTGGGGAAAAAAGTTTAGAAGTAGAGTTTTTAGGCCAAAGGTATCTAATTTAAGACATTATACACCCACTCTACATTCCAGAAATCTATAGAATTACATTCCCACCAATTAGACTTGAACATTTCAGTGTTCCCTATAGTCATATAAACATCTGCTAATTTCATGAGTAAAAAATAATATGTATAATTTCTTTTCCATTTGTCTATTAGTGAGAGTGATTATTTTCCACATTTACCAGTTTTTATATTTCTCCTTTTGTAAAACACCAGTTTTGTTATTTATTTATTTTTACTACTATTTCTGTTGGAGTGGTTGTTTTATTGATATGCTAGAACTCTTTATATATCATGTGTATTAACTCTTTCTCATATATTTCCTGTCTTGTATTTTTGGATTTACTTTCAAAGCTTACTTCATGGTACAGAAACTTTAAAGTATAATGCATTCAAACTTACCAAAATATAATTACGGATCCTAAGTTACTTATCTTCCTTAGAAAGATTTTCTTATTCTTATTCCATATTTCTTATTCCATATTTTCTTCTAGTATTTTACGTATTATTCCTTTCTTTCCTTATCTTTTTTTACTTTATGTATACATTCAAAACTTTGATTCATCTAGAACTTAGGAATACAGCAGTTTTTCATTAGGAATACAGCAGTTATTCCTCCCAAATTAGCCAGTAATTCCAGTGTTACTTGTTGGAAATTCTATTCATCTTCTCACCAACGTGAAATGCCATTCTTACCAAATACTTTACTATCACATATCCTTCGGTCTATTTCTGGCTACTTTATTATGTTTCAGTTCAGTCTCCTTCTGTGCCTCTGGTATCACTTCTTTTTTAGATATTGTGTTTTTTAAAGTTTATTTATTTTGAGAGAAAGAGAGGCAGAGAGAGAATCCGAAGGAGTTTCTTCCCCGTCAGCACAGAGGCTGACTCTGGGCTAGATCTCACTAATCATGAGATCATGACCAGAGCCAAAGCCAAGAGCTGGATGCTTAACTGGCTAAGCCACCCAGGTGCCCCTCTGTTTTAGGTATTTTAATTTATTGATGTTAATACATTAATAAGTAGGATATACATTCTTATAGTTCTTTTCTTAATCCTTCAAAATTTTCTGAGCCTTATCTATTTTTTAAAATTAAGTTTAAAAAAGTGACAAGTTCCTAAAAAAACATTTCTTCAATATTGAACAAAAAATACACGGATATCATAGATTATTTGGAAGAAAGTGAATCCATGAATACCCTTAAAATATTTTTTCTTAAACAAAAACATGGCCTGTATTTTTATTTATTAAAGTATATTTAATACCCTTTGGTAGAACGGTTCACTTTTCTTTTACATGCTTGTAGAATATTTCGTAATCAGTTCATTCATGCCCATTTTATTTTCTTTTGGTGCTTTTATGACTTTTTGAAGACCACTTTCCTCATAGTATCTTTTCTTTTGCCAAATTTGGATCATTACCATGATAAGAATATTTTATTTGTAATTTGGGGGAACTCAAAGATTTATTTTTAACTAGTAAATTAATTAAAATAATGAAAATTAAATAATTTAATAAAATTTTCATTAAGTCAGGAATGGGTCCTCAATTTAATCAGATACCTTTTAGCATCTTCAATGACCTGCCTTATTGCAAGAAATCAACTGTATAGCTTCTTGGAGTTAAGCCTAGTTGGTTACGTTGTATTATTCTTTTAAGGTACTTCTAAATTCTTTCTGCTAATATAAGATTAAGGATTCTTATGAGGAAGAAAGAAGGGGAGGGGGAGAGGGAGAGAGAATCTGTTAGATGTTACTATCACATCCATGTGCTGGTGTCATAAAGGAATTTGCAGAGAATTCCTTGTTTTGTGTTGCTCTGGAACAAATTTAAATCATATTGGAGTAATCTGTTTCTTGGAAGAATGAAACAAAAAATGACCAAAGACTCCTTCTGTGTCAGAAGCTTTCTGGGAAATTTTGACAACATTCCCAATTTCTCCCACAATTTGAGGTCTATTTATTTCTTCTTGAAAAAAAAAAATCCAAGCTTTAAAAGTTATGGGTATAGTGTTGTGCAAAGTATTTTCATATGATGATTTTCTCATCATCTGCAGTCATTTTCCCTTTTCATTGCTTATTTTACGAACCTGTGTTTCTTTCCTCTCCTTTCTGTTCTAGCCCATATGCAGTATTGGTAAATGCTTTATTTATTTAGTTGTCTTTGATGTTTTTCCTCCCCACAGAACCAAGTCTATCCCTTTTGTCTTTCTGCATTTTTCCTCATCTTAAAAAATTCCTTCCTTCTGTTTTCCTAACGTTTATTTTGGTTTTCACTGTCCTCACTTAACAAATGGCACCTTATTCACTTACTTCCATTTTTTTTCTGAGTAATATAAATGTATACACTTTAAATATTTTTGTCTCACTAGTATTTTTTACATATTGACAATTGTGATTTTATTGATTCATCAACCTGAGAAGTATTTAATAGTTTTTGTTTTGTTTTTAATTTTTATGTTTTAGAGAGGGAGTGGGGGAGAGGGGCAGAAGGAGGGAGGGAGGGAGGGAGGGAGGGAGGGAGGGAGAGAGAGAGAGAGAGAGAGAGAGAGAGAGAGAGAGAGATAGAAAGAATCCCAAGCAGACTCCATGCTCAGCAAAGAGCCTGACTTGGAGCTGGGTCCTGTGACCCTGTGATCATGACCTGAGCTGAAATCAAGAGTCAGAAGCTCAACCAAGTGAGCCACCCACGTGCCCCAGTTTTTGTTTTGTTTCTAATTTTCTTAATTGGTTCTAGCATTGAATGCATTTTGGTCAGAGAATGTTACCTACAGTATTTCTACTTGGGGGAACTTACCAGGTTTTCTGTTTCAAAAAAATGATAAATATATGAATATCTATAGGTCCTTAAAAATATACACTTTATTATTTCTAAAATTGGGTATTTAACAAATGTGTCTCTGTTAATTACTGTTTTCTCTTTTTGGTCAATAAAGAAAGAGCGGTGTCACCTTCCACTAGTGTTATGTTTCTGTAAATGTATCTTTTATCTTCTGTAATTGTGTATTTTATTCATTTTTTAAAAAATTTTAATGTTTATTAATTTTTGAGAGAGAGAGACAGAGAGTGAGCAGGGGAGGGGCAGAGAGAGAGGGAGACACAGGATCCAAAGCAGGCTCCAGGCTCCCAGCCATCAGCCCAGAGCCCCACGCAGGGCTCAAACTCACGGACTGCGAGATCGTGACCTGAGCTGAAGTCGGCCGCTCAACCGACTGACCCACCCAGGTGCCCCATCATATTTTTCCTCATAAGGAATATGAAATAATTATAACTGTTCTGTAGGTTTTAACCTGCATCATTAAGTGATAAAAGGCTTGCAGCCCAAACTCCCCTCTGCTTGATTTTAGTAAGAAGTTTCCAGCTGCCATTTTGTTTATTTAGTAGATCATTATGCTGTTTATTTTATTGGCAAGCCAATATATTAAAGTTCTTGTCATATGAATGTTCTTTTCTACATTTAACATCATGTGTTTTTCTTTGCTGTTACTATACCATTTGAAAAAAAAAATAGACTATTTGAAGTTCAAATAGCAATTGTAGTTATAATTTTATTCATTTATTTATTTTTAATGTTTTTTATTTATATTAGAGAGAGAGAGAGAGAGAAAGAGGAAGCGAGAGCAAGCTAGGAAGGGGCAGAGAAAGTGAGGGAGTCCGAAACAGGCTCCAGGTTCCAAGCTGTCAGCACAGAGTCCTGTATGGGGCTCAAACTCACTAGGCTTGAGATCATGAACAAACTGAGCCACCCAGGCACCCCTAGTTGTAATTTTAAGCAATATGTTTAAACCTATGGCTTTCAAAGTATCAATTTTCACTTGAAGCATAGTTACTTCGTCTCATTTTGGGAAATGAGGAAATAAATGTACAATCGGAATTTTAGTTTGTAAGTGCTTACTGTCACCTTTCTTGTTCTAAACCTCCAAGGGTTGGTACACAAATCACTGTAACATTGACTTGGGCCATGCTTGTACCTCTAAGTTGGTGGTCCAGAGAAATACCCATTGCATTGCTAAAAATGAAACCAAGGGATTAGTAACCGCAATAATTGTGTGAGGACACACATTGTAAAACTTAAACTTCTTACGGACAACTTTATCTCTTTACCTGCAATGACAACAGAGAGACTGTTTCAAAACTGAAAATTGTTAGTATCAATGACCCACTCTTGCTTTCCTTGACTTCACACGCTTCAGGGACTGCACAGCCACTGTATTTTAGATTTCACGCCTACTTATCATGAAAATGAAAAAGAGGGAAATGCAGTCAGCCTTTCTCTAGTACAAACAACAGGAAAACAAATCCGCTGGAAGATAACGCTCCACTCCACTTTGACAGAGGAAACCTGTCCTATATTGATTAAGCAATTACGTAGCTTGATTCCTTTCTTATTTTTCGAATGATAATATTCCTTATGGCATTATATTAAAACTTAACCCGTGGCAGGGGAATAGGGAGGAGAATGGGAAGGAAGTTTATTTTCCCACCCACCCAAATTGTGGCCAAACATAGTAGTACGTCACCCTGCCCTAGGCTCAAAAGGAAAGTAATAGTCATCATTCCCATCTAGTTCCCAAGCACCAGAGTGAATTCTGAGAATTACACCATTTTCTCCACAGAGCTGCCTTTCTAGATGTGTGTGTGTGTGTGTGTGTGTGTGTGTGTGTGTGATATATATACGTGTGTGTGCACGTGTGAATCCTCATGTACACATGGATGCCTGCTAAAAATGTCTTGCTTCAAATTCTCTTTTCTCATGTAAACACATTCCTACTCCCGTCTTACGTTGAATTCTGCAAAGTGAGCCCTTGCAGTGCCCCATGCCTGCTTCAGCTCCCCAAGAATCAGAATCAGGAGGATCTAAGTCTTCCAAGGGACTTCTTAGGGTGGTGTCCCAGGGAAGTTTGCATGACAACACAGTGATTTAGGAATAATACATAATTTTTTCTCTCTGCTTTGGAAACTAAAAGGTTGTCTCCTTTTCTCTCTTTTGTTTCCCTTTTACTGTTACATTTTATTAACAATATACAAAGTATTAGAAATCTTTTGGATCCGATTATGATTTTGGTCCAGAAAAATGTGTAATCCCCAATGAAGAATATATTAAAAGAGCCAACTCCTTTCCAAAACTGTAGTAATCAGATGTAAGTCTATGAATAGTTTTTGGCTCGGCGAGGAAACTTGCTCCTTCACCCCATGTTTTTTTTGACTTAAGCTATAAACATAATAGTAATCTGTTTTGTTTATCAGTCAGGGTTCTTGCAAAAAACAGCTGGCACATTCAAATTGGATAATTTGAGGATTGTTTAAAAAGAGACCCTTGCAAAGCTATGAGCAGGGCCTAGAGAAACCCCAAGGGATGGTGCAGGACTTGGGGAAAGTAACTCTAAAAAAGCACTTTTGCTCCATGCCTGAGAAATCAAGGGGAGGAAATTGCTACTGGAAGAGGGAAAAAGGGAACTGGGCGAAGAAGGTTGGGGTCTTCAACTCCCTGGCCAGTTCAAATCAACCCGCAAGGAGGAAACAGGTATAAAAGCCTGAACCTCACCCTGTTCCTCCCTCAGGTCCACTGGCGGTTCCACTGATCAATCCTAGCAAATCTCAAAGACAAGGGAGCCCATAACTCTGGATGTAAGTTGGCCTCTTGACGTGCAGTGTGGCAGAAAGCATGAAGAGATCCGGCACATTTCTATTAAAAGCAACCGGTGTCTAATCAATGGTATCAAAGCAGTGTTGTATGTTGACAGATGGTAGGCGCCACTTGTGAGCAAAACGTAACACACAGGGTTATCGAATCGCTACGTTGTACACCTGAAAGTAACGTAACACGTGTGCCAACCCGACTTCAGTTAAAAAAAAAAATTAATTAAAAAAAACCCAACAAATACCTATTCAACAACTACACTTGAGGAATTAACTTCCAAAATCTCACCAGCTACAGGGACTGGAATCCAAGGAGAACTTTCCTACGGAAATTGAGTCTCTAGGTTTCAGGACATTGCTATGGTAAAATGAAAGAAACTTGAACTTGGCTGGCATAAGGCATGCACTCCAATACTGATTGCACCTTGGGCTAGATGACTTTGAATGAGTCCCTTCTGATCCCTGATACTCAATGGTATCCATCAGAATGGTGACAATAATCACACCTTTTTTGCTTTTGTCGTGGGATGGCTGCTAGTATAAAATTACGTAGCGTAGACAAACATGTTCTAGGTGTAATAAACTCGAATTTTAATTTGCTTTGGAACAACTTTTCTGAAGCCATGGCATTTTCAACCTTTTTACACGTCACACTTTCTTCCTTGGAAAAAGGAGGTCCTGTTGTCAAAGTCGTTTGGTCATTTAACAGTTTAGACATTTTGAGTGTGCAGAGTGTATACAAAGACTTTCCCCAGGGAATTTTCAATTTCCCTCATCACACCAAGGAAATCTTATAAACAATGTTGGAGAGAGAGAGACTGCTTTGCTCATTAATGACATACAGTTACCTCCAGAGACAGGGTCTGCCTTGCCAAGAATACTGCTGATCTGGCTCCAGCTAGGGAGATAAAGAGATGACGTGATAGGCATTGCATTAAGGACCCTTGAGTATTGTCTTCTCGGCTCTCCCCCTCTGGAGCTGGTTCCAGAGGTTATGGAAAGCCATCGAAACTGCAATCAATAGGTAATTTGGAACGTATGCTCAGGGACTAGTCAAACAACAAGAGAGATTCTCATTTGGGAGACTTTAACAAACCTTTTTAAGAAATACAACAAGTAGACCAAAAAATTTTATCTGAGGTAGACAAAAATGCCATAAAACAAAACAAACAAAAACTCATAAAGGATGGGGAAAAAAGAGAGAAACCAAAACAGGAAAATCTGTTCACTGTGAAACTGAGAAACACACAAAATGATAATCATAAAAAATGGGCTTAGAAGTATTTGATACAATATTAAATATAAAGGAACCAAATAGTTAACATAAGCTAGAGGAAGAATGAAAAAACACAGGCAAGGAAACTCGAAGAGGAATTAAAAGGTAGAAATAGAAATTAATTCTTTAAGGGGCGCCTGGGTGGCTCAGTCGGTTAAGCGGCCGACTTTGGCTCAGGTCATGATCTCACAGTCACTGAGTTCGAGCCCCGCGTCGGGCTCTGTGCTGACAGCTCAGAGCCTGGAGCCTGTTTCAGATTCTGTGTCTCCCTCTCTCTGACCCTCCCCCATTCATGCTCTGTCTCTCTCTGTCTCAAAAATAAATAAACGTTAAAAAAAAATTAAAAAAAAAGAAATTAATTCTTTAAAAAATAATAGCACAACAGCATATATACGTAAACTGAAATTGTTGCCTCTTTGAAAGTTCCAATAAAATAAACAAAACCTTTAGTAATTTGATCAAGACTAAAAAACAGTGGAATGATAGAGATCAAAATTTTAAATACAAATTTTTTTTTGAAAATAGAGAATATTTTTACACAAAGTAATTTTTTATTTAAAAACTTTTTTTAACATTTATTCATTTTTTTTGAGAGACAGAGAGAGACAGAGTGTGAGTCGGGGAGAGGCAGAGAGAGAGGGAGACCCAGAATCCAAAGCAGGTTCCAGGCTCTGAGCTGTCAACAGAGAGACTGATGCAGGGCTCGAACTCACAAACCACGAGATCATGACCTGAGCTGAATTCGAATGCTTAACCAACTGAGCCACCCAGGTGCCCCAACACAAAGTAGTTTTTAAAGCCAAAATGACTGACTTTCTTAGAAAAATAGAAATTAATAAGATTACCATAAGAAGTTAAAAAAACAGAATAGTCCAGCAGCATAGATAAAAAGCAAATACAATAAAAAACCAGGACCCAAACATTTTATGGATGGATGATACAAAATCATGGATGGATGATGTAAATTAATAAGATTACCTTAAGAAGTTAAAAAACAGAATAGTCCAGGAGCGTAGATAAAAAGCAAATACAATAAAAAAGTAGGACCCAAACATTTTACGGATGGATGATACAAAATCAGACTATAAGATTAAAAGAAGAAAACACAACAGTCCTGCTCTTGTAGAGAGTTGCAAAAACACGAAATAAAATATTAGCACGTTTTCTTATTGAAGAAATGATCACCAGAATAAGGCTCGTTAACATTTGTCACCATAGTATAGAAAATATTAGAACTTCATTAAAAGGACCATACACATCATGATCAAAAAGGGTTTAACACAGTATTGCTAAATGTTGGAAAAGTAATACATAAATAGGTGACAAGAGAACAGTGTAGAGAATCCAGAATCCAGAAAGGCATTTATATGTGTATGTGTCTGAGAGACTCTACATAAAAAGTGATGTTGGAAACACTGGCTTTCTTTTAAAAAATAGTTAGGTTCATACTTCACTCAATTTTTGAACATTAGAAAACATGGTAAGTATAAAACAAGAATAATAAACATTCCGACCAAAAAGGATGAAAATAATAATGATAGATATTGGGAAATTAATAATCTAATTGATTGAGAGAACAGACTGGACAATCTGGAAATAAATTCGTGTAGAAAAATGATGTACTACACCACAAATGGTACTTAGACAATTATCCATTTATTTTTTATGTTTATTTATTTTTGAGAGAGAGGCAGACAGAACAGGAGTAGGGGAGGGGCAGAGAGAGAAGGAAACAGAATCCAAAGCAGGCTCCGGGTTCCGCCAAGCTGTCAGCACAGAGCCCGATGCAGGGCTCGAACCCACAAACTGTGAGATGGTGACTTGAGCTGAAGTCGGATGCTTATCCGACTGAACCACCAAGGCACCCCTACAATTATCCATTTAAAGTGAAAAAGAAATTAAAGTTAGATCTCCACTTTATCCCATGCCAAAAATTAAAGAAATAATTTTAGTTGGATTAGTGAGCATGCTTAAAACAAAACAAACAATAGAACTTTGAAAGAGCTATAAGAAACAATATAGAATATATATTTTTATATATTTTGGGGATAAGGAATACGTTATAGGGAAAAGAATGCAAGGTTCAGAATCTCTGGTGAAAAAGATCAAGTTTTTCTATGTAAAACTTCTAAAACTTTTTGGGCATTTCAATACTGTCATGGTACAAAAATCTCCATCCACATGTGCTCTGTTCCTCTCATGGATTGTAACTGAAAACTCTAGACAAAATACACAAAGAAAAACTACTTGAGACCATGAAAAGTGAAAAAAAAAAAAAAAAACAGCTTGATTGTGGAAAGGAGTTGTAACCTGGAGAAGTAATGACATTAGAATGAGTTTCTCCTTTTTTTCTCTTCTCTCTTGTGGTTTTGCCCCAACAGCAGGCTGGTTCTCAAGTGCTACATCAGTGATAACTGTGAGTGGCTAAAATTCCAAGAAATATCCCATATACGTGGCTGGGGAGTGAGGAATACAAGTTTCCAGGGCCTGGAGTATGACAGAAGAACCCCAGAGGGTAGAGCTAGAGAAGGGCATGCCCCAATTCTCAGTATGAGCCTGTGCAAGTCTTAAGCACAGCCTGAAGTTGTCGGGGATGTCTACACCCATCTCTCGGCACTCACAGAGCAGTGAGACAGAAAACCTGCCGAGATACAGAAGACCTGAATAACACCACCAACCATCTTGATCTAATTTACAGAACAAGGCATTCCAAAACTACAGGATACAGGTTTTTTTCCCCAAGTACTCAAAGAACACTGACAAACATAGATCATATGTGGGGTCATGGAGCATGTTTTTATAGAAGTAAAAGGATCAAAACTACATAAAGTGAGTTCTCTTACTAGAAAGAATTAAGTGAGAAATCAATAACAGTAACACATCTTAGGAAAATCCTAAATATCTGGAACTTAAATAATAGTCATGGGTTAAAAATGAAATCACGGGCAGGGGGCAGGGGTGCCTGGGTGGCTCAGTCAATTAAGCATCTGACTCTTGACTGGCTGAGGTCATGATCTCACAGTTCATGAATTCAAGCCCTCCATCAGGCTCTGCAATAATAGTGTGAAGCCTGCTTGGGATTCTCTCTCTCTCTCTCTCTCTCTCTCTCTCTCCCTCCCCTGCTTGCTCTCTCTCTCTCTCCAAATAAATAAACTTTAAAAAATGAAATCATTTTTATTTGAATTACAATGAAAATACAGAATTTCAAATTTGTGGGATGATGCTCATGCAATGGACCCAGAATAAATAATACATTCTTGAAGAACAAAATTGGAAGACTCATGTTTCTCTATTTCAAACCTTACTGCAAATCTAAAGTTATCAATACCATATGGAACTGGTTTAAAACTAAACATAGATTAATATAATAGAATTAGAGTACGCACACACATACACACATACACACACACGCATACACAAACCCTCAACTTTATGGATAACTTATTTCCAACCAGAGTTATATTAGAAATTAGAAGAAGGATCTAAAAGCACCGACTTGAGTTTCACTTCAAGAAACCAGAAAAAAGAAGAGCAAAGTAATAATAAAGATAAGAACAGAAATCAATAAAACGGAAAATGGACAAAAAACTAAACAAAGCCAAAAATGGACTTTTTGAAGACAGCAACAAATTTGACAAAATTCTACCAAGATTAATCAAGAAAAAAAAGAGAAGAAAAATCACCAATATCACTAATTAAGAGGGTTAGCAATATTGCAAGCATTGTAGAACAGTAAGACAATTCTATGAAAAACTTTATGCTAAAAAATTGGAATATGGCGATGAAAACATTTCCAAAAAATATAACATACTAAAATTAACATAAGAAAAAACATATTACAAACTGAGGGTTGATGGGAGGTGGGGGAGATGGGAAAGTGGGTGATGGGCATTGAGGAGGGCACCTGTTGGGATGAGCGCTGGGTATTGCATGAAAACCAATCTGACGATAAATTTTATTAAATATAAAAAAAAGAAAAAAATATTATGAGTTACTCTCCATCTATTAAGGCAAAGTACTTTGTTATCAAAGCCTTTCCAGAAAGACAAAGTCCAGGTCCCAATGATTTCACTGGTGAATTCTACCAAGCACTGGAGGAAGACGTAACACCAATCTTACTCAAATATATTTTTTAAAAAAGAGGAAGAGGGATCACTGTCCAACTATTTAGTAAAGCCAGTATGTATGGTCAATTGAGTCTTGACAAAGTTGCCAATACTATTCAATGGGAAAGTGATTTTAACAAATATTGTCGTATCGAATGGATATTCTGAGGGCAAATATAAGCATCAACCCCCACATTACATGATACCCAGTATTTAACTCAAGGAGAATCATAGACACAAATATAATACACAAAATGAGAAAACTTCTAGAAGAAAGTATAAGAAAAAAATCTTTGCAATCTTGGGGTAGGTAGTTACTTTTTAAATAGAATACTGAAAGCATGAAGCATAAAAGAAAAACTGGTAAGTTGGATCTCCTAAAAATTAGCAACATTTTCTTACTGAAAACCACCACTAAGAAAACATAAAATGGCAGGCCATGAAGGATGGGAAACTACTGGCAAACCAGATATCAAATGACTTGTATCCAGAATACATAAAGCACTCCTATAACTCAATTGTAAAGACTAAAAACCTCTAAAAAAAAAAAGTGGAAAATTTGAAGAGATTCTTTACAAAAGAAGCTATATTAGTGGGTAATAATCCCATGAAATGGTGATCAATATCATTAGTCATCAGGGAAATGCATTAAAACCACATTGAGATACAACTGTATACTCATTAGAATGGGTAAAATTACAAAAGCTGACCATACCAAGTGTTGGCAAGGATGTGGAAAAAGTGGGACTTTCCAAGTACTGCTGGTAAGTATGTAAAATTATACAATTACAATAGAAAATAACTGATAAGCTGTGGGCCTTAGCTACCTGTTCCCATTTATCATGAAACCTTTTAAGAGAGTCTACATTTGCTCTCCAAATTCTCAGGTTCCATTATCACTCAAGTCAAGCTTTTAAAAAAAAATTTTTTTTAAATGTTTATTTATTTTTGAGCAAGGCAGACACATAGTGTGAGCAGGGGAGGGGCAGAGAGAGAGGGAGACACAGAATCGGAACCAGGCTCCAGCTGTCAGCATAGAGCCAGACATGGGGCTTGAAGCCACAAATTGTGAAATCATACTCCTAGCCAAAGTCGGACGCCCAACCAACTGAACCACCCAGGAGCCCCTCAAGTCAAGCTTTTAAATTCTTGCCAACTTCACTTAAGCCTCTCTTGTGAAAATGACCAACGAACTTCCTCTAGACCAAATGTTTCTAACCCTGTACAACTTATATGTTGAAATCCTGACTCCCAGGAGGATGGTCTTAGGAGGTGAGGCCTTTAGGAGGTGATTAGATCATTCTTGGTATTAGTGCCCTTAGAAATCAGCGCTCACAGAGTTCCCTCACCCCTTCCACTATCTGAGGACACAGCATGATAACTGCTGTTTAGGAACCAGACTGTGGCCCTCCCCAGACAGAGAATTTCCCTCTATCTTGGACTTCCCAGCCTCCAGAACTGTGAGAAATAAATTTATGTTCCTATTATCTTGAATGGACTAAGACATATTGGTATTGAAAGTGAGGTGAAGCTTTAACAAATACTTAAACAGCTCTGGAACTGGACATTGAGTAGATGCTGGAGGATTTTTGAGGTACTTTCTAGAAAAAGCCTATCTTGCCCTGAGCGAACCATTGAAGTTGACTTTAGTAAAAACTCAGGAGAAGAGGAGAGCTATAGAGAAAGTTTCACCTTCTTAGAGATTTTCTCAATAATCCTGAACAGAATGTTGGTAGAAATATGGACAATGGTGTCCATTCTGGTGACATCTGAGAAGGAAATGAGGACCATGTTACTGAAAATCAAAGACAAAGCAACCCTTCTTAAGAAGTATTAAATGTCTTGACTGAATTATTTCTGTTCTGATGTTTTGTGGAAGGTAGAATTTGTGAGCAATGAAATGGACTATTTAGCTGAAGTATTTTCCAAGCAAAGTGTTGAAGGTATGGCTTGGCTCCTTCTGACTACTCATGGTAAAATGTGAGACAACAGGAATGACTTAAAGATGGAATTGTTAAGCAAAGAAGGAAGAAGCAGAAGGAGATTCAAAGGATGAAGGAAGACTGTGGGCTTCAGAGGTTTATAAGACAAAACCCTATAGTCAGAGATGATCACCACCACCTCCTTGTTTTCAAAAAGGGAGGCCATCACTTCAATTCCCAACAGGCCAGATGGTCTCTGCTCAAGCTGTGGGTGTGGGGTTGGTCAGAGCCTTTGGGAGGTCTAACCTCAATTGGGGAAAGCCTCAGTGACAAGACTACAACCCTAGTGGGTCCATGAGGTGGGACTTCCACTCCAATGTGTCTGGAAGGTGGGACATCTGCCACCTCTGGACCTGGAGGGTGGACATCAAGCCAAAGAGGATGATACTTGAGCCTTAAAGATCTCATGGACTTTGCCTTGAAGTTTAGAATTATTTGAGACCTGTTATCCCCTCTTTCCTATTTCTCCTTTTTGGAATGGAGATATCTATCTGCTCTGGACTTTCTGTACTTCCTATCAGTCCATATATGTTCCTGCCTCAGGATCTTTGCAACTGCTGCTACCCGTCTCAAAGTCTCTTGCTCCAGGTTTTGGAATGGACTCCATGTTCTTCTTTAAATTCTACACTCAAATATCTCACAAGACACTTACCTGATGACTTTAAATAGAACGCCCTACAATCTTATCACTCTTAGCTATTCTTTATTTTACTTCAGAGAACAATATTTACTTTTATTTTCCCTCCACTCCTTCAGTGAAAGCCCCAGGACTTCAGGGATTTTGTTTTTTCCATTGACTGATGTATTCTCAATGTCTGAACCTGGTAGGTACTCAATAAATACTTGTTTTCTGTTGGTTTAAGACCAGCACTATTTATTTTCTGACAAGAATTATGTGGTGCACTCTCTCAAATATTTGCTATCCCTCCCTGTTGGAGGATTATACACCCTTCCCCATGGAATTTAGGTGTGGCTGTGTGGTCCTGCCTGGACAGAGGCTCTAAGTGCCTACATGTGGCTCACCATGTCCTCTTTGTCACTGCCATAATAACCAACAATATTCTAGACAGAGGCTGTTCTGTTAGCCTGAGCCCCAGAGGAAATGCTGCAGAATAAAGCCACAGTCAGTTTTATGGATCTGTAGCATGCACAGTCAATATGCTTTGCTGTATTAAGCCACTGAGATTTAGGGACTGTTTGTTTCCAGGATATAACCTAATTTATCCTGACTGGTACAGACACCTAGGCAACCGTGGACAAAGAGAGGGCCCAAGACTACCTAAAAGATATCTGACAAATTACCTAAGTTTGCCTAACCTGCCTCCTCCCCCCGAGTGCTTTGCCAACACCACGTTTTTGTTTTTTGTTTCTTGTTTTTTGAAAAAATAAAAACCAACCGAAGAAAAGAGCAATAGAACATTCGTTCTGACATGATTAAAAATTATCATCTTATTTCTTCGTGTTTTCATGAAAAAGCATTATAGGAAAAAGTAACTGAGGTCTCTTAGGGATTTAGAAGCTATTTCCCAAACGTGGAAGATCTTAAAATCAAATAAGAGACATAAATAGTACTGATTCCAAAGCTTTGCCTCATATTGGCTGAATAAGAGTCCCTGGGGCTAGTGTCTTCAAATCTGCAGTATTTTTTAAATTCCCCCACTGATTATGATATATCCAGTCCCCAAACCAGCCCTTGAGGTAAATGTCTGTATTGCTGTAAGCCTAGGAGATATATAGTAAGAGCTCAGCAAGAGCTCCTACTCTACCCCGCTTAAAAATGCATCCACAAGTATACCATCTATAAGGCTTCACTGATTGACAACACTTCCACTTGTCAGTGGAAATTTTTGTAGGGTAACTTTCCACAGAAGGAAATATTTGTTTTAGTTTCAATTGTGGTTAAATGGAAATGGTTTCCTCTGTACAAATTCTCAAGAAAGTGTCACTTAGATCCATTCTGGTAGGGATAGATAGGACTAACAGGGCCTTTATAAACCCAACACAATTGCTTTCTGTGCTAACACTGTGAGACAGACTTGGATCGAGCAAGAGGATTTCCTTTATAAAATCACAACAGGAGTTAGTGGTTTCTATCGTCCTGAGCTGTAATTCATATAAAGTCGTAGCAGTTACCAAGAGTCCCATAGGAAACACCAGAATTTTGTTACGTGCTAGGGTCGGATGTGAAGAAAGAACGTGAACGCCACGTGGATATTTCCAAACATAGGCAACATAATCAAGTCTTGCCTCTGACATCAGAAGGCGTTTTATCCCCATCTATGCCTCGCCCCAGGATTCCCTCCTTCACAAGCGATGAAGAAATGAAAGGAATTTGACTTTGAAGTCAGGGATGAAAGTCTCACAGAATGAACACAATGGAGGCGAGGGCATTTGTGCTACCACCAGTTAGAGAAAACACACTTCTCTAACAACGCGGTGACATCAAACCAGAAATCGTATACCAGTTTGTAAGGTGGCGTTCACTCTTAGGAGCAAGAGACAATCAGAGAGACAAATCCCTGTCCAAAGTGAGCCACGTAGGTCAGTCAGGGTCATCAAACCCGAAGCAAGAGCTGGAGTGATACCGTTTGCTGGATAGCAAGAGTCGGTCTGCGTGCTTCAGCAGGGAGTCTCAGCCTCATGGATATACACGTGGCCTTCAAGGAGAATCAGATAAACATCTACCATTGCTCACACAAGAAGGCAACTGGTCTACCACATCTTGGCTCCTTGGCCTTCATCTGTAGTCACACAAACACACAGGAGATTTTGCTTTCCCATGAAGTCACTAATTGCTAGTTATTTCAAGTCCTAGCATCACTACAAAGAAAAATAAATTCCTTCCTGGCACCCTCTTAAAAGAATAATTTCAAGTGGATTAGGTTCCTTTAATCTAGATGAACATAATAATACCTTCTTCTTCTTTTTTTTTTTTTTAACCATCCTTCAATCAAATCCCTCCCCATCCCATGCCTTCTTCATTCCCACTTAAAGATAGCTTTTATCTCTTGGATTTTATGACTAAATGCTGCCAACACGAGGCCAGAGTACCGATTTTAGCAAATTACCTGCATCATTTGGAATAGTTCATGAATTCAAACACAAATGTTTGAATTATTCAGAAAACTGAGGAGCTAAATATACTTTATATGCATGCAGAGAGAGAGAGAGAGACAGACAGACAGACAAAGTGACAGACGCATAGGATATACAGACTATTCCCTACGGCTCTAGATTACCAGTTGATTCTGCTGTTTTGCCATTTTTCTACTCACATTAAACTGTGAATCGAAAGAAGCTGAGAGATGACTAGAATATTTTACAAGTTTCTGTTTTTCTGGAATTTTAATTTAAATTGTTTGTCAGCTATCCATTGTTTTTTATGTGGCCCCCTCCTCATTATTTCAAATGACTTATCTTAATACTTAACAGTTCAGGTATTTATCACAGGCTATACGCACCTAAATAGAGCTAGATAACATGACTGAAAAAGTGTGAAAATTCAGGTCTTAAATCTAGCCTACTGTGCACACTCCCTGTGGCTTCTGATCCACACAACTGCCCCCACAAACTTCAGGGTCTCCTCAAAAATGGTTGATGAAGCAATGTCGTCTCTCTCTAGAGAGATTTTCTTGATTTTCCTGAAACCTTCCAAACATCCACTTTACCTAGTGGAAATGTTACTTTATTTAGGTAAATTTGTGAAGAACAGAGACATTTCAGTTCTTATTTCTTATTTATCTGTAAGATCCAAGGGGGAAAAAAGAGAAGGAAAAAGATTTCAGTTCAAAGAGTTATAGTTTTGCTATGTTGTTATTTGCTAACCTATGCTACTTTTGACATCTCAGAGAATAATTAAAAAAAAATCACTCACCACATCCTCTATCATGTTTCTTAGTACTTCACAGTCTTTTTTTCACTTGTAGTATTTTAACTTATTACATAATTTTTATGTTATGGTTTTTAATGTTGCATTTCCCATTAACCTACATATGAGTTCCATGAAGGCAAGAGGGTGCCTGTCTCATTCACTTTTGAAGTAAATGCATAAATTGATTTGAAAAGGTGACTGACTCAGAATAATTAGACCAAACTATACAATGGGAACAGAGACACCTTTTGTGTTCTTAGTGAACACAAATTGTTGTAGACATTTATAGGGCTTAATCCTTAGTGCATGGATCAAAGACCTGATACCATCAAGAGAGTGGTTTGAAAGTTGAGTGGTTTTTTGTTTTTTGTTTTTTGCTAACTTTTATGAAGTTTCCAGAAATAATGATTCAAGGAGAACAGTGAACGAATGTACTTACTGTTCTGCACATATACAATAAGTTTCTGAGAATTTTAGAAAGCGCTAGGACATCCTGAGAAGTTTGATATAGCATCAGTACATTAAGAATCCTTGTCATCATTTTGGGCATTAGTAAATCTTCATCATTTTGAAATTGGAACTATGGGTCAACAACTAGGAAGGGGCGGAGATTATAACTTACATACAAACAAGTTAGCTTGCCATAGTTTCATGGAGGTTAGCAGAAGACACAAGTCCTTTGGATCAGAGACAAAGAACAGCTAATTATTATTACACACAGAAATAACATTACCATTTCTATGCTATTAGCCCTAGGTCCCACAGGACACTGTGAAGAAAGCCATAATCCACCAGCACATGCAGTGGGTTATGCCACAGTGGGTTATACCTCAGCTTGGGTAACCTGGATCTTTGATAATGGGCAGTGAGCCTGTCTTCACTTTGCTCTAGCGGGAGATACTATATTATCCAGGACTGTTCACTCTATAAACATCCTTAGGAATATGGTCCAGAAAAAGAGGACAATCAGTATTTCTTTGGCAATATGTGCAGAAACTTGAGAGACTCATGGAGAATGGTTTCCCAACTCCATGCCTCTGGAAGTTGTTCTCCAGGGCCTTTATTAAGGTAAATAATACACAAAAATATCTACAAAGAAATACACCAAGCTATCTCTAAGTATTCTCCATAGCTCACACACATGCTAACATCAGGAGGATGAAATAAGAGGAGTAAAGAGTTAGAAAGCAAAGGGTCCTGCTCAGAAGAGAGGGTAGGAGGTGAACACCCCTTCTCTCCACTGGCTTCAGTGTGTCAGATGGGAGTTACGGAATGACGCCAAAAACAATCATGAGCAAAACCCCAAATATGCTGTTGTTCCGAACTGCAGAATATACTGTCATTTGAGGCAAGTTAAATCACTTCTCTTCACTCTTACTTGGAGCTTATGAAAGTCAAAATAACCTTTTCAAAGGCTACTTTACCTCTGCTTAACATGCAGCTGCTTTGTTATTCTCAAAGGCCAGAGAAGACCCAAAAGGAAGAGTTCAGATGTGTCAGGGGTTGAGGGTGAAAGTAAAAAAGAAGAAAAGCCATTTGTCACCTGTCAAGCAAGGACCCAGAGGTGCTGACAGGGAAATCCTGAGAATCTGGCTCACTTCTGCTCTTGCTAATGCATTTATGCTCAAAGTGGACAAGACTGGGGAGTCAGAGGGAACCTCAGTCTTCCAGGACAATGATATCTATTTTTGTTTGTTTGTTTGTTTGTTTGTTTGTTTGTTTGTTTGTTTTAAAACCAAGTCCTTGGGGCACCCGGGTGGCTCAGGCAGTTAGGCGTCCAACTTGATTCAGGCTGGAGTAATGGTCTTGAGGTTGATGGGATCGAGTGCTATGTCAGGCTCTGTACTGGAAGCATGGAGCCTACTTGGGATTCTCTCTCTCCCTCTCTCACTCTGCCTCCTCAAAATAATAAATTAAATAAAAAAAAACAAAAAACAAAAAAACAACCAAGTCCCGTCTTTGTTCTTTAGAGTGTGAGGCCTTCCTGCACAACAGGCCTTCAGGGCACACGGAGAGTGGAAAGCATTTTCCAAACAGAATAAAAAGCTCTTGAGGATTTATAAGCTGTTTCGTCTGTCAGAAAGTATTTACACAGGCTTGGCACTTAGACTGAATTATTTCTATTAAGCAAAAATGGAGAAAATTGCTTCAGTCTCTCCAGAAGTTACCTGCAGTCTATCAGAAGCTAAGACGTTCTCCTAAGCTACACACTTAGGAGAAAAGAAAGTCCATATTGGTATGGATGTCCACAGGGAGATGAAGGAGTCCAAAGAGAATGCATCCCTGCCTTGTTCCTTATGCTGCGGGACCGGGTGAGTTCTCCATTCTCATCCCCTAGGGAGCTTAGGGAAGACATTTGGAAGGACTCCATGCCAAGGACAGGTGCCCTCTCATGTTCCCTAGGGATTTCTCTCCCCATATGCAGCATGTGTGCTGTCACATACCTTATGAACCTCTATTCCCTCTTAGGGAATGTGAGGCATGGTCTGGTACACCACGGAGAAGGACAGAGAGAGAGAGGCAAAGAGAGAATCCCAAGCAGGCTCCACACTGACAGCGCGGAGCCCCTGATGTGGGGCTTGCACTCACCAACTGTGAGATCATGGCCTGAGTTGAGATCAAGAGTATGATGCTTAACCAACTGAGCCACCCAGTCGTCCCAGTATTTCATTAATTTCTAGCAACAATCCCAGCATGCTCTCATTGACCACATTTATGAAGGAGTCTAGCAAAGTCCCGTAGTTGTGGGTATACACCTGTGTTGTCAGCTGATGCGGCCTGACTCGAGGGCAGACTGGGTGATTTCATGAGACCACATATGCCTCTGCTTCCAGAAGTCACAGGATTGCTCACACAGCTGCTGGTGCCTGGGATACACAAGGGAAATTGGACTGGGCAACCTGTCCTCACAGCAGCCACTCAGTCCCCATTCAGCTCTCTTAATTTGTCTATTACAAGTTTTAGTCCTCTCCCCAAACCCATCACCCCTTTGGCCTTTTCCTTCATCCTCCTGAATTCAGAAAGCCTCACCAGTTCTAATTCTTTCTAAATTTGCCCAATACCCTTCCACGCGGTGTTTGGCACAAAGTGGGGGGCTCAAGAAATGCTTGCTGAAGGAGTTGAGAAAGCCGGTAATTCCCACCCTACTGGGCTTATTAGAGTCAAAACTATTCATCGCACACATCTTGTCTTAAGGACATTCCATCTTTGTTCTTCCCTCTGAAGACAGAAATTCCCACATTGACACCTTATACCATCTGTTCCACCAGTCTGGGGTGACCAGTACAGCATGCCAAACTCACTGGAGCTAATGGCCCCATTATAAAAACATTTTAGAAGGCTAAGCTTTTCCCCAAAATTTTCTTTAAATATTCAATCAACACTTGTAGAAACTACTCCAGTCAAAATTGTAGTTTTCCAAGGCTCCATTGATAACATTTATGAGATGTGTCTGTGGTTTCTGTTGAATAACCAACATTCTAATAGTGATCAGGTTTAAGACATGATGTTCTTCTACTCCCAATGTCCTACAACCATCTTAAAAGGAAGAGTTAAGAATCACAGCAGTTGACAAGAGAGAAAAGGTCCATCTGTGGAGAGACAATATCCTAAATGTTACGTAAGTTGTGTCTGAAAATGTTATCACATCAAACAATCTACAATATTAATTGAGAAATGTGTTTCATAGCTTATGTCTACTTGGCTACTCTTGGCTATCTGCCTTGGCGTGTGTGTGTGTGCCCTGACAGAATACTACTATCACCTGGTTTTTAATTCTATGGCCAATGCCGTCACTGAACACGAAGACCTGACTGGTAGGAATGACACAGCACTGGCCAGCTCTCCATAGAGGGCGGTAGTTTTTCTTTCAGTTGCTCCTTCTCTCACAATCCCAATTCTACATGCTAAAAGGTCACAAAATGCTGAGATTTTCTTCAGGAAACCTAGAATTCACATTTAACTTTGGCTACTCCACGCAATCCTGTTTGAAATGCAGCCAAGGATGGAATTCACTCCCTTTATTTTCATTAGACTTGTAGCTCAGAGTCCTAAGTGGACTTCAAAATACTAGCCACATTCCAGCAAATACTCTGGGGTCTAGACGGTGGAAGTGCCTCGAAGGGCTCCATAGATTGTTCAGCAGAATTCTTCAAAGTGATTTTTGTTTTTCCAGATACAAGATCTTCACCTCCACCTACTCTCCATTCTATTTCTAGGCCAAATCCTTCCCAGACTCTCTTCCTTAGAGTTCATTAGAGACTCTCTTTTTCTACTACAACAAGTCTTAAGCTCCTCCTAGCTTGTGTGACCTTCCTTGTCTTTGCATCATCTTTACTACCTGTTGCAGAGCGAATTTCAAGGTGGATATTTACATGGAGGAAGCACTGAGCCTGCATTTGGATTGCTATCTTCGGGGAAGTGAGGGAAGCTGGGCTAGGGAAACCACCAGAGATGTCAGCCATGAGATGGACACAGGCAGAGACCTCTAACAATCTCATGGGGTGCGTTGAGCTGGGACAGCCCAAAGGAACTGCCCCTTCATTGAGGCAAGAGGCCCAGCCCTTGTATCTTAACTTCAATCAATCATTGGATACAGGCTGCCTCTGCAGAAAGGTTGAAACCTCGGCCCAGATGGCTCTCTTCAGCTGACAGCAATTTCTGGAAGGCTCTCAGCTGAGAGAGCCTGAAGGCAACAGTCCTAGTGGCTGGGGAAGAGTTGCTTTATTCTTAAAGCAAAGATCTGGGTAATATACCGAGGCATCCGCCATGCATTTTCTTTCTTCCTCTTCTCCAACACGTATGCTTCTTCCTGTCTGGTCCTGCCTCATTAGGATGTGTAGTCTCATATCCAGAACCCTGGGTCTTGCCTCCAGGTATTTCTTTCACTAACATATTTCTCTCATCCAGGTCCCTCTCTTTCTCTAACCTATTCAGATATCTCTCCATGTCCCTGCTTTTTGCTGCCCCTGCTGAGTGCTCTGTTATCTGCACATCTTCAGGCTGTGGCATAAATTAGCATTTAAAGGTGGTGTCTCAGTTGAAGCAGCAATGTCATTGGTTTGTGAGGGGAAGGGGGGGGCGGTGGGAACAGTAAAGGAAGAGAGGGTGTATTTGTCTCCTCATTTGGATTACTTATTCCTTGAGGGCAAAGTCCTGGCTTTAACTTCTTGTGTACCACACAATGCATTAAGAGTGCTGTGCATATGGAAAAATGCAGCGCCTTCACACACACACGTATTTTGCATTTATTAAGGATCAAACACGATTCTAGGTACGGGGGGTTCAATAATAATTACGAAAAAGGCCTTACTCTCAACAAGATTACATTCTGTTAAGAACTAAAGCCTGAGTAGCTGAGTCAGTTAAGCGACTGACTTGCTTTCAGTTCAGGTCATGATCCCGCGGTTTGTGAGTTTGAGCCCCGCATCGGGCTGTGCACTAACAGCACGGAGCCTGCTTGGGATTCGCTTTCTCTCCCTCACTCTCTGTCCCTACCCCACTCGCGCTCTCTCTCAAAATAAACAAATAAATAAACTTAAAAAAAATAAATCCTGAAAGTCAGCTGCTTAACATTAGTCATTATCTAGAATTAACAGTTATTATAAAAAAACTCTAATTATCAAATCTATGACATCCTTACATTGTGGTAATGTTAACCTTGGAATCTCAGAGACATAACACAATAATTTGTCATTCTCATCATACCTTGATGGTGGTTGGGTGGCACTCCTCCATCTTGGACACATGTAGCCTCCAAGTTTTCTCCGTCAGGAAAGAGACCTTAAGAGCAAACTGGCTCTTAACTGCTTTCCTGCCCATCCAGTTCATGGGCTATATTTAGGCACAGGGCCTTAATATAAATGCAGAGGAGACTGGGAAATGTAAAGGAACCAATAGGTCTTAAGTACTAATGTTCTCTGCCACACTAGCCAATGTCTGTTGAGGACTTCTATACAATTCTAAGTGCTTAACTGTCTGCACCCAATTCCTTGGGGGTGGGGGGGCATGGAGAGGTGAAAGGGTGGTTTTAATGCCAACAACAATTCTTGGACACCATGTGGGTGTTCTACAATTCAAGTCAATTCTGACACTAACTACTTGCAGGTAAGGGCTCAGGTTAAGGATTCAGTCCTGCAACACCTCCCCCTCCCTACT
Organism: Panthera leo; assembly: GCF_018350215.1. Taxonomy (NCBI): domain Eukaryota; kingdom Metazoa; phylum Chordata; class Mammalia; order Carnivora; family Felidae; genus Panthera; species Panthera leo. Next base: position 100,431,069 of record NC_056679.1, on the reverse strand, counting down.
AATTGAGATGGTAGTTACAAGTCTACCTGGTCACCTGTGCTTCTGAATGTACTGGTATATACTGGAAGTTCCAAAGACCTCTCCTTGGGTCAGATTTGCTAGAGCGGCTCACTGAATTCACAGATACGGTTCACTTACCAGATTTACCGGTTTATAATAAAAGGATATAACCCAGGAGCAGCCAAATGGAAAGAATGCATAGGACAAGGCATGGGGAAAGGACTCAGAATTTCCATGTCCTGTATTGGTGTGCCACTCTACCCAGATTGCCATGTGTTCACCAACCAGGAAACTCTCAGAACTCATCCTTTTGGGTTTTCATGGAACCTTTGTTACATACAAAGGACTAATTAAATCATTGGCCTTCTGCTACAAACTCAGGCTCCAGCCCATCCCCCCTCCCTGAAGGTCTGAGGGTGAGCACTGAAAGTTCCAACCAGCCCTCTTCCTTATGTGCTTCCGGAAAGTCACCTCATTAACATGATAAAAGACACCTTCTGGAGTTCTCATCCCTTGGGAAATTCCAAGAGTTTTATGACCCATGTGCCAAAAACAGAGACAAAGGCCAAATATATATATATATATATATATATATATATATATATATATATATATATATATATTATGATAAATCACAGTATCACAGTGCTTCACATAGATTCCTCACAACCCTATGAGGTAAATATGAATATTAATTCTCTCCTACAGATTAAAAACAACAACAACAACAACAACAACAAAAAATGAGGCACAAGGAGGAATAATTTACCCCAAATCCCTTAAGTAGTCATTGGTAGAGGTGGGCTTTGAGTTCAACCCTTAAGCTCCAAAGTCTATGTTCTTTCTGCCGACTACACTTGAAAAATAGAATAAAGGTTGTGAAAGAAAGGGCTTTTTCTTTCCAGGACAGATCTGTGAGAAACATCGTATAGAATAATCTCTTCTTTGACTTTGGTGTGACCTGGAAATACTAATCCAAACTACTGTAGAAGTTTCCCTCTTCCAAATCCTTCTTGTGTGTAACATTTCGGCTGTCTCAGGACTCTGCCTGAAAACACCTGGGATTTTTAAATTTGTGCTTTTTCAAACTGTCATTGGTAGTTCAAGCATTTCAAGGAGCTCCGTTTGAACTAATAAACCATTCCACTGTGCCAAGAGCCTTACTATTAAGCTGAAAACTATTGATGATTAAAGTTTTATTGTCCCTTCCCAACTGAAAACAAAAACAACAACAACAACAACAACAAAACAAAAAGAAAAGAGCCTCACAATAACACATCCAGAGGCTATTGAAACATTCATGTTCTTTATGAATAGGAGTCTCCAGTGATTGGGAAAAGCAAAGTCCTTCTCAAGGGCTCAGATTTTACGTACAAACTTTTACTCCTCCTGCTCTACCCTGACTCCTTCTGTCCTAGTTTCCATGACAACAAGGAGACCATAGATGATTGAAATTAGGTTTATCTTAATGATGGGCTAAGAAGCTGGATAATTGGAAATGTCTGCACATGGTGGAGAGACAAGAGCCTCTACTGCCCCCTGCTGGGCTCCACGTTTCCCTCTGACTATCCGGTCCTCCCTCTCTGACTCCAACAAACCTCTCTGGCTCCTGGCTTCTTTCCCAAGCTAGATGCCCTCTGACATTTGTCAATCTTTCTGTTTCCCTTTTGATGCAACAGTAGTATGAAAAAGAGATAAAAACTTTGTCAGTTACTCTTTAAATCCATGCTAATTGATAAGGAAGGATAATCACCAACCACTTCTCCACAGCGTTCAATTGCTTCCAAGTGTTTTTCATTAAATCTAAGTGAAAACACTTCCCACGATGCAATTTTAAGGGAATATTAATCACATGCCTTGATTAGCTTTGGACGGCAGAATAAGCGAACTGGCTGAATAAAAAAACAGGTTTCTTCTTTCTTAATATCCTCACTTTACAAGATGAGTATTGCGGAAGGCTTTGGTTTTCTGGAAAATAGAGTGAGCTACATATAACGAATGCTTTTCCAAATGTATATTGATTTGCAATCTTTGGCATTTAATTTCATCTGGTTTTATATTTTAACATCTGATTATAGAGGAATTGTTGATATGAACTTCCTCAGGCTCTAAGGCAAAATGTTCCACATTTTTCCATAGCACTTAGGAGAATAAACAATTCAATTTAACAACATAAATTTAAGAAACAAAGTCTCCTAGTAGTTAAAAAATTTCTGAGTATGAAGTTTTTATTGGCTTCAAACTCTTAATTTGTTTTGTATTCTCTGCTCTTTGGTTATGTGAAAACACATAGCCATGAAAAGAGATGTCAAGGGTTCCACAAAAAGTAGAAAATGTGCAAAAAGACTGTTACTGGCAAAACAAACAAATTAGCACGGGTGGGTGAAAGGAACTTAGGGTTGAGGATTTGTGATTTTAAACATAAATTGCATACTGTGTTTCTGGGAAAGAGTCTGCATTGTAAACATGGGGATTCTTCCTGAAAGGATGTTCCAATTTGATTTGGTAAAAATTAATATCCTAGCAAAATTATGTATGTCATTTGACACGCTTGATTCTAGAATTCATCCAGAAGAAGAAATCAGTAAGAAGACCTGGAAAAATTGTGGAAAAGAAACAGGTCTTTGCCATACTAAATCAGAATATACTATAAAGATCTAGTTTGTAAACAGTGTGATAATGTTGCAGAGATTAGAAAGCAGATCAGTAGAACAGAATGGAATGTCAAAAAATGAACACATTTAGAGATGGGATAAACTAATAAATGATACTGGAACACTTCATTAAGGAAAAAAAAGCCAGATCCCTACTATATACATAATGAAATCACAGATGATTTAAGGGCTACCTAGACTAACTAAATATTGTTAGAAGAAATTTAAGAGTCAGGGCTCCTGGCTGGCTCAGTCGGTAGAGCATGAGACTCTAAATCTCATGGTGATGAGATTCATGTTGGGTGTGGAGCCTATGAAAGAAAGAAAGAAAGAAAGAAAGAAAGAAAGAAAGAAAGAAAGAAAGAAATTTAAGAGTCTGTGGAGTCTTGGGGCAGCAGGAGTGGAGAGGGCTTTTAACCTTGACATCATGACGCATAAAGGAAAAGTCTAACATACTTGACTACGTTCAAATGCTGAACTGGTTCCTGAGGAGATGCCCTTCTTCCAGATATAGCATTGCCTACAGTGGGGTTTAAGGGAGGCCCACAAAGATCCCTTTAATCTCCCACCACACTTTACACTGCGGTCCAGAAAGGAAAGGACTGAGCACCAAGTACCCCTAAACCTAAGTGAGGCCCTATGTGCTCCGGGGCAGACGTGCCTTTCCTGACCCACAAAACAGCAAGAGCTCCGGGAACAATGCCTCCCTCCACTATCCCTCCTTAATTGGAAGTGTGAGGGGCCAGCCGTTCCTTAAAGACCATACGAGTCTCAATGGGAGTTATGACCATACACTTTATACACTTTCTCCAGAAATTCAAGCTTTCCAGGGCTTCGTGGAGATTCTTATCCACACCCAGATCTGGATATTCCCTGGTCCTACTTTACACAAGCTTCCGCATATCCAGGACCTCCCACTACACGGTTTGCAGAATCAAGTGCAAAATGAAAACGTGGGGCTCTTGTTAAAAAATGAGTAAGAATTCCATGCTGGTAACACTGGAACATGAAGGCAGCCATGAGTCCCTTCTATGTGTGGATTACATGCTCATAGGCTGCCCATGCACTCTAGCCCCAAACCCTTTCTTTATTGCCCCATATGGTCTGTTATCAGCTAAATGTAACCTCAATTTCTTTTGTAAATGTTGAGAAAAAATTCTTCGTACTCTAACTTATCCTTAGCTGTCCCCCGAGGATGTTGCCAGATTCCCATACCCCACATACCATGGTGCCTGGGGATGGGGTGTGTGTCTTCTTTATTTGCCAGTGCTTTCCCTGTCTAGAATTTTCTCTTCCTTTTTTCAAAAATCTGTTTTTGTTTTTGTTTTTTTTTTCCACCAAACTCACACCATCCATCCACATAGCCTGCTATCTCTTCTTGTTGCGGTCCTCTGTGTACCTTCCCGTTGTCCATCCAGCACATGACATTAATAGGTGCCCAAGAAGTGGGTACTGAGAAAGTCAACAAATGACTTGTGCAATCATTTGGGGGGGGGGACCTAGGTAGACTATATATTCGAATTTCCAGCTGCATAATAAAAGCAGGCACAGTTGAAGCAAAGTGCCCCTCTTGCCTGAATCACTCATAGGATCTAGATTATTTGCGTTCTATATTCTCTGTACGTTTTGTCAGAAAACTGGCCAAAGCGTGGCCTGTTATGAAGCCAAGTTGATATTTATACCCTAAATATTTACGATTTCTTTTAAAAGTTGGCAAGGGGAAGGGATGAAGGAGTCACTCGATAGGAGTTCAGCAGTAAATTCATGTCCCTTTTATAGTTTTGCTGCTAGAGTAAGCAAAAACGGAGAAGCCAGGGGGCCCTGGCTGGGCCAGCGAGGGCAGCAGTCAGGATTTCTACCTTCATTGCTTCTAAATGCTGCCCTCTTGTGTCCAGAGTGCTTATTGATGGAGCTGTGTGACAGGAGCCTGCTTAGGGACACAGATGGGAATGGGAATAGATGGGGCGTCTGGGTGGCTCAGTTGGTTAAGCATGGACTCTGGATTTCAGCCCAGGCCATGATCTCACAATTCATCGGTTCGAGGCTTGCATTGGGCTGTGCTGACCGTGTGGAGCCTGCTTGGGATTCTCTCTCTCTCTTTCTCTGCCCCTCCCCCACTCATTCTCTCCCTCTCTCTCTCTGTCTCTCAAAATAAATAAATAAATAAATAAACATTAAAAAAATAAGAAATGGGACTAGAGGCAGTGATAAAGCAAGGGAATGACAAGCAACACAAGACAAATGTGGGAACAAAATGGGAAAAGTACATCTATAACCCCCATAACTTTGATGTTCATTCACCCCCGTGTCTCCTCCTGCATCTTGTCCATTGTCCTCCCGGAGAAAAACAGGCAAGAAAAATAGGCATACAACCCATCCGACTTGCTTTAGCACCTACTGGAAGCTGAGGGCTTGGAAGAACAAAGCCACCATTGCTGTGGTCCCTCTCTACCCTCGCACTGAATCCTGCTTCACCCATCCCATTCTTTTGACTTGCTGTGAGAATCATTGTCCCCGAAACCTCCACACACAACAGACCTGCTCTCGAACCCCTAGGGAGCCTTCCATGATGGCAGTAGGCATTTTCCTTCTATCCCTCATTGCTAAAAGGTGTATGGAGTTCCCTCCACCACCTTCTGACTCTGGGTTCGTCATCTCTCTAGAAAATTCCACATTAGTGATAGAAGTTGGGAAGGAACCATCTGAAAAAATTTTTTTTTTAAATTTTTAACGTTTATTCATTTTTGAGAAAGACAGCAAGACTGAGCAGGGGAGGGCAGAGAGAGAGGGAGACACAGAATCTGAAGCAGGCTCCAGGCTGTGAGCTGTCAGCACAGAGACCGACACGGGGCTCAAACTCATGAACCGTGAGATCATGATCTGAGCTGAAGTCAGACGCTTAACAGACTGAACCACCCAGCCACCCCAGGAAAGGAAGCGTGTTTACAAGAAGAAGAGAGAGAACAACTTTAGCCAGAGCAAGTAAATAAAATGTGAACTTTGAGAATGTCTTTTCTAGTTATTCCACAGTCTAAAGGCTCTGCGTTGGTCATGGTCAATGTCACTTACCAACATATAGGCTGTAGAGCTCCCCAACATGCCTCGCTTTACAGCATATCTAGGAAATTCTGGTTCTGGTACTGGACACCAGTGATAATCAGCGAGGCTGCTTCCAGCCGGAGGTGACCACCACCAGGCAGACAGCCTGGAGGGACAAAGGGATTAGTGTGCTAGTATGCCAATAATGGGCACACTGGTTAGGAAGCTGGGTGGTCTAGAAAATGCACCAGATGCAGGCGAAGTAGCATGCCTTATCAAGTTATGAGGAAATCCTGGGGACAAACCCCAGGGAGTAACAAGGAAAAAGAAGCCAATTTGAAGGCAAACAAAACACAACCAATTCTGCAATTCTTGGAGCAGACCAGGATTTCTGTCGGTTTCTTTCCTGGAGTGTCCTTCAGGGGTCCCTGTTGCCTCTACCTGTTCATCCTTTCAGAGCCCGCTCCAACCTCTCTTTGCCGTGAGGTCTTCCCAATCATGTCAGCTCTCCTGTCTGGTCTGGCTGCGGGAGTAAGAGCCTGCACACCACCATTTGGCACAATTACACGCCAGACGTTGTTCACTGATGTTTCTTGGGAACATGTTTAATCACCTACCCATGTTCTGTGGCCTTTCAGGGCTTCACACCCCTTTGCTAGCCAAAATGACCAAGATCTCAGTCCTCATTAGATGATGTCAGGAATCCCAGTCCCCACGACAGATGGTTCTGGGGATTACTGGGGAGTACACACCTGCTTTGGCTGTTGCTTGCCATTGGTGGCTCTTAGCTAGTGGTTTGCATGCTTTGTGCAGGGTCAAGCCCTTCCTTGCTCTGTTTGTCCCCATGTAGACATTGGTTCCCCTCTTATTTTACAGCTCCATCCACACACCGCAGCACAGCCAACAAGAAGGCAGAGATACAGAATAAGAGTTGGAATGCGTGCAGTGAACCTTTAGAACTTGGTAACACTGATCACGGTTCCCGCATCCACCAGCCTTATCCCAATGTGGGGAGTCCCCTACCCGTTGTCTCCCACCTCAATCTTTTTTGGGGACACATTGCTATGGTTTCAGTCCCTCCTCACATAGGTGGGGGTGTCCCTGGACCCAGTTCTGAAACCAAAACTTCAATTTCATTTTTGTCAAGCTCTAACCCAAGAGCATGAAGTACAATACAAAAATAATTGCCCAAAGTTGGAGCTCTGGCCACTACAAAGGTAGCCATTCATATTCCTTTTCAGAATGGTTTCTCTTTTCTTTGTGGCAACTAACCTTATAAGACTAAGGCTGGGACTAAGCTTTGGGTATTAAAAATGCCCCTTTGGGTGCCTCGGTGGCTCAGTTGATAGAGCATCTAACTATTGATTTCAACTCTTGATTTCAGCTCAGGTCATGATCCCAGGGTCATGGGATCGAGCCTCACATCCATGCTGAGCATGGAGCCTGCTTAAGATTCTCTCTCTTCCCCTCTCTATCACTCTGTCCATCTCCCCTGCTTGAGTGCTGTCTCTCTCTCTTAAAAATAAAAAATAAAATAAAATAAAATAAAATAAAATAAAATAAAATAAAATAAAATAAAATAAAAGCTCTTTAAAGTGTTTCCTCAAACAATAAACAAGGCTCTTTCCTTCCAATATTAAATGATGCTGCTACTATTCTTGATATGTGAATGTGGCTCAAATTATTTTTTTTAAGTTTTGCCTTGTTTGGTCCTCATTTGCCAGACTTATCTGCCTCAATGGCAAGAACAATGCCTTGGTTTCCTGGGTTTGTGCCCATATATCAATTTCCACAAAAAGAAAAGTGGTCCCTAATAACAAGCCAGAAGTAAATTCATGTTAGAGCAGCATGGCCATGGCTCGTTCCCCTAAATCTCTGCTATCATTTCTTCCGGCAGGCCACAGGGAGAACAATGTCCAACCTCCCTCACACTTGGGTACAGATTTGGCCAAAGGATATAAGTGGAGGGATGAGTGCTTCTTCTGGCTATGATCATGCAAAACTGGCAAATAGCCAACTCCACACCATTTTCTCCTTGGGGCTGGGCTGAAGGGAGTGGCTATCCCAGAGCAACATGGTGAAAACTAGAGAGGCTTCATCATCCTGGGGCCCTGAGTGATTTCATGAAGAAGAGACACTTCACTAAATCATACGCTTGACCAGTGTTCCATTTAAAGCAGGAAAGAAATTTCTGTGTTATTTCAGCCACCATGTTTTTGGTCTATTACACCAGTTAGTCTACCCTTAACAGGAGCTAGAAATGGATGCCTGTCAGAGATGTCCTTACTCAGAAGTGGAGTTGGCAGAGGTCTGTGAGGTGTGATGAGGGACACTTATGGTCAAGGAGAGACCCTCCCACCCCTGCCACATGCCTTCTTCACTTCCATCTATCTTGACATTCTGTTTGAAATCCCACCAGACATATTTTATTACTTTGGATAAAGGCCTAATATTTCCAGGAAACTTCTTGTAGAATAATTACAGCACCTGATGTTAATTACACTAGAATTAAAAAAAAAAAAACACAAAAAACCCCAACTGTATCACCTGGAAGAAATAGCACATAAAACCATTCTCTTTCAGGATCCCCTTAGCGTAGATGACTTTCTCAAATTTATTTCTGCTGAAATACCTAGTGAAAAGCTGAGAAAGGGATACAGGCAGTAAAAATGTCAAAGAGAAGATTTCTTTTAATGTTTATTTTTGAGAGAGAGAGAGAGACAGAGACAGGAAGAGAGAATGGGGAACAGAGAATCCGAACAGCACAGAGCCCAATGGGGGCTCAAACCTACAAACCATGAATGAGATCATGGCCTGAGCCAAAGTCAAACACTTAACCCGCTGAACCATTCAGGTGCCCCTCGAAGGGCAGATTTTTGAAGGAGAGGTAGAGGGATATCTAGAGCATGGAGAACTTGAGTTTTTGATCCAACAGAAACAGAATCCTGGGCAGCAGTGGGTGAGATGTGTGACCATAAGATCCTTGAGAATCCTTGACAGAGAATCAGAAAGTTCAAAGAAGGGAGATGAAGTCATTAAAGGCAAATTTCTTGCTTGACAAATTGGCTGAATACCAGTCCTCAGATCATTTTCCCACCCTTTCCCTACATTTGAAGTGAGTTATTTTGATGGCCTAGCCTACTTTTTAGATCTGCAGATGGCCCCTCATGAGAGCTGGTGGAAAGTCATAACGGAGCTTTGGGATTTGTTCAAACCTTACCTGCACTTTCTGGGTTTGGATGTTTTGACTATTTTTCAGTCAGTACCTTCCTTAGAGATTCCTATAGCAGTAACTGCCATTTCAGAATATGTGGTGATTTTCTCTCTATGGCCCACAGAAAGGATAGATAGGTGGGCAGGGCAGGACCATTGGGGTTATTGGCACGAAAGGTTGATGACCAAATAATTCAACCCCATCTGTCCATTTACTATTATTTTTTACATAATTTTAAAACATTATTTATTTTTGAGAGAGGGAGAGAGAATGCAAGCAGGGGAGGAGCAGAGAGGGCGGGGGGCAGAGGATCCAAAGCAATCTCCATGCTGACAGCACAGAGCCCAATGTGGGGCTCACATTCATGAAACCTGAGATCCTGACCTGAGCCGAAATCAAGAGTTAAATGCTTAACTGACTGAGCTTCCCAAGCGCCCCTACTATTATTTTTAAAACAAGTATGTCCGTTTGACAATCAGTTTTGTGGTTAAAAATACAACAGAACATTGAAATTCACAATGATCAAACAGAACATTGAAAATTTGAGTCCGGAATGTGAGGTGTTACAAAATCACTGTGGATTCAGGGGTGGCAAATCTTGGAGCCAGTCCCCTGGGGCAATCTACCCCAACTGAAATGTCGGTTGTGCTGTCCTAACACAAGCCACGGAGGTGGCAGCTGGCATCCCACGCGGATGTGAGAACTTTAGCTCCGATTGATGGGGAGTTTTACTGGTCCTCCCTGTGCCACATAGATGCTCCTTCTATTAGTTCTCTGTTGCTGTACACTTGCTGGCTTACACGGTACACATTTATTTTCTTACAGCTCCGCAGGTCAGGAGTTCGACCTTGGATTCACCAGATAAAAACAAATTGTTGGCAGGGTAGCATTTCTTTCTGGAGGCTCCGGGGAAGAAGGTGTTTCCTTGCTCATTTGTGTTGTTGACAGACCCCAGCAAGTGGTCGTTATGGGACTGAGGTTCCCGTTTCCTGGCTGGCTGTCAGCTGGGGCCACACTTAGCTCCTGTAGGCTTCTCTCCGGTCCTTGCACACAGCTGCCAGCATCTCAGAGCCAGCAGTGGGGTGACAAATCTTTCTCATGCTGCCATGTCTCTGACCCACCTCTTTCCCTTCTTTTTTTTTTTTTAATTTTTAAGAATGTTTTATTTATTTTTGAGAGAGACAGAGTGCAAGTGTGGGGGGGGGAGGGGCAGAGAGAGAGGGAGAGACAGAATCCCAAGCAGGCTCCGGGGTCTGAGCTGTGAGCACAGAGCCTGACGCGGGGCTCGAACCCATGAACCGTGAGATCATGACCTGAGCCAAAGTCAGACGCTTCACCAACTGAGCCACCCAGGCGCCCCTTTCTTGTTCCACTTTTAAAGAGTCGTGCAATTAGATTGGGCCCATCCAGATAATGTGAAATCATCTCCCCACTCCAAGGTCTTAATCACATCTGCAAGGTCTCTCTTACCACGTAAGGTAACAGATTCAGAAGTTTTGGGGCTGGGCATCAACATTTTTGGGGGGGGGGCTGTTATTTTGTATAACATACTCTCAACTTAGAATTATCTGAAAACCCTTGACCTATAGGTGACCAATGTGCATCAGTGATAGGACCTGGCCCCAGGATGTCTAGGTCAGGTTTCACTTTTTTTCAAATCACATTTGAAGTTAGATTATACCCACTGCTGGCTTCATCTCATGTTTCCATAAGCAGAATTGAAAGGCATTTTCAGGTGGACCCTCGTATCCCAGGCTCTCAACAACTCTCTCTGCCTGTTCATCTTCCTCGTTTACCTCACGGACTAGTAGCTGATATTTAAACTGCTCAAGTTCAACCCCAGGATCTCAAGAAGAAAGTTTTACATGGGTGTTGAGAACGTGGGACTTCATCATACTTTTTTATGAGTTGTATTTGTTTAAGTCTTTTGATGACAAAATTCGAGCAGAAGAAATCACAGCGGTGCCCCGTCCTATGTGAAATGTTTATCCTGGTGTATGTTCTCTCTACACCCCCCAGTCTGGCCCTCTCTGGAAGGGTCACTGCTTCTCCGAGGAGTCTGTTTCTTCCAAGTGCCGGAACATGTCATTTCTCGTCTCCGACCACAGTGCTCATAGAGAGTGGGGAGCATCAGCAGAACAGACACGGGATTTCACGTGGGCCGGATGCTGGGTCACTGGGAAAGTCACAAATGATAAAGGAAGGGGGACCGTCCCCACAGGGGAGAAAAGATCCTTCAGGAGTGGGGGAATGGAAGGAGCTGAACTTGAACCTCCACCCTTGACCGGATGTGGGCTTAAAGTCACAAGGACTGGTTTAGGCAGGGGTATTGAGACGAAATGCTACTAATGTCAAAAGTGGACAAGGACAGAAAAACCGAGGGCTGTTTTCTGGTGTTCAGGAAGTAGAAGATATTGGATATCTGCTCTCTATTGCCTCCCTGCTCCACAAATGATTCTGCTTGTCAATAGCAGCTTCTTTTTCCATGAAGAGACCTGGGTCAGTATTCCTCAGGCTGAAGCAGCGTCATCTGGGAGCCATCCCTGAGACCCCAGTTGGAAATACTTGCCTGTCAGAAACCATTATGATGGGGCTGCCTGAAGAGTCTCTGCAAAGGAGTTCTTCACAGATTTCCATGCTTACTCACAGGAGGAGATTCTTCTTCTCCACACCCCTACTAGGACATGCTTGTTTGGTCCCCATGGTCCCCTGCTGATAGGACATACCCTGCAACTGTGATGTGAATTGAATGTGCAAATGAGCATCAAGACATCCTGGCAGTCTTCCAGCAACGTCAACTAAAGGGAAATTTCATGAAAGTCTGGAGCAGTTAACAGAGCAGTGGGGGAAGTGTATTGTTGCTGATGCCTGTAACACTATGGGACCCCACACCAGGACCTGCCTGTGGGTGTAAGCATAAGTGTAAGCATAAGAGTTCCGAGTAACTTCATCTGGTATCTGCTCCTCATCCTCTAGGAGAGTATCTATGGGGACCACGGCAAGGTTCAAATTCACAACTCACGGAAGGGCCACCTACCGATTTCTTTGGACAGTAGGAATATCTGCACAGAGATGAATTCATTGGGGGGAGGGCAGGTGGCAGAACAGGTGAGCTCTTTCCTAGCAATGGGGAGATCTTGACTGCCTGCCTTGCTAACAGACAGGAACTCTTGGACTGATGTCATCTCCTGACCTTGCTGTGGATTTAATTCCACGGACCACTTGAGGGCCAGCTGCGGCAGAGCTGGAGGCAGAAATGTTTCCCACTTCAAGAACTCACAGACCTGGGGCGCCTGGGTGGCTCAGTCGGTTAAGCATCTGACTTTGGCTCAGGTCATGCTCTCATGGCTCTTGGGTTCGAGCCCCGCATCGGGCTTGCTGCTGTCAGTGCAGAGCCTGCTTTGGATCTTCTGTCCCTTTCTCTATCTGCCCCTCTCTGACTTACTCTTTCTCTCTTTCTCACTTGAACATAAATAAACATTAAAAAAAAAAAAAAAAGAACTCACAGACCCGATAATTCCTTCAGAGTCATTTATTTTGATTTTTTTTTTTTTTGGTCATGTTTTGAAAGAAATGTGTATAAGGATGTCTTTTTTAGGCAACTGCTTTCAAAGTTGAGACCAGCACTTCTGCTTTATTTCCCCCATTTGACTGCTTCCACCATTAGCAGAAGGCACAGTGGCCACTGCAAGACAGCGAGGGCAGTTCTGACTTGTGTTTTCACCTCCACAGTTGACCAAAAATTCCAGCAGGCAAACTACAAGCATGCTGAGATTCCCAGTTGCCTTAGGTGCTAAACACTGGATTAAAAAAAAAAAAAATCACACCTGGCAGATCATTGGTTAGTACAGTTCATTGTGTTCGTGAAGACATCCATCACACAAATAGCACTGGCAAAGAGTATGAGTTTGGAATTCCAACGGTTGCGAGTTTGCTTCACTCGACTCCAGCCCAGTGTGACCTCTAGTTAGCTATTGACCTATTTAAATACCAGTTTCCTCGGATGTAAAATATAGATAATGTCTCCTTGTAGGGTTGGTGTGAGATTTATAAACAGTGAAGTATGGGAAGCACGAGGCACAGAGTCTGACTCACACTACACTAACTCCATTACTAGATGTCATTTTTGCCAGCAAAATAAAAGAACTAAACCATCAACGGGTCATTAAATGCTGTCTTTCTCAAGATGGTAATCTTCTCTGAGGTTATCTAAAGACTATTTAAAAAGTTAACCTCTTCTTCCTTTAGAACAGGCAGGAAAAAAAAAAAGAACAATTAGGGCAATTATCTTAACCTAACCGCTTATAATATGGAGATGTGTGACTAAAACATTAGGTCAAATAAATTTGCTTGTAGAATGTGGAGCTAACTGCTGGGTTAAGTCATGAATGCAAGGTTTGCAGGAACCCAGGGGATCCAGAATGGCTCTGAACTCCAGCCATAAAAGGAACAAAGATCTCAAGCAAAACTGCCCAGACGGGGAGCAGAATTTCCTGGGCAGAGCACCTCCCTGACCCTGGCCTCCTCCCAGGAGAGCCTTGCCCCTATGAATACACATTCAAGGCCTAAAATACAGGGCAGTTTCACAACCCATTGCAGGGGTAGTGGGTGGGGTGGTGCAGAACTTCCTGGCAAGATTGTAGACCTCAACAATAAAACACCTATAAGCCCCTGTGAGGGCAGAGAGAACTCTCTGGACTTCGCCTATAGAAGGAAGGAGCTAACCTCCACCCATTTGATGAATGGCGCTGTAGCAATCTTGTGACATATGAAGCTGGAACCGGTTCTGAAATTTCTCTGTAGCATTTCCTGCTCTTAGCAAGGGAGTATGAGTTAGACATCGTTCTAGTACTTGAACTCCTTAGCTCTTTTTTGAACGCGTTTGTCATGCAATGATTTTACAGAGAAAAGATTCCCAATCACTAGCTCAATTAAAAACTTTTCCCCGGATCGGAGGAAACAGGGAATGGTACATTATTTCAGAAAGCACAGGGATGGGAAGGAATCCAGTTTTTCTTGAGACTTAAGGAGTTGCCTGAAATGACCACCTGAAACCTCTGTTCCCAGAATAATAAGAGACCTAACTGTGAAGTTCAAAATCTTGCTGGGTGGGTGCGGGGAGAGAATGGTGGAAAAACACCAACAGTTGGCTCTGAAATTTTCTCGAGACAAAAAAGCCAGCCCCAATGAGGGGCGGCCCACTGTAATTCTGCTTGACAGAGTGTGACACAGCCCCCCGTGTGTCTGTGCACATGCACGCAGCTGCTTGCTGAAAGCAGAGCGCTTGCCCACCACATCACGGTCACGTTCGTGCCACCCAAGCACCCAGCTGCCTTCCCGTAGACAGCCTCGTGACAATTTGTTTTTCTTGTTTCTTCTCCTCGCCTCCTTTTTCTCCTTCCCTCCATACCCCCATCTCTCTCGAAAGGATCTAAGTCCTGTAACACTTGCTGGGAGAAAGGGCTTTACTTGGCGACTTTTGGCTTACAGGATCGTTGGTGAACAATCAGTCTGTCTGGCAGGAAGGTACGCCCACAAATATTACAGGGAACCAACTGGCTCAGGGCGCTTGTCCAAGCAGCTTCATTTAAGGCATCGAGATCATAGAAACCTTTGGCTGGAAAGTTAAAGAAAAAGAAGAAGAAAAAAGAAAAAAGGACCAAAAAGGAAAGAAAAGAAGAAAATGGTAAAAATGGATCCTTTTTTTATTCTGGAGCACCATACTCTACTTTTTATGGAAAATATTTTCAGGAAATACCTGTTGACTGAGGCTTTTAAATAAATCATACTTTTTGTTCCAAACCCTCTTTCAGGGGTTGAATAAAAAGTGAGCTATGAACCAGAGACTTTTCGCTCCTTGGATTTTAAAAAGGGGAAGGAGTTGTTTTATGTATTATGATATGCATTCTTCATTAATTATTAACATCTTTGCTTACACATGATTATCTTGCAAATATAACTTTTGGCCTTCTTTCAATTGACTCTAAATAGAAGCTTACAAAGGGAAAAGAACATGTATTTGTACTTTCCTCTTCTGTAATCCTTCAGTGGAATGTTTTTAAAGGCCAACACTGACAGTTAGGGTGAATTTAGGATGAATGATATCCTAAAAATGTATCATCTCTTCACGGTCATAAATGTGGAGATTCTTTAAATAATTAAACCAAAGAATGCAAACAGAATAGTTAACCTGATGAAAAGAAGCGTCCTTAAGAGAACAATCAAGACGTCTGAGAGATGTATAATCTTCATTGGCAGAGCATAGGAAAAAAGGCATATGGCTTTATTTTAGAGAAACAGTGTGGGAGTTAGCTTTGATAAACCTTATTTAAATAGAATGACTTTAGTACATTAAATTGACTGTGTCTTAGAATTGCCCCAAATAGCACCCCCACAAATGTAGCCAGGCATTCAAACATAAATTACATACTTAACAAAAAATCATTTTAACAGAATATATTTCTTCACTAAAGCCCAGGCAATTTTCCTATGACTTCTTCCAAATGGTTCACACAACCATAGTAAACTTCAGATTCTCTCCTGCTACTTTTAATGTTCCTGACTTTACTCCATGAAAAATTGAACCCCAGCACAGCCTAGTATTTCTCCTTTAGACAAACCAAGTACCACTTTCTACACAGGATATGAATTTTGAGAGCTTTGAAGACTGTTGAAAAATAAAATGGCACTGACTTTCTCCTTACTCATGACTTTTCCTATGGATTCAAAAATTCCAGAGTATTCATGGAGTCTCACTGGAGATGACTCATCATGTTGCTAAAAGTTTTTGAGTATGACTTTGACTTTGGATCTAGAGGAAGGGTTATTTGGACTTAATGACCACAGTAAGTCTGTGGGATGGAAACAAGAATGGGGATTCTCTCTCTGCCTCCTGAGGCAGGATGCCTTCAGAAATAGAAACAGCATGGGACCAAGAGGAAAGTTGCAGAGAAGGGCAGTTACGGGGCCTACCTTTTCCATCTGTGAGCAGTAACTGATTAATGAATCCCCGAGGGCCTTCAAGCCAGTCATTACTCTCTGATCTTCTAGACTTGTGATAATTATGCTCAAGCAGAAAAACGGATACGATCAGAAGTGAAGAAAACAGATTTTTTGAAAACACAGAGAACTGCTGGGAAGAGAGTTCCAATGAGATAAACAACATCCTTGCGGGCAAATGCTCTAATTTCAATGGATGGATGTGTTCATCTTGAGCTCTTTTCCCACCTGTGTGAAGAGTCCTCCCCTTGGTAAGGGCTGTGAATAAACGGGTTCTTGTAGCCTCTAGAACTTTATCATGACAACCTAGATTCCACTCTGTGGGTTCTTGGGTTACATTTCTTTTTTTTTTTAAATGTTTATTTATTTTTGAGAGAGAGAGAGGGAGAGAGAGAGACAGAGCATGAGTGAGGGAGGGGCAGAGAGAGAGGAGACACAGAATCCAAAGCAGGCTCCAGGCTCTGAGCTCTGAGCTGTCAGCACAGAGCCCAATGCGGGGCACGAACTCACGAACTGTGAAATCATGACCTGAGCCAAAGTCAGATGCTCAACCAACTGTGCCACCCAGGCGCTCCTCTTGGGTTACATTTCTAACAAGTGGGCATTGGACTAATCAATGGTAATGACTTCTGGGGTACCCTACGGCTACGCCAGTCTACAGTTACACATGAGGGATTGGTGGGTTGGATGATAACTTTTCTTAAAACCAAGAATGGTTTTCCCTTGAGGGGAATGAGGGGATCCGCTGAGAAAATGACAATGGGAGAAATAAGAGGAGGAAGTCGGAGTTTGCATGGCAAACAGTCTCTGGATGACTTTGTTCTCACCCCAAATGAGTAAGCATAAGGCTCTGTGGGGAGGCCACGCATGGCAGTTTATGGAGCTTCATCTGGCTTGTGCAATGCTTTACAATGTATTAGTTGCAAAATTTGAAAGCTCTGGGCCTGGGCGTGCCTGGGTGGCTCAGTCGGTTAAGCATCCGACTTCATCTCAGGTCATGATCTCGCAGTTTGTGAGCTCAAGTCCCACGTTGGGCTCTGTGTTGCCAGCTCGGAGCCTGGAACCTGCTTCAGATTCTGTGTCTCCCTCTCTTTCTCTGCCCCTCCCCTACTCACACTCTGTGTGTCTGTCTCTCCCTCAAAAATAAATAAACATTAAAAAAAAAAAAAACAAAGCATACAGATTTCTAGATTTCCAGTTTCTTTTGTATTGTTGAAAACTATGCCCACAGTAGGCTAAATTTCCAGCTGCCTCCTTTGGAGACAGTCCATAATCCTCCAGCTCCCCATGGTCCTCAGCTTCCCTCGTGTCACACATGGATCAATTCACTCAGTTTTATACCCCGGCTAGTGGACCCTGCACACTTTGAGTTTGGTACCCTGCTCTGTGAACGCGAAGACACATTCCTATTTGAAAACATGTCTCCAGATGCCCTGAAAGATTTTTGAGGCTTCATGTTTTTTAAGTATCATGTTTGATAATATAGGAAAGTAACTTCTGGGAAATACAAGAAATTCCAGTGGGTCCCTCTCCTTGCATGGTTTTGCCAGAAGTAGCGTCTTTATGTCTCAGCATCTGAAGGCACCTTGGTCAGGCATTCTAGAACCATTTTTCCTATTCGGTTATAATGAAGACAGTAAATGTTGCTGATTTCTGATGTTTGAATAAGTAAGAAAAGAACACCTCTCCTCTTAAAATTTCACAGAGAAAATTCTCCCCATATGCGCTCAAGTCTTTCTTTCTTTCTTTTTTTCTTTTCAAAAACTTACCAGTAATGGTCCTGACTTCTGGTTTCTTGGGTTCTGATCTCCTTAACTCTTTGGGCAACAAGTTGTTTTCGTTATGCCATTTTTTCAGACATTGTGGCTCGTGGATGGCAATGGATTTTGTTCCATATTCACGGCCACAAATGTAGCAGATGATTGTTGGTGGACGCCTAATCATTGCTGGCTACAAGTAATATAAAATATCTGTTAGATAAAGTTTAGGTGTAGAAATTATACGTTAAAATTATAGTACATTCAAATTAGCTAGACAATCACATTTTTTTTTTTTTTTTTGGTTTTTGGTTTTCTAATTTCAACCAGTCAGGTAAATTGAACTTTTGTGGCACTTAAGAGAATAAACCATACCATCTGAGTGAGTGGGGTGTGTGTGAAGACGTGGGTTTGGGAGGATGATAGGAAATAAAGAAGAACTAACTAGAATTCTACAAACTGGCTTTTCTTATAAAATGTGTTTTCTAATCTAATAATTATTGATTAATTATCTCCTGGTTATTCTGCATGCTAGGAGACTACAGAAATTAATCATGTCTGAATCATCTTTTCGCTAAACTCAGGCTCTAGTATGCCAATATCCCTGAGAATTAAAGCTGTAAGTGTCATTGGAGAGTTTAGAACAGACATTGGGTACCCTCCCACATTCCCTTACACAGGGACAACTTCCTCTGGCAAGTACCTGTGACTCTCAGCCTTTTTTGATCTGGTCTAGGCTCCACCCAAAGACAGGGCAGCTAATCAATCACAAGCAGCGGGTGGTGGATACATAGCCACTTCCTTACTGAGGCTGATTCCACGCAGTGTTCCGTGGGATTGCAGCTCAGGCACTCATTCACACACTGTACAGACTTCCTTCTCTTCCCTGTCTTTCCTCCCACTACTTTACTGGGGCTTCCTGGGATCACCTCCCAAATAAACCACTTGAAATCAAATCCTCAAATCCTTTACTTAGCATTTGTTTCTGGGAGGACTAAATCTAAGGAAGAGTTAAGGATAAAACAGAAAAGGTGTTTCTGCTTCTGTCCAGGGGATAGAAAGTTACAAGAAACATTGCTCCTGCTTAAGCAATTAGAACCAATCAGAGAACTTACAGAACCGTTATTTTTGAGTCCATTGAAGACTCACGGTTGCAAGGTAAGTTAATGAACTAGAAGAACTGCCTCAGTCTGAGAGTGCATCAGCACAATCAACACCTCCCATGCTCCAACCGTACAAGAATATGAGACAGTAGCTGTCTGCCACAGAGAAAAGGCAGGACAGGTGAGCATGAACCCTACTAAGAAGGAGCCATGCAGGAACTGTCTACATAAACCCTCCCATCCACCAGGTCTCACATCCAGTAACAGCGGGTGGCAGTCTAACATTGGAGAGAGGCAGGACAGTTGAGAGAAATCTTCACCAATTCAAGAATGCAGGGCCTGCCTGGATGGGAAGGTGGAGCTGGAGAATTAGGCCTTGCACTGGGTACCAGATAAGAAGAGTCTACTGCTGATGGAGGTGTGGGACCTAAGGAGGAAGGGGGCAGTAGGAAGGACTCCCTCTGTGTTGCATGCATGAAGGGCCACAGCCTTCTACGGGTGCAGCAGGTGAACAGGGAACAGGCTTTTGGCTCCAGGCTTTATACTAAGTACAAAACAGAGGAAGCTTATCACTGGGAGAATTTAAAGCCTATAGTACATTGAACTGAACTAAAGCAGGGATGAAACATCGGAAAGAGATTGTCATAGAATTCTTAGATTTTCCTTGAAGTAATTTTTTAAACATAGAATGTGATATACTAAAGATGCAAATTTTATTCTCTACAGTAATCACAAAGTGCAAAGACACACAAAGAGGCTGAGTGAAGAATTCAACGGGGGAGATAGGATATTTTTTAAAAATGGTAAGTTAATCACTTGCCAAAGAAAAGGAGGAAAGGATGAATATAAGACCAACCAAGCAACCAACAAATAAAGAAAAAGGGCAAGAGGAACAAATAGAATTAAAACGCCAAGATGGTAGACTTAAATGCAAACATATCAATAATTGCAGCAAATATAAATGGACTAAAGAACATAATTAAAAGGCAAGGATTGACAGACTAGATAAAAAAACAGTATAGACAAAAAACAACTCTATGTTGTTTACAAGAAACACATTTTATGAATAAAGACACAAACATATGACAAGTAAAAGGATGGGGAAGAAGTCATGTAAACACTAAGCAAAAGAAAACTAGCATGGCTATATTAGTAACACAAATGAAGTGCAGAAGTTGGAAATATTTCTTCTAGTTGTGAAGATCAGGGAAAGCCTAAAGGAAGTGGCCCTTGAAGGATGGGTAGGATTTGGATCACAAGAAGGTTTTGGAGATGGAAAACAGCATGAGCAAAGCCTCAGGGATAGGAACCCGAAGGCGAGTACAGAGAATAGCAACTAATATAAAATATTTATATTAATAATAACAAATAGTTGCCTGGAATTTGGTGTAGCCTTGAGAACTAGAAACAGATAGTTCAGCTGCAGCCATGCTATGAATAACAAATACCATGCTAAGAGCTGGATTTCGTTTTGTAAATGAGAGGAAGCTGTTAAGCAGGGGAATACCCTATAATTTTACTTCAAGAAAATTAATCTGGCAATAATGTATCTCAAAAGGCAATCTCGCCAGCATACACCTTTGAGCATTCACAGCTCTGGGAACAGGAAATCATGGATCCAAGAGAACATTAGTGGTGATGTCACTTGCAGAAAGCCGGAAACCTGGAAAGGCAGGTTGGGGGAGGAGAAAAAATGGATTCTGTTCTGGACCGGTTGCATTTGATATACTAGTAGAATTTAAATGTAAGAACAGCCAAGACAGGAAAGACAGACGTGTCATTCAGAATTAATGGGTTTCAGAGCTATGCACACAGAGATGTTTAAAACCACGAAAACTCAAAACTCTAGAAAAGGAGTATATAGAGAATGTATGGAGGCAAAGTCCTGAGGGAATATCTATGGCAAAGAGATTGGGCATGGGAAATCACAGCCTAAAAAGATAAAGGTTCAATTTTGCAGTTAAAGAAACAGGCCATGGAGACAAAAGACTCCATTGAGAATTCTGCAAACACTTCTGGTTTCCAGAAAGGTGGCTTCATCAGCTCTGTCCAATGCCACTGCGAGTAACGGGGGCTTGAGAAAAGTCACTAGATTTGCTGGTCGGCAGATTTTATACCAGTGATTCTAAGAGTTTAGCTTCAATGGAGGGACAAGAATAAAAACTAAACTATTACAAGCTAAAGATTAGGTCAAGGAAACAGAAATGTACGTTCGAAAAGTCTGCAGAAAGGAAATTTGAGAGACGAGTAGAGTTGAAGAAGTGCTTTGTTGTTGTTCTAGGGGTAGGAATGTCTTAGACAGAGAGAGCTGGTTAGGATGAAGAGAAGAGGGACAGTATGAGAACAAGGTTCTCAGACAAAGCAGGAGAAGATAGGATCTGGGATGTGATGGAGATGTTAGCCTCTGAGGACAGGGAAAAAAGATGAAATAGAGATGGGTTGTTAAGAAGTAAGGCACAAGGGGCACCTGGGTGGCTCCGTGGGTTAAGCATCAGACTCTTGATTTCAGCTCAGGTCATGATCTCACGGTTCCCAGGTTTGAACCCTGTGTCGGGCTCTGTGCTGATGGCTCGGAGCCTGCCTGGGATTCTCTCTCTTTCTCTCTCCCTTTCTCTGCCCCTCCCTTTCTTTCTCTTTCTCTCAAAATAAATAACTTAAGAAAAAAGTGAAGCCTAAGCAGAGCTCCTGTAGGATGAACTTAGTCTTCTAAGTATGAGGCAAATCATTTTCAGAGAACGAAGAGATTCAGTTTCTGGGAAACAGAACAGCAAAAATTACTGAAATTTTTTGCAAAAAAAAAAAAAAAAAAATCTGGAATTCTCCTGGCACTGCAAAGAATGTGATACTGATTCAATTAGGGAATAATACTCACCAAATAATGGAAAGACCCGGTTAAGTTGAGCTGCAAGAAATTTCAGCGGAATGAAATGACCTTTTCCAGTGTGTTCATAAGTAGCACTAGGTGGTATGAAAGCAGAAACAAATTTGAGTTGGTGCTGTGGTTCTCTTTCCCCCAAAGGAATAATCAGGGTAAAATAAGTAAATCAGGGTAACGAATCAGGGTAAAATATGTGCCTATTTTAGAATCAGCCAGCTTTTCACTAAAGCTGTTGGGGGTTATACCTGTAGTGGAAACAGAGCAAAATCAAAATAAGAAGGGAACACATTTCTGGTTTCTGCACACCTGAGCCAAAGTGACAGATTCTAGAGGAGTAAAGCCACTAACATACACCAAGCAAAACGGAAAATGGAGTTACTCCTGAGAGGATCCGCGTTTTTAAAAAAGCACATTATTTGCTAGAGGGGAGGTGGGGAGGGGATGGGCGAAATAAGGTAAAGGGGATTAAGCGGTACAAACTTCAAGTCATAAAATAAGTAAGTCATGGAAATGAAAAGTGCAGATCGGGAATATAGCTGGAAATACTGCAATCGTGTTGTATTGTGGCAGATGGTAACTATGCTTATCGGGGTGACTACTGAGACTACAGGCTTGTGAGCTCACTGTGTTGTATACCTGAAGCTAATATAACATTGTATATCAGTGATACTTTGATAATTAAGGAAGAGTAATGTTTTTTAAAAGCACATTTGAGGGAGAACATTTTTCTTCTATTACTCTATACTGAATTACGCCAATAAGTTACATTCATCAGAAAATGGCTAACTAGTTTTTAGCCATCTTCTTTATTAGCCATGTAATAGGGTCTAATGCCTGCAAAGTGACTTTAAAAGTATTTGAGGAATTCAAGATGTAAGAGAAAGGATAAAGCAGAAGCAAGGCTTTTCAAAATACCCAAAAGTTCCTTACTATATTTTATAGGTTCATTTACTTGAAGATTAATTAAATACAGGGGTATTTTTTTTAGTAAAAAAAAAAATGAGAAGTTCGTCTCTTCACTTTGAGAATAATGAATATTAATATTCCACATGGAAAGTATGAGCCAAAATCGAGTATTTAACCAAGCATATAAGCAAAATAAATGGCACGGGTCATTAATGAAGACAGTCACGTCACATCGTCAGAAGGTTTCTTTTGGAAGGAAAAATGAGAAGAAAACAGGCAGATGCGGAGGCCAGAAGACAAGCACAAAATAACTTAAAGGGATGTGGGAGAAAATTAATACCATAAAAGGGCTAAGATGTTCTATATTATATTTTCCAAAGCTTGCTCCATGCGCTATATTTGTGGTTGAACTGCATTTGAACCTGCAGTTCACTCCATGTTCTTAGGTTTTCAACATTTTACTCCTAAGCCTGCTCTCAGCTGAAGAGAAAAATGCATCCCCCGGGGCGCGGACCGGAGATAAGAGAACCTCTTTTATTTTTCATTAATTTCACGATTGTCAGTCTGAAACTTGCAAAGAAGGCTGAACCATCTCTATCTTGCCTTCACAGCCACAGGGTTCGCTCTTCAACCTCTTTCTCTGGTGTTTTGAGATGGAGGTGGGTGTGGGGAAGGTGGAGAGGGAAACAGAGACGGGAGCCCCCTCCCCCACCCCCACCCCCGCAGAAAGGGCAGAAGGCCCTTCTTGGCTAATGAGCTAAGGTGATAGGGCACAGCAGAGAGAGGAGGCAGAGGCAGGCAAGCAGGTTTGCCCTGTGCGCAGGGCTGTCTACACCTGGGACCTTGCCAAGGCCACGGATTCCAGGAAACTCTAATCAAAGGAAGGCAAAGAGGAAGCCGATAAGTCTAAAGTTCCCGCAGAGCGAAGGGTTAGATCAACAGTTTTTCCTGTCAACATTTCAGATATTTCTGGGGTGAGGCGTTGCTTTTTTAACATCGAGGTAAAAGATTTTTTTGAAGAAGTTCATCTCTGAATCTGTATAAGCACTTTCAGGTGTGAACTCTTTTATGGGGGGGGGGGGGGGCACCTAAATGCCCCCTCCCTGAAGGTTGTTAGCGCTCATCACGATTTTGCTTTTGCTTCCTACTTTCCTGGGAAAGTCTCCCAAGGCTGGATGTGGACAGAGGTGCTTGAACACTTCAGGGAAGCTTTTAGATGTGTGTATTTCTTTTAACTTGAATCCACTAACTTTCATATGTTTCCAATCATTTTGCTGGCCACTATTGGCATTATCATTTTATTTTCCACGCATTTTTCCCCCTCGTTTTTGTTAATGTCTTCTCTCTGTCGGGAACACTTCATGTTCAATCTTTCAGGCCAGGAGGGTGCAAGGCAAAGGAAAGTGGACATTTAACAACTTTTCTCCTAGTCAGTGTAAGTGACCGGTCATCCATCTACTCACTTTTACAATTTAAAATAAGTAGCTGTCACAACATGTGTTGGCAAGGATGTGGAGAAAGCAGAACCTTCTTGCACGGTTGGTGGGGATGCAAACTGGTGCAGCCACTGTGGAAAACAGTACGGAGGTGCCTCAAAAAAATTAAAAATAGAGCCACCATATGATCCAGGAATCGCACTACTGGGTGCTTACCTCCAAAAAATAAAAACACTCATTCAAAGAGATATATTCACCTCTTCGTTTATAGCAGCATTACAATAGCCAAATTTACAATAGCCAAATTATGGAAGTAGTCCAAGCATTCATCAATAGATAAATGGATAAAGATGTGGTATATTATATAATATATTATATTATGTTATATTATTCAGCCATAAAACAGAACAAGATCTTGTCATTTGCAACAACGTGGATAGAGGTAGAGAGTCTAATGCTCAGTAAGTGAGTCAGAGAAAGACAAACACCATATGATTTCACTCATATGTGGAATTTAAGAAACAAAACAGAAGAGTAAGGGAAAAAGAGAGAGAGAGGTAAGCCAAGAAACAGACTCCTTTTAAAAAAAAATGTTTTTATTTGTTTTTGAGAGACAGAGTATGAGTCAGGGAGGGGCAGAGAGGGAGGGAGACACAGAATCTGAAGCAGGCTCCAGGCTCTGAGCTGTCAGCACAGAGCCCGACCTGGGGCTCGAACTCACAAACCGCGAGATCATGACCTGAGCCGAACCCACTGAGCCACCCAGGCACCCCTCGGAGCCACCCAGGCGCCCCTGAAATAAACTTAACTATAGAGAACAAATTGATAGTTACCAGAGGGGAGGTGGGTGGGGGATGGGGGAAATAGGTGATAGGGACTAAGGAGGGCACTTGTGATAAGTACCGGGTGATGTAAGGAAGTGTTGAATCATTATATTGTATACTTGAAACTAATGTAACACTCTATGTTAAATATACTGGAATGAAATGAAATGAAATGAAATGAAATGAAATGAAATGAAATGAAATGAAAATAGCAGTAATACCACCTTTTAAATAATGGAAACAGAATAAGGACCACAAAGAGAGTGTTTTAGAATTAAGCAAGGTATTGATACAAGAAGAATAGAAATAGTTCCATTGATCCTAGATTAGGATATCGATTTCAGTAGCTTCAGACAGCTCTCAGCGACCTCCCTGACAGCTCAGGCTAAGAGGAAACCCCAGTGACCCTCACTGGTAGGTGTATAAGCCATGGAGCTTATAGAAGGAGGTATAACACCTGGTGTAAGGGGAAAACTATCCCTAACGTGGTGTTATCGCAAGAATCTTAATGAAAGAGATACTGAAAAGTAAAACCAAAGTTATTACTAGCAGTTTTACTAAAGATCAGAAACACTCTACATTTGGGCTTTTCTTATATTAATCCCATAATGAAAACTAAGTAGTAATAATGTGAGATTACAGTTGTGTGACATTATTTCTAGGAGATTTAGGGGAACACAAGCCAACGATGTAGCTTTTTGGAGATTTGTGATGAAATTGAAATTAGTAGCATTTGATGGGCAAGAGAAATTAGTAATATCTGATTTTTATGGTCCTCTTTCCAGACAATGCACAGGTATACAGAATTATGGATATGATTTTAAATGAATGCTGGACTCCCTAAAAGCTGCCCATTAACCCCGGGCAGTGAGCTGTTGGATCTTCAGTCAGAGCCAAACCTTTTTTTTTTTTCCCCAAATAGATGCTCTTTTGTGTAAGGATCCATTTGGCACCATTTAAATGCCTCAAAAAAGTGCTGAGTTGAAGCAAGAACTTAGGAAATACACCCCTTCTGGCTTTAGGGTGCTCTTAAGCTCTGCTCTACCTGAAATAGTCAGTATGATACCTCCTGTTTTGACTAAGTGTTAACAATAGGGCCTTCTTGTATTCTCTAAGGTGTCCCTGTTTAATTAACAAATTATAAAATCACTCTACTTCTGATACCTTCTGGAAAACATTATTTAATAAAATATAAGCAATCAAGGGGTGCCTGGGTGGCTCAGTGGGTTGAGTATCTGACTCGATTTTGGCTCAGGTCATGATCTCATGGTTCGTGACTTTGAGTCCCCTGTCAGGCTCTGTGCTGACAGCTTGGAGCCTGCTTGGGATTCTCTCTCCCTCCCTCTCTCTCTCTCTGCTCCTTCTCCACTCACACTCGTGTACTCTGTCTCTCAAAAATAAATAGACTTTAAAAAAGAGTAAAATAAAAGAACATATAAGCAAACAAGAGATGACACAACCAGAAAAGCTCCAAAATACTGACACCATGACTCTAAGACTGGCAATGGATCCAGGAAAGCATAGAATGAAAGCAAAATGACCCTGGAAATCGTGGGTTTGAGACAGTATAAAAAAAGCATATCTTGACATATGAAAATACTTTACCAAAACTTGTCACAGAAGGAGAGGGGCAAAGATGTCAGTGATGCTAAATTCTTTACTGTCATGGCAAACAGTCACGTAAAATAGTATAAAATTAAGACGTGGAGCTGACTTGTTTTCAAATCTTCTGATAACTTATCTTGGTTTTGTGACTGTAATGGATCCTTTAAAAATGAATATTCTTTAGTGAAGAAATCCTTTTCTAAAGTTCAACAATGCCATCACTTTCCCTTTGTTTTCTTTTGTCAAATTCAAGTAAAATCAACTACAGTATTTGTTTTTGCCTTTATAATATCTGTATGAATAACTTGGATGTGACGATCTTAGTCCTATGAAAACATCTGCATCCGTATTTATTTATATATGCTGTGCACAGAGAAGGGTGTCTGGAACGATAGTCACTTAGGTCAAACACAAAGGGGCTTGGGTTAATTTTTATGCCAATCTTTATACTTTCCTAATGGCTTGAGTTTTTATAATGCACTTGTGTCATTTTTATAAGAATAATAAAATAATAAAAAGAATGTCAACTCCAGGGTCAAAGCTTAAATTGGGATTAGGTAATAAAATCAGTCCTAAAAGGAAAAATCAAGCGGAGCTCAAATTACTTTCTGAAAATTCCTTAAGTAACCGATAAAAAATGGGAATCAAGGCTGTGTATAGAATACAGTCTCGTATTGTAACCAATTAGTAATTGGAACTAGAACTAATGTTACAAATGAATACAGTTTTGCAAAGTATAAAATGAAAGTATAACACAAAATGAAAATATTTACGGTATCTTTAGTTGCATTATTCCAAGAATACCATTTTATTTTGTCAACTGTTTGTAGCTGAACATATATCAGTTACATGCTTATATGATGCAACTTAACTGAAGCCCTTGACTTCTGCTCCATTATTTAAAAAAATAGTAAAAAAATAAAAATAAAAAAGGCCTGGAAAAAAATTCTGAAGCCAAGATTTAGCATGAATTTGTTTCCATTTTAAGGTAATCTAACTATATTTTCCAGATATTTTAATGTAATTCAGGCTCATGTCTCTGCCTTGGTTGCATTAGCCAAAATACGAATTCAGAAAGAACTAAATGGGACCATACGGTATTAGCCATCTTCTGCTGAGAAGCGTCAGCGAAAGAGATAATTTGGGGGACAAATGGAGCGAACCATCCCCTGGGTCCTGTGTTGCCCATTTGTGACTGGACTAGGAAATCAACTTATAATTTTTGGCCTCCCACCTGCCCCCTCTGTTCTCTGCACTTGACTATGTATGTTTTGTGCAGACTTAGCCTGTCTGATGTGGTATCAGGAATTTCTGTGGTTCTCCATGGTACAGAATAAAGGCCAGACACTGAATGCTGACCTCATTCGTGCCAACTTTAGCCCCATGAAACAGGTCCCTAGCCCCACCAAACTCGGCCCCAGTCCCCAAGCCAGAGCCCACAATCCTCAACTTTGCTACCTCCATGACTTTGTTTAACTGCTTCTTCCAGCAATAACTCTTTAAACTGAGGACAGCATCTTCCCCATGCTGGAGGTCATTGGGCACACCAAGCCTTAGCTTTCCTCAGTAATGAAGAACAACATAGCAAGTACTCGTTCAATTCAAAGGCAAAATTTGTAAGTGCTGTGATAGATGGAGACCCACAGCGGCCTGCTGTAGGGAGGCAAGGAAGAATTTTGACCAAAAGTCAGTCAAATGGGCTGTGGAACAGGTAGAAAGGAATATGACCTATTCAAGTGTTTAATATTACTGTAGTAAGTTGAGAGGAACGCGTTGAAGTCGATCACAAAGACTGGTTAGAGAAACTATGCAAGGAGCAGTCTGTTCAATACAGGTGGGCAGTCCTTGAGAACGCAACGGTTGGCTCTTCAAAGTGTGTTGACACCTTCCCACCTTGGCCCTGACCCCAGACTTCCTGTCATTAGAAGCTGGCCATGCCTCAGATGCTGGATAGTGATATGCCAGAAGGTACTGGCAGCCAGCACCTTCTCTGCCCGCAGAACTGTATCAGCCACAGCTAAGGCACTGGGTTGTGAGGGGCGTCAGGCAGAGAGAGGGCAATGAAAAAAGTAATGAGACATGTCTTGATCAGATTGAGACCTGAGTGTGAGGTGAGGACCTTATCCTGGAGACGGAATCAGATCCAGGAATGAGCCAGATGGGACACTTCATAATTTTCCTATATTAAAACATCTTGATCTCTTTCTTGCGGAAGAAATACAAACTGGTTCTGCTTGCACTGAAGGAGACAGGACTCTTCAGTGATAATAAAAACAGTAACACACCTGGAAACACCCATGAATAGATAAAGCATAATACTGCCATTCAACGGACTATTACTCAGCAAAAAAAAAAAAAAAAAAAAAAGTGGGGCATATGGGTGGCTCAGTCAGTTAGGCATCTGAGGGGGTGTAGTTCAGTGGTAGAGCATTTGACTGCAGTTAGGCATCTGACTTCGGCTCAGGTCATGATCTCATGGTTTGTGAGTTCGAGCCCCCTGTTAGGCTCTGTGCTCACAGCTCAGAGCCTGGAGCGTGCTTTGGATTCTGTGTCTCCCTCTCTCTCTGCCCCACCCCCAGTCATACTCTCTTTCTCTCTCTCTCTCTCAAAAATAAATAAACTCTAAAAAAAAAAAAAAAAAAAAAGTACTACCATTGCTTGTGCCAACATGGATAACACACAGAATCATTATGCTGAATGAAGCCAAACACAAAAGAGTCCATTACTGCCTGCTTCCAGTGGTAGAAAATCCTCACTAGGCTGTAGGGCTTAAAAATCAAATCAGGGGTTGCCTGGAGGGGGAAGGAAGAATAAGGGGTATATGGAATCTGTGGGGGTTCTGTATCTGTTTTTAAGTTTATTTATTTATTTTTGAGAGAGAGAGAGAGAGAGAGAGGGAGGGAGAGAAAGCATGAGCTAGCAGAGGGGCAGCGGCCAGAGGGAGAAGAAGGGAGAAGATCCCAAGCAGGCTCTACACCATCAGCACAGAGCCCGATGTGGGGCTCAAACCCACAAACAGCAAGATCATGACCTGGGCTGAAATCAGGAGTCAGATGTTCAACTGACTGAGCCACCCAGGCACCCCAAAGATCTTCTTCCTTTATCTTGATTACGGTGGCCATGTAACAGGTATATAAAACTGTGAAAACTCACTGAATCTCACATATTTAATGAATGCAGTTTCTTGTTTGTCTATCATTCCTCAGCATAGCCGGTTAAAAACCTCTCACACAGACCTAGTTTAGGCGGGTGTTTTGCATTTGCCGAGCTCGTGGCATGCAGTCGGCTCCAAGTCAGCAGTACACATTGTCAGAGGAAATTGCAGAATCAAATAATGGATTTTACAGTGACTTGTGCCAGGCACTAGAGACTATTGTTAGGTCATCTAGATTCTAAACCCTTTAATTTGTCTCCTGAGAAATTCCTGAAAAAAGAAAAAAATAAACACCATTGAAGAAAACGGGAAAAAGAAAAAGGGACTGGAGAGAATTACAAACTGTTTCACTGAGTTTTGTTTCTTTTTTTTTTTTTTCCAGGACATCAAATTTTTTTTTTTTTTTTTTTTTGCCAGAGACAATGCACCAGGTGGCAACCCCATTCACATACAATTTCATCCAGAGAAGTCCAATTCTAGATTGCCAGGCCCTAGCCCTGGGGCAGAGATGAATAGTTTGAAAGCCAAGGCTATCCCTCTGTGCCCATGTGCATGGCATCTGGTCTGTTTGAAACATTACTGACACCAGTTTCTCATCTTTCGGCGAGAGGAACTTCAAAGTCCTTTAGTATGTGAGTGAGTGTGTGTGTGTGTGTGTGTGTGTGTGTGTGTGTGTGAACCTGTGCACAAAAGACACAGGTCAGGTCAGTCACTTTCCTCAGTTGATGTCAGGGATATCCAAAGGTTCCCTTTGCCTCACACTATCTCATTCCTTTACATTTTCCTTGGCTTTGTCCTTGCCTCCCCTCCAACCTACCTTTATCTTCTTTAAGCTCATTCCCCTCAAGAGGAAAGAGAGAGAGAGTGTGCTGAGACCTTTGGTTCTAGAAGGGTCATAAGTACAATTAGTGATCTGCTACCAGGGAGCAGAAGCAGCCTCCCATATTTGCGCACTGGGAAGCAGCAGTTTGCTGGGTTTATCTGCTGTCATGGAAGCAGTTGGCCTATTCCTTTTGAGAAGGTCATTTCATTGGGGCTGTGTCAAAGCAACAATATCAAAATGCAAAAGATGTCTTTTTATTACCAAATATGTATGTAAATGAAATGCCTGCCTTTTTCCTCCAAGTGACATGCTTCACACACTACTTGGACATGAAACCAAAAATGCAGAAAGTGTAATTGTCCTTTTTTTTTAAGGGTGCATCATAACATCCCTACATCAAAACAGCCATATATCTTGGGCTCATTTGGGGACTTCCATTAACGCGAGTCGAGTCAGAAAGGAATCAAGGAAGCCAGGGGTGAGAACATCTTGAAAAAAGAAACCATCCCTGTTGGTCTAAACCATGACTTTGATGAGTACAGTAGAAAAAGGTGCCCCCCCCGCCCCGGGATGAGCACTGGGTGTTGTATGGAAACCAATTTGACAATAAATTTCATATTTAAAAAAAGAAAAGAAAAGAAAAAGGTGCCTGAGCTTAAGACGCTTTCAACCCATCTAGTTGCGATCATTAATCTCTAATGATTTTTGTAAAGATGCAAAATTAAAAAGTGATGCCATGAGAGGGATACACATGATAATCCTTCCCATCTCAGGACTTGGCCTTGGGCCTTTCTCAGGTCCCACATATAGATCAACAATATGTTGATGCATACTGTATGTCTCAGAGTGTGACTGGTAACGAGCACAGTATGGCCAGTCTGTAAGTATCTGCATTGAATCAGATTGTTTCCAACTTCACAAACCCAGTAAAGCAATAAGGTTCTAAATGTTGATACTGGCACCAGGGTGGCGCAGTCGGTTAAGTGTCCGACTTCGGCTCAAGTCATGATCTCACGGCTTTTGAGTTTGAGCCCCACACTGGGCTCTGTGCTGACAGCTCAGGGCCTGGAGCCTGCTTCGGATTCTGTGTCTCCCTCTCTCTCTGCCCCTCCCCTGCTTGTTCTCTCTCTGTCTCTCAAATATAAACATTAAAAAATTTAAAAAAATATATTGATACTGAAGTTGCGTTGTGAGTGGGAAGAACATAGCCACACCTACTAAAAGCACAGCTTGGGCTTCTGGAAGGTTGAGACCTACCCTAAGTGGAAATGCATCTGGAGGAATGGGCTGTCTGTCAGGAGGTGATTCAGTGTAGCCCAGATGTTGTTGCTCAGGAAGAATCTTCCGGTTACAGGCCATGTGCCAGGCACCATGCTAGGTACAGAACTTGGGATGAGTTGGGATGATCATACTTAACTCCCCACCTTTACTTGGGAAATATTTTTTTCACTTTTTCCAAAGCTCTTTCTCTGGTAAAGTAGGTCAGGTGGACAGATCCCTATGTGGCATGCACAGAGCCCACACCGTGCGGGGTTAGTCAAGACGCAGGGACAGGGTGACGAAGGTACCCACTGAGTGGAGGAAGCATTTCTTAACCTCTCCACCCACTGATATATTTAAACTCAACCTGTAAGTTCTGAAAACTACACTCCAGATTGGGGAATCTCTCTAGGATCCTGTGCTTTTTGTGGCCCTGTAAAATTCTTGGATGGATTGGTTCCTGGATGTTTGACCCACACTAATGGCCTCATTGTTCTGGGGATTCCCACAGGTGACCCAAATAGATGTTGGTGGCTGGGGTGAGTTACCCTGTGCTCAGGCATGGAGTGTGGGTGCCAGGGGTCCATGCACACAACTGTCACACAACTATGTGCGGCCTTTCATGGGTCTTTCACGACTCAGTCTGTCCCCATTATAGCATCTCACCCAGACTGCCCCCCCAGAACTACGTCCCTGCTGCCTCATACTCGGGATCTCAGACTGTAAACTGTTGGATCAATGACCACGCCACCCAATAGACAGGCATGTTCTACCTGACCAGCACAATGTTCTCAAAAGTTTTAAATGTGACATCTTTAGGTGGGACTTTGTGTACATAATGCCACAGACTCTACCGCTCCCCATTGCCCTAAAGGCAGCCTGACCATCCCTGAAAGCACCAGAGCTTACGGCTCTGAGGAGCTATTTCCTGCACACTCTCCCCAGTGAGAGGTATTTGCCTTATATCTCATTTCTAAGAAATCAGCTGCACTGGTGGCTAATTGACATTAATGTGCCAGGGGCTGAAGAGGGTTTGTGAACAATCTAGAAAACGTTTGCCTTTTAGTTGGGATGTACTGCAGAGTCAGTGCTTTGAGTCAAAGGAGTGAATCTCAGACTGTGGAATTAAAAACTTGTCAGGGGGCGCCTGGGTGGCCCAGTCGGTCGAGAATCTGACTCCTGGTTTCACCTCAGGTCATGATCTCACAGTTTGTGAGTACGAGCCCCGCATCAGCCCTTTCCCCACTTGCTCTCGCTCAAAAATAAATAAACATTAAAAGAAAAATAAAAACTCGCCAGGTATCATAGAGGTGTTTTAGAAAAAGGGGGTACAGTGACGATGAACAGATGGTCATACTCAAAATTCCCTGCTTTCTTTGAATATAAGCACTGAGTCAAGTACAATGGAACTTGGTGACGGGAGTCTTGAAGTACGCCGTTAGGTCTTAAGAAGCTCCTATTTTAAGAGGTGAGCCTGGTGTCCAAGGCTGCATGGTAACCATGGGTACAGTAACTGTGCTGGGGGCCCACTCCTGATGGCTGGCTGCCAAAACAAGGGTCTGAGGGACTGTGCAGCTCTTTGGATGGCTATCATTCCATTGACAGTGTTCCTCTCTCTGCATGACAAAATTCAACATAAAGAAGTTGGGGCTTTGCTGCTGTTTTAAATTTTCCACACTCCTGATTCCTTCCATTAGGGCCAAATAATTGAAATGTCTGTGGTAAGTGCACAAGGCATATCACAGAAGGCAGAAAGTTTGGATGGGAAAATAAGAGGGAAAGCTTTTCTCCTCTGCACTTGAGGAGAAAAGAAGAAAATCTCTTTTAGAAATCCTTGTGAATATCCCAGGGGCACCTGGGTGGCTCAGTTGGTTGAGGGTCTGAATATGACTCAGGTCATGATCTCACAGTTAAGGAGTCCAAGCCCCACATTGGGCTCTCTGCTGACAGCTCAGAGCCTGGAGTCTACTTCAGATTCTGTGTCTCCCTCTCTCTCTCTCTGACCCTCCCCTACCCATGCTCTGTCTGTTTGTCTCTCTCTCAAAAATAAACAAACAGCAAAAAAGCAAACGAACAAACATTAAACAAAAGAGAAATCTCTGTGAATATTCCAGTATCGGAAATATCTGACCAAGTAGCAGCTAATAATTACCCAGCACTTTTAAGCGCCAAGATTTGTACTAACCACTTAACATGCTTTAACGGGCAAGAATTCTCATTATAATCCTCTGGGCAAGACTCAGTGCCCTTATTTTGCAAAGCAGGAAACAGAGGCACAGAGCATTTAGGCAAGTAGTAAAGCTTGTGTTCACTGAGACAGTAGGTCTTCTGCCACGGCCACTATGTAGGGGCAGGAAGGAACTGACTGGGAATGATTTGTTAGACACCATCGCAGGTCCTTGGCAAAAGATCTTTCATTTTAACCCCTCACAGGGGAGGGACTAAGGCTGAGGAAGTTTAGTAATGTGCTCAAAGATTTGTGATTTTCTTGCCCACCTATTATCTGATTCCAGATGTGATTCCAGCTGCTTCTAGAAACACGGTGGAGGTGAGGACACCAATGGTCAGAGGACACCAATGGTCAATGGACATGGAGAATGTCCACAGAGTCAGTCATTGGGTAAGATTTGAGAGAAACCAGCAAAATTCCTAGGTCTGTTCTCTTGACTACCTCAAATGTTCATTCCCTTGGGATGAACAGCGCCTTCCCAGCAAATCCTCTTTCAAAATGCAAACAGTCCCCTGGAGGAGATTTTCCTGGGAAGGATCTTATCAGAATCTCCCAACCCTCTTC
Organism: Panthera leo; assembly: GCF_018350215.1. Lineage (NCBI taxonomy): Eukaryota > Metazoa > Chordata > Mammalia > Carnivora > Felidae > Panthera > Panthera leo. Next base: position 100,396,623 of record NC_056679.1, on the reverse strand, counting down.
CAACAATATCAAGAGGTGGGGGGTGGGGGGCGGGGGGGGTGGGGGTGTTACTAGCTACTAGGAGGGAGGGTGCACAAGGTGCTAAAAAGGAAAACAAGATCAGAATATGAGACCAGGTCACCAGAGACTCGTTTCCCAAAGTCAGAATTTTGCCTGTGGTCATTTAAAGCATAATTTCAACAAGCTTGACTAGTCTGGATGTGTATAATTAAGTTTCCATTCCCCCCAGGCACGTCATACACATGCAGACGAAGTATAAATAGCATTTTCATACATAGGAGTAACTGCGTAGCTCAATCTCAAACCTCAACAATCATAGTTTGATTGTCTAGAAACCACTGGTATTTCACATTTACTTCTGGTGTTTTCAAACAAGTCTACCCAAATGTCACATCTGGAAGGATCGTTGTTTGAAATTGAATTGTTTTTGGAAATCACTGGATGCCACGTTAAGGAATTTTCCAATCCAGCCTGTGTATTGGCCAACTATTAGAGTCTGTTACTCATGATTTGGAGTTTTGTTTTGCTCCTCGGAACGATAAGAAAGCCTTGGCCAATCATTTGGAAATGCTGTTAATATTCAAATATCTTCGTGTACCTGATTTTTAAATAACAACCCACTGTTGGGGTGCCTGGTGGCTCAGTCAATTAAGTGTCCCATTTCAGCTCAGGTTATGATCTCAACGTTCATGAGTTCAAGCCCCACATTGAGCTTTGTGCTGACAGCTCAGAGTCTGGAGCCTGCTTCTTATTCTGTGTTTCCCTCTCTCTCTGCCCCTCCCCCACTTGCACTCTCTCTTTCTCTCTCAAAAAACATTAAAAAATACAAAAAAACTACTGGTATTTTGAATATATGCTTGGAATTTTAGTTACAAATGTAAGTCAAAGAACAAATTCCACATTTCAGGAATCTCTGCTCCTGAAAGGAATACAGTTTCTTGGTAGAAGGTTTTGTTTTTTGTTTTTTTAAATTCTCACATTTGAGATAAAACTGCTTTTCTCCCTGATTCTTTAGAAGGTTAGAAGGTGAGGTGTATAATCAAGTATCTTGCCAAATTCTTGTTAAGAATGATTTTCCTGGAAGGGGCGCCTGGGTATCTCAGTAGGTTAAGTGTCCAACTCTTGATTTCAGCTCAGGTCACGATCTCATGGTTCGGGAGATTGAGTCCTATGTCAGGCTCTGCCCTGACAGCACAGAGCCTGCTTGGGATTCTCTCTCTCCCCCTCTCTCTCTGCCCATCCCCCACTCTCTCTCTCTCTCTCAAAATAAATAATAAATAAACATTAAAAAAAGAATGACTTTCCTTGAAGAAAATGGATGGAGGATGTCCCTGGTGTTTGGTTCTTGTGCTTCTCGTTTTGGCACGAGGCCTGACCCTTGTGGTCAGATGGCTTTCAGGTCATAGGGAAAATGAAGCTTGAAGGGAGCAATGGGGGCAAGACAGGAAAAACCCACAAACTAAGACAGCCATTCAGTTTTTCCAGCATTTACAGTTAGAGAGAAAAAGAAGCCAAGCATAGATACTATTTGACCTGGTATTCAGAAGTGGGGTTTTTTCCAATGCCTGATTGGTCTTCAGCTTATATGCTAAAGGGCCCCCAGCTCTGAGGGAGGGCCAAAGAAGAACATTAGAATATTGATGTATTGAAATATTGGAAACTTATTGAATTCCTGGGTGTATTAGGCCCTTCCTCAATTCATAGGACATTTCTTCACGTAAGACAACCTCATAGAGGTAAAAATTTGAAAGAGAAATGAACATCAGGAGGTGAATTACAAAATATAAAGGGAAAGCAAGAGATAGAGTCCTATGGTACACCTGGGTGGCTCAGTCAGTTAAGCGTCTGACTTTGGCTCAGGTCATGATCTCATAGTGCATGAATTCTAGCCCCACCGCGGGCTCTGTGCTGACATCTCAGAGCCTGAAGCCTGCTTCGGATTCTGCATCTCCCTCTCTCTCTGTCCCTCCCCCACTCACACGCTGTCTCTCTTTCTCCCCCTCAAAAAATAAATAAACATAAAAAAAGAGAGACAGACAGAGAGAGTCCTAAGTCAGACCCTCTTGAAACTCCACCTATTCAGAAGTCTCAACCATAGGACGCTTAGCAGTAAGATTCTGTTCACAGGACAATCGCCTCTGTTTCAATAATGACTTCTTCCAGGTTGCATTGGATCGCCTGAGTGAAGTTCTAAGAATCTTGGGAAAGATCCTAGTTGTTGAGCTTAGAATTTGGATTTCTAAGCACTATGTACATCCATCCTGTCATCACGCAGAGACTTACGAAGTATTTACGACTAGAAACTATGGGTGTCTGTTTGGAGCTGGAAGCAGATTAATGGTAGCAAGAGGTAGAAGTAAGCATATGAAGATGTGCAAAATTATTTAAGTTGGATTAATTCTTTTGGACTGTGGCATGTTGTAGCTTTGTTCATTTGTAGGCCTACGTAACATTAGAATTTCTCATGTGTGATACTCTCCTCTCACAGACTTTACAGTTAATATTTTTGTTTCTAGAGGAACAGAAAGCCACATACTGGGACACCAAACGCAGTGACTATCTAATTTTGTTTTGGTCTTTGGGCTGCAGGAGAGGTAGCTCTGTCGTGGTCTCTCCCATCACGTATATAATTGTAATTTGAAGCTTACCTTAAAAAATAGTTATGTTAGCCTGTAATTTGTACAGATGAGCATGGCTTTTCACATTTTTGTATTAGGAAGTGATACATCAATTTTACCGGTGATGCTGTGGCTTCAAAATTTGTCACTTTCCCCTCACCCCCCACTCAATACACACATAGTCCACCCATGCAGTATACACACACAAAGATTCATGAGGCCTGGTTTCTAGAACCAAGAGGGCAGAAGAAGACTGGTCTGGTTACCTTACAGTTGTGCTTTGTACACCTGAGAGCCATGGGATCCTAGAGCGGTTCTCTGATATGCAGGCATGGTTGGCACCAAGAAAAGATGAAGAAATGGCACATGGGGGGTTGGACATCAGTAGTCCAGCTGTGAACATCATCAGGGGGCAGTTTGTGAGGTCAACACTGGATTTCGTGACATCAGTACAGCTGAGGAGGTGAACTAGGGCCGCTGGAAAGGCTCATAAGGGTACTAATCCCCAGAAGGATCCCACTGAATGTTTTATCTACTGCCTGCCAAGACTTCCAAGTCATTCTTGTGTTTGGGAATCATAGAGGCAAATGGTGCCAGGAGCCTTAGTCTTTTTAAAAAACATTTTTTTTAAGTTGATTTGCTTTTGAGAGAGAGAGAGACAGAGCATGAACAGGGGAAGGGCAGGAAGAGGGGGAGACATAGAATACAAAGCAGTGGGCTCTGAGCTGTCAGCACGGAGCCCAACGTGGGGCTCGAACTCACAAACTTTGAGATCATGACCTGAGCCAAAGACAGATGCTCTACTGAATGAGCCACCCAGGTGTCCCTCCAGGAGCCTTAGTCTTGATTTTAGAAACTCAGTCTAGCTCAAGGCATGAAGAGACAAAGGACTAAGCAGACTCTTCAAATTAACCTTTTTCTCCCTATGCCTCGCTTTCCTATCTGATAGACTTGATTAGCTTGGCTGGTACTTTGTAAAAAAAAAAGTATGAGATATAAGTGAACAGACTGTAGTTACCTCAGTTTCCCACCAGCAGTCTACACACTTGCTTTATCCACACTCAACCTCCTTCGGACATTCACAGGTGCCTCCTCCTGAAACCCTGCCCTCCCAGTGGGCTCTGGGATCCCACCCACTGCTGTGGGTTTCTTCTCCAGGCTTCCCACTCGTCCCTGTCCCCTCTCCTGTTTCTTCAGCCTCCCTCGCTCCATGGGATCATAACCCTAAACATTCAAATATGGTCTGGACACTTTCATCTTTAAGGAAACCTCTCTTAGCCCAACATCTCTATTTCTACTCCACGCATTATTTCTCTCCTGGTCTTCAGAGCCAAACTTCTCAACACACATCCTGCTGTTACTGGTTCTAGGTGGTTTTGCCTTCAACACCTTTGGCAAGCATGTTTGCTACGTGGCTAACTGGCCACTAGGCAATCTCACCTTAAAAGATAAAATAACAAAAAATACAAGATGGACAGTAAAAAGGGCATGAGGAGACATAAAAACATAATTAAATTATTAATTTCTTCCTTCATTAAGAGAGGTAACAGTTTGGGGCCCCTGGTTGCCTCAGTCTGTTAAACATCTGACTCTTGATGTCAGCTTAGATCATGATCTCACAGTTGGTGAGTTCGAGCCCTACATCTTGGGATTCTGTCTCTCTCTTCCTCTCCCTCTGCTCCTCCCTCACTCGTGCTCTCTCTCTCAAAATAAATAAACTTAGAAAAAAGAGACGTATCAGTTTTCCAAATACTAGAATGCATATTTGAAAGTGAGCTTTGCACTGCATTATGAAAGCCTTCTACTCTGTTCATTCTTGGCATATTGTCACATGTCTGTCGATAGACATTCCAAAGTTCTATGGGAAATGTGTAAGAAATGCTAATGCTATAATTCATTTGTTAGTGGGCTTTGTTACCAATGTCACTGTTATCATTTTCTCGTGTGGTATAGTATAGTATAGTATGCAATCCGCCTTCACACTCTCTTTTTTCCCCCTTCAAGTAAGTTTTATCAGCCTATTTTCTTTCAAGTCTACATATGGTGTTGTTGTTCACTATTTTAAGACAACATCTATTCGTCAGTGTGTAGAGCTTTATGGGGACTAGCTAAGATTTATATAATATAAAATTTGGAAATTTGTCAATGGAGAAATGAAACCAAACTGTCAGCCAGTTATTTTATCTTTTACAGCCAAATTGCCGTACAGCCAATTAGTTATGCGGTGAAAACGTTTGTGGCGAAATGCTTTGGGACAGCGATGTCTATGGTGGAGATGGTCACAGTAGGAACACCAGACATGATCTTCATCATCCACACACTCTGGAATCCTCACCACTACTCCGGATATGTTCTTGCCAAGGTTATAAGACTCAGTCCACACTGCCAAATCGAATAGTTATTTTTTGGCCCTCATCCTGCTCCACCTTTCAGGATCCCGCCCTGCTTTCCACACGCTTGTTCGTGACATTTTCTGTAGTGTCTCCAGCCTCTCATTCTCCAGCTCCTTTTCCTTTAGTGCCTCAATGATTTAATGCCTCAGGGCTCGGCCTGGCATCTCCTTTCCCAACTCTCTGTTCATTCCTATGACCTTAAATATATATTAAAAATGCGCAAATATAGATCCCAGTCCAACCTTCTCTTTTGAGATCCTGACTTCTATATTCAGCCTGACTTACCCACTTAGATATGTCACAAGCACTTTGAATTTGCCGTGTCCAGAAAGGAACCGTTGGTCTTAACTTCCAAGAGCCTACCCTGTCTCAGGTCTTCCCATCTTAGAAAATGGCACCAGAGCACTTGCCCAAGCTAGAAGTTTGGGAGCCATGCTTGACCCCTCCTCAGACCTCCACATCCCAACTACCACCAAATTCTGTGCATATAACTTATCTCTGTCTTTGCTACCAAATGCCTTGGCCAAGTTTTCATCTGCTCTCAGCTGGATCCCTGCAAGAGCCACACAACTGATGACGCGTGTCTCCTGGATAGCTGCAGGGACTATGGTGTTTCTACAGCCTCATCTTGTGTGCCTGTCACCCCCCTCATTGAGCTCTGGCCACACTACCTTCGGCCAGAATGTCTCCTCCTCTTATCACTCCCTTCTCCTCACATCTTTCCTCCTGGCCAATTCTTTCTTACAGGTCATGGTCTCAGCTGAAATGTCGCTTCCTCCCTGAGGTTTTCTCTAACCGAGATTCTGAATGTCCACTTCCTGTCATTATTCACTGGTATAGCACAATTTGCAGCTGTATATTTATTTATATTTATTTCCTATCACTTCCTCTGTAAGAATAAAAACTCCATGAGATCAAGAACTGTGTCTTTTTTATGACTAGATATTTAATACTTAGTCCCATGTCTAACAATATATATTTGCTGAATGAACACACTTCTGTCCACTTTGTCTTACTCAGCAGTCCTAGCCTGGCAGGGTAGCCACACCCAAGTTGTATCCCACACATTCCACGCCTCTTAGACTTGAAAAGATAGGGTCTTCGCAATTAGGTCTGGCTCTGACACCCACTACCAAACCCACTGTGTAACTTTGGTCAGGTTGTTTAACTTCAGTCTCCCCAGATAGAAAGTCGAAAATAGTATCTGTCTTATGGTTATATTGTGGAATATTAAGCTCCGATCACGAATATATAGTACTGATCATCAAGGGTACTCAATAAAAAGTTGGTTTCCTTTCTTCCATGCCTTCTTACAAACTCCAAACCCAATAGATACAAATGTGCACACTCTTTTGAGAATGTGTGTCCTGCCCTTCTGAGTCTTTCTGATTATGATATTCCCACTGAGAGTCTTCCCTTTAGAGAATGGGAAAGTTAGCCATGGAACAGCACTTATGATATTTAAATCACATATATAATTGTAGCTCTCAATAACTGGGGTTTGTATTCTAAGGGCACTTTCTCAAATGTATGTGGAGGTAACGCAAAAAGAATAGCATTTTTCACAGCATAGACACTGTACTTTAAAAGAAAACACCAGATGGCAGCACCAGATGCTAGAGATGGGTCTGATGGGATTTTTAGCTCAAATCTAAGCATCTCTGATGCCAAAGGTAGCTTAACACTACAGAGAGAATGATTTATAGAAATAGAGGATTTCCTAAAGAAAAACATGCCTATTTTGTAATATGGTATAGGATTTTCACATCCTATGACCAAAATTCTAAGAAAATAACTCCAAGCATTATCTACCTAATAAAAGGTAATGAGACAAAGGCTTCATTTTGGTTTGTAGTTACATTTAATAAACTGCTGATCTGTGTTCCCATTAGCCAGAAAAGGCCTGCAGTTGAAGAACGAAATACTATCAGCTTCTAGAAAAGGGCAACATTTTTTCCAAATATTAAATGCAAGCATTAAAATTTATTCATTCATATGAAAGTAAGGATCAATAATGAGCTCTATTACTGTACTCCTCGGCATCGCTTAGGAAAGTGCTTGCTAGGAGAGACAATAGACTTACTAAATAGACTAAAATTCAATAGATTAAATGCCAATACTAACAGTCAAACCGATAATCTATCTGTTTCCATCTTATGCATCCAAATTTCATCTAGGCTTCTCACCACTTTTAAAGTCCTGCTAAAGTAGACACTGCTCATGCAGGCTTTCCCCTGTTTTTGGAGGAAAGAAAGAAAGTGTGATCCTGCTCATGGTACCATGTAAACTGTGGATGCAGCAACCCCAGGTCACTTCCACCTTTGAAATAAAAATCCCCATCAGGGTTTTATTTCTCTTACATCCTGCTTAGTCTCCTTCCCAGCTTGCCTGTGAGATCAGAAAGGGTAAATTCAGGCCTGTCTTCTGGAAGAGACAATGGACAATTCCAGCCCATACTGTGGTTTCGTGGGCGAGGCGGAGCTAAAGCAAACTGCCCATGGAAGTCTTGGAGAGGAACTCGTCTCAGCGGCCTTTATTTGCGTTTAGATTTGATTGAAGGGTAACAGGAACCCCTGTGTCATAAGAGAACTGAGCCAGTCTATGTTGAAGGAACATTCCGAGCACAGGGTAATTCACTCTGCCAGAGAAACGGTCACTGTTGCCCAACTGGAACGAATGGTTTTCCCAGCACTACGATCAAGGTTCTGAAAAGATTTTTCCTCACCTGAATTCACTACGAGATTGAGCCCCCTGAGAGCCTCAGGCAAGATCGCGGATTCTGATCTGAAGTCGGCTCAAGGATTCTAGAGGAAAACGGCTTTGATTGACAAGAGAAGAAGAGAAACACACATCTGAATTGTGAAAAGAACGGGCCTGTGTCGTGTCGTAGCCAAAAGTCGGCTGTCACAGGCAGATGAAATCCTGAAATCGAACAGTGCACAAAGCAGTGATCTTTATGGGAAATGGATTATGTCCCATAACATCTCAACTTTAAATGATACAAGGAAGCTGTACTATCTAAATTTTAAATGACACAGAGAAAGAAAAACAGCAATAGAACAGGATCAAATCTTAACCCAAAGAGAAAACCACACTACCCGGGAGAGGTTTCCTGTTGAAAGCACTGTGGAATGGCAAATATCTCTTCTAGGGAAGAAGTAAAGTCCAATGCTCCAAGAGATCTTACGCCTCTCTGAAGCCTACCCATTTTCTCCATTTTAATTAATGCAAGCTTGCTTTAAGTCTGGCAGCTAAAGGGACCCTATGTTGGATGACCTCCCCATGCCCTCCACTAACGCCTGTGTGGTCCCAGAATGGGCCAGCACACATCTGACAGCAATGGGTGCCAGTTTTTCACTGACACGCGCCTTCTCAGGTCTGGGAGCCGGGTGGGTTACGCTGTGACAGAGCCACATCCTCCAGATGCCCTTGTTCTGACGGACTCCCCCTACTTTGATCTAAATGCACGAGTCACTGAGGGCCATCGCTGACCTCTCCTTCTGACATCTCCCCTCCAGATGACTGGGTGAGTCAGGAGGTGTCTTCCTGTGAAGCCGTGGGCCCAGGCCAGCCTCGTTTAGCAGTCGTGACTGACTGAGAACACGCTGTGCTCAGCCTGTTGGCACAGAGTATGTGTTACAACAAGCAGAGGATTCCTGACCACACTCTTCCCTATCTTGAGATCTGTACTGAGACCACGGGAAGCAAATGCATACAATCAGGAAACAGGGCTGCAAATCAGAGAGCTCATGGACTTTCTGAGTTGTGGCCCTGAAACACAGATTCTTGTGTTCTCTGAATCCAGACCCCACACGTTCTGGAAGGAAAGCAACAGCTAGAAGATGGGAAAAACAGATCATGTTTATGAGACCAGCCTGCAGCCCATGCCACACTTAAAGAGTTTGGGTTTTGATTTCGGCACAGAAACTAGCCTTTCTTTCTTCAATGTTCACTGGAAAACTTGCTCGGCATCTCTTAGTCTGACTCTTTGGCTTTAGAATCATTGTCTTGGAATCTTGTAAACCAGTAAGTTTCTAATAATTTCATTTTAAACATGAAAGTTACGGAAAAGTACTAGAAGTTTGCCAATATAATGCAATAAAAAAAAAAAGTAAGCAAGAAAAGTTGCATTAAAAATAAAGGCTGCCTTCTCCACTCCCCTGCCCCCCAATCCTTCTGGTTGAATCCTTTACGATAGCTTGGGTAACCTCAGTTTCCCCAAACAGTCCATTTAAAGAGTCCCTGCAGGGGCACCTGGCTGGTTCGGTCAGTAAAGAATGTGACTTTTGATCTCAAGGTCATGAGTTCTAGTCCAAATCTGGGTGTGGAGTCTACTTGAAAAAAAAAAAAAAATCCTTGCAGAGGTGGGATGTTTTAATTTTTTTTTTTAACGTTTATTTATTTTTGAGACAGAGAGAGACAGAGCATGAACAGGAGGGGCAGAGAGAGAGGGAGACACAGAACTGGAAGCAGGCTCCAGGCTCTGAGCCATCAGCCCAGAGCCCGATGCGGGGCTCGAACTCACGGACCGCGAGATCGTGACCTGAGCTGAAGTCGGCCGCTTAACCGACTGAACCACCCAGGCGCCCCAAGGTGGGGTGTTTTAGTACCAAGCCATGTAGAGAAAATTTTGACCACTTCCTACTTCTCATGATTTGAGATTCTGCAAGGTATGACACAGAACAGTATACCGACTCCTGGGCTTAAGGGCAGCACATGGACCATGCTGGGTGGGGGGCCACACACATTCTTCCCCAATTCCGGTTGACACTGACACTTCAGGTAAACAATACTTCACCATAGAGGTTGGGGGCCCATGGGCTCATGCTTATTCCCAGTTGCCCAAGTGGGGAGCAGAGCCTGGCATCCAACCCAAATGCAGGGTACAGAGCGTCAATGGGAGCTAAACCCTTCCCAGAACCATGAACCCACACCTCGTTGCTTTGGAGACTCCCCTGGAGTTAATCTCCTACATATTATAATCGTGTAAGTGTTCAAAGAAAAACATGCTGTATTTGAAGAGCACGTCTATTTCTGCAAGTGCTCCAGTGTTTAATTGTTGCTAAAGTCATTTGGGGCTTTTGACACAGATTCTATTTTAGCAAGATAAACTCAGCATAACCCCGCATTGCCAAAAATGAATTCCTAAGGTAGATGACTAAAATAAACCGGTCATAAATATGGGCCGTTGGAATGGGGATTATATCTCTGCAATGTAGACACAGCATTAATGACTCATTTTCAAATAACAGTCTCTCCCAAGGATTCTTGGGATGAGGAATCAGGGAAGAAAGACATCCATCTCTCTTTCTTTAGGCAGAGCGGAAAAGGACTATAACCCCACCAGGCGGGGATGTTCTCGCATCTACTTGGCCATCGGAGATACAGCCTGTGGGGTCGGACGGGCTGCACGGAGGCAGAAATAAGTCACGGAAAGAAAACATCCGGGGCGCCTGGGTGGCTCAGTCGGTTGAGCATCCGACTTCGGCTCGGGTCATGATCTCACGGTCCGTGAGTTCGAGCCCTGTGTCGGGCTCTGTGCTGACCGCCCAGAGCCCGGAGCCTGCTTCCAGTTCTGTGTCTCCCTCTCTCTCTGCCCCTCCTGTTCATGCTCTGTCTCTCTCTGTCTCAAAAATAAATAAATGTTAAAAACAAATTAAAAAAAAAAAAGAAAACATCCTACGAGTGGGGCATCCTGGGGATCGTTTTCTCTCCCTCCCCTGGAGGCAGAATATACCCCCAGGTCCACTCAATGCATCTCATGTGGCATGAGTTACCTTATCAGTCACAGTGGGCACTGCCATGTTCCTTTGCTGCTTGGAATTTGTGGACTCTTTCAGGCCACCTTTCCTCCCTAAGGTCAAATTCTGAATTTTTGGTGCACTTGGTTGAACCCTACAGCTTCTCTGGTGTACCAGAAGGCGGTCTGGGGCAAAGGTCCGGCCGCAATTTGCACAGGGCACCAGCTGAGCTTGACTTGGCTCCTCTTGGTTGGACTGTCCAGTTGGAAGGGGCTGAGGCTTCCGTGGGAGTGGTCGGCGGAGCTCCCTGGGGAGCCGGTCGTTTTGTATTTGCCACTTTTCTAGGCATTTGGGCTCATGAATAGGAAGGGACAAAGTGCCAAATTCCCTGCCACAAATGTAGCAGATGAGAGTCTTTGGTCGGGCTGGGATGCCACCAGCAGCTTTCCTGGCACCAGTCAGATCATCAAAACGGTTGGGGTTTGGTGCTCTGGGCCCCTCATCCTTCGGCTTGCAGCTCCTCTGGTGAACAAGACGACGATCTGGCAAGAATGTGCAGCCACAGGATTCACAGGGCAGCAGCTGAGCCTGGGAACTTTGAAACGCTGCTTCGTTCATGGCCTGAAGATTGTAGGACCCACTGCCCCTGAGAGGCTGTGGTTTGGAGGGTTCTGGCCTCCGCAGGTGTTTGGGCAACTTGCTGTTTTCAATACGCCACTTCTCCAAGCACTGGGGTTCATGAATGGCAATTGATTGGGAGCCAAATTCTCGGCCACAGATATAGCACACCCGGAATCCAGGCCTGCGGGATGGTATCACAGGGGGGCTGTGCGGACTTTCTGACATAATTCTCCTACTGGACCGTTTTGAGAGTATCACTGTTCCAGGTCTTGTCAGAGGTCCTATCTTTATTTTTCCAGCAGGATTGACATGCTCTGTTTCTGGCAAAAGGCTGGAATGGGAGTCACTACATAGAACGGCTTGGTCGATAAGGAAGGTGGGTTCTTTAGAATGGTGGAAAGTCTGTTGCAATTTGTTGGAAACCCTTTTTTTCTTTCCTGTTTCCATTAACAAGCAAGTCTTTCTCTATGCTCTGATTTCATGCCAGACCCCTTTTGGGATCCTGGTTACAGCGAAGGTTAGTCAGGTTAGCTGTCCTGGGGTTCCACATTGTTGCCAATACCTTAGCCCCAAAGACCGTGACTCAGAGCTTCATTGCAGGGCAGCAGTCTGGAATGCTGGAAAGTCCTCATTAAACCTCAGATGCTTCCAAGATCTGGGGGGAAAACATAAATCAAGAAGTTATTACACACACACACACACACACACACACACACACACATACACACACACACATACACAAACACACATCCCCCTTAGATTGTAAGGTGACAAAGAACAGTAATTTTTTTTTTTTTTTGGACCTAGTATCCTCTTTGGCTAGCAGAGTAACTGGCAGATAAGATTTGTTCAATAAATTTTGAAATAAATTTGAAGAAAATTTCCATTATGAATTTTACTGTATCAAGAAGTGTTCTGTCCAAAGAAAGATCAACAGTTACAGTGTATCACAGACACACAGGGCACACACCCACAGGGGCATGGTGGTGAGACCACGGAAGATAGAACCAGCAACCGTGACAATGAGATTAATGAGGCTGTGGGTAATGTAAAAAGACTTTCTTCCACTCCCTTAGGGATTCACAGCTTTTTAGTGCCATGGATCCTTTTGATAGTTCTCTGAAGCCTATGAACCTCTTCTCAGAATAATCATTTTAAAAGCCAAAAATAAAATTCTTACTATTACCAGTGAAACTAATTTTGTTGAAATAATTTATCAAATATTTTTGGTCATGATATATGTTATGTTCGAGACATAGTAATATGCCAGGCTTAATGAGTGCTCATGAGCCTAATGTCGAGAGCTCCTGCCAAAGTAGTTCAACAGTGAATATTATGAGGATTATCAGGAAAGCCCTCAGAGTGGGCAAACGTCTTATAACCTACCAGGTTTCCACTTTTCTTTATTGTGGGAATGGAATATGGATAAATTGTGGCCATGTAGGTCAAGCCAAGAATGCCACCCAGGCCTTTACCCTTCCTGGTAAAATCTCTGTAGATCTCCCCCGCGATGGACAGGTTGAAATTTTGCTTGATGTTCTTTTTATAGCTATTGAACCCATTTCCTTGTATTATCCCTATCTCTATCCTATCTATATCTATACAGATGGATAATATGGATAATAAAGATTAGATAATACAGATAATATACAATTAGATAAATATCTATTTATATATTATAGTTACATATAATATATTATTATATGTAATATATAATAACCATAATATGGAAGATAGATAATACAGATAATATCTATTATTATATATAAATATACTTTATATTTATACATTATACTATATATTACATTATATGTATAATTTATTTTTTTAAATTATTTTAAATTTAATTTAAATTATTTTCATTATCAATATTAATCATTAATTTATTGTTACAAATAACTGTATATGATTATATGATATATTATAATAGATGTTATCTATCTGTCTTCCAAATAATTTTTATAAAAACATGGCTCATGATTTTCCCAAACATCACGGGCAAAAGGCTAAAGAATTTTTACCTTGGGGAAAAGTATGAGTCAGTTTCACCCAGGGGGAAGATTACTGTCTGAACCCCAGGAAAGATTGCCGTCGGAAGTCTTAGGGCCTTCTGCATTTCTGGAAGGGTGACTCAGGTCTGGCTCTGTGGGTATTACCCACTCCCAACCATGAAGAAAGAAGCAGCTGATCTGAGGATGGACCCTGTAGACATAGCAGAAGCCTGGGTCCGCACAGCACAAGGACAGCCTTCTGGTCATGTCAAAACACTGGTTGGGCATTGCATTTGCTACGGGACAAAAAAAGCTGGGAGACCTATGCCTAGTTCCTGTATTTTGGTGCCAAGGAAGGTCTGAATCTTTGCACTTAAGACTATCGGATTGGTTCTGGCACAGAAAACGAAGCTATCTGTCATTTGGACAGATCCTCAGACAGTGATATTAACACGTGACAAAAGAATGTGTTGGCCCCAGAGTAGCCAGCACAGAAAATGAACCTCAGAGAAACAAAATATGTCACCTGATTGGCACCATCCAAAAAAGAAAGTGGATCTAAAAAAACACAAGGAATAGGGGCGTCTGGGTGGCTTAGTTGGTCGAGCGTCCAACTTTGGCTCAGGTCATGATCTCTCAGGTCATGATTTCTCATTTCAAGAACTCGAGCCCCGAGTTGGGCTCTGTCCTGACAGCTCAGAGCCTGGAGTCTGCTTTGGATTCTGTGTCTCTTTCTCTCTCTGTCCCTTCCCCACTCATGTTCTCTCCCTCTCTCTCTCTCTTTCAAAAATAAATAAAAATTTTTTAAAAATTAAGAAAAACCCACAAGGCATCTAGTACAATTATTTCATTAGGTTTTTATCGGCTCATGGGGGAAATCACCCCAAACCATTGCTTCGGTTGGTTCCAGTATCTTGTTGGACCAGTATCCAGGTCCTTGACAACAAGGACCCCTTGTTTTCATTTTCCATTTTCCTTCATACCCGGAAGTTGGAGGCAACAAAAGGACTTAAGGAGGCAGGAAAAATCAATGCAATTAAATAACCTTACTCCCCCTAAACTTGCTCACAATCTCTATCTTTTCTTTCTCTCTCTCTCCCTCCCCCCCACCCCCCACACAGCTCCCAGCCAATCAGAATACTGGGAAGGCCCCATAACTTGCCTCAACAATTCCCGTCTCTTTATGATCAGGTAAAAGAACTAATACTGAACACCAACTAGGCATCAGATAGTGCACTAATTTTTATACACATAATTTCAATCAATTCTCAAATGAGGCAGGTATTGTTTCAGTTTTATAAACTGAAGACCCTGTGACTCAGAAAAGGCAAGTAACTTGCCCAAGACAGTCAGTGTTGAAGTGACAGAACTGGGGACCAACGCCAGCTCCCTTTGGCTCCAGGAGTCGGCTCTTTCCATGATTCACTCTGCTGAACATTCCACCCACTGAGCTTCTTCCCTGTTTTAATGTACAATTCATATGTCTCATGGGAAGGTAACTAAGCTTTCACCAGGCTTTATGTTGCCCTTTAGGAGAAGGAAGAGAGAAAAGGGAGGAGGTGAAGCCTTGGAGATGGAAAAAGCAGGAGAGAGAGAGTGGGGATTCTGGGGACAGTATTTTTCCTGAACCAACAGGGGTCATTTTATTTTGCTGGAACTGGCTTTCTCGATGACATTTTCCCCCTGCATGATATGCAATACGGATCTTTTTCCTAATCTCACCAACATCCCTGAGAAAAATCCACATTACCACACAGGCGTGGGGATGGGGGAGGGGTAGTTGGGGACAGTGAGTGCAGGGGGAAAGCAAAGGCTGCCCCAAGAGGCCAGAGGTGTTCTCTTTGCAGCCACTTCACCATTTTGATTAGGGATGGATCTTCCTGCAAGTGGACATGTTTGCACTGGAGATACTTTGGAGCAAACATGAGAGCATCATCAAACTCCTAATTGTATCTTTCTCTTTTTTTCTTTTCTTTTTTTTTTTTACCATCTCTTTCCTCCCTCAATGTCCTCCTGAAATTTCTGTCTTATTGCGATTAAAGGTATCAAAAAAGGAAAGAGGAGGTAGCTGGAAGCCAGTGAAATTTTGGGGACTGGTGGGGTCAAATGGAGAAACTTAGGAAGTTTCCGTCAGTGATTCTGACAAGGTGTAGCATGGCCAGATGCTCTCCCCTATATGTTAGTTGTAAGGGCCAAATGAGTGGAAAATACTAAATGCATATTCTTGAATCACTTAAGAAATTGGCTTGCCATGCAGTCACATCATAAAGCAATGTTGCTAGTTTATAAAGAGAACTACTTTGCAAAGCCAGCCAGCTTTACCCCAAGCAGCCGTGGAGAAATGTTCACTCCAGTTGGTCTGAATTATTCATTTTGACCATATTTGCACATAGGATATTCAAGGAATGCCTTGGAAGGCATCACATTTTATCGATATGATGCCATTTTTCCATGCCCTTTGGGGTTCACAGGAAGGGAGGGACACACTGACAAAGATGAATATAATAACCATGGAAATCCAAACCTATCTTGGCATAAGAAGGTGTTTCCCTATAAAAGAGGGGAAAGAGCACAACCCAAGAATTAAATCTTTTTTTTAAAAGTGTAGTCTTTTGAAACAAAATAAATATAAGTGATGCATAACCCCTTCCCTGTTAGTATAGAATCCAAATTCTTTAAATGTACAAACGAATAAATAAGAAAGATGGAGTTGAGCTGATTCTGGCTCTGAGCAAAATTGTAAAATAGAGGAGGTTTGTCTTTAATATCTTCCATCCACCTCATTCAGCAGGCTCCATTCTTCCCTGCCTGGTGCCCTAAAATGCTTGCCAGTCTTCCTTCCTTTGGAAATCTAGCTTTAAAAAAGGGAGCCGATAGACTTATTCACACCAAGGCTTATGACTGATGCGATAATATCCCTCCCACAGTCTGGCAAAGATGACTATTTCCCCACCAGGAGTTATTCTGCCCAACTTCCTCAAATTAAGAGAGCCCCCATTCTTAGCTGAGCACATGATTTCCCAGGTAAGTCTGCAGGTCCCTTTCCAGTATTGTGTAAGACTTGTAAGAACACTTTCTGAAAGGAAGAGACACAACCTTCTCCTCTTCCCTTCCTTCATACTGATGCTTAAAACACAGAGGTGATGGCTGGAGCACTAGCAGCCATTTTGGACCAGACTACATTCACGTGACCCTTGACATGACAGAGCACGGACATGTATGGACTTGAGTTCCTGGTAAAGGTGGAGCCACCATAAAACTCTCGAGTGTCACCCTTGGTCTTTATTTACATAAGAGAAATAAATGTCTACTTGTATTGTAGCCACTTTTAAATAGTTTTCTACTTGCATGAAATCTATAATTAAAGCCTAATTCTAATGATACAGTTTTATTTTATTTTATTTTATTTTATTTTTTTATTATGAAATTTATTGTCAAATTGGCTTCCATACAACACCCAGTGCTCATCCCAACAGGTGCCCTCAATACCCATCACCCACTCACCCCTCCCTCCCACCCCCCATAAACCCTCAGTTTGTTCTCAGTTTTTAGGAGTCTCTTATGTTTTGGCTCCTTCCCTCTCTAACCATTTTTTTTCCTTCCCCTCCCCCATGGTATTCTGTTAAATTTCTCGGGATCCACATAGGAGTGAAAACATGGAATCTGTCCTTCTCTTGTATGACTTATTTCACTTAGCATAACACTCTCCAGTTCCATCCATGTTGCTACAAAAGGCCATATTTCATTCTTTCTCATTGCCCCGCAGTATTCCATTGTGTATATAAACCACAATTTCTTTATCCATTCATCTCTGGATGGACATTTAGGCTCTTTCCATAATTTGACTATTGTTGAGAGTGCTGCTATAAACATTGGGGTACAAGTGCCCCTATGCATCAGTACTCCTGTATCCCTTGGGTAAATTCCTAGCAGTGCTACTGCTGGGTCATAGGGTAGGTCTATTTTTAATTTTTTGAGGAACCTCCACACTGTTTTCCAGAGAGGCTGCACCAGTTTGCATTCCCACCAACAGTGCAAGAGGGTTTTCGTTTCTCCACATCCTCTCCAGCATCTATAGTCTCCTGTTTTGTTCATTTTAGCCACTCTGACTGGCATGAGGTGATATCTGAGTGTGGTTTTGATTTGTATTTCCCTTTTTTTTAAATTATGAAATTTATTGATACAGTTGTATTTTAATAGCTGTCTTTGGCCTAGCACAAAATGAATTCTAACAGCAATATTTTAACTTTAGGAACTTCTTTTTTGATGAGAGAATTTTTTTTTGAGAGAGAGCACATGTTTGGGGCCAAAACTGACTTATTAAATATATACTTTTTCCTGAAAATCAGAAATAAAAAAATTGAAAGTGTAAACATGAACCAATGGTTCTGAAGAAATTGGTTCACAATCCCCCTTTCCTAGAATTATTTTTTTGGGAACAAATTTGAATCACATATTTTGCTTCAGGAAAATAAAAACTTATTTTTTCCATGAGCTTTCAAAGGAACAAGAAGGCCATTGTTTTTTGTTGTTGTTGTTATTGTTTTTTTTTAAAGGTTTATTTTTGAGAGAGACAGAGCTCAAGCAGGGGAGGGGCAGAGAGAACTGGAGACACAGAATCCAAAGCAGGCTCTAGACTCTGAGCTGTCAGCACAGAGCCCAAGCCGGGGCTCGAACTCACGAACCATGAGATGACCTGAACCGAAGTTGGATGCCCAGCTGACTGAGACACCCAGGCGTCCCTCTGTATCTCCTCCTTGAAGATCCAATTTTCAGCTCCATAAGGCACTTCTTCAAAGTTTCTAGGTTTTGATAACCCAAACCTCTTCCTTTGATACTTCAGCCCTAGGAATAGTAGCTGTTGCCTCCTTCATTTAGTAGCATTCTCTTTTTACCCTGCTGGTTACTACCTATAACAACTTCATTCCTGGTTAACAATCTTTTTATGAAATTCTAGTTAAATAAGTGGTATGGTTTCTGTCTCCTGACTGATATAACCACCCTTAGAATATAAGTAATAAAAATCTGTGATATTCAGGCTGCACATTACCTCAGGATTGCAGCCAATATAAACTCAAATGAGTTCTTTCATAGCATCTCAGAAAATCATACGGTATGTATCTTAACATCCAATCCTCAACTTATTCAGACCACTGAAAACCTATTTTTGTAATGGTTCCACCATCATTGTGCTTCAAGAGCTAGAACATGTTTGCTTTTCCATTTGTGACAAACAGAATTAAACCAAAAGAAGAAATTCGCCATTTAGGCATTTTTCTTCATTTTATATGATAATCTTCAGCAGCTGACTGCCCGGCCATAAGGCCAGCACTGCCACATAGGGAGTCGCATTACAGTGACCCCACTCATAGATGAAAGACGACCAGCTGACTCGGATTCTCTGCACTTCCTTCTGTGTAGCGTCTGGGCCAGTAGCACATGCAGTCCTCAATAATTCTCATGTGAATGACAAAAGATTCTAAGGTGAGAGCCACTGGGAACTGGGGGTGGACTGTTTTGGGAATGACAGAAGCAGCACCAGAAAGGTGAAAAATGAAACCACTTTCAGAAAAGCTATTTAGCCTGAGGTTTATAGGGCTTTAAGGCAATCTGGCTGTCCACGTGGGCATTTCCAGTCTGATTTTGAATAGTTAATGAAAATTTACCCTTCCTTGTCTTTCCTTCACTGTGAAGCATTTTCAACCAAGAAGTAAGTTTCTTCACCTTCATTCAGTCTAATTATCAGGTGTAGACATAATAGTCTATGGTGTTGGGAAAGCTATGCAAACAGAAAATGGGAGAAATACACTCTTTACACTTCTAAGTAGAGCCTTTGGTAAGGACATTTTATGTTGTTAAGGCTCATAATATCACCCTATGAAGGCTATTGTTAGATTGAGCCTGTAATTTTCACTCTATATTGAGTTTCCAAATCACAGAGTACTCGAGTCACAAATGCCACACAGGTATGACCATGTAATTGTAGTATTGTCATTTGGAGTGGTAGAGAACTGGTTATGGAAACCATCAGTCTCATCACATTAGAATCCTATCATGTATAGAAATTCAAAGGGTAGGCAAAAAAAAAAAAGGGGGGAGGGGGAGTTAGGCTGTGGAATAATAAACAAATATACAAACCATCTTTTCTGAAATTTGGAGTATTTCTATTCTATTCCAAATAGCTCTTTATCAAGACTTTAAAAAAGGGTTGATAGGCCAAATCCAGTCCACAGATAAGTTCCTTTTGGCCTGCTTAGAGTTAAAAATGTTTGAATTGGGTGCAATTGTTTTAAAATTGGGAGATGTCACACAAATCAGGATTTTGGTTTCCTTTGAGAAAGTGGAAGATCTGGCCATACAGAGTCTACATTCCAATGTGGCAACAACCAATATAAACATATGGAATAAAGGCCATGCCTATAGGTCAGACAGCTAGTTTTCACTCTTCCAAAGTTTCTCATCAGCCCCTTGATTTATTTACTTGCAGTTCATTCTTGATTCTCAAAGGCATTTGACTTCCTGACCATTTGTGATCCTTGCTGTAAAATGTCCCTTTCCCCTGTTTTCCTCCTCAACTAAATGTTTGAAAATCCCTTCAAGGAGCACTTGTTCTCAGTCAACTGGGAATCCAGTTGAAGTCTCCTCTATAGGAGATATTTCCTAAAAACATGACATATTTATTGGTAAAAATTCAGAAACGAAGCTTTGTAATGACAGCAGAGAGAGGCGGAAAGATTTATTTCTAAGAGAGAAGGGAATATCCAAAGGGAAAAGAAAGAACCAGTGACCTGAGGAGGAATTTTCAAACATTATTGGAGGGTCATAGGAAATGATGCATCTACTTTCAGAGAGAAAAAAAAAATCAAGCAGCCAGTGTTTAGATCAGCCACAAGAGAGATGATAGAAGAAAAGAAAGAAAGAAAGAAAGAAAGAAAGAAAGAAAGAAAGAAAGAAAGAGAAAGAAAGAAAGAAAGAAAGAAAGAAAGAAAGAAAGAAAGAAAGAAAGAAAAACACAAACAGGCAATAAATGTGTTTGGAGACCATCTGAACTTTTTGGAGGCATTCCCATAATTATTTAGTTACCATTGATATAATAAGAGCTACTCTTCTGCTTAAGCCAACGATTCTTGATTTACCATTAAATGATTCCTCAGATGAAGAATGTTGGATGGCTTCAGTTATTAATCTAAAGAAAGAATCAGTCAAAAGAACATCAACAAGCCATTAACAATATATTGCTGGATTTCCAAGATTTGGGCTGGAAATATGTCCTAAGAGAATTATGCTTCCTTGTGCGGATTACAGAATCTGGCACACTTTTTCTTTCTGACAAACTGGCCTTTTTGTCAAGTACCACCTATAAATTCGTTTGAACTGAAAATGTTTAAGAATGGCATGGCAATTCCTTCTCAACCTAGAATGAGATATCAGATATCCATCAAGGGTCTCAAGTTGATGTATTATGATAAAACAGTGGGGGAAACGACAGATACCATTTTATTATTTAAAAATTGCAACTAGATGCTCATGTCATGTTGCCCGTGTCATGTGATATGTTTGCACAGAGTTCCCACTGTCTTCATGTACATGATTTATTGTCTCGGTGTGCTACCTCAGTGTGGTATTTTCGGCCCACACTTACAAGCCACAGAGTGGTAGTATCAGAAGGGTAGTCGCTGGATTCAGTGGGTCCAGGTGGAAAT
This sequence comes from Panthera leo, assembly GCF_018350215.1. Taxonomy (NCBI): domain Eukaryota; kingdom Metazoa; phylum Chordata; class Mammalia; order Carnivora; family Felidae; genus Panthera; species Panthera leo. The sequence goes on along the minus strand of NC_056679.1, from coordinate 100,375,556 downwards.
AAGCACAAGGAAGAACACAGCTGGTTTTGAAGGGAGGTACTTGGCCAGGGGAGATTGGCCGAGGAGAGATGGGCTTCACTATATCCTGGAGGAACCTTTTCTTAACCACATCACCCATTGACCAGACAACAGGCAACAGCCTTAGCACCACCCACCTCCGGGAGGTCGGCGCCTCCCAGAGCCTGGCTGACACTTAAATTGATCGTCATTACCATTCATTGCAGACATCAACACCCTTTGTCAATGCTCTCTCCACCCAAAGCTATTTCTGAGGAAAGTCCCTGGGAAGAATGTCAAAAACAGGGCCGAGCCCAGGAGGCAGGCTGGGTTTCTGCTGTGTGTGTCATGAATGCGCCTCTATTTTCTGATACGCTCAGCATGACTTCCCTGGTGATGCCTCTGGAGACCCAGGGATTTATGTACAAGCTCAAGGCTGTTTCTGAACGTGGGCTCTTTGTTGCTGTTCCCCCCGCATTTCCCATCCTCCTATGTAAATAAGTCATCAAAAAGCTATTGTTGGTCAATTTGACATCTCTGACTCACGAACAAAGCACTCTTTCACAGGCCAGATGGTTTGAGATCCCTGATGGTTCAGCCCTTCATACAACAACCTTTCATTGCTCAGGAATCTTACATGGGATATCCCCTGTTGAAGGAAACCACTAGAAGGCGTCTCCTGGTGTCTAAGAGGAACTTGTCCATCCTCTCTGTTCCCAGAGCCCAGGCCAATCATGAAATGTGGTGACAGCTCTTTATTTGCAAACCTTCTTAGCTTGTAGTTTACTTTTGTTGGTGGTTTAAAATTTACTGAAAGCCTCCTTCCACCCACACCCAGTAGTAACTATCAGACAGTAAGAAGGTCAGTGTATCAACTGCTTTATTTTGTTTTCCTTTAGTGAACAAAAAGAAGACCATTGAAGATCAGAAATATCAGCATATTTGATTAGAAGAGTTCAATTTAGGGGCACCTGTGATGAGGGAGCATAAGGCAAGCTGAGGGCAAAGCACAAGCTATCACCTTCCCCTGCCCCCACTCCCTGTGAGATATCTGTGATATTTCTCAAGCACTCCTGGCTGCCCAAGAACAAAGGAAAGGAAAGAAAACAAATGGTTAAACTGATAGAGATCACAGTTATGCAGGACACGAGTCTCCATGAGTTTACCAATGTCTTAATGAATTACAAGAAAAAGGTAACCTTATCAATAGCCTAATCTCCAGAAACCTGTAGATTCAGTTTCCTGGAGCCCTAATGTCATCCTCCCCTCTGTAGTGATGTGGGGAACAAAGGCAAGAAGGAAATGGCAGGTAAAATTAAATTTCTTTATAACATGCAGCCCACTGACAAATACTTGAGGCAAATACAAAGTAGAATATTTCTCCAAGAACCCCCTACTGTCATAATGTAAATGCCTTACTAGAGGGAAAACAACCTTAGCTTGACAATATCAAGCGCTCAGGTATTTTAGGAGTCATCTTTAGCATATCAAAGTCCCACTGGGGGCCTCCCTTTTGCCTTTATCTCCCCCAGCTCCATAGCATATCACCAGTCTATCTTCACCACCGCAGGGCAGCTCCTTCCGCTCACAGGTCCTGTCCCCGTGCTTTAATAAAATCACCTTTTTGCACCAAAGATGTCTCAAGAATTCTTTATCGGCCATCGGTTCTGGATCCCCACCATTCCAAAATCTCATTACCTGGGTGGCTCAGTCAGTTAAGCATCTGACTCTTGACTTCGGCTCAGGTAGTGATCTCACAGGTTCATGAGATCAAGCCCTGCTTGGGGCTCTGCACTGACAGCATGCAGCCTGCTTGGGATTCTCTCTCTGTCTCTCTGTCTCTCTCTCTCTCAAAATAAAGAAACAAACATTTAAAGAAAAAAGTAAAAAGAAGAGTTCAATTTAAAGTCAACTCTGTGGATGTTGATTTTTCCTCTTTCTTGTGTTTTCAACAAGCTCTTTCCCCACCTTCCGTGCTTTCTTACTTTTCTTTCATTCCTTCCACTGTCTGTCTGTCTCCACGTTAAGTCTGGAAGAAAAATCCAACACAATAAAGAGAAGGTGCTGTTGGGTAGGGTGTCCCATGGTTGACGCCACTGCTAATTTGCTCTGGAGACATGACTCAATGCTTACCACTACAAGATTGTGGCTTATATTTTCATTCTATTATATTCTGGAGAAAGCAGGATTAGAAATGATAAGCCCGATATAATCAGACAAGTCCTCAAAAGTGGAAATCCTTTCCCTTAAAGAGTCTGGACAACCAAAGAAGAAAGCACCCCTTCTGGCCAAGGTTGACTTCAAGCCGGGAAAAAGAAGCTATGTGGCCAAAGAATGTGTGTGGCCTCTAGAAGCTGGGAGACCAAGGAGACACAAGGCCTCCAAAAAGGGCTCCCCAAAATGAACACAGCTTGGCAACACTTGTTGGACTTCTGACATATGGAACTATGAGATAGTGAATGTGGGTTGTTTTAGCCTGCTAATTTTATTGTATTTTGCTACAGCAGTAACAGAAGACTAAAGCACCACAACAGAAAGAGATCAGCATTGTGAATGCAGACTTCTGCAAAAATGTTGCTCCCCCTAATTTTGCCTGCACCATGACCCAGAACCTTAATAGTCAGTTCAGAGTCACCCAGCTCTAGTCTCCACTGGAAACAGCCCTGGGGGGATTCCATCCCAGGGGCCACGATAAGATGCCCCAGGTGGCCCTCTAGGATGAGAATTATAAAACAATTCACTCTATGGTAACAAAGGCATAAATATTCACATAACATTAGACAGCAGAGTCCAGTGTCTCTTTGTACCTCTGGTGAGGACCCTCAACCAGTGTGACTGGTTGTGAAATAATCTTACCAGATTTGGCATTCTCTACAGCTTTCCTGTCCACATGCCAAGCTTGTTCTCCCCTTTCCTCTTTGACTGTATTCTTTGTCTTGGCCTCCACATGTTTTTATATCAGGTAGAGTCTTTACTGACTGTTTTCTTCAGCTCAAATGGAGCTGACTGGCTCCATTTCTTGTTAAGGGAGTGCTGTGTACATGATAAGGGTTCCCTTCTCTCTTTTTAATGGTGTTGTCAGGACCACAACCAGTCTTCTCAAATAATTGGACCTTTCCTAGGTGGAAAGGTCACTACCGGTTTGGATTCTGAGCCGAAAAGCCATTTCTGTTTTGCACAGTGATTTCCTATTGTGAATTGTAGGGTATCAGATTATGCCACATTGGCATATGGATTATTTTGAGGTGAAGGCAACTGGGAAGAAGCAGATATAAGGGAAGCAATCTGCCCTCCCTCTATTTGCCTTAAAGCAGGACATAAATTTGTAAAGATGTCTCTCTTTTCCAAACCAGGAAGGGCAGAACTCATCAAAGACAACTCTAGACTCTTGTCAGCTTAGAGGCCAGCGTCAAGAGTAAGATATGTAACATCACTAAATAGCCTGTATCTTCCATTAGTTTCCCCCATATATTTACCTTCCTATAGTTTGTTGCCTCTAAAAGCCTAAATCCCTTTTTCTTTGTCTTGTCACTTCACCACAAATTTATCATTCTTTTTTAAGTTTCTTTATAGATTTCAAACTCTGACCAGCCGGAGAGTTACTCATCACTGAGTCTTCTCGTGTGGATGTGGAATGTGCATGTTAATATACTTTGTTTTTATCTTGTTAACCTATCTTTTGTCAGTGTATTTTGCAGTCCCTGTCACCGAGCCAAAAAGGTAGAGAAACTTTTTCCTCCCCTACAGAGCCCTAGCTCAAAAAGGATTCCCCAACATGCTGCACCAATGACACTTTCTGTGTAACCCCATTAAATGGCATCAATAGTTCATGGCCATCATGGGTTAGCCATTTAAAACCCAGTGTATATGTACTACATAAACATGAGAAAAGCAAAAACAAAATTTGGAATATACTATACAAACAGCCCAAGAACATTGGAGATACTGCCTGTGAAAGGAACAGCTTTGAATCCAAATGACAGCCCTGCCTTAGTTTAAAGCTAGGTTCTCTTTTCTGCTTATTATGGATCTTTGATAAGAAATACAATTGCTGAGAAGTCTGTTTTGCTTGCTGTTTGCTACGAGCATTGTGAGGCCTTTCCTGAATGTAACCCGCTATGTAGTAGAATGGGCTGTAAAACTTCCTAAATGTAGTCTGATATGTAATGGAATGAGTGATTGTATATAACTAACCGGCATTTCTCGCTTCTGTAAACCTCCTTGCTTAGCACATTCCTCACCTACCCCCTTCCCCCTTTCTTCCTCCCGCCACAAGTAACGGACAAAGCCTTCCTGCCAAAGGACAAAGGACGCCCAATTAGAGAACAATAAATGTCCTTACTTTAAAATCAACTAATCAGGCCCCTCATAATTTGAAACCTCCCCTGTGCTATTTGTCTCTGTCTATAAAAACGCTATACCAACCCTAATCGTGGCCTCTTGCGTCACCGGTGACGAGTGCGCAGAGGACCAGGTTCGAACCTGCAATAAACGACCCTTGCCACTTGGCTTTGACTTACGACTCTAGTGGTCTTTTGTGGGAGGTTTTGAAACTTCAGGCATTACACCTGTAGTGCTCAGAAAAAAAGAGGTAGATTTGATTTTAATACAGAGGTGAGACTATTTTGTCAATAATTGAGTCACATTTGGAACTTCTCTACTGGTAGAAGAGGGTCACACCAGGAAAAGCACTGTAGTAACATGATGTAGTCACCCAAAATACGGGACATCCCCTCATGTTTTCTGGGCTGTGTGCTCCTTACAAAGAAGACCTACTCAGTAAATTAGCCTCAGAGGTGTTGCTTAATGCAGTGGTGAACAACCGTTGCTCTGCTTTATCCTTGTGTCCCCAGACCTTAGTTGTGGCCATATAATCTGCTGCTGAACCAGGTCTCCCTCAGTCTACATTGATGTGATTGACTATTTGAATCTAATTGTAGAAGTTTACATTTTCCTAGGTGCATTTCACCCCATTTGGTTTGATCACATTGTGATCCTTTAAAATGTATTTTGTTATCTCGATATTAAGAATTAATGTTAATGTTAGGTCTGAAGATGACATGATGATTATATATTTTTTTTTAATTTTTTATTTTTGTTAAAAAAATGTTTTTAATGTTTATTTATTCTTGAGACAGAGAGAGACAGAGCATGAACGGGGGAGGGTCAGAGAGAGGGAGACAAAGAATCTGAAGCAGGCTCCAGGCTCTGAGCTGTCAGCCAGAGCCCGACACGGGGCTCAAACTCACCAGGCAGCCCTGATGATTTTATTATTAACTGCTATTTCTATTAAGATAATTACAGATTCACAGGCAGTTTTAAGAAATAATACAGAGATCCCTCCTGCCCTTGTCCAGTTTCTCCCAATGGTAATACTGTACAAAATTATACTATAATATCTCAACCAGAATATTGATATCGATACAATCCACTTTTATCTGTGTTCAACAACTACATGTGTGTAGATTAAGCTCTATACAATTTTACCACCTATGAACATATGTACCTACAGCCAAGATACTGAACAGTTCCAACATTACATATGATCTCTCCTGTTACCAATTTATATCCACCTCTCTCTCTCCCACCATTCCCTCCAAGTCCCCATCTCTTACTCCTAGACATCACTAATCTGTCCTCCATTTCTATAATTTTTCATTTAAAAATGTTCTATAAACAGGATCAAGTCCAAGTGCCTGAGTGGCTCAGCCGGTTAAACATCCAACTTCAGCCAAGGTCATGATCTCAGGTTTGTGAGTTCAAGCCCCATGTTGGGCTCTGTGCTGACAGCTCAGAGCCTGGAACTTGCTTTAGATTCTGTGTTTCCCTCTCTCTCTGACCCTCCCCTGCTTGCACTCTGTCTCTCTCTCTCTCTCCCTCTCAAAAATAAACAAACATTAGAATTTCTTTTTTTTTTCTTTTTTTTTTTAGAATGGGATCATGCTGAATGGAACCTTTTGGGGTTGGCTTTTTTCTCTCAGGGCAATTCCCTGCAGATCTATCTAAGTTGCTGTAGGTATCAATAATTAGCTGCTTTTAATGACTGAGTATGATTCTATGGTATGTAGGTACCATAATTTGTTTTACCTGTTCAAGAACATTTGGGGTCATTATAGTTTGCCTATTACAAATAAAGTTACTATGAACATTTGTGCATAAAATAACAATGTCATTTGAGCTGGCTCTTGAAAGAAGGAGAGGATTTAGATAGGAAGGGAAGACAGAAAGACATTTCCAGCTGACAAAGACAGAGGCATATGCAAAGGTGTAGGAATCTAAAAGAGTACGATGTGCTTGAAGAATTGTGGGACTTTGGTTTGCGGCAGGAAGGACAGGCATATGTATGGCACGTGTGAAGATTTCTGGAGGAAGCGTTTGAGTGTGTGTATGCCTATAAGCAGACGGGTATGTAATTAGGTGTGAGGAGATGTGTGTGTGTATGGGTGAGTGGGTACATGAGTGTGAGTGTGTAGATGAATATTAGCTGGTGGGGGTGTGAGGATGGGTGTCAGCAGATGGGTGGGATTGTACGTGGGTGGGAACATGGCATGTGAGTGCAGGAACGTGGAGAGCTGATAGTGAGTGTGTGTATATGAGTGTGTAGATAGATATGAGTGAATGAGGGTGGGTTTGTACATGGGTATGAGTGAACGGATGTGGGTGTATGGATAAAGGAATGGATAGGTATGATGTGAGTGTAGAGACATATGTGAGTGTGTGAACGGATATGAATTGCTAAGTGTGGTATGTATATGAGAGCACATGTGCATTTAGATGACTATGAGTGGTTGGGAAGTGTGGATAGGTGTGAATGGATGGGTGTGTGTAAATGGTTGTGTATACATGAGTTGGTAAATTAGTGTGTGTGTGTGTGTGTGTGTGTGTGTGTGTGTGTGTGCAGATGGGTAGTAAGACGTGGGTGAAAAGGCAGAGGGGAAAAATAATCAATAACAGATTTAAGTAACAGGAAAGGTAATTTGAAAGCAAATTATGAAAAGCACTATAGCTAATTTCAGGAAATCTGATTGCCTTATAGGAAATGAGAACCCTTTATAGATTTTCTTATAACACATGCAACACATGATTGAAAAAAGATCTTGAATAACGAAATCTGGAGAGTATCAACACTTCATATCTAAGGACTACCCAAAGGAAGTTCTTTAGTTTCCTAAAAGGATTCATCGCAGAATTTTCTCTAAAGGCAAACATGTAGTAGGAAAATAGATCGCTTTGATTTACAGAATGTGATGTGCACCTAACATTTGAGACTATGTGTAATACACAAAGCCAGTTTTGTAGGTTTCCTCCAATTCTCAAAAAATCTGTTTAATGTTGTTTCAAATAGTTTCCTCCATGTCCCACCTTATGTTACTATGTAGCTTTACATATGTCTAAATATTTCTGTTAAAAATCCTGACAAATACTTCTGGACAAGAAAGCAAACTTTTGCTATAGAATTTTGCTGCATTTAGACAGAAATTAAAAAAATGAAGGAATCAGGACACCTGGGTGGCTCAGTTGGTTAAACATCTGACTCTTGGTTTCAGCTCAGGTCATGATCTCACAGTTTGTGAGTTCAGCTCTGTGTTGGGATTCTCTCTCTCTCCCTCTCTCTGCCCCTCCCCTGCTTGTGCTCTCTCTCTCTCAAAATAAATAAATAAACGTTAAAAAAATGAAAAAAAAAAACTATTTCAAAGAGCATCTTTCTTTGGGGTGTTATACCAGTTCACATTCACCCTTCTGTGTGGCCTGGGATCTGGTCATTTAGATCTTAATTTTGCCACTATCACATCTGTGGAAAAAACTTCAAGCTAACTGTGAAATCCACTGGTAAGGTCTTATTTGCTGAACAAAAGCAGAAAAAGTAGCTTATAGCAAAGACTCAAGTAATACTCTGTTAGTCTCCACTCCAAAGTACTTTCTATGTACCCCTCCTATAAATTCAGACCCAGTTGAAATCTAGCTCCAAAATGCTTATCAGTTGTGGAATCTTGGGATATGTAACTTCTCAGTGTCTCAGCTACATCTTATGTTTAGTGGGATAATAACACCTTCCATAGTTATCGTGAGGATTAAAAGTAAGATAAAATGCTTAGCATGAAGTGTGGTAGATGGTAAGTATGTTATCATAATTGTCACCATATGGCTTTAATGCCTGTCTTCTTCTCCATATTTTCATAAACTCAGCATGTGAGAAAATGTAATTAGGAGACTAACTATAGATTTTTGAAATCATTCTCCTTTCACTAAGATATTCTGAGGGATTCCAAAGTTTCTATTCTTCGGCCAACTCAAATCATATTGTGTTCACATTTTATTCAAAGACCTTCCAACCTACAATCCTGCAAAGGAAAGCAATACTGAAAAGTCAATATAGGAGCACATTCTCTCCCATTATCAGATCAAATCAGTATGAAATATGTGACTCGACTCCCCATCCCCAATCAGGGCAGATTGGAACAGAGCTGGGTGCTGGCCAAAAAGCTGCCAATCTGTAAGCACACTGACAAGTCTATGAAATGGTGTGGTATGAAAAGAAGAACGGATCCAATCACATTCCCCTCTTGGGGAAAGTAACAGTAATGGTTGCTAAAGCAGAGAGGTCAGTGAGAGAGAGTGACATATCACAACAAATTAATGATACCTAAGAGGAAGGCAGAATAAAGGGGACAGGGGTGACTGTGGGTGGAAGACAGTAGAGTTGGGAACAGGCTGATGACAGGACACTCGGAGCTGACAGTGTTACGTGGGCACAGAAGACACGTGACGTTCTTTAGTCTTTACATCTTACTCTACGTTTAGAGAATATCTGTGCTCCTGGAACGTCATGGTATTCCTATCAGATACAAGAAGAAGCTTGGGCCGCCATGTTCCAAATTAGAAGTGAAAACTACATTCAGACGTTATCCCTGTCAATCATGTCAGGTATGAAAGGAAGCAGTCACCTCACAGGTGGAAAAGCGATGACGAGGTCTGGTTTGCCGAGCCCGACTGTGGACAGGCCTCTCTCTCCACCTTTCTTAAAAAGAGAAGCAGGCTATGGTCTCTAGTTCTCCTCAGACTTTTCAACAATTCAAGAAAGAGACCAGATGAACATCAAGCTGAACACCCAATGGGGAAATATCACTCTACTCAGCAGAAATCAAAAGAGCTTGGTTGAGAAGTTCCTTCGATTTTCCTCTAGAATTCTGAAACTTTATGAAAAATTGCCTACTAATTATTTTGGTGTCTGGGCCAGAGAACAGATTCTACTCAACTCTCTGGCTAGTAAGTCCCCTGGAACAGGTAGGTCTTGTGCTTCCTGCGGCCTAGTTGTTAGATTCTTCTGTATTTCCAAGCACATGTGTCCTTCTAATAAATGCACCACTGTCTCAGGCACTTGGATGTGGTAAGAAGGCCTGCCTGGACCTGGATTTATTTAATAATTCATTCAGCGCAGAATGCTGCCTCTGGCAGTAGACTCCAGAACAGATATTTTGTGACATAATTTTTGTGTTCCCATCACCACCACCACCAATAACACATTATTCATTAGAGATATTTCAAAATAGCCCTACCCTTCCAGCCATGAATTAGGCTAATTTTTACTGTATGTTTACTTTGATTATGTATGGTTAAGATTTTTTGTCAGTGGTACCTGGGTGGCTCAGTCGGTTAAGTGTCTGACTCTAGATTTCAGCTCAGGTCACAATCTCAGTTTTGTGAGTTCGAGCCCCACAGCAGGCTCTGTGCGAACAGTGCTGAGTCTGCTCTGTTGGAATTCTCTTTCTCGCTCACTCTCTCTCTGCCCCTCCCTTGCTTGAGCTCTGTCTCTCTCAAAATAAGTAAATTAAAAAAAAAAAAGATTTAACATCGCTGAACATAAAGAAAATCCTACTCCCGTCAGTCACTTAAAGAAAAAGACGCATATCTTTTTATCAAAGTAAGAAGTCTGGAGGTCATCGGAGGCTCAACAAGACCGCTGATGGTCTTGGCTTTTCCCTCAAGGACAAAACTATTGCACTAGTCCTACAGTATTATTTAAATCATGTCATTCTCCTCTCTTCCTACAGAATGGATAGACCAAGCATAGGGTCCCTAGTCCTAGGGTCTAGGAGAGCTCTTTCCCTATATGGGTTTTCTGTGATGGCTGTGGTTACCCCAGCTCCCAGGAGAACTCCATCAGAGAACTCCATCAGCTTCCGTCCATGGGAGACCATTAAGAGACATCATGAAGATCCTCTTAGTCTCTCCTCTTTTCCCTTTCCTGACTTTGCATGCCCAGAAGTGCTCTCCAGAAAGGCTATTCCACTAAAAAGACAAATTAGGCAAATTTGTCATGTGCCTTCTAAGCTTTTTATCTAAAAAGCTTTTCCCTTTTTCTCTGTCTTGAGAACTATGTTGTTACCCTGGATCTCAGGATGGGCAAGTGCAGCTGGGATGTACTTAGCCAAATCCCCATTTGCTTTCAGTGAGCTTTGGCAATTTCTCAGTGCTTTACTTACCGCCCACCCCCACCCCCCACCACTGTTCTTCCTAGAAGCTTCCATTTAAATGTTTTAAGCTGGTTTTCATTTATTTGTTCATTCCATAGTGTTCCTAGTTTTCTGACTTTTCAAATACTAAGATCTTATAGACCACATTTATACAAAAAGATAGAACAGGCTGACTTATCTCAAGATGCTATGGAGTCAATATTTGAAGATGCAGAGATTTAGAACCTGTCCTGTGTACATCATGCAGAATAATGATGATTTTAGGCTATAAATCTTGGTCCTTTTTGGTTAGTTATAAAATTCCAGTTATAAAATTAACATTGAAATAGATGCCATCACATTAAAGATAATTAAATTGTTGATGAATCACAAAAGACCTTATTTTATTTAGGAAAGCAATGGACAGTGTCCAGTTAAGTAATTTTAGCTGGAACAGTATTCCAATGCTACTTATCAATAAGCTTCTCCTGGGAGTCTCTGTTGAAAATTTATTTGGAAATTTCTTGTTCCCCAGAAATATGGTAATAGCTAAAATAATTAAACTCCACTTGACATAGTATTTGACATAGGAAACAGGCTATGAAGAGGAAAATATGGTTTTAATTTTTGTTGATCAAAATGTCATGTGTTTCATATATAGGATGGTTCGCTTGGAACTGAGTAGGTAAAGCAATCCAAGATTTATCTTACTATAATGTTGCATAATCATTTGGTATTTTTGAGGGAAAATGCCATGAAATGATTCAAGTAATGTAAACATTAATTTCTTATTACACATTTATGATTTTCAAATGATCCATAATGTAAATAGTTTTTCACAAATTAAATATACATATTTCTGTCCTTCCAATGAATATATATACTTGCTTAGCAAGAGGTTGGAATTTTATTAGCTATATTTATTATCACGTCACTGAGCACTGTGCTTCCAAATGCTCACACACAGGAACATAGACACACACACACACACACACACACACGCACACACATCTCTACACATATTCTTTCTAGGTCAGAGAATATATTGAGAGTCACTGTCAGAATCTTCACTTAGCAATGAATCCATGCCAGGATCCATCTAACACTTATTTGGTAATGATATGCTGGACTGTAATCAGGTCAGATGGTACTAATAAGGACAATTATTGGCTGGAAATTGAATTCTGACTCCATCTCCAATTGTTTATTTCTTCTCCCATCCTCATTACTTCTCAGTTTGTTCTTTGTTCATTTCACAGTAATTCTACTAAAATAACCTTTGATTGTATCTTTTGCATTGGAGGAAGTCCCAGTGGTGGGGAGTTCAGGCTGAAATGATCACGAGGGTGTTTTCCTTTGCCCCAGCTCTCCAACTAGGTTCTCGATCTTAGTGTGGACTTGTGTGGGCTATAAGGGGTCGGGGAGAAGAGAGCAAGAGGAAGGGTAAAAGGCACGACCTTAGTAGACACTAGAACAACATTTAGCATTTCTTTATTCCCGTATGATCGTCTAATAATGATTTGGCAGAAAAATAAACATCGTTTCCCACTCTGCTCATCTTCTTACACTTCCTGCTCACTTTCTCGCCTCCTATTGTCTCTCTCTGCCTTTTGCATCTTCATGCACCTCCTTTCCTACATTCTTTTACACCAGTGTCACATCAAAGTTCTACCCCTTGGATACTGGATAACCCCTTGTGAGATTATATTAATTCACATGGAAACATTTCCACATCTCTCGTCGATATGGCTAGGTATTAAGTTCACTGCCAGACAGGTGAACAGATGTGCCTCAGTGGCAATGGGTCAGTAGTTGGTGAACAGCGGTAGTTGGTGAACAACCACCCTGTGCTTCTATTTTTCAGAACAGTCATATCCGACTCCTTAAATCACAAAACAGATCCTAAACCTCTCTAGATTGAATGTTCCATGGTTGTCCCACTACTCTCAAGACAAATTCCAAACTCTTGGCCACGAAGACGCTCTGTGACCTGGTTGTTCTTGAAGTCTCTGATTGGTCTCTCTTTACTCTCTCCTGCCAGTGCTGGCTTTATCCATGCTCACCTTTCAGGTGCTCAAAGGATCCAAACTCCTTCTCAATCCAGGGTAGGTTAGGGGAGGGATTGGAAAGGGGCATTGCACATCCTCGTGCAAATGTCTGGAATCTTCCCCCAGTTCTTTGTAAAGTTTTCTCACATTTTCTCTATTTACATATTGTCAATTCAAAGAGATCCTTCCTGAGGCACTTGGGTGGCTCAGTCAGGTAAGCATCAACTTCGGCTCAGGTCATTTGTTCAAGCCCCGCATCGGGCTCTCTGCTGTCAGTGCAGAGCCTGCTTCAGATCCTCTGTTCCCCTCTCTCTGCCCCTGCCTTGCTCGCATGCTGTCTTTCTCTTTTAAAAATAAATAAACTTAAAAGAAAAACAGGGGCGCCTGGGTGGCTCAGTTGGTTAAGCGTCTAACTTTGGCTTAGGGCATGATCTTGTGATTCGGGAGTTCAAGCCCTGCATTGGGCTCTGGGCTGACAGCTCAGAGCCTGGAGCCTGCTTCAGATTCTGTGTCTCCCTCTCTCTCTGCCCCTCCCCCACTCATCCTCTGTCTCTCTCTCTCTCTCTCAAATATAAATAAACATTTTTAAAAATTTAAGTAAAAACAAAACAAAAAAACAAAGAGATCCTTCCTGACTACACCTTTTCCAATAATTTTTCTCTTTCTCAAACACACATACTGACACACACACGCACACCCCCCCTACATGCAGAGATACACATGAGCACATACATGCATATACATACACACAGAATACACACGCATGCACACATGTACCTCTGCCCCCATTTTCGACACAGATACCACCATAGTGACATTGTTCTTTATTTTCTTCACAGCACTTACTATATTTTTGTCTTATTTACTTGTATAGTATTTGTCTCCTTCACTTGAATGTAAACTCCAAGACATTAGGGACTTGTTTTCTCCCTACACAGTTATATTCCTAGCGCTAGGCACGTAGTAGGTGCCAACCAAATAAACTGAATGCTGAACGAGCTGAATGAAATTAGCTTGATTTTATATTAAAACTTTAAAATAAAATTTTAAACAGAAACAAACCTATTTAAATAGAGGGGTGAAAATACAATTAACAGGAACTTTGGAAAGGAAGGGCTAACAGCCAGCTTTGTGGTATTCTCTCAAGTCTTGGAGATACCTGGGCCTCTAAACCTTGTTCCCTGTAATCCTCAAGGAATTAGGAATTGGTATTCTAGCTTTAGAAGTATAACTCTACCGAATCCAAGGGAAATGAGAATCCAGCCAAGGACTATGTGCTGGACCAAGCCCTCATGGCAAAGACTATTTCTTAACTAATGAGCAACAACATCGATGGCTCGGATCTTCCCCCAAGAATGGAGATAGACAGATACATAGATAGATAGATAGATAGATAGATAGATAGATAGATAGACAGAGCTGATACATGACTAGCGAAATCAGGCACTGGGTGCTGTATGATTAGGCAGAAAGCTGAAGAAAGATCTGACAATTTGGCTTTCCTGAGCTGAGCTCATTTATATGTGGTCTCTCTTGATCACATGCATTCTGAGTGCAGATGACTTTCAAACTTTAATTATTCTCCTTGGAAGTCATATTTCTTTAGAAGAGAACTACAGACTATGGGGCACTCAGAGGAAGAAAAATTCCAAAGCCAACTGTTTAAAAGCCAGAGGCCTTTAAAGGCCAATGTATGAAATTGGAAGGTATTTCATCAGAAATGAAGATTAGACAAGGGTCAGAAAACTACAGCTCACTAGCCAAATTTGGCCAGCTGTCTACTTCTTTTTGTAAATAAGGGTTTACTGGACCAGAGTCATGCTTATTCATTTACGTGTTTAACTTTGGCTCTGTTTGCCCCACAACTGCAGAGCATATGGCCTAAAAGGCCTAAATTATTTACTATCTGGGCATTTAATAGGAAAAGTTTGAGCACTCCTGAATTAGAGCATACAAATGAGACTCCATTTTATTTTAACAGTGAAACATCCAACCATGAATCAGTGTGAATTCACAAAAGAGCACTCAGTGCAGCCAGAACTCTACCAAGTTCTGCTTGTGTAGGACTGCATCAGACTCCTTGTAGCATCTTCTCTCAAAAAAACCTCTCGCCCACACTGCACTCTGGACGTTCTATTTGCAGCTTGCCATTGCTTTCCACCTCTCAAGAGCTTGCTTCCCGTACATTCTCCCTCCCTGCTGCCCCAACATGGTGTGTGTTATGTGTAGTGCCATACTTGTACGCTATGATATGTAGGAAATGCTGCTGTGTTTTTAAGACTCCACAGGAGGGTCGCCTGGGTGGATCAGTTGGTTGGGTGACCGACTTCGGCTCAGGTCACGATCTCACAGCTTGTGAGTTCGAGCCCCACGTTGGGCTCTGTGCTGACAGCTCGGAACCTGGAGCCTGCTTTGGATTCTGTGTCTCCCTCTCTCTGTCCGTCCCCTGCTCACACACTGTCTCTCTCTGACTCTCATGAAAATAAACATTAAAAAAAAAAAAAAGACTCCACAGGAATCATCACCTGCTTCCTCAGGAAGGGTGTTCTGGAACTGTTTGCATTCTTCACTACTTACAGTTTTGTTTTGTTTTGCTTTGTTTTTTAGAATTGCATATATTCTTGAAAATCTTTCATTCACCAGAGAAGCTGGGGAAATTATTTAGATGATATTACATAGAGCTGTATTAAGGTCCAGTCTGCAAAGAAATCTCTCTTAGAAATCATACATGAAATTCTAATTCTAAAATAAGCTGAAAAATGCAAATGACAGAAATGAGAGCTTACAATCTGAGGCTCAGAGGAATGGATATATTTTGACAGTGACAGCACATCTGGAAAACCTGAGGAAATGATGTACCTTTGTAAACACTTGAGTGTTGATACTTTTCTGTCAATTCATAGGAATGTATGAAGACATTTAATCTGATGTTTATTTCACCAAAGATTTTTTTTCTCTGTAATTATAATTATAAATATGCTGTTAAATAGGCAATAGAGTGGAGATTATAAATAATACTTCCTTGCAAAACTTATGAACTTATGAAATATTCTCCTTCCATCTTTTCTTGTCCAAAACAGTGCCTGGAATATAGTAGACACTCAACAAATTATTGAATGAATGAATGAAAATTAAGGTCATGTATCATTTGGTATAAATGCATTGGAAAAAAAATCTATATTTGTCTGGGATTATCATTCTTGAATACATTTCTGACTAGATATTTTTTTTTTCTTAAAGAATCACTTAAAATCAGATTATTTCCAAGGGAAACATTTCTACAGCATGCAAGAAAAAAATGTCTAACCTAATTCAAACTCCTGCGTATAGTTCCACTGGCAAGAAGTCATGGAAGGACTCCACTTGTATATTTGTTTTTAGTATGTGCTGCACTGCTTATAAGCCAAGAGGAGCTGGCTTATTAAAAATTAACAATGCCAATAAAGACAGATAAATGGGCTCATGTAACAGAAGAGAGTCGATAAATATATGGTTGGTTCACATATGCAGTCAATTGATTTTTGACAAAGATGCTAAGGCAATTTATGGAGGGAGGAAAATCTTTTAAACAAAAGGTGGTGGAATATTTGGATACATGTCAGGGAAAAGCTAATATCAGCTCTTTACTTTCACCACACATGAAACTTAAATCAAAATGGCTCAGAGAACTAAATATAAAAATTATAATATATAAAACGTACAAGTATAAAAGCTATAAAGCTTCTAGAAGAAAGCAATTAGGAGAATATCTTCATGACCTCGATAGATACAAAGATTTCTTAGACAAAACATAGAAGAGCACTGAACTTAAAAGAAAAAGCATTCAAAATTTTCTTTCATATAAATTAGAAACTTCTGCTCTTTAAAAACCACCATTAAGAAAGTTAAAAGCCAAGCTACAGATTGGAAAGAAATGTTTATGAGACATATATTTGAAAAGGATTTATATCACATATATATGATATATATACACACATGTACATAATATATGTACATGTATCTATGAACAAATTTCAAACAACCCAATTTTTAAAAATGGGCAAAAGCTTTGAACAAACTCTGCACAACAGAAAAAGTATAAATAGTCCATACGCTCATGAAATAAAATTCAACATCATTAATTGTCAGTCATTAGCAAAATGCAAACTAAAACCAGAAATACTACACAATAGGATGGCTAAAATTAGAAAGGTTGCTAACACTAAGTGTTAGTGTTAGTGGTATACAGAAATACCAGAACTCCCTTACATGCTTGGGAGGGCTTGTGAAATACATAAAGACTCTGGAGAACAGTTTGGCAGAATCTCACAAAGTTGAGCCTACACCCACTTACTGACATGGACATTTGTCCCTAAATAATTACCCAAGAGAAGTGAAAACATATGTCCACAAAAGACATGTACAAATGTTTAAAGCAGCTTCTGCTCTTAATGGTGAAAAATTTAAGAAACCACACAAGTGTATGTCGACAGGTAAGCAAGTAAACAAATTATGGAATATTCACACAGCAGAGTATTACCCTGCAATATTACCCTATAATATTACCCTAAAATATTACATGAAACCCTAGAACGGGCAAAGCTGATCTGCAAGTGGCAGAAAATAGATTGGTGATTGCTCGCAGGTAGACAGATGGGTGGGTGGAGACTGCACTACAAACATTAATGGACGTGTTCTCATACTGATATAATTGGTGGGTGGGTGGATGTAATCATTTGTCACAACTCCTCAAACTGTGTACTTAAAATGTGCACATATTACTGGATGTGAGTTACACATTGGTAAAGATGGTATAAACAAGAAAGGAAGTCTCTAAAAGGAACAAAGAATGTGAACTTAATAAAAGCAAAATACCAGTCTCCAATCAAGCTCACGTAAAAATGCTCAGCTTCATTAGTCGGGGAAACGCAAATGATAACCATAGCGACATATCATTTCCCCATTATAAAGTTAAACATACATCTACCTTCAATTTCTATCCTAGGTCTGAACCTAAGAAACAGGAGAATATGTCTACCAAAACACTTGTGCGAGAATGGATATAAGCAACTTTAGTTATAGGAAACCCAAGCTAGAAATAAGCCAAATATTAACGAATAGGAGAATAGGTAAACAAATGCGGAATAATCCTATAATGTATTAACACTCCCCTATAAAAAGAATTGAACCAGTAATACACATAGAAATATGGGATGATCTCGAAAACATTCCGCTGAGTCAAAGAAGTTAGATTCAAGAATACACTCTGTGTGAGTCTATTCATATGAAGTTCATGGATAGCCAATCATTCTCTAATGATAGATATCAGAACATGGGTGCTCACAGAAAGATGATTGACTGGAAAGGATATGAAGAAACTTTCTGAGGATAGAAATGTCCTATTTCTTGATTAAGGTGATGGTTTACATGGTTATATATATATATATATATATATATATATATATATATATATATATATATATATATTTGTTGAACCCACTGACTTTGAAACTTGAATTTAAGAACTTAAGATTAGTTACATTTCTCCATGTACATTTCATCTCAAAAAAAAAATCTGCCAAATCATTTGAGTAACTATAGCCTTTATCACCCCTTTTTCTTTCAAGGATAATTTGGTTAATACACATACAATCCTAGATTAACATAAAATGTATTTTTTCTACCTTTCTTTGAAGAAAATTATTTTTAAATAATTACAGGTTTAAATACTATTATTGCTTCCAATGGAATTTGGTTCTCTTTTAGCCACTAAAATCCGTAATCCATAGCCAGCATCATCCAATAAAGTAAAATGATATTTGTTATTTTGTGTAGCAGTACTTGTCTTTTTTATTCAATCATTAATTATTTTATTTTAGATTCCTTTTCTCTAGTGAGAAAGTATTTGCTTTTTCACTAGAGAATAACAGTGAGTATAACAGTGAGTATAACAGTGAGACAGAAGTGGAGATCAGGATTACCTAAAATAAGAATCTATTATTAGTTGAAAGGGGTGGTTGGAGACTGATTTGTTAGACAACAGAGAAAAAGCATGCCTTCCCAGAGAGAGCCTCACCTTGTAATATTCGTTTTCACCTTTCTACTGTGGCTTTTAGCACGGCCAGCTGAGCCCCTCAGGGAGGGGGCTGGTGGAAACGGGCAGAATTAGCTCCAGGATTCACATTCCCTCTTGCAAGAATTCTTACAGTGTGTGCGGCTGCTTGAAAGGGGAGCCCCAGCCTTTGTCGCCTAGAGGTATCCTGGCAACCTGTCAACAAAAGGGATATGACTGAGTTCTCTAGTAACGGATTGGAAAGATCCACAACAAGGGGTGAAGGAACTTGGAAAACCAACAGTAAAATAGGTATGGATTTCAGCTTTCTTTTAAGGTGACTCCAGGAACTTTACCAATGGACTAAGCATCCAACAAGGAGAGAGGTGCATGAATTGAAGTCACAAGGCTCTTCTTAGAGTGGGAATGGAGTGGAAACTTTTTTTTTCCAAGGAGGAAGAAACAAAATTTACTGATTATCTTACTGATCTTTTCTAAGGTCTTTAAAAAGCATCATGTATACTGAGGAAGCTTGGGCTCTTAAAGACAGAGATGGATATTCTCCAAATATGGCTCTCAAAGAGTACATGTAGAAGGACATATAAGATGTAGAAGTTATGGGTAGTTTATTTTCTAATGTGTCCTAAGTTATAGCGAACAACTTTATTTTTTTAATGTTTATTTATTTTTGAGAGAGAGAGAGAGAGAGAGAGAGAGAGAGAGAGAACGAGTGAGGGAGGGCAGAGAGAGAGAGGGAGAGAGAGAATCCCAAGCAGACTTCATGCTGTGAGTGCAGAGCCCAACACTGGGCTCGAACTCACAAACCGTGAGATCGTGACCTGAACTGAAATCAAGAGTTAGACACTTAACCAGCTGAGTTACCCAGATGCCACTATAGCAAACAACTTTAAAAACATTTTAGAATGTATCTGAAATAATTATTTGTTTAAGCCCCGTATTTAAAAATACTCTGAGACATTAAGCTAATTGTGGTACATTCCTATGATGAAATAGTCTGTACGCACTAAAGCTCAGGAGGTAAAACAGTTTATAAACACAGGAAAAGGCTGCTGTATATTTTTGAAAAGAGAAGCTGAAAAACAGAAGAAATACTACAATCTTATCAAACTCTGTGCATGTGTGTGCACAATCACATGCTTGACTCAAAGAACAGACACCCCAAATGTTAACTGTAGTAGTTACTGGATAATGATGTTGGAAATATTCTGCTAAACGTTCCTTAAGAGTAGGAGTTGGGGGGAAAACCCTAACCTCTAAGATTCTAAAACGCTCTCCCTTACCCCCAGATAACTGAAATAAAAAATATTCACAGGACTGTGAATTCTGTTGAAGTGACTTCATACCACATCTAAAGACCCTGCTGGATAATGCAGTCCCACATTCTAACATCTATAATGCTCTAAAGATGAATATATATATATTCATATATATGTATCTACACATACACACACACACACACACACATATATATATATATATATATATATATATATATATATACACACACACACACACACATACTCTACAGAGATTTAATGCTATTTCAATTATACTATCACATAAAATAATTCCAACTGGGATGTTTTTCTTCTGAAACCTTTCATAAAATGCCACAGATAAGTGATAAAGCATGCCTAAAAGGACTTAAGAGCTGCTCTAAGAGTGAGAGAAAGAAAACTTAGTTTTACTAATTTATTGAAAGTTTATTTACTTATTTTGAGACAGAGCATGGAGGAGGGACAGAGAGAGAGGGAGACAGAGGATCCCAAGCAGACTCCAGGCTGTCAGTGCAGAGCCCAACCCAGGGCTCCATCTCATGAACTGTAAGATCAAGACCTGAGCTGAAACCAAGAGTCAGTTGCTTACCTGACTGAGCCACCCAGATGCCCCAAGAAAACTTGGTTTTACATTGGCTGTTTCCTAATTTGTAGGTCCCTAGTTAACCTATTTTGTACTTTACTCAAACTCCATGTTTTCCCGGCCCTATTGTGAGCTCAATGAGATATTTCTAAAGAAATTGCCCAATAAATAAACACCGTCCCAAATGCACACACGGGATCCCATTCAGTGGCCAGGTGTTTGGGCCAGATGGCAGGAGAACAGATGGGAAACGCTGGCCTAGGGCAGGACAGCCCCGGGAAAACATGGAGAGCAGATACTGCCATGCTTAAATACGGCAAAGAGTTCTTGATCTGGACTGGAGACACTGCTCTCCCGAGGACCGGAGACAACAGCTTCCCCAGCAGTGGGCACATGTGTTAGCTGGGCAGCTAACAGCGTTCACAGCCCTCTCTTCCCCGGTGGGGTTGTGAGCTGCTAGCTGCTTTTCTGTATTTATCAGAGCTGCTCCTGAAACTGGCCTCGGAGGAGACTTTGTTTTCTTGCAAATTCTGGACCCATTTGAAATTCATGGGTTTATAGTTTCAGCTTAAACCGAACTTCCTGGTGTTCAAATCTATTTCATCTTGGCAAAACAGGCCTTCCCAGTCTCTCTGTCTCTCTCTTTCTCTGCCTTTTAAAGGGACCAACACTTTTAAGCAGCTTACACTTCAACAACAACAACAACAACAAAACCAAGCTCAAAGGGCATCTTGGACATCAAATAGCTCTTACAACACAACCTTTTGATGACTAGAGTGTAAATGAAGCAGAAACATATGGATTCCATTTCCCATAAATCACCCATGGTCCTTAAAAAAAAAAAAAATCAAGGGAGAATGTACTCAGCACGACGTAGTCTGTTTGCTCGAACCTAAAACATCTGAAGAATACTTGGAGGCTGATGAATCCAAAATATTTACTCATCCCTTTTTATAACATCAGGGAGGAAAGCCCTTGATTCGTGGCAACAGCTAAAGTGCTCACATGTGCAGAGTGGACAAAGAGCACCGAGCGTAAGCTTCAAGGTAACTGGGTTTATTTTCTTTTCCCTCTCCAGATACTCAACTCAACATCAGATCAAAGACATTGAAGCCCTTACTTACACAGGCTTAGTGTGGCTTGGTATTGTGTGAGTTCTTCTCACCTTAAACAGTTGAGAGTTATTTCAAACTATTTGCTGTCGAGTCATGTTGGTGTCACCGTAGGATGACGCCAGGCTCCACCCATAATCTAGATCTGACCCCTTGTGGCAACAGCCCCACCACAAGGAATTCTGGCTTATGTTCCCTTCATAAAATCACAGCTGTTGTGCCTGCACAAGCCCCTGGTGTTTTCATTAAAGGAATAAATCATGGGTGATTTTTATGGAGCAGAAATATCGCTCCTTGCCGGCATCTCTGATGGTCCTGATGTCCCTTTGTTGATACAAAGTCCCAGTCTTACTCTGAAAGCTACCTATAATGCTTGAATACTTCATTCTTGGAACTGGACAGGGGGGCTACATTATGCATGCAAGATTTTTTTTTTTTTTTTTAATGACAGCAGCAGGAGCTCAAACGGGACATTTGTGAAGTTTAGCAAAATAGGGCCACTGGGTATCTTGTTCTTTTCTATCCAGTCATTGTTGACTTTCTGCCTAACTCAAAAATAGCACATGCCCCTCATCTCAAACCCTTCAACAACCCCACAAGGTAAATCACTGGTTTCCTTGTTTTACAGGTGAGGAAAAGGGTTTAGAAGCTTTAAGTGACTTGCCCTTAGCTGCAGGCTAATCCAAAACAAACCTGAGAATGAAATTGTATGTCTTTCTGGTGCTCGATGATTCCTTTTCCACTGCCTCCTTCAAGACCTGGCGGCCAGAAAGCCATAGAGTATAGGCTGACCTCAAAAGGCAGAGTCGCTTTCCAAGATATGCCTACTGTCACCAGAAAAGACTCTGCATAAGTTAAGTTTTACATACTGCATTGACTTTGAAAAGGTCTACATTTAAACATTTGCAGAAAGCATTCTGTGGTAGATTAGAAAGAAAGGGTGGGGGATGTGCTTTAAATATAGACTTTTAAAACTAAAAAAAAAAAAAAAAAAAAAAAAAGTGTATTTGACGCACCAGAGTCTTGCCCAACACATCTTAAATTCCTGAGGACTCTTTGCCCCCGACGGTGTTGCTTACCCTTGTTTTCATTATTGTTCTCTCTCCAAGTCATTATATATATTTTTTTTTTCGCTAATTACCCCCCAAGTAGGAAATTTTAATACCACAGATAAACTTTATGTCTGATTATGTATTATGGCCCCTTGGTAGACCATAAACCAATATATTATCTAAAATTATGTCACCCCCAAAGCCAATTTATACCGCCTCTGTGGAATGCATGCCTGAGGGACATACATCCAAGGAAATGACAGTGTTGGCCTCTGGTAATCTATGGTCAAGCTGATACACAGAAAAAGAGACCAAGAGGACACAGAAACCATGGAAACCTTCCCAAACTTCCAAAACAAAAAGCACAGCAAATCATCCTTCAACTGTGTTCAAGAGAAAAGTGGATTTGTTTGTGAAGGTCAACGAGGGTATGGTATTTTCTGTGCACTTGAGCGGTTTATCATAGAACCAGAACTCTTGGAGCTGAAGTGGGCTTTAAAATAGCCTTCAGTTCTGCCAACTGTCTTCAGGCAAAAATACATAATTGGTCTGACTTTTTTAAATGGATGAGGCAGAGGACATTAACTTATTTATTTATGTGTCACAGATTTCAAACTCAGACTCCGAGAATAAAAAAAAAAAAGGTCCAAGGACTCTCTTGCTTTATCCTTGGCATAATAAAAAACATTTCCAGGGGTGGAGAGAAGGCTTTCTTTCTTTTGATCTCCCTTCCTATGGACGGGGGATTTTTTTTCAGTACTCTATCTAAGTGTCACTGATAGTAAAATATTTTGGGTATACTGTGTTGTAAATCCTCCTCTTGTAGACGCCTGAGATGCTAGGTTTTAAATATATGCTGTGAATCGGGACAACTCTTCACAAATTCTGGCTCTCCAAGCTATTCTGGCACATCTGTTCATCTTGCTTCTTTTCCTCTTTTTCAACACCCACTAAACTCAGCCAAACGCAGAACATGTACATAGCAGGTTCCCAGCAAATTTTTACCCACTAAGCTGGGCACCCACCTTTTGTGTTGCTGAAAATGACGATGTGGCTTGCTTAAAGATAATGCAAAGTTACAAGATGTTAAGACCAGATTAATCCTTAAAGTTTTCTACTTACTGTACTATAAACATTTTGAAATAATTTTGCCTCTCTTTTCAGAGAGTGGGCAGAGGTCCAATGCCTTATGGCATGCAAGCAATAAATGTTTAATAAATACTTAATCACCAGTTTATTGCCCACAGATTTCCAAAGCTGGTTTAAATTAGAGTGTTCATGGCTGATAACAGTCTAATATTTTACCTTTCCATGGGCATTTTATGAAGGGCATTTTAGTCTCTTAATTGAAAACAGTAAGTTATAAAGGGGATTCCCTCTTATTCTTTCCATAGATGTCAGAGAGAGAGAGAAGTGTTTCTTCCCTGGTAGTTGGCTTCCCTGGTTTAGTCCTATCTCTCCAGCACCTTTGATTTCTTCCATTCTACTGTCTTCTTCCCCTCAGACTTCAGAGAGGTAATAAGCCATGCATGCACACTCTTCTTGATAAAGAGTGGTCCAAGTCAATACCTCCCTTCTCATAGCATCCTTCCGTTTTTATGCCTTCATGGCCAATCATTTGGTTTCTATCCCTTTCTCTCCCTGAAGCATCTTCTTAGCACATCATCAGTGGCATCCCAATGAACTCGTCTAAGGGTTTTTCCACTTTCCGTCACCCTCAATCACATTGACGTATTTAACATGGTCACCTTCCCACCCGTTAGAAATTCTCTCCTCTTAACCACCCTACTGATTACAAAAAAAAGTACACATTCCTCAGACTAACTTTAAGACGTGATGAATATAAATATAATCCAGTAAAGAGGTGAAGAACCCAAAGCCTCACTCAGAGCCCACAGTTCCTGGTGTGAGGTTGTGGGTCACCACCCTGGATGAGTCGAGAGAGACATGGTAGCCAGGCAGCTGGCATAAGGAACACTATATTCTGAGACCTAGAAAGAAAGAAGAGAGGTACCTCTTGTTGTGTGCCACATCTTGTGCCTGGTAATAGTTGTCCCTCTGCTATGATAGGATGCAGTTTTCTGTCCCTCTTCACTCCTCGATTTCCTGCAGATCTGTGCTAAGACAGAAACTTGGGTAGAATGATAATTCATGAAAGCTTTATCAAGGAATAGGTCAATGTCAGGAAGACCAACTTTGTTTGCCCTGCAGAGGCTCATCACGGTACAGGCAGACCATCCCTTCAGACCAACCCCTTAGCTTTCAGAGTACAGCAGACCATGTCCCCCGTACCCTTGCAAGGTACATAATGAAGATAGATTGAGGGTACAATGTAAGGGGCACCAGGAAAAGACAACATTGTCCAGACACCAACCCTAGTCTGGCTATATAAACCAAAATAAAACTTGAGAGAAAACTCACTCTCTGAATCGGTACTTCTCAATGGGGGATGATTCCTCCTGGTACCTCAGGGACATTTGGCAATGTCCAGAGTGATTCTGGGTTGTCACATATGGGGTTGTGGGAGTGCTACTGGCATCTAGTGGGTAGAGACCAGGGATGCAGCTGAACATATCCTACAAAGCACAATGCAGCCCTCCACAGTAAGGAATCATCTGGTGTGAATGGTCAGTAGGGCCAAGGTTGAGCCTTGTGCACTAAACAATCTGCATGCTCAAATAAGAATGCTTTCTTTGCAGAAGGCCAGGTCCATGCGCTCTTTTCAGACTCGTGGTGCATAACTAAGGGATTACATTACAAAAGAAGCAGCAGGCACAGAAAGCCTCAGGAGCTTAGTAATATTTCTGCAACCAATAAATGAAGCCACCTTGGAAATGTGAACACAGCCCCTGCCCGTCTGACTTCTTTCCCACATCACCTACCCAAGCAGCGAGGCAGCAGACATTGTGTTGTATGTGACTGAGTATAAAATCACTTCTGCACTGTAAAATTTAGTCTGTTACAGGAAGTGCAAGGATGGGGAGCTGAGATGGGTCTTCTGCCATGAAAGGTGTAATGGAATTACAGTGGGCAGGAATACAGCTAGGAGCTGTCAAGTGTGCGCAAGTGTGTACTTTGAGATACAGGGCCAGAGCCTGGGGACAGGAAAATCTTAAGACAAGTTCAACTGGGCTGGTCAAGGGCAGCCATACCAAAGTTCACTCTTAGATGAAGTACAGACTGTCGGCTGAGGCTCTTGAAGGGTGATGATCCCAGGGAGGTGAACATGGTTGTAACCAAGTTTTACCTTTGAATGTGACCTGTTTGTTACATCCTGTAAGGCTTCAGCCACTATGCTTTTCCTGTCCCCACAGCCTGCACTCCAACTTCTCCCTCTCCTCCCTAATCCTCCTTCTCAGGGCAGCTACTCAAACACAACCATTGAATTAAAAAAAATTTTTTTTAATGTTTATTTATTTTAAGAGAGAGAGGGAGGGAGACAGGACATGGGTGGGGGAGGGGCAGAGAGAGAGGGAGACACAGAATCCAAAGCAGGTTCCAGGCTTTCAGCTGTCAGCACAGAGCCCGACACGCACCTCGAACTCACGAACTGTGAGATCATGACCTGAGCCAAAGTCAGACGCTTAACCAACTGAGCCACCCAGGTGCTCCCTCACAACCATTGAATTTTGAACTTTTTAGCTAGTGAGGTACTGCCTGGGGTTCGTACTGTTAACAATGTAGTATCTCTCCAATATCAGACTCAAAATGGATACGTTTATGTTCTATAGTTGTGGAGTCCCTGCTTTAACAGGCATTAGCCATGTCTATTGTCTAAATTTTATCCCTCTTCATTTTCAAAAAATCGTCTAAGATTAGAGGGAGAAAACGACCCATCAAGTTTAATGTAAAGCCAAGAAGAATATGATCTTTCTTTGCTCACTCTGCCTTTTGCTACTACATTCATTTTTTCAATGAGCAATACATATGTATGTATGTAAACATGTACACACACACATAGGCAGTATGTATAGGTTCTCTTGAGTAGGAGATGCATATATATGAAAAATGAAAGAATATGCATGAAATAATAAATTTTTTCCCACTTCTGACTCACCAGGTTCCCACTCCAAGACCTACCCCAGAAGCTACCTCTATTACTAGTTTCTTGTGCATCCTTCCAGAAAGCCTGTGCAAGGACAGACATATACATATGTGTGAATACTGCCTCATGCCCTACAGGCTGGTGCCCTTCCCATTCCTCTTTATGGCCATCTCAGCTTCTATTGCTCAAGATGAGCCGTGACAAAACAGATGACACATTTGTGCTGTGGAAGGAAAACTCCGTGACTCAGATAGACACAAATTGTTCCATACACCTTTCATCCTCATTACCAGGTAACTTTGCCAAGGTCAAGTGGTGACATTCTGATTTACCACTAAGCAGACTGGACACAACTCACATTTGACGAGAATCTGAAACTCAAATACCAAAAAGAAAAAAAAATATATTTTCTTAAGGCTTCCCAATTTCGTAACTGAACTTGCTTTCCTTTTGCTTTGTTGAAAATATTATTTTCCTTTCAGTTCAATGGGCACAGTCTATCTGAAAGAAAAAAAACAGGACTCCCCCCAAGTCCCCAGTTACTCACTAAATCCATTATATTTAAGACCCAGTTTCACCATATTCTTGAAATCTCCATTTAGCATCTCCAACAAAGAGGACCAAGAAACCCCATTGTTTTTGCTAGCCAGATCGGGCTGAGCCAAATCCAGGTTCCAGGTACCAAATGCAAATTTGGCTCTCTATGCCTTTACCATTTACAAGGATCTGTATTCAGATAAATCAGGGATACATTTCTCTTGGCTCTTATGGAGACCCTTTTAAATAGTGACTTCAGCCCTCCTAAGGTTTTTTTGTACGGGTTGCCTAAAAGTGGACAATTTTCACAAGTTTGCTTTGGCACTGATGGCACGAATTTTTATTGAAACTCACAGTTGTTTTAGTGGGCACATTAGTCTGCCAGCAGATCTCTGTAGGGGCCTCCCAGCCAATTCGATGAGAACTATGTGCACTTAAAACATGCCAAATGTTGTAAGAAGTGACACGTCCTCCAACTCTTTGATTGCCTGCATACGACCACTGGTTCATTTGTGCTTTTGTTTTAAGGACACTCTGTTGAGTGTGTCTGCAGCATTTGTGATATCAAACAGTTATTTCTATATTGAAGTTTACTCTGGTTTTTCCCTGCAGAAAAACCTGGTTCACCGTCTTTTGGTCTGGAGTTAGACTCCGCGTACTCTGTTGTATCAAAAAGGTAAGGCCACAGAAAAAAGAAGTTCATTGGGAGCATACATTTTCCATTGAGTTAAACAAATAAAGATTTGGTTGGAAGGAGATCAGAAGGTAGCCTGAAACTATTCTCAAAATGCCCTTTAAGTCACCAGTGGGAAAGAGTGATGATGTAGGAGGCTTCAAATAAACATACAGAGGTATTTTGAGACAAAAAAGACATCTGTTGTTTTTATGCTGATATAGGTAAATCATCACATAATCACCAGGAAGTCAAAGTGAAGTTGGCTTAGATTGCCATCTACAAGGTACTTGCCCCAACACTGAGAAGTCTCCCCACATTTTTCCTTTATTTTCCGTTTTTTTCTATATTCCATTTAATCCTCGTGTTTTCTTACTTTGTGTCATTGGAAAGTTTTTTAGAATTTTACTTTATGACGGGCACCTGGGTGGCTCAGTTGGTTAAGTGACTGACTTTGGCTCAGATCATGATCTTGTGGTTCATGAGTTCAAGCCCCACATACAGCTCTGTGCTGACAGCTTAGAGCCTGGAGCCTGCTTTGGATTCTCTGTCTCTCTCTGTCTCTCTCTGTCTCTCTCTGTCTCTCTCTGTCCTCCCCCACTTTTGCTCCCTCTCTCTCTTAAAAGTAAATAAATAAACATTTAAAAAATTAAAAAAAAAAAGAATTTTACTTTATGAAACAGTTAAGAAGGCTTAGCTTATTAATGGCTCGACCTTAAAAGAGCAAAATTTTCATTTTTAAAATTAGACCCAAATCCTCAAAGGCAGTTACTTCATCTTTATAAATAATGTTCTTAGTAAATTTTCACTAAGGCCAGAAAACCAATGCAAAGTGGAAAAAAAGATGTCTGTGAAAATAGATTTTTGTTAGCTGCTCTGGTGAAAAAATATTTTATACCAACTGAAAAAAAAAACCAGGTACTTTTACAATTTTCACCTTCCCTGCAATTATACAAGCTCTAATGTTTTTCCTTTGAATTCTCCTGGGTTACTCAGCACTCTTAAACCTCAAGATCGTAAAAACAAGAAACCTTTCCAAAATCACATGGGTAAAGTCTCAACCTGCTGTTAAAAATACTGCTGATGGGCCAGTGCTTCATTCTGTGGAAAGGTTTCATAGTCTGTGTGATCACAGAGAGCCTCAGGGAGCAGCAAGGAACTGTGGGGAGCATGGCGTTCTGTACTACCCTGTCCTTGGAGAAATACCATGGCAGCTCTCGGAAGGTGTCCCAAGATTTCCTACATTTGCTCTTTCCTATTTCTTTTTTAAATGTTTATCTATTTTAAGAGAGACAAAGGGCACACACATGTGAGTGGGGAGGGGGGAGGGTAGAGAAAGAAGGAGAGAGAATCCCAAGCAGCCTCCCTGCTCAGCATGGAGCCCAACAGGAGATTGATCCAAACACTGAGGGATCATGACCCGAGCAGATATCAAGAGTTGGATTCTTAACCAACTGAGCCACCCAGGCACCCCTGCTCTTTCCTATTTCTTAAAAAAAAAAAAAAAAAGAAAGAAAAGAAAAAAGAAAAAAAGAAAAAAATGATTACTATCCCATCCTCCCTTCCACGTGGGGAAAGTCATGTCATCAAGCTCTGGCTAAAAAGAAGTAAGAAAAAGTTCATTAGAGCAGGGCTTCTCAAGCTTGACTGTGTACACAAATCACCTGAGGATCCTAATATACAGAATCTGAATCAGTAATCAGGATTGGGCTCGGGGCATTGCATTTTAATTAGTTGCTGGCTGAAGGATGAAGCTATGACCTGAAGACCACAATTTGAGTAGTAAGAAATTAGAGGGCTTTTGGCAAAGATTTTCTTCCTTGATTTTGACAGAAGTGCTCAAGGATAAAGCTGCTTCCTGTGCTTCCTCCAGCTTCCTGGTTTTGAATAGGATTTTAGAAGGATGTGAGTGTGGGGCTGTGTCAGCTATCTTGTATTGACGAGGAATGGAAGCCAATGCCGAGAACAGCCAAGGAGAAGGACAGAAGGCATCCAGGAATTTGATGATGTCATTATGTCGCTGAAGTTAAGTAATTTTGGAACTTCCTACCTCTAGACTTCTTATTTTACTGGTATAATAAATATCATGATGGTTTAAGTCATCGTTTGTCAGGCTGTCTGTTAATTGCAACCAAACAGTTCTTATTTATTATATGAATGAAGGTGATCCATTCAGGACTGGGTTTTGATCAATCAGCCCAGAGGCAGATCCCATCTTTTATAGTTCGTGGCCTGCAGACAGTCACTGGGCCTGGGAAATGGGAATTCTATGGGTGCAAGTCTTCTAGGAGTAGAGAACACTCAGGTGCTTCCAGAAAGAAAATTTACCCTGCAGATTGTAGCAACTTGGTTTCTATCCCCTGGCACAGAAGTAGGGAATAGGGGAATGTACAGATAACAAAAGGTGCTGAAGTGTTTCTTCTACTGTCTTACTCTTCTAATGAAACTACTGTGAGGAATGAGAGCATCGGTTGTTTCCCATGGTTGGGCTCAGAAAGTGAAGTTAGCTGTTGAAGTTCATTGGCTCTCAAAGGCATCTTTTGATGTTACAATCTGAAGATATGGGTTGAAGGATTATGGTAAGCTAACTAATGTGTCTTCTTTTGGAAAAGCCTCACACTTGCTTCTCTAATACTGAATAAACTGTGTGTGTGTGTGTGTGTGTGTGTGTGTGTGTGCAACTTTGTCAACAATGCATTTTAATTTCTTTGGTTTACCTTAAGGATCTTTCACCCCAAAGAACTCTGATCTTTCCTGTTCCCCTCAAATCTGTGGTAGCTTGTTTTTCACTGACTGAAGTTTTTCATTGTAGTAGTCAGGTTACAAACTTATCTTCTGTGAAAACAAAAGAACAGTAGGTACACTTAGATAGAAAATTATTTGTCTCATTTAACAGTCTGCGTGAAAATAATCCAAAACAGAGAAGCAGTTTTAGTGTCAAAGACTCAAGCTTCTTGTAGCCTGTTGCCCAGTCATGATGGGGTTTCTGCCTCATGGTCTGAAGTGGCTGCTCCAGTTCCCCTCATTATATCTCTGATCCAACCAGCTGCAAGGGGAAAATAAAAAATAGAAGACATGTTCCTCCCATTAAAAGCCATGTAAGCCTTTAAAGACCATTTGCCAGGTGAAACTCAAATTTTACTACTAAATAGAGAAATGAAGAATGCACTTGGGGACAGGCAGTCTCTGCCACACGCACTGGTCAACTGGCTCAGAGGGGTTGTGCCTGTCCTTCCACAAGAGAGATTTAAAAAAAAAAAACAGCCCCAGATATTGTCCTTTTAGATGCATTGGTTTATTTGGACTACCACCAGTGCCAGAATAGAGGTAAAGATGATTCACAGCATAGCCCCCTTTCTGTCTGTCACTCTGGTCTAGCTACCATGACCTCATATCTGTACTAAGAGACAGTACTATAATGAAAAAAAAATGAATAAAAACTAATACAAGTGAGATTTTTGGGATTCCATGGCATTTCTATATCGATGCTAAAAGCATCCATAACAATGAGAAGGGGAATTTGTATTAATTGCAACACTAAGAGGTTTGGTTTGGTGCCATTGCCCTTTACATGTGGCAGTGCATTTGGCTCAGCAATTGCAGTATGGTGCACTTCTAACGTGCACTTTTGAAAGAGCTGCTTCTTTGTTCATTGTCATTGCCACAGTGATCTGGAGCAAAAGAGATGATCACAGATGGCACACTGAAGTCAAAAGATTTGGCTGCAAAACACAGTAAGAGTTTCCTGAGAACTTTCAGGACTACTTTGGAAGAATGTGATGGATGCTGGCTTTTCCACATAACAAGGGGAGTGTAGAAAGAAAAATCCTGATTTGTAATTGTCCATTTTCATTCTTGCTTTGACTATTACAAGAATGTATTCTTCATTCAAAAATCCTCACAATTCCACATCTCCCAATGATGGCTAAATCTGTATGGTTCAAGCCCATTTGATCCCATCTTCCACCGGTTAATGCTTCCATGATAGAGACATACATTACTCTCACTCCATTTTCATTGGCCAGAGTAAGTCATCATAAGTCACAAGAGGATAGGGAATGAAAGAACTACAACATATCCAGAAGGAAGAGAACCAGAATAGTCAAATGACTGCCATAGTACAGTGGATTGCAAGTATCGTATGATACGACTGGAAATATTAATCATGATCATGGCTGTAGCCAACTTGAAGCTAAATTACTCCACCTAATTTTGGTGCCAGCAATGAGGTGGGAAACAAAGGCAAAAGAAACATGTCCTTGCTACTTACAGCCCATTGATGAGTCTTTGAAACAGGAGAGTGACCTTCCTCTAGGAACTCAGCTGTTTTGATGTTAATACTTTGCTAAAGGCAAAAAGCAATCTTAGCTTAACATTACCCCAACCTCCAGGATCCTGTAACTCTCTTTTAATATACAGAAATTCCTTTGGGAACCTCCTTTATCTCTACCCACCAAGATATATGTTGGCAATCATCCTTCAAGTATATGGCCCACTGATAAACATCTGAAAGGTCTCATGGCTAAGGTTTTATTAGACAGTAATAAACGACATTTTCCAAACAATAGCTAGCTCCCTCAAGGTCCCGGAAACCCTGCTCCCAAAATTCCTTAGAGACTTACGTTATCTCTAATCTCCCAATCTAAAGTATATAATCAGTCACCTGTCATGACGTCAATGCAGCTCTTTATGACAATGGGTCCCGTCCCTGTGCTTTCATAATACCACCTTTTTGCACTGAAGACACCTCAAGAATTCTTTCTTGACCGTTAGCTCCAAACCCCAACATTCCACATCAGTAAGTCATTAATCACTACTCTGCCCAGCTAGTGCAGCTCTTCATGACTCCCTAAGATACAGCTGAGGCATGACCTAAGAGTATAAAGAAAACCATGATTCTATTGATCCACATTATATTGAGAAATTAGCCATGCAGCAAAAAAGGTCTCACATTGATGTTTTAAAAGAAGTTACATTTCCAAGGTATTTTCTACTTTCCTCTAGAATGGCTATGCCGGACAGGGCTGGGATTAGGAAAATTTGTGAGTAGGGTATGATTTGGAACTATTTCATCATCATTTTGGGGTTAAAATCTGTCCACTCTCCACCCCTGCTTCCCAAGTCTTCCAGAAGTCTAATACCCACACCTGAGCTTTCACATTCCAAAGGGAAACCCTTATTAGGGACTGTTTCTGTCTCAAAAGTCACAATCAAAATTTAACTCTACTGTGACCTATTCTTTAAGGACACAACTCTTTGAAAAAAGAATTTATTATAAAGTGTTCACAGCTGAAAGGAATAGAAATATGAAATCCTTTCCTCTAATAAATTTACAAATTAATAAGGGCTTTCAATATTTTAAGCCAAAGGAGAAAGAAACAAGAGGAATTTCAGTCTTCAGAAAAAGAATTATGGGAGTTCTCTTTGAACAGATCTTCCCTTGGGAGTTTCCCTCAAATCACTCCATAGACCTTGAAATGATCATTAAAAACATAAATAATATCTTTTAAAATTCTTCTGCTGTTACAATAACCTAACTGATACCATCTGATGCTGGCAAGGATGCAGTTTAACTGACTTCTAATTCATTGCCTTATATTAGAACAGGGATACTTTTGTGGGAAAGAAAGCTTGGATTATCAACTCAATAGATAAATCAAGGATTAAATCCAATTATTGATGACCGTTAAAACAAATGC
Organism: Panthera leo; assembly: GCF_018350215.1. NCBI lineage: Eukaryota > Metazoa > Chordata > Mammalia > Carnivora > Felidae > Panthera > Panthera leo. Next base: position 100,342,027 of record NC_056679.1, on the reverse strand, counting down.
AAAAGAAATGTTCAAATATTCCTACATGCAATCCCCTCTCCAGGCACACTATTTTCCTTTCCTTTTTTTATCTACCACATGTACTCCTTGCCTAATGTTCTTTCATGTGCCATTATCTCTGCCTGAAGTACATTTACCCTCTTTCCTTATACCACCTTAGGTTTTTGTTATTTCCTTATTTATGATTTATATAAATGTTATATCTTCTAAGAAGCCTTACAAGACTTTGGGATTAGGGGATGAGCCCTATCTATGTATTTCCATACGACATCTATTTCCCCATTCAAAGTACTGGCCAGTCTGTAGACTGGTCCGTAATCACCTATACTAAAGAAAGCTTCATCAAGATAGGAATGGTGCCTCCCATGGTTGTTGTCAGCCTTCTTGGTATGTCAGGAATACTACTTGACGGAGTGCTCAAAAGGACACATTGAGTAAAATTAATTAATATATTTCACATTTTAGAAAATTGTCTCTTCCCAATATTCTAACTGGCTGTACTGTATCCTTGCCTGATGTTAGGGTTCTAAAATTTAACTATCTCAATAAAGTACTAATAGATATGGATAGATTTACTCTACTAGACATGGATCTGGGCAGATAGATAGACTGTCTATAAACAGATAAATAATTCCACTGTTAGGTTAAACAAAATATGTAAAAAGCTGTAAGCATAAAGACGTTCCTAGGAGTCTTCTTTATCAGACTAAAATATTAGATGTATTCCAAATGCTCATCATTAGGGGATTATTTAAATAAATTATAGTGTGAACAGCTGAATAGAATAATACGTAGCCAATTGAAATGATGGCTATGAAAAAAAGAGGGCTGAGAAGACTCACAACATGGAAAAGCCATCTAATAAAATGTTAACTAATTACAAAGTAAGATACTAAACTGTACCAACATCATTATTTTAACTGTGAAAACATGCATGTAAAAAGAAATAAAATAAGGATTGCATTAGAATGGTTTGGCTGTGGGTTATTTTCTTCTTTAGCCCACATTTGAAATTCATGCGCTTATGTTACTTTTCTAATTAAAGCATGTACTAAAGGTATTTGTGATTTTAAACGCCAATTATTATGTATTGTGGGTGACGAAATAACGTAACGGTTATAGTTGAAAGTTTAAAAGTTAAGGTGCTAAGACTGCAAGCTACTATTGACTGGATAAAAGTAGACAATTTACTTAATGTGACAATTTTTTTTTTAATTTTTAAAATGTTTATTTCTTTTTGAGAGAGAGAGAGAAATAGAGTGTGAGCGAGGAAGGGGCAGAGAGAGAGGGAGACACGGAATCCAAAGCAGGCTCCAGGCTCTGCGCTAATAGGGCAGAGCCTGACGGGGTGGGGCTTGAACTCACAAACCATGAGATCATGACCTTATCCGAAGTCAGACACTTAACCCACTGAGCCACCCAGGCGCCCCTTAATGTGATACATTAATAGAAAATAAATTATTAGTCTAATAACAAAGGTTCCTTTTGCAGAACTCTTTTTCCGAGACAGAATGAAGACAATTGCATTACTTCCCCAGTGAGAACGAAAACATACCAGGAAGGTGGCAATTTGGAGTCACGAGAGGAAAATGCTTGGGCATGTGTCTTCAGAAACAGAAATGGTATGTTTTCATGTGAAACACCTGAACAATTGGGTGCCAAAAAAAGCAGAAGAGATGTAAAGGTAGAACAAGCAAATAACTAAACAAGGGAGTGTTTCAGAAAGGAAATACCATGCCAGGCCTTGGCTCAAAAGCACAAGTCTTTCTGTGCAGGGAAGGGTTCACAACATCTATTAAATGCACAGTCAATCACAAAAACAAAATCCATCTGTTTAAGATTAACATTTGTAGTAAACATTAAGGAAGGAATGTAGAAGGCAAATACATATTGTGAAACAAAATCTACACTCCTGGAACAAGTAATACTTCCTTTAAAACAATTGCAGTGCTCCAAAACTGATTCTTTATACAAAAAGAAATAACAATTAGATGCAGGACAGTACGTTAGCAGGGCCATATTCAGTATTTCAGAGGAAAGAAGATTAAGCCCTAAATCAAGCACATGTTCCCATTGTATCAAATGCCAAACCTCCTTAAATGCAACTGACAAAAGAAAAACATATATACCTGGAGTGTATCTGAAAAATTAGAAATACAAATCGTATATTTTAAAACCATGGCTTAGATCTATTAAATTATTTGGCTACTCTAAGAAGTTATTTATCAAGGACTTCAACACAGAATCATGATTTACTAATTTATATTTGGACAATGGCATTGAATAAATGTAGAGGCATATATTTTAAAAGATGTATTTGAGAGAGCGAGGCTGGCGCAAACAGAATAATAAAGGCCTAATTGAGGGTTGTTTTTTTTCTCATTTTTAAAATATTTTTATGGCTAAGTTTCATGCACAGGGACACATACCATACCAGATATTTAGCAAGTGGAAAGAAAAAAAAAATTCCTGTTTTTTTATATTCCTGTTTTTAAACTATTGCTGTTTTTAAATATCTTTGCTGAGAAACATATTTTAATAAGTCTGTCCAGTTCTGAAAAAGTGGCCTCTTCGTCAATAGTGAATGGTCTGGAGCTGTGCTGTCCAATATACCATGTGTAGCTACTAAATGTAAATATAAATTAATTAAAATTAAATGTGACATTTTATTCATTTTAAGTACTCAATAGACACATGTGGCTACCATATTGCATAGCTCAGGTTATAGAAATTTTCCATCACAGAAAGTTCTACCGGATAGCACTGGTCTGGGGTGAGTTTGAGACAGGAACTACATGACAGGATCTTGGCTTTGGGGCCAGTAAAACTTTAAAGAAGGGGTAATGAGATCTAAAAGGAGAGGGGGTGAAAGCAGCACTGTGGAGGGGAGTTCAGGTCTTTATTTTAGAAATGAGGGCCTGTTGGTTATAGAAATGTCTAGGGTAGGTTTATAAACACAGATACCTACCATTCACTGTGAAGGGCTCCACGCTGCTGCACCCATATGTGTGTTCCAAATCTTTGGGAAATTCTCCTCTACACACAGCCTTGGGTCAGTGGTATTTAGGAAAGCAAAAGCCAGGGTCCATACACTGCAAGTCAGATGAGAAGAGATTAAAACTTCAGTAGAAGTAGGAATTTGAGATCAGAGGTAATCAGATCTCTGATCAGAGACAGAGATAAAGATCAGAGATCATCCCCCTCCTTATTCCAACCTGCCCCCAAGTAAGAATCTCCCAGAGAGGTTTACATCAATTATCATTTAAAGTTTATTTATGTTTTCGAGAGAGAGAGAGCACGTGCATAAGCAGGGGAGAGAGAGAGAGAGAGAGGGAGAGAGAGAATCCCAAGCAGGCTCTGAGCTGTCCGCACAGAGCCCAATGTGACGCTTGATCCCACAAACCATGAGATCATGACCTGAGCAGATATCAAGAGTCCGTTGCTCAACCGACTGAGTGACCCAGGTCCCCCTACATCAATTATCATTTAAACTAATCAAAGGATAGCTGATTCCAGAGTTATTTTGATTCATCAAGACTATGGTTATACATGCACGAAAAAAATTATAAATTACTATTCCTTTGTCTTTATTTTTCTGGAGACAATAAACACTTTATTAGCCATTAAGATGGGTAAAGAACCCAAATGTACTCTCTTCTGTTTATCCAGCTCAGAAAAGGCTTAAGTTAAAAAGAGCTAAAGATAATGTTTTTGAGGGGGAAATTCCTTGATTGCCAATGAGAGATTGATTTTTGGAAACTTCTTCTTAGCCTTGTTTTATCTCTGTCTGCTCTTTGCTACCAGTTTCAGAAATGTTCAGAATAGAAAGGGCCTTCCTGCAGAGCCTCCTTTTTGAGGGAGATGTTCTAATTCAGAAATAAGGCTTACGTCATGAGGTTTCTGGGCTGTCAATACCAGAAAGGGCTTTTGCTTTTTGGTTGGGTTCAAGAGTGACTATTCTTTTTTTTTTTTTCCCAAAAACCAATAGCATCCACCATATTAAACAGGAATTTCATGTTTATTTGTGGATTTTTTTTAAAGCCTTTTGGTCAGCCCTGCAAATAATACAGGCTTCCAAAATTAAAGGAATACCAAAATAACTATGGCATTTCCTCAGTTGAACATAGAATGGTTTCTTCAGAGCAGATTTGCTGCATAAACACTGAGCACGTTCCCTCCAGTAACATCTGTGAACAAGTTTACCACTTGGGACAATGAAGGACTAATAACCACGTCCAGACATGGGTAGGCACAGGTGCTCCAACATGTACCTCCATTCTAGTTCCAACAGGTGGGCGATTTCTGAAGAAGCCCTTTAGACTTGGGTCATACTGTGTGGTTGGCCAGGGAGAAGGGCCGTCCACTGGCAAGGTTGCCAGCAGCAGCATCTAAAGTGACTGACTTTTTACTGGCAGAGTGCACTCCCTGAACATATTGACTCTCGGAACAGAGAACATCAGCCCAACAATTTATTAAAAGCAATTGTGTGTTTCCTAGGCCCAGCCAAACATTTGGTGCATGTTATACAATCCTCCAAGACCAAATTTCGGGCCCACTTCTTTCAAGAAAAGCTGCCCCAAACAGCCCAGATGATGATGAACCTCAGATTTCTCATGGCAACCATGGTCTGGAATGTTCCTGGGACATTTAACCATGTAGTGCCTTAGGAGAAGTACCTCTTCCATCTGTAAAGAACAGTTATTCTAAATTTGTATTCTACTTAATTTCTCTCATTGAAAACTTTTGCTTCTTAGCTGTAGCTACATTTCCCACTCTTTGATGACAGAGATGGCTTTTTACACTTATTTGTGAGTTTGTCTAATAATAGCCAGCAGGATAGATTATACTTAATTGGCCTTAATATATTTTTGTTGATTTGAAAACAGAGTTTTAAAATGGCAATTTAGAAAAAAGCATAAACTCTTAGCCCGTTATACACTTTGGGTAGCAAGATGACATTCGTCTAGCACTCTAGTAGGACAGAGGAAAAGAAATTAATTTCATTTTTTAAAATGATTGTTTATTTATTTTGAGAGAGACAGAGAACATGAGCAGTGGAGGGGCAGAGAGGGAGAAAGAGAATCCTTAGTAGGCTCTGTGCCATCAGCATGGTGCTCAACATAGGGCTCGATCCCACAAACCATGAGATCATGACCTGAGCTGAAATCAAGAGGTGGATGCTTAACAAATTGAGTTATTCAGGTGCCCCAAGAAATTAATTTAATTTTTACTAAAATTGAGAAGTTGCTGAGTATGTAAAGGAAGACAGAACAGTAATGCATGTATCAGAAGTTTCAGACTAATCATCTGAGGTACTAGCTGGAGGAAGCCTACTGAAGCAATCAGTACTTGAACACCTTCTACCTAGCTTTCTCACTAATCACCATGCTAGGGGCACTTGGGTGGCTCAGTTTGTTAAGTGTCTGACTCTTGATTTTGGCTCAGGTCATGATCTCATGGTTCCATTCCTGAGATTGAGTCTCACGTTGGGGTTCTGTGCTGTCAGCTGACAAAGCTGGAGCCTGCTTGGGATTCTCTCTCTCTCTCTCTCTCTCTGTCTCTCTCTCTCTTTCTACCCCTCTCCTGCTCACTCTCTCTCACTTGAAAATAAATAAATAAACTTAAAAAAAAAAACCAGTTAATCACCAACTTATAAATGAGACCCTCTTCTCTTGCTTCCTAATATCTGGTATTAGAGGTTGATCATTTTGTAATAGCCTGTTAAAATATTTTTGCTATTTATAATTTTTGATTGTTTATCCATTATCAAATTTTGAGTGTTCCTTATATATTTTGGCTATAAGCCCTTTATCAGATAAATGATTTACAAGTATTTTCCCCAGTCTCTGACTTGTCTTAATTCTCTTAAAAGTGTCTTTTGAAAAAGCTTTAAATTTTTAAAATTCTAATATAAATTCCAGTCAGTTAACATACTATAATATTAGTTTCAGGTGTACAAATTCAGTGATCCAATCCTTACCTACAACACGGGATGCTCATCACTACAAGTGGTCTCCTTAATCCCCATCACCTATTTAACCCATCCCCCACCCCCCCCCCCACATACCTCCCCTCTGGGTACCATCAGTTTGTTCTCTACAGTCGAGAGTCTGTTTCTTTCTCTCTCTCTCTCTCTCTCTCTCTCTCTCTCTCTCTCCCCTTCCCGATGATCCTTTGTTTTGTTTCTGAAATTGCACATATGAGTGAAATAATATGGTATTTGTCTTTGACTGACTTATTTTTCTTAGCATAATACTCTCTAGCTCCAACCACATTGTTGCAAATGGCAAGATTCCATTCTTTTTTTTTTTTTTTTGGCTGAGTAATATTCCATTGTGTGTGTGTGTGTTTGTGTGTGTGTATGTTTACTACAACTTTATCCATTCATCAGTTGATGGACATTTGGGCTGTTTCCATAATTTGGCTACTGTAGATAAAGGTTTTTAATTTTGATAGAGTCAAATTTATCAATTTTTTTGTGTGTATGAATCCTGCTTTTGGTGTTGTATCTAAAATAACTTTGCCTAAATCAAGGTCAAAAAATGTTTCCCCTGTGTTTTCTTCTGGAAAATTTATAGTTCTAGAGTGTACATTTGAGTTCATTTTTGTATGTGGTGTGAAATATACATTGAAATTTATTTGTTTGCATATGGATAGCCATTTGTTCAAGTGCCATCTGTTGAGAAGATAATTTGAATTGTGTTTGTATCATTTTGAAAACCAACTGACCATAAGTGTGTGGGCTTGTTTCTGGACCATCTACTCTGTTCCACTGATTAGTTTATCTATATTTAAATCAATACCATATTGCCTTGTTTTCTGGAGCTTTATAAATGTTCGAATTGGGTAGTGTTGGTCTCCTGATTTGGTTCCTCTTTTTCAAAAGTGTTGTGGCTGACTCTTTCATTTCCATATGAATTTCCATATGAACAACTTCTCAGTTTCTACAAAACCACCTGCTGGGATATTTTTGTTGTTGTTTTGTTTTTTAGATTCAGTGCAACTATACATTAATTGGGGCGAATTAACATCTTTATAGTATCTTAACATCTCCTGAGCTGTGAACAAGCAGTATCTCTCTGTTAATTTAATTCTTCTTGAATTTCAACACCATTTTATAGTTTTCAGGACTTATAGTATCTAAAGAAACAGGAAATGATACTGTTTTTAATTTTGATCATTGATGGATTATTGCTAGCATAAAGAAATACAATTGATTTCTGTATATCAATTCAATATTCTGCAGCTGTGTTAAACTTGTTTATTATTTCTATAAACTTTTTTTTGTAGATTCCAAGAGGTTTTTTGCAAAGATAATCATGTCATCTGTGAATACCATTTTATTTCTTCCTTTTCATATTGGATGCCTTTATTTGTCTTGGCCTGTTGAACTGGCTAGATCCTCTAGTATAATGGTGAATAGATGTGGGGACAGTAGACTTCCTCGTTTTGTCCCTTGTCCTTGGGGAAACATTCAATATTTCCCCATTAAGCGAGATGTAAGCTGTAGTTTGTTTGTTTGTTCTTCTGTAAATCTCCTTTCTCAGGTTGAAGAAGTTCCCTTGTATATCTGGTCCATTGAGAGTTTTGAGTATTTTTTATTTAGTTTTAATCAGGAATGGATATTGGATTTTTCAAATGACTTTTCTGCATCTATTCAGTTGCTCCTACATTATTTGTTTTGTAGTCACAAATTTTCGGTTGTTTTCAATATCTCTCTCCGTGCTTTAGAGTTAAGTATTTTTATGTTTCCAATTTTCACTCCTTTTTTTCTGCTTATTACTTATAACCTTTTGTTTTGTTATTTTACTGGTTTCTTTCAGATTTATAGTATACACCTTTTACTTATCACATTCCACTATCAAGTGTTCTTAGACAATTTTATGTATAGTTTAAAAACCTTAGAATAATACATTTCATTTCTCCCCCTGTGGTCGTTATACTATTGTTTTCATACATTTTTCTTACACATCTATTACTCTTTAAATAGTTATTTATTCATTCATTCATTCATTCAGACAGAGTAATAACACATGAGCAGGGGAAGGGCACAGAGACAAAGAATCCCAAGCAGACTCTGTGCTATCAGCACAGAGCCTGAGGCAGGGCTCTATCTCATGAACTGTGAGATCATGACCTGACCCCAAATCAAGAGTTAGATGCCTAACTGACTGAGGCACTTAGGTGCCAAAACAGTCATTATCTTTTAAAGATATTTAAATAATTTTTAAAAATATTACATACTTGCCTCTATATAATTGTACCTTTTCTGGTGTTTTTCTTTTATGTATATCCATATTTCCAGCACTATTATTTTCTTTCTTAGGGTCTTGCTGTAAATTTTTATATTATACGGGTCTCTTGGTGATGAATTCTTTCAGCATTTGTACCTTTTAGACAGTTTTTATTTTACCTTCATTTTTGAAAACTATCATGACTGGGTATAGAATTCTAAACTAACACATTTTTTTTTTTTCTTTCAAAACCTCAAAGATGTTCTATTGTCATCTCACTTGTATTGTTTCATTAAGAAATGTGGTGTAATTCTGGTCTTTGTTCCTAGTTAGGTAATGTTTCTTTTCTTTCTCTGGCTCTCAAAACAATTTTTTATCACAAATTTTGTGCCACTTATGGGGCTTCTGGGCGGCTTAATCAGTTAAGCATCTGACTTCGGCTCAGGTCATGACCTCGCAGTCCATGAGTTCGAGCCCTGCATTGGGCTCTGTGCTGACAGCTCAGGGAATGCAGCCTGCTTACGATTCTATGTCTCCACCTATCTCTGCCCCTGCCCCACTGTCTCTCTCTCAGAAGTAAATAAACATTAAAAAAAATTTTTTTTAAATGCTGTTGCTCAGAGTTGAGTCTAAAAGCAAATTCTTTTGAGTCTTTTGTGAAATAACAGCATTGAGATCCAGACCTTGTTGAAATAGAGTTTTTAAAAGTAAATCCTAAACTTCCCTTTATATATAAAGAACAAAATGTGAAGGTCTGAGCATATTTATTGTAAACCATAGTAAAGCGAAGGATGAAGAATGGTGTGAGGGAAGGCTCAAACCAACAGAATAAAGGAGAGATTCTTCCAGTTTGTATGCATCAGAGCCAAGAAAGGTCGAATTGGGTAAGGGGTCATGGCCAAGTATTCCAGCTTACCTCTTAGGGTCAGTGTTCCTGGGCTGAAGTGGAAAGATATCAAACAGGTCATGGGATGATTCAAGAGCTGATAGTCTCTGTCCACAAAACCCGTCAGGGAGAATACATTCCTTAGCAAAGCCCCACATCGAGTTTGGTGAGAGAGTAACAGCGAAGGCTGAGGGAAGGACCTTGAGCTGACTCACAGAATCCTGCACCCTGCCATATTGTGTGCAGAAGGCAGGCAAACACTCTGGAGTTTCCCGGTGGGACACTCATGAACAAGACACACAGACTCAGGAGACTGTGGAACGGGGGTCACTGTAAATAAAGACAATGGCTACATCCATGATCACCGGCGTATGCATGCCAGCAGAACACCACAGCACTAGTACAGACAAGACCCACTCCAACTCAGCAGACACCACACACTTTCCCAGGAACAAGGCAAGATGAGGGCATCTGAGCAAAAGCTGGTGAGAAAGACTGCCCTCTTCCGGTGTTCAAAGGCTGCTTTAGCTTCCCCTTATATCCAGATGCCAGTGTGTGCAGAAAGAAAGGAAGCACAAAATCTTGAAAGCGAAAGTTAACCCTGATTAACATTTTTGAATTTTAAGGGAATAACGTGCATTTAATTGGCAAGTGCCATTATTTTTCTGGCATCAGCAGGAATAGGGTTGCCAAGGCAAGAAGAGAATTTTAAAGAAAAAAGAAACCACATTTGGTGTAGATTTGAGTCTTGGTGTGTACTTTTTAACCCCTCCCCTCACTGTATTGTACATTCCTAAGTGTTAGCAATCACCTCTGGGGCAGAACTCTCTGGAGAAGTCTGGTCCCTTAGGGTGATGCAGATTCCTCCAATCTCCTGAAGTCAGAGCCTAGAGCCAGATCCTGGAGCACCAGGGCCACTCCCCTCTCTGAGCAACTCATACTGCTGCCCAGTGCACAACAAGAACCTCCTGAAACAGGTAAACACAGATCATAGCGCCTTGTTGGATCAGTTTCCCTTTTTCTTGCACTTTCTCCCACACAGGAGAGGATGAAACATTAGACTCTTGTTCGGACTCCTCTTCAAACACGAATAGTGTACACGGGAGACACAACGTTTATATGCGTCTCTAGTCCCTTCTGTTAGTCTTATAAATAGTTCTATATAGAACATTTATGACTATAACAAAACTCATACTTTTAACTTCTAGTTGGTTCTGTCACATACATTAGAAATCCTGATGTAATCTGAATTGATAGTTGGTTATTAACTTAAAAATTCAGTTCAAGCACTTATTCACAAAAAATTGGGCTTATCTTTAACTTTATTTTTCAATTTAAAAATAGACATTTATTCACTATTATGCAAATGCATACACATTTATACACAATCTTTTGATGTGTAGCCATTAGGTCAAATGATTGAATACATGCTGTTTTTTTAAAATAAACCTCTTCATCATGCATTACCTATAGTTTCTAATTTTTATTTCTTTAACGTTGAGAGTTTGAAGATTGCTTGTAAAGCAATCTGACTGTACAATCTTTCTCCCCTATCCCAATTTTTTACACTAATTGTCCACATGTAATGCAAATGCAGTTTTTAGTGACTCACCTCCATCAAGTGTTTTAAAAGCTTTCAACTTAATTTTCTTGGGAACAACTATCTTATTTTATTAACTTATATAGTAACTTATAAGTTAAAGTTGTAAATACATCTTCCATCAATTTTACTAATTTATGTAATAATTTATAAAAGTTGTAAATACAGCTGACAAAAACAGACTGGAGAAAGAATACAGCTGTTATATACGGGTAGGCATTTACCTCAACTGGTAAGAGCTTGATAGCCTGGAGAAGAGCCTGATGTCCATGAACATTCAGCAAAAGCTGTGAGCACCAGTAAGGATGCTTTCCAGAGAGGAAGGTAAAATATTGGTTAGCATGGCAAGTGGATGAAGTAGTCATAAGCTAATAAAGTTTCTTACAAAACCATTCTTGGCAAATTTATATTGCATTACATAAGCAAATTTTTTTTTCTTTTCTTTCCTTTGTTTTACAGTGCCGACCAGCAGCATCTTTTATCAACAAAGTCAACTGAGCTTGGGAACCTGGGTAGCTCAGTTTGCTAAACATCAAACTCTTGATTTCAGCTCAGGTCAAGATCTCACCATTGTGAGATTGAGCTCTGCATTGGGCTCTGTGTTGGGCCCCGTGCTGGGCATGGAGCCTATTTAAGATGTTCTCTCTCTACAAAAAAAAAAAGGAAAGGAAAGGAAAGGAAAGGAAAGGAAAGGAAAGGAAAGGAAAGGAAAGGAAGGGAAAGGTAAGGAAGGGAAAGGTAAGGAAAGGAAAGGGAAGGAAAGGAAAGGAAAGGAAAGGAAAGGAAAGGGAAGGGAAGGGAAGGGAAGGCAAGGCAAGGGAAGGGAAGGGAAGGGAAGGGAAGAGAAGGAAGGGAAGGGAAGGGAAGGGAAGGGAAGGGAAGGGAAGGGAAGGGAAGGGAAGGGAAGGGAAGAGAAGGAAGGGAAGGGAAGGAAGGGAAGGGAAGGAGGCAGGGCAGGGCAGGGAGGAAGGAAGGAAGAGAGGGAGGGAAGAAAAGAAAAAAAAGAAAAGAAAAGAAAAAAGAGAAGAAAAGCTAGCACTCTTTATACAATCCTCCTGTGAATTTTTTTATTATTACCTCTATAATCTATTTCTGGTCTTCTCACATTGAAGTAAAAAGTTCCTTTTTTTTTTTTTTTTTTTTTTTTTTTTGTAATGTACATAGGAAGCTCTTAGCCAGGCTTTCTAGTTATCTCCAACCTGCTTTTCTGGGACTTGCCTTCTTTTCCTGCCACAGTTTGTTCCACATTTCTATCTACTCCCTGGATCAGTTCTATATCATCTTCTAAACTTGAGCAGGTTTTCAAAATATCTACAAGCAGTGAGGCAATCAGATCATGGAAGTGCCTAATGCTAGGAACAGGGTCATGCAGGTTCTCAATGGGGCTACATTCTAACCTTTTAGTTACTGGATCATGGGAGATCCAAGAGCCCAATGTAGCAGAACGTAGGAGGTTTAGAAATGCAGCTAGTCTCCTGTAAGTATCTTAATATTTTACCAGGTATGGCCAAACTTATGTGTGCTGACTGAACATAAGCTAACAAACTATAGCATTATCTTACAATTCTAAGGCATTTTCACTGTGTGTTTACATAAGCACGCAAATACATACACACACCAACATCACTTCCCAAAATTGTTTCTTTTGACAAATTATAACAACAGGAGTTTTTTTTAAAAACACGTCAGTGTGGCTGTTTTAGTAGACAAAAATAATTATGTTAGGATTTTCCTTCACAGAGGTCAAATATTAACAATTTTACCCTAAAAGTGGTGGTAACTGGAAAATATTCTTACTTCTGATGGAAAGCTTTATTAAAATTGAAGTGCTTTCATTTGGGTTTAATAATGTGGATCTAGTGAAATCATCAATATATCCTAAATTCAGTGATACAAATTAGAGGGGAAAAAAAGAGCAAGGAGAACTTTAAAATTTCTTGGGGTACCTGGGTGGCTCAGCCTATTAAGTGTCTGACTTCGGTTCAGGTCATGATCTCACAGTTCCTGAGTTTGAGCTCCGTTTTGGGCTCTCAACTGACAGCACAGTGCCTAGAGCCTGCTTTGGATTCTGTGTCTCCCTCTCTCTCTACCTCTCTCCTGCTCGCATTCTCTCTCTCTCAAAAATAAAATAAAAAACGTTAAAAAAAATTTCTCCCTGCTTGAGTAGAAGTAAGAGCTGGTCATACCAAAAATGTAATAGTACCTTTTAGGGTGAAATCCCATTCTTGCTCATGCTTTGCTTTGACTAGAAATATTAAGTTCATGACAATCATCTATCCTTTCTGGCATATTTTATATTTTTCATTAACAAGTACGTTTGTTCTGAAGAATGTGTAGATAAAGTGATATGCACTCACGAATTGCTTTCAAAATAATCCAGGGGCAGAGTGCGGGGTCTCCAGATGAAGTGAGATTGGCATGTTTGGTAAGTGCTGAAGCTGGATGGTTGGTGCCTGAGAGTTCATCCTATTATTCTCTCTACTTTTATTGATGTTTAAAATTTTCCATAATAGAAAGATTTTTTTTCTCTTCCATTTTCTGGTTTTAACTTTAGGCATAATTATACTTACGCTTCTAATTCATTTTCTTAAAATGGAAAAGAAAAGACCATTGGAACCGTATGTGTTCAGTTAAAATAAAATCCATCTTAAAATAATGAGTCCTTTCCCATAACCATACCCATCATTATTTGTAATTTACTTATGGTAGTCATTTTTATGGTGACTGAAAAAATTATCTTGGGCTTATTATCACAGAAATAACAAAATTTAGACTATTTCTTTAAAAAATTTTTTTTAATGTTTGTTTATTTTGAGAGAGAGTGATAGCATGAGCAGGGGAGGGGCAGGGAGAGAGGGAGACACAGAATCTGAAGCAGGCTCCAGGCTCTGAGCTGTCAGCACAGAGCCCAATGCAGGTCTCAAACTCACAAACTGTGAGATCATGACCTGAGCCAAGGTTGGACACTCAACCAACTGAGCCACCCAGGCGCCCCTAGAGTATTTCTGTTCATAAATTCATTAAACAAACATTAATGGAGGACCTCCTTTGTACCAGTAACAGTGCGGTGGGCACTAGGGTTATCTGTGGTAAATGAACAGATACATTTTCAGAATCTTAGTGTGAGAAACAAACATTTATCCAATCTGTGCTGGATTTTATCTATTTTCCTGTTTGGAAGAACAAGGTGTACAGAATGCCTTCTTAAAATTTTCCCCAAATTTTGCTTTCTAATAGGAAATACACTTTTTATAACATTAACATATTTTTACATTACTTCAAAATTAATTTTCAAGAATAGCTTCTCATCACAGTGGGATAAACTGATAAGATAAATTAATCAGCTTCTGGAATTGGTCAGCAAAATACTAACTGTAGAATGGTACAGTATAAAAACATTAACAACTTGGGGAGGAAGCTATTGTCAGGTCAGGGATTTGATTTTACCCCACTTACAAACTAACAAATGAGCCTGTTATATTTCATGAGCGCTGGCTGAAGACTTGAGATCCTGAATCAGAAACACAGGACGCTATGACTCATTGCACAGCAAGCAGCATGAGGTTCAGCATATTTACACTGGCTCCCTTGTCCCCACGTCCCCCCAGTATGACCCAATATGCTCACTGGATTCAATGCATACAGTGGGTCTGCATCACAGCCAAAGAACAGTGAACTTGGAGAACCCACTACTTTGTTTTAACAAACAGGAAGCGAGCCTGTTCTTTGTCTGGGGGAATACACTTACCTCATCCTTTCAGAAGAGATTGGAAGTTCAATTCTATCCTAGACTAGAGTGTAGACTACAGGACATGTGCATTCACCCTGGTATGTATGCTAAACTCTGTGATCAAAAATTGTGTTTTCCTGTTGAGATACGAGATACCGTAATTCAATCATGGTTTTTAAACAGGCTTATGAAGATAGGGTTTTGCAGTTATAGATCTCACGTGATTTCATGCCAAAAACTAGGTAAAATGAGTAAAATTCAGCTGCTTTCACAGATACTGAAGATTAACACACAGGGGCATTGGAATGCCCCCCTCACTGCACCCCCCCCCCCCCCACTGGGGTTTGAAGCTCCTGAGGCTTATTATACAAAGGTGGTGGTATCAGCGACAGTGGGGAAGGTGTTCAGTGCCCAAGGCTGGCTTCCTGTTCCACCTGTCACTCTTGTCACGTACAAATAGGCCATATGTGGGATGCTCTCCGATTGATGGTGAAGTCATGAGAAAAAGAGAAGAGATTAGCAGGTAACAAACGAAAATATTACCCTACCACAAACAGCTAAGCAAACACCGTCTGATGATCAAAAGGGTGAGGACGTGGTACGGAATGAGGTCACTTACCTTCAGGTTTCTTTCCTCACATAGGAAGCCCGGCATGGAGTACCTGTGCGGAGGCACCTCATGCTGCCTAGCAAAGCAGAATCTAGAAATAAGCTCCTGAACATTACTCTCACTGACCAGGAGAGGGCACCTAGCACTAATGAATGAAAAAATCCTGTCCACAACAGATTCCTCGTGGACTCTACTACCTGTACTTTACAAATCAATTTATTTCATGTGTCCGTTGCAAACGCCTTTCGATCTCAGGATAATTGCAGTCACACCTTCTTCTGGATGACAGTCCTGTGCGATATAATGTACCAGGTGGCCGAGATAACAGATTTTCCTGTACAGGGCACAGAAAGAAGTCCTTATGAGTAAAAAATAATTTCAGAGGGGAGAATTTATTTGTATTGACAATTTCCCCAAAAAATGAACACATTAGACAAATTAAAATGTATTTAAGCAATCTTTCAGAAGAGGGAGAACATACTTATTAAAACCTTCCTGTACCGAAGCACTTCTGATTCATTCTCCCTCCCATTTCTTACACACACATATGTGGCTTGGTTTAGACTGTGAGTTCAAAGAATTCACCTCTAAACATGTTAAAACAGGGGAATTCATATTCTACCATAAAACAAAATGTGACACTATATTTGTACCACCCTTTCCCATGCAAGAAAGAAAGAAAGAAAGAAAGAAAGAAAGAAAGAAAGAAAGAAACTTGAATTCTATGTATTTCCTTTTAGGTCTAGCACAGACATAAACAACAATAAATTGGCCAACCATATTCTTCAGGCATATAATTTTCTTTCTTCCCAAAGTGGACACTCCCTGGGAAAATACAAATAACTTCTAATTGCAAAGCCCTTCAACACAAAAAAAGTAGGCCACCTTGACCAGAGCACAAAATAATCTTTTCCAAGAGCACTTGAATGAGCGCCTCATTATCCAAGGAAAAAATACATACCAAGATTTTTTACTACTTTATTTTGTTTCGTTTTCAAATACTTTTTATAGCCATGGAAAAAAAACATATTGATGAATCGATTTTTCCAAAACAAAACCATGATGTCTTTTAATTTTAGCCTGAAAGTAGCTCCCCATCTCCAGCATTTGAGAAATAATAACACTGTGGCAGAGTGTGGCTGAAAGACTTGCTCAGGGACACACAATGTGTCCAACTCTGGGGGTAATATTTCCACACACCAAGCACTGATTTCATATTATAAAATTACCTAGAAATTCCCAACTATTTGTGTCCTACTGGATATAAAGAAATCTCTGTACTCCAAAGTCATGATGGATTAATTTACATTATAGCAACTGGAACCAACTTCAGTTTAGGAACCTAATTATTTAACACTCAAAGAAAGTACATTTGGCTCTTGGTTGACAATTATCTTCCCTGTTATTAATGATAATAAACAATGCCCTTAAGGAGTGGCTGCTATGTGTCACTGTCCCCTCGATTATCTTCCAAAGTAGTTTTTATTGTCTCCATTTTATAGAAGACAAGACTGAAAGGCTCAGAGATGTTAAGTAACTGTCCCAAAGTACACAGCAATTAGCAGCAGAGGCAGAAATGGCACCAGCTGTGTCTGACTTCTCGACATTGCTGTCTGTCTCCAGTACCCCTCACTTCTCCTTAACTGCATAAATTATTCTATGAAATTGAACCACAGATGCCATTTTCTATTAATCGCATCAGTACATGCTTTCCTAATTCCTAATTTTTTCAGTTTAGGGCAGAAAGAGATTGCAAAGCAAATTACCTGTATAGGGCACCTCATAAAAATCCAGAAAGGACTATGAATTCTTATGATAAAAAGTATACTTGTATTACTAGTTTGAGTACAAAATACCACAATATCCATTTTCTGAGAGATCTTGTTATTATTATTAAGGCATTTTTGCCTACTTATTTATTTCACTTTTAAGCACAGGTAAAACTCTTGTTATTAGTTACAGCCCTGATGATCTAATAATCAAGTTCTTGAAACAACAATGCACATTTACCTGTGATCAAATACAAATTTCAGGAGGTTTCAGCAGATCCTCTCAAAAATCTGTCCATGAGCTTATGCTTGGAGAACCATACAAGTGTTTAAATTGCTTTTCTATGCTTTCATCAAGTTCAAACTAGGTGACATTATCCGCTTTAGCAAACCCAGGGCCTATTTTTAAAGTATTAGGTACATAAAATCTCAGAAGTGCATACAATCCTTTCCAACAGTTGCCATCTTCCCAAGAGCCACGAGTGTCAAAACAACAGGCAAGGTTTTTCATGTGGTTACTGGCTGCCCGAGTCACTCCTTGGCAGGAGTGTTCAAGACCAGCTGAGCCTTGGGGAAAATACTCAGAAGATGAAAAGACAAAAGATAGAATTCTGGGGCTTCAAGCCATGTCAGACTAGCCCCCCCGCCCCCGGCCCCGGCTCCTTCCCTCTCCCACGGGTTATGGCAATCGGAGCCCAGCCCTTACCAGGTATCTGGAGGAAGTGTCTGTAAGCGGCCTCTCTGTGGTTAGAGAGCTGGTGTGTCCAAGCAGATGCAGGAGAGAGGCTTTTCCTGCATGTCTCTGGAGCTCTTTACGGACATGGAGGAAGTGGTGGGCTCCCAGCCAGGGCTGGCCTGAGGGCGGCTTAGCCGTGGAGAAGGATGGGATCTGGCATTCCCTCTCACCAGGCTGTCCACCTGTTTTCTTCACACAAGCTACTCCAAGAAAGGGAATTCACCACCTTCTGTTCTGCTGTGCTCACTCCAGCTCTGCCCTCTACCTTGGGTTTGCCCCTGGGATGGAAACAAGGGAGACAGCCAGCTGTGGGGTATGCCCCCTAGGAGGACTGAGCCCAGGCCCCGGGTCACCAGAGTGGCAGATAAACCGGTAGCTTGAAAGGCCGGGGTGTAAGGGCAATTTGTTTCTCATCATATATTCCTTGAATATTGAATATATTGAATATTAAATATAGTGAATATTGAATATTCCTTGAATATTCTTTTGAATTTTTTAGCATGTGCGTGATTTACTTCTTTTCCTTTAAAGTGGCCAAACACCTCTCTATAAAGTCTCATGTCTACTAGTCTAGACAGACAACTTAACCTTGGATCTGTACAATGATGATAAAACCCTAAGTTAGAACGTGCTCACCATTTTTAAAAGGGGCAAAGCTTACATATATTAGTTATGAGTGGCTTGTGATAGGTTTTCAGGCACTAGGATGGTGTGTGGTATACATGGGGCAATAGCTTCCTGGATGACACAACAGTTGCTTTCCCTTCTTCTGGCAATCATATCCACATATTCCTTTGGAGAACTACCATCTTCCCAATTCTCAAGCCCTGTGTTTTGAGTGGACTTCATGTTCGCTACTGGAGGCTGACAATTAGACCTGGCCAATCAGAGCTTTGCATGCCCCAGTCATACTGAGACAGAAAGCAACAATTTGGCAAGATGGTCCTCAACATACCATGAATAGTACCCCCCCTTCCTGCCCAGACCACACATACATTGGGCACTGGTGGGAAGACATTTCCTCTTCTATGTAGACCCCAACTCACAAGAAGTTGAGCTCCATCTAGCACCAGAAGCACCGTCTTCAATAAGCCATTTCTTTCTTCTACCAGGCCAGATCCTTCTGTGCAATGAGGTTCCTGGTGAGTTCTCTAAATCTTGTAAGCATCAGCACATTTCTTTACATCTTTAGTAAAATTTTCAGGGTTTGGAAGTGCAAAGCATTTGTTTCTAAGGTGTGGCTTTGTCACTGGCACCCTCTGGTATCTGAGATTAGATTCTACTTATGGTGGTGTACATAGGATGGGTCATGAGGCAAATTAGCATCCCCAGGAAGAGTGACTACATCAGCAAAGGTCATGACAGGCTTTTAAAGCACTGAAAGACTAGTGCACTAGGTAGAAGGAGCTGTACCTGCTGTCATGGGAAGGTCAGGGGCTTTAGTTTGGGATATTAGAAACTTACTCTTCCCAAACAATGTATTTTTTAAATTTTTTTTAATGTTTATTTATTTTTGGAAGAGAGACAGAGAGAGCACAAACAGGGGAGGGGCAGAGAGCAAGGAGACACAGAATCTGAAGCAGGCTCCAGGTTCTGGGCTGTCAGCACAGAGCCTGACATAGGGCTTGAACCCACGAACCGTGAGATCATGACCTGAGCTGAAGTAGGATGCTTAACCAACTGAGCCAGCCAGCCACCTCTCAAACGATGGATTTTAACATAAGAAATCTGGCAAGTCTTTGAATTCAACCTATGGAGTAATTTGACAGGCTGTAGGGTCAGACTCTGTGATTGATTTCTGTACCAACAACCACAAAAAGAAAATTTGTTTAAGGCTAAAAAAATCCCTGGCTCTCTAGCCATACTGAGTGGAAAATTTAAAGCCCTCAATTTCTCATTTCTTTAATCTCGCCAGTGCACTTTTCAGTAGCCAGTTTAACCCCTATTCCTCATGTCATACTGTGCCATGGCCCTTATCACTCGGTTATGAAAGCTGTATTCTCTGTAGGTGCTTTATTCCAGGTGCTGTGGATTATTATTATTCCATCATTTCATGGTTAAGTCAGTCCTCATTTCCGTGAACCCCAAATTGGCTAAATATCTAACCTATTGCCTCCACTGCTATTGTCAATCAGGATACAGTCAGAGATAACAGAAAACTCTCCATTTTAAGCAGGATGTAACTTAAAGCAGGGAGTTCGGTCTTTATAAAATCCTTGAAAGAGATGGAGAATTGGATGCTAGCCTGGCCTCCAGCAATAATTTCAGAATGATTCTGTAACACTGGCTCGCCAAAGGCGCCGTTACCTAGACCACATTTAGAAAAGCTGGGAATCTGGAAGCCGTCCCTGGAGCTTTTGCTCTGGGAACACATACCTTAGCAGCAGTCCAGGGATCTGGAAAGTATTGTCGGCTCCAGAGCCATCTTGCCCCTCCTGGGCTCTCTACTAGCCCTAGACCCATAAAGCTACAGAATCGATCCCGTGACCACATCATCACTCTTGCCAGCAAACTCAGCAGAAACGGAAAAGGGAGAAACCCTGCCTTGCCCCAGTGTCGGGTTTTGTGCAGCCCATCTGACTGCAGAGGCAAATTCTCTAACCCCAGCTTCAGGGGGCTCTGATAGGTGTAGATGTTAGCTTTCCTACCTCAGCGGTTCAGGAAGGCTCACGAGGGGGAACCGCACCCCTGACAAAATCCCCAAGCAAAATTCTAACAAGCCTGAAACAGATGACCTCGTTTCTTCTTGGATTTGGAATAAATGTAGTTCTTGGATGCCTCGCAGTTACAAAATGTTAATAAGCTGCATTCTGAGCCTAGCATCGGCTTAAGCGCCATGTTTTTTCCCAGCTAACTGCCATTGGGTTGAGCCTAAACTATTTCTTGAGCTTTCTTCCTGATGTGGTCAAGGGCTGAATTCTAAGCAAAGTAAATTAACTTCTAGGGATTTATGAACTGAAAGGTTCTACAAACATCCTTTTAAATAATGTTTACATTTATTTAAAGTAGTTTTGAGGGTAGGCTTCCTATGTCTCAATGGAGGAGGTAAGGAAATATTTCAGATACTACGGATGTAAGGGAGGACTCCTATTTCCTTGAGCATTTTTTGTTTTACCTGTTTCCTAGAAAATGTATTGATCTTTTTATTTACATTAACTGACAAAGAAGCCAGATAATATCCTGTTTACGTATAACAATTTTCCAAAATAATGGATATTAAAGTGGATTATGTGCAAGGGAAAAATAGAATGGATGAGAACCCAGAGGTGCCCCTATAAAGACCCAGAGGTGCCCCTATAAAGACCCAGGTCCCTGGGCAAGTGGTGCCACATATGTACAAATTCTCTGATGAGAGACCCACAACCACATTACATGGTTTAGCATTTTTTAAAGTATGGATTAGTCAGAGAAAGACTTTGTACTTCTTAGTTGCTTATGTTAATGGTTTGACTTTTAAAATCAAAAATGAGGGGTGCCTGGGTGACTCCATCCACTGAACATCCAACTCTTGATTTGGGCTCAGGTCATGATCATACAGTTTGTGGGATCAAGCCCCACATCAGGCTCTGTGCTAACAGTGCAGAGTCTGCGTGGCATTCTTTGTCTCCCTCTATCTCTTCCCTAACCCTGATCATGTGGACACATGCATGTTCTCTTTCTCTCAAAATAAAGAAATAAACTTAAAAAAAATTAAAAATAAAAGCAAAAATGAATTGTTCACAAAGATGTTCAATAGATTGAAATACCCAGGGGGAGGAAACAAAAGTTACTCTAACCACATTCAGAACCTCAAGAAGGTACAATCGTGAAAAACTATTTAAAATTTAAAATTGTTCTTTAATTGTTCTCTACACTTGGGCACATGCCAACGAGTACTTTGGAGATAAAAGAGCCCATTCACAAGTGAACTTTTTGAAATGACCTTTGGAGCTCAGGGTATATACCATTTGCTGCTGAGGTGCTTACCTTTATAGTCTGCCTTTCCCCAGGTTTGGTCCACACACTGCCAAATTGGAAAGGGCAACGAGGAAATTCAGAGAGAAAAAGGTCAAAGCTCAGACTTGGACACTGTGACTGAGAACTGTGTAGCCCATATCATGTGGTTTAGCAGTGATGCCTATGGTCCTTGTCACTGCCTCCATTCCTCTGCATTTCTCGAGTTCCTCACAGCTCTGGGGTTAGTCCCGGTCCATGTATGTTGTTAAATAATTGACTTACCCTTCTTAACTTGACTAACTGTGGTCTTTGTACTTACACATCTAAAAGCGTATAAGTTAATAAACAGTGTATTGTTCTAGTATAAAGAATAACAACCAAAAAGAGGAGTAGAGGAAAAAAAGGCAAAGAAATGGTTAAGAGAAAAGGGGAACTAATAGCAATAGGTGAGTGAAATTCAATGTTCAATTTGCAGAAAACATATACTCCTTTTCTTGGATGTGCTGAGTGAATCCATAAATCTCTTCTTCCAGCATATGGGGTTGACCTACCCACCAACTTTCCAACAGACGAATGTCTCCACCCAGCTACTCGCTCCAGAGTTTTAGTTATTGAGTCAAATGCCTTGGCCATTCTAAGAAAATTCCACAAGTAACAATTACTGTACTTGGCAGGCAGCCTGGTAATACCCGGCTGGAACTTTATTTTTTTATTGATTTAAAAATACATTTCTAAAATATTTCTCAGATCTATTGCTACTTAGGAAAGTGTATTATTATCAAAACATAAAGTGAAGAAAGAGCTAGAAGAAGTAATTTTGGCAAATGAGTAGATAATAGTATTCTAAATCAGTATGTTATTTAATTATAATCTAAATGTAATTGAGTCCCTGTCCCCAAATGGCCTATTTTCAAATAGTAAATAAAAGCAGTTGGAATCTTCAGTAAGTCTCTCGGTGGGGGAAAATGCCTACAAACAGATAGTGTGTTGTTAATACAAGCCACATGACTTAACATTCTTTTTAATGGATAGTTTTCTTACTCCTCATCTCTTTATAAATTTCATCTCAGCCCCTCAGCATGGTCTTTCCACTGCTATCCTCTCTCTCATCTTCCTCCTCTGGAGGAGACGGACCCTGCGCCCAGTCTATAACCAACAGCTCGAGCTGCATAGACAGACCGTCCCTGCTGCATCACTTTCCCTCTGTCACGTTTACTCTTGTCCTGTGCTTTGACTATTTTTCTCATAAGAATCATCCCATCACTCCAACTCTGCATAGAAAATGAGATGCAACCAGTAAGACTTTTTTCTCCTTGGAAGAGAACAAAGCGATGAGGGAGTCTCTGGATATTTGCCAAGTACACACTTCTATTTTCTCTGTTACCTTTGGCCCACTTAGATCTTTATTCCCACTACCAAGAGGAGAATGCCATATGTGTTTGTACAACTCACCACCACCAGGCATCACACGCCAACCTGGTTTTCTTCTTTGCTTGGGTCAGACAGGTTACTACCATGTGCTAAGGAAAGTGTAGCACGCCTGTGTCCATTTAAGTTTCTCCTATAAAACTGGAAAGTAGATGCATCAGCAGTTGGATTTTAACGCCCACCCAGTGTCCTTATTTTCAGTAACACGAGGATAAAGGTGATTTCACAGAATTCTTTCTATTACATGGGCATGTGACCACTAGATAACCTGCACCAACAGAAGTGAGACAGTATGGGGCCATGAAGAGCCATCAAAGTTTTGGGGAATCAGAGGTGGTCCAGAGCACTTTTTCTCCTATTCTAGGTACTATCAACTGTAGGGAATTGGGTAGCTGGAAAATTATACTGCTGTTAAATGAGGAGGACCCTTCCCAACCTGGCACTCCTCTAGTAAGATATGGTTAGAAACCTCACTTTAAATAAAACAACGCGCCTAACGAGGCTGAGTCAGCCTTGCCTCATCCCTTTCTCTTGAAGTCCTCCCTAGATCTGGGGTTTAGCCTCCTTCATGTGTAATGCTCTTGTAGGGCAGCTACACTCAGCTCATGGTCTACTTCACTAACCACAAACATTCAAGGAGATTCTGAGTGACTATAGTAAACATGAAGCCTGCTTAATGTATTCTCCAGTCTAAGGCTGTTTAACAATTCTTCCTAATCAGTCCTTCCCTCAGGAACTTGATCCTGGCAATTACGAGCCTATATCAGACTCTATTGCCCCCTAGAGGATGACTCATTTCAGTGGTTTTCTGTAGGAACGCAAGAGCAGTTTCTCCCCACTCACAGTTAGGAACTTGACATATGACCTCCAGCAACACTCCATCCTGCCATACACTCATTCCTGAGCAGTGAGGAAGTCCACTATGGAAAGGAAAGTATGGTGTGGCTTCAAGCCCACAAGACCTATAGAAAACATTTTTCTGTCTGCAAGGAGGTCTACTAAAGCAGTTTTAAGTCATTTGCTAGCCACACCTAAAATTCCACTTCTTGGGTTCCTGGTGAGACACCTCCCAAGAATTTCTCAAATTCCTAGTAGTAAGCAGCCTGCATCAGTAAATCCAGAAGCTGTTTGACTTCAAGTGTCCCAGTGGAAGCCATGTTCTGAGGACAGGAAATTTTCAGAAGGGGAGTAGAAACATTTAAATAATAGGGGCGCCTGGGTGGCTCAGTCGGTTAAGCGTCCGACTTCAGCCAGGTCACGATCTCGCGGTCCACGAGTTCGAGCCCCGCGTCGGGCTCTGGGCTGATGGCTCAGAGCCTGGAGCCTGCTTCCAATTCTGTGTCTCTCTCTCTCCCTGCCCCTCCCCCGTTCATGCTCTGTCTCTCTCTGTCTCAAAAATAAATAAACATTAAAAAAATTTAAATAAATAAATAAATAAATAAATAAATAATAAAAGCATGTCTGCTATTGTCTTCTTTTCTTTCAGGAAAAATTGTTACAAAAAGTTGAGACAAATACCAAGCAACCGAGAGTCTGTTTAGAATGGATTAAAAACCAAGCTCAGAGATCCCCTCATTACAATTCTACATAAATCTAGTTCTACATGAGAGCATCCTGTCCCCAAAATTGACATTTTGCCCAGTACGTCTCCACATTTCACTGGCTTTCAGTATTACTCTAAAAACTACTGACACTTTTTTGGGACCATTTTCTCATTTATAACCATTCTGTTAGTAGTATGGCAGGCATGGGGTAAGTATGTAGTTCTAGTAATTATTATATACTAGCCTCAAAATTCTAAAAAGTGGTCCTTAACACGTGACTCAAATAGAACTTGGGCTCCATGCCAACTCAGCAGGATGTCAATTCAATAAACAAAAGTCAATCATCCTAATAGCAATTAAGCAATTAGAAACTTTAGTCAATCTCCAAGGAAAATGTCAAAATAGGGGGTACATTCTTAAGACATAGACAGTTTTCTTATAAAATCTCTTTAGACATCACACAGTCTCAATCTCTAGCCAATATGAAATAAACATTGAATATTTAATACAGATCTCTGTTCTCAGAAATTAATTTAGAGCACCAGCATGACAGAAAAATCTTTTTGTTAGAGGTGATTCAGAATAATGCAGCACATTGTAGCAGTATTTTATTTAGTGGTCCCTTAGTATCATCAGCAAAGTATATTATTTTCTTCCAGAAATAAATGACTTAATAATAATACCCATTTATCAATACAGAAATGAGCAAATTTTGTCAATTCATTCTCACTAATCACTTATTTAAACTGATTGTTGTTTTTTTAAGGTTTATTTTTGAAAGAGAGAGAGAGAGAGATAGAGAGAGAGAGAGAGAGAGAGATGCAGAAAGAGATGGAGACACAGAATCTGAAACAGGCTGCAGGCTCCGAGCTGTCAGCACAGAGCCTGGTGCAGGGCTCGAACCCACGAACCATGAGATCATGACTTGTGCTGAAATCAGACGATTAACTGACTGAGGCACTCAGGTGCCCTAAAACTGATTATTAGTACAAGGTTATAGCACAGTAAAAATGTATTGATAAAAAAAAGCAGTAATTTCTGTTTCTGTTTACTCTTTGTTCCTATAGCTACTTCTAGGCAATATTTTTCCATTTTGAAAGCAAGCCTTTAATGGAGACACTTAGAGAAAAGCCTATTTGATTGTGTACATAAGTGTCAACACAAATTCTGCTGTAGTAATTTGTGGATTTCCTCTGTGGTTTGCTTGAAAGATCACTAAATGATCATTTAGCACTTCACATATGAAAATATCACCATTTGGAATACAGCTGGAACTGCTCTTAGCAGGGCTTTGTTATTTCCCAGGACAAGTCACAGCATTTTTAGGAACCCTATCTCAATGCTCATGCATGTATTTTGCCACATAAGCTTTGCAGTTTACTGTTAGATCATCTTCAAGTTTCTTCTCATCTCATTTACAATTCATCACATAGTTATGTGATAGTTATGGCTGCCTAAACACCATTCTCAATAAAGGGCAGTGCACAAAATATCCAAAATGTCCTAAGAAGATGTGAATAACAGTTCAGTTGAATGAATTATTCAATTTATAAATGAAAATTTAAATAGGATAAGGCTAAAATTCTTTATTATAGAACTGCTTTGTTTACAGTTAAGTTACCCTTACCCTTTTTAAGTTAAGAAACATGTAGGTATTGGTACATGTAAATGTGAGAGCCTGACTAAAGTCAGCTTGGTGTGGTCAAGTATTGGGCAAGATTTCCCATTCACCTCCACCAAGACCCTGTCATTTTAGTGAGATTAAGCTTCCAATTGCTTCAGCCCAAGACCTCTGGAGCAGATGCTCTACTAGTCTGGTTAAATTATGCCCATTTCTCTCCCAAGTGAGAAAACACAAGTTCCCATGCTGAGACAACTGAAGGGATTTTTCATTTGGTACACTGATTCTGGGAGTGTAATACATGTTTGTTGAAACCATACCAAGCTGAGACAAAGTATTCTTATGATTAATGCTTATTAACATGTATTGAGAACAGATATTGTACTTGGTCCATACACAATACATAAAGTCACCATTCCTACAGATGGAAATAAACAGCTTGGATGAATATATTGATGAAATTTATATCCTTATGGAAATGATAGTTCAGTTGGGAAGACAGACACTGAACATGTAATTACAGGCGAGGCCAGCTTTACAAAGAAGGGCAGTATACTATATATGTGCAAAAGATAAGGAACTGACATTGTCTAGAGGTTAAGGGAAAGTCTCCAGAAAGAAATTCTGAATTGAGACTTGAAGGAACTGATGAGGCTGGTTAGCAAAAAAGAAGAGGGAAGTGTGGTTTATGTAAAAAAGGTCCTGTTGGAAAAAGGGCAGTTTGGCCTGGAAATTGCAACAAATAGTAGCAGGTGTAAAGGACATAGCACTGTGAGGAGAAGGGGGTGGTGGTACCCTTGAACCCGAGAGGTAGGCAAGAGTAGGGTCCATGAGGCATGGGGTTTCCACTTTATCTTAAGGGGTGTGAGATTCTCCTAAACCATTGTAATGACAGGAATGATATGGTCAGAAGTGTGTTTGTAATAAAATCATCCTGGCTGCTGTATGGAATATGTGAATGGTGGGCATGGGTGAATATGGGAAAATTGGTTAGGAAGTTATTGCCTAAGAGAGAGACAATTGGTGATGTGGACAGGGGCATTTGAAATGAAGATGGGGAGAAGTAAATGCCTAAAAAATTAAAGCAGGTCCAATGAACAATTTGGTGGATTGCATACTGAGGGTAAAGGACAGAGCAACTTGCAGGATGACTTCCTGGTATCTGGACTAGCCAGATGGGACTGTGGTTATTAAGATAAATGACAATAAAGGAAAAACTAAGGGGCAGAAAAATAATGTTTAGACATATTATATACTAAAAGTTTTGGAATAGATCCATATGTATTAATGTATTATTAACCATTCATTTAAAAATTATTTCCTTCTTATTCCAGGATTAAGCACAACTTTCATATATATAAATATTGCTCCTTCCTCCTCTTGTGAAACTCTTTAATTACTCTGTGTGGGGTTAAAATTATTTAAAAAGTAACTATAACACCTTATAATATTTTATCTTTTAATGAATTACCATAACTATTTGAAGTATTAATATTTTAGATGAAAGAACAAATGAATATTTTTGAAAACGTCTGGCCATTTTCAATATTCTGATTATGTGAAATGAATTATTCATGTTTTTTTCAATAGATTTTTTTATGGTCAAAATTATTTTCCCCAATAAAATGATTCATTCACAGACAGAATAAAGTATGTATCATATATATCTCTGAGAAAAAGATATAACTGAATATGAGTGACTTCATGTGAAAATAGCAGAAGAACCACTCAGCTAACTCAAAGATTGTGAAATAACAGTATGTGCATTCTTTTAAGCACAATGTTTTGGGTTGGTTTGTTATATAGCAAAAGTTAACTGATATGGAATTGTTTTTTTCATTACCTATTTCCTAAAATGGCCTATATAGAATCATTCTGGGTATTTCCTGATATTTTCTTTCTCTTATTTACATCCATCACACCTCTTCTGCAGTGTCTTGTTACTCTGCTCCCTAAATCTTAAAGAAGAAAAGTTTTTAAGAAGTTAAAAAATCAATTTATAAAATCAGTAGTATTACCATAAACTAGCAACAAACAACAAGAAAATTAAATTTAAATATTTTCAGTTACAATAACCTCAACACACATAAAATACTTAGGAATAAATTTAAAACAAAAGACACGAATGTAATGTTCTATACTGAACATTACAAAACAGTGCTGAAATAAATTAAAGAAGACCTGAATAAGTGGAGTGATATACCATGTTCATGGATTGGAAATTTTATTTATTTATTTTGAGAGAGAGAGAGACACAGAGAGCATAACTGGGGGAGGGGCAGAGAGAGAGGAAGAGAGGGAGAATCCCAAACAGGCTCCACACACACTATCAGTGTGAAGAGCCTGATGCAAAAACTTGAACTCATGAAACTGTGAGATCATGACCTGAGCTGAAATCAAGAGTTGGACGCTCAACCAAACAAGCCACCCAGGCAGCCCTAGAAAACTCATGTTATTTAAATATAAATGGTCCCCAAACTGATCTATAGATTCAATGCAACCTCAGTCAAAATTTCAGCAGTATTTTAGGTAGAAATTGACAAGCTGTTTCTCAAGTGCAAGTAGAAATGCAAAAAACCTAAAACACTCAGAATATTTTTAGAAAAAAATGATAAAATTGGAGGACTTTCACTACTTAATTGCAAGACTTACTATCTATGATAATCAAGACAGTGTGGTACTAGCATAAGAATAAGTAAATACATCAGTGAAAAATAGTAAGAAGTCCAGAAAGAGATCTACACATTTAAGGCAAATTGATTTTTGAAATCGGTGTCAAGGGGCCTCTTAGAGAAAGAATAGTCTTTTCAAAAAATAACGCTGTATCAACTGGATATCCATGTGGAAACAAATAAACCTCAACTCCTATCTCATACTATATCCCCCAAATATTTCTAAATGGATCACAGACCTACAGATAAAGTTAACTCATAAAGCTTTTAGAAGAAAACATGGAAGAAAATCTTGTGAACTTGGGCTGGAAAAAGATTTCTTTGACAGGATATAAAAAGCACTAACCACAAAAGAAACAAACTGGTAAACCAGATTTTATCAAAATTACAAACTCCTGTTCTTCAAAAGACATAATTAAGAAAATGAATAGGTAAGCCACAGAGAAAATATTTGTAATACATACGTCTCACGTAAGTCTGTATCCAGAATATATAAAACACTCTTACTCCTCAGAAGGAACATAAAAAAATTAAAAATTGGGCAAAAGGTCAAAACATATATTTCACAAATGTGTAGCGCATGAAAAATAGCACACAAAAGAAATGCTCAAAATCATTAGTCATTAAAGAAATGCAAATTAAAACAACAATGAAATACCATTATACAGGCAATTGTTAAAATGGAAAAAGACTGAGCTATCAGGGGATGCCAAGGATGTGGAACAATGGGAACTTTTTATGTAGCTTCTATGAAGGTAAATAATACAATTACTTATAAAAATATTTAATAGTTCCTTATGAAATTAAACATGTACCTACTCTAAAGCTGCAGCAATTCTGCCCTTAAGTATTTATCACAAAGAAATGAAAAATACATCCACAGAATTATTTGTAGATGAATGCTCATATCAGCTTTATTCATAATACCGATCTGGAAAACAAATCATTGTATGTTCATAGCATGAAATACTACTCACTAAGAAAAACAAATGAACCTCTGATTGAGCAACATATGTATGAATTTAACAGACATGCTGAGCAAAGGAACAGACACAAAAGGGTACCCTCTGTATAATTCCCAACAATATGAACTTCCAGAGGAGATAAAACTAGTCTAAGTGGAAAAAATAATTCAGAACTGTGGTTTCCTGGGGCAAGGGTGGAGTGGGCTCACGGGGACTTTGTGAAATAATAAGGAAATAACCTGTGTATTGAGTGTGGTGCCAGTTTCAAAGGCATACCATTTGTGAAAATTCTTCAAAGTATACACTTAAAAATTATACGTTTTAATTTATTTAAATTATATCTCAATAAAATTTATTTTTTCAAGGAATGTTCATGCCCCGAAGTAACAAAATGGGCACTTTAGAAAGTAAAGACTGTTTCTGTTTCTATATATATAGAAAGCCTTTTAGCTTGATTGTCTATATACAAATAGTCTTTGTTGACTTTTCAAGTTGAATACCCAAGTACCAAGTAGTAACAATGGTCATTATGTACTTAGTGCCTGCTATAAGCTAGAATCTCTGCCATACACTTACATTTAATCCACACAACAATCCTGAAAGGTAGGACTTACTATCTTTATTTCTGGTGGAGTAACTTAAGTCTCAGAATAAAGTAATTCGTCCAAGAACTACTTACTAGTAAATAGTAGAGGTAAGAGTTTCTCCAGGGACTGTCGGTCTCCATCACCCAGCTTCCTTCTACTATGTGCCACCTTCCAGTTGACTTGTATGTCACACCTATTCCAAAGCCATTTAACTACAGGTACTAGGTAAGTAGTCACTACTCATCTACTCATTTAGTTGGCCTGCCCACAATCTCCTTATCGTGTAACCTTTAATAAGCCTAATTTCTCCAATAATTAACACACTGAAAATCCCCAAAAAATTGATACTTACCTCCTTTCTACCTCACGTGGCAAGAGTTTCATATAATGTGTATCATAGGATAGAGCTGGGTTCAAGGTCCAGCTCTGTCAGTTTTTAACGGAGCACGTTACTTAATCTCTCTAAGATTCAGCCCTTTATCCATTAAATCAAAGTATTAACAACTACTTTCACTGGGGTATTGTGAGGATAAAATGAGGTAATGCCCTTAAGCATTATGCATTGTGCCAAAAACGTAGTTAATGACAAGAAATAGAAATGTGTCTTATTAATGAGAAGACAGGTATTGTCCTTTTAGAGAGGGTGCTTATTTTTCTTATTATTGCATATTTCCTTATTATTTCCTTCCTCTGCTAGGGAACAATTTAGCAAGTGTGGAAAGGCTCTGGGTAGTCAACTCAATCATTCCAGCACTGGCGATTCCTTAGCTGTGGATCATTTTGATGTATGTATTCATTTAAGATTTTTCACTTGATATTTACTATCTACATTTAATATTTTTCAATATGCCACTGTTACAGGCCCCTGTACTAATTACTTGCAAAAACTTACATAGACCAGGGACAATAGAGTATAAAAGATGGGTCAGTGTAGAAAAACCTGTCTGGTTCCCATACACATGTCCCATAAACTGACAGTTTCTACCACTCCTCAAAGAGTGGTCTTTGAGTGGTCAAACTGTCCAGAGGAGTGGAAAAACTATCCAGGGCCATTAGATGACCTGTAGGAGACACTACTACCAAAGACTTTATGAATTTCAGTTTTTCTCTTTTTATCACCTACCTTCTGGAAGAAATTACTATGATCCATGAAACAGCAGAAAGGTACAAAAATAAAACAGGTAGAAGGCAAAAAAAAACCCCCCATGTTTACAACAATGTCCTAACTGTAACTAACTGGGTGTGCTTTAAGAGACTCCCACTGCTTTAAGAACCATTACATATAAAGCTTTGATTCTGTGCTGAAGGTGCTATATCATCAAGAGGAAGTAGATGGTTTAAATGAGTAGTGTTCTAATAATAACAAAAAGAGAAAGAACTATGATTCTCAAAACTGATGTCAAGTAAAATCAGGAAACAGGTTTTTTCCTTCATAGCCTCACCAAATCTTCCTTCCACTCTGCCTCTACTCCAAACACGCATAACACTCTCAAATGTTTTGAGATCTATTTCTTTGCAGGGGAGGAAAAAAAAAACCCTCCATATAATTTGGATTAGGTTGTTAGTAATTTGTTGTCTTGTTCTTCCGGACCCTAGGGTTAAGTTAAAACAGAGAGATGACTCATGGTCGGCTGCAATCATTGCATGTGATGGGCAAAGAAAGAGATGCCCGAGTTAAGCATAAACGTCCTCCCAACTTCTAACCCACCCTCTCAGAGGATCACACCCAGGTTATATGAAATTCAGTAACTTCCAGGGTTCTAGGACGGTAGAATGCGGGAAGAGATGAGGGGCAGCTAATAGACCAGGACGTGGACTGAGGAGATCGGTGGGCTCTCCGTTAGAAACAGAAATGAGCCTAGTACATTGCACGGTGAGACGAAGAGTTGCTTCTTTGCCATTGGACAGTCCATCAGGCCCAGTCAAATCACTTGGACTTCACTCATGGGCAGTTTTGCCAACTGGCTGACCCCTCATTTTTGTGGTCAATATAACCAAACTACTGTGAACTCTGGTTCAGTGAATTTCAAAGAGCCATTCTCCTATCATAAGTTCATCTCTTCTCGTTTTTCCATTTTGTTATAAAGACTACCATTATTTACTTAATCACATATGAATATGCAGACAGACACTAGAATGAAATCCTTTTCCATTCCCTAGGGTTAAGTTCCACATTTCCATTCCCTAGGTGGCCCAAGGGGATGGGTAACCAAACAAGATATATTTAAAATTCATAATTTCTGGAATTCTTCTACTCAGTCTGTTTACAGATTTTTTTTTTCAGTTCCGCCTTGACACACAGACAAGTGTGTACCAACTGTCTACTTTTTATATTTGGGTGAGTACCTGGAGGTGGTAATGTGGCATAAGACAAGAATGAGGAGAGAAAACAAGCACACTGTGAACTTTAAGGCGAACTCACTCTCTTCCATTTTACTCCAAGTCAAATGATTTCTAGCTCTTGATTTCACTCTGGTTACCCTTTCTGAACTACTTGTTAAAAATGTGCCTCTTATTCACCTCTCAAGACCCACCTTGTGTTGACGGCATACTTCCCTCTTTCCTCATTTTCCCCTACGCACCTCCAAATTCCCACCTTCTTTATTTGATTCCCTGTGGTGCTTCCCAGGGACGTGGCCCCAAAGCACATAAGCACATTCGTCTTTACCAAAGAACAAGTTTGATATGAGCTTCCTGAGCCCCAAACAAAAGAATTAATGCTCAGCCTGAGTTCTTTGACTATAGCATTAGTGTTCTGGCCTTGGTCATTCAACAGCACTGTTATATGGTTTGGGCTTCTTGCATAATTCTACTTTCCATTTATATGAATTATCCCAGAACTATAAATACAGTTAACAAACATGGTGTACATAGCTTTAGGGCAAATTCCACTTCTTGGTCAATGGGCCAAACAATATTTCTGTTTAAATGCTTGATATTGATCGGGTACCTGGCTGGCTCATTCAGTAGAGCAAGCGACTTTTGATTGCAGAGCAAGCGATTCTTGATTGAAGGGTTGTAAGTTTGAGCCCCATGTTGTTTGTAGAGATTACTTAAAAATGAAATCTTAAAAAAAATAAATTCTTGACTTTGATAGCCTAGAATAGAAAAAGAGAATTAGTATCATTTCAACATTCTTCTGCATATGGTATATGCCATATGCAGAACTGTCTACGAAAAGAAAGTACCAAGGTCAAAGTGGAATCAGATATGGCTCTTAGCAAAACTAAAATGCTAAAGGTATTTTGATGTAGCTACCATTGTTGTTGTTGTTGTTGTTGTGATTGTCATTATTGTTATTATTTCAGTGTATAGAAGGAAGTGTGGTTTCTCCAATTTTGTGAATAATAGTTTTGTCATTGAACAGAGAGCACAATGTGTGGTTAGACTGTCTCCTATAGGGCTTGCACACACTTTACATTGTCCCCCCATGTGGTAGCCATATGTTTGTTTTCACCTGGCTGAGTCTTAAGTCACAGAGAGTTTAGAGAAAGTGGAAGAGAGAGAAAACTAAGTAAACATCTCATTAGGATGGGTGACAAAGGGTAATGTGTCTTCTCCCCTAAAGTACTATGTGTGTGTTTTAAAGAAAATAAAAATAAATATTGAATACCAAAAATAAAGATTGCATACCACTACTGTTCTAGTTATTTATACTCTAGTTATTTATACTTGTACTGATAAGAATTTTTAAGTCTGTTAGAGCAAATTTGAAACAAATGATAACCCTCATTCAGCTATAAATTCTCCAAATGAGTGCATCAGTTGACATTCATTGAGTATTCATGAGTGTAAATCAGCATTATGATATATTACACTTCAGAGCATAAGTGTATTCAAGAAATATTTGTAAAACAAAAATGTAGACTGAATTTCAGTGAAGGGAAATCTATAAAAAGGGAAGATAGTCTGCAGACTCTAACTCACATAAAATACATCCAATGTTTTAAAGTCCAACTAAAGGAGTAATTTAATGAAATATTAATAATCATAATGCAACATTATAGTGAATGAATTGAAAGTTGCTGGAATTACTTAGACACACAAAAATCAGCAGTTTTAAAGCTAGGAAAAAACACTTCAGAGAGAATTTGGGTTAACCCTTGAGTCCTACAGATAACTAACAGCCAGGGAAAGTAAATCAGCTGTCCGAAGATACACAGCTTTTCTTATTTGAGCACCAGGATGGGAAACAAGAGTATTTTACTCAACATCCAGCATAAACTGTCTACCCTCCCATTAAGGGCTGCTCTGGTCTGCCAATCCGACGGTCACATCTCACAGAAAAGATCTTGCCTCAGCGATGTGTGGTCAACCACTGGCAGTTATGAGACTCTTTCCTGAGGAATAAGCTGTTCATGGGCAGATGAGAGATGATTACAAATTATACTCTCTCCCTTCCTGCTTCCCCCATCATTCGGCCTGTCCATCCAAATTATATACACCTGTTTCTTCTTTTTAATCCATCTTCTCTTAGGGGGGTTGGAGAAATTGAATAGTTTAAGCACTGCAGAAAGTCTATAAAATGTCTCTGACTTTCAGAAAGAGATGCGGCACTGTCCACCTGCCATCAGTGGGATTTCCACTTGCATTTTTGCCTTTATCATATAAGCAATAGACTTGCCAATCCACTGAGAAGCGTTCATCTGAAACTCTTTTGTAACCAAGGATGCTGTGCAGTCATGGGCAGAGCAAATCTAGCCTGACTGAAAAAGAACTATACCCATCATGTTTGGTGCAGAGTCATGAGATCTGATTATCTGAGAGAACCAATCACAACCCCCTTCAGTGTCAGCCATGGTTCTTAAGTGGCAGATAACAGCAATTGACTCTGACCATGTCATAACAGCCACACACACACACACTGGAAAAATTGTGTGTGTGATTCTTCAGGAAAAGCTGAAGAATCAGTTCTTGGAAGGTACTGGCCTGAAACAGCTCAAGGGCAGTCTGTGTAGCAAGAAGTCATAGAAACTTTCTCCAGTAGTGGGAAGGGTGAATTCCAACATTTTTGACCCTTGTGTCCCCTGCTCATAATCCAATTGTAGGGAGATGGTTTGATGAGCCAAGCTCGGATCTCACTGCCATTGCTCGAAGTGGCAAAACTCTCATGAATTCTCAGTAAGTCCCACCATGCAGTTGAATAGGAGAGTTTTACCAAAGGAAAATACAGTTGCTCTTACCAGAAAATAAATAAATAAATAAACACATAAATAAACAAATAAATGAAGGAAGGAAGGAAGGAAGGAAGGATGGTAGGCATTCGAGTCAGCAGCTGTCCACCACATCATCAAAATGTGGTGATTAGGGGCACCTGGGTGGCTCAGTCGGGTGAGTGTTTGACTTCAGCTCAGGTCATGATCTCGTGGCTTGTGAGTTCGAGCCCTGCAACCGGCTCTGTGCTGACAGCTCAGAGCCTGGAGCCTGCTTCAGATTCTCACTCTCTCTCTCTCTCTCTGTCTCTCTCTCTCTCTCTCTCTCTCTGCTCCCCGCCCCCACCCCCCGACTCATGCTCTGTCTCTCTCTCTCAAAAATAAATAAACATTAAAATTTTTTTTAAATGTGGTGGTTAAATACAGAGAGACAGAGACCAACAGTGACAGACGAATAATGAAGTATATGTAGACAACATCTCAATGATGAGACCAATAAAAAGGTTATTAAAGCCTGGTTTTGAGTCACAGCTTTAAATCAGGCTGGTTAAAGATTCTTTTTTTTTTTTTTTTTTCATTGAATGCTTCCAACACTACCTAAACCCTTCCTCCTATGTGAATAACTGCTCCATGAAACATCTCTTTCCAGTGGGCATTACTTACCTCCAACCCATCTTCCACCCATTCTTGCCTGGCCACTCCTACTCCCTTGTCCTTACCAGAATCTGAACCCCAAGGCTGTTTCTTCAGCACCCGCTTTGTTTACACTGGAAGATCAAACAAACACCATAGGGTGTTTTATGGGACTTTTCAGCATTTAACAAACAGTGATTTAATTATAAATTCCAAAGTCTATCCTCCTAAATAGTCGTACAAGGAGAAAAGTCAGATAAAATGCTTCTTTGAAGCTGCCTTCTGAGTGCTATAGCTCGCCTTGCTGAAATA
This sequence comes from Panthera leo, assembly GCF_018350215.1. NCBI lineage: Eukaryota > Metazoa > Chordata > Mammalia > Carnivora > Felidae > Panthera > Panthera leo. The sequence goes on along the minus strand of NC_056679.1, from coordinate 100,305,611 downwards.
TCCTGGGAGACACTGTCCAGAAGAAGGATGGTTCTTCACTCCCACTCACAGTACAAATCAGGCCGGCATTTTGAAAAAGAGACAGGTTTATTCATCCCTTCAGCGTTAGATGGCTTGGTTCCCTGCAAAATTTCACTTTTGGTTATTAAAATATTCACTGTAGGAAACAAATTTGTAACCCATTTCTCATATTACCTACACACAGAAAAACAAAATCTGATATCTCAGGGTTTATTTGCCGAGGGCGCTTCCCATAAAAGCGAGTGAGTATGCATTGGGAAATTTGTCTGGTTAACTCCTTATGGATAAACGTTAGTCACAATCGTCCCTCCCCGCCCCCTCTTCCCCGACTCTCTCGCCCCCAGCACCCTCCCCACCTCCCGACTTCCCGCCTCTCCAGGGCTGGTGACCTAATAGCATTTTTCTTCGTGCATATTTTGGCGTCGCCCCACGGCCTGGCTGCCTTCGTCTGTCTGAGTCTTTTGAAATTCCTGCATGTTCGCCCCAGATTAAGCCGAGTGTGTCTCAGGATGTGTGTTCCGTTTTGTTCTTTCCCCTTAACGCTGCCTGTGCAACGTGTCTGGGGGGAGGAGGACAGGACGGGGAGGGAGGGGCAGAGGCGAGGAGCTGTCCGCCTCGCACGTTTCCAATCGCATTACGTGAACAAATAGCGGAGGGGCTGCCGGGCCAGAACTGCTTGTGTAACTTTGCAAACGTGCCAGAAAGTTTAAAATCTCTCCTCCTTCCTTCACTCCAGACGCTGCCCGCTCGCCGGGGCCGCCGCGCCGCTCCCCGTCGCTTTCCAGAAAGAAGGACTGGGAAAAAGGAGCCGGGCGGGTGCCACGTCCCGGCAGCCGCCTGTACCGGACGAGGGTCTGCAGCCCACCGTTGGCGTCGCTCGCTGGGGACTGAGTTACCCGCGCTGCGCCCGCCTCCCCGGTTGGAGAGTTGTCCCTCTCTCTCACGTTTGGGCCCCGTTTTTCTGGTCTCCGAGCTACGTCCTCCCGGAGTGGGGACAACCGAGCAAAGGGAGCGATGCGCTTCGCCTGGACCGCGCTCGTGCTCGGGCCGCTGCAGCTCTGCGCGCTCCTGCGCTGCGCCCAGCCGGCCGCCGGCCAGCAACAGCCCCCTCGCCAGCCGCCGGCGGCCCCGGCCGCCTGGCGCCAGCGGATCCAATGGGAGAACAACGGGCAGGTGTTCAGCCTGCTGAGCCTGGGCTCGCAGTACCAGCCGCAGCGCCGAAGGGACCCGGGCGCCACCGCCCCGGGCGCTGCCAACGCCGCCGTCCCGCAGCCGCGCACGCCCATCCTGCTGCTTCGCAACCGCACGGCGGCAGCACGGGAGCGGACCCCGGGCTCGTCGGGGGCCGCCGGCCGACCCCGACCCGCCGCTCGCCACTGGTTCCAAGCCGGCTACTCGCCGTCCGGGGCCCGCGACGCTGGGGACTCGCGCGACGGCAATGGGACGGAGCCAGGAGAGCGCCCGGCGCTCAGTAACCTGAGGCCGCCTAGCCGCGTAGACGGCATGGTGGGCGACGACCCCTACAACCCCTACAAGTACACCGACGACAACCCCTATTACAACTACTACGACACGTACGAAAGGCCCCGGCCTGGGAGCAGGTACCGGCCCGGATACGGTACCGGCTACTTCCAGTACGGTAAGGACCCCCAAGTCGCCCGAAGCAGCCGGGCACCCCTTCCCCAATTCTGGCTCCCCGACGTGGCTGCCTGGGCGCGGCAGGCCTGAGTCCCGAAGATCCGATCCCTCCCCCTGCGCCTGCAGAGGCAGCCCTGGAATCTGGTGCAAACCGCACTCCCAGCCCCTCCTGCTTTCTTTCCACTTTGCTTTGCAGCCCAGGGCGTCCCGTTCTCCTGCTACCCGCAGCCCGGTTGGGAGAAGGGTGAAGGGTAAGGGGCATGGAGGGACCCAAAGCCGGGGAGTGGGGGTGGGGGGCTGGGTTGTCTCACTGCTACCTCTCCCCCTGCCCCCCCCCCCCCCCATCGCCTGGTGACGTTTAGGTCTCCCGGACCTGGTGCCAGACCCATACTACATCCAGGCTTCCACGTACGTGCAGAAGATGTCCATGTACAACCTGAGATGCGCAGCGGAGGAAAACTGCTTGGCCAGGTACCGACAAGGATCTCCTTGGCCTGGCTACATGCACCCGTCTTGGTTCAGGCGCTGCTCAAGTGCCTGGTTCCCACAGCTCTTGTTCCATGCAGACAAGAGTTGGGCAAATGGGGCAAGTGGAATGCGGAATGTGGTCTGCTGGGCATGCTGACCTGGATGGAGAGTGTTTAACATTTTGAAGATGTCTGTGGGTTCTTCTGTCTTTCAAACTCTGCCACAAATCAGGGAGGTGGAGCACACCCTTACGGTGGAGAGTTGGGATCTCATGTTCTTTTTCCAAGATCCTCATACTTTGGAGCTAAAGAACTGTACAATAACGTGGAAAAAAATATTGTAATGGAAGAGCTTGTTAATATCCCCTTAAAAAACGGAGGGCTAACTTGCTAGTGTGGCAGCCCTCAGAGCAAAGCTTCGGTTTTCTTCTTTTGTTTAAGGCCACAGTTTAGCTTCATTGTTTTGGTATTACTTCAGCCAGAATAAGCCCGAGCAAGAGCTTTGTTTTTGAATCCGTCCTAAAATAAAATCATAGCAATTTGGGGAATGGAATCCTCTGACTTTGCCGCTGGGAAACCAGCAGAGGGAGCAAACGATGTTTTGATAGGTCTCATAAAAAAACTGTTCAAGTGCAAAGTGAAAATATTCAGTAGTATTTGAATATATATCCACACAACATATATTAGAAGGAGCAAAGTAATGTTGATCTGTTCAGCTGGATCTTTCTCCCACTTTGACCCTCTGTAACTGTCAGGCGGAAGGAAGAGAAGAAAGCCAAAGTTACCATTTTCATTCCTGAGTCTCGCATCACTTACTCCGCTGCTCTCCCTATGATATTATTACAGTCATGCCATTGTTTTGCAGATAGCAAAGTTACAAAATTATTTATCTAATCTGGGTGTATGCTTTTAGAATTATTTCCTCACTTTAAGAAGAAACAATGTTAAATTCAAAGTTCTTTAAAAATTTTTTTTTAAGTTTATTTATTTATTTTGAGAAAGAGAACAAGCAGGGGAGGGGTAGAGAGAGAGGGAGAGAGAAAATCCCAAGCAGGCTCGGTGGGGTCAGCATAGAGACCAATGTGGGGCTTGAACTTAAGAACCATGAGATCACGAGCTGAGCAGAAACCAAAAGTCGGGACGCTTAACCTACTTAGCCACCCAGGTACCCCAAAATTCAAAGTTCTTAATAAGGGCATACTTTTTTCTTTTTTTTTTCTTTCTTTTTTTTTTAATTTGCAATCATTTCTACTGATTCATGTGGTTCAACAAGAACTGATTACAAATACAGAATTTACTGATCGCGCATACACATTTAATGCTGATTTTGTTACTTTTTTTTTCACTTTTTAACTGCAGATGTCCCTAGTTGTCATGCATTTACTCATTCCACAAACATTCACAACTGAGATCGGGCCACTTGCCAGGCACCATTCTGGGACCCGGGGATTCAGCAGTAAACAAAATAAGCAAAATGCGCTGGGCTTTTGCAACTGATAGTCTAGTGGGGGGTGGGAGGCAGTCGCCATTATAAACTGGAAAGGTTTTGCTTGTACTTTGTCTTGAGTTAATATCCTGTGGAAATTAAAGTGCTTCCTTTTTCAAAATCACAGCTCAGCATACCGGGCAGATGTCAGAGATTACGATCACAGGGTGTTGCTGCGATTCCCCCAAAGAGTGAAAAACCAAGGGACGTCAGATTTCTTACCAAGCCGACCAAGATACTCCTGGGAGTGGCACAGCTGTCACCAGTAAGTGGATGGGCCTCCTGTCACCAGTAAGTGGGCGGGCCTCCTGTCACCAGTAAGTGGACGGGCCTCCTGGGTACTTGTGAGTTGTTTTTTCCTTTTTCAGGTGGTCCTGGAGGTGAAAAATGCCAAGGTTTAGTTTTTATAGAAGAGGGAGAACACTGCTGTTGGGTATTTCACATTTAGAATTTTCTCTGTGTAATGTGACATCATCAAGGGAATCTGTATTTAAGAAAATACATTAGCTACAAGATCCTTTTATCTTTTAAAATGGAAACTCTAAGTCCAGCTGATTAAAACTGCTATAGGATACAACAGTGGGCTTCATGAGAATTTTATTCCAACATACTACAGGTAAGATTTCTAAAAACAACAATATCAACAACAAAAAACTTGTTAACAACAGCCAAGATCATCTACAGTAAGATAACATTTCAGAAAGACCGCAAGTTGTTAGTAGAAGGATTTATATGCCAATTGCAAAGAAAGAGATGATATACTCCATGAAGTGACAAGGACTGACCTCTGTTTTACAAGGCCTGTATCAAACCCAGGGTAAATGCCTGTTCTGTCCTGAATTTAAAGATCCTTACATTAGGCAATTCTATAATTCGCTTGGTAACTTGCCCAGGTATTTAATGACAGGAAATTCTGAAGGATGCCCCTTAAACCTTCTGCAATTTGAACGTTTTTTTTTTTTCTCGTTCTTTCCTTCTGTGAGAAGATAAACAGCTCAGCACCTTTCCTTTAACAAGATGAGAAAAACAGATATGAACACCCAATTTTCTGATCAAGTAGAATTATTTTATTTATAAATAAAAGTTTACACTAGTTAAATAACAGTGGTGGGGAAAACACACCATTATTTCTCCTTTGTATTTGAGTAAAGGTTTTAAATATGTGAGAACTCACTTTTTTAAAAACTCACAGAAACCTCCCAAGAGTGCTCTTCTTTTATTTGGAATGAAACATGAGTACTGGCAGCCAAAAGAAATATACTAGAGAGCATATGGCAAGGTCTACTTAAACACAGATAGTTTAATGTCTATTTCTATTAAATATCCAAAGATGAAACAGGGTATAATAGGAAAGCAAAATGCTCAAAATAAGTCTGTTTTTCCTAAAAGCAAAGTTAGATCGCTGTCCCTGGGGTGGGGAGGGAAAGCTAGCATGAATCTGGCTTTAAGATAAACTTGATCTTGGGGTGCCTGTGTGGCTCAGTCAGTTAAGTGTTGGACTTCAGCTCAGGTCATGATCTCATGGTTCATGGGTTCGAGCCCCACGTCAGGCTCTGTGCTGACAGCTCAGAGCCTGGAGCCTGCTCCAGATTCTGTCTCTGTCTCTCTCTGCCCCCCCGCCCACTCGCACTCTGTCTCTCTCAAAAATAAACATTAAAAAAAGGTAAACTTTATTTCAATTTCTGTAAGTTTCTTTTTTTAAGTTTATTTACTGTGAGAGAGAGAGAGAGAGAGAGAGAGAGAGAGAGAGAGAGAGAGAGAATCCCAAGCAGGCTCTGCACTGTCAGTGCAGATCCCGACATGGGCTCACAAAATGTGAGATCAGAGTCGGATGCTCAACCCACTAAGCCACCCAGGCACCTCAAACTTGATCTCAATTTTAATGCGAAAACAAGTGTGGGAGGCAGTGGGGAATTCATCTAAAATCCTCATGGCTTTCTCTGTATGTTCTGTCTCTGTGTTGTGTGGGACATCAGACATTACCACAGCATGGATGAATTCAGCCACTATGACCTACTCGATGCCAGTACCCAGAGGAGGGTGGCTGAAGGCCACAAAGCGAGTTTCTGTCTTGAGGACACCTCCTGTGACTATGGCTACCACAGGCGATTTGCATGTACTGCCCACACACAGGTAGGTTGGCTGCCTGAAATCGGGAACCCACAGGGGGTCATCTGGTCAGGATGGAAAATAATTGGGAAAAGGAAATTGGTGGCTTGGTGATCTGAATTATTCTTAAAGCATTTCCTCATCACAGAAGGTCAATGTGCATGATCGCTATGCTCCACGATGAAAAGTAGTGGTTTAGCCTCTGAAAAAATCCGAATGGTTTCCAGTATCTGCACTCATTCTGTATTCTGTAACTGGCTTGGTAAGTAACTGTGGAAAAGACACCTCTGTGTTCTCCCCTTCAAAACCATTCCTCCCTCCACCTATTAAGTTAGCAACAGAATGGTGATTGGGGCTCGCCAACAAAGAGAAACCTGTTTCTTGAAAAGCTCCTCAAAATCTGTCTCTTTTAAGCATGAAAATAAGAATAGAAGGACACAGTTTCTTTCTCCACGCATATATATTTAAACTACAGTATAATTGATGTCAGATGTCCCTTGGATGGATTTTTAAAAATAGTGCTGACCTCAGCAGTGTGTATGCCTTATAACGGGAAAATGTGTGTCAGTTAAAAGCCAGGCCAGTATTTCCATAAGAAGCCCTCATTTGTAAAAGGACATTATAATTTTACTCTAGCCGGAATCTTGGCAAGGAGTAGTGAATGTACATCAGGCAGGGCACAAAGGGATGAGCAGCTGGTATCTTGGGGAGTAAATTCTAGGGCTGTGGCAGGAAGCTTTTTGGTGACCTAAATGTCACCACTGCTTCTTTCTCTGAGCTTAAAACACCATAGCAATTGGAGGAGGCAAAAGGTTCAATTCTACATGCCCTGGAGGCAGTACTTATTGTTCAAATAGAAGATGTAACCTACCCACACATTACACATATGTGGGCAGAGAGGTTCCCTTTTCATTCGGCAATCTCCGGCCCCACAGTAGCCGCCTGCCTGTGCACGGCACCTGGAGTTTATTCCCTCCATGTAGGAAAAGAGGCGCTCTGGAAAGCTCTCTGTCGAAATATTTGAATTTAGGTCTGTAGGTATTTATAAGACTTCTAGTCTTCCAACTCCTTGGGGTGACCCCATTTCATTATTTATGGTAGCTTTCTCATCAGTTACTTTCCATGTTGTATGTCCTGTTTAAACACTGTTCACCAGGTCTTGTATTACAAGTGATTTTTGTATTCGTGTTTTTCACTAGACCGATGTTTCTTCAACACAGACTTTATTTAAAGGGAAAAAAAAATTCTGACAAAGCCCCAATGATAACTTAGACTAGTTGTATTTTAATGTAGTTTAAATGTACCCAAACATAAAAATAGATATAACTTCCTTTTATCTATACTTTCATCTAACTTGTAAGTTCTTAGATAATAAATTTACATGTTCAACACACATGAAACTAGAAACAGTTAAATTAACTTCATTAATTTAATGTAACCAATGGTTCTCTTTTGCTAAAACCAAACAGTGAATTTAGACAATGTTGGCTAAGGTTCTACATTTCATTTGTGTTTACAGTTTGACTTTGAATATGTGAAATGCCTGTTTGTTTGTTTTTTTAATGGCCTTAAAAATTCCTGTTCTTGGTGTGGTAGTTCAAATAATCAAAGTTAATCACTTAAATTCTGCCAGCTGATGTACCAGTTTCAGAGCTCTTAAAGCTCTTTTGGTAACAAGGTGATCTTAAGCACCAAAGAAATTTTGGGTGCTGAAATTCAGTGGCAACAAGGAGTTAAAATGATTCCAACATATGCTTTAAAATTTAGTATTCGGATGAAAATATAACAGTTAAATTTCCTCAAGAAGGGGCTAATCGCATCAAGAATATACCTATGGACTCCAATTTGAACAGATTTCCCTAGACTGTAACATTCTGGAGATCAAGGACTGTACCTTATTGGAATTCTCCTCCTCCAGGCCGGTAGAAGGCACTCATTTCCTCATTGAAGTGATTATCTTAGCAACTCGAGTGATGTGGTATTCATTCATTGAGGCATACATTCATCCCTTTAATTTAATAAAATATTTCAGTGACAATGTGAGAGAGAGGGAGGGAGAGAGAGAGACAGAGAGAGAGAGAGAATAAATAATGTGCTGGTTAAGAATAGGGATCCTGGACTCCTGAATGCCTAAACTCAAAACCATCTCAGCCACTTACCAGCTATATATCCTTGAGTGACTTAATTGACCTTACAGTGCCTCATGTTCCTCATCTGTAAAATGGGGATAATAACAGCTCCTGTACTCCTGTAGTTGTGAACATTGAATTTATAGATGTAACATGTTTAAGATTGGTCCTGGCACATGATACATACTTCATAAATGTTAGCTACTCAAAAATGCAACATAGACACCACCCTAAAGGAGCTTCTAATCTCTAGTGAGATAAATTGTTATACAGTACAATTATAATGTAGAGCATGAGAGCACAAACACTATAAAATCCAGGCACTCAGAGTGAAGGAGGGTAATTCCAAGAGAGACTGGAAAGGCTAGTTGAGCTGAGGTTGTGTGAGTTAAGGGGATTATTACATGGCCTTTATCCCTGAACTGGTGATATTCTAGAATTTTGGTGGAGGCCTGTCCTGTCACTTAGAGTGTATTTATCACTGGTAACTGATGAAACGTGCAAGAAGCTAGATGTACTACTACTTATATTAGTCCTGTGTTTTTTTAGCTGGAGGTTCTATAAGGCTGGGTAATATATACTTCTCAAAGGAAATGTGATAGAAGTGTAGCTTTATGTCAAACTCTTAAGTAAGTACGCACTTAAAATTTAATTTGCAACTACTAAGCACATTCTTTAACATGTTCTAACCTTATGCCATCTTTTTAAATAATCTTTAAATTTTTTTTTCTTCTAGGGGTTGAGTCCTGGCTGCTATGATACCTATAATGCAGACATAGACTGCCAATGGATTGATATTACAGATGTAAAGCCTGGAAACTACATTCTAAAGGTAGAGAGACCTTTGAAAATAGAAACCTGCAATTTATTTTGATTGCAACTCAATGGACCTCCCCTTCTGAAGCCAATGTTAAATAATCACAACCCTGCAAACAATTATATATCTCATAGGACTATTTCTTTAAAAAGTGTTTTTTTTTTTTTTTTTTTTGAAGTTTATTTGAGAGAGAGACAGATATTCTGGTAGGGGCAGAGAGAGACAGAGGGAGACAGAGGGAGAGAGGAGGAGGGAGGGAGGGGGAGAGGGAGAGAGAGAGAGAGAGAGAGAGTGAGAGTGAGAGGGTCCCAAGCAGGCTCCACACTATCAGCACAAAGCCTGATGTGGGACTTAAACTCACAAACTGTGAGACCATGACCTAAGTGGAAATCAAGAGTTGGACGATTAATCAACTGAGCCACCCAGGCACCCCAAAATATTTTTTTTAAATGTTTATTTTTGAAAGAGGCAAGAGAGAGAGAGAGAGGGAGCAAAAGCGAGTGAGCAGGGGAGTGGGAGACAGAATCCAAAGCAGCCTCCAGCCTCTGAGCTGTCAGCACAGAACCCAACATGGGGCTGGAACCCTGAGCCCCAAAGTCTGACCCTTAACCAACTGAGCCACCTAGGCATACGGAAATATTTCTAAACCAACATACGTATATGAAAAAGTTATTTTAAGAACTTCAGTGAAAAATATATGGCCGCCTTCTGTAACTTCTCCAGAGTTTGACCACTTGCCTCACTTTTTAACCCCCCGCCCTGCTTGATGAAGTTGACGCATTTCCTTGTTGTAGCCTTGTGGAAATAGGAAGCTATTAACCAGCAAACACTGCTGATGAAATCTGAAACACGGATGATATTTACATTGCCTAGGTCAGCGTGAACCCCAGCTACCTGGTGCCGGAATCAGACTATTCTAACAATGTCGTGCGCTGTGAAATCCGCTACACGGGACACCATGCGTATGCCTCGGGCTGCACAATTTCACCGTGAGTCCTAACTGCCTAGCTTAGTTGATTCTGTTCTCAAAGCGTTTTAGCGCACTGACAGGCGTTATACATGTGTCTCTTTCTACTACTACTGCAGCTTGCCTGGAAAGCAGTCTGTGCTATCCCGTGATTAGAGCTGATCTTCCTTTAATGATGGTGGAGAAGGGGGAGGGCAGATGTCCTCTGGTTTTTATCATCCTAAAGCTGAGTTTGCAGGACAGGATATACACACAGAACAGACTGTTTACCCGCAAAGCCCCTGGGGCGGATGAATATGTAAAACAGGCCATATGCAGTGTGGGTGACCTTGGGGGATCCCAAACAGTTGGATTTCCTCAATCTTCACCAGAGTCCATGAAGCAGCCCTGAAGAAATTCCTAGAGTTCTTTAAAGTACATTTTGGAAATCACTGCCTTAAAGTACTCCACCGAAGAGGTCAGACCGCCTGTTCTGTACAAAACCAAGATTTTACAAATTTGAGTTCTAAAACCACAATTACTAGAGAAATATCCTAGGAAGGGAGGCGTGTGTGGAAGTTCCTGCACACTTTTCCTAGCCCCGAAACTCTTCTTTGAATGCAAGCTCAGAGGGACTCCCAGCACATAAATATTAACAGGGGTGGTGCTGTGATGAAAGTAACTGAAGGAAGGTTAGGGAGTTTGGCCTGCTGGTCTCTGCCCTGCGCGATCCCTTAAGCCCTGCCTGCTCTGGCGGTACTGGCTTAAGGACCCGAACCATCACCTGTGCGACCTGGGAGTGCTACATTCCCAATCATACAAACACTGTTGGAATGATACTGAAAGTGTCCAGGTGGGAGAGGCACCAGTGCCACTGGGCCACGGTAGAAACATGTCACAGAACTGCACTGCAAACCCACACTTAATACCCCTTTCTCCTTGATACACAGCCCAGGACAGTGGTTGGTTGGCCCCACGTAAGTCTGTGGTTTGTGGGATTTCCCAGACCTACCCAAACCCAGTTGTGCAGGCTTTCCCCCACACCTGGGCTCCTGGCCAGAGGAGGTGCGGGGTTCAGAGCAGCCCACTTTCCATGCTCTGGGCCGTGCGCTGTGGCTCAGGCTGTATTCACCTGAGAGGGAGCCCTTTCCTTATTCTGTAAGGGAGTCGAGCCTGTGCTTTACAAATGGCACCACGGCTTTACAGATACATGCAGCCTAGGACGGCACAAGGACGGCACCGAGAAAAGATAATCAAATGTATTCTTGGGAACATGCCCACAGTGCAGAAAACCTGGCTGGGCGTATGGCCCATATTGTATGGAGTTCATCAAAGGATAACTGAAAATCCTTAGCACACCAGTGTAATTAAAAGGAAAAAAAATATGCTTATTTTTGAGAGAGAGAGACAGAGCACTGGGGTAGGGGCAGAGAGAGAGGGAGACACAGAATCTGAAGCAGGCTCCAGGTCTGAGATGTCAGCAGAGCCCAATGCAGTGCTTGAACTCACTCATGAACCGTGTGATTATGACCTGAGCCAAAGTCGGACTCTTAACCAACTGAGCCACCCAGGTGCCCCCACATCAGTGTAATTTAAGCTAAACTAAAATAGCGTAAAATGCATACATTAATTAATTTCTCTCAATTTTTATGATTCCTTATTCACTCATTCTCTATTTGTTGGCATTCTTGCTTTTGCACTGTGGATTCACTGAGGTCCTAAACTAGCTATTAAAGACTAATGCAAAGATAAATACGGTTTCTAACCCTTTACTGTGTGCCCTTGGAACTGTATGACAGGAATTCTCAATTACTTTACATGTGAATCTGCTGTGTAATGTCTGTCTCCTATCTGTCCCGTTATGGCTGGGACGCAGTCTCTTGTCCATCACTGTATATACCCAGGTACAAACCTGCCACCAAGTAGCCTCTCATTCAATGCTTGGATAGTAGAGAAATGACCCTCTCTTTCAGGGAATTTAGGATGTGGAATTGAGAGGCTCAGAGAAAGACACATAGAACTGTAGGAGAGCTACACTCTGAAAATTCCACAAGGGGTAAAATAAAATGCAGGGAAACAGAAGGATCTCTGCTACAAGCCAGGTGACTTTGCAGGTACAAAGGCTGACCTTGTGCTAAGAATGGGTCTGGAGATGTGACTGTTGTAGCACAGAGTGTGTCTTGATTTTCATCAGTAGAATCTATTGAATTGGTTATCGCCAGGTGTTTGAAACAAATAAAAAAACCTTTATATTGCTCTAGCACAGAGTTGTTTTATTTTTCTCTTTCTTTCTTTCTTTCTTTCTTTCTTTCTTTCTTTCTTTCTTTCTTTCTTTTTTTAAACCAGTTGTCATTGACTGTAACTAAAGTGCAAGACTGGTTGAGGTAAAATTTTAATAAGTAGTATTGATCAGATAGATGGAAATGTGAGAAGGTGAAATGATCTACAGTGATATGTAATCAGATAACAAGATGGTACTTCTCAAGGGGTGGATAATAATGGGAGATGTGCAGAGACCTTGACTCGAGAGAGGAAGCCTTGCCTTCAGATGAATGATGCCTGCCTCCTTTGTTAGGACTTTTGCTTCTGGTCTCCCTTGCTAGGGATAAGCATTCAGAGGAAGGAGCCATCTTCTCTAGCTGAGATTCAGGACTGGCTTTAGGAAAGAATTTGAACTAGGCCTTGAAGGTTGAAGAGGACTGAGCTGCAGGGGGCAGTTGGGGAAGGGCATGCCAAGAGGAGTTAATATCAGTGGTCCCCCCCATGGCAGGAAGAAACTGTAGGTTCAGATTTGGAAAACCAAGTCTTCTTCTGTGGCTAAGGCATGTGTTTCATGGGGTTAAGAACTGGGCTAAAAGGATGCTAAATTGGGACCAGATCAAAGGGATCACTGAAGAGGAAGCCAGAAAGTTTGAACTTCATTCTGAAGGCCATGGGGAGTCTTTGAAGTTCCTTGATCAAGAAGTGTAACTTGCCTAAAGCCATGGGGTCAGTCTGGTGGCTTGTAAGTGGCACTGCACCTGATTCCCTTGGTAATGTTATAGTACTTTTTTAACTTTTAAAAAAATGATTTTTAAAAAATGTTTATTTTGAGAGAGAGAGAGAGTGAGTGAGACTGGGAGAGAGAGTTCATGCATGCATGCACATTCACAAGCAGGGAGGGGCAGAGAGAATCCCAAGCACAGAGTCTGATGTGGGCTAAATCTCATGAACCATGAGATCATGACCTGAATGAAAATCAAGAGTCAGACACTTAACTGACTGAGCCACCACCCAGGAATCCCTACTGTTTTTAACTCTTTAAAGACATACCATCTCTCGGTTCACAGATTGTTTTTCATGCTAATCAAACACTGGAGAGTATTCCATTGGTGTGTAAAAACTACCCAGTAAGACAGGGTATGCCTTTGATATAGCCTCTCTCCCTCATTGTCCTCACTGTAAACAAAATGTATGGACCCAGTGACTGTGGCCCAGTTCAGTTTTATGATACTGTGATTAAGTTCTCCACTCACAAAACTTAGTATCTGGAAATTGACGGTCTGTGACTTAAGACTGCTTATTTTCTTTATGTGGGGATCTGTGATCATAGTATAAATACTGTATTTCATTGATTGGCTTTGACCCTGTATCTGCCTATGAATGCATCATTCTACATCCAAAACTGTGCTGAGAGAGGAGTAACGTGGGACAGTGCAGAGGCCAAGACCCTGCGTCTAGGTGGACACACTGTACTTGCTCCCTGGAGTGAACTCATCTGGGCAGGGCTTCTGGTCCCATAAGGCCTGCTTTACTCTCCGTTCTTTTACAGGCTGTTTCTTTTACCTCTACACATCAAGTCTGTAGATACCAGACATACACTTTCTATTAACAAAGCTACTAACAAAGTCACCTCCTTCAAATCAGTATTAAAAGAGTGTATTCATGGGTAACTTCATACGGTGACTGTTGCTTAGGTGGAGAGAAACTGCTACAGATTTTTTTTTTTTTTAAGGGTCAACTTTAAACGTGTCTACTGTACTCATTCATAATATTATCAAGTTAATAACTTGTCTTATTTTGTTTTCTTAATCTAGGTATTAGAAAGCAAGCCAAAACTCCCAATGGATAAATCAGTGCCTGGTGTTCTCAAGTGGGAAAAAATAGATTAACTTCAGTAGGACTTATATATTTTCAAAAACAGAACAGAAAACAACAAAAGAATTTTTTTTTTGGACTCTTTTACACCCAAGCACATAACTGGATTTTGGACATTTAAATTGGCATTATTTGGGACATTTTTAATATTATTATTTGTATTACCTTGCGAATGAACACAGTGTTTCCATTCTGTAGATGTACACGTGGCCCTTTCAAGGAAATCCAAATTTCTTAGGCTCCTTCAGAAATTACAGTGTAAAAGTGAAAATAACATTTCAGTGAATGAGCCAAAATTACTATGAACTGAGAATTTTCTTAAGTGCTGAAACTTCAGTAAACCATAGCAATAACTGGCTTGTATATGTCTTAGCATAGATCCGTTTAGAAAGGAGGTTCCTACTGTGCGAATAGATACGGACACATCTGGTGCTGAGGAAGGACCAAACATATTACCATTGGTGTCAAGAAATATTATCATATAGCAGAGAAATGGCAACATATGTATTCAGATAGTTACATCCCTATATAAAATTTATGTTTACATTTTAAAATTAGTAAACTCCTGTCTTTCTGTTTAAGTGTACCATTTCATTCTGACTTAAGTCAGCTTTGTTTTGGAACAAATTAAGTAACTGAGCTGCCCAACTCCTGTCTGACATTCACTGTTGCTGCCTCAATTCTTTAATTTTCCTATGGGCAGAGACCTTTTAAGTGGCATTCTTAGAATCACCATTCTGGGGACTGGTATACGGAGGACGACTGTGTGAATGGGAAGTCATTCTGATGATAGATGTGATACATTCAGAGATACTATGTATGCATTTAAGTATATGGACCTATTAGCTAAAAATATTTTCCTTGTTGACATAAAAATCATACAAACAAGTCCCCAAAACCACAACTGTCTCTCAAATACTTTAAAAAAAATTGATGAAAAACATCTTAGGATTTTCAACTTTTCTACATTTTTTTAATGTAGAAAATGAAGAATGCTTTAAAATGAAGAATGCTAAAAAAAATTTTTTTTAATTATCCAGAATAGAAAACATCATATCTGGATATAGGAACATTATCAGGTCATCCAGGAATCAATCATACATTTTTTTTTTCTTGTGTGTCTGAAGTGTAAACCAAATTAGCAAAGCATGTAACACTACATACTTGAGGGGTTGGTGAATAAGGGAAAGAGAATACTTTCTGTACAACGAAGGGCTGTGCTGCACCATGAGACAGCTGTGATTTTATTTTCAAACTGTGAAACCATGTGCCACAACAAAATTTGGAAGATTCCTTTTTTTCCCCCCTAGATCCAAAAGGTGCAGAGAGAAATCAAATGACACTTTTAAGTTAGTGGTGCTCAGGCAGAAGTCTTCCTACATGAACCAGTATTAAAATCTCAAGCAAGGGATTTCCAGTGCCAGGACATGTTTGGTAGAATTTAAAAGTGAGGTGGCATCCCTCACTGTTATGTCACGTATATCATACGTCATAGACTCGTAAAGTCAACACCAACTACTAAGAATCGTTCCCTACTCACTAGTGCCTAGCGTGGCAAGAGGGGCTAGAGATGGACCATCGTCCAGGCGCCGATGTGATCCTCCTCTACCAGGGCACACGCTTACCAACAGAGAATGCGGCTTGATAGAGACCCAGAACTTTTACTGAGCTAGTATCTGAGCTACGGAATAGCTTCTTTGATGTACCTCTTTGCCTTATGTTGCGTTTTTTAGTTTTAAGACTGTAGAGTGATCCTTTCAAATTATTATCTTTTCTAATAGAGATATTTTAATATACTTGCTTAAAAAAAAAAACACAACAAAACTACTGTCAGTATTAATACTGAGCCAGACTGGCATCTACAGATTAAGGCCATTGAGATTCTTATCCTTGTAAAAATTATAGCATGGCCTTTGAACACATATGAGAAGACATTTACTATCATTCATGGAGCTTTCCATCTGTCTGTCCATCCATCATCATTCAAGGGCCTAATTACATGCCAGGTGCTTACATGCTAGGCCTTGGGATATTAAAAAACAACAACTGTCCCCTAACCTCAAGAAGTATTAAAAATGTCATTATCTCCCTTTAGGTCCACTTTATTTCATTTTTAACAACTATAAGTACATGTCTGAAATTTTTCTTTTTTTAGCACTATTATTTTTCATGACCATATTTTATTTTAAAAAAATAAGTTAAAATAAATAGCTATATGCATGTATGTGTTACTAATAATTAAAACTATGTTTTCAATCCTTGAAATGTCTGCCTCTTAAATATAAAGCCTACTATTTGGTTGATTTTGAGAAAAAAAAAGTTTCAATTAGGAAGCTAAACTTTCTTGCTTATTCCTTATGTAAATATTCCTTCCTCCCATTACCCTTAAACACTCCCGAATAACTCATAAGTATTGATTTAACACTCAATATTTTTGAACCTCAAGGGATCTTGTCTCTGAATAACCACAAAAATTCACATATAGTGATTAGCTGGTCAAAGTTATTCATTAATAAAATTTAAACAAAAAACATAATCCAGCCTTACCAAACTCCAAATAAAATATTTTTTAAAAAGGAGATAGAAATAATCCCAAGAATGTGGAGTGCTGGAAAGAGATTGGCTTTTCAACTAATAAAGACTCTGAAAAAAAGGACTAAATAAGAAAATAACTTATTGACTCCTTCCATATGCCATGTTAGTAGCCTCATAATTATTTAGACTGCAGTCTGCATTAAAGATGTCTTGACCTTTGAGGCTAGGATTCAGTCTCCCAACAGTACTATAACATACGAATCCACAAGTATCCACAAGAATCCATTGCCTGTTTCCAGGAAATCTTTATATTTTTACATAGTAATTTTATCCACAATTTCTATCATCTAATTATTCACTATGTTTTGTTTGTAATAATGAACAATTTTTTTCTCTGTGAAATCTCATAGGATAATCACACTTACAAACATTCGTAACATTCAGATTCTGAAGGAAATGCAGTCCACTAAAATGATCATGGCACTGAGAATTCATCTTTAGCAAACTGTGTGAAAATGTAATTTAAAAATACCTTGTTTTGGTATTAACTATATAGTAACTGATAAGTAAAAATTGCCCCTTTTCTGGATTTTTTATGTTCAGAATTCATATTCACAATCAGCATATTCAATCAACAGCTCTATCTCATTCCCAACTACCCAAAGGCCTGGGCCACTTTTGAACACTTAAAGCATTTCATTTATCCTTCAAACCAGAATGGTGCTGAAATATTTCAACTTGAATGTAAAATGTATTAAGTCTTAGCTCACAAGATAGAAACATTTAATTAATATATAACTGCTTGCTATGAACTAAATGACATGTGATTTGGTATTGTAATGTTTTTGATGAAGTTTTAGTTTCTTCCAAATTTTTCAGGAATCCTATTTGTAAAACATCTGTAACTTTTTTAAAGAGCTTTTATTTTAAATGCCCAGACACTGGCTTTATATTCTTCTTTACATTCTCACATTCTTTTATTATATGCCTATACTATGATTGCAAGATTATGTAAAAATGCCTTGAATAAATGATTTCAAGTGTCTATAGTGGTCATTTGTTGTTAAATACAAATAAATGATATGATTTTCATTTTAGGTTAAAATCTTAAAACCATGACTATGGCTGGTGGTTTTGCTTAGTTGCCTTTTGTATTAACAAATTGTTTAACGAGCTCACATGGCTTGAAACTTGTTTCTGATGGATAAAAATGTAGCTGATGTTTTAAAAAGAAACTTGCACATGAATTGATCCTAACCTCTCTAAGGATGCACAGCAGGCATTATGAGAACAACCACACTCTGATTTATAAGAAATATACATGAGCATATATATACTGCTAGGGGACTTATCCAACTCAAGCTACAAATTATTTATATAAAGAGAATCATTGCTATCACAGATGTCTTATCTAAAGGTGTATCAGATTAGCCTGGGAGCTGATAACCTGGAAGGACAAACAGGCACCAAAGTGTGGACAAGTGCTTTGGAGGGACAATTTGCAAAATCAACTCACAATTCACCTTTAATGAGCTCTTGCAGGTAAAATGGATGTAGGCTTGTGGCCAGCAGGTTGCAGACCTGAGTAGTCTGTTCTCAGTGACACCACAAATTTCATGCTTCCCTTGCTTGCTCAAGGCAAAGTATCTGAACACACTTTCATTATTAATAAAAATATGATTTCTCTTATCTCATCAGTGGTCAGTGTTTTGAGTACTCTTCATTCAACCAAAAGCTCATGAAACAAAGACAGGGGAGAGTGGACCTTTCCTTGTGTTAGAAAAGGTGCCTGTCTTATGACACTCATTTATTAATATTTCTAATCCTTGCCACAGGTATTAGTAGAGGATTAACAGAGAGGTTGAATAACCACTTAAAGCATGTATAGAAGAATTCTAATTTTGCAAGATACTGTTACTCAGAAAGAATCACATAGAAAAATAGATATGGGAGATGTTATCTCTATGGTGGAGATTCCCAATACATATTAGCATATTAAAGAGTCTCAGAGATCCTGCAGTAAAGAAATCAATTTGTCTGTGTTATCCAGTATTTCTCACATTTGTTTTGCCACAAAAGTTTTGTTTTTTGGTTTTTTTTAAACAGCACTTGTTATTCTGTTAAGCCATTTATCTTGGACAACTCTGGCATATGACATACTAAGTAATTACCAGTTCATAAAAATGAGATAATTTATTAATTAATTAAAACAAATTGAAGAGGGCATCTTTTGGGATGAGAACTGGGTGTTGTATGGAAACGAATTTGACAATAAATTTCATATAATAATAAAAAACAAAAACAAAAACAAAAAACAAATATATGATAGTGATAGTATTTGGACTGTGGGACACAGAAACACTTAAAACCCACAAATTCATTGCTTGCCTTGCTTTCTAAAAACCTAATGGTTAAATAGGATCCTTTCAGTGGAGATCATCATTTCAGTCTCTAAACCATGTTCTGTTTTAGAAGGAAACATACATCTTTCCTATCTGTCCAATAATTTGAATGCTTTAGATACTCCTCATTAAAATCTCTCCTCTCCCAGATATTAGTTGTTTATAGCATTCAGGGCGAATTAATCATTTTCTTCATGGTTCATTCATTTTGTATAGTTGAAATAATTTCATATGTGATAGCATCATTTAAGTAAATTTCAAGTAAATCTTAATATTTCTCAACAAGGACAGGGAAAAACAGGATTGGGAATGAATGACTTGGAAGGATATATGCATATATTTATAATTTGCTGCCAATAATTCACTGCTTAACTATGGGTAACAGGCACCAAATCTGGAGAGAGAGAGAGAGAGAAAAGTCACAAACCAAAAAGTGAATGAACCATCAATACAATGACCAAGAATATGGACTGTTAGAACACTGCTAGTTTTCAGTAACTTTACAGACCAAGTCAACTCAGCGGTCATGACAACTGTATGTACCAAGGACTAAGGACAAATATAATGGTAGAGACGGGTCAGAAACAACTCCTTTTTGCAAACGGTTCAAATAATATTGGATCTTCATTGCACTTATCTTTATTGAACGAATGCAGATATCTGGAGCCAATGTTACCAACGAGTTATTTGCAAACTAGTGAATTATACCACAGCAAACATCCAAGTCAACCATTTTTAGTTATTACAATGACATTATCTTTTTAGAGGGATGGTATTAGGGAAAAAAAAACCTTTTATGAGAATCTATAGCTAGGGTGCTGCTGGAGGTAACATTCATGGATAAATAAACAATCTGGTAGTTGTGATCACTTCATTTTTGTTTTAGTGCCCTTTGGTTTCTGGTAACAGAAACAGATCTCCAACTTGCTTAGTCCAAAAAGGAATTCATAGGCTCATGTAACCAAAAAGAGGAAAAGCAAAGTTAGGGTTTGCTGAAGGAGCAGCTGTTATCAGGAAATCAAACACCATCAAGGCCACATTCTTACTGCCTGTTCTCTGTTTATTTATATGTCAACTTCAGGCTCTCGGTTTTAGTTTCTTCATGAGGATGGAAACCTTCTTGCCTACGGATACAAATCTGGGTGCACAACTACCTGGCTCGCTGATCAGAAAGAAAATATCAATAACCTGTAGCTCAAGTTTGAAAATCTGGGGAAGGTATTTCCTAAGCTCAGACTCAGTCATGTGAATATTATGACAGGTCTAGGTTGAGTCAAGTGCTCTTTCTTATTCAATCACCAAAGTCAAGGATGAATCGTCAGGCAAGAGACCGGCTGCTCCCATCCAAGCACATGACTGCATTTTGGCTTTATGCGTGGGTGTGAAAGGAAAGTGAGGGAAAAGAAAATGATTGCTCCAGAGGCAGGGGTGAATTATTATGGGTACTGTCAATGAGAAGTTTACTGGGAGCCAGCAAGCCACCCTATTTATGTCTAACAAAAAGATTAACAAAATCAACATCTATATGGTCCAACTCATGACCTTTTCTTCCAGCTAGTCATTCAACTGATTTCTGCAAAGACAATCCCATATTATCAGTATCTAAGGGCTGATTTTTCCTCCAGAAGGAAACAGTGCTGTCCTGCTCTCCCTTTCAACACTGCCCTTCCTCCCCTACTGGCAGGTCTAAACAACCTGTTCACTTTCACCCCACCTTCTGTGTTTCATGAAGTCTTAGTAGGACATTTCAGGAGGGAGGCTTATCCTTACAAGTGAGAAGACTTTAGTTCCTTCCTATCCAAACACAGTGGGGTTGCAAAAAGGAGGGTGGAGTCAAAGATAAAACAGGAAAAGAACAAGAGGAAAAGCCATTCTTTTAAGGTTTTGCTCCCCCAGGTGCTACCCATTTCCAATGACCCCTCTCCCATCCTTCTATTTTCTTGTTAATCATTGAGCATCAGTGAGAGGCTGTCTCTGGAAGCAGTACCTTGGGGAGAGGGCATTGCACTCTTTATTTCTATTAGTTACATTGTGCTTTTAACACATTTACAGTCCCTGTAGCATGGGTACAGTTCAGTGGTGGAAAAAAGTCAGAGGGAAAACTCAGAAAAAAGCGCGGCAACATACCAGTGTTCTGGAATAACTGCAGTGGTATTGAGAGCCTTGGGTGACAGTAACTAGCAGTGAACTATGCTCATCTATCTCTCAATAGTCACCCCATTCATTCTTTTTAATCCAGGATATAGAAAAACTGACGTGTGGTTGATGCTGGAGAGGCGGGGGTGGTGCAAAGGTGTGACAGCTCATCCCAGAGGTTTCTGAACCTGATTCCAAGAGCATCGGTGGTTCAGCTACATTTGCTTTGCAGATCAGAGATCTAAGGAGATGAGGTCAGAGGGATGGGAACAAAAACACACACATGGTGTGGCTTCTTCCCTAATTTAGGCAACCTGCTCTCTGGAAAATTCCCTACCAAGCCAAGATTGTGTCCAAGGTCCAGGCTGACCAGGGATGCTTTTTAGTCCACAGGGAGTTATCCTGTTATTGTTTCAGAGTTTGAGAAGGCTTATCAGGCGTGAGGCACACATAGCTTTATTCCCTACCCCCACCTCCCCAATTTTCTCAGGAGAATATTCTGTGGAAAAAAATGACATACTCTCCGTTTCTCTCTCCTCATGCACAGGATTTCACAATTTAGCTACAGGGGGTCCTCAGGGATTCTTTCTCAGTGATCAACAAGAGGCCAGTGTGAGTACTTTAACCTCAGACACTGGTCTCATTTGAAAATGCAAGGAAGAAAAAAAATCCAAGACTTGGGACTTTACCCTATCAGAATATTTTGGACCTTTACTCAAAATCAATATGTCCATCCTGTTTTAATGGAAATCATTTAAGTTCGTTGCCATTAATAAAAAATACCCATTTCTCACAGTTCTCTAATATCATGAAAAAATCGAGTTAGTATTCAAACTTCAAACACTGTCTCATGACTTGTTTCTTTTTTTTTTTTTTTTTTGAGTTGGTTTATTTAAATCAGGATCAAAGAAGGACCACACATTGAATTTGATTATAATCTGTTTTTAGTCTTTCTTTTTAAACATCTTTTTTATCATTTTTCCTTTGTCTTCCTATTAATATGTATGAAAAAATAGGGATTTTTATAGGATACCTATCCTCTCAGAATTTTCTACATTCTAGATTTTGTCGACTGTATCCTGGTGGTGTCATTTAATCCACTCCTTTGTTCTTTGTATATCCTATAAAAATTCTGGAGGAGTGACCAGATAGGGGCTGGGTTTGATCTGGGGGAGCAAGAAGACTTGACAGGTGGTAGTGTGCCCCACACAACTGCATCCCATGAGGAAGCCCAGGATGTCCCCGGCCGTCTCTCTTTTTGTGATGGTAAGAATGATCTGGGGATTCAGTGTTGTCTGATGCATCCACTGTAAAATTCCCCGCCATGTTTTCACGCACTCATTTTAGCAGCCATTAATGATCACTGCTAGATCTATTATCAAATGACCAGAATCAGTAACTTTTTCTGAAGAGCTGAGAGAATTCCATAATGGCACGTATGGTCTCTCATTTGAAATGAACTACTTGTTCCTTTCATTAATGTACTTTATTAAATTAAATAACATTTAACATGAAACTTGATAACTGACCTTTTTTTCCCCCCTCCTTTTTGTAATTTGAGATAATTTTGGAACCTTATGAAAGACATTTAAGGTGCTGTGTTCTTTCACAAGCAAAGCCAAAACGTTGTTTTTGGAGCTGTTTTTATCGTGCGTGTGTATTTTTCCCCCATTATTGTCAAGTGTAATTTTAACCTTACACAAATGATCTGTTGATCTGAAATATCATGGGAAAACTTTGACCTAGAACATTTTCAGAGAGGTCAGTTACTGGAAATGCAAGAAAGCTAAGGACACTTGGCAGGTTGGATATATTACATGCTTTAAATCTCTACACAAGTCCATAGCTTTCTTCTTCCTCAGACTTTTCAGTTTTAAATTTGGTTTCTCAATTTCCTATTAACTAAATCGCAAGAACCCTAACAACATTCAAGACCTGCCTTTATCTGGCCCCAATTCCCCACTTCATCGGTTGTATACCCTACCATTTATGTGCATTTCCCTTCTAGCCAAGCTAGACAAATGTCCATTCCCCTTACACCTCTTCTCTCTGCAAGAGTAAAGTACTTGTGCTCTGAACACGCAGGAGTTTTACTTCTCTACTGCTTAAGGTAAACACCTTCTTTATAGATTCACGTATATGCATGCTCTCTTATTAGACTTGCACTGGAGGTTACTCTTTCATGGTTAACACCTTGTGTTTCTGCGTGTGTGTGTGTGTGTGTGTGTGTGCACGTGTGTGTGTGTTCTTGCTTTTAAAATAAATGAGCACCTTAATTCCTTCTGGGGTAATAATACCTCCCCCACATGGCCTTGATAATCATGGTGTCCTTTGCCAAATGGTAGTGAGTTCTTGGTCCTAAGCTAGATGGATTGAAATATACTTTCTCCAAAAAATTTTAATTATAAGAAAAGTAACTAAAATATTGATAATGGTTAGAAGTGATTATTGGCAGCCAGATGAGTTTTGCAAGAATAGCTAATACTCACTGAGTGCTTGTCGAAGAACCCTACGTGCTATGTAGAGACTCCTATTTGCAAATGGGGCAGAACTACGTCTTAGTGTTTATTTTGTTCTGTTCAGAGTATTTCTTATCCTTTTTTCTCTCTCATTTACACTTAATGGGTCATTTCTCTACTCCCAATTCATATTCACTCAGCAGACAAGATTCAAAACAAACCTTAGCCCTAAAGTGCCAGATGAGTTCTTTCAGGCACACTTGGGGGGCTGTTTTCTCTGTCCCCAAAAGAACAGATAAAACGGGAAGGGGAAAAAAGAGTCAGAGGGAGGGTAGAGTGGAAGTCAACACGGAGAAGGAAATAGTCAGAAGGAAGAAGAACAAAAAGTTTCAGAGGTTCAGGGACAAAATGAAAGATTTTCTGATTTTTCCCCTACGAATAACCGGTCACTCAGTAATCCTGGACAGCCGTGGGTTCTCCTGAAGAAAAGGAATAAGGGAACTTGGATCCTTCGTATGAAGATGAGGGCGTTAAAACAACAAACCATACCAAACTCTGACTGTAACCACAGTCACATTGGAACTGAATAAAATCCTATAATGAGGCGGTAGTAAAAACCAATATTAATTCTATTTCTTCCTTTCAAGTTAGCTGCACCTATCATTTTTCTTTTATTTCAAACTGTACTGGCTTCAGCTTTCAGTACAATGTTAAATAGAAATGTAGTAACAATATAATAATAGCCATCCTTGTTATGTTTCTAACTTTTAATATTTCTTCATTAAATACAATATTGCCTATCAGTCTAAGATACCTGTTTTCATGTTGATGAGTTATCCTCTATTCCTAAATTTTTAAGTGCTTTGCTTAGAAATGGGATAGATTAGTGAGTCTTCCAGTTTTTTACTGGGATGAAAAAAGATTTTTTTATTGGTCTTACTGGAGTGATGTTTTTAATTAAATTCAATAACATTTGAATTGAATTAACCATGATAATGTTGAACAACTTTAAAAAATATAGAGAACTTGGTTTGCAGGTTTGACATTTTCACATCCACATTTATAGATGATTTGGCTCCTCTCAACCCCCCATAATTTTTGTTAGGTATCAAGATTAGCGAAGCTTCAGAAAAAACATGGCAGCATGATGTAGTTAACAACACAGGCTATCCAAGTTCACCTAGTATCCTGGTTTCAACCACTTACTTGCTATGTGACCTTCAACAAGTCACCTGACCGACAAAGATAGGGTGACAGAACAGAATGTAAATGCTCTAAACCTTATGGTTAAAATGGCACAATTAACTAAGGTTGAGAAGGGATGGGAAAGAAAAGATGCGTTTGCTACTTCTTTATATTTTCATAGTGTGGGTTAAAATATGTAATTTAAAGCTGATAAATATATCCATCTGTCTATTCTGAGATTTATTAACATAAACAAACCCTAAACTCATATCCAGCAGTGGTGGAAAGGATGCTGAAAGGAAGAAGAAATATATTAATGTAATCATTATTCAGAATAGACTGTCAAAAGCAGGGGTCGAAACATAAGAACCAGTGGCTAACTCAGGCATACCACCACCTGTTTTGGCAGATAAAATTTAATGAAATACAGTCATTTGTTTACATATTATGTATGGCTGCTTTTGTGCTACAACAGCAAAGTCAGGTAGCTGTCAGAGATAAGCTCCAAAGCGGCCAAAAACGTTTGTTGACACCTGCTCTAAAGCAACAGAGTACTGAGTAGAGCATATAAAATTACTATCATAAAGATAACCTCTATTAAAAGATACAAATATTTCATATTATCAAAGAATCACTGACACACAAAATTGCCTAAAAGGGATGACAATGTGATTGACAGCCATCTTCTCAATAGAAACTACGTCAGAAAACAAATGATATATTTTCATAGTAGCGGAAGAAGATAACTAGCCAAGATTAGTTCCTCTACTAGACTATCGTTGAGAAAGAGATTAAAATAAAGACATTATTTTGACAGACAAAAAGTTAGAAAGCTTACTAGTGATAGATCCTCACTTGTACAAGGTTGAAAAATATGTACTTAAGGAAGTAGTTAATAATACTAGAAATAACATTGGAAACGAAGAAAAATGATGAACAAAGAATCTGGTAAGCATGTGAGATCTACATAAATACTGAATAAAACAATATTGATATTGTCTAATTCTAGCTAAAAATCAAAAGGCAGAGCTAAAATATTTGACACAAATACATGCAAGATAAAACAAAGTGGACTAAATCTATGAGGCCCATGTGTCGTTCTGGTAGGCTTAATGAAATTAATTTAGATTTTAAGAAAAGATTCACTTTAAAAGTTAAAGAGTAGTTACCAAAAGAAATTCCAAAATAGCAGAGAAGGAAAATGGGGAAAACAAAACAAAACAAAACAAAACAAACAAAACAAAAACACATTTGAAAAGCAACTGAAAAACAGGAGAGAGAAAACCAGTAGCAGAGAAATCGTGATGTATCAGAGTCTGTGGGATATGGTTAAAAGAGAGCACAAAGAGAAAACTATGTATCTTACTTATGTACACCATTAATCTAGAAAGTATAAAGCAGATATGCAAAATAAGACAAAAGAATTGTGAAACTGAGTCAAAGAAGAAACCTCATTTAAGGTGCCATCGGAGGACAGAAGGGGGAGCTCTCACCCCCTTGGGTTCCCCACAGGAAGAAGCCTCCAGTACTGCTCCAGCAGGAGAGAGGAAGGATTTCTCCTCAACCAGCAACACGTTCAGACAATAAGAAAGTACTGCAACTGAGTCAATGAGAAGCCATCACCCTCCTGAATTCTCACTTCCCTCCAACGGACTTGTGTACAAAGTAGCGCCTCCCAATTTTCTCCTTTTCTCTATAAAGTAACATTCCTTTCCTTTGATCTCTGGACTTGCCTATGGTTTGCCATAGCTTGCATGTGCCGAAGTGCAATTCTTCTGCTATTTCTAAAGAAAGCCAATTTATTGGTAAAATAACTGGCCATTCTATTTTTAAAGGCTGATGGTGAATTACCCCAAATGTGCAGAGGTCATTTTAAAAATCAGAGA
The DNA here is from genome assembly GCF_018350215.1 of Panthera leo. Classification (NCBI taxonomy): domain Eukaryota; kingdom Metazoa; phylum Chordata; class Mammalia; order Carnivora; family Felidae; genus Panthera; species Panthera leo. The sequence goes on along the minus strand of NC_056679.1, from coordinate 100,279,258 downwards.
TTACACTGTTTAGCTCTGTAAATAAAATATGTCATGAATAAAATGGTTACTTAAAAAAATGTATATATAAATTGAGTTCAGGTGAAAATCTAAAAAAATTAACATAGAAAACATAGGGAAAGCTGTCAAAATACACCAGGCTGAAATATTTTTTCAGACTTATTCTATCCACTAAAATCACATAGAACATTTTCATAAATGGCTTGAAGGTGTTTGATAAAATTCAACATCTACTCTTGATTTACAAAAATACACCTAAGTAAGAGGAATGGTTCTTAACACCTTAAGACATATCTACCTGCATCTAAATAGGCAGCACTGGAAGTATTCCCATTAATGTCGGGAACAGAGAGGAGGTCCACTCTCAGGGCTATTATTTTATGTTGTCCTGGAAGTACTGGACATTCCAGTTAGGCAAGAGAAAGAGTGTTACAAAAACTAAGAGCAAGTAAATGATCACTATCTTAAAATGATATAATTCTGAGCCTGGAAAAATGGAAGCGAAATGATGGGATAACTATGAAAAACAGTGAGAGTTCGATAAGGTGGCTGAGGAAACTAATGATATACAGAAATTCACAGTCTTCCCATACACCCACCATAACCAGTTAGAAGGTTAAAGAATTTACAACATGAATAAACCATTTATAACATTAATAAAATTTAAAACATGAGTAAAATCATATACTGTTTGGGAAAAAATCAAAGTCAAGAGACAAACGATAAGATGAATTTTGTTTTTTTGTTTTTGTTTTTGTTTTTTGCAAATCACGATAGACAAAGGGCTTATTTCCTGAACATATGTAGAGCTCCTACAAGTCAGAAACAAAAAATACTACCAGGCGCAAATAATTATGGCCAAAAAACAGGTCACAGAAATGAAGATTCAAATGGCTGTGCTAATTTCTCTGACTTCAAATTAATGACAATGGACGTCAAACGGGCTCCTAAGGCTGCCCAGAATTCATACTGGTTTCTGACTTCAGTTAGTCTCATACTTTTCATAGATTAATTCATACCTTCTCCTCTATAATCAGACATTACCTTCTCTCCCATTTTCATTCCCCATTGTTACTGCCCAAGTCCAAGCCATCCTATCTCTTACTCGGGTTCCTCTAATAGATTCCTAACTGGGAGCTGCAGCTAGTCAATTACAGGAGTCATTAATAAACTGAGGAAACTTGTATATAGCCATGATTATTTATTCAAACTAGTATTTATTCATATATTTATAGCATATGTATTCAAAAGGCAAATCTCTAACTGAGCACCTACTATATACTAAGCACTGGTCAAGTCTGGAACATGACAGAGAAGAAAACAAAGTCTTTGCACTCACAAAGGTGGGGAGGCTGACAGCTATATAAGTATAGCTTTAACGTGGTGGAAGTCAAAGAAGAAAAATCAAGTGAGGAGGCTGGAATAACCAGTTGATGTTTTCAAAGGCAGGTCAGAGAAGCTCTCCCTGACAGAATGACATCTGAGCAGAGACCTGAAATACTGACGGATGGACCAATCTCAAAGTGGAGAAAACAAATGCAAGCACCAAATAAAGTAAATCCTATGCATTAATCGTGCAATTATAGCACTTACAAAATCTGAAAAATTTGATAGGGCCTGAAAAACCTCTCCTTCTTCACAACTGGTGCCAACAATGAAAATACAAAATTCAGAACTAGTCCACATCTATTTAAGACACAAATAAGTTGGTTGTTGTTGGTATATGTGAGGACTATGAACTTTGGTCCATGATAGGGGGAGTTAAGCTAAACACTGAATTTTTATACCATGCTTAGTTTAAAAATAAACACAAATAACCTTCCTTCCTTCACTCACCCTCTAAGTTTTGGCTGTCTTTACTAAAAAACATCCTTTTAATTTAATCCTGAAAACAACATGGAGAATGACTTTCTTTCAAAACAAGTTTTCCCTTGAAGAGAAACACATGTTCAAAGTACAAACAACATTCCAGTGTCTGACTTAAGGCTACTTAATTTCTGCATGATGACGTCATACTTAGGCTACTGAACATGTTCCTGTATGTATCATTTCTTCTACAAGTCTAGAATTTAGGCCCATTCATGGAAACAGACCTATCATTTTATGCAACTAGAGAATAAAGAGAACCTGTGTACTTCCCAAGTCACAATTTCTCAGAGTAATCAAAATTAATATTCCAACATAATTTTTGAAAATAAAATTTACTAGCTACTTTTAAAATCTGTTTGTAAAGAAAAGGCCTGAGAAGAGCTAAGAAAATTTTAAGAAAAAAAGATCAATGATTAAACCAGGGTATTGAGTATCTAGGGAAAATATAAAGCTATAATAATTTTTAAAATATTTATTGTAGTAATGCTTTTTTTGATTTTGATTTTTTTTTAAGTTTCTATTTAAATTGCAGTTAGTTAACATGCAGTGTAATTATTAGTTTCAGGTGCAGAATTTAGTGACTCAACACTTACCTACGGTAACACCAGGTGCTCATCACAAGTGCACTCCTTAATCCCCATTGCCTATTTCACCCATCCCCCCACCCACTGCCCCCTTGGTAACCTTCAGTTTGTTCCCTCTAGTTAAGAATCTGTTTCTTGGTTTGTGTCTCTCTTTTCCCCCCTATGATCATTTGTCTTGTTTCTTAAATTCCACCTATGACTGAAATCATATGCTATTTGTCTTTCTCCGACTAACTTATTTTGCTTAGCATAATACTCACTAGCTCCATCCACGTCGTTGCAAATGGCAAGATTTCATTCCTTTTTATGGGTGAGTAATATTCCGGTGTATATATACCACAAATTCTTTATCCATTCAGCTATAATAATTTAGGGTGTAATACTGGATCGGAGAGATAGATAAAAGAGAGCTAGGAGCTAGGAGCAGTTCTGTAATTATAAGGTGACATTTCAAATGAGTAGTGAAAGGGTGGCCCAACTACTCAAAAATAGAATTCATATTCATATTAGAAAAACAGAATAGTTAGATCACCACCACTTATTATACATGTATCAAAATAACCCTAGCTGAGTAACAGATACACATCCTACATCTCAATGACTTAAACAAATACTCACTCACTTCTTGCTCATATGAAGTTCAATAGGTGGCTGGATGAAGTTCAGGTTATCTCTTCCATGCAGTCATGCAAAGACCCTGGCTGATGGAAACTTCATCTTCAAAAGCGATCCTGCAAGGGTGCCCAAGATGTCAGCACCCTGCTGGAAAACAAGGGAAGAAATGTGGAAGACTGCCTGGAACATTTTGTGGGGAGGTGAACATCATGTAATAATTTTTACCCACATTCCATTGGCTAACATTTGCCTCACTGCAATAGGCTGGCAAATGGAAGTTAGCCAGGTACCTAAGGAAACAAAGTAGATGAAGTGAGCACTTAGGTTTGACACAGTACATCTTTCTGGTTACCAAGTATCCTCTACCACAACTGGAACACATTTCTTTCTTTCTTTTTCTTTTTTCAAGGGAGACAACCCAAAGTTCTATCCAGTTACTGCAAACAGCTTCAAGTGCAAGATCTCTGAATGATGGCATGGTTCTTTCCATCAGCTCTGGATATGGCTCCTTGATCTTCAGTGATACTTGCACAAACAACACAGTTACAGAAATGTCTTTACTGCCACCTGGCCCAACATACTATGATGAAACAAGGATAAACTTGTAATAAAAACTACATCTGGTATAAGGTATAGCAGAGACACACAGAAGGCACTGGTCTATAGTAGTTACAAAAAACTTCTGGCAGGAATTTTTAGTTCCCCCTATTCCAGCATTAAGAACATATCCTTGATTTCAACTTGGCTACCTGGGAGGAGCTACTTGTTCAACATTCTTCATAGCTCTGAATCTACTCTTTAGCAGGTTTTTTGTCTATTAGCACATTCGAGATACATGATGGGGACTGACTCTCCTTGGAGGACTTTAAAGTTTTGTAACCCATATCTTCCCTGAACAAGTGTAGGAGCCCTAAAATACTTTTAATGACAGAACATCCAAAAGCTGGTCAAGTCCAGGCTTGCAATTTTTTTTTTTTTTTGGCATTACAAATAAGCAGGTTATTGTTTTTGAGAGAAAGGGGATCTATTCAGCTGCATAAGCCCATAGCACTTTCAAAGCTCTTTCCTAAATATAATTCTCAAGGTTGACTTACTTTCCCCCTCCTCTGCCCCGTCTTAAAGCTATCATCCTTAGGAGGAAATGCCACTGTTACTCAGATCTGTGCTGTAGCCAGAAGTCTTAATGGATTTTTGTGCATAATCTCTTGTCCTTTGGGACTAGAAGCAATGGCTTTTTCATCCTATTACTTTTTGTTTTTCTGTCCTTGCAGGCTAACAGGCTACTGTCACATCCCATCTCTTGTTTTCTATCACAATGATAAATGCAGGTCATAAAAGTCAACATTACATTTTCTAGCCTTTCCCTAGAGCTATGGGATCAAGGGCTCAGGTTCAAATTCCAAGTAATTGTAAATGACCTTTCTAAAAACTGTTTTGTCATTGCATTACACAAACCTCATTTTCTAATACTGGATATTAGTTTCCGTCTTGTCTGTGGGGGCAATGCCATGTACAGTACTTTGGAATTATTTTTATTTTATTTTTACAGTAGCACCCTCCTTCCACCAGCCATTTCTGAGAGTAATGATACTTATTCTATCAAAATCTCTATCGAAATCTCTAATTTTTGCTGATTGAACACGATAGGTGTTTGTTATATAACTTAAATCCAATCGGCCTAAGTGGAGGAATAAGTAGAGGACTAGAATTCTCATAGCTACTTAGGTTCCTAGGCTGATGGCTATTCCTTCATTTTAAAAATGGTGTCTTCTAGTGTCTTGCTGGGAATTGACATCCAGCGGGTGGACACAAGAAGAGTGGAGGACAGAAGAGGAGTTTGTGGGCTGGACCTGGAAGTGGTTTACAAAATTTCCACACACATTCCACTAAGCAATTCTTAAGTCACAGGACCTCAACCTAACTTCAAGTGATGCTGAGAAATACAGGTTGGTTGCGTACTAACTGATTTAATTAAGGAGCATACCAATCTGTCAGAATACGTAGGGGTAAGTTCCAGACAAACTAAAGGCTAAATATAACATAAACCTATAAAGAGTACTAGAGGAAAAAAGACCTCTATTTACGTATGTTAATACATTTGCAGAATATGGGGATTCCATGGGCCTACACTGGGCACTCAGGATTCAGATGGGGAACAGAGTGGAGAAAAAGTTTTCATTGATGGTACAAGCCTGAAAGGAGAGGGTACTGCAGCAGGACACAAATGCCCACAAGGACTCTTGCTCCCTACTGAAAAAAGCTTGTCACTATAGGTCACTGTAAGGTCATCAGATACTGTCAAGAGGGCACAGGTAAAAACTCACCGTGGGTTGGGGAACGGTAAATGAAAAAGAAAGAAAAAAACCTGTATCTCTGGTAAGAGTAAGGAAGCTAATGTGTGCCCAGACTATGAGATAGATATCCTACATGGGGGTGGGGCAAAAAAAGTCTTCCAAACAAGACTCACCAAAGATGCAAGAAGAGTTTTGCTGCCACAAAGAGCTGCAGAATCAGTGGATCCACCCATAATCCTTTAACATATGAAAACCACAAAAAATTTCGAACATCAAGAACTTGAAGAATTCTTTCCATGAGTCCTTTCTTGAGGAATCTATTAGAGAATAAACCCAATCCAAACAAAAAATGACTTGGAAAACTCTAGCACTTCATTGAAAATCTAAGATTAAAACTAATCTCAGAAGCAGAGTAATGTTATACGATAATGCTCTATATCATGCATTGTAGGTTCCAATTAAGTAAAAATAATGCAACCAGAAATGGGAGGTGAATGGAGATGAGATGAGGGAAGTTAGAATAAGCTCATTAAAGGTTAATTTAGACAGTGAAATAGAACATGGGCAACACAGTGAATAAAAAAATGTGACAATGGGCATTAAGGTGTAACCACTAGAACAGAAATATTAATCTTGCTAAACACAAAACTAATTTTTTAATAGAAATTAGTTTGAAGAGAAAGTAAAATAATAAGTATGATAATTACAGTAGAAGATGACAGAATTGAAAGCAAACGTATTTGCCTTATCAACAAATGTGCATGGGTTGAATTTGCCTATTAAGTGTTAAGATTTTGAGCTTAGCTCATGAAGACCTAACTATATACTGTACTGAAGAAACACACATAAAACAGAATGATTCAGAAAGGCTAAAAATAAAGGGATGGACAAATGTATTCCAGGAAAATGGGAACACTAAAAACGCAGGGATAGCAACACTGACATCAGATCAAGTAGGAAGCAAACAATAGGGAAAGATTTTCCATGATTTCAAGCGCATATGCAAAAATGAAATAAAAGGAGAAACTGAAATATCTGACTACATACAGTAAGTGACAGAAAAACAACTTTGACAGAAAAACAAAGTAAATAACACAAAATCAGAAGAGTTAACAAACTGGGAAAAAATACTTGCAATACCCGTTAAGAGATAAAGGGCTAGTGTATGTAATATATAAATAAATCTTAAAAATTATGGGGAAAAGTCAAAAACAAAACTCACTAGTAGAAAAAAGGACAAGACATGAAAAAAATTCACAAAACCTGATGTATAAAGTATTTAACAATTTTGAAAAAAGTATCCAACTATACCCATAAGAAAATACATAGTAAAACCACAATGGAGAAGTTGTGAAGAAACAGGCCTCTCTCTTGTACTGAAGCACAACCTTCATGTTGGAAAATTGGCAATTTTCAAACAAAACTACATATGCACTTACCTTCTGACATAACATTTCCACTCTAGGAATAAATCCCAAAGAGAGAACTCCAATAATATGAAAACATATACCGTTGTTTGTATTTTCTTTGCAATATTTTTTGTAACTGCAAGACAGGGAAAATAACTTGTACACCCAAACATAGATGAGTGGTTGAATAAATTGACAAGTCTACCTAATGGGGTACTAGAAAGTTTCTTTTAGTTGTTGTTCTTTGTTTTAAATAAGGAAAATCTTTATGGACAAATTTGCAGTGATTTCCAGGATACATTTTAATTAATTATTTTATTTGTTTTTATTTTAGAAAAAAGAGTGTGAGTAGGGGAGAGGGGCAGAGAGGGAGAGAGAATCTTAAGCAGGCTCCATGCTCAGCGCCAAGCCCGACGTGGGGCTCAGTCCCACGACATTGGGATCATGACCTGAGCCTAAATCAAGAGTTGGAGGCTCAATGAACTGAGCTACCCAGCTATCCTTCAGGATATATTTTTAAATGAAAAAAGTAGTTTATAAAATCGTCTAGGAGTGTTAACTTCTGCATTAAAAAAGGAGAAATAAATACATACACATTTATTCATCTGTGCAAAGAGAAACACAGAAAGGATACACCAGGGACTAATGAGATGGATTATCTAGAGGGAATGGGTGGGAATTGGGTAAAAAGAAAAGAAACAATTGGAAAGAGGAGTTGCCACCATCTCTCAGAGTATACCATTTTGTGCACCTCTGACTATGGAACAATGTTCATGTTTCACACACATGAAGAAAAAATAAAGTAAAATTACCAAGGATGGAAGAAAAATCCTTTAAGGAAAATACATCAGAAACATGTGAACTAAAGTTCATTTCAAATGATGTACTTACTACATGGAAGGAAGGCATGGAAAATGCACTAACCCAGGTCACTTTTTACTGTTATTACTCTAAAAATTAAATATAATTCACATACCATATATTCATTCTCTTAAAGCACATAATTCAGTGGATTTTTGTATATTCACAAAATTGTGCAACCAACACCACCATCCAATTACAGAACACATTCGCCAACCCAAAAAAGAATGCCTCCATATCCATTAGCGGTCATTCAGTCACTACTCCTCCCTCCCCTAGCCCTTTGTAATCACTAATTTACTTTGGTCCCTATGGATTTACCTATTTTGGATATTTCATGTAAGTGGAACCATGTTTTTGTTTGGCTTCTTTCTTAACCCAATGTTTTCAAAGTTCATTCAAGTCAAGGTATATATCAATACTTCATTCCTTTCTATGGCTGAGTAGTATTCCATGGTGTGTGTGTGTGTGTGTGTGTGTGTGTGTATATATATACATACACATACTACTATTGTTATCCAGTCATCTGTTGATGGTTTTTGGGTTGTTTCTTTCCGGCTATTATGAATAATGTTTTATGAACATTCATGTTTTACTTTTTGTTTGAACATTTTTCAATTCTTTTAAGGTCTACAGCTATTAGTGAAAAGGCAGTTCACATGAGACTCTCATTATGCTTGTTGGTACACTTGATGGTATTCCACACATCTTTGAATATCTGTTCATTGTCATTGTTTTTTTTTTTTTTTTAAATAGGAAAAAAATTGACCAATCTTTAGCTTCACCAAATATTTCTTCTGCCTGCTCCAATCTGCTATTGGCCACTTATGTTGAATTTTCCGTATCATTTACTGTACTTTTCAATTCCTAATTTTTTTTTCTCTTATAATTTCTATCTCATTGTTGATATTCTCTATATGGTGAGACTGTGTTCTCAGATTTTATTTTAGTTTTTTAAACATTGTTTCCTTTGGTTCTTTGTACATCTCAAAATGGTTTATTTAATGTCTTTGTTGAATAATTCTGAAGTCTGGGCCTCTTGGGGAACAGTTTGTTTGCTTTTATTTCTCCGTATATGGGGCATACTTTGTTTCTGCAGGTCTTCTAGTATTTTAGAAAACTGGTCATTTTAAGTAATATAATGGTGCAAATCTAAAAATCAGATATTCCTCTCTCCCTAGGGCTTGTTGTTCCTGTTTTTTGTTGTCGTTTAAATGTACTTTTGTGAAACTGTCAAGTCTGGATTCTTTGTTGTGTATGGCCACTGAAGTTTCTGCTTCATTAGTTTAGTGGTACACTAATAACTGGACAGAGATTTCCTTCAATGCTGGAATCAACACTTCTCCAATTTTGCTGAGAGGCTCTGTGTGTGTGTACGGGGGCACACCTTCAGCACTTAGCCAGGAAGTGGACAATTCCACCTGAGCCTTCATTTCCTGCTTGAGTAGAACCTCAAGGTCAGCTAGAAGTTAAGAGCTTAGCACCTTCTCAGCTCTTTCCTGAACAAAGACACAGCCCTATGCATGCACATGACTTGCTTAATTCCAAGAAATGTCAAAACTTATCAAAGTCCCTAAGGATACTGAATTCTCCAGATTTCCTTTTAAGCTTTTTGATAAACGCATTTGTCTCAACTGTTATTCACTGCCTTAGGCAGATGTGATGTTAAACAATTACCTCTGATAGTTTTTGATAAGTGACATCAGGAGAACAGGCTTTTCACACTGAGCAAGTTCTTGGTCAAGACAGACTTGCAAGTGGGGTCTTCCAGTGGATAACCACACTGGTCAAATAATGACAGTTCTCAGTGAATGTATCTTTGAAGCAGGTCCAACCCTGTTCTTCTTCCTCTAGTGGCTGCCAGGGTGCTGGTTTTCACTATGATTGTGAGCTGCTGGTTCTCAAAACTATCAAGGATCTGAGGAGTGAGAAGTTGAAAATAGGGCAAGTTAAAATGTCACAAAGATCACTGTTCCTATCAAGATGCATCCTTTCCTGAAAAATACTCCCTGGATTGCAGTCAACCTGTGGCTAACTCCATAGTTCAGAACAGGTTGATTCTGACAATATAGTTTTCTCACTGCTTTTTAGGGAGAGAATTCCGGTATGTCTTTACTCCACCATTTTTGCTGACATCATTTCGGGTAACTTTCAAACTTCGTTTTGAGACCATTTGTCCTTGAGCTAAAGAAAAAAGAACTCTAAAACTATACTGAACTTTGGCTAGCAGACTTGTATTTTGCAGAGGCATCAGTTAGCAATTTTGAAACTAACTTCTGTGTATTCTAGGGTTGAGAAAATAAGTAAATATACTGTGGATAAGGAGAACCATCTTTCTCACTGTTAGATAGCAAAAGGACACAAGACAGCCTGAGTAGGCTCCGACTGGCCAAATTAAGGACAATTTGAACATCAAAATAAACAATGGATTTCTAATGCTGACCATTATATAGTAATAGGAATCAGACTGGCCATTCTACATTAAATGACTAGAAGACTGGATAAAATATATAAAACTTAGGTTTTCAGACAATGGACAAAAGGCAGTACGATATAGTAATAACTCAGAGAAAGAAAACAAACCAGTTGAGCGCTTTAGCTCATTGCATGGAGTTTCCAACTACACTGCTGAGGGAAGGAACCCTAGAATAGCTCAGTGGCCTTACTGAAGAGACAGAGTTCGGAGTTTACATAGACTACTGTGACTAGAATTTGAAGCAAAATACTAGAGAAGAAGGAGATGAACAGAAAACAAGTGCTCTGGAGATCTTTGGCAGGACCCTGTCAAGCCTATGGCTTAAGACTGATCTGTGCAATGTATGAGGAATCTGCCAAGGCCAGGAAAAAATTCACCAGAAAGGAGTTTGTGAAACAACCTACAAAGGGCCAGGTGTAGTTTGTGTTCTCATCTCACCAGATATAACAAAAGGATTTGCTAAATAAAAGACAAAGCATCAGGCAGGATGCTCAGAAAGGGAATGCCTCTGGAGTGGAGCCAAATGAACCCTAGGCCAAGATTTCTCAATCTTGGCACTGCTGACATTTTGGGATGGATAATTTCTTGCTGTATACAAAGTAGAATGTTCACTAGCATCCCCGGCCTATATTCACTAGATGTAACACAAAATATCGCAGATGTTGTGAAATGTTCCCTAAGGGTAAAACTCCCCAAAACTGAGAGCCACTGCAGACAAGATCATTAAAACAGCTATTAACGTCCCACGTGTTCAAGGAAGTAGAGAAAAACCTGAACGTGATAAGAAGACAAATGAAATATTATAACAAAACCAATGGCAAAGAGAGGGGGGGAGAAGAGAAGAGGAGGAGGAGGAGGAGGAGGAGGAGGAGGAGGAGGAGGAGGAGGAGGAGAGCCACGGATAAAGCAAATGTGGTAATGTTACTGTTTGGAGAACCTGGGTGAAGAATATTGTGCAGTAAAGAATTTGGCTTTGCCCAAAGAGAGAACTGCCTTTGCCACTTGGCTTCTTGGAGGTAATCTGAGGAATACCTGATAGAAGTCTCTTTGTTTAGGGCAGCAGCTAGCTACAATCATTTGGGCAATCAACTGATCATGCTTACATATTGCAGCCACCACAAAAATTCTGGACACCAAAACTTGAGTGAGCTTCTAACACTGGCCAAACTCTAAGCACACTGATGCCAGGATGGTAAAGTGTCCTGAGGACAACAGAAGCTTTGTGTTAGTTAGAACCCTCACAGACATGGTCCTATGCATCTCTTCCTTTGAGAGGTTCTAATTTGTACCCTTTCCCTGTAATAAACAGTAACTCTGAATAGGTTTCAGTGTGTGTGTGTGTGTGTGTGTGTGTGTGTGTGTGTGTGTGTAGGTTTCAGTTAGTTCTGGGAGTTTTGTAGCAAATTTTTGAACCTAAGGGTGTTTGGGGAACCCTTCCCCCACAACCCCCACCTCCAAACCTGCAGAAGTGTCAGAAGTATCGGAAGTGACAGTGGTCTTGTGTCTTGTGTGGGCTCTTCCCTCTAACCCTGTAGCTGGGCCCTAATTCCTTGCAGTAGGATAAGAAGTCTAGGGCAGACTTGGTGGTCTGGAGGACAGTACTCTCCAAGTCACAATTTGGCTAAACCTGGGTAGGCATGGACACATTTTTCTTTCACCTTTCCTGTAATAATTTTTCATAATTAAAATTTCAATGGAAATTAATTTTAATTTTATATAATTGACATCTCAAAATAAAATTTTTAAAGCAGGGAAAGTAAATTTTGCATTCAACAGCAAAAAACAATTTTCTTTCTGTATACTCTCTTGAATTCCATTGCTTTAGTTATCTAAATTCTTAAGCTCTTGAAAATGACAGAAATGACTCTCCAGAGCTTATGAATTTCTGCTAACCAGAGGCCTTTTCCTGCCATTAACAGCAACAAGGAATTTCCTTATCTTTAGTTAGTTAACCAAGAACCTTTAATTTCTTCCAGAGAAGCCAAAGTGAAACATTTGAAAGGAGTTTCAAAATCCTGTCTTCCTTTGAAATAACAGTACTGTATAGCGAGAGTAGTCCCTTCCCCTGTGAGGCATCTCATAACCTCATTCAGTTCTCTGGAAATGCTCCTTCAATCATACCTCCTTCAGAATTTGTCCTTATAAATAAATTCCCATCCATGATTCCACAAAAAAAAATGTTTCTATAAAAGCACATTAAAGTAACTACATGTTATACATTCTTGATATAAACAAGTATTTCTATGCAGTGACATATATAACCAATTTTTTGGTCATGTTGCTACACTAAAACACGTATGTTTCCTAAAAACTAGAGATAAAATTCAGAAATCAAAAACTGGGAACTTATTTTAAAAGTCAAAGAGATCACAAATCATTAAAAGTATAATAAAAATTAACATTTATTTTTATAATTTATTGTCTTCATACCCATAATAAAAGTTAACTTAGTTTTGCTAAGAATAACTCTTAGGAAAGATGATCTATTTTAAATAACTATAATTTCCTCATATTTTCCACTGTAAAATATATCTCCTAAACATTCATTTTCAAGGCAAGAAACAAGAGCTACACTTGTCATATTCACTTCATGATAAGTGCACATGACCAAGACCGAGAGAGTTGTGATCTCAGAATTCTTGCACAGAGGGAAGAGTGCGGGTATATTATTAAGAAACAATTTAAGTATGTACTTGATTTGTGCACGGCTTATGTAAACATAACTTTAATAACAGGCTGGTTCACAGAAAGAAGTCCTAATCAATCATCAAATGTAATTTTTTTCCCCTGAAACACAGCAATTTTAGATTGCTGTTCTTTCCGCCTCCTGCTTGCTTCCCATGAAGGATGAAGAGGCAGCTGTGACTGCTGTTTTGTATTTTCAAGTCCTCTCTGTGCACTCTTATTAAACGGATTCTTGAGCTGAAGTTCACTTTGCCGAAAACCTGGGAGGAGAAAGCAAAATTGTGAAAACTAAATGCTTAAAGACCATACAAGAGAAAGACATTTCATTTTCTCACATCAGCGTTTAAAGAAGGAATTTAATTTTACTTCAATGGAATATACCACAATTTAAAATCTAAGTCTAACAGGAATAGTTTGAAATTGTAATATACATATGAATAGGCAATTTCGGGACACATGCCTTCTAATATTTTAAACAGATGTTTATTGTGTATCTCCTCATGTATGTTGTGCTGTCTTATTTGCATTGAGGAAACAGTTTAAGAAAGGAAACAATGCAGACAACATGGAAGGCCAAGAAAAAAAAAAAGAAAAAGAAAAAAAAGAAAAGAGCATCTTATATTTTCAAAGGAACATCATTAGTTTAGGATATCTGTGTATGATGTAGCCAGAAAATTCACATGTATTTACTAAAATACTCGATCTGACCATGGTGATGGGAGGAGAGATGAATTTTTAAAGGGCTACTGATTGATTCCACTGCCTTGTTATTGAACATAAAATTATTATGAGATAAATTACTAAATTCACTCCAATTTAAGACAAAGCTCTTTTTCAATCATAAAATTATCCACCAGATACAAGGGTGGCAAGTTGCTTCTAGTCCTTACATCCTCTTAAATTATAAGATACTTAAAACTACATTATTTTGAACAAGAAAGTAGCATTTGTGAGAAACCCATCAGCCAGAAAAGACATGAATTAATGCATGTTTATAGAATGAGGGTGGGGGAAAGGGAGACAAAAATGTAACAGAGATTTTAAGTAGTACATGGGAAGTGTAATTTCTCCACTGCAACTTAGATATCATTCACTGTCAAAAGCGTTCTCAAGATCTCCTTAAAAAGTAAATGTCGTAACATTACACAAACGCACACAGTTTGGGACAACATTTCCAAAACATTTATTGTACACAGAATTCAAAACGTCCTGCATGCTACACAAATCACATGTGGTCTAAAAATCTGATATAATACTCAGAGTGGCTCTAGTGATGAAGAACAAAGAGTTTAAATGTTAAAAGAAACTGCTTCATAAAAAATGAGATTTAAATAAGGCAGTATTCTAAACTAATATATATTTTAGATAATTAGGTAAAGTATATTTGTAGGTGTAAACACATTATAAATTAAATTCTATAAATATATAAGCTAAGCGAAAAAACAAAAGCCCTTCCACTTGGGTCTCCTCACTGGGAAAATGTGGGGGGTGCCTGCAGTTTACAGTTACTCTGTGTCTGAATACAAGGTAAATGAGGCAGATGCCACGTGTCTGTCAGACCTACTTTTCTTTTCCTCCTGGGTGCACAGCCAGGATGCATTCCCCATCCTGACCACAGCTAGATGAGGCCATGAAGCTGAGTTATAGCCAAAGACATGTGAACAAAAGGTCTGATCAGAAAAACCTCACATTCGATCCTTTAATCTCTTTCTCTCTCTCTGCTCCCAGAGAGCACAGAGAAATCCCAGAGGCACGAGATGGAAGGAGGCTGCAAAGAGCACAAAGGCTGTGACGAATGAGAATTCAATCACCACGATTTGGTGGCTGCTTGCTACAGCAGCCAGTCTGCTACGAATAAGAGCAAAGTGCCACTCGGAAGGAGGATGCAGCCATCACAACATGTGCATTTGGCACTGGCTCGGCCGTTCAGTGGTAGGTGGTAAGGAAATGGATACCCGAGGCTGAAAAGTGGGCACATCTCCCATGCCAATGAAATGGGCAGAACTGTGGCCATTCTCACTGTTGCCAAGTGAGAACCTGGGAGGCAGGCTGTATGCCTATGGAGTTCCCAACACCAGGGTAGGTGGTGGGAAAGAATAAAAGAATTAGTGTACTGATGGCTCTTTGGCAACAGACTACAAAAAAGAGCAGCGTCCAGGAAAGAACTGGCCAGCTCACAGACAGAAACTGAAAGCAACAGAGAATCCAGGTATCTGGGAACTAACTTAAGGTTAAGAAAAGCCTTTGGACTTTGAAAGTTAGACGGGAGACTAAGATTTTAAGCAGTAAAGGCCTCTGGAGATTCAGCCCCAGAGCAAAGTTAAGAGTAGAGTATGGCCTTCTCAACCAAACCTGAGAGTCTCAACACAGCAGACACATGGAATGATGCTTGGGGTGGGGAAAAAATACCCTCAAACATAAAGAAAGCAAGTTTGACAACTTGCTCTAGGAAAAAATTGGTGGTGTGGTGACTAGCTCATGGATGGACTAACGGGAAATGAAGAAGTCAGAAATCCACTAAGTTTTGGAGGGACCTGTGTTGTGAGAGAAACCCTAAGTCTGGGCTGAAAAAACTCTCTTGAATGTTAAAGACTCTGAACGGTCTCCAGGACCATATGTTTTTACCAGTCACTTGGTGCAGCCCCCAAGGAAATTATACCAAATGTCTGCTTCAGGTGTGGCCATAGAACAAAAACCTCCCAAGAAGACAGTCAGAAGCCAGGAAGAACAATGGATAAGGAAGTTCCTCCAGCTCCTCTACAATTTTTGCTCAGTAGTGGTAGACATGTTATATGCCTCCCAATTCTCTCTTAACTGACTGGAAGTTTATATTGTGGTTACCTTGTCCCTGATCTGCCACTAAATATTTGGTTATGAGCTGGGGACGGGCAGTCTGTGTTTAAGTGGCCAGGCCACCAAACTTGGGGCAGTCCCATCCAGGAAACCGGATGGAAAGTACCGCCTCATCCAGGGGATGGATGATGCTGGGCTGGGACTCTGAGGTGGATTCCCTGGGAAGGAGAGAAGTGTGCTCTGTTTGGGGGAGGGGCAGTGAAATGGAATCTCTCACATCCGGTGAGGGACGTGTTTAAGAAATTCCACTTTCTTTTTTCCTCCTAACCACACAATTAGACAACGTTTCTTAGCTCCCCTGTGGCTAAATGGCACCATATAATTGAATTGTGGCTAATGAATTGTGAGTGTAACTGATTCCTGCCACTTTCTGGCCTGGCCCATGAAAACCTCGTGCACAATTCTCCATGTACTTCTTCCCTTCTGCTGGCCAAAAGGAAACTGCAGGAGGAAGGAGCTACGAGATGAAAGGAGCCTGATCCTTGAATTACTCTATGAAACACAGCCCCTCTGTCAATTCACAGTGGACTGTGATGTGAGTGAAAAATAGATTTTCATTATTTTAAGCCAGTGAGAGTCGGGGATTAAGTATAGAAATGAGACTACCCAAATATATTTAATTTGACTTGTTATGAATTAACGTGAAAATACTTTGATTTTACTCTTAACCCAGAAAGTAACATACTTGTTACTGAATATTTAATGGTATGGTGCTAAGACATAACGTATCTCAGTTCAAGAGAAATCAAATAGAGCCAATATGTCCTGGTAAGTTTTATTTACACCTTTCCTCCTGGCACAGATAGGTAATAACAACAACAACAGAAAAACCAATTACAATTTAAAAATCACACTGATAATTAGAATATGTTCTGTTCCCCTTTCTGTGGGTACATAATTCATTCAGACTATTAAGCAACCCGGAGTTTTTATCCTTCCATTCTGGAAAAGTATCAGTTAACTGTATAGAAAGGGCAGGAAGCCAGTAATACATACCTGGGGTTTTGCTTTTTGGAGCCTGTTCTCTGTAATTTCCAAAAGAAGAAAAGACCATTAGGACTTTAAAAAGATAAATAACTTTACAAAGATAAAATAAAATAAACTAGGGATAAAACTCAAAGGACTATCGCACTCCCTCATCCCCCCAATCAATAAAAAAATGATAACCCCCCCCAAGTTTTAGCTATATCAAAGTTTGATTTTACAATCAGTATTTACAACCAATATTACAACAGAAACATGTGAATTTCCTTCTCACCCCACTTTCTTACAGGGACTTCTGGTCATAAAATATCCTATCTTGGTTACATATGTACTGTCTCCACTCTTGAAGACCATCCAGACAAAAAATTTCGAAAGTCTTCATAAAGCAGGAAAGAGTCACATGTAACAAAAATTAAGATTTACATTTTGTGAGAGATGGAAGGGATAACGGTATGTTATTCTCAAGTGAGAAAAGAAATGGAGCCTTGTGAGGCAGGTTTGGGACACATAAAAACGATTTTAATTAATTTTAAGGTTCCAAATATGGTTGTGTGTCTTTCTACACTTACTGCCCTGGAAAATGTTAACATCACAAGTTTCTGTTCTATTAAAAATTATCCTTGACTTTACAAAAACAATTTTCTGAAGAAAATAGCTGTTACTGAAGAAATAAGCTAACTGTGTGAAGCTATCTCCTACCAGATTAGAATTACAAATGAAATTAAACTTACTGACTTATCACAGGAGAGCTGTGGAAAGTGGTGGTGAATAGCAGGGACAGAGGCAGCAACATTACCAAATACATAGGAGTCCGGAGAAGCTCAGTGAGAGCAAACATTTCATAAGAAAAAGACTGATGTTTAAAATAATGATGGCTCTGGGTTGTCAAAAACAAAGCCCACTGTTCTTTTTTTTTTTCTTTTTTTTTTTTCTTTTTTTTTTAATGTTTATTTATTTTTGAGACAGAGACAGAGCGTGAACAGGGGAGGGGCAGAGAGAGAGGGAGACACAGAATCGGAAAGAGCCTCCAGGCTCTGAGCTGTCAGCCCAGAGCCCGACACGGGGCTCGACCCACAAACTGTGAGATCATGATCTGAGCCGAAGTCGGATGCTTAACCGAATGAGCCACCCAGGTGCCCCAAAGCCCACTGTTCTTTTCAGAAAGTTCTATTTAAAGAGTAAGATATGTGAGACGTTTTCAAAAGGTTTTCATCAAAAGCAAATTCAAAGTTTGAAGACTTTGGTCATCTAAGGGATAAACTTAAATTAGCTGGACAAATTACCTGGCTACAGGATAAATGTGGCACTGCCATTTAGGTATTTTTAAAATTTTTATTTTAAGATGTCCCCCTTTTTTTTAAAGTTTATTTATTTATCTTGAGAGAGAGAGGACAAGCAGGGCAGAGAGAGGCAAAGAGACAGAGAATCTCAAGCAGGCTCCAGTCAGCGCAGAGCCCAACATGGGGCTTGAACCCAGAACCATGTGTGATATCATGACCTGAGTTGAAAGTGAGTCAGATGCTCAGCCAACTGAGTCACCCAGGCACCCTCCCATATGTGTATTTGTAAATATGATCCGAATATAACATTCAAAAGGGCCAAGTCTAAACAAAGGATGTGTTCTATAAACTACATGTATGTATGGGAGAGATTCTGTCGTAGTTAGGATGTGCAGATATTTCTTATCTTTAAAAAAATTAAGAACTAATAATTATTTTAGGATAGAAAAAATACTCTTACCTTCTGGAGATTTTAGATCCAGATAAAGAATGGAAAAACACTGACTCAAACTTCCTTGATTCTGTACTTGGCGGGTTTTTGTCTTTTCTTATATTCTGATGGGTTTCAAGTAGATCTTCTTCAGGTAACACTTTTTTGGGGGGGTTTTGTTCCTTAACTGAAGAATGGCAACTACTTTCCTTCTTTCGTGTCCGTCTGACTTTCCCAATGAAGAAGTCATCACCACTGTCACTATCCTCAGACATTGAAGACTGTTTGTAAAACCTTTCTTCTGTGCTATCATCAAAATACTCCTTTTCTTCTTCCTGTAATTCTTCTCCATCACTATTATCACCAAGGGAGCTATCGGACCCTTTCCTTTTTTTAGTTTTACTTATTGTTTTCATTTTTGGGTCAGCAGGTGTCTTCCGCGGTTCAGACGGAACTACAGAATCCCTTTCAGAAGGCTTTGATGGAGAATCTGGAATGTCTACAGCATTGGGTCCATGTTCCATCTTGGTTATTTTTTCTTTTGAATTTCTTGGTTTCTTTGCCAATATTTTGGCTTCTTTCTCTTTTTGCTCACTGACAATAGTTCCTTCATGCTGTAACTTACTGGCATCATCATTTGAACACAAAGTGTCCTTGGAATGATTTTCTACTGAAGCATTCTTTGATGAGTTAATTTCAACAACATTTTGTCTTGCATCTTTAAAAGCTTTGACAGCAGCTGCAAAAGAAATAGCACATGACTTGTTTCAGCATTAAAACAGATAATAAAACATAACTGTTTCAGTACAGTATTTCTTCAACTATTTGGATATACTTAAGAGGAGAACTGCAATTACATTAAATATATATGATAGATCTGAACCCACAGAAGAACTCTAGTGACTTTAAAAACCAAACTGAGAAGAAATGCTCAGAGGTATTCAATTTAAAACTCTAAAATTAACCATCCTTTCAGGCCTTGGAGTTATGAAAAATAGTGGAAACTTCACTGAATACAAATAAGAAAAATAAAATGGCCACTTCAATTTCTTTAGCAAAATTGTGTTGATATGATTGTGGCACATTATAAATTGTGCTTTCAAACATAAAAATAAATATCTTCTAATCTGTGACAACATTTAATTCTTTCAACGCATTTTATAATAATGAAAATTATGTGAGTACGTGGCCACATCAAAAGTAATATTATGAATTACATTAATATTTAGCAAACCAATTGTATTCAAATTTACCATGAATATATGTTATATATATAAATACATACATATTTATATATTAGAATTTAGGAAAAAATACAGATTTAATTTTTCATTAGACATCAGATAACTTCCATATTATCAGGCACCTTACCACATTTAAAAATATTTGAAGGAGATATTTATAAAAGGTCCTCAAAATGAAAAAAAAAAAACCCATAGAATAAATAAATCAATAGCCATTTATTCAGAATCATATACCCAAGTGCATTTAGGTACATGGCTTAAAAGTCATTTAATTCATACCTTTTAGCACATCTATTTTTTTCGTCAGAAGAGGATGCACTGCTAGTCTAGCAATTGCTCTTTCAGTTGCAGTAGAATCAGGCTGCAAATTGAAATAATAAACATGGGAATAAAAGCCAGATAGTACTATTAAGAAGTGAATAAAAGAAAATCTATCGTAATTTTTTTTAAAACGAAGAGCTAGGTAACAGGAATTTGTCAGTATTCTCATTAGATAAATCACTTGTATAATCCATGATGAAGAAAAAATAAAGCTCATGGTGACAAAAATAATACTGCCCTGAACAATTAAATCATCTAATCAGGAACACCTTGGTGGCTCAGCTGGTTAAGCAGCAGACTCTTGCTTTTGGCTCAGGTCATGATCTCATGGTCTGTGAGATCGAGCCCAGGGTTAGGCTCTGTGCTGTCAGTGCAGAGCCTGTTTGGGATTCTCTCTCTCTCTGCCCCTCCTCCACTCATACTCTCTTTCTCAAAACAAATAAACTTAAAAAAATTATCATGTCATCCATTAACAAATATTCTTTGTGGTCTTAGTATATTTCCAGAACTGTGGTAGGCATCCTGTGTGATTGGGGGGGGGGGGGGGGGAGCTCCTGCTTTCAAAGAGCTTAAAAATCTAGTTAAAAATAGACTAAATCAATATGAAAGAACCAAATAACATATTAGTACTAAGCTGGGTGATTCAAAATATTGTAATGTTTGAAATTCCAGTTAACAGAGATATAGAAATTATCTGATGTTAAATATCTGTATTTTGAATGTCTGAATATCTCTACTGTACTCTCAGAATGTTCTACCAGTGCTTGGCTGATAGCCAACACTTCATAAACTTGATGATGCCTGAATGGAAGCTGATTATATATAATAGTTAATATATTTATGAATTTAGAAAAACCAATGATTTGGGATAATTTCTTTGAATATCATCTGTAGGCTGACAACTTCCAAATTTCTAACTGCTACTCTAACTTGAGATTGAGGCTCCTGTATGAACCTCCTGCTTGACATATTAAAAGAGAATTCTTTGATATCCTTCCCAAAGCTACTTCTTCAGTCTTTCCTATCTTACTGTATGTAATTTCAATTTTGCTGGTTGTTCAGAACTAAAACTTTAAGAATTCTTCTATCACATTTCTCCTTCCTTCACGGCTCACAATTATTCCTTTAGCAAATCCTATAGTTCCAAATGCAAAATAGATTCAGGGCCAGTCACTTCTCACCACTTCTGCTGTTAAGACTTTTGACCAATTCACTGACACCTCTCACCTGCAGCACCAACGAAATATCCTCAAACCTGGTCACTTGCTCCCCTACACCTGATTTTCCATATAGCATCACAGTGAGTTTTTAAAAGGTAACCAGATGATGGTATGTCCTTATCTCTTCTTCTTCAAGCTTTACTGCCTTCTGATGCTTAGGCTATTCCATTATAAGCTCTTCTCTACCTGGAATGGTATACTCCCAAATATATACATGGCTGATCATCTCGTATTATTCATATATCTGCTCAAATGTTATCTGAACTAACACAACACTTGCCATAATTCTTTATTTACTTCACATCACTTAGCACTGCATGTCAGTGAAGGTATTTTCCAATCTGTGAGGCAGGGGCTTTGTTTTCCTCATTGCTACAGACATAGTGCTTGGATCGGTAACTGGTAACAGGCTGGATTCGATAAACATCTCATAAAACAAGTGAATACATTTCACTAGGGTGTCACGTAGAGCTGTCAGCCTCAAATGTCTTTATTTTAAATTTACTCTTCATTGTTAATGGACCAATATAAAGCTTTTTTTTCCCTTAGTAATACAAACTTATGAGCACATTAGTATGTGCAAGATGATGGCAGTTTGAAGTCAACTGTGTTTGAAGGACTTAAACAGGCAATGTACAAGAATCAGTTGCTTTTCTATGAAATAGCTAAAAGGAAAATAAAGAAAACAATCCTATTTACAGTATCATAAAAAATGATAAAATACTTAGGAATAAATACAACAAAGGAAGTGAAAGATCTTTACACTTAAAACTTGGTAAGACTTTAATAACACGAATCAAAGAGGTTGCAAATAATTGTAAAGGTATCTGTAATTATAGATTGGAAAAATTAGTATTGTTAAAATATCCGTAGTTCCAAAACTACCTATAAATTCAATGCAATCCCTATAAAAATGCCAATGGCATTTTTCATAGAAATAAAAAAAAATCCTACAATTTGTATGAAACCACAAAAGACCCCGAATAGCCAGAGCAATCTTGAGAAAGAAGAACAAAGCTGGAGGCATTATGCTTCCTAATCTCAGACTATAGTACCAACTTTTAGTAATAAAATAGTATGGTATTAAAATAAAAATAGACCCATAGACTAATGGAATAGAAAGGAGAACCCAGAAATAAACATTTGCATGTACAGTAAACTGCTATTTGATGAGGGAGTCAAGAATACATGATAGGAGAAAAGACAGTCTTTTAAATAAACAGTATTAGAAAAACTGGATATTCATATGCCAAAGAATGAAACGAGACCCATATCTTACCACTCACAAAAATTAACTTAAACTGGACTAAGAAGAATGAAATGTGAGAAGTGAAACTGTAAAACTCCTAGAAGAACACGTAGGGAAAAAAATTCCATGACACTGGTTGTGGCAATAACTTTTTTTGGATGTGATACCAACGGCACAAGCACCAAAAGCAAAAATAAACTAGTGGGGTAAGATCAAACTACAAACTGGCTGCGAAACATAAAAAACAGTCAACCAAGTGTAAAGGCAATCTACAGAATGGGAGAAAATATTTGCAAACCATATCTCAGATGAGGAGCTAAAATCCAAAATATGGAAGGAACTTATACAACTCAACAGCAAATAAATAAAACCAAATAAAAATAAAATCTGATTTAAAAATGGGCAGAGGACTTGAACAGATACTTTTCCAAGTAAGAAATGGCCAACAGGTACATGAGAGGAAGCTCAACATTACTAATCTCTGGGGAAATGCAAATCACCCAAAACCCCGATGAGAGATCATCTCATACCTGTCAGAATGGCTAGTATCAAAAACAAAAGAGCTAACAAGTGTTGGTGAGCATGAGGAGAAAAGGGAACCCTGGCACACTGCTGGTGAGAATAAAACTAGTACAGACACTAGGGAAAACAGAGGAGGCTCCTAAACAAATTAAAAATAGAAGCAAATGAAGTCAGTTATCTCAGAGAGATGCTGTGTTCAATGAAGTATTATTCATGATAGACAAGACATGGGAACAACCAGGAGTCCACTGATAAATGGAGTGAATAAAGAAAATGTGGTGTCTATATACATATATATGTAAGTATATACATATATATATACACATATATATACACAACTGAATATTATTTAGCCATGAGAAAGAAGAAAGTTCTTCCATTTGCAACAATGTGGATGAACCTGGTTGGCATTACAATGAGTGAAATAAATCAGACAGAGAAAGACAAATACTGCATAGTAGGACTTATAGGTGGAATTTAAAAATACCCAAACTCACAGAGACAAGACCAGATTGTTGGTTGCCAGAGACTGGTGTTAGTGGTGCAGGAAAAGTGGTGGAGGGGGAGACTTCGGTCAAAGGGTACAAACCTCCAGTTAAAAGATGAACATCTAGAGATCCAATACTCACCAGGTGATTATACATAACTATACTTTATTATATACTTGCAAGTTTCTGAAAGAGTAAATCTTAAATGTTTTCACCACACAAAAAAATTTAATTATATAAGGTAATAGATGTGTTAATTAATTAACCTTATTATGGTGATCTTTCACAATATATATGTGTATCAAACCATCAATTGTAGAACTTAAACTTACACAATGTTTGCTATATGTCAATTATATCTCAATAAAACTAGAAACAAAAAATAAAAAAAAAATTTACCAAAGTATTTAAAGTTACTATATCAGCATCTGTAGACAAAAAGAAAAGAAATAGTTCCTCAAATTCTCATTCATTTAGCTGTAAATCTATTTAACAATAACACTGTCTTGTAGTTAATGTGACAAACCTACTTTGTGCACTATGATATCTGCAAATATACATTTCAACATGTCCTTATTACTTCTAATTTTTATAAACTGGAAATTTTGATAAGGTCAGCTACTTAACACCACCACCAAATATCTTAGAGAACAAAGTACTCCTGTTCTACTGAAATCTGAAAAAATGTCAAAGCTATTTAAGAATACTTAAACATCAAGAGATAATACAGTGTAGAAATTTCATGAAAATCTTGGTGAGTATGTGAAGGTGCACAAAACATTTCATTTTTCTGGCAAAATGAAATTGAACACTGAGAGGATCAGCCCTGTCATTTTTAGATCTGACACAAAAAGGACTTTGGAAGGGGTTGAAAATGCATTACCAGAATGTTTGATCTGGAAGAGTTTATTAGAGAAATGAAAAAACACAACAAACAAACACAAACAAAACAAAACAAAAAAAAAGCAGAGCCAGAGATAGTGCCCTGTCTAAAGCCATGCAACTAATGGCAAATCAACAGTAGCCAGAATGCAGAAACTCCTAGAAATTTAAGCTTCTTCCCTTTGCTGACCAGCAATCTTTGTAAAAAGAATGCATTGTACAGATCTCCTTAAGGTACATCTAGTCCTTCAAACTTCCTTACATTTAGTTGCCAGTTGTTTTTAATTAATTTAGATCTGTTCTTGATGGTCTGTTACTAATTTGCAAATCTGAGTAGCTTATGATTTGGGGAGTAGAATTCTAACTGGGAAAAAGGGCAAACCGAAAAACTGTTAATGGCATATACATACTTACATGCTTTATCAATACTAAGGATTTCAGTTAGACCAATAAAAAATGTGACACATGTATTTCTTAAAATATTTGATTTTAAAAAAGTCTTAGTTAAAAATATCACCTTTTATAAGCGAAAACAACCATTTAAATAAACTTTATTTCTAAGGAAACAATGCCAAATTTAACATTTTAAACTTCTTTTGAAGTTTATTCTTAATACAGCAATTTGAATTCATTCAATGTTTTTGAATTCAAATTTTAACAAGAGGTAAAGGGAATACAGACCAATGATTTTACCCAATAATTAGACTAAACAGTCCTGACTTGATTTCAAGATTACCCAGCAAGTTGGGAAGAAGCTAAACTCACAGTCCAGTTTCTGAACTCAGTCTAGTATTCTCTATCAGTTTTCTTCTAAAGTATGTGAGATCACTTTTCTCTCATTCTGTGACTCCCCTTCAAGCCCCCTCCAAGCTTTCTGGAAAGGAATCAAACATAATTATGAACAAAGAGGCTTGTGAACTGAGTGGGTGCAGGTTCGTGGCGCTGGCAGTGCCCTGGGTCTCCGCTGCAAGCCGCCAGGTCTCCATTCTGCTGAGGACACTGGGGGAGGTGTAAGAGCTCACAAGAACAAGCAGGGCAGAAGCTGCCATGAGACCCTTCAAATCCTTTACCCCTCCTTATTTTGTTACTGGTCACCTTTCTGCCTCACTTACGTTTTCCCTCTTTATATTTACTGATACTTACATTTATATAAACATGCCTCAATATGTGAAAGCACGGACTTACACATTAAGGACACAAACATCCTCTTCCGAGGCTCACAATCTTGCCCTAATTTCAAAGGTTAAGACAATAATGTACAAAATAAGTGAATGTGATAAACCTCCTTGGAGAGATGAAAAATGTTATGGTGGTTTATAGAAGAAATTCAGTCATATACCTTAAATTTAAATGAACTCATTTATTGTGAAGCTTAAAATGCTACGTATTCTCTATGAACAGTTTTTACACCTGCATGAAAAAAGCCTTCACAATATTAGAGGATGTGTGAAGGAACCACAGCTTTCCTTATTTAACACTGACACAACATTTGCCATGGAAAATTCTCAGGAAACTGTGGTTTTCACACACCTCCAGATTCTTCCATTTCAAATAAATTACATAAAAAAAGGGAAAACACCTCATCTTTTTATGGAAAAATTTTATTTTGGCATCTGGGTATTTATTATGAACACAAGCATTTGGTGTTCAATTCTGAAAGGAATTTTGAGAATGTACATGTGAATATAAACAACAGTCTAAAAATGAAAAAGCTCTCTTACATGCACTATTCATTCCTGTGAAATGCTGCCTAGAACAAACGGACTCTTAATGCAGTGGTAGAAGTAGAATGCTGGTATGTTTCTGACATTAATTAGACTTAATTTCAATTCTAGGTTTTACCTAAAGATATATGAATGTTTGTATTTATTAAAAATATCTAGGGAGGTAATATGAACCAGTCCTTTCAGCTGATTCAGAAGAACTGTGGCAACCTAAGGCTCTGAGTCCACACTTAAGGCAACGGGAGACCTTTCTAGATTTGTTCAGGTTGTATAAAACCTAGGACACCATGTTTCCAAGATGTAGTCTGACCGACAGGGGACCCATTCCAGCATTTTCTCTTAAACTTTTGTTTTATGGGCAGGACCAGGGTTTAGACCTTGGACCTGCCATCTGCTAATGACTGACTATAGGGGTATTTTTGACCCTTCTGGGCCCCTGTGTCTCATTTGTTAAATGGAATTATTATCATCTTCCCAGAGAAAGCTAATATATAAAAAGCATCTAATGAGTCAGGCAACTAGTAGATGTTAACAGATATTAATTTGCTTCCCCTTATCCTGTGGTTGTTTACTATAACTATCTTTTACTCCCCAGAAGATGACATATTCCTCTAGAAAATACTCTGTGTCTCCTATTCCCTTCCTATATTCCACACTGCCCGGCTGATGGCTTTGCAAGCAACAGATGTTTTTAATTGAGAAGCTCCTGAAATTCTGGCACCAGCTGTCTGGAAATGTCAGAATTATCATCCTTCAACTCTCTAGCTTTAAAATTTCATCATATACATATTAACTGCCTACTTAACCTTTCCACCCCTTTTCTGCATTTCACTATTACGACTACACACACACACACACACAAACCCATGTGTGTGCACATATACACACCTGAATGCTTTCCACATGAGATCACTGTTGTAAGATCAATTGAGATAAGACTGTATATGGAAGAACTGTGCAAGTTGTAAGATATTACACACATTAGTTTGCTCTGCTCTGCTCATCAGACAGCCTCAAATGTGCAGAGCTCTAGGTAACAGACTTCATTTCTGTGAGGTTATCTTCCACTGAGCAGCTTTTCTTTTTTTTTTTTTTTTTTTTTTTAATGTTTATTTATTTTTGAGACTGAGAGAGACAGAGCATGAACAGGGGAGGAGCAGAGAGAGAGGGAGACACAGAATCTGAAACAGGCTCCAGGCTCTGAGCTGTCAGCACAGAGCCCGATGCGGGGCTCGAACTCAAAGACCGTGAGATCATGACCTGAGCCGAAGTCAGATGCTTAACCGACCAAGCCACCCAGGCGCCCCATGAGTAGCTTTTCTATGACACACTGAAGAACAATCAGTCCTCCCTCCACAACACTGCTATCTGCCTCATTTTATAGAAAATTAGCAAATTTTCATACACAAGAACCAAATCCAGTGGAAGAACATCACAAATGAAATAAAATACTAACAGAACAGGTGAAATCAAATAGCTTGGGAGGAATCTGAAATGGTTTCTAAAGCAGGGCAGTCTCCCTTGGCTTTAAATCCCTGCAGGATTCCGTCAAGAACTTTGATGAAATAAAACAATTTTTCCTCCCTTCCTCTCTACCTTCCCATCCTCCCTTCCTTTGTTTGGAGGAAGGTACTAACAGGGCAAAAATATAATCAGGTTTCACTTGACACTTCACAGTGAGATCCTAAACTTTTTACCTGAACTGCTATTAAAAATCTCATGACTACAAATATGGTCCTATGCAAATGATTTTACTTATACAAAGTAACAATGATAAGCTAACATAGACATTTGTTTCCTCATTTTTTGGACAAAAGATATTTCACACAATGGAAAAGCTGAACAAAGGGTTGTACGTAGAAGATACTCTAAAAAACTGATGTGCTTTAAAAAAAATATTTATTTTTTGAGAAAACGCGCACATGTGTGAGCAGGGGTAGGCAGAGAGAGAGAGAGAGAGAGAGAGAGAGAGAGAGAGAGAATCTCAAGCAGGCACCGTGCTGTCAGTGCAGAGCCCGATATGGGGCTTGATCCAGCAAACCATGAGATCATGACCTAGCAGAAATAAAAAATCGGACGCTTAACTGACTGAGCCACCCAGGCACTCCTAAAAAATGTACATGACACGTGTACTAATATTAACCTTCCAAAGTGAAAACAATCAGGCTAGGAAGATTTAAAAAAAAAAAAAAATACAAACATTGGATTTTTTTATCGTGGGTATTTTCAAATACTGCCAAGTTTTACTGTTAAGAGTTTAAATGGAAACGTTATTATTAGGATACTACATTGCTTTTTAGTCTCACCGTAAGTGAAACATTAATGAAATACTTCTAGAATTCAAATTTAGCATCCAGAAAGTTCGAAAAATTTATTTCAGTAAAATCTTAAAAGATTATTTTTTTAAACTCTCAAAACAAAAATACATTCTATGATATTTTTACAGTTATCACTATTCTATTTAACATGTATGTCACCATTATGCCTGAGATACAGACCAAACTACAGTTTAAAACCATAATAGGGTCATATTTTTTCCTTCTCTTCATGAATAAAATCCTATGAAAAATTACTGTAAAATTATGCTGCTACAAAATAGGCTGTTGTAAAACCACATTCAAGACTTAAGTGTTTTTTTTTTTTTTGGTTAATGTTGGACAATGACAACAACAACAAACTCTCCCTCCCTTCAAACAAACAAAACTCTTTTATGTTCTTACCATCTTAAAATGCTTTAAAATTCAGGGGTGCCTGGGTGGCTCAGTCCAGCTCTTGATTTTGGCTTAGGTCATGATCTCATGGTCATGGGATCAAGCTCTGTGTAGTGCTCTGTGCTGAGCATGGAGCCTGCTTGGGATTCCCTCTCCCTCTCTCTCTGTCTCTCTCTCTATCCCTACCCCATCTGTGTGTGCACTCTCTCTCTCTCAAAATAAATAAACATTTTTTAAAAAAATGCTTTAAAATTTGACATGTCTCATACCAATTGTAGAGAAGTCAGTGGGCAAATTGACATTCATAGTTGGAGATTCCAACACGTGTCTCTTGGCACTCAATAAAACAAGTAGGCAGAAAATCAGTAAAGAAAGAAATCACCTGAACAACACCAACAACTAAAGTGACCTACCTGACATTTTAGGACACTGATCCCAAGAGAAAACATATCGTTTTCAAGTGCACAGGAAATATTCACCAAGGTAAGGCACGTTCTCAACCATAACACAAATAAAAATCAGAGAAAATGTGCTCATGGATCATAAAGGGAACAGTAATGAAAAGATACCTAGAAGATCCCCTAATTGCTCAGAAACTAAACAATACACTTAGAATTAAACCACAGGTCAAAGATTAAGTTTCAAAGGAAAATTAAGTTCTTTGAAAAATTGAGTTCTTTGAACTCAAAGAAGACGAGAATACAACATACCAAATTTAAGGGTGCAGGTAAAAGAGTGCTTAGAGGTAACTTTATAGCACAACGTGCTTCTGTTACAGAAGAGGAAAGGTCTAAAATCAGGGCCTGAAGTTTCCACATTAAGAAACTAGAAAAAGAGCAAAATGAACACAAATGCATGAAACAAGAAGCAATACGGGTTAGAACAAATGCCAATGAAAGTGAAAATAGAAAAACACAAAAACATCAATTAATCCAAAATCTGTTTTCAGGTTGGAACTCTTATATGTAGACACTACAGAGTGAGTGGAAATGAAAAAGGGGAAACAGGAAGGGAAAGAGAAAGCGGGGGGGGGGGGGGGGGGGGGAATAGTACGGAGCAGAACTGGTTTGCAGTCCTAACTGTGCCACATAACAGTAGTCTCCTTGACTCAGCTCACTCCATGCTTTCTGATCTTCCGTTTCCTCATTTGTAAAAACAGGGGTAAAAATAATCTTTCACAGAGCAGTAAATATGTTGATTAAATAAATTAGTAACAAAAATTACTTGGAAAAAAATAAAAATACTCTTTGTACTCATTAGTAAGAATAAGAGACTAATTGTCTCACATAAATGCCACATTTTAAGTTCAACATACCTTTGAGGACTTTGAAGGCGTGATGTTACAAGCAAAGTAGTATTCATAAATTACCATAAAATATTTTTTTAGTGGCAATATTGGAGCTCAAGTGGGGAAAAATCATCATACATTAATAGTAACTGGCTGGTTGGTAAGTTTTCTCTTCAAGGAAAAGGGTGACAAGAAAAAGAAAGTCAACCAATTATAGATATACCTTTTTGCAGATTTTTTCGAAGTTGATATCATCACCGAGAGCAGATTTAGTTACTATATCAGGTTTCAATTCCTATAAAAAAAATAAAGTAATTTTAGTTATGAATCTAATTTTAAAGCATCATTCATTACTAATTATTATGAGGTACATTCCTTCCCATGTTTTGCTTTTAAGAAATTTGATATTAAATAAGTTCTTAGTTTTTAGACAAGAATAACTCCTATCATAGTAATAAATTATCATACTCTGAAAAACCACAGAAAAAGGAATTTAAGAGCTAATCCTCCTAAGATAATTACACTCAGATTCCAAGGAAGCCAGAAAATTCAATGTGCCAAGAAATCTCTAGCATAATAAAAACTCTTTAACTGAAATAAGATTAAAATAATTCAAAATGTTAATTTAAGATTTCAAGATTCAGGGCGCCTGGGTGGCTCAGTCGGTTAAGCGTCTGACTTCAGCTCAGGTCATGATCTCACGGTCCATGAGTTCGAGCCCCGCGTCAGGCTCTGGGCTGATGGCTCAGCCCGGAGCCTGCTTCCGATTCTGTGTCTCCCTCTCTCTCTGCCCCTACCCTATTCATGCTCTGTCTCTCTCTGTCTCAAAAATAAATAAACGTTAAAAAAGAAAAATTAAAAAAAAAAAAAAGATTTCAAGATTCAAAGAAATTACTTATTTCAATGACATTTCAGGACATAGGCAATTATATCATTTTATATCAAAATGTAAATCTTTATAGAGAAATACTTAATTTTAATTATTTATTAAAAAATCTAACCAACACAATACTTTTATATTATGCAAAGAGTTTATTTTAGAAAATTGAAAAACAGAAAAGCAGAGAAAAAATAAGTAAAATTACTAGCACTGTTTATTTACATGGTTACAATTCTATTACACACTCTACTACATGCTTCTTTAAGAGAATTTAAGTTTGATATACATTTCACTAAGTAACAAAGGGTGACTTTAGACCATACAAAAATGAAGTTTCTCTTAACAGCTATCAAGTTATTCTATTGTGCAGGAAAAAATACAGTGAACATTTGCATATTTTTTTTTCATAATATTGTTGAGAAGACAGCTAAATAAAAAATCAGCTAGTTGGTTTTAAAACAACATTGACTGACAGTGAGGTAGACGTGTGTGATATGGTAAAAACTGTGTAGGTACTATTACACGAAAATGATTTAATTTATATTTTAAATAAAAATAGAACCATAGCATTTTGTGAGCTAGCTTTATCATCTAATGACAGGGCAAATGTTTATCCTTTTTTTTTTTCCCATTCTCTTACATCACTGTCCTTATTTGTTTAACCAAACTTTTATTATTGGACATATTTTCTGATTTTTATCTTTTAATAAATAGGAGCAGAATGATATCCTTGTACGTACTGACTTGTGTATCTCCTGAAAAATGTCCACATATTCTATATTAAAGAGCTGTGTAAAACTATGTTTTTGGAAAGAGGAAAATGGAAAAAAAATTAAATATTGATAATTATGATCCAATGTCATAAAGATTAGAAAGCACGGTTTCTGAGAATATTCATTCTTATTGTATATACACTAATATGACTGTACACTAATATAAATATTTAAAAAATCTATATAAACAGCATAAAAAGACTCTTACTTTTAAGTGTGTGTGTGTGTGTGTGTGTGTGTGTGTGTGTGTATGTATACATAATACGCCTTCAGGAACTGATGAATTAATATGAAAGATTAGCTTCCCCGAGGTAGTTTAACGTCAGTAAAATTATTTACAGTACAGCTAAAAAAAAAAATCCAAATCTTAAGACTTGCCCTGCTTTTGTCAATGGCTGGCTCTAAGTACTTTTTTCTACTCTGTAAGTGAAAAAGTCATTCTAAAGAGTGAATCAGTTAAATTTTATTGCAAATATGAACATAATGCTTCCAGAAGGGAATGATGTTGCCTAAATCTCAAACCATCCACATACTCCTTCCTAAAGAATAAATTCAACAAGGACTACAAGAACCATGCCTTCTTCATTATTAGGAGATACAGGATAACGGAAACTTCAAAACATCAAGTTGAGAAACTTAACACCAAATTCAACAGAGCACTCACTGCATCACAATCTTGTGCACACAAAAAGCCAGGGAATACAAGATTAAGAAGACACTGGGAGAAAAAAAAACGTGAGTGAAGGACATACACGAATGACAGACAAAAAGCACCACTAGAAAACAAAAACTACAGAGAGTCAAAATGGATACAAGACTGAGACTTGGTAATTTATAGCAGTGGCTACAAGGGAGGACTTGAAATCAAGTGGTTCTGAAGGCAGGGGCCTCAAGAAGCAGGCACAGAATCAGATAAATAGGGGCTTTGTTCCTCCTTTCAGATATAATGATGAAGGTAAAGGAGGAAAGAGAGAGAAATTAAGGGCCCTTTGGAGACAAAAGAAAAGACAGGTAAACTAATTCCTCCTTATCAACATTCATTAAAAAAATGATATATGGTGGATCCAGATGGCTAGGATTTCAAAAAAAATTAAATTCATATAAAATTAAGGAAAGAAGAAAACAGAAAATGTAAATAAAAACACTTTATTTCATAGATTCTCTCCTAAAATTATGAAACAAACAAAAACTGTAAACACCCTCCAAACTGTATTAGGGAGTCTCAAACAAACATTTGGATTTATACAAAAAATATGCAAAATTAGAAATTAAGACACTAAGAACAGAAACAGGCAGAACAAAGAAATACATGAACAGCTGATAAAGTTTAGGAAATAAAAAGAAAAGAAAAATAAAACATCTCAGAGATGGAGAACAGATTCAAAGAAAAATTCAATAAAGCATCTTGAAGAAAATCAACTGGGGCAGTTAGGTGGTGCAGCTGGTTGAGCGTCATCCAACCCTTGATTTCAGCTCAGGTCATAATCTCACAGTTTCAATGAGTTCGGGCCTCATGCTGGCTGTGAGCTGATAGCATAGTGCCTGCTTCCCCCTCCCTCTGCGCTTTCCCTGCTTGCATGCTCTCTCTGTCCAAATAAATAAATAAACTTAAAAACAAAAACCAAAACCTGGGAGGCTCAGTTGGTTGAGTGCCCGACTTCAACTCAAGTCATGATCTCACAGTTCGTAAGTTCAAGGCCTTCATCGGGCTTTCTGCTGTCTGTGCACAGCTCTCTTCGGAGCCTCTGCCCTTTCTCTCTGTGCCCCACTCCTTCTCATGCTCTGTCTCAAAAATAAATAAACATTAAAAAAAGAAAAATAATTTTTGAAGAAAGTCAAGAAAACTACCAAGAAAATGAAAATGAGATAAAGAAAACAGCAAAGGAGGATCCCACATATCTATAATTGATATCTCTGAAGATGAAAAACAAAACAATGAAAGAAACCAATACTTAAAACTGTGATTCTAAAAATCTGGGAAAACAAACAATAGAAAACTTAAAAAACAGAAAAGCTAAAATGAGTTGCAATGATCAATAATGCAACCTATCTTTGTAAAGCCATTAGACATTAAAAACAAAGAAAAAAATCTTCAGAGACTGGAGGCAAAAATAACAATTTAGTTTAAGAGTAAGAAAATAAAGGTTGTTATCAAGAATAATATTCAAAGTGAGTTCAGAGAAGCATTTTCAAGGTAAGCAGGTTCAAGCCAAGGATTTTATACCTAGTCAAGCTGCTCTACAAGTATCAAGTCTACAGGAAAAAGTTTTGAACCTGCAAAAATTCAGAGAATGTTGCACACATCTGCCTCTCCAGAGGAATCTTCAAGAGGAAAAGCTTTGGCCAACAAGAGATAACTTTGGTAGAAGGACTGATGATGAGTATCTATTTGCCGAGCTATAATGAAAACAAATATGGGGGCACAGGATAAAGAATTGAAGGTAAACTTGACATAATCTAAGTAAGATGAAAATGCAGTTGAAAAAATAGGAGAGAAAGGAAGAGTAGAATAAGATCACTCATTGACTACTGTTTAGGTAATATGCAGGAGTCAAAGGACAGGGTTTAAAATGGACTGAAAAGTAAAATATTACATAAGAAAATGGGAAAGTAAGGGCACTATATAAAATATGTAAATACAAAGATAAATAAACCATGGAACAAAAATATGTATCTTTCTAAATACCACAAAATTCTTAAACATTGCAAAAAGAGACATCTAGACAAATACAACATAGAATACCCAATAATTAGAATGTAAAATATTATATGACAGAGTTGAGAACACAAGGAGTATATTTTAATGTGAATTAGTTTAATGTACCTACTAGAAGGAAAAGATGTCCAGACTAGATCAAAAAGCAAAACCTAAGTCTACGCCATATATATGAGACACACAAAAATGTTATTCAAAAACGCTAAAAATAAAGGAATTTGCAAAGATACATGAGGCAAATAGAAACAATTAGAAAACAAGAGTTGAGATCATGTATCAGATAAAAAATAATTTAGATAAAGACAAAAAATGGGGCGCCTGGGTGGCTCAGTCGGTTAAGTGCCTAACTTTGGCTCAGGTCATGATCTCGCGGTCCGTGAGTTCGAGCCCCGCGTCGGGCTCTGTGCTGACAGCTCAGAGCCTGGAGCCTGTTTCAGATTCTGTGTCTTCTTCTCTCTCTGACCCTCATCCGTTCATGCTCTGTCTCTCTCTGTCTCAAAAATAAATAAACATTAAAAAAAAAAAAAAAGAAAAAATGAAACAAGACAAACAGAAAACTACAGGATATGGAGAAATAGAAATACGTTACTAACAGAAGACTTTCACACAACACTCTCCATTCAACAGATCTCAAAATAAGAGGAAAAAGGCATTAGAAAGTCTTAACCTAATAAGGTATATCTATCTGTCTTATGGATTTGTTACGAACATTATGCTCTTATAATACAAATTATACCTTCTCAAGCATACATGGAACATTAAACAATTGATCAAATATTAAGTCAAAGTAAAGTAAGTATTATCAAGCAAAATATGAATACTCCCTGATCACAATGAAGAAGTAGGAATTAAAGAAAATCAACCTATAAACAAAAAAGCTCTCCTACCAGGAATTTTTTAAAAAACAACAAAATCCTCAAACAACTCTTCAGAAAGGGAAAATATAAACAGAAATTTCAGGGTTTCTGAAAATTAATAAGGAAACACTATATTTTGGAATTTATAGGAAGTAGTTTTTATTCTTTTTTTTTTTTTTTAATGAAATGAGGATTCCTGAATCTTTTAAAAATGTATTTAGTTTTGAGAGAGGGCATGAGTGAAAGAGTAATAAGCAAGGGGCAGAGAGAGGGAGGGAGAGAGACAGAGAATTCCATGCAGGTTCCATTCTGTCAGCGCAGAACCTGAAGTGGGGCTTGAGTTCACTCGAAGCGAGCCTTGAACTGATGAACCGTGAGACTGACCTGAGCGGAAGTCAGACGCTTAACCAACTGAGCCACACAGGCACTCCTAAAGTGGTTTTTATTGTTAAAACAACTATATAAATAAAAATAAGGTACGAAAATAAATGAACAAATGCTAAATAAACTAAAAGGAACCCAAATTATCTTTGTTCAATTCTTTATCAAAGGGAAAAGAAGACCCAATTAAATCATGTGATTTGTCCAAGGTCCTATAGTTATTTTGTGGTAAGACCAATTAATTAGTGCTTCTACTAGATCACTACTTATTTTATTGCTTCTATGATGTAATCCAAAAGATCTTCACCATATTTAAAAGCATTCATGTGAAAACTAACACAAAAGTAAACCGTATTTCATGGTTTCCAATGTCATATGACCATTTGAACATCATAAGAACCTGCTACTGTGTAAGAACCTTCTAGTTTTAAATGAAGCAGTAATGATTTCTATAAGCTGTGTTTGATGTACTTTTCAACACAAAAAAATAAATGTTTTTTAATAAATGTGAGGTGCTGAGCAATCCCAGTAGGTAATTTTGGCAACTTCTGTGGTCTTTCAGAACTACTACAGGGAAAATGTTACAAAGGTTCAAAATAAACACAATACGGGGCGCCTGGGTGGCTCAGTCGGTTAAGCGTCCGACTTCAGCTCAGGTCACGATCTCGCGGTCCATGAGTTCAAGCCCCGTGTCGCGCTCTGTGCTGACTGCTCAGAGCCTGGAGCCTGTTTCAGATTCTCTGTCTCCCTCTCTCTCTGACCCTCCCCCGTTCATGCTCTGTCTCTCTCTGTCTCAAAAATAAACGTTAAAAAAAAAAAAATTAAAAAAAAAATAAACACAATACACTTAAAAGAGAAGTACAGACTGAAGTTGATCTGAATTTAACAATGTTGAATATATTTAAAGAAATGTTGCCACTAAAAAAGACTGGGCATTTTTTGGGCTAATTATAAACAACAGCCATTATCAAGATCTGTGAAGGGTCTGAGAATTTACCCTCCTTGAAAGTTAACAGGTTAGCCTGGCATAGTCTGATGGATGACAGCAGTAGACACAAAACTCCTGGGCCAGAAACAAAGGACAGTTTATTACTCAAACAGCAAGAACCAGAGTACCTGCTTTTTATCTTATCCATTGTTTTGCAAAATATCAAAGGCCCCAGACACATAGTAGACAATAAACTTAACAAATGCTGCAATCAAAACTAAGGGAGCTTTTTAGGAATATAACACCTTTGAAAATTGACTATTAAGTACGGAGCATATTCTCAGAATGAAGAAGGACAACTGTTTACATTTGTATCTTTGATAGTACAACCCGCAAACACAAATTAGGGTTATAATAAACCCCTAGTTTTACAACATAAGCACCTATTATTTACACATTCTGTACTAGGCTGAATGGCTTCCCAAACATGCCTTGAAGATGGAGGAAGGGGCCATGAGGGCAGGAAGGCAAGTGGCTTGTAAAAGCTGAAGACGGCAGCAAAATGATTCTTTAGGGTCTCCAGAAGGCATACAGCCCTGCTGACAACCTTGTTTTAAGACTTCTGACTTTTAGAACTCTAGGATAAAATATCCTTCTTGTTTTAAGCCATCAAATCTGTGATAATTTGTACAGCAGCACTAGGAAACTAACAAACTTTCTATCTCCTACCAATCTTCATATTACAAAGTAATTCATTACGCTGTATTATTTGGACAAGCACAATGTACCATAAATAATGCCCAGAATTAAGTATCTTAATACCAAGTTATGAAATTACCAAAGTAAATTAAGATGCAATATGGATGGCTTAACCTTTCCTTATGACAATACTCACTCTTGGAGCCAAGTTGGTTATTGCCTTAGTTTTAAATGTAACCACATGACAACATAGGGAATGCTACCTCCCAAGTTATAGTTCATACAAAACTTTTAAATCATGTTTAAATAGCAAACCTATATGGGTAGGGATGCTGTACCCAAACTAAAATTTCGGTTTAGTGCTATCGTAAGTAGGCACGGAGAATCTAATAAATCCAATGTCTTTCTAGACCATGCAAAAACACCATTAAATATTATATTATGAAGTTATCCTCCCTTCCCATATGTTTATTCACAAGAAATCAGGCACTGCCTTTTAAATAAGACTCTTCTTGATGTAGTATCACAAATGGATAGATAGCACCTCAAATGTTAGTATTCCCTTCAGCATGGTAAGAGGAAATTTAACCCATAACCTTTTTGCATCCTTCTCAGAGTGTGTTGTGGAGTTTACTTGGGAAGTTCATGTTAAACTTTCAAAACTCACAAACTGTCTCTCATTGCTCTAAATTCTAGATTTATGTACTTTCTGACTCAGAATATCTAATATACATTTATTTATTTATTTATTTATTTATTTATTTATTTATTAAAACTGTTTATTTACTTTGAGACAGAGAGAAGGAAAGACAGTGCAAGCAGGGGAGGGGCAGAGAGAGGGAGACAAAGAATTCTAAGCAGGCACCATGCTGGGAGTGCAGAGCCCAATACAGGGCTTGAACCAAGGAATCCTGAGATCATGACCTGAGAGAAATCAAGAGTCTGATGCCCAAATGACCGAGCCATTCAAGAGTCCCCTCTAATACATTTTTAAAGTGAGAAGTTTTAAACAACATTTTCATTTTTCTTGGATTGTATGAAAAACTAAATAGGTTGTAATTTGGCCATATGATTTTAGTCATATTTTAAGAATGAATTACACTTCAAATGGATTATGAAAGCCAGTTGCTATAGCAAATTCCACTAAGGTCCACTAGATCAGTGATTTTAATTGCGAAGATAGGGAATTTATTTATTTATTTATTTATTTATTTATTTATTTATTTAAAATTTGAAGTAATTGACAATTTTCAAAGAATGCTTTGGATGATGGGTAATTTTTAGGATTTTCCGCTGTGGTGTGTCTTACCTGACAATACATCTACTCTCTTTGTTATAAATGAATGGCTCCCCACAAAAGTTTGAAAAACAAGTGAAATTGCAAGGTTTGGGGATAAAACTCCAAAAAGCCTTAATTTAGTTAAAAAAGTAGAGAGCTCTGAAAGTACAAATGATATTTAGAGGCTTGAACAATAAAGAGATGAGACAATTCCAGCTTTTTGGCTAACTATTCAGAAGTGAAAGTACATTCTAACCAGCTTGTTGGGAACAGTTCTGCTTCAAGAACATAAGAAGGAAGCAAACTTTAACATGGCCAGGTAGTAAGCTATCTAGTCCAAACGAAATGGTTTTAGGCATTATACAAAACAGTCACCGAATAAGTTATGCTTATATTAACCTCTGCCTTCCATTTTCCTGATATAAAAAAGGAATGAAAAACACAGAGTGTAAGGTTCTTCCAGGTTAAGAAAAGTGTCTTACACATCTTTGCCCCTAGATTCCAGTATAAGACATTTGTTGAAAGGACTGGACCAGAGTAAAGAAATTTAAAATGCCTATTTGTTAGTGAGAAAAGAGAAAATCTAAAGGAGGTCAGTAAAATCTCTTATCAATAGAAATGGCCAATTCAGGATTTGCGAATAAAGTTTCAGTTGCACGTGTGGGCATTTTCTTTATGAAGCAAAGGTAAGAACAAATAACTGGGAGAATAGGAGAAGGTAAAATATGACTTAGGGACTCATTGAAACCTACATATCATATTATGAATGGGTGGGAAACTACCTTAGCTAATAAGCCAGCTAAAAGATTTATATTCTTTCTGAGAAAAGATTTCATACCAACTGTAAAACTAAGATCCATTTTTACACCCAGCAACAGATATTTTACATAGCAGCTAAGTAATGTATTTTATATGTACTTGGTGTTGAAAGGTTATCTGGTCCCTGCACGCACCACACATGAACATGGTGAAAAAAATATTCATTAGAAATTGAAAGAAAACACACCAGTTCAGGGCTTGTATGATAATTTTGCACTACGATATTTCTAGTGTATGGGGTTAATTCTATATAAAATGACTAACCAGAAAGGAACACTTAGCTTTCTTTCATACAAAATAAATTCCAAAGCCTTTTTG
Source organism: Panthera leo (assembly GCF_018350215.1). Lineage (NCBI taxonomy): Eukaryota > Metazoa > Chordata > Mammalia > Carnivora > Felidae > Panthera > Panthera leo. The sequence continues at coordinate 100,239,619 of NC_056679.1, read as the reverse complement.
CAGAGAAAAGTATTTCTCTTAAATTTTAAAAAGGTCCGGGCACCTGGGTAGCTCAGTTGGTTAAGCGTCCAACTTCAGCTCAGGTCATGATCTCACGGCTTGTGAGTTTGAGCTCCGTATCGGGCTCTGTGCTGACACCTCAGAGCCTGAAGCCTGCTTCAGATTCTGTGTCTCCCTCTTCCTCTCTCCCCTTCCTCGCTCATGCTCTGTCTCTCTCTTCTCAAAAATAAATAAAAACATTAAAAACGATGAGAAAAAAATTTAAAAAGGTCTTTATTTTAGATTGAATATAATCATCTCAAATATTCTACAATTTCAAAAGAACAAAATCCATTACTCCATATGGAAATTTGATTTTGTATCAAAGTCATATGCTACAGACTTAGGGAAAAAATACCTAGATATATTTCAATTTAGGAAAACGTTTTGAACATTTCTGAGTCAAATAAGTATGGCCTAACACATTAAATGACCCCCCCCCCCAAAAAAAAGGAAAAACGTTACAAAAGACAAAAGAAAAAACAAAAAACCACAAATGAAACCATTCTCAACTAGAAAACCACGGATCACGGATAAATAATGGGAAAATGAAGATACCACAGTTATACTGCAGGTGCTAAATACGGAATACTGCACTAAACAACTTTAAAATGAGTGCAAGAAAGACTCACACTAAATTAGACAAGCAAAACTTGAGCAATTTTACTCAACAGTACAGAAATCCTATGAAGGGTTTTCATTTTTTGAAAAAAAAAAGGTCTTTAAATTTATCACCAACACAAGAGAAACAAAAATGATCAGTGATTTACTAATCAAATACTAACTAAACTTAGCTTCTGAAACTGGGCTTAAGTAGTTTCTTTTCCTTAGGTTTCCTTAAAATTACTGAAGTTTGAAAATCTTGGAGTTTATTCACTTGGGAGTTCATTCGTCAGGGGAGCAGGGCTCTGTGTTGACTTGTGCAAGACACACCTTCTTTTACTGTTAGACATTCAATCCAGCTTTATTTTCTAGCATCAGTATAATTTCTTTTATTTAAGCTTTCAAATAGAATTATCCAAACCATTTTAAACATTAAATAAAGCATTAAATTCTATACAATTTATATGAGAGTAGTTAGCAATCCATTCCTTAAAACACTGGAAATATAAGAGACTTAAGCTAATGAATAATTCTACCCCCATGCAGGAAAGGGCTAACTCAGCAGACCTGGGATGCTCAAACTTCATGTAACTGAGAAAGGTTTATCCTCAGGACTGGCCACTGACTAGCTCTTTGGGATGAGTTCAGAGCGCTTGGATATGTACACATAGAACCAATGTGATCAGATAGTTTATGTGATTGATGGTGGCTATGTCTTTGCTCTGGGAGGCTTAAGTCTTAGCAGTTGAGGAGGACAGTCATGCAGATTAATTCATGCCTACGTGACTGGCTCCCAACAATGTGGGCACCATGACTCAAGTGAGGTTTCCTGGTTGGCAACTCTTTGCAAGTGTTGTCACACAACATTGCTGGGAGTGTGACCATGTGACTACACTGGGAGAGGATGCAGGCTACAAGCTTATGCCTGGTGTCTTCTGGACTTTCCCCTCATGTGCCTTTTCCTTTTGTTGATCTTAATTGATATCCTTGAACAGTAATAATCTGTAACTGAGCATAACAGCTTCTCTTATTATGAATGCTAGTGAATCAATGAGCCTAAGAAGAAATGATAATCCAAGAAAGTTTAAGAGATCCATTCAAAGAATTACAATAGAGCTAAGCGTGGAATCCCCACAGTTTGCTTTTTGCCATATCCTGTCAGTGGTGATATATTAGAAATTGTTTTCATTCTTTCCTAATCACATTCAACTAAAGTTGCTCAAGTTTCCTACATTAAAAGTAGTCATCCACCAATAAGATTCACCAGAATATTCCAGTTCCTTTATTCCAGACTATGCTGCATGCTACTGCTTTGCTTATATTCAAAATAGCAAATGTAACTGGAATTAGGTAATCCCAATTTTGACTATTTGGCTATCTCCTTGTCTTTGTTCTCTCCAGAGTACTGAGTATACTGACTCAAAACTAGATAACCAGTGTAGTGTTGTCTCTCACTCAAGGGAGAAAGTATGTTTGCATCCAAACTGTTCTGTATCAGGCTGTGGGGAGGGAGACTGAGTCAAGACAAAAATAACTTGGACGCAGTAACCATGCTGACATTTTTAATTCCAAGAGGCTCTCATTAAAGTTGGGCTTTTAACTTAATAAAATACAAAATATGTTTGTATTCTCCAAAATGTGATTAAAATTGGAGTATGTTTAGCTTATGAGGGGCTAATACTGGACACAAGGAATTAAAGGGTGACAAGAGAAGTCTGAATTCTTAAAGATTTTTTTTTTTTTTTGTCTATTTGGAAATGAGGAAAGAAACGCATTTCTCTGAAATAGAGAATCTGAAATAACCCGTGAGAGCTACTGACATCCAAATCTTCATGCTTTTCCAGATGGAAATCTCATTATGGTTACCCTTCAGTGACAACAAAAAACTCTGTTCCTAAATATTGTTCTACTGTTTCCTAAATACATTTCTACCAGATGGAACTTCAATAAGGTATACTCTGTCATCATACTGCCAAAGGATTTTTTCCAAATAAAATATCTCCATCTTCCTCCTTCACCTATTCCTGTGTTCCCGACTGCAATTAATGGCATCTCCAGCCTCTGCTACTCAGATGAGACAGCTTAGAGTAATCTGACACTGTGGGCCTCTTCGTCATGCTTCTGTTATGTTCCTACCCTCCCCGCCTTTTACTTTCTCTCCTGTAATTCTGTTGAATTTGGTCCCCTCTTTCTGACTACCCATAGGTTCAGGATTTCATTATGGATTATGTGTATTGTAACAGCCTAACTGGGTTTCCAGCCTCCAGGCCGAACAACTTCCAAGGCCCATTGTGTCAATATGCTGAATACAGAACAAAGACAAAGACCTTCAGTCTTATATTCAAACTCTTTCATTATCTGGTTTCCATGTATCTTTCCTATATGTATTATTATATACTATATAGTATATATAATTATACTATAGAATATATAATTATATATATAGTATAAATATATATTATATACTATATATACTACATAGTGTATATAGTATAATTATTATATTATATAACAATATATAATATATACAGTAATAGTATATACAATTATATACTATGAAGGGTCTCATAGGCCATCCAGCTTTACATAACATTTACAAAAATTTTACCTCCTCCAGTGTCAGTATCTTTAGTAACTGTCTGCTTTTTCAGTTTTTATTTGTGGAATGCCTTTCTGCCATCGGTCACCTACCTTTTACACTCCCTTGGTCTCCAGTTAAAATCTATCCATGTTTCAACTCTTGGTTTCTAAATGCCACTGAAATGAAGCAGGGCTTCTTAGAGAAATGGCTGATTATAGATTGGAAATATGAAATGTATAATCCCTACAACATTTTGTTATGCCAGAAAAGGAAGAACTAATCAGATTCTCTCAAAAAGACAATGATTCTCTCAAAAGTCACATAGCCAGCTTAGAAGGGATACTACTGGTCAAACTTGGGTGTCAAATAAAACAATGACAGCAAGAGATCATAAACCCAGTGACCGCATAATTTGTTGTTCAAAACAGAACACATGTGGGAGTGACATGATGCCGTATTAAAAATTAAACTGAGACAGGTGGTAATTATCAGAAGAATCCTGGGGAAATCTAGCCTTTAGGGAACCATATAACTGTAACTCTAGTTATCTCCAAAAGCTCTTTATCTTAAATCCATTGCAAGTAGGCTTCTGCCCCCAATTATTCCCCTATGCATATTTTTGTGAAAGTCACCAATGGCTTCCATGTTGCTCAATCTCATGAACAGATCTCAGTACTCCTCTTACTCAGCGTATCAGTACCATCTGGCTCTTCCCCTACTTGACAATCACCAGCTTTTAACACATTAATTCCTCCTTCTCCTTAATTTCATTTGACTTAGAGGACCCACAGTCTAGGCTGTTCTATCTTAGCCTCCTTTGCTAGTTCCCCTTCTCCTCTCTGGCTTAAGAGTGGACCAAGATTCTGTACTTGGTAATTTTCTATTCACTAGTATTTAGTATTTAGTGATTTCATCCAGTCTCCTGACTTGAAATATCACATAAATGTCAACAACTCCCCAAAGTCACTATCTCTAATCCAAATCTCTTCTGCACCCCAGACTCATTTATCAAACTGCTACTTCACATCATCTCTCCTAATCCTTCCTACTTTACTCTGTTTTTTCCATTGCACATTATCTATTAGCATGATATATAATTAACTTAATATGTTGTCTTCCCTTGGCCAACAGACACATGAAAAGATGCTCGACATCACTCACCATCAGAGAAATACAAATCAAAACTACAATATCACCTCACACCTGTCAGAATAGCTAAAATTAACAACACAGGAAACAACATGTATTGGCAAGGATGTGGAGACAGGGGAACCCTCTCACAATGCTTGTGAGAATGCAAACTGGTGCAGTCACTGTAGCAAACAGTATGGAGGTTCCTCAAAAAGTTAAAAATACCTATTGTCCTTTGATCCAGTAATTGCACTACTAGGTATTTATCCAAAGAATACAAAAACACTGATTCAAAGGGATACATGCACCCTGATGTTTACAGCAGCATCAACAATAGCCAAATTATGGAAAGAGTCCAAATGTTCATCGACTGAGGAATGGATAAAGTTGTAGTATATATACACAATGGAATATTAGTCGGCCATAAAAAAGAATGAAATCTTGCCATTTGCAACAACATGAATGGAGAACAGAGTATTATTCTATGTGAAATAAGTCAGAGAAAGACAAATACCATATGATTTCACTCATATGTGGAATTTAAGAAACAAAGCAAGTGACCATAGCGGGGGGAAAAAAAGAGACAAGGACTAAGACACATACCCTTAACTATAGACAACTGATGGTTATGACAGGAGAAGTGGGTGGGGGGATGGATGAAAAAGGTGATGAGGATTAAGGAGGGCACTTGTTGTGAGGTGCACCGGGTATTGTATGTAAGGGTTGAATCACTAAATTCTAAACATGAAACTAATATTACACTGTGTATTAACTGGAATTTAAATAAAAATTTGGAAGAAAAAAAATACGTTGCCTTCCTCAATTCTCCCAAAAAAGAAGTTATGAAAGATTAGGAAACTCTGTCTAAATTTCCCCCCCTCAGATGTATCACAGGAGCCTAGAAAATCACATGGCATGTGGTAAACGCTAAAAAAATACTTACTTAAGCTATACATGCTTGCTAGGTATTATGAATTGTTAAAGAAAGATCTTTGTTATCTCACTATTGGGTATATAGCACAATCCAGACCTGCCAGCAAACACTGTCCCTATTCAGGAACTATGGCAGAGAGTACACTTAATAACTATGTCTTTCATTCAAGTTTACTACTTCTTATTTTTCTAAATAAAAAAAAAATGGGGTGCCTGGGTGGCTCAGTCAGTTAAGCATCTGACTTTGGCTCAGGTCACGATCTCACAGTTTATGAGTTCGAGTCCCACGTCGGACTCTGTGCTGACAACTCAGAGCCTGGGGCCTGCCTCAGACTCTGTCTCTCTCTCTCTTTCTGCCCCTCCCCCACTCGTACTCTGTCTCTCTCTCTCAAAAATAAATAAAATATTTTAAAAAAATTAAAAAAAAAAACCCACCAGTTAATTTTTACTCTTGCCCACATTGAGATGTGACTATAAATATCGAACTTAACACAGAACTTCTTGTAAGAAAACTAGAAAAATAATCTAAAAACTGTATTTCTTGGTTCTCTAAGTACTTCCTTCACAACCTTTTCAAACTAAGAATAAAGCAATATAAATTTAAATCTACATTTTATTACTTGTGAAGTCACAGTCAGTCACCTTTTAAAGGCTCAGCTTCATGCTACAGAAAGCCTTCCTTGAATCCGCAAAGCTATATTAAATGGCCCTCCTCTGATACATCTATGAGTGTTTTGTACATTGTACTGAAATTCTGTTCATATGTCCATCTCTCTCTTTATACACTTCTCAAGGGCAAACATATTAATTCCTACATTTGTATACAGTAGCAGAGCATCTGGCATAAAAAAGCAGAGACCTAATGTATTACTGTTGACCTGAAATAAAGAGCCTTGGTCGTAAGAATAGCCCAGATAGGACATTATAAAAGTATGCGAAATTTTCTGGCAAATTACAGGACTAAATAATATTAGGTAATTTTTTTTTTTTTTAAATCCTGCAGTACTAACTAAATTAATAAGAATGATTTCAGCTTCTGGTCTAAAGTCACGACGCAACGTGGACAATGATGATGGATTGTGTAGTATAGTGGATTTCTAAGAGATCTCTGTTCAAGAACACTGTCACTGAATAGTTTTAGCATAACTTTACAAAAGGCTATTAAAGGCAACAGCTATCTTAAATATTTTCTCTAGGGGCGCGTGGGTGGCTCAGGCTCAGGCGATTGAGCATCTGACTCTTGATTTTGGCTCAAGTCATGATCCTGGGATTGTGAGACTGAGCCCCACATTGGTCTCCGTGTTGTACATCTCTCTCCCGCCTGTCCCTCTGTCCCTCTCCCCAACTCATGCTGTCTTTGTCTCTCTACAAAAAACAAGTTTTTAAAATTTAAACATTTCGTTGTCATTTATATAGAGTAAAAAACTACAGATTCAAAATCTTACAAAGCATAAGAGACTCTTAAAAACTGAGAACAAACTGAGGGTTGATGTGGGGTGGGAGGGAGGGAAGGGTGGGTGATGGGTATTGAGGAGGGCACCTTTTGGGATGAGCACTGGGTGTTGATGGAAACCAATGTGACAATAAATTTCATATATTAAAAAAATTTTTAAAAAATCTTAAAAAAATATTAAAAGAGTACTATGATAGGAAGACTGATGTTGCATATTTTATTTAATCCCCACAGCAGTCATATAGGAAATATTTCCAGTTTTAAGATGAAACACACAGACGAGAGTACAAAAACGTATCAACCCAACTTGTTAAACATTTCAGGAAATGACACAAATGGCTTTGTTGTTTTTTTTTAATTATATTTTTCCACATCTTAAAAGTTATGAACACACTGCCAAATTTATTTTGAAATTCAAATTCTTAAACCTGAAATGAAAAATTAACTAACAACAAAGTCTAAAGCATTAACGTTAGATAAAGGATAAAAAACAGGAAACTAGAAAATTCACAAACAACTTTGATAAAGACTTATCTTCATTCTGATTAGAAAAATGTAATGGTTTGGGGTGCCTGGGTGGCTCAGTATGTTAGTCCTCCAACTCTTGAATTCAGCTCAGGTCATGATCTCACAGTGAGTTTGAGCCCCATGCTGGGCTCTGTGCTGGCTATGTGGAGCCTGCTTGGAATATTCTCTCTGTCTGTCTCTCTCTCTCTGCCCTCCCCACTCATGTGGTCTCTCAAAATAAATAAATAAAAACTAAAAAAAAAAAAAAAAAAAAAAAAAAAAAGAAAATTTAATGTTCTTTGCTATAGCCTCTTTAAAAACCTATTTATAACAGATATGCATATGAATATTTAAACATATTACTGAGTTTTCTATTGTGCAGAATATCAGGCACTGAGTGAAAAGGCAACCAAATACAATATTATTGTTAGTACATACCTATCAATAATTACCTTATTTATTTATTTTCCTACCAATAATTATTTTACATGTAAACAGACTAAATGCTCCAACCAAAGACAGAGGATGAATAAATGGATAAAAAAAAAATAACACCTACCTATAAGCTGCCTAGGAGAGACTCACTTCTGAGTGAAGGGATGGAAAACGATAATCTACACAAACAGAAATGAAAAGAAAGCTGGGGGAACAAAACTTGTATGAGATAAAACAGACTTTAAAACAAAGATTGGGGACTTCAACGTTTTCCATGTGTAGTATAAGACAACAATAAACAATGAGAGTTTTATTTTTTCCTTTCCCATTTGGAGGCCCTTCTTTTCTTTTTCTCGTCTGTCATGGCTAGGACTTCTAGTATTGTTTAATAAAAGTGGTGAATGTGGGCATCCTTGTTGTGTTCATGATTTTAGAGGGAAAGGTTTCAAACTTTCATCACTGGGTGTGTTGGCTGTGGATTTGTCACACATGGCCTTCATTATGTTCAAGCACGTTTCCTCTTTACCCTCTTCACTGAGAGTTTTTATCATAAGGGGATGCTGAATTTGTCAAATGCTTTTTCTGTATCTCTTGAGATAACCATAATCTTTATTCTTCATTTTACTTATGTAGTGTATCATGCTGAATGGTTTACAGATACTGAACCACCCTTTCATCCTCGGAATAAATCCCACTTGACCATGATATATGATCCTTTCACTGTACTGTTAAATTTAGTTTCCTAATATTTTGAATTGAGGATTTTTGCATCTTTGTTCATCAGGGACACTGTCCTGTTAAGTTTGTGTGTTTTTTTTGTAGTGTCTTTTTGTCTGGTCTATCAGGGTAATGCTGGACTTGTAGAATGACTTTGGAAAAGTTCCTTTCTCTTCAATTGTTTAGAATAGTTTGAGGAAAAAAGGAATTAACTCTTCTTTAAATGTTTAGAATTGTGAAGCCATCTGTTCCAGGACTTCTGTTTGTAGGGGGTTTTTTGATAACTGATTCATTTCATTACTACCAACTGGTCTGTTGAGATATTAAGTATCTTCCTGATTCAGTGTTGGAAGATTGTAGGTTTCTAGGAATCTATCCATTTCCTATAGGTTATCTAATTTGTTGGCACAGAATTATTCAAAACAGTCTTATGATCTTTGTATTTCTGTGCTATGTGCTTTAACTTCTTCTCTTTGATTTTCGATTTTATTTATTGGGGGCTGTCCCTTTTTTTTGAGGACTCTTTGTAACGACTTACCCATTTTGCTTATCTTTTGAAGGAAAACACTTCTTGGGGTGCCTGGGTGGTTCAGTTGGTTAAGCATTAGACTTTGGCTCACATCATGATCTTGTGGTTCAGGAGTGTGAGGCTGGTGTCAGGGTCTGTGCTGACAGCTCTGACCCTGGAGCCTGCTTCAGATTCTGTATCCCTCCCTCTCTCTGCTCCTCCCCCATGTGCACTCTGCCTCTCACTCAAAAATAAGCAAACACTAAAAAAACAAAACAAAACAAAACAAAGAAACACCTCTTAGTTTCTTTAATCTTTTCTACTGTGTTTTTTTTTTTAAGTCTCTATTTTGTTTACTTCCACTCTGATCCTTATTATTTCCTTCCTTCGACTAACTCTAGGCTTTGTTCTTTCTCTAGGTACTTTAAGTGTAAGGTTAGCTTGTTTTGAGATTTTCCTGTTTCTTCAGGTAGGCCTGTATTGCTATAAACTTCCCTCTCAGAACTGCTTTTCTTGCATCCTATTGATTTTGGAGCATTGTGTTTCTATTTTCATTTGTCTGAAGGTGTATTTTGATTTCCTCTTCGGCTTCTTGGCTGACCCACTTGTTGTTTAGTAGCATGTTGTTTAGTCTCTATACATTTGTGTTTTCTCCAGTTTTCTTCTTGTATTTGATTTCTACTTTCATACTACTGTGGTTGAAAAAGATGCTTGATATGATTTTTCTTGAATTAATTGAGACTTGCTTTGTGGCCTAACATACGATCTGTACTGGAGAATGTTCAATGTGCACTTGTGAAGAATGTGAACTCTGCTGTTTTTGGATGGAATGTTCTGATTTATCTATTAAGTCCATCTGGTCTAATGTGTCATTCTAGGCCAGTGTTTTCTTATTAATTTTCCGTCTGGATGATTTATTCATTGATGTAAGTGGGTTATTAAAGTCCCCTACTATTACCTTATTATTGTCAATATCAAATTCCCCCTTGGTGTCTGTTAATATTTGCTTTATATATTTAGGTGCTCCTATGTTGGGTGCATAAATATTTACAAGTGTTCTATCTTCTTGTTGGGTTGATCCCTTCATCATTTGGTAATACCCTTTTTTCTCTTCTTACAGTCTTTGTTTTAAAATCTATTTTGTCTGATATAAATAATGCTACTGAATGAAATCAGTAAAGTTGTAGAATACAATAATCAATATGGGCATACCTTGGAGATATTGTGGGTCTGGTTCTAGACAACTGACATAAAATTAATATCACAATAAAGGAAATCAAATGATCTATTAAGTGTCTAATAGTATTATGTCTAAAATACAATGTACATTCCTTAATTTTAAAAAAAATGTTGCTAAAAAATGCTAACCATTATCTGAGCTTTCAGCAAGTCATATTCACTGAACACAGATCACCATAACAAATATAATAATGAAAAAGTTTGAAATATTGCAAGAATTATCAACATGTGGCACAGAGATGTGAAGTGAGAAAATGCTATTGGAAAATGGTGCCAATAAGCTTGCTCAACACAGGGTTACCACAAACCTTCAATTAGTAAAAGATGCAGTATCTGTGAAATGCAATAAAGTGAAGCACAATAAAACGAGGTAGGCCCGTATAAAAAGTCCGTTGCATTTCTACACACTAATAACAAGCTATCAGAAAGAAAAACTAACAAAACAATCGCAATTACACCAAAAGAGTAAAATATCTAAGATTAAATTCAACCAAAGAGATGAAAGACCTTCTCTGAAAACTATAAGACACTGATGAAAAAAATGGAAGATGGCACAAATGAAAGGAAAGTTATACCATGCTCATGACTGGAAGAATTAATACTGTTAAAATGTCTATACTACCCAAAGCAATTCACTGATTCAATGTAATCCTTATCCAAATACCAATCACATATTTCAGAGAACTAAAACAAATATTTCTAAAATTTGTATGGAACCACAAAAGACCCCAAGTAGCCAAAGCAATCTTGAGTAAAAACAAAAAGCAGGAGGTATCACACTTCCAGATGTCAAACAATACTACAAAGCTATAGTAATCAAAATAGTATGGTTCTGGCACAAAAAACACTTAACCAATGGAAAAAGAATAGAGAGCCCAGAAATAAACCCATGCTGTATGGTCAATTAATCTATAACAAAGTACACAAGAATGTACAATGGGAAAGAGGCAGTCTCTTCCATAAATGCTGGGAAAATCGGGCAGCTACATGCAAAAGAATGAAAATGGACCATTTCCTTCCACCACAAACAAAACCAAACAAAACCAAAACTCAAAATGCATTCAAGCCCTAAATGTTAAGACCTCAAACCCTAGAATAAAACATAGGCAGTAAGCTCTTGGACAATGGTTTCACCAATATTTTTTGGGATCAGCCTATAGGCCAGAAAAACAAAAGCAAAGATAAAGAAACAAGGACTATAGCAAACCAAAAAGCTTTTGCTTAGCAAGGGAAATCATTAACAAAACAAAAAGGCAACCTACACAATGGAAGAAGACACTCACAAATGACATACATGATAAGGGTTTAAAATGCAAATTAGAAAGAACTCCTAAAACTCAATATTAAAAAAAAAAATCAATCCTCTAATTTAAAAGCAGGTGGAGGACCTGAATAGATGTTTTTTTTTTCCAAAGAAGACCTATAGATGGCCAATAGGTACATTAAAAAGATGCTCAAAATCATTAACCATCAGGGAAATGACAAACTACAATGAGATACTACACCATACCTGTCAGATTAGCTATTATCAAGAAAAATAAATAAATAAATAAAATAACAAGTGTTGATGAGGATATGAAGAGAAGGAAACCCTCATGTACTCTTGGTGAACATGTAAACTGGTGCAGCCACTGTGGAAAACAGCATCCTCAAAAAAAAAAAAAAAAAAAAAAAATAGAACTACCACATGATCCAGCAATTCCACTTCTGGCAATTCTGCTAAGAAAATGAAAACACTAATTTGAAAAGTCACATGCACCCTAAGTTCACTGCAGTATCATTTACAATAACCAGATATGGAAGCAACCTAGGTATCTACTGATGGACAAATGGATAAAGGAGACGTGATGTGTATGAGACAACATGGATGGACCTACATGGTATCATGCTATGTGAAATAAGTCAGACCAAGAAGGACAAATACCGTATGACTTCACTCATACGTGGAATCTAAAAAACCTGCTAAATGAACACGCAAAACAGAAACAGAATCATCAATCCTGAGAATAAGCTGCTGGTTGCTACAGGGGAGGGGAGTAGTGGAAGGATGGGTGAAATAGGTGAGGGAGACTAATAGCTATGACTTTCCGTTATACAATAAGGAAGTCACAGGGAAGAAAAGTATAACATAGGAAATATAGTCAATAAACTTGTAATAAGTTTGTGTGATGACAAAAAAATAACTAGATTTACCACAGTGATCATTTTATAATGTGTACAAATGTTGAATCTCTATGTTGTATACGTGAAATGAACAGAATGTTGTATGTCAACTATACTTCAATTAAAAAAAATAGGGGCGCCTGGGTGGCTCAGTTGGTTGAGTGTCTGACTTCGGCTCAGGGCATGATCTCGCGGTCCGTGAGTTTGAGCCCCACGTCAGGCTCTGTGCTGACAGCTCAGAGCCTGGGGCCTGCTTTGGGTTCTGTGTCTCCCTCTCTCTGCTCCTCCTTGACTCGCACTCTGTCTCTCTCTGTCTCTCAAAAATGAATAAATGTTAAAAAAAAATTTTTTTTAATAAAAGCCAACCAAAAAGAGAGTTTAATTTTCAAAGTAACATCCAAATGACCTGAACTGATAACACAAAGGAAGATACAATGCACCACACTGTTAAAAACTCCTTAGCTAAGTACTTTTGTGCATGAAGATGAAGTTAAGCAGGGCAACTTCTGGTTAGGACTGTACTTCTCAATGGTGGGAACAACAGAAAGATACAAATGGCTGTGGGACTGTTCTCAAATTGTACATATTTCCCATCCATTATGATATTATTTCCCCAGGCATGAATCTTCATGCATTTATCCCCTGCCTCCCCCAACCAAACCACTGTTTGTGAGGTTGGTGAAGGCTGTGACAATGATTCACTCTAGTTTTCTAAGAGTGTGTGTGAGGTGGTGATGACTGTTGCCTTTTCGGAGCTAGAGTCATAAAAACAGGAATGCACCAAGTACATGTGGGAAATATAATGGTGACTGTTATATGCAGACAGAAATAGAGATGAAAGAGAAAGCTGCTCAATATGAGAAAGGCCAAGTGACAAAAAAGCTTTTAATACCTATGAGGAATTAGACTTGGTGTGGGAGACCAGAGGAAGCTAATTTAGGCTCCTGAGCAGGAGAGTGATACAATAAAATAAATCAGTCTTACTACTGGGAAATTTTACTAGTGTCAGGTTTTCTGCTGGCAGCCAGTTAAAGAATTACTAAATGTCTACAAATAGTACTGTCTCACTTCAGTTCCAAGTTGACTTTCATGTTTAAAATTACATCTTCATATTCTCAAAATTAAACTGCATACATCTTTCTACTATAAATTATTTTCATCAAGATAGGAAAAAAAATTACTGATACAAAAATAACTACAATCTCAGGGAGCAAACACTAAAACAATTGATATAATTCAGTATTTCTAAGACTTGCATTTCACTTAACAGTAAGTATCAAATAATTTAGCCAAATGAAACTCCAAAACCATCCTGTCATTACCTAGTCCTAGCTCTCACAGCAGAAATACGTTTTAGAAAACAAGACAAAATTGCTTGTTTAACCCAAGCAATCAAAATGGGATATATCTTTTAAGACAAAAAGAAAAAAAAATCTAAACTCTTCCTAACACATAAAATTACTCACTTCTAACATGTCCAGAGATAGTCAGAGATAAGGTCCAGCATTTACATCAACCTGAAGATTCTACCAAGAGCACTTCTGCATTCTAACAAGCCCGAGGAGGCAGATTTTTTCACTGTAGAGATTTTTTTCTAACAAAATGGCTGGCGTTGGGGAGAAAGGTTTACTCTTTTTCCTTTGTTTAAAAGAACATATCGTGGTCAATTTATAAGGAGTAAATGAAATACTTAGAACCACTTAATTTTTATGTCTTCTCAGGATAACGTGTTAAGAACAAAAATAATCAGTAAAAGTGAGAGGTTTATAGATAGTACGTGTTATTACTCAGTACATCAGAGAAAAAGAGGACAAAATTACAGTGTGGTATGAACATACTGTATTTGCTTTTTTACTCCGAAAATATTTCATGCTAGTTTTCCTTGCCCAACCATAACCAGAAACAAAGAAAACCTCAAACTCAATAGACAATTACATAGGTCTATAGCACATTCCACCCCCCCTCTTCCCTCCCCAACAGTGAATCACCTTGAGAATTCATCAGAAAGACTTAGGGAAATTACATGAGGTGATTGAGCCAGCATTTTCCTGTAATTTCGGAGTTATGACTAAGATATACAGCTGTGCTAGAAGGAATATAGGAATGTATTAAAAGAGTGGTTTTTAAAAGAATGAGAGAAAATTTTTCAAACTCCCAACGAAGTCAAACTATTTGTTATTATAAAATTCCTTCAAAGTATTTTCCCTAGAATCCTCAAGTTTCTGTAATCTTTTTCAAGGGCACATGATAATGAAATCCATATTCATTTCTTAATTATGTGTTAACAGTTTAAAAAGCCTATACCAATTAATACTGGAGTCGTGTTACACTCAATGTTTTTATACTACCAAATTTGGCAAGAAATGGGAATTTTTTTCCCATTTAACCGAATCATTGTTACTAACTCACGGTCTCAAGGGAATTATTTTGGTCTTTAGCTTCCAGATAATATTTCTGAATGTTAAAATCACACACAAGACCTTTTATAGATATTGAGGCACTCTGTATCCTTAGGAAGGCCCAACTACTCTAATTAGGTCAAAATATGAACCGATCCAAACTTTTTCCCCCAAGAGGCAATGATGATATCTCATCTTTACTTTCCCTTTTCTATTAACATTGATCATTCAAACTATAATGCACAAGCACATTTCTCTACCATACGTAGTCATTCTTGATAAAATTATATATTTAATACTTTTAGGGGGTTAGGTTAGTAAAGTGTTAACACATGGACTACCAGTTCTGACAGATTTGGATTGAATTCTGGTTTTATCAAGGGTGTGTGACTTTGAACAGAGCAATTATCCCTTAAACCCTGGTTCCCACATCAGTAAAATGGAGGAGCTCAAGAGGAACCTTGGAGAGATACTGCGAAGATGAGAGATACTACATGTAGGCTGCAGCAAAGTGCTTCCTGGCGCGGGGTAGGTGCTCCACAACTAACTAACATTATTATTACATTGCTTATGAGCAGCGGTGCTCTTACATCCCAAGGTGAGCTTCCTTGTGCTAGAAATAAGTAAGTCTGGGATATGAAGTTGTTGCATTGTATCCTGCTATCTATCCTTCAATTAAAGAATATTAAAGAAATAATCAATTTGTTTAATAAGTAACATTAATATTTTGTATTAAACTGTCAGCTTTCCCAGGAAACCTTCTAGCTAAAAGCAATCTCTTGCTCTTTAAAAAATTTCAAACCACCCATTGTAACTTACAGCCTGTTTTTAGAACTGTGTGTCCCAGATCCTTTCTCTGACAGGGTTAAGATTTTTGCAGAGCAGGAACAATGAATCACATGGCATAAGACCTTGTGTAAAGACATGTTAAGTAAATGTACATGAAAAAATGAAGTCAGTCATTGCTTTCTGTCTAGTTAGCTAGTCTTCAATGTCTTTTCCCTCTAAATCAATCTTCCGTGGTCCTTCAGATTGGTCTTGCCAGAAAACAAATATGATTACTTAAAAACCTTTGGCCATCCACGTTTCCTAAACAGCTTTAAAAAGTAACTTCATCTACCACTGTGATTACTATCTTCAACTGTCTGTGACTCCATTCACCCCATATTCCATCCAGGACATTAATTCACTCAAGAAGTCCTTGGCTGAACGTCTGCTTTTTGCCAATTAGTGCACTAGCACTGGGTAAGGTCTTATCCTCAAAAAAGGTGACATACAAAGAAAAAGCTGCAATTCAACTGGCAAAATACTATAAAAGACAGAACTGAATACTCGTCCCAAATCACACCATGTACTTTTAGGCCTGTATACTTTGTACTCAATGTGCTCTCTTTACCTAGATGGCCTTTTCCAAACCAGAATCCTATCTATTCTTAGAGCTGCAACTCAGTGTCCCCCATTCAGTAAGGTCTTTCCTAAGTCCTATAAGTAATTAAATTAACTGATCCCTTTCTGTACTTCTACAACTCTGTAGTTACAATACTGGAAGAGTATGTATCCTAAACAGACGCTTACGCTTATTGCTTGTTTCCCACAGAACAGTAGGTCCCCTGACAGAAGAAATCCATCCATCTACATACACAGTAGGAGGTTCCCAATCAAAATTTATTTAACTAACCTGAGCACGTAATACAGAATTTATTGTAAAATTTACAAATTTTATGGATCTTAAGGTAAATGATCATTAATAAACTGGGATGCTATCTTACATTGTGATGAACAGAAGAATAATTTTTATTGGTTAACTAAACCCAAACCTACAAGTTCTATTTTAATACAGAGTTTTAACAGATATCAATAATTAGAAAAGTGAGTATTTCCCTCTCCTCCTTCTCACCAGTACATAAAATGGAACACCCTATAAAGGGTTTGGGCAGTGTTTATAAAAAAGGGGGGGGGAAGTAAACTATATATTTTTATTGTAATTTCTAAAGAAGCATTTTCAATTGAAACAATCACTCCCCTTAGAATTACTGTTATTTCTTAGAAGACTACACAGCTTACATAATTTAGTGGCAAGTAGAGAACACAAAATAAAATTCTTCATATTCAAGAAAAAAAGCTAAAATAATACTTTCTCTTGTGATCATAAAATAGTAATTCTTTGAGGAGCCGAGACCCTAATACCAGTTATTCTAACACGTAGGAAAGAACAAAAAGAATACAAGGTTTGCACTGCGATAGAAATCTAGCAAAGTTGGAGATGTGTTCAAGTTTAGGAGTGTAAACGTTTGGATGTGATTTGTCTCCATTTAACCAAACTTCAGGTGACGTTCAGTTAAATAAAAAAGAAAATCCTATTTTGCAAGACCCGTTATTTACTCTTCTTATTGTTGCTTTTCTCTAGGGCCTGTTCTCTTCCATTGTGTGTTTCCAACAAAGTATGTTGTAATATTTGCCTCTTTTCTCAAACACCACATTATTTCGTACTGGAATTATGATAGTACTATTGGTTGTCCAAATTTTTAAAATTAATAGTTGAAAAGGGCTTTGGGTACTTTCACAGTTAGTAAGAATGTTCTGCCAAGGTTGTAAGTTCAAATTTCCAGAATTACAAAACTTAAAAAATTAAATAAAAACAATACAAAAATAAGAAATATTTTTTAAAAGGTCATGGGATACTCCTTTTTTACTTCCTACTCCTAAATCCTGTTTATCCACTCAGGAGCCTTTGAACTAGGCTGATCTCGAATGAAGCAATTCCAAAATCAGTTTTTTTTAAATTAGGTGTGTAGAGTGACTCAGTAAATGATAATCACATATTCATCACTTTTGCCAACAAGAACCTCTAACTTATCCTCCGTTTTCAAGCAGAAGTAAGCAGGTTCAAAGTGAGGATGGGCACCACTTTTATTTGCCACAAATACTCTTACTTAAAAGATAAAAATAAAATCTGTTAAGGCCACCAGAGACTTGATACACTATCTTCCTATCAACACAGCTTAATAATGCAATACTGTTAAGGGTTTCCGGAATATGACTTACTCAGAAAGCTGGCTTAAAGCTGCAGAAACCACATGCCAGGAAGCAAACTGAAATTCCAATGTCATGATCTGTTTCTAAACGCTGTTCCATGAGTGTGAGGGGAGCGGTATATACTGATCTTTTAAAATACCGCTATGACTTCCTGTTTATCATTTCAAATACCACAAGTTGGGTATACAAGGCATCCTACACTGCCTTGGAAGCAATATAAATTCTGGCTTAAAAAAAATTAAATTAGATGGAAAATGGTCCAAGAGCAACGGCTAAGGTGACTGTGAAATGAAGAGCCTATTCATCTTCTGTTGCTGATATTTAACACTAAAAACGACTCTACGATTTTAGACTGTTCTCAATAACGGGTGAGTGTTCTACTTGTCTACAAAGACACAGAGCAACCCAATAAAAGTAAAAAAGTATGCTTAAAATTCACTCAGTCAGCTAGCTAGGCAACATCCACTATGTACCTCACACATTAGTAGGTGTGGGAACAGAGAGAACTGAATAAAACCACCAATTTTCTTCTTTTTTTCCTTAAGGACTGATAGCTATTTTTTTAAATGTTTATTTATTTTTGAGAGAGAGAATGTGTGAATGCACAAGTGGGGGAGGAGCAGAGAGAGGGAGAAGAGAGAATACCAAGCAGGCTCCATGCTGTCAGTGCAGAGCCTGACGTGGGGCTCCAACTCACCAACTGTGAGATCATGAACTGAGCAGAAATCAAGAGTCAGATGCTTAACTGAGTGAGCCAGCTAGGTGCCCTAAACCGCTAATTTTCTTAAGGTCTAAGTAGTAGGAATGGCATGAAAGGAGAATGTACTGCTATGCAACAGAAGAAATACATACAAGGTAAGGGGGCTGTATGGAGGAGGTGGTGAATAATTCTGGGGTCAGAGTGGTGGTATGAGAGACTGTTTCCAAAAGCAAGGAACCTAAGAACTAGGTGTTAAAGAAGAGAATAAGTCTATTCAGGACAGAGAATATATAAAAAGCCTGATCAACAGCAAGGAGGCATGAAATGGACTGATACGTCTGGGATTTGGTAGAGCTGGCACAAGAAGTATGGGGTACATGGAAGGGAGAGGAAGAGGAGAAGTGGAGCCAGAGTTCAGATCACACAGGGCCTTGTGTGCCACACCGGAGACTCCTGATCACATCGGCATTTTAGAGAGGTCACTGATCACAGTGAAAAATGTGATTTGAAGGAGGTGAGACCAGATGCAGGAAGTCAAGGTGAGAAAGAATAAGCACCCAAGCTAAAAGTGGTTACATACTTAAAAGAGACAACAGATTTGACAAAGGACAAGATTTGGGAGCAGCAGGTAACTAAGGGAGAAGGGAATGCAAAAGGATTCCTAGATTTCTGGCTTAGGAAACTAGATGAACAGTGTCAAAACCAAAATCAGGAACAGAAGAGAATACCTGAATAAGAGAGTCATGGTGAGTCATAAAATGTTAGGGTCAATATTCATATACTGACATCTTTTAGACTATCTGGTCAGCCACCATCTCTTCTCTATGGTACAAGTGAAAGCTGTCTGGAGAGTCAGAGAGAAGGGGAGGGAGAACAACGGGACAAGTGGGTGAAGGGATGGAAAATGAGGAAAAGCAGAGACGAGCAAAAAATGGAGGCAAAAGGGGCAAGAAGGAAACATGTGTAAGAACCAGCTGAGTTTCTTTTCTTTTTTTTTTTTTAATGTTTATTCATTACTGAGAGACAGAGCATGACAATGGGAGGGGCAGAGAGAGGGGTGACACAGAATCTAAAGCTGGCTCCAGGCTCTGAGCAGCGAGCACAAAGCCTGATGCAGGGCTCCAATTCGCAAACCACAAGATCATGACCTGAGCTGAAGTCGGATGCTTAACTGACTGAGCCACTCAGGCACTCCACCAGCTGAGTTTCTAAGAGCTCTCTACATTCTGACTATAGTCCCCAGCAAGAAACTGCGTTCTTGCCCTTAGGCTTCTTAAGAAACTCCACAATCCTAACAAAAGGCCTTTGTAGCTTAGCTCTGTGAGTCATGTACAATGTTGAATTTCAAGTGCATGCACAAATACCTAAGTGGAGCTAATATAAGCGTGCATATCTTATACGAAAGATTTGCATCAAAGAGAGATTATAGTGTCCAGAATAGTGATCGTAGTTCAACTTGCAAGCAGCTGGGTTACAGGATGCCGTGTGAGAAGCTAAAGAAAGAACTGAAGGGGAGGGGCATCTGGGTGGCTCAGTTGGTTAAGCATCTGACTTCTGCTCAGGACATGGTCTTATGGCTCATGGGTTCCCGCCCCTTGTCAGGCTCTGTGCTAACAGCTCAGAGCCTGGAGGCTGCTTCAGATTCTGTGTCTTCCTCTCTCTTTGCCGCTCCCCTGCTTGTGCGCGTGCGCTCTTTCTTTCTCTCTCTCTCTCTCTCGTAAAAATAAACATTTTAAAAAATTTAAAAAAAAAAGAAAGAAAGAACTGAAGGGGAGGGCCAATATACAGATAAGAGTTAATGCTACTCAAAGAAACGGAGGAACAGGGAGGAGCGAAACTCAGTGGCTACCAGGGGAATGTGAACTGAGGAGGTCAAGGTCACAGAGGCTATACTAGTAGGAACAAAGATGTTATTCTAATAAGGGGAAAAGAAGACACTGAGGGGCAGTTAAAGGAGGATGATGGGTGTTCAGGCACAGACTAAACAAGTTTATTAGCTGAGGAACAAACAGAAAGAGGGAGAGTTTGAAGCTATTGGTGAAAAAAGGCATAAGTAATAAAAGAGACAAAAGGGACATGGCAAATTAAGAGGGATGGGTCCTGAATAGAAAGTGGAAAAAAACAAAAAACAAAAAACAACAAAAACAACTTCCCCCTCAAGACCAATGAGAACAAACTATCAGTCTGGAGTTAGTTTCTGAAGAAACAAAGACCTATAATAAATTTTAGAATCACCACATGTCACTTTTTAAATACCAAAGTACAAGGAAGATTGTATCTAAAACAATTATTACCATCACAAAAAATTAGATGTTAAAAGGGTAAATGTCTAGAAAGGCCTTACTCTACCAAAAATATAAAATAAGGAATTGCTGATTTAGTAAAATAGGTATCTAAGGGGTGTAAGTAGTATCATGACAACATGTCAAAACATGTCAACTGCTGCTCTGTAATTAAAAGAGAAATTCCAATTATTACACTACTTCAAAATCTAAATACTATCTCAGTATGAAGCTATAAAGGCACTCTTGCTCATGCCTGAAAGAGACAGGAAAGTAAAAGTTGCGAGTAAGCAAATTCATATAAAAGAAAAGAATGTGGGAGCAAGAAATGACTTTTTGAAAGCTTAATCCATTTGATCTTCTTCATTTGATGGTTGCAAAACGGAAGCCTAGAGAGAGGTCCAAGTTCATCACATGAATTATAGTTGAACTCTACAACTTAGATCTCCATTTTTTAGTTATCAATTTATCCTTACTTTTTTTTCTTTTGGCCTAAGGACAGGGGTGGAAAAACTCTTACTACATTCTAACGAAAAAGTAGGCAGAAGCATCGAAAGAAAAAACCTACTCAGCTCAGCAGGATAAGACTGCTTGTTCATGACTGATGTCCTCTCCAGCAACAGATGCTTTTCAGATTTACCTTAGTGCAAGAGCCACTGAATCTGACTTCGTTCAGTCTCCCTGTTCACCTATTTTATAAGCTATCTATTCAATAAAGTGTCCACCAGAACAGATACTACCAGGAGCTACCGTAAAAAAGAAAAGCAAACAAGGGAAAAAGAAGCAAAAATATGATGGGACAAGTAGGAATAAAGGAGAAAAATTAAACAGTCCCGCAGGTGGAACTGTTCTCATCGGTGCCTGGATGGCGAAACTGTTTTGGAGAAGAGTGTTACTTCTCTCCCTTTTATGAATGAATACCATGCTGAGTTTTTATTGGGGATCTTTAAAGTTAACCTAAAGGTTTCAAGAAATCATTTATTACTTGATTTCCTTAATGCACTACAGAAAAATAACCTAATAAAAAGTACAGATTTATGAAAGTTACTTTCAAGTCACAGTATGGATTGTTGCAGACCCCGGAGCCATAAAAGATCATAAGGCACACATATTCAAGGAATCTGGGAAGTAAATGAGAAAGAGAAACACTATACCTCTTCCATGCTTGGGCCAATGTCTGCAGCTTCTAGGTTTCAGAACTGAAGAAAAACAGGGCTTTGAAACAAATTCAGCCTTCAGAGTTGTCAGACATCTTTTTATAGGTACAAAACAGGATGGGGACAGGGAGGAGGAAAGGCATACTCAGGATCGCAGGAGTAAGAACAAAACCCATTTTGTTGCGATCAGCATGGTTCTGCAAAGTAGGCTAGGCCGCAGAAGAACTATAACTTAAAAAACTCCTCAATAATCATCATCAAATAATGGAGTTTGCACACTGAAAATGATACTGCTAACTTTGAAAACACAACCACTACCACTGCTAACAAAGACACCTAGATGATCACTCCCTTGTTGAACAAGTCTTTTGGTTTCCCAGATATCAAACTCTCTTGGTTCTTTCTCCTCCTATGGCTATCCTTTCTCAGTCTCTTTGACTTATTCTTCCTCATCTCTCTAAGATGTAAATCTACATTGTCTTGGAGTGCTCAGGTCTCTTTCCTTAGCTAGTTACAGTTACTTCCAGCTTTGGATACCTTCATTTCTGGGTAGGAGACTAAGATACTAACAGATCATACAGTTAACTCCCTTGTCCCTCACTTCCCCCAGCAACAGCCATAAAGCTTGGACATGCTAGAAAAAACCCTGCCTGAAGGTAATAGGGAGTAAATGAAAGCAGAAATATGGATAGGGAGTGGAAGCTGACTAAGCTAACGTAAAGATGGGAAGCTTTACAAATAAATACATTCTCTTCAAAGTATACTCTTCAGAGTACGGCCCAAGGCTAACTGCAGTCTGCATGGTTACGGTTCAAGAGCAGTGGCAGGGGAACATGTGGAAGAGCCAGTTTCAAGCAGGTCACTGAAGCAGAAAAGACCTGAACTGAGGTGGAGCTGCTATCTAAGAAACAAAGTTTGTGGATAAAGCCTAACCAAAAAAATTAACTGCTAATACAACCACTCTTTGCAGAAAACCAATCAAACCCAGAATCTCTACTATCTGACCTCTATTATGTCCAGGGTAAAATCCTCATATGAAGAACCAAAAAACAGAAACACCTGCATTCTCCAGAGGCAAAAATGGCTATTATCAATAACCTCAATGATACATACCTGCATATATTTGTAAAAACTCCCCTCAGTGAATTACAATTTTATCAGAGAAAAAAATCTCAGCAGAGAAACAGAAACAATAAAAAACCGTTGACTGATTTAGCCACAGAACATCTATCACTGGGTGAAAGACTATAAGATATTCATATTGTCTCAAACTTGTAATTTCACAAATTTACTTAATAATTGCAAACAGAAAAAGGTGCCTTTAAAATGGAGAAATTGAGACAACATCCAAACCAAATGATTAGAACTCAACATCACCAATAAACATGGATATGACACAATGTAGCATTATTCTTATTATACTGCACAATCACAATTTTTCTATAGGTTTGAAACATTCTCCCAACAGGTGGAGGGAAGCACAAACAAAGGAAGCCAAAAGACTATTACAAATCCGGGAAGAATTAAAGCAGTTGTCCCGGGATCCATTCACTTTATCAGAAAGAAACTCTAAGAAAAGTAGGTAAAGGAGTTTAATGTACTTGTTAATAATAATATACTGTTAACTGGTCCTCCGGTAAACAGATTAGTGATTTTTGTTAAGAGGAAAATCTTTACATGAGGAATGCTCTTAGTAGGATGTCCCCTGTTAAGGATGCTTACAGTAAACAAACTCAAAAATCTACAGACTTATGAGGCATGGCCCACTGGAGAAAATCACTTAAACTATACAACCCTGGGGAATAGAACGGACAAGTTTCAAAATCTATGTGCTCTCTGCTATGAGGTAATAACTACACTTCCTCATTTAAAGACCTCATCTATTCTGGGCCAGAAAGTGCCTGCCTGACGTAGAAAGGACGGACATGGGGCATCGCCCAGAGTTCCAGATATCTCTCCTTGTTCCAGATATGTGCCTTCTGACTGCATATCCTTGCAACTATTAGTAAAGTTGGATGGTTGGTAAGATCTTTAATATGTGTCTGATTGATTCTTTGTACTGGCTTATAAGCAAAAGATGAAAACATCAAAAATAATTATGATCTAAGATGAATTTAAATAAAAAGTAAAATGTTAGAATAAGTGAACTGTTCTATTGATTTGATAAAAATAGTTAACACAGTATACTTACAGGAAACATAAGGCATCTTTTATCCTATGGCAAAATTTCTTTTTAAGCATTCACAGAAGAAAACTTTAACTAAAACCTAAGTACACGAGATTTCTCCACCAATTTTTAAAAAGCAAACATAACCAGAAATATCACAAAATTTTAACACATGAAAATATATGATGATAAGCCTGCAATTGAGTGGGTGTATGTAGCCCAGAACTCTTCTCAACGTGTCCTTTGAAATAGGAATATGCCTAATTTACAGAGTTGCGGTGAAATTCAAATGATATGACATAAATATTATCATAATCTACACATTTTTCCTATCTGTGGTCCACAATGACAACCACTTAGAAACAGGCTATGAAGGAGCCAGAGACAAGGCGATCCTAACAGCTGATGCCAGCTCAAAGGCTGCTTTGAGTAAGAGCCCTGAACATGTAAAAAATAGGGGATGAAACAAAATTAGAAAGTTTTAAAACAGAGAAGTAAGGGCAGCAGGCCGGATAAGGTCTCCTAGAACGTGCAAGTTCTCAGTGTCCAGGAATACTTGGCACGGGGAAGAGTAACAGCCTCAGTGAGAAACAAGTAAGAAAAGACATGCAGACACAGGTAACTGAACATATTTAGCTGGGAGGAATCAAGGAAACGGAAAACATGTTGCACGTCTTTGGGCCTTAATCCTCTAGAGGACAGCTACCGTGTTTATTATATTATCTCATCTGGGAGAGCAGAATCTAGATGTATTTCAGGAAATTCTTAACTTACTGAGGCAGCACCATCAAGAAGCTACCTCCATTCACTTCAAAATAGTTAGGAAGCCCATCCTCTAATAGCTGTGTGACCTTGGTCAACCTGCTTAATTTCTCTAAGCCTCAATTTTGTATTCTGTAAGACTGAGACAATAATCATGTCAACTTCATTAAATCATGAATATAAAATACACAATACAGTACCTGGCACATACTAAATGCTCAGTAAAAGCCAGTCATTACCTTTATTACTTAAGAAGGAATTCCTTGAGCATTTTGGTTGGCTGCATGTTATGTCTTAATTTTACTATCTCCTTCTCTGGCTAGCTAACAAGAATCTGTAAAAGTTAATAAGCTACTTTAACTTCCAAAGAAAAAGGAGCTGTTTCAGAAGACAGTACTTACATCAAAGTTTTAAAAGTATGAATACTATTAGCAAAGACAGCAAAGACCTGGTATTCATACATTACAGTCTATAAAATTAGAACCTATGATTTTGAAGTAACATAAAGATCAGGACTTTTTTTTTTTTTTTTCTTGGCCAGAAAACGCAAACTCCCATTTCTAAAAATATCTCAGGTTTTCTTCTTGAGGAAGTCAGCTTGCAACAAAATACCCTATTATCATAGAAGGCAAGTATAGGACGATATGTCATGAACAAGTCTATAAAAATGTAGTGGTATAGGAGCTAAAGAAAAAATTCATCTGGAAAAACAATTATGTAGAGGGTTTTCTCCAAATTTAATTGAGACTGTAAGTTTTCTGTTTTGTAGCTATTTCTTTGATACTTCCATGTAGATGATGAACATTTCCTTAAGAAATCACAGATGACCTTTCAGTTTTGAAAAGTCCTCTACGACTTGCTTCTTTTAGAAAAGTACACTGATTGTGTAGAAGAATCCGGAGCGAGAAATTTCAATGTAAGGAAAGCATACAGTCTTTCTAGTACACTTTTTAGTCTGTTTTTTAAATTTAAATGTAATCCAGTTTTTAAGCAGCATTATGAAAGAAGTTGATGTCAGAGTAACCAATCTAGACCACTAGAACCAAGAATTCAAAGAATATATACACTATTAATTTTACAAATACAAAGAACATACAGGTGATAACTTTTAGCTTTCTATGAGCCAACAATTCCATAGCGGTCTTATATAATCTAGGAAAACAAACACACAAGGTCATGACACAGCAATTCTGTAAACCTATAAACTTTAATTATCACTGGGCCTGATTTCCTATTGCTGATGAGGTTTAAGAATAACAGAAAACAACTTTCACATGCAGACCAAATAGGCCTTTTCTTTTTAATTAACTAAACTAAATTTATCATTGAGAGCTACAGAAGGGAAAATTAATGAATATATTTTAATCTCAAACTTCATACACCACATATAGGCTTATTGTATACAAAACATCCTTTCCAGGGTAAAATAAAATCAGCAGTTATACAGTAGTTCAAAGCATCTCAATAATCTAGGACTGCAAAAATGACTATTTGGAAGAAATTACAGGGAAAAATTTAGGTAAGGAATGTAATTTAGTAAGGACCTTGGTTAAGAGAAAGTGAAAGAGAAAATGGGATAAATCATAATTTCCTATCTCAGTGTTACACTCAAAACAAAAATGTCGAAAGATTTTATTTCTCATAGGAATTTCACAGGAAAAAAAAAAAAGGTCTATGGAAAGGCCTATGTGATGTGTAATCCATAGTCAGACAAACAATAATTAGGAGTCACATACAGAATATTTTGACTGAATGTCTTGATAAAACGGGGATTAAAACTACGAGAAAGGAAAGATGTATCAAATGAATTCCATGATTTTTGTAGACCTGTGAACATAAATAAAATTACCCCACAAAAAACATAATTCACACCAAAGGAGAATCATGTCCTACCTTTATTTCTAGTCAGATTAACTGTGATAACTTTGTTATAAAACACTTTACAATCCCTTCAAAAGGAAAAAATGGTGAGAAGCTTTGATGACCTAACTCAATTAGAATACTGTTAGAGAAATCTCTTGCTCTTTTATCTATCTCAAAACTTGGAAGATATACCAAAACGTAATAGTCAAACATACATGCAAAATGACCCTGCAATTAAGATAATTGCTGGTACCAAATGTTGTTTTTAAGTTCTGCAATAAAACAGTCTCCCAGACATTTAATAGTATGTCATTTGGTAAATGAAAGTTTCCACAAAGTAAGAGCAGTGAGAAGACCTAAAAATTATGCTAGTGAAGAGTCTGGCTGAAAGAAACAAAAATACGGATCATTTTGGTCCAACACTAATTTTATTTCAAGTTACTACAGAGCTGAATAAAATGCTGACACCACCACACAAAAATTTATTGAATTGGCAATAGGCAAAGCATGATGTCAGCCACCAACATCACCATCCGCATTACCGAACAGCATAAACGCTTTAATTCTAGAACTTAACGTGGACTTGATGTGTGTAGTTTGGGTAAAAATAAAAATCTTAGGCATGAGGCATTATTAAACATAGATGAGTTTAGTTTGGCAGAGTTTCGATGCAAATTATTCTAATGCTTTAACAACTTCAGTAAAAAACATGGAAAAATGTAAGCTTAAACATACAATTTTGTAAATGTGCTACATTCTTCAGCAAAGAGACCCATAAAAATAAGTCTCAAACAGCAATAATATTCAAATAACAACACACACACACACACACAGCAGGCTGAGAGGAGACATGGAAACACACGTGTATATTCACACTCACACAAGGCCTGACCTTCATTGCATGAATTTCTTCAAGCAATCGTTGTGCCCGTCTCTGGTTTTTTAACAGTGCATCTTCAGTACCCCTGTAAAAATTACATGAAAATGTACAGCCAGGAAAAGCATTTATTTTAGACTCACATCATAATAAGTCTTCATTTTTTCTAGAAGAGCACCAAAAGTCTTTAAATAACAAGCACTATTATCCTGCATTGTCCTGAACATCCACTGCATAACACATATCCCGATTCCATCAACAAACCCAAGTTTTTGGCAAATTATAAGCATTATCTGGCATTATATTAATGACTATTACTACTGAGAGACAGTATGCCTTTTAACTCCTTAATGGAAAGGCGAAATAATATTTTTTAATCAAATGATTAACAGCACACTGCATTTAACATAACATAGGCTAATGAGCTACCATTAAAGTTTGGATACAATTATATTCAACAAAATTTTATTCTCTGCAATAAAAGGAATACAGAAAGAGAAATACCTGATTATATCAGAGTAAAAGGTTATTTATGATAGAACAAAAAATTAAGCAGGAGCAAAATATCTGAAGACTATTCATGCTTAATGAGTAAAAACTAAAAGTAACACATTTACTTTAATATTAGTGACAATGAGGTTTCAAAATATTAAAAAACTGATGGAAAACAATGCTTTGATAAAGACTTCCACAAGGTTCTAAAGATTTCAACTTATGTAGCAATTCAATGGATAAAGTGCTATAAAATTTTTATTACTGATTCAAGGTATTACCAGATTTATTAAACGACATCAAACATCTTAAAATAACTTCTAATAACATAAAACACGTAAGTAACTCTGAAGGACTTTCACTCTGCAAAGGCTTCCAAAACGAGAGCTCTGCAAGAACAGCAGAATTCATCGTGTATCTTAAACAAACGTGGCCCAGACCACGTGAGGATGTGCTGACATAGCACACTGTATCCCACTCAGACCCCCTCTCCGTATAAAAAAAAAAGTGCTGCATGAGTAAGATACTTAATTATTCCTCCAGGTCCCACCCTCAGATTTTCTAAATATTGAATAAAAACAACTTCTGACATTTCATTAGTCATAGGACCATGACTTCAAATGACTAACTTTTTTGACTTGAGTCTGCCAACGCTTCTGACAAGTTTTCGGATAACCAGCACTCGGATTCTCTTCACATCTTTTCTCATCTTCACAACCTTTGAGGAATGAAACCAAAATTAGAAAGGTATCCTTTTCACTCAAGGAGAAACACACTTTATTTTGAATCTTAATATTAGAGATTAAGTCTAGTCACTCTAACTGAATTTTTAAGCAGTTAGATGAAATCCAACTTGTTCCATCAACACTGAAGCAATAAATCAACATTCTAAAAATGTGTCTGAGGGCTTAAGAGAAATGAGTTACAATTTTTTAAAAAGTCACAGCATTCTCGGTGATTAGTATTTTAATACTGCACTTGTGTTTTGAGCTCCCTGAGATGGGAGAGCATCATATTCATCTTGGTACCCTTGGGTTTAAAACAGAGCTTCACCTATAATGGTAGGAATTTAATTTACTGAGTGTTCCTATTACCAAAAACAAACGTGTGAAAGTGGTAACATTTTCCTTATTTATGCAGCATCCCTTGCATTTGTTTCCAGTAACAAATTTCAAGCATAACTTTAAAAGAGATGTGAAAAACACAAGGGGCATGCGCACACGCACGCACACTGACAGATGCTTTAAATCATCCTATTAGAGAGGAGTGTTGAACTCTAAGAATGAAACAACAGAAAGATCAGCCAAGAAATGGAAATATTCTAATAATGAAGAACTACATGTTATAACAGTACTTAGTACAACACGATGCTATCATTCTGAGTTTGTATTTCGTCTATCATTATTAGGAGTCATATATCATTCCTTATAATGCCCTTCTTCCCTTCTCCACTTTAAGAACTAAATAAAATTCAGTTCAGATAAAATCTTTCCTGAGAAAATTTCCAATGACTTCTTCAGATAGAGATAACCCGTCTGACGTTTGCATCCCTAGTAAACTTTGTAGGCAGCATCTATTTCAGTGAACTGTCTCTATTTATTCACATGGCCATCTTTTTATTTTTAATTTTAACGTTTATTTATTTTTGAAAGAGAGAGAGAAACAGAGCACACGTGGGGAAGGGGCAGAGAGAGAATGAGACACAGAATCCAAAGCAGGCTCCTGGCTCTGAGCTGTCAGCACGGAGGACGCAGGGCTCAAACTCATGAACTGTGAGATCATGACCTGGGCCGAAGTCGGATGCTTAACCGACTGAGCCACCCTGGCACCCCAAGTGGCCATCATTTTCAATGCTCTGGGCACTCCCAAGAGGACAGGGGCCTTGTGGGACTTACATGATGCTTTCTGGTCCTTGAAAGAATGCCTGGCACATACAATCCCTCAAATTCTCCTTACTGAAATAACAATATCAACATAATCCTGTCTCTTCAAGGCTCTTGCATTTGGCTATTCTCTTACCCTCAATACAACTCACCTGCTTATTCCTTGAAAATACTGGCAACCAACTTAACAATTTATTTCTGCCCTAACATTTTCCACCATTCCAGGTGACGTAGATGTCCATGTTACAACCTAGCCATTATTATATCCTTACTTCTTCATTTCCTCT
This sequence comes from Panthera leo, assembly GCF_018350215.1. NCBI lineage: Eukaryota > Metazoa > Chordata > Mammalia > Carnivora > Felidae > Panthera > Panthera leo. The sequence continues at coordinate 100,209,405 of NC_056679.1, read as the reverse complement.
TTATGACCTAAACTATTCTATCTCAGCACCCATTAATTCAAATACTCCACACTAAGACCACAATGTCTATTAACTTCCTTTTTCAAGTCTAACCACTACAACCATTTTTTACTTCATTGTAACCACCAGTTCACTGACCCCTATACATTCTCTCATATGATTAGTCCTCTTCTTTTAAACTTTCCTTTTATTCAAGTCATATGCATCATCAACACTTGTGAATACCTGAAACTCCCCTATCCCTCCTTTTAGCAATCCCTCTAGTTAATCCTGGATGAAAACAATATCCTGAGTTCTTTATCACAGCACCCCAATAGCTGGGAAATACATTCTATCTACTTTAAATTCATCACAACTAAACTGAAATGGGCCCAATACTCTTAACTCCTATCCTACGTTTTTGATTAATTCCTTCCACAATGACTATTTTAAACCTCTGCTCTCTAAAACAAGAGACCTTCCTCTTCCTCTCTCTTTTCCAATTTCCTAGAGAAGACGAACATCAGATGGGATCCATCATCTTTCTACCACCTACCACCATGAATGCAAATTATCCTCTATTCATAAAGTTACAATGTAAGAAATTCCCCTACACAGCATCTGATGGTAATGTTCTAGTTGTGTTTTGGATCTCATCTTTTCTGCCTTCTTAGAACCTTTACTATAGACTGTCCCTTTACTCTAACTCTGTCAATCTCTTACATGGATGTTTCCATTAATTGTTTTGTTTCTATTAATTTTTATTCAAGCTTGACTCATTTTCACTAGAGACAAGACAGACAAAACATCCTCACTATGAAGATCACTAGGAGTACCTTCTCTCTACAAATGCCTCAGAGCCAAGCTTTCAGACAGGTTCAAACTCCCTATCTCCACCTCTGAATATCACATAATTTCAGTTGGATTTCCATCCCCATTATTCCACTAAGAGCTGTCACAAAAGACACCGATGATTTTTAAAAGTCCCTCAAATCCAACGGAAATGTTTCAGGCTTCATTTCACTTGAAGTCTCAGAAGCATTTGACACTGTTGACCACTTTCTCCTTCTTGGAACACTTTCCCCTTGCTTTCCATAACAGAATACTCTCCTGGGTTTCCTCCATCATCTCTAGCCACTCCACCTTGGTCTTCTTTGAAGGCTCATCCACTTTAAACCAGTCATAAAGTTCAAAGGAATCCTAAACCAATTCTTCTTTTCACAATATACTTGTTAGCCCTAAGTGATCTTACCTATGTATATTGTAATTTGCCAACTAAACAACGGTGACTCAATAATTTCTGCCTTCAGCTCAGATTTCTTTTAGCTCCAGACCTAAGTGTTCAACTCTCTACTTGACAGTTCCTTTTAAGCATGCTTAAACTCATCTACAACTTACATTTAAACTCATGTTCTTCACCCCCAAATGGATTCTTTTTGTTGTTTCATATTTCATGGAAAAGAACAATCCTTTTGTTCAATTATAAACCCCGGGCTCGTTATAAGTAGTTCTCTTTTCTAAATCCCTCACAATGAATCTGTTACCAAGTTGGGTTAATTTTATCTCCTAATTATATCTCAAACTGTACTGCTTTTCCCCCTATCTTGACCTCCTAGCTCTCCTGGCTGAGTTACTGCTAACTGGTTTCTCTACATCCATTCTTGCCTCTGTCCAATCAGTTATTCACAACTTAGAATACATTTTTTTAACACAGAGATCTGATGACAGACCTTTACTTTATTCTCTTCAGTGGCTTCCAATTTATCTTAGGATGGCACACGGGCTTTCTTTTATTCCTTGGTCCTCACCATGCTCCCACCTATTACCAAGCCTTTACACTTGCTGTTTCCTCTGGTAGGCATGCTCTTTCTTATCCTTCTGATTTTGGCTCAACTGTCATTTCTCAGTAAAATCTTTTCTGGCTTTCTTAAGTGGGTCACAATACGCCTATATAAACACTTAAAGAGTGCTACTAGAACTTATCATGACCATTATTTTAAGTTTAATATTTTACTTGTAATCTGATTACAATCTAATTTGTCTTCTTCCCAGGTTATAAATTCCATAAGGATCAAGTGTCTGGTTTTAGTCAACATTACGTCTTAACAGCTAACATAGTGATGGTATAGTGTAAGTTTTCAATAAACATGTGTTAAATAAATGACCAGAAAGTCTACAATACTCACTTGTTCATTCACTGTTTCATATGTATAATATATTAACAAAGTGCAGAGTAATCAGGTTTTTTTCCCACTAGATATGCTAACCTCTTTGGAATTTATTTTGAAGTTAGATTGAAAAAAAAAAATTTACTTGTACAAATAAAAAGCCATTTAGACCAGGTTTAAGTGAGAAAAGCTTACATTTCATAAACAGCAAAGTGGGAGTTTAGGATATATTTTTTTTGAAAGTCCTTTATAAATCGATAGTGAGTGACAAATTATGCATTAAAATATATTAACAACTGTTTCTAATTGCTGCACCCTGAAGTTGCATGAAGTGATTATATGCTCTTTTGCTATCCGCTGTGAGCCAAACGTAACTAAGAAACTACAGTAAGCAGAGTTGGTCCTCAGTTATGTTCCGACCATGGGAAAGCTAGATGCCAATTTTAAAACTCCAATTTAAGAAGTACTATGTTCGTCATTACTGCATTAGGGAATTCTAAATGAAAAGGGAATGCTTTACGTGTGTAGCTTCATGTCAAAACCAAAAAATGCTTCTCTAACGTATTGACTTTTCCAGGATTTCTGTGGAAGCTATAAAAAAATGTCATTACTATATTAGAAAACTAAGTACATTCATTTTATGTAACAATGGAATTATAATTTTATTTTTCTCACAACTGCTTGCCTCAAGCACTTCATTTTCTTCAAGCACTTAACTTTATTTTTGCAAAAGTGACAAACAGGTACCATGAGCCTCTTAGTTACAAATGCAAAATTCATTTGCACCTAGGAATTATGAAGTTGGTTGACAGAAAACCCACAAGTCAACAAATAGTCCTAAAACATTCAATACTGTCAGAAGGCCAATGCACTACTTAAGGGCAATGTTCTTGGGTTTCCCAACCCAAAGCAAACAGAACTATCACTGCTAGAAATGTGAAATAAGTATGATACTGTCTGGGAGGGAAGGAAGGAAAGAGAAGTAAAGACAACAAGGAGAAAACAGAGGCATAATAATGGAAATGAAATGTGTTGACAAAGAAGAAATAAAAAGGAGAAAAAGTAAAAGGAAAGAGCTTGAAGAAAGAAACTGAAGGACAAATCTGTAGGTCATGACCAGCAAGACTGCCAAATCCAAGCTGAGGGCTTCCAAGCAGCAAAAGAATGTATTTAATTTGTAAGAGCAGAAGAAAAGGACACACACACACACACACACACACACACACACATATCTGATGCATATGCTCAAAGTGAGGTGTCAATGAGAACTTAGGCATATGGATGCTCTCAGTTAACCTGGTAAAATCTTAACACATTAACGTAACTTGGGTCAACTCTTGGGTAGACAGTACAAAAATAAGATCATAACTAAATTAAGTGGAAAGCTAATACACCTGCTTGAGGAAAGACATGTGGGCACATGGGGAAGAATCAACATAAACAAAGGAAAGGGAGTCACAAAGAGCAAAAGCTAGCAGTGTCTCATTCAAGGAGATTCCAAAGAAGATTACCCAGTTCAGAGACGAGTAATACAATTTGTACTGGAATAACTGAATTATGGGGACACATGTATCAGAGCCCAACAATGAACTGTGTGCAGCCAGTGGAGGTCAGCAGTGAAAGAATCTTTTGCAATGTAAGCATTACTGTCCTACATTAGATGCATTTAATAAACTAGCTTTCTCACTTATACAGACTCTTATAAGCTATGGTTAATGTGAATTTGCTTTTGAAAGAGTGAGCTATACTTTTGGGGTGACAAGGATACCAAGTTTCTGATATATAAAGCTGAGAGCAAACTACGGTCCCAAGATAAAAGTAAATACTACTCTGAATTGACCCTTGTTAGCTATCTGAGAACCAGACTACTAGCCAGCGTCTTTTGGTAATTCATTGACTTTGTCATGCATTTAAATTAACCTATAACAAAATCCCATAGTTATTAGAAAACAATTGCTCCTTAGACCTTGTATTGCTCTAGGGGAGCTTGCAGTGCTAAGAAAAATCTGAGCATACCTGTGTTTCATTACACATCTATCAGACCGTGACACACACACACACAATCATGGCACATCATGTCCATGAGGCTGTTAGGAAATAGGCACTCTCACGTGCTATTGATAGAGGACTACAAACTGGTGTACTCCTTCTGGAGGGAACTCTGGCAACACCTGATAAAAATGCTATTTCTAGGAAATCTATCCAGAGGATACATCTCCAACAATAGGAAATGGCTACGCACAGGACCGTTCACAGCAGCCTTCCTATAAAATGCTACATTAGACATAAAATAATACATATAAATAAAGCACAAACAATGTGGTATTCTAAATCAATGCAGGACATATGCAAGTATAATTAGGAGTAAACTCTAAAAGTGATGAAAAGTAATTTTTAGAACAATACATGTGGTATGACACTGCATTAATACAGTAACACACGTAAAGTATAAAAATATACAACATATACGTGTACTGTGGGTACACATAACATAATACATGCTGGTAAATATGCTACTAAATTAAACATATAGATAATAAAATAACACTGAAAGAATAATAATTACTTCTGAAACAGAGAAGAAGGTAGTGGAATTAAGCATTAGAATATGGCAAAACATTGATACTTGCTAAACACAACAATGAGATTATAGGGACATTTGTTATGTCATTTTCCATATGACTGAACAATTTCATATTTGATACAATTAATTATGATATGATAACTTATTATTAGTTATTATGGTATTAATTATACAGAGGACTTCTAATTTGGCCGCTTGGATAATTTACTGTTGAATTATACTTTTTTATTTTTGACAAGCAACAATTTAAAAATTCTAGAATACTTGGTGATTATAACTTAATCATTGAGCATATGCTGCCACCTAGCACAACTTCTCAGAATAGTTTAACAACAGAACAGAAAACAGTTCCTTCTTTTGGACAGACCCTCATTTACTATTTCAGTAAAAAATATTAAAAAGGACTACACACTCAATTACGAAATAGAAGCTTTGCAACTTCAAAAGCACATACAAACACGGTTCTTGACATTTTTATCTTTTACAATACGTGGAGACAAATCACTTTGTTCTCTGGCAATTCTGTTTCACGTTTAGGATCTAAGAGGAGGTAGAAAGCAATTTTCTAATGAGCTTCTTGGTAATGTGCTATCAGAAACAAAATAATGTCTGTTTCACATAAAGGCCCTTGGCCCCCCTATGGAATTAAAGTTCATAATGAGATCGTTTCACCTCCTAATTCTGATTGTGCATGTCACTGCTGCCTAAAGAAAGAGATGACTGGAGCAAATCCAGCACTAGTTTTGCAAATTGTGTACTTACTACATGCTAGGGCATTGTTTCCAATTGTGCATCCTTTCTCTAGTTCAATGGAGAGGGAGGAAAAAAAAGTCTACAGTTAGGAGATTTCCATCGTTCATGTGAACATGAAGTACCTCAGGTTGAGCTATCCATACTGTCCTCTGCCCAACACTATTTACTCATTGTTAACTGTACAAACTAGGTACTATGCTTCAAGTCAGGGAAGCTGCTATAAGAAGTCAGTTAGATAGTCTCACTTTGAACTCCACATAAAGTACAGGTCAAGATAAAACATGTAATAAATAATCATAAAGTGAAGTATAAAGTGATTTTTTAAAAGAAAAATAGAGGTAAAATTAAAAAGGGAAGATTTTACATACTTAAGAAGAATAAACATTATTTTAAGAACTGAGAATCAGGAAGTCGTCTATAAATGTCAGCTTTTCTCCTTGGAAAATTTTTGAAAAGAATAAAAACATTAAGGGTAGAAGACAATGAAAGTCAGTACAATAGGTGCCTGTGCAGGCAGGCTTTTTATTTTCACAAAAGATATTTTGGAAAATTAAACATGCTATAAATTAGATGGCCACATAATTTATTAAAAGAAAAAGCCTTAAAAATTTTGCACAGATAATGAGTATCAATATCACAAAAATAATACCAGAGATTTATAAACATTTGAGAATCTGGGTGTGTGCGTGGCTCAGTTAACCGTCTGACTCTTGGTTTTGGCTTAGGTTATGATCCCACAGTTCATGGGATTCATTTCTGTGTCAGGCTCCAGGCTGACAGCATGGAGCCTGCTTGGGATTCTCTCTAACCCTGTCATTCCCCTGCTCGCACATTCTCTCTCTCAAAATAAGTAAAGTTAAAAAAAAGAGAGAGAATCTGTTGAAACCTGTGAACTTCCCCCCCCCCCCCCCCCAGAGACACACATATAAACACCAATTTACATATAATTTCAGGCAGTTATTGGATCCCTGAATTCCTAAATCTCAGTTAGGGAGAGCTAATCTAAGTTATTAAGAAGCATAAAAATGATGGCTCGAGTTACTCACTGAACAGATGGGTAGTGAAGATATGATGGTGAGCAAAAAACTTCCAGATAAATGGAGGAAATAAGAAACCTCTCTCACATTCACACACATATACCCTAAGCAACTATTGTAAGAGCTAAAAAGTAAATGGAGTTACAAACGCTTATAGAAGGGATAAAAGGATAAAGTCAAACTCAGTTTTCCTGAGAAAATAACAAGTAAAGTAGAAATATGAAATGGACTAATGAGAAGAAAAGGAGTTTTGGGTACAAGGGAGAATACGCCCAAAGGAGGACTAAGAGTGCGACGCTTCCTAGTAGAGGAAGGCCAGTGAGGCTGAAGTGGGGTGTGGGGTGGGAGGCAGTGGTGTACTAGAAGGGGGAGAGGGGACTGGTCTTGTTTAGGCAGGTTTTTACCAAAAGCAACAGGAAGCCATCAAATAGGCTGTAAGCAAGGGAATCATGGGATTAGATTTCTATTTTGAAGCGAGCACTCACTCTAGCTGCACTATGGAGATCAGACTAGAGGGAGAGAAGAATCAAGGGAAAATAGTTGGAAGGCTAGTAAGCAGTTCTGGTCAGAGATATAACTTGGACTGGGATGGGACGGTAACGAAAAAGTAATGGATTAAGATAGTGAACTCTTTTTCTGATACATTTCTTCCTTGGAGGAGTTATTTCATTTCTTTTACCAATTTTCTATGAGACGGTTTCTCCTAACTCCTATTTAACAGTAATGACATTAGCCATTTATCTGTTGTATTTGCTATATATATATATATATATATATATATATATATATATATATTTTGTAATTGGCTGTCTTTCTTAAATTTCAGGATATTTTGCCATTTTTATACGGACAACTCTATGCTTGTTTTTCCCTTTGTAAATTTTCCCTCCCATTTATTTTAAATTATAATGTATGTTTACAAATATATGCTAAGATCTTCAGGATTTCCCCCTTCAATGTATCTGTACTCCACTGCCAAGTGAAATCTAGACTCATTAACCTGGAAGTAGGGCAGTATGTAATATATTTTAGTTTAATTTCCTACTTCATCCACACGTTCTCATCAATGGAGAGTTACCTAGCCCTATACTACCCAAGGGGGTCCCTACTACCATCCCTTTTTGGTTTACACCAGTCCTTTTGCCTGGAATGCCTTTTTCCTTTCAGTGAATCACTGACTGCAATGCCAGTCTAAGATCCTTAAAGACAAAGAATGATCACTTCATTTAGCGTTCTTTGGAAACTTTTCTGCACTACTTGTCTTTCTGGGCATTATTCTATACCATAGGCGGGTGCTGCTTACCCTTTCCTATCTGAGTTGCAACCTACAGGTTGCCTGAAAATAGAAAGTATGTCTACACACAACTGTGCAAGGTGAACAGTAGATCATGCTCATAGCAAACACAGAGCCACTGAATACAGGAAAAAAAAACCTCCTTTGCATTAGCTGGGAGGTCCTCATTTGATTCTTGCTTCTCCAGCTTACTTTAAATCTTCAGATGTCTTATGATTCCTTAAATAGAACCAGAAACTGGAAAGGGGATAGCGCTAGAAATGGTAGCCTAGTGACACAGACACGATATGTTAGCAGTGATAAGAGCAAATACCTGGTTTCAGACTGAATTTAAGAGAGAACGAGAGAAGAGGAGTTAGCGACAGCAAGTACAAACAACTTTTTAAAAAATTTTGCTGTAAATGAAAGGAGAGAAATGGGACAGTAGTTGCAATAAGAAACGTGGTATTGAGTGTACCTCCTTACAAACGACACGATCTCACTGTAGATCAGCAATCTCTTAGTATAAGCTATAGTTCTTAACCTCCCGCCTTCACTTTCAGCACCCGATAAAAGGCAGGTAATGCTTAATGAGAGTTTACTAGCTGTCCAGCACCGTGCAAACACTTCCCATATTCCAATTAATTGCTCACAACATCCTTGCGAAGAAAGTAGGATCAAGAGCTTCGTTTTACAAACGCGGACAGTTACCATAAAGATTAAATGATACTCCCAACGTCTCAGAGATAAAAATTCATGGGGCCCAAGGGCAAGAGACAGGTCTCTTGCTTCAGCCACCTCGGAACCGTGAAGGGAAGTTACTGTGACCAGGCTCCGAGTTCCGGTAAACCTGCCTGGGCCCACCCAGCGGCTCCTTCAGCCGCACTCCTTACCCTCGCCCCCAGGAGACCACGCGCCTGTCAGAAAGACCCAAAGACCCGTTCGTGGGGGGAGGGAGGGTACTAAAGGGCAGTCCCACAAGTTCCCAGACCTCGGCGCCTACCTCGTTATTGAGGTTTAGACTCCCCTGTTGAGCCATGGTGGGTTCAAGAAGCGCTGCGACTAGCACGTGAACTCTGCGAATCAAATCGCTGTTGCGTCGCCACGCCCCTCTACGGCACGCTCTGTGGCCCAAAACTCACCGACCAACCTTCCGCAACGACGCTTGAGGAGAAGGGAGATTGACTCTTTCAGGGACAGAACGGAAGTGAGTGGAACGACTTCCGGAGTGAAGTGCTACGCGCCGGAACTGCACGTTCCTATGGAAACCGAGCCTGCGCAGGTGGCTTAGAGGAGGCTCTAACTGTTGGCAAATTTGGGAGTTTTTTAAGATGCTTATTTATTTTATTATATTTGTTGGTAGACTTGGCTCGGCTGTTAAAGACCTTGTTTTTGTGTCCCAGTGGGGAGTGAAAAGACGTTTTATGAAAGGAACAGTTGAGTGACCAATTTTTGCACCGAATTTTTATCTGGGGTTTGTGAACATTCTTGCGCTTCTCACAAGGAGCCCTAATTAGATGCAGCTCTCCCCAACGCCCCCCCCGCCCCCCAGGCTCATACTATAGCTGAAGCGTGGACCTATTTTTTCTGCACACTGTAATAAGGTTTGAATTTAGGTAACGAACGTTTAAATAGATTTAATACTAATATAATAATAGTAATAACTGTTTAAGTAGATTTAAATAGATTTTTCCCTTTAGAAAAGGAAACAAATAATTGAACATTTGAGGAAAACTTTAAAAGCACGTTTGCAACTGCCTAAGGGAATGACTGTTTTGAAGTATTTGCCTGCAGGTTGAAGAGACATTAAGGAGTAAATCTGAATTAGATAATCTTTGAATTAATACTTAACACCTGGTAGTATTGATCATTAAAATGGGTCAGAGGCTGGGGCAAAAGCTTTACATGAATTATCTCCAAAATACAGACATGCGATGAGATAGGAACTATTCTTATTTTACAGATGTGGAAACTGACTTCGGAGGAGCCAAGGGTCTTACCCATAGTTTCCTAGCTGGGGCCAACCACTGCCACAGGACTGAGGGAATGGTTACATAAATCTGCGGAGCCCAGTGCAAAATGAAAATGTAAGACCCCTCATTGAAAAAGTAGGAAAAAGGTGTTTTTGTTTTTGTTTTTTTCATTTCTTGAATGGTGTTTCTTGACCTGTCCTTTGTTTTTATTTGGTATGTAATGTAGTGTTCTGTCAAGCACAGGCATATTGGTGAATCTAGTGCAGACCTTTACAGGTGCCTGGGACCTGTACCCCAGGACTCAGGGTAGGATGCGTGTTTTGTAACAAGATGGCAGCAGTTGCTGAGCAGAGGCAGGAAAGTGGGAAGCCGGAGAATCCAACTGGAATATGTGGGAGGCAAGACCAAAAATGACCCAGGACTAAACCCTTGAGATATGTTTCATTGTCACACTGGACTTCACTTACAAAACTCAAATTCACAGATAAAATTGACAATTTTAAGACTGATGAAAGAACATTTAAGCTAGGCCTCCTTAGGCGCCTCTGTCCAAAAAAGACAGCTGTGTCCAGAGTCTGTGCTCTTAACTGATGATTCTGTATTCAAATTACATTAACTCAGACTTGTATTGTGGTTGTTTTTTTTTCTTCTTTTTTTAGTTTATTGTATGATTTGGGCACAAATCATTGATGGTTGACTTCCTCTTTGAATAATGTTGCACAAAGGTAGTTTTGCCATTAATAAGCCATACACTAAATTGTAATTGTCTCCTTAGTCATCTGTTTCTCTTTCTTAAAGCTGAACTCCTGGAATGTAATGGCTTCTTCAACCTCGGTAGGTAGTAGGCACTCCATGCATAAGTACATAGGAAAGGGCATCTTAAAGATAAGTGTAGAGCTTTATGGAAAATATGTATTTTAACTTGGGACAAGGTGTTTTTATGATTCCATAATAATTCAGAAAATGTATTCTTAATATGAAGTTTGTCTGTAGTTCTTAAAGGCCCTGTAGTGTTTTCTCTGGACGACTCCTCTTGTCCAACACTTCAATCTTCTCAGGTTCAAGGTTTGTTTTCTACCTTTTCTTGGCCCAGGCTCTCTCCTTTGCCTTTTCACATGCCAGATCTGCTTTCTCAATGGCTACTTTTCAAGACTGGATTAAGTTCCATCCATCCTTTTAAAGAATCCTTTCCGTAACTCCCAACAGAAGTTAATTTTTTTTCATCAGCACCTCATTTTTTATATTACTTACAATAGTCTGACTTGAAATTTCTTCTGTAAAAACTATTCTCATACATTATAAGCTTTTAGCAACCTTAGATGCTCATTTTAAACTACTAGTAGTTTTCCATTGTCCCTGATACATCGCTAACAAGTCAAACCATTTCCCCCTTTTGATGGTACAATCTCAAAAATTATCTTGATTCTTTGCAAAGATGATTCTACTAACCTGCTCTTTTAAGCTACATGCATTTCCTCTAGTAATAACAATGTATTTGTATTAATCAGGGTACAGGTTTCTCTGGAAAGCAACACATGAAAACACCTCTTCCTTTTATTCCTGAAGTGTTGACCTGGATCAGTTAAATGCTGCCAGATACATGAAAGAACAATTCTATTATCATTAAAAGCAACTACTGTGAGACCTCTTACCTCTTTATTACAGTGTTCCAATTAGTGGAAGTAAGGATCCAACATGTTCAGTGGGAATCAAGTTTTCCATTTTTAGGTTTCTCAAGAGTTTGTCAAATCACACTATTTATGTCTATGTGGGTTGCCATAACAAAATAACACATATGGGGTGGCTCAAACAACAGAAATTATTTTCTTAGAGTTAGGAGGGTACAAGTCCAAGATCAAGGTGGCATCGTGTTTGTTTCTGGTTGAAGTTCTCTTCTTGGCTTGCAGTGGCCACTTCTTGTTTTGTCCTCATGTGGCCATTCGAATGGACACACCTAGAGAGAGACTTTTGTGGTGTTTCTTGCTTTTCTTTTAAGAATACCAATTCTGTTGGATTCAGTCTCTACCTTTATGACTTCATTTCATCTTAGTTACCTCCCTAAAGACTTTATCTTTAAATACCAACATTTTGGGGATTTTAGCTTCATTGTATAGGTTGGAGTAGGGGTAGAGGACACAATTGAGGCCACTTTCTTTGAGAAAAGAAAATTACCTAAAAAGTAATCTTTTCCAGGGCACCTGATCAGGGTAGGATGCATGTTTTGTAACAAGATGGCAGCAGTTGCTGAGCAGAGGCAGGAAAGTGGGAAGCATCTGTTAGTTAGGCATCTGATGCTTGATTTTGGCTCAGGTCATGATCTCAGGATAGTGGGATCGAGCCCTGCATCTGGCTCTGCTCTGAGCAGTAGCCTGCTTGAGATTCTCTCTCTCTCTCTCTCTCTCTCTCTCTTTCTCTCTCTCTCTGCTCCTGTCCCTGACTCATGCTTTCTCTAAGGACTTTTAAAAAAATTTTTAAAGCAATCTTTTCCTTATCTAACGTGCCCATTGATCTCTGTTTCTATCATTAGATATTGGGTAACAATTGATATTAGGACATTTGCTAAGTGAAATAAGCCAGACACAGAGGGACAAATACAACATTAAATATGTACATTATGAATTGAAAGCAGTCATATTCAAAGAAGAAAGGACTGGAATGGCGTTTGCAAGGGGTTGGAGTGAAGGAAATGTGGATGGACAGTTATTAGTCAAAGGGTACAGAATTTCATTATATAAGATGAATAAGTCCTAGAGATCAACTATGAAGCATAATGCCTATAGTTAACAATATCATATACTTAAGAATTGCTATGAGGATAGTTCTTATGCTGAATGTTTTTATCCTCAAAAAGAAAAAAAAGCATTAAAGAGGGCAGGATAAACTTTTGGAGAGGATGAATATGCTAATGGAATAGAATGTGGTTATGGCTTCATGGTATATACTGTGCTTACCTCCAAAGTTATTAAGTTGAGTGTGTTAATTGTGTACAGTTTTTTGTAGATTAATCTTACCTTAGTGAAGTGCTTTGAAAAAAGAAAGTTATGGGCTGGTACTAACAAGGTGATTGTAATGCTCCGCCTTTCTCTTACTTGAATGAGTGGGTAAAAGAGAAGTTTTGGGGAATCCTTTCACTTTTTAAGAATGTGGTGTAATTTATAATCTTTATAATCTGATGATTTTGTACTCAAATTACATTTGAACAGTTAGTAATTCACTCACAGGAGATTGTAGTATAGTTGGGTGTTTCAGTGCCAACTGTTAACTACTGCATTAAGTTTTTGCTTTTATGGCTCTGCACTTTGAGTTCTCTATCCCTGGATGGCAGTGTTGTTCTCCAAATTTGACACTACAATTGAAATTTGGAAAGGTAGGGGCACCTGGGTGGCTCAGTCAGTTAAATGTATCAGACTTTGGCTCAGATTTTGGGCTCTATGTTGGCAGTGTGCGGCCTGCTTGGGATTCTTGCTCCCTCCTATCTCTCTGCCCCTCCCTTGCTCATGCTTTCTCTCTCTTAAAATAAATAAGTAAAACCTTTAAAAATTTTGGAAATGTATAGAAAGCAATCTAAGTAAATGGCTTATGACAACATTTTTTAAATTAGAAAGAAAACAGTTGAATCTATCAGATTTTGTATTTCTTTAATGACTAAGATTAACTGCTCAGTGTTTAATTTTTGATTTGAAGTGAATTGCCAGCAACAACCAACCCTCTAGGTGAACTGCTAATGGGTTTTTTTAAGATACAACTTTATGTGTATGTATATATAAATATATAAATACACACACACACACACACACACACACACACTGAAGAGCGTAATTGGTTAGTATATAGAAGGCAGGTAATTCGCAAGTTCCTAGGCCAATATGTTTACTAAATTAATCCTCTAACAGATTGCTTTTTGCCTCGATTTTATTTTAATTTTTATGGAGTGTTTTGAATAGATTTGTTATTATATCTGTGGGAAATCTAAAGAAAAGTTTGTACTTTAGGAATTTTAGATACTAAAATTTGAAAAAAACTGGTTAATGTTACATAATCAAATTTTACAAAATCTCAGGGAATGAGCTGACACTGAGTTAGCAATTTAGTATTTTGGCTAAGAGGTTTAGCTCTGGAGTCAGACTATCTGACAACAAAGTTTAATTCCATTTTTTAATAACTGTATGCCCTTGGGCAAGTTATGTAAGCTCTCTGTGACAGGTTTCCCTTATAAAAATGAGAATGATAATCAGCTTCATAGGATTGTTGTGATGATTAAGCAAAAACACAGTGTAGTTTCTTAATGAATATTTACCTCTCAATAATTTAAACTGCTATTATTTTCCATTATCTCATTTCATCTTGACAGAAACTTTGTAAGATAGGCATAGTACGTAAGAGGGAGTCGTGTCTTATGAATAACAAATATTCCTGAGGTCAGAGAGGTAATAAGAGGGCAATCCAAGTCTCTTGACATAAAATCATTGGTGGCAGTTTTATAACAATTCCATGATATGAATGTATAAACTACATTTATAATTTATGACTACCATGCCATTCTTTCCCATTCATCTAATTATTTATTGATTGTTCAATAATTAAAGACTGAATACACTTTATAAACTATAAATCCCTTCCTATATGATTTGTTTTTTTTTAATTAGTTGCCAGTTAACCCAAGATAAGCTCAAGATTATGCAACAAAGCCTATAATGATTTAAGTTGAGGAAACATTATTAAAGCCCTGTATATTCACTTTAAATTTATGGCTGTGATTCATTTTAATCAACATTGTGGAGCATCTATTGTGCAAACCGGTGTACTGGTTTCAATAGGAGATAAATGATTAAGTCGTTGTGCTCTCCATGTTTACCATGGACTTACGGAATAATGACTTTAATAATTCCAATGCCAAGACCAACTATATTGAGTGCCATATAAAGACTATTACAGGGAAGTGAGAGAACAATTTGATTAGAAGACTTCCTAGAGGAGATAGGTTTTGAGCTCTATTTTGAAAGAAGGGTGGCCCTTAAATAGGCAGCTATAGAATAGGGAGAGAATTCTCAGCAAAGGAAATTAGTCATATAAAAGCAAGGTGGCAAAAGACATTGTATTTCATGAAGTAATACAAAGGATTTGTCACACTTTCTTAAAGTTTTTAAAAACATTGTTAGGCATAGAAATTAAAACCTTTTAAATTTCTTAAGCGTATTTCCCCAACACACCCCTTAAAATGATAGTTCTCTTAAAGTTACTGAAATTTGTAAAAAGTGAAGCAAAATCTTTTAAGGCAAAAATCATACTTTATGAATCTTAATAGACTGGGAGAAGCAGGTCTCGAAATACCTGAGGATTTATACATTTGTAAGTGACTGAGTAATATTTAAGGGATATTTTGCTGTAGTTATATTTAAACAATGAGATGGAAATTTGGGACAGAATAAAGTGAATGGTGTAAAAGCCTGTTCAGAGAAAACATTTTTTATTTGTAGCAGATATTTCGGTCACTTGTCCATTGAGGCCGAGAGAGTGATAGAGTGTATAGGCTGGGGAGTTGCCTTTAGCTGGTCATTTAGCCTCTCTTTGAAGGAATGCCAGTTTTGTTTCTGGTGAGGATTAGGGTTGGAGAAAGAAGCTCTGTTATTTTCCCCAACTCCTACTCAAGATTCTCTAAAGTGCTGTCTCTGCTTCTTCACTTTTCAGCTGTTCCTCAAAGCCCTGCTGTTTGAATCCCTGTTACCACTCCACTGAAACTGTGTTTGTCACTGTTACCAGTGACCTCCCAGGTGCTCACTGTACTTTTGATTGTTCACAATATGAGATATCACCCCTTTCTGTCGCCGGGATTGACTCACCTGAATGTGTTGGCTGAGCCAGTGACCCCCTTCCTCTTTTGTCTTCTCACATTTATCATTGTCTAAGCTAGAAGCCTTGCCAAATAGATGGACTATGTAGAGGTTGCTTCATGCTAGACTTTTTCATACCTTACCTTGGTCATGTGAATACTATTGATTCAACAGAGAGTTACCCAGCCCCACTGGTGATAGTGCTGGACTTGAGATCTGCCTATGTTCATGTCTGTAACAACTACTTTAGAGCGCAGGGAAGTTCCAAGCAAGGGCCAGGGTATGGGAGAGGTCAGCTCTGGATGCAAGAAATGAGGGAAGGGGCAAGAATTTTTCTGGAGAAAATTTAAAATTATTTACAATCCTGACTAAAGTCAACCTGCTTCTATTATCACCATGCACTAGAAATGCTAAAAAAAAAAAAAAAAAAAAAAAAGTGATAAAACTCTCCTCACTGAACAAATATTTTGTCTGTTCTAAATAATTACCACAGTTTTACTATTAAGTTTAAAAAAATGTAGGGGCGCCTGGGTGGCTTGGTCAGTTAAGCGTCCAACTTCAGCTCAGGTCATGATCTCACGGTCCATGAGTTCGAGCCCCACGTCGGGCTCTGTGCTGACAGCTCGGAGCCTGGAGTCTGTTTCGGATTCTGTGTCTCCCTCTCTCTCTGCTCCTCCCCTGTTCATGCTCTGTCTCTCTCCATCTCAAAAATAAATAAACGTTAAAAAAAAAATTAAAAAAAAAATGTAGATGTAAGTTTCAAAATTACCACACTTTTATTAACTTTAATAAACGTATCTTATATGAAAGTAAGTTGGAGAACTGCCAAGTATGTAATTGGCCTCTGATACACATAGACTCAGATACCTATTCGGTAGTAAGTTTGTGATTGTTTGGAATCAGCTGAGCACACTTTTCAACACAGCTGATTTGCAGTCTCTGTGATACTATATATTCCCACATTTAATAGCTTTTGGAGTAAATGATAGAATAATAGCTGTGAATTTTGTAGTTCTCTATTTTTTTTCTGATGTGAAGTTTTAGATGAGGTGTATCAGATTAAAAAATTTGCAGAAAGCTGGAATCATCCTTGAATGTTGTACCATGAAATGCCAAGCTTTAAAATCATTTCTTGAAAAGAGGCATACAGGAAATGTGGAAAGTGATATGAACCATGCAACACCAACAAGTGAAAAAAGGTAAGAGAACGGACATTCACATAGAAAAAAGAATCAAATTTCAGAGAAGAACGGGAGAAGAAACAACAGAAGATGCTGGTATTACATTGCCATTAGCAGAGCAGAATAGCAATAGGTGAATGCCTCAAGGGTTTTCACTAAAAATGGACGCTTGCTTTGAAACAGTGGATTAAATAATGTGCGTTATCCTTCAGCCAGTTTCTCTGATTTTTGCAGAAGAAGAAAATGTGTAGTTGTAACCAGTATTATGATAAACCAGAAGTTTATGATGAATTTTAATGTGAAAATATTTTAGTGGAAATATTTTTAACTGGAACCATTTAGCATACGTCCTGAAGAAACAGAGACACGGATAATATTACAGTTTCTGGAATTTATTGTGAATGAGATTATAATGATTCACTGCCAAATATTTTCTAAGGTTTAAGACTTAGACTAGTAGCATATAGGTACATGTCGCTTCTTGTGAAAGAAACATCAACATTAAAATTAACTGAAAGTGTTCTTGAGCTATAAGTGAAGAGAAATGGACAAATATGGCTATATTATCTATTAAACACGAATATATGAAGATCAATTTTGTATAAAGTTTTTGATAAATATGCAGAGAAGTTCAAGCTTGAAAATAAAAATAATAATATTATCATTGAATGCTCTGACAGACCAATATCTAGTAATAAATTTTCAGCTTTGTAGTATATTAATGTAGTTAAAAAGTATGGTTTCAGTTGAGGAATGAGCATAATTCTGACATGAATATTGATTGGTATTTTTATTTACATTAGTGAGTAGATGAAAGCGAAAGTAGTGAAGATATATGCTGAAACTTCATTTGTTCATAAATGACAAGAGCACTTCTCACTGAATTGACTATGGTTTTTGATTACAGGAAGAACATTGCACTATCCACAGTGAATGACATAGACAAAGCAAACTTTTAAACTTAATCTGTGTTGTTAAAATTTTCTCCTTCGTTGTCATAAGGTTAGGGTCAATCAATAAAACAGTTAAGCGAGCCCTGATTTGTGGTATTTGCTCTTATTCGAAGTGTAAGTGCTCCCCCACTGTTACCTCTTTCAAGCTGCTAAGGAGATGTCCCTGAGTGGGGTGGAGATCAGAAGAGATTTGCAGTAACACACTATTTTATGGAATCCACCATGAAGATCAATCAGTCATAAGCTCAGGAATATAGATGATAGTATGATGTAGTAAAAAAATTAGGAATGTTATCCATTTTTTATTTTTGCGTCTCTTTTGCCTTTATTTCTAATATAATTTATTAAAGTTTATATAAATTGACTGTTAACGATACCTGTGTTTTACAACAGATTATATTCTTGTTTTTTTTTTCCTTTTTGGTGTATTTTTACTCATTGAGGGAGCTCATCTACCCTGAATATTTCAACTTTCTTTTGAAACATTTCCCAAATTACATTTGGCATAAAACTTCACATTGATAGATCTGGCTAGGAAAATGGTTCTCTAATGAAATACATTTAGAATTTGTATGATTCATAATATAAAGTAACATTCATAATGTAAAGTAAATCCTATGATAATTCTAATGTAAAGAACCCTCTCAATCATCTTTAAATTAGTTCTTTCCAGTCTCATTGGAGCATAAGTCATATCGTGTTATAGTTATTAAATCTACTGAAACTTTGTATACTACTTTGGGAAATATTGTCATAAAAGTTGTAAGTCCCCAGTATGTGTATATATCTGATCCTTCTTTTTACCTGAACTCTAAAACTCAATATCCAACTGTCTCATACACCCAGAATTTCTTCAAGATTGTATATTCAGTATTAGGCTCATTGCTATGTCAGTGATCTCAAGTCAAAGGCCAGTGAAGCACACTTATGGTTTAAAAAGTTGGGACTATTACTTGTTGCAATGCGGAAGAATGTACAACATAGTGAAGTGTAGGATGTCTCACTGAGGGGATGTTAGAACTTACAGGATTTGGATTTAGTCTGAGTAATTTTGGAGAAGATCTAAGGAAGCAAGGAATAGCTGTATATTGGGTATTTTCAGAAAGCAGAGAGAAAATCTATGATTAGGTATCTCAATAAATTTTATGTATTGGAGGGGAGTGAGGATAAAACTGCATTTGGTAAATAAGTAGTAGTCACTCATTTTGGCTGAGGGAGGGGAATATTTGGTATTTTGTAGGTTTCATGATGATTATCTTTTTGTCTTAGTTATGGTCTCAGCGTTGCTTTGTTTGATGTTCATGTTTGGTGAGATTGTTAGCATCCACGAGCAGATCATAGCTTCACTGTAAATATGAGATGGATGTGTAGTAACACTTAATCCAACCTGTGAGTTTCAGAGCAGGTCACCTTATCAGGAGCTGCTTTTTTCCTCCTCTGATTTTTTTTTTTTTTTTATAGTACCTCTTTGTTCTGTCTTATTTACTGGCACAGTCTCAGTCATCTAAACAAGAAACATTTGGTTAACTATAATCTCTTATGTTCTTATCCCTGATATTTTAGTAGATTATTAGCCATCCATCTCTCAGAAGTATCTGTGAGATGTCTTTCCAATTCATTCCTGCTCCCGTTGTGTCACTGTTACATTGAGGCCCTCTTTACTTCTCACCTGAACTCTTGTAATTGCCAGCAAACCTGTTTTCCTGATTTTAGTTTTACAGCCAAGCATAAGCATGTCACTAGCTATTATCAGTGTTCTTTCCAAAACAAAAATAAGATTATGTAGGGGCGCCGGGGTGGCTCAGTCAGTTGAGCGTCCAGCTTCAGCTCAGGTCATGATCTCACGGCCCGTGAGTTCAAGCCCCGCGTCGGGCTGTGTGCTGTCAGTTCAGAGCCTGGAGCCTGCTTTGGATTCTGTGTCTCCCTCTTTCTCTGCCCCTCCCCCACTCACCCTCTGTCTCTCTATCAAAAAATGAATAAATGTTAAAAACATTTTAAAAAATAAGATTATGTAGTTCCTCTACTTTATAACCTCTAATGGCTCATTTTGTTTATACATTTTGTTATGCATAGTATAAGCACCTAGCTTCCGTTTAAGGTCCTTGACGATGTGATACATCTTAACTTTACAATCTCACTTCATACCAGTCCTAACAGTCGCATTGTATGATCTGTGTCCCAAAATTTATTCAGTAAACTTTTGTTGAAAGTCTTTATTGCGTGCTTTCACTGGACCTGTTATCTTCCTTAAATAACTTTCAAAATTATATGGCCAATAGTGTGCTTGTTTAGTATCTGTCTCCTTACTAAACTCTAAGCTCAGTGTCAGCAGGTGCCAGGGGTAGTTTGGCTACCTATTTTACTCTCTAGCATCTAGCAAAATACCCAGGCTATTAATAAAGACTCTTGTGTGATTTTTGTCCCCCAGAGTTATGTAGCAGTGCAGGCTGAGACTGAGTACCTGGTTGTATTCAGAATATTTTAAACAGAAAAGAGTCAGACTTTCTGAATACCCAAGACTATTATTAATAGTAAAAGACGAATAAAAAGTTGCATCAGTGTGACCATAATGGCAGATTGAACAATGGATTAAATGAATCCTCGGGGTGCCTGGGTGGCTCAGTCAGATGAGCGTCTGACTTCTTTATTTTGGTTTAGGCCATGATCCCAGGGTTGTGTGATTGAGCTCTGCATTAGGCTCAGTGCTGGGCATGGAACTTGCTTAAGATTCTCTCTCTCTCGCTCTCGCTCTAGCTCTCGCTCTCACTTCCTCTGCCCTTCTCCCTCGCTCACATGCTCTCTCTCTCAAAAAAAAAAAAAAAATAAAATCCTTAAAAAAATGTAGAATTTAGGTAATACAGAATGATTGTAGGTTAAACTGGCTTTTTGACTCAATGTTGCATAGATCCTGAATATAAGAATTCTAAATTGATGTACCGAAGTGAGATCTTTTCAAGGTTGAGCAAGCTAGAATTTGATGAATAACTAGATTTTGCCAAGACAATATTTAGCTAGATTTAAGATCCATGTAATGGAAATAAAAACGTTTCTATATCTAGTACAGTTGACCCTTGATAACATGGTAGGTGTAGGGACACCAACCCCTACACATTCAAAATCCACTTATGAAATTGATCCCCAGAAACTTACCTACTAATAGCCTTTTGACCGGACGGCTTACTAATAATAGTTGGTTAACACATATTTGTACATTATGTGTATTATATACTGTATTTCTAGAATAAAGTAAATGAGAGAAAATTTTCAGAAAATCATTGGGGAAAAAAATTACTTTTATAGCACTGTGCTGTATTTATTGAATAAAATCTGTGTGTAAGTATACCCTCCCATTGTAAACCATGTTGTTCAAGGGTCAGTTGTACTAGTATTAAAATTTATTAGCTCTCTGGCCCTGGGTTAGTCATTTCATTTTCCTGAATCTCAGGATCCTTACCTGTAGAACTAGGGTAGTGGGTGGATGCTCTATGTAGACTATCTTAATTCCATCAGATAAAAGGTGTCCCTGTACACCAAATGCTTTTGAAGTCCATCCCACACATCTTGCATGAAGTGGAATACCCTCATTTTGTTCTAATTAACCTAAAGGAATTATATATCAAGGGTAATTTAAGGTGTTTCCTACTTGTCACTTCTATTTAAAAGCATAAATCTTATCCAATGAAAGATCAAAGTAGGTCTTTGAGGGGTTCAGCATGCATAGACTTAGCTCCTGGGCCACTAACCTCTTTATTCACTATTGCATTCCCCCGTACCTTATCTTTAGTTGGTCTTACTGTGCTTGGAAATATTGATTGGAAATATTGATTGCTGAGCTTTCTAGTTTCAGTCTAGTTAGCTTTCTAGTTCCCAGTCTCTAGATTGGTAATTCTAGTGCTCGCTTCGGCAGCACATATAGATTGGTAATTCTATAATTGTGGCAGAGATTGAGAGTTCCTTCCATTACCTGTTTTCCTCATCTGATACTGCAAAACAATCATTGATTGATTTTAAGGTAGGACAGCTAAAAATATACTCAGCCATCCAGAATACAGACTCTGTTTTAGCCTCCTTTACCAATATCTCTGACCAAAAGGATATAAATGTAAGTTGTAGGTACACTTTATGTTGAAGTGAATGTACCTCCTGTTCTTCCTCCTTACCACTGGCTGGAATGTTGACATAATGGCAGGGCTCCAGCAGTATTTAAAAATATAGAGATGAAGGCCACATACATAATGGTGAGCTCAAAATTTGGAAGGAATATAGGTCCCTAACTACTTCATTGAATGGTTATACCAAATCTGGACTTTTCCTTGAGTGAAAGAAATAAAAAACAAAACTTAGGTGTTTGAGTCCCTGTAAATTTGGGTTTTATATAACAATAGGGTGAACCTGATTTTGTCTGATGTAATGATAATGGTAAATGCTTATTTATTTTGAAAGGGAGAGAGTGCATGTGCATGCACACAAGCGGGGGAGGGGCAGAGAGAGGGAGAGAGAGAAAATCCCAAGCAGGCTCTGAGCTGCCAGCACAGAGCCCAATGTGGGGCTTCATCCCACAAACCTGTGAGATCATGACCTGAGCTGAAATCAAGAGTCAGAAGCTTACCGACTGAGCCACCCAGGTGCCCCGATAATCGTATTTTTAAAAATTCTGTTCACTTATCTACTCATGTATTACTTTCCTTCCCAGTCATTTTTCTTGTTGTTTAGTGTATATCTGTCCTATAAAAATGCTTATATTTTTGTGTTCTATAGCTGGAGGGTATCCTAGGTTTTGATGAAGCAAAATGTTGTTTCAAACTATTAAAGATCAGGTTAGAAAAACACCATAAATAGATCTATATTCATTTGTTTGCTTTCTTTCAGGGATTACAGCCCTGTGCTGCCTGTTACCTAATATATGAAAGTTATATATAAGTTACATATGAAATTCCATATATTTTATTCAGTTTTCAAGTTGTTTACAACAGAAAGTGAAAGGAACAGCTTTGAATCCAAATGACAGCCCTGCCTTAGTTTAAAGCTAGGTTCTCTTTTCTGCTTATTATGGATCTTTGATAAGAAATACAATTGCTGAGAAGTCTGTTTTGCTTGCTGTTTGCTATGAGCATTGTGAGACCTTTCCTGATTGTAACCCGCTGTGTAGTAGAATGGGCTGTAAAACTTCCTAAATGTAGTCTGATATGTAATGGAATGAGTGATTGTACATAAACTAACCGGCATTTCTCGCTTCTGTAAACCTGCTTGCTTAGCACATTCCTCTCCTACCCCCTTCCCCCTTTCTTCCTCCCGCCACAAGTAACGGACAAAGCCTTCCCGCCAAAGGACAGACAAAGGACGCCCAATCAGAGAACAACAAATGTCCTTACTTTAAAATCAACTAATCAGGCCCCTCATAATTTGAAACCTCCCCTGTGCTATTTGTCTCTGCCTATAAAAACGCTATACCAACCCTGATCGTGGCCTCTTGCGTCACCGGCGACGAGTGCGCAGAGGACCAGGTTCGAACCTGCAATAAACGACCCTTGCCGCTTGGCTTTGACTTACGACTCTGGTGGTCTTTTGTGGGAAGTTTTGGAACTTCAGGCATTACAAAAGTAATCCCAGACCCTATTATTCTCTCAAGGTTGAGAGATGAATGTCCTCCCTGCCTTTTTTTTTTTTTTTTTTTTTTAGTGTTCTCAATGTCAGTATTAATTATACTTCTTCTGCACAACAGGATGTATTTTATGAGTATTTGCATTTTGAAATTATTTTATTGTCTTATTTTAAGAACTAAAATACTTCCTAGATACCATGGTGTCATGGTATTTAATTTGTCCTCTAACCCTTATGTTTCTTATGATTTGGTACTTAGATCTGGAGGCTGAATGGGACTCTAACTCTTGAAAATAAAAACACTTCATCAGTAAGATTGTGTACTTCCATTCGAAGACATGGGTATTTGACTCCTCTGTGAAATTAGTACCTATTTTGATCATTATCTAGCTCTATTAATTTCTTAACGGTTCAAAAATGGTGATAATTTAAGTGCATTATTTGGTATTTATTTAGGCGATATCCTGCTTCTATAAAGAGAAACTTTTCCTTCTCAACTATTTTGTTATCTTAGGATATGATCGTGTAGAAGAGGTGGGATAAATACTAGATAGCCTTTATCAGTTTTAAAAATGAATTGGTTTGCTAGCATAATAAAAAAGTTGACTAAGGAGTTTTCTGTTTTTTGTTTGTTTTAATACCTATTTTAGAAAGTAAGCACCAACTTTGGGGGAAAAAAATCTACCTATCTGGGTTCTTAATCCTGCTCTGTTGACCAGGTGGTCAGGGAATAAGTAAGGGTAGGTCATGTGATATAAGAAGGTACATGTAAGCTGCTCAGCAACTTTCTTTCTCTTTTCCTAGGTACAGTCAGACAAATTGAAATGTTACTGCTCCTTGATGGTTTTTCCTTTCTTCCTTCCTTCCTTCCTTCCTTCCTTCCTTCCTTCCTTCCTATCTTTCCTAGCAGAAAAAGTAACAGGAACGAAAATCATAAGGAAAAAATAGGATTTTTTTTCCGCAGAGGGCTTCGAGTTATCTTGAGGTGGAGATTCACAGACCAATCAGGTTGCTAGGAGAGGCTGCAGTTAGGCTGCAGTTTGATCAGACATATTAATTGCCCAGAGTGAACTAGTATAGAAAGACTCAGAGAGGGAGAACCAACTGTATTTTAAGACACCGAAAAGTTAAAAACAAAACAAAACAGGAAAACCAAGTTCTTTTACTAAATTCCGGAAGTAATTGCTGGGCTGAAAACTGGAGGCAAAGGAAAGAACGTTAGAGACAATAGGCTCTTCAGAGTGATTCAGAGAGATCAAGATCAATTGTAAAGTCAAAGGGCCTAAGATAATTGCTTTAAAAGAGTTGGAGAATCCAAAGGTTATTTTCATTGAGCCATTTACACAAGACTTGAACAGAAAGATGTGAAAGGAAGAAATTCTTAAAATACTGAAGTGCTCAGTGTTTAATTTATTCTGGGGTGACCTAATTTGTTTCAGATTTTGGGGATGTGGTTGATTATATATATTTGATTATATGCTGATTTAAATTCTGTATATATCTTTATTAGAATAGAACCCAGTTTTAAATGGAGTTGTTCCAGTTTTGCTATTTGGATGATAAAAAGACCGTTAATTCTAGGTGCACCTGGGTGGCTCAGTCAGTTGAGCATCCGACTTCGGCTCAGGTCATGATCTCACACCTTGTGAGTTCAAGCCCTGCGTCAGGCTCTGTGCTGACAGCTTGGAGCCTGCTTCTGATTCTGTGTCTCCCTCTCTCTCTGCCCCTAACCCACTCACATTCTGTCTCTGTCTCTCTCAAAAATAAATAAACATTAAAAAAATTTTTTTAAAAAGGCCGTTAATTCTAATAGTGGTTAAAGTAAACAATCATGAACAATACCTCTTGTCAGAAATGTTAGATGGAAGAATAGCAACTGCTTGTCAGCATCATCAGCCTGCCATGTTAAAAACTACCTTCTCTATTTTCAAAGTAGAGATTCAGCAGTACCAATGCAGGGCTACAACCAGACTCTAAACACTACAATTCTTCCAGTTGCCTGAGTTTTATTATATTGGTTGTAGCTAAGCAGAATTATATCTTACTTAGCATATGTGCAATCATAAATGTAAGAAATACTAATAAATAAATGAAAGAAACCTCCCCCACCCTCAGGTTGCAAATGTAAGAGCGGCCAAAAGAGCAGTAGTGTAAACAGTGTGCCATGTCAGTGGAGACAGATCAGCAAGGTTGAATGGGTAGAACAAAAGTATGTAATCAGAAATCATGAAAAAGTCTGAAAAGAAGTTGTATTTCATGGGAGAACTCCAAATGTTTCTTATTCCTTCTAGTATGTCAAATCCAAGTAGTGACAGAGTAGTTTAAGAAATGTCAGTTTTGGTTATAATTTTGACAGTGTACTAGATCTATCTATCTAGTCTAGAATACTGTTATTTAAACAGAAATGGGAAAAATGGACTCATGAATTTGGGAGAATGATGAATCACCCATGTTTAATAATTTTATGTCAAAAAAGAAGTGTAAAGCTATGGTTTTAGATGTGAATTTCACCTTATGAAGATTTTTGCAAGGCAGTTTCCACAGCAAAGACATGGCCTTTCTGTTTCAGATAAATGTGACATTTTTTTTCACTTTTCAGGAAGTGGACTTTAAATTTTCATGTTATCATTTTTAACACAAGAAATCTTCATCATATTTTTAAATGTAGGAATTAATTACAATGTATGGTTATATATTCTTAATAAAAACTGATTTCTACTTGGATCTACTATCAAAGATATTGTATGCCCTCAGAATATTGGAACTTGTTGCCAAAAAATTTTTTAAATGCATGTATGAAATGATGCTAAACTTTTAATTGAAGAGACAGATTTTCCAATGGTCATACATATTTAATGTATTTACTAGAGTTTAAGTCCATTTTTCATTGGCTTTGCACTGAGGTTTTCAGAATAGCACCATTCTGGTGTGACAGCCAAAAAATTAGGTCATCACTGCTTGTGGGATAAAGGAAATGTGTGAATTTCTAGGTTGATACAAGCAAAGGTATTGGAATAACATTAAGCTTTCTTTGATTCAACTCTGCAGCCATTCTAAGTGAAGACCATGCTTCCCATTTTGTTGCCTCCATAATATATCAAGATCTAATAGTAATAGGCTCATAATGAAAATGTTATGGCTCTTAAAAGTATTACTAAACTGGAGCACCGTGGTGGCTTAGTCAGTTAAGTGACTGACTTTTGATTTCAGCTCAGGTCATGATTTCACAGTTCATGAGCTTGAGTCCCATATCAGACTGTACATCTAGTAGTATGGAGACTACTTGTATTCTCTCTCTCCCTCTCTCTTCACCCCTCTGCTCCTCAAGCTGTCTCTGTATCTCTCAAAATAAATGAATAAAGACTTATAAAAAAGCATTACTAAATCAAAAATGTTCAGATCAGAACTACACTTTTTTACCTATTTCCTTATTTTAACTTATTGAGTGTTATATCTTTCAAGTGAAAATCTCTCATAATAATTAATCCTATAAGTCTCCCTTGTTTTTCATGCTTCTCTCATACTGATTTGTGTTCTTTGATTGTAATGTTTGGGCTAGCAGTGGACAGGCAGCAAATGATCAATTCAGTATTTTAGTTCAGTGTTGAAAACTGCTAAAAGCTATTTCCCAATCCTTGTTCACTTTCTGATTCTGTAACCCAAATGTTACTATACACATTCACATTTGCATTCAAGCTCATGTTACAAAAGCAATTTATTATACTTTCCCTAATCAAAGCCTTCTCACTTCCTTTAAATCCCCCCAATATCCATTACTTCCTGTGTATTACCGGCTCCATGATCATCCCAGATACCTGAGTCTGTCATGAATTTTTCCCATTATCTTGCTTTTTGCATAAATTGCTGTAGCTTTTTTTTTTCCCCCTGAAGCTTGGTCGTTTTTCCTAAAGACATCTCATATCTCTCCATGCTTCTCCATCCCTACTGCCACATTTATAGCTGAGGCATTAATCATTTATCACCTGCTCTAGGAACAATCCTCTTAGCTGGACTTTTTGTTTCTAGAGTGACATCATCCAATTCAGGCCATACTGTGTCCAAGGTAATCTTTGTTACAAGGTTATACATTCTTCAATGGTTCCACACCTCTTACAGGATAAGTTTTAAACCCCACATGGCATATAACACCCTGCTTCTGTGTATAGCTTCAACCATTAGAACTCTCACCTTTGCACTTTATACACCACAAGTGTTCAACTACCTGTAATCCCTGAAACATTCTACTGTTAAGAGCCTCTGAGCATTTGCTCAGTCTATTCCCACTGCTTGGAAATCTCTTCCCTGCCTGTTTACCTGATAAATATCTACTCTTTCTGCATGCTTTTGGCAAGATACCCCCGACTCTTATTCCCCTTCCATCTTTCAGAACTTCATCACCCAGTTGGTCTCTGAGACCCATCACACTTTTGATTCCTGTGTATTTTGTCCCCCACCAGAAGATCTGGACTCATCCTTATTTGGACTCATGGCTCATTTGACTTTATTTTTTACCCCTATTCCCAATTTCATTTTCTAAATTCCGCTAGCATACCCTCTGGAACTTGTGATTTGTCCTTATCAAAATATCCTTCAAACTCTTTTTTTTTTTTATTTTTTAATGTCTGTTTTTGAGAGGACGAGACAGAGTGGGAGCAGGGGAGGGACAGAGAGAGAGGGGGATACATGGAATCCAAAGCAGGCTCCAGGCTCTGAGCTGTCAGCACAGAGCCCGACACAGGGCTCGAGCTCATGAACCATGAGATCATGACCTGAGCCGAAGTTGGATGCTCAACCGACTGAGCCACCCAGGCGCCCCTTCAAATTCATTTTTTTAATTTTTTTTATTGTCTCTTTATTTTTGAGAGAGATAGAGACAGAATGCGAGTGGGTTGGGGCAGAGAGAGAGGGAGACACAGAATCTGAAGCAGGCTCCAGGGTCTGAGCTGTCAGCACAGAGCCCGATGCAGGGCTCAAACTCACAAGCTGCGAGATCATGACCTGAGCCGAAGTCAGACGCTCAACTGACTGAGCCACCCAGGTGCCCCCAAACTCTTTATTAAACATTTCCTTTACCTTTGTCCTCTAGCCAGGACTTGGTTGTACCCTACACTATTTTTCATGTAACTTTCTCAAGTAGTGGCTAATTTTTCTCCTCTGGCCCTTGTGCCCCTGAGCCTGAAATTGGAATGAATTCCCTTATTGTTCCTTTCTTTTGTGTCTAGAACATTGACCCTCTCTCCCTCCTAAAAGCATCTAGCACTGAAGCTTCCCATCAGACTGTGTCACTCATTATTGGCCAATTTCCCATTCCTTGAAGGTTTAAACAGTGGTTAACTATACCTTTCTGTAGTACAACAAATACAAAATTTTGATGATTTCAGTATCTACAAAGATTTAAGTAAATGAATTTTCCAGTTCCATGCCCTGGTTTCTCAATTCCTTGATTTTCATTTATTTACCCTATTTTCACCCTAAAACAGCCAACCTCTCATGTTTTTACTCTAAACTAGCCATAACTAGCAACTGCACTCCTTCCTCCATAATTTCACTTGTAAGCATCCTGCTTTCTTTTCCTTTCCAGCATTTTGTTATAAAAAGTTCAAACATACAAAAACGTTGAAATAATTTTACAGTAAATACTTGCATAATCACTACCTAGATCATATCATTACTATGTTACTATATTTGTTATAGAACATACCTATTTGTTTTGCTTTCCATCCCTCTATCCATTCTTAATTCATCTTCTTTTAGAAGGTATTTTAGGTGTATTTAATTCTTCTTTTAGGTGTATTTTAATTTTTTTAAATGTTTATTTTTGAGAGAGAGAGACAGAGACAGAGACAGTATGAGTGGAGGAGAGGCAGAGAGAGAGAGAGAGACACAGAATCTGAAGCAGGCTCCAGGCCCTGAGCTGTCAGCACAGAGCCCAACACGGGGCTCAAACTCATGAACTGTGAGATCATGACCTAAGCCAAAGTCAGACGCTTAACCGACTGAGCCACCAGGTGCCCCTTAAGGGTATTTTAAAGTAAATTATAGACATCAGTATACTTCCTGTTTAATATCTCATTATGAACACCATTAACTACAGTTTAATATTTGTTACAATAATAGTAATTCTCTCTGACACTCATGAATAATCTGCATTCTACTTTGCCACTGGACTCTGATCTCCTTGAGGGCATACACATGATCCACTTATATTTGTATCTGTAGTGGCTAGCTCAGGAGTGTTTTGTAGGTGGCAAATAAATGCTAGTTGAATGAATGAAGGTTTCTTCTACAGTAACACTAATCCAGTCATGAAGATAATAGAATAAATTCCACTGGATCTCACAAGTCCAGAATTAAGTTCCCTTAACAAATCAGGCAAGGATGTCAGGACGCAGACTGAGTTTATAGACAAGTCGGGCTTTTCCTTAGCATGTTTTTCTTACATTTCACTATGTTCTAAAGAAATGACAAAACTGAAATTTGGTGCCAGAAAGGCATGCTTATACTTGTAGCCATATTTATTTTCTATTATGGCTAAGTAAAGGCTAATACTTTTTATTATTAGGTTAGTATGCCTAGAATAATTATGATGATAGTCTCTCAAAATAGAATTACTTACAGAGTATGCTTTATCTACAAGCTTGTTTAAGCAAAACTATATGGTATATAGCAGAAAGAGACCACTAAGAATAAAATATTCATGTCAAATCTTGTTTGGTTACATGGATCAGGCATTTAATAAACTGGACACAATCTGACTTGGCTTTTAGACATCTGTGTTGATTTTCCATGGTTGCCTCTAGTAGAAGTTATATTGATGTCATGATGTTAATAAGGAAATTAGGACTGTGTAATATACTGTCCTCCCAGCAATGTAATTGGATAATTTATCCCTCCTGGTATGAGAATCAGTCAGCCTACTTACTGAACAGATGCAGAGAAAGAGAAATGTGTGAGATACTCTGACAGAATGACACCATCCACAATGCTAAACAAGAAGCATGCATTGTGAATGCAAACCTTACATAATAGAATAACACCTTTTAAAACACAAGTGTGATCATAAAACCATCTGCTTCATAATCGGTTTGCAGAGTACATCTGGTATTGCTATATTGGCTCACCAAATTATTCCTAGATGCATTTTAAAACATAAAAGGAATACAGATAGTCTATAGGTTGAAAGACTAAATGTCCAGATGGCTTCCTTAGTACCTTTCTAATTTCATCATTGTACTTCTTAATTAAGCTCTCTTAGTAAGCATGTAACTGTTACCATTAAAAACACATATTGATTAAATGAGTGTTTGAAGGACTCAGATAAGTGGTGTTTTCAATTTAGTTGTGTAAGTTGAGTCTATTTTTATTTCTCTTTAATTACTCCTTCCTATTAAAATAAAAGAAAATGCAACACAGAAGAGTTCTTATTCCAGTGGTAATACCATACATGATTATATTGTTAGAGGAAATAGCAAAGCTTAAAATGATGGATTAATGTAGAGCACACAGTTGGTTCTGACTTTGAACAAATTTAAAAAGGTAGTTAAAAAGGTAGTCTAAACTCAGAAGATGCCCTTAACTTTTATTGTCATTGACATCAGATAAATTTGTTACTACATCCTCTGTAACAGTTACGCTTGAGTTGGAAATAATTATTTTCTGGTTGATCAGTATTTCACAGGCAAAGTTCTTTATTTTGGAGAAAAACTGCAAAGAATTGATGCATGTTAAAAGATTATTTTAAAAACCATGTGGACTACTGTTTTCATTATGACCCTTTACCATTTCCTTAGTTTGGATTTTAGGATTCTCATTTGCATTTGTGTCTGTCTCCTGTCAGTATTGTTTTTTCAAAAAAATTTATTTTTACGGGCACCTGGGTGCCTCCGTCGGTTAAGCGTCCGACTTTGGCTTAGGTCATGGTCTTGTGGTCTCTGGGTTCGAGCCCTGCAGCAGGTTCTGTGCTATCATGACAGCTCAGAGCCTGGAGCCTGCTTCAGATTGTGGGTCTCCCTTTCTCTCTGCCCCTCCCCTACTCATGTTCTGTCTGTCTCACTTTCTCTCTCCCTCAAAAAATAAACAAACATTTAAAAAATTTAAAAAACGATTGTATTTAAATATAATATCTACATTCAACGTGGGGCTCGAACTCACTACTCCAAGATCAGGAGTCCCATGCTCCACCAACTGAGCCAGCCATGCACCTGTCTCCTGTCAATACTGGTATTTTTAGTACAATTCTATTCTTTGTGCTGTCCTGAGGGGATAGGAAAGAGTGTTTTTGATAGAATGTTGTAACAACTCTTAAAATCAACATATTTAATTTCTTATCCAGTGTTGAGGACAATGTGGGAGAAAGGCCACTGCTTTTAATAGTTTAATATTCTAGTGTTCTAGTAATTTTTAGAGAAATTTAGTGATATGCATTAAAATACAAACTTTTTATACCCTCTGATTTGGCAATCTTATTTTGAGGACTATGGGTACACTTAAATGTACACATACATTTACAGAACACTCATATCATTTGAGAATATTCATCATACTCTCATTTGCAAATTGTGAAAAATTGGAAACAAGAAATTGTTGCCTAATAAGGGGCCAATTAAACATATTGTGTCCCATCTATGCCCTTGTTTTGTCAAAAGGAATCCCAAACTATTAAATGTTGTAAATGCCTAAAAACAGACAGAAACACAAAACAAATTAAAAAAAAAAAACATTGATAAAGTGTGTGTATGTTTTTAAAAAATCTAATTTGTTTTCTTTCGGCTTGGATCATGGGAGACTTCTTTCTACGTTACAAAGTTCTATTATACTTAAATATTTTATAACCAGCATGCATTAGTCTTGTAAACTGACAGTAAAGATAATGAACAATTTTAGTAGTTGCAATGGATACTTGGAATGATTTTAATTCCTTTATTCCCCCTCCTCCCTATATGCGACAGTTGTTAACCCTGTTAACCCTTTCATACTACTTCTGAAATCTTTCCCACCTTTTGCTATCTTAAAATCCAACCCTTCCCATAACTGTTATTTTTTCAATGTCTATTTTTTTCAGTATTATTATTCTTACTGTGATTTCCAATTTACATTTCTTTTTGAAAATTTATTTTGGGTTCAGAATAATTTGTTTCCTGTACAAAACTGACAGATACAATTTGGGTGGTCTTTGGTTTTTGTTTTTGTTTTTGTTTTTTGTGAGACAGAGAAACAGCACAAGGGTGGGAGGGGCAGAGAGAGAGGAAGACACAGATTCTGAAGCAAGTCAAGCTCTGAGCTGTCAGCACAGAGCCCGACAGGAGACTCAAACTGGCGGGCTCAAACTCGTGAACTGTGAGATCTTGACCCGAGTCGAGGTCGGATGCTTAACCAACAGAGCCACCCAGGTTCCCCAGTGATGATCTTAATTTTAGACACTTCTGCAACATAGTTATTCTAGCACATCCTAGGCTTTTTCTCCCCCTTGTCCTAGAATTCTGTGCTATGAAAACTGTGAAATTGATATGTCATACAATTAAAGGCCATTAGATTGATAATACGCACTATATCTGAGAAGGCAGAGTTTTTTAAAAGGTAATTGACCCCGAAAAACTTTGAAATAAAAAACAGTTCAGGATTTAAGTAGTATATACACTTACAGACTTCTTGTCTCTAAGCAAATTTCAATTGAATGCACCATACTTGCCACAGACAATAGAGGCTTTGACATCTGAAGCTTTACCAATGAGCATTCTGTAGTTCTTTAACGAAAAGTATGGAACAAATGCAATTAGAATTAGAGCTTTTATTTATTTATTTATTTATTTATTTAATATATGAAATTTATTGTCAAATTGGTTTCCGTACAACACCAAGTGCTCATCCCAAAAGGTGCCCTCCTCAATACCCATCACCCACCCTCCCCTCCCTCCCACCCCCCATCAACCCTCAGTTTGTTCTCAGTTTTTAACAGTCTCTTATGTTTTGGCTCTCTCCCACTCTAACCTCTTTTTTTTTTTTTTTTTTTTCCTTCCCCTCCCCCATGTGTTTCTGTTAAGTTTCTTAGGATCCACATAAGAGTGAAAACATATGGTATCTGTCTTTCTCTGTATGGCTTATTTCACTTAGCATCACACTCTCCAGTTCCATCCAAGTTGCTACAAAAGGCCATATTTCATTCTTTCTCATTGCCACGTACTACTCCATTGTGTATATAAACCACAATTTCTTTATCCATTCATCAGTTGATGGACATTTAGGCTCTTTCCATAATTTGGCTATTGTTGAGAGTGCTGCTATAAGCATTGGGGTACAAGTGCCCCTATGCATCAGTACTCCTGTATCCCTTGGGTAAATTCCTAGCAGTGCTATTGCTGGGTCATAGGGTAGGTCTATTTTTAATTTTCTGCGGGACCTCCACACTGCTTTCCAGAGCGGCTGCACCAATTTGCATTCCCACCAACAGTGCAAGAGGGTTCCCGTTTCTCCACATCCTCTCCAGCATCTATAGTCTCCTGATTTGTTCATTTTGGCCACTCTGACTGGCATGAGGTGATATCTGAGTGTGGTTTTGATTTGTATTTCCCTGATGAGGAGCGACGTTGAACATCTTTTCATGTGCCTGTTGGCCATCCGGATGTCTTCTTTCGAGAAGTGTCTATTCATGTTTTCTGCCCATTTCTTCACTGGGTTATTTGTTTTTCGGGTGTGGAGTTTGGTGAGCTCTTTATAGATTTTGGATACTAGCCCTTTGTCCGATATGTCATTTGCAAATATCTTTTCCCATTCCGTTGGTTGCCTTTTAGTTTTGTTGGTTGTTTCCTTTGCTGTGCAGAAGCTTTTTATCTTCATAAGGTCCCAGTAATTCACTTTTGCTTTTAATTCCCTTGCCTTTGGGGATGTGCCGAGTAAGAGATGGCTACGGCTGAGGTCAGAGAGGTCTTTTCCTGCTTTCTCCTCTAAGGTTTTGATGGTTTCCTGTCTCACATTCAGGTCCTTTATCCATTTTGAGTTTATTTTTGTGAATGGTGTGAAAAAGTGGTCTAGTTTCAACCTTCTGCATGTTGCTGTCCAGTTCTCCCAGCACCATTTGTTAAAGAGACTGTCTTTTTTCCAGTGGATGTTCTTTCCTGCTTTGTCAAAGATGAGTTGGCCATACGTTTGTGGGTCTAGTTCTGGGGTTTCTATTCTATTCCATTGGTCTATGTGTCTGTTTTTGTGCCAATACCATGCTGTCTTGATGATTACAGCTTTGTAGTAGAGGCTAAAGTCTGGGATTGTGATGCCTCCTGCTTTGGTCTTCTTCAAAATCACTTTGGCTATTCGGGGCCTTTTGTGGTTCCATATGAATTTTAGGATTGCTTGTTCTAGTTTCGAGAAGAATACTGGTGCAATTTTGATTGGGATTGCATTGAATGTGTAGATAGCTTTGGGTAGTATTGACATTTTGACAATATTCATTCTTCCAATCCATGAGCAGGGAATGTCTTTCCATTTCTTTATATCTTCTTCAATTACCTTCATAAGCTTTCTATAGTTTTCAGCATACAGATCTTTTACATCTTTGGTTAGATTTATTCCTAGGTATTTTATGCTTCTTGGTGCAATTGTGAATGGGATCAGTTTGTTTATTTTCCTTTCTGTTGCTTCATTGTTAGTGTATAAGAATGCAACTGATTTCTGCACATTGATTTTGTATCCTGCAACTTTGCTGAATTCATGTATCAGTTCTAGCAGACTTTTGGTGGAGTCTATCGGATTTTCCATGTATAATATCATGTCATCTGCAAAAAGCGAAAGCTTGACTTCATCTTTGCCAATTTTGATGCCTTTGATTTCCTTTTGTTGTCTGATTGCTGATGCTAGAACTTCCAGCACTATGTTAAACAACAGCGGTGAGAGTGGGCATCCCTCTCGTGTTCCTGATCTCAGGGAAAAAGCTCTCAGTTTTTCCCCATTGAGGATGATGTTAGCTGTGGGCTTTTCATAAATGGCTTTTATGATCTTTAAGTATGTTCCTTCTATCCCGACTTTCTCAAGGGTTTTTATTAAGAAAGGGTGCTGGATTTTGTCAAAGGCCTTTTCTGCATCGATTGACAGGATCATATGGTTCTTCTCTTTTTTTTTTTTTTTTTTTTTGTTAATGTGATGTATCACGTTGATCGATTTGCGAATGTTGAACCAGCCCTGCATCCCAGGAATGAATCCCACTTGATCATGGTGAATAATTCTTTTTATATGCCGTTGAATTCGATTTGCTAGTATCTTATTGAGAATTTTTGCATCCATATTCATCAGGGATATTGGCCTGTAGTTCTCTCTTTTTACTGGGTCTCTGTCTGGTTTAGGAATCAAAGTAATACTGGCTTCATAGAATGAGTCTGGAAGTTTTCCTTCCCTTTCTATTTCTTGGAATAGTTTGAGAAGGATAGGTATTATCTCTGTTTTAAACGTCTGGTAGAACTCCCCTGGGAAGCCATCTGGTCCTGGACTCTTATTTGTTGGGAGATTTTTGATAACCGATTCACTTTCTTTGCTGGTTATGGGTCTGTTCAAGCTTTCTATTTCCTCCTGATTGAGTTTTGGAAGAGTGTGGGTGTTTAGGAATTTGTCCGTTTCTTCCAGGTTGTCCAATTTGTTGGCATATAATTTTTCATAGTATTCCCTGATAATTGTTTGTATCTCTGAGGGATTGGTTGTAACAATTCCATTTTCATTCATGATTTTATCTATTTGGGTCATCTCCCTTTTCTTTTTGAGAAGCCTGGCTAGAGATTTATCAATTTTGTTTATTTTTTCAAAAAACCAACTCTTGGTTTCATTGATCTGCTCTACAGTTTTTTTAGATTCTATATTGTTTATTTCTGCTCTGATCTTTATTATTTCTCTTCTTCTGCTGGGTTTAGGCTGCCTTTGCTGTCCTGCTTCTATTTCCTTTAGGTGTGCTGTTAGGTTTTGTATTTGAGATTTTTCTTGTTTCTTGAGATAGGCCTGGATTGCAATGTATTTTCCTCTCAGGACTGCCTTCGCTGCGTCCCAAAGCATTTGGATTGTTGTTTTTTCATTTTCGTTTGTTTCCATATATTTTTTAATTTCTTCTCTAATTGCCTGGTTGACCCACTCATTTGTTAGTAGGGTGTTCTTTAACCTCCATGCTTTTGGAGGTTTTCCAGACTTTTTCCTGTGGTTGATTTCAAGCTTCATAGCATTGTGGTCTGAAAGTATGCATGGTATGATTTCAATTCTTGTAAACTTATGAAGGGCTGTTTTGTGACCCAGTATATGATCTATCTTGGAGAATGTTCCATGTGCACTCGAGAAGAAAGTATATTCTGTTGCTTTGGGATGCAGAGTTCTAAATATATCTGTCAAGTCCATCTGATCCAATGTATCATTCAGGGCCCTTGTTTCTTTATTGACCGTGTGTCTAGATGATCTATCCATTTCTGTAAGTGGAGTGTTAAAGTCCCCTGCAATGACCACATTTTTATCAATAAGGTTGCTTATGTTTATGAGTAATTGTTTTATATATTTGGGGGCTCCGGTATTCGGCGCATAGACATTTATAATTGTTAGCTCTTCCTGATGGATAGACCCTGTAATTATCATATAATGCCCTTCTTCATCTCTTGTTACAGCCTTTAATTTAAAGTCTAGTTTGTCTGATATAAGTATGGCTACTCCAGCTTTCTTTTGGCTTCCAGTAGCATGATAAATAGTTCTCCATCCCCTCACTCTCAATCTAAAGGTGTCCTCAGGTCTAAAATGAGTCTCTTGTAGACAGCAAATAGATGGGTCTTGTTTTTTTATCCATTCTGATACCCTATGTCTTTTGGTTGGCTCATTTAATCCATTTACATTCAGTGTTATTATAGAAAGATACGGGTTTAGAGTCATTGTGATGTCTGTATGTTTTATGCTTGTAGTGATGTCTCTGGTACTTTGTCTCACAGGATCCCCCTTGGGATCTCTTGTAGGGCTGGTTTAGTGGTGGCAAATTCCTTCAGTTTTTGTTTGTTTGGGAAGACCTTTATCTCTCCTTCTATTCTAAATGATAGACTTGCTGGATAAAGGATTCTTGGCTGCATATTTTTTCTGTTTAGCACACTGAAGATATCGTGCCAATCCTTTCTGGCCTGCCAAGTTTCAAAAGAGAGATCAGTCACGAGTCTTATAGGTCTCCCTTTATATGTGAGGGCACGTTTATCCCTTGCTGCTTTCAGAATTTTCTCTTTATCCTTGTATTTTGCCAGTTTCACTATGATATGTCGTGCAGAAGATCGACTCAAGTTACGTCTGAAGGGAGTTCTCTGTGCCTCTTGGATTTCAATGCCTTTTTCCTTCCCCAGTTCAGGGAAGTTCTCAGCTATAATTTCTTCAAGTACCCCTTTAGCACCTTTCCCTCTCTCTTCCTCCTCTGGGATACCAATTATGCATATATTATTTCTTTTTAGTTTATCACTTAGTTCTCTAATTTTCCCCTCATACTCCTGGATTTTTTTTATCTCTCTTTCTCTCAGCTTCCTCTTTTTCCATAACTTTATCTTCTCGTTCACTTATTCTCTCCTCTGCCTCTTCAATCCGAGCCGTCGTCGTTTCCATTTTGTTTTGCATTTCGTTTAAAGCGCTTTTCATCTCCTCGTGACTGTTCCTTAGTCCCTTGATCTCTGTGGCAAGAGATTCTCTGCTGTCCTGTATACTGTTTTCAAGCCCAGCGATTAATTTTATGACTATTATTCTAAATTCACTTTCTGTTATATTATTTAAATCCTTTTTGATCAGGTCATTAGCTGTTGTTATTTCCTGGAGATTCTTCTGAGGGGAATTCTTCCGTTTGGTCATTTTGGATAGTCCCTGGAGTGGTGAGGACATGCAGGGCACTTCCCCTGTGCTGTGGTGTATAACTGGAGTTGGTGGGCGGGGCCGCAGTCCGCCCTGATGTCTGCCCTCAGCCCACCGCTGGGGCCACAGTCAGTCTGGTGTGTGCCTTCTCTTCCCCTCTCCTAGGGGCGGGATTCACTGTGGGGTGGCGTGGCCCGTCTGGGATACTTGCACACTGCCAGGCTTGTGGTGCTGGGGATCTGGCGTATTAGCTGGGGTGGGTAGGCAAGGTGCACGGGGGCAGGAGGGGCAGGCTTAGCTCACTTCTCCTTAGGTGATCCACTTCAGGAGGGGCCTGTGGCAGCGGGAGGGAGTCAGATCCGCTTCCGGAGGTTTGGCTCCACAGAAGCACAGAGTTGGGTGTTTGCCGGAGCGAGCAAGTTCCCTGGCAGGAACTGGTTCCCTTTGGGATTTTGGCTGGGGGATAGGCGGGGGAGATGGCGCTGGCGAGCGCCTTTGTTCCCCACCAAACTGAGCTCTGTTGTCCGGGGGATCAGCAGCTCTCCCTCCCTTTGTCCTCCAGCCTTCCTGCTTTCTGAGAAGAGCTGTTAACTTATGACCTCCCAGAGGCTAAGTCGCGCTTGCTGTCGGAACACAGTCCGTCCGGCCCCTCCGCTTTTGCCAGCCAGACTCGGAGGCTCTGCTTGTCAGGGGAGCCGCCCCTCCACCCCGGCTCCCTCCGCCAGTCTGTGGAGTGCGCACCACCTCGCCGCCCTTCCTACCCTCTTCCGTGGGCCTCTGGTCTGCGCTTGGCTCCGGAGACTCCGTTCTGCTAATCCTCTGGCAGTTTTTTGGGTTATTTAGGCAGGTGTAGGTGGAATCTAAGTGATCAGCAGGACACGTGGTGAGCTCAGCGTCCTCCTATGCCGCCATCTTCTTCCAAGATCCGAATTAGAGCTTTTAAAAGTCAGAATGGATTTTGGTGATGTAAGAATACTGACTTTTAGTTTTAGGTCATGTCTGAACTAATAGGTAAAGTAATAAGTACAGAGTATTATTTCAGAAACTTTGAAGATAAACACTTGAAGTAGAAGTTAGTTATATAACTAGTCCAAGTTAGGTGATAGAGAAGAAAATGAGGAGAGAAAAATTAGCGTATTAAAATTTCCTAATTATTCATAGTGAGTGGCAGTGGTAGTCAAAGGCAACTTTCTATAAAAGTATGGGACCAAATATATTTTATAAAGTTGTACTTATATTGGTAAGTATATAACTAAAAGTAAATGATTAAACTTGTAAATTATTCCTATAGATTACTGTAAGGTTCCAAAATATTCCTCTAGATTCCAATAAATTCCAAATTATTATGACAAAACCAAAATAGCTTGATTTCAAAAATAAAGCATCCTTAGAAAGAATTACTAAAGGATTGTTCCAGTAAAATAAAAATGAATGAGCTATTAGTGAAATTCAAAAATCAGCAGGGAGAAAATAAATTAGGAAGCTTTGCTAACTCTAAGTATAGAATCTTTAAAATGCTTAAAAACAATATGAAAAGAAAATTCCAAACCATATCAACATGGGACATTGAGCAACAGAAGCAAGTAGAGAGAAGGAATACGATATAGCCTGTTAATGTTCTGTTAAAGTGGAGAATATTGATGAACTCTAGATGCTATTAAAAATAAGTGCAAGTGATGGCAATTTCCTAATGACTAGAAGAAAACAGAAGTATAATGTAAAACCAATAGGGGAAAAAAGAACAAAAAGACATAAGACCCCCCCCAACAAAAAGCACAAAAGAAGAAAAAACAAAAAGTGCAGTAAAAATCAAAATATAAAATGATACAGTAAGAAATACAAACATAGCAGTAACCACAATGAATGTGAATACGTTAAATATACTTATTAAAAAAAATTAGGAGTTCAAATTAATTTAAAACCCTTTAAATCCAGGTAAATCCAGTAAGAGACATTTATACACGTGTTCATTACAACACTAAATAAGCAGAGGAACATAGAGGACTGTTTCCCCATCATAAGAACAATTCATCATGAAGAAAAAAAATTTGCTTGGAATTTATTACACAATTTGGAAAATATAAAATCTACAATCATAGTGGGAACTATTTTTAAAAATATTTAATTTTTTTAAAAAAGTTTATTTTTGAGAGAGAGATAACTAATGCATGCATTAGTGAGCAGGGGAAGGGGAGAGAGAGGGAGAGAGAGAGAATTCCAAGCAGGCTCCACACTGTCAGTGCAGAGCCTGACATAGGGCTCAAACTCAGAACTGTGAGATAATGACCTGAGCTGAACCCAAGAGTCATACACTTAACTGAGCCACCCAGCTGCCCCCATACTTGAACTTTTAATATTTATCACTTGGAAAAATAGCTTAAAAGATTAAAATAAATTAAGATTGTTGAAAATTACAACTTTAAATGCTAGGGTTGATCTAATAGAATTGCATGAATTTCCTATTCTCAAAATATAGAATATGTATTTTTTCAAACATGTAAAAATAGTCTTCAAAAATTTATGTTTAACCTTGGAAGAAATCTTAACAAACAGGAAGAATTGTTTTCCTGCAGATCACATTTCCTGATCACAATACAGTGCAATTAGATATCAATAATGAGGAAAGTACACGACTAGAAGATAAAAACACAATTCTAAATGATGTTTGTGTTCAAGGGGAAATGGAGATGGCTATTATAAGGTGTTCATAAGTGAACAAATATGTGTGTATCACATATCCCAATTTGTGGTTGTGGCTAAAGCAGAGCACTCAAGAAATTTAGGACTTAAATACATGATAAAACTAATGAAATAGTGAAAGTAAATGAAATGAACTTTAAGAAGACTAAAAATAAAATACACCTCCATCGAGTTCAGTACTGAAATTAATAGAAAAGAAGGCAGAAATATTAAAAATAAAACATAAAAAAATCTCAGAAGATTTTATCAGTGAAACTAATATTCTTTTGAAACTAATAATAAAAAGAACATTTGGTAAATGCCATGAAGAAAGCAGAAAGCACACATAACTTCAGCTTGTTATTACTTGCAGTGCTACCAGGTAGTGGTACAAAGGTGATGACAGACTTTATAAAAAAAATTAGGACATCTAGAGACAGTGACAATTTTCTAGGGCCATATAGAAAGCCAAAATTAACCAAGAAAAAATTAAAATGAGTAGACACATGAATTGTATGTGTTGGAGAGTTCTTCAAACTGGAAAAACATGAGGCCAAATGCAAAAATTAAAAACATAATTTTCTACATGTCTTTATCTCATTAATCAATTTATTTACCTCAACAATAACCACTTACAAAATGTTCAGTGGACGCGTGCCTGGGTGGCTCAGTAGGTTAAGTGTTAGAGTCTTGATTTTGGTTCAGGTCATGATCTCACAATTCGTGGGATTGAGCCTTGTCTTTGTTTCTGTGCAGACAGCGTGGAGCCTGCTTGGGATTCTCTCCCTCCCTCTCTCTCTGCCCCTCCTCTGCGTTCTCTCTCTCTCTCTCAAAATGCATAAATAAACTTTAGAAAAAAAAATAATTTAAAAAAAACGTTGCATGGAAAAAGCAAGTTGAAGTATTAGTTCGACAGTGTGATACAATTTATGTAACCACTCCCTTCAGTTAAAAGATAATACTTTTTTTTATTACCGCTAGACATGTATATAGGTAAATATGATACACAAGGAGTTACCTGGATGGTTTCATGGCAAACTCACTGGGGTGTTTATACTATTATAGGAAAGAGGACTAGGATGGTGGGTGGTAGTCAAATTTTAAACATTATCGATAAGACTATGAGTAGTCTAATTGGTAAGATAAAAGCAGAGGTCTTATTTGTAATTAAAAACAATTTTATGAGATTACCTTTCTCTTACTCTCACAATTAAATATTAAGTTAAAACATAAATATTCAAAACATAAATATTAAAAATTAATAATACCCTGTTGTAAGGATATTTTACTAGGAGAATGTAATGGAATGTTGAGTCCCACATTGCATTTTGCCTGTGACAGTGTGGGGCTCCTCATATTATAAATGATGAGTGTCCTAGGCAAACTGGGACATATGGTCACCAGAGTTATGTGAATATGCAGCTCCAAAAGCTGGCTGGCAGGTCAGTCGCTTAAGATGACAATAGGTATCAATGATATAGCCTAAATAAATAGCTTCAAGCTGTGGAATAATAGGTTTTGGAGAAAAAGAGTCATAGTATAGGGACCAGGTATTCTTCATTTTTATGACCAGTCCCCTATACTTGTTTTGCTCTTAAACATGAAATGGTGAAGTTGAGAACTCTCAGCAAGTAGTTGGAAGTGCTTTTGTGTATGTGCTCACCCCCCCGACAGTAGAACCTTGGTTTATTTTTATGCAGTCTATTTGAATTATACCCAGAACATGTTGGATCTTCATGAATGAATCAAGGATCTCTATCCCTGAACTCACACCTGAACTCACTATTTCAGTTTTAAATTGTTCATTCAAAAATAATTTTTGAGTTTCCACTGTGTTTACATCACTCACTTTTTTAGAAGTTTTGACAGGAGATATTGTCACTACACTCAAGTAAAAATTCTTTAAGAATAGTCACATGAGAAGACTTTGTTAAAAAGGTGATTTGTCAGTTGGCTAAGATTTTGGACACTTGGTCATTGAGGAAATCCAAAATAAGAAAGAGACCAAAGTGGGATTTCAAGAAAGAGGAGATGGGAGGAGAAATTAATACGAATTTAGTACTTTTTACTAAGCACTACTATGCTAGGCACTATCCATATGTACTTTATTTACCCCCCACAGCAGCTATGTGAGGTTAAGTCATCTTAATTCATCGTTTCCCAAATATATATTCTTTTTTCTTGTAGTTCTAAATTCACGTTTCTAGTTGGGATGTTGTAGTAGTACAATTAACCTAAAATATAGAGGTCCTTAGAACAAAGAAATGGTAGCAAAGACTGACAATTTTTGTTAAAATCAATTTTTGATGCCTTTCTCATCAAGCTAAAGAACTTGAATTTTGGTCTAGAGATTTGGTAGTCACATTAGTAACATATTCTACTGTTGTTAAGGTAATAAGCAATTGGAGTCCATAAGGGAAAGCTAGAGAGTAGAAGGAAGGGTTAAAGGATCTCATTAAGGTACTAAAATGTCCAGTAGCAATATTTCTTTGACATTTCATATGTATCCTTAGGAACTCATCAAATATGTCCTATGAAGCTTTCTGGCTCAAGGACATCTCTCCACTTTTTCAGAAAACAAAAGACTGTGATAAATTGCGTGGGAAGAAGATAATTTGACAGTCTTTTTCTGCTAAAGGTTAGTTGTGAAAGATTAACTACATGCTTTATTTATTCATTATGTATATCTTTCTCATTTTCAGAAATGAAAGGACTTTAACTTGTTATAGGATTAAGGAGTAGACACGTTAGAAAAAAATATATTATTTTGAAATCAGCAGGTTGTGTTAAACAAATTTAATCACAGCAGTAACAACCTTATATTGTTAGAATTTCTATTTCCCAGGAAGATTAATTGCTGTTGGGGTATTGGACACTACCAATGTGCCGTATATATACTTTGGAATACTATGTAGAGGACAGAGAGTGAATTTAGATTGTAAATAGGGAGTAAAAAACAAAAGATTAATTGAACACCATCTTTTTAAATTCTAAGTTATGGTCACATTTGACACTATCACCTTTCTAGGGTAAATCTATATGAAGCTAACACCTGAATGTTCGGTAGAAGAGAATGATTGAAGGGAATAAATGATACAAACAATATAACAAGAGATACAAAACCAGAGAGGCCCTGTAAGGACCATTGATCAGGACCATTGATAGTCCTGAACAATATAATATTATAAACAACTGGATTTAGTCAGAAAGAAACAAAAAAAGAAACTGAGAAAGAGGGAAGTAAGGAAGGAAGAAAAGAAGGGAGGGAGGGAGAGAGTGAGGAAGGAAAGAAG
This sequence comes from Panthera leo, assembly GCF_018350215.1. Lineage (NCBI taxonomy): Eukaryota > Metazoa > Chordata > Mammalia > Carnivora > Felidae > Panthera > Panthera leo. The sequence goes on along the minus strand of NC_056679.1, from coordinate 100,165,277 downwards.
GAAGGAAGGAAGGAAGGAAGCAAGGAAGGGAGGAAGGGAGGAAGGGAGAGAGGAAAGAAAAGGCAGATTGAAAGAACCATGTGAAAAGGAGGAAAAAATGTTTATCAATAAAATATCAGAGTGGTAAGAATGAGTACTTGATTCAAACCCTACTTTTATAAATTGAAGGCAAATAGAATTATTGTCTACAGTCTCTTCCATTTGCTCCTCCTCTGGTGGAGACCAGAGAGGGTTTTGTGATGGTGCTTGCTGTGTGTACATGTTGTGTATTTCTACAGTTAGCCTTAATGACTTTGCCAATCCCTTTGCTGTACTGAAGCTGTATACATTAATCTCGATGGACATACGTTTGATTAATCTTACAAGCTGGCTAGAGTTCCTGAGGCTCAGCTCCCTGATTCCCACCCCCACCCCCCGGCTACTGTCTGTGATAATTTTTATGACAAACCCTTTAAATAATGTTTTTACATTTATTTATTTATTTTTGAGAGACAGAGACAGACAGAGTACAAGTTGGGGAGGGGCAGAGAGAAAGAGGGAGACACAGAATACGATGCAGGCTCCAGGCTCTGAGCCGTCAGCACAGAGCCCAACGTGGGGCTCAAACTCACAAACCATGAGATCATGACCTGAGCCGAAGTGGGACGCATAACCGATGGAGTCACCCGGCTGCCCTGATAAAGCCTTTCAAAGTATAATTTGTTATTTTTGGATTACCTCCATGAAATCATTTTCAGTCAGCACTCACTATTATCAGGAGCTGTGATTCTCAGTGCACATCATCCTATAATATTTCTGACTTTTTTTTTTAATGTATCATTTATATAGAGTACATTATACGAATTTTACATTTGGAATCACCTATGTCTTTTATGCTTCTGAATTACCATGCTATTGACTTTTTCAGAAAGTATTGAAGCACTTGTATCTTGAATACTCTAATACTGTGTATTTTAAATTTGTATTTATAGTTTGGCATTATCTTCTAAAAAGAAGAGCGCAAAGTGGGAGCTTATGTCCCAAATAGAAATAAAGGCCATATATCATATATTATTTAAAGAATTTTATTTTTAAAAATTAACTGTAGGGGTGCCTGGGTGGCTCAGCTGGTTAAGCATTTGACACTTGGTTTTGGCTCAGGTCATGATCTCATGGTTTGTAAGATCGAGCCCACATTGGATACTGAGCTGATAGCGCGAACACTGCTTGGGATTCTCTCTCTCTCTCTCTCTCTCTCTGTCTCTGTCTCTCACTCTCTCCCTCTCTCCCTCTCTCCTTCTCTCCCTCTCCCCGTCCCCAACTCGCACACGTGCATGCGCTTTCTCAAAATGGATAAACTTACAAAAAAAAAAAGCATTAATTGTATTTAATTTCCCCTACGAAATAAAAAACACATTTCACACAATTTGAGAGAGTGGTCAAAATTTAAAACTTTATCTAATCTGACTTTTACAAATACAACATTGTTCTCCTTTTCCTTTGCACCTGTTAAATGCAACCTGCTTTTTGTCACATTCTTACTATAACACAGTGTCAGGAATGCAATCTACTTTACTCTTAGTTTTGCTTTATTTTACATGGTACCTAATATTTGTGGCTCAAATAAATTTCTAGAAAGGCTTTTAAGGAGCACTTACAAATCTTTTCAGGCCCTTGGTATTTATTGTCCTTTACAGAGTAAAGCACATATCTGAGTGGGAGAAAAATCTATAAATATTATACATTATTTAAAATGCAGCACATTTATTTCTTGGCTTGGTTTGTAAAAGTAAATGCTTGTAATGTCACATTGAATAAAACATTAGCTTCGAGATATGCCTGAAGATATTACCCACTAATATGGAACCAAATTATTCTCTTTTTTAAGTTCAGTAACAACTATGAATTAGTTATGGTAATTTAAGATGTCCTGATTTTGATGCTTCTTTTGAGACTATAGCCAACCTTCAACTATTTTTCAATTATATTACTGTTTTTCGAACTTAAGTCATTCTTACAGAATTTTCGTAAGTTTTGCATTGTCTTTATGCCATGCCCACCTATTATTTACCTCCTTATTGTCTGTTAAAATGACCTAAAACAAAACTTATGTATTATTTTACCTTGTCCTTACAATACTATCACAATTTTGATGTATTAGTAATATGTTTTTATATTAAAATGTAGTAAGTACATTACATCAGAATTAAAAATGTGGGAGTGCCTGGATGGCTCAGTCAGTTAAGCATCCAACTTCAGCTCAGGTCATGATCTCGCAGTTTCTGAGTTCAAGCCCCGCATCAGGCTCTGTGCTGTCAGCTTGGAGCCTGGAGCCTGCTTTGGATTCTGTGTCTTTCTCTCTGTCCCTTCCCAGCTCGTTCTCTGTCTCTCTGTCTCTCAAAAACAAATAAACATAAAATTTTTTTTTAAATGTGTACTAACCGAATCATATCAAGTATTCAGTGTTAAGTTCCCCACGTTTGGGGAACAACTGTGTTATATTATACATTTTTATGTTATGAGGGAATGAGGTTCCTTTGGTCACATCTCTAACTTCTAACTGTAGTGCCATATAGGTCTACTGGTGTTTGGCAATTATGGGGCTATAAAATCTGGTAAAAGGATCAACCATTTGGAATCATGGGTTTCAGTGTATGGAAGTCTTAGACAAATATAGTTAAACTACCATATTTTTTTATTTTTTGTATTTTTTAAAAAATACTGATTTTTGAGAGAGAAAGAGAGACAGAGAAAGAACCAAGCAAGGGAGGATCAGGGAGAGAAGGGAGCGAGAATCCCAAGCAGACTCCATGCTGTCAGTGCAGAGCCCAAAGTGGGGCTTAAACTCACAAACTGTTAAGATCATGACCTGAGCTGAGATCAAGAGTCCGAAGTTCAACCAACTTGAGCCACCCGGGTACCCCTAGATGAACTACTTTAAGTTTCTGTTTTTTAAAAAAATGGTGTTTTACATTAAAATATAAATTAAGAAACTATGATCTGGATAAATGAAGAACAGTCCCACAAAAATGAGTACTTTCTTTGAATAAATCCTGAATGCACAATCTTATCTGCTATTTATTTGTGTGCAGAAACAATCAGGGAAAAAAAACGGAGACAAAGCTTCTCAAAAGGAAAAAAATGGCCATCTAGGATTTTGATAAGTAAATAGCAGATTCTCTTGGGGTTTTCATGAAGTCCTTATTTTCATGGTGTTTCGTAAATGTCCATTTCTGTGGGTATGGGTATGTGTAGATATTGTACAAATAACTGAGGTTGAATTATCAGATAGGTTCTAAATAACTAGCTTGATAGATTTTGAAAGTCTTCAGGAGGATCAGTGAAAATGCTTTCAATGTAAAGCTGTCTAAAAAAAGTCAGTACATTAGAGAATCAAAGGAGGCCCATTGGAAATGTGTACAATTTAAGAGATTTAGGACGTATTGGACATCATGAAATTTAAAAATTACTATGCTGAACCATGTAATGTTTAATGTTTGAAACTAGTTAAAGTTTTTACTAAAATTTGACATGAGGGGTATGAGATTCTCTTTTCTGCTCTTAATAATCTATAAGTGTCTATAATTTAGACATTTAATGTTTAATAATTATTATACATGTTTTAGCAAAGCATCTATTTCTTTTTTTATTTACTTTTTAAAATTTACATCCAAGGTACTTAGCATATAGTGCCAAAAAACACTGTTTTTATTTTTATTTTTTAAAATCTTTATTTATTTATTTATTTATTTATTTATTTATTTATTTTTAATTCAAAATATATATGTAAATTTTATTTTCTATTTTTTTTCAATATATGAAGTTTATTGTCAAATTGGTTTCCATACAACACCCAGTGGTCATCCCAAAAGGTGCCCTCCTCAATACCCATCACCCACCCTCCCCTCCCTCCCACCCCCCATCAACCCTCAGTTTGTTCTCAGTTTTTAAGAGTCTCTTATGCTTTGGCTCTCTTCCACTCTAACCTCTTTTTTTTTTTTTTCCTTCCCCTCCCCCATGGGTTTCTGTTAAGTTTCTCAGGATCCACATAAGAGTGAAAACATATGGTATCTATCTTTCTCTGTATGGCTTATTTCACTTAGCATCACACTCTCCAGTTCCATCCATGTTGCTACAAAAGGCCATATTTCATTCTTTCTCATTGCCACATAGTACTCCATTGTGTATATAAACCACAATTTTTTTATCCATTCATCCCTTGATGGACATTTAGGCTCTTTCCATAATTTGACTATTGTTGAGAGTGCTGCTATAAGCATTAGGGTACAAGTGCCCCTATGCATCAGTACTCCTGTATCCCTTGGGTAAATTCCTAGCAGTGCTATTGCTGGGTCATAGGGTAGGTCTATTTTTAATTTTTTGAGGAACCTCCACACTGTTTTCCAGAGTAGCTGCACCAATTTGCATTCCCACCAACAGTGCAAGAGGGTTCCCGTTTCTCCACATCCTCTCCAGCATCTATAGTCTCCTGATTTGTTCATTTTGGCCACTCTGACTGGCATGAGGTGATATCTGAGTGTGGTTTTGATTTGTATTTCCCTGATGAGGAGCGACATTGAGCATCTTTTCATGTGCCTGTTGGCCATCCGGATGTCTTCTTCAGAGAAGTGTCTATTCATGTTTTCTGCCCATTTCTTCACTGGGTTATTTGTTTTTCGGGTGTGGAGTTTGGTGAGCTCTTTATAGATTTTGGATACTAGCCCTTTGTCTGATATGTCATTTGCAAATATCTTTTCCCATTCCGTTGGTTGCCTTTTAGTTTTGTTGGTTGTTTCCTTTGCTGTGCAGAAGCTTTTTATCTTCATAAGGTCCCAGTAATTCACTTTTGCTTTTAATTCCCTTGCCTTTGGAGATGTGTCAAGTAAGAAATTGCTGTGGCTGAGGTCAGAGAGGTCTTTTCCTGCTTTCTCCTCTAGGGTTTTGATGGTTTCCTGTCTCACATTCAGGTCCTTGATCTATTTTGAGTTTATTTTTGTGAATTGTGTAGGAAAGTGGTCTAGTTTCATTCTGCTGCATGTTGCTGTCCAGTTCTCCCAGCACCATTTGTTAAAGAGACTGTCTTTTTTCCAGTGGATGTTCTTTCCTGCTTTGTCAAAGATTAGTTGGCCATACGTTTGTGGGTCCAATTCTGGAGTCTCTATTCTATTCCATTGGTCTATGTGTCTGTTTTTGTGCCAATACCATGCTGTCTTGATGATTACAGCTTTGTAGTAGAGGCTAAAGTCTGGGATTGTGATGCCTCCCGCTTTGGTCTTCTTCTTCAAAATTACTTTGGCTATTCGGGGCCTTTTGTGGTTCCATATGAATTTTAGGATTGCATGTTCTAGCTTTGAGAAGAATGCTGGTGTAATTTTGACTGGGATTGCATTGAATGTGTAGATTGCTTTGGGAAGTTTTGACATTTTATCAATATTTATTCTTCCATTACATGAGCACGGAATGTTTTTCCATTTCTTTATATCTTCTTCAATTTCCTTCATAAGCTTTCTATAGTTTTCAGCATACAGATCTTTTATATCTTTGGTTAGGTTTATTCCTAGGTATTTTATGCTTCTGGTGCAATTGTGAATGGGATCAGTTTCTTTATTTTCCTTTCTGTTGCTTCATTATTAGTGTATAAGAATGCAACTGACTTCTGTAGATTAATTTTGTAGCCTGTGACTTTGCTGAATTCATGTATCAGTTCTAGTAGTCTTTTGGTGGAGTCTGTTGGGTTTTCCATGTATAGTATCATGTCATCTGCAAAAAGTGAAAGCTTAACTTCATCTTTGCCAATTTTGATGCCTTTGATTTCCTTTTGTTGTCTGATTGCTGATGCTAGAATCCGACACTATTTAAACAAGAGCAGTGAGAGTGGACATACCTGTTGTGTTCCTGATCTCAGGCGGAAAGCTCTCAGTTTTTCCCCATTGAGGATGATATTAGCTGTGGGCTTTTCATAAATCACTTTTATGATGTTTAAGTATGTTTCTTCTATCCCGAGTTTCCCGAGGTATTTTATTAAGAAAGAAGGCTGAATTCTGTCAAATGCTTTATCTGCATCGATTGACAGGATCATATGGTTCTTTTCTTTTATTAATGTGATGTATCACGTTGATTGATTTGCGAATGTTGAACCAGGCCTGCAGCCCAGGAATGAATCCCACTTGATCGTGGTGAATAATTCTTTTTATATGCTGTTGAATTCGATTTGCTAGTATCTTATTGAGAATTTTTGCATCCATATTCATCAGGGATATTGGCCTGTAGTTCTCTTTTTTTCTGGGTCCTGTCTGGTTTAGGAATCAAGGTAATGCTGGCTTCATAGAATGAGTCTGGAAGTTTTCCTTCCCTTTCTATTTTTGGAACAGCTTGAGAAGGATAGGTATTACCTCTGCTTTAAATGTCTGGTAGAATTCCCCAGGGAAGCCATCTGGTTCTGGACTCTTATTTGTTGGGAGATTTTTGATAACTGATTCAATTTCTTTGCTGGTTATGGGTCTTTTCAAGTTTTCTATTTCTTCCTGTTTGAGTTTTGTAAGTGGGTGGGTGCTTAGGAATTTGTCCATTTCTTCCAGGTTGTCTAGTTTGTTGGCATATAATTATTTATAGTATTCTCTGATAATTGCTTGTATTTCTGAGGGATTGATTGAAATAATTGCATTTTTATTCATGATTTTATCTATTTGGTTCATCTCCCTTTTGTTTTTGAGAAGCCTAGCTGAAAGTTTATCAATTTTGTTTCTTTTTTCAAAAAACCAACTCTTGGCTTCATTGATCTTCTCTACAATTTTTTTTAGATTCTATATTGTTTATTTCTGCTCTGATCTTTATTATTTCTCTTCTGCTGGGTTTGGGGTGTCTTTGCCATTCTGCTTCTAGTTCCTTTAGGTGTGCTGTTAGATTTTGTATTTGGGATTTTTCTTATTTCATGAGATAGGCCTGGATTGCAACGTATTTTCCTCTCAGGACTGCCTTCGCTGCATCCCCAAGCATTTGGATTGTTATATTTTCATTTTCATTTGTTTCCATATATTTTTTAATTTCTTCTCTAATTTCCTGGTTGACCCATTCATTCTTTAGTAGGGTGTTCTTTATTCTCCATGCTTTTGGAGGTTTTCCAGAGTTTTTCCTGTGGTTGATCTCAAGTTTCATAGCATTGTGGTCTGAAAGTGTGCATGGTATGATCTCAATTCTTGTAAACTTATGAAGGGCTGTTTTGTGACCCAGTATGTGATCTGTCTTGGAGAATGTTCCATGTGCACTCGAAAAGAAAGTATATTCTGTTGCTTTGGGATACAGACTTCTAAATATATCTGTCAAGTCCATCTGATCCAATGTATCATTCAGGGCCATTGTTTCTTTACTGATTCTCTGTCTAGATGATCTATTAATTGTTGTGATTAGAGTATTAAATTCCCCTGCAATTACCACATTGTTATCAATAAGGTTACTTATGTTTGTGATTAATTGTTTTATACATTTGGGTGCATCAAATTTGGTGCATAGACATTTACAATTGTTAGCTCTTCCTGATGCATAGACCCTGTGATTATTATATAATGCCTTTCTTCATCTCTTGTTACAGCCTTTAATTTAAAGTCTAGTTTGTCTGATATTAGTATGGCTACTCCAGCCTTCTTTTGACTTCCAGTAGCATGATAGATAGTTTTCCATCCCCTCACTTTCAATCTGAAGGTGTCCTCAGGTCTAAAATGAGTCTCTTGTAGACAGCAAATAGATGGGTCTTGTTTTTTTATCCATTCTGATACCTTGTGTCTTTTGGTTGGAGCATTTAGTCCATTTACATTCAGTGTTATTGTTGAGAGATATGGGTTTAGAGTCATTGTGATATCTGTAGGTTTCATGCTTGTAGTGGTGTCTCTGGTACTTTGTGGTCCTTGCAACATTCCACTCACAAAATCTCCCTTAGGATGTCTTGTAGGGCTGGTTTAGTGGTGATGAATTCCTTCAGTTTTTGTTTGTTTGGGAAAACCTTTATTTCTCCTTCTATTCTGAATGACAGACTTGATGGATAAAGGATTCTCGGCTGCATATTTTTTCTGTTCATCACTTTGAAGATTTCCTGCCATTCCTTTCTGGCCCACCAAGTTTCAGTAGATAGGTCTGCTCCTACCCCTATGTGTCTACCTGTGTATGTTAAGGTCCGTTTATCCCTAGCTGCTTTCAGAATTCTCTCTTTATCCTTGTATTTTGCTAGTTTCACTATGATATGTCATGCAGAAGATCGATTCAAGTTACGTCTGAAGGGAGTTCTCTGTGCCTCTTGGATTTCAATGCCTTTTTCCTTCCCCACATCAGGGAAGTTCTTAGCTATGATTTGTTCAAGTACACCTTCAGCCCCTTTCTCTCTCTCTTTTTCTTCTGGAATTCCTATGATACGGATATTGTTTCATTTGAATGCATCACTTAGTTCTCTAATTCTCCCTTATACTCCTGGATTTTTTTATCTCTCTTTTTCTCAGCTTCCTCTTTTTCCATAATTTTATATTCTTATTCACCTATACTCTTCTCTGCCTCTTCAATCCGAGCTGTGGTTGCCTCCATTTTATTTTGCACCTCATTTATAGCATTTTTTAGCTCCTCATAACTATTTCTTAGTCCCTTGATCTCTGTAGCAATAGATTCTTTGCTGTCCTCTATGCTTTTTTCAAGCCCAGCAATTAATTTTATGACTATTATTTTAAATTCTTTTTGCATTATATTGCTTAAATTGTTTTTCATCAACTCGTTATCTGTTGCTGCTTCCTAGAGTTTCTTTTGAAGAGAATTCTTCTGTTTTGTCATTTTGGGTAGTCCTTGTGGTGGCTCCAAATTGTGGGCACTTCCCCTGTGCTATCGGGAGTAACTTGTGTTGGTGGGCGGGACCGCAGTCAGACCTGATATCTGCCCGCAGCCCACCACTGGGGCCACAGTCAGACTGGTGTGTACATTATCTTCCCCTCTCCCAGGGGAAGGACTCACTGTGGAGTGGTGTGGCCCTTTTCTGGGCTACTTGCACACTGCAAGGCTTGTGGTGCTGCTTTGATGAGATCTGGCATATTAGCTGATGGATCCACAAGGTGCACAGGGCTGGGAAGGGCAGGCTTAGCTTGCTTCACCATCAGTGGTCCCTTGCGGGAGGGGCTCTGCAGCACTGGGAGGGAGGGAGGGAGGCAGGCCTGTCAGAGGGATGGATCCACAGAAGCACAGCGTTGGGCCTTTGCATGGTGCCAGCAAGTTCGGTGACAGGAACTGGTTCCCTTTGGAATTTCGGCTGGGGGATGGGAGAGGGAGATGGCGCTTGCCAGCACCTTTGTTCCCCTGCCGAGCTGAGCTCTGTCTTCTGGGGCTCAACAACTCTCCCTCCTGGTGTCCTCTCACCCTCCCCACTCTCCGAGTGCAGAGCTGTTGACTTTTAATGTTCCAGATGGTAAGTCTCACTGGCTGTCAGAACTCATGGAGTCTGGCCCCTCCACTTTTGCAAGCCAGACTTTGGGGGCTCTGCCTTGCTGGGCGGGCTGTCCCTCCACTGCCCCGGGAGTATCATGCACCACCTCTTGGCCCTTCCTACCCTCTTTGGTTGGCCTCTTGTCTACGCTTGGCTCCAGAGAGTGCATTCTACTAGTCTTCTGGCAGTTTTCTGGGTTGTTTAGGCCGATGTGGGTGGAATTGAAGCGATTAGCAGGATGAGGCGAGCCCAGCATCGTCCTACGCCGCCATCTTCCATAAAGCATCTATTACTATAGAATAAGCTGAGATTGAATAGAAAAATTTGCTCTGATCTTTAGTACAGGATGTTTATGAATCTGGTGTAAATTGCTGATGGTAATACTCTGAAAGGGTCAAGATTTAACAGTAGTTTTGCTCAATAAAGCAATCATCCTTCTGCATTTTAGGAATTTCATTTTCCTGTTTATTGTCTAACTTAAAATTAATATTTTATCAACAATAGTTATTAAAATGAGATTTTGAGTGGTATCATCATGTTTTTTATTCAAGCAGTCTAAATTTGTGGCTAAGCATGAGTTCAGGAATCAGATCTGGGAAGGGCTTAAATTCTTCTGGTAACCAGACCAAGAAACCTTTCCTAAGCCTCAGTTTTCTCATCTATAAAATGAAGATCATAATAGTACCTCTTGAATTCGATTCTCGTGGAGCTGAAATGTGATAATTTCCATAAAGTTCTTGGCATAATGCTAGGGACAGAGTAAGCACTCCACAAAACCTATTACTTTAAATGATAATATAATAATAAATAGTGAAAATGAATGTAAACCAAAACCAATGACATGATTTAAAAGTGTAAAATTTGTATAAGTAATCAAAGAGAGGTTCCTAGTTAAGATCATCTTTACCATATTGAAAATCCACTAGCAGTGGGTCTAAACCATTCAGTTTTCAGGGAAATAGAATCTTCCTTGTTGGGGGCCGGAAGTCCCCAGCACTGTGAAAGCCAAATGGTGACAATGCAGTTTGTATAACTTACCAACATTCTTTGTTGATTATTTAGAAGAGGTAAAAGTGAGCTTTTTATTTTTAAATTGAGGGCTACAAGTTTTTCAGATGACAACCCAGTGGCATTTTGTTCTATAGGGGTCAGTTAAATTCTGTTTATTTTTAAGTTGACAGCTACAAGTTTTTTCAGTTGACAACCCAATGGTATTTTGTTCTGTAGTGGTCAGTTAAATTGTGTTCCAAGTTAATGATGGCTCACTGCACCCCTACTGTTCATTCTTGACCTTTTCTTTTCACATAATGTGTACAGTCAGATTTGCTGCCTTTTTACCTCTCCTAAAATTTATAGTTGCCCTGAGTGTCCCACATGTTAGAGAAAAATGGTATTTAATCCCTAAATCAATTCATTTTTTCTGATACATTTTAAGAAACAAATATGAAGAAATGAGGATTACCACAAATATGGATAGTATACAAGGTCAGGGAAAAAATTGTGATTGAATACTTTTTTGCATCAACTACTTTTTACAGGTTTTTTGATGCATCTATACTATTATTCAGCTCCTCCAGAGAAACTGAATGATTGTAAGAAATAAACTTTTTGACTGTGCATCTTCTCCCTTTTTTTCTCCTTATGTATTACTCTTTTGGGAATTTATAAACAATCTACTGAACTTTTAGAACAGTGGTCATCAAAAAGGAAAACTGCAATTTTGAGAATCTAAATTTCATCTTTTATATAGATGAACATTTACAACAATTAAAAATAATTGTCAGAAATAAAATAGCATCTTGTCAACATGCTTTGGTTTCTAGATATTTGTGTTTTTGAGCTATTAGAAACAGTGCAGTTTGGGCTTAGACCATGAAGCATTTGTAGTTGTAAAATATAAATGAAAAACAAACATAAATATGAATGGTATGCCTTATTTGTTACAGTAAAATTTTGCCATTAAAAAATATTTGAAATCTCCCTAATGGTTTCTTTTTAGGCTTAAAATTAGATATACTTGATTTCATTACACTGATAGTAAAGAAAACTTGAAACGAAATTGTATTAAAGTATGTTTTGAAATGAGCTTAGTGATATTATTAACACTGGCATTTTTTTTTCTTACGTAATATTAAATACTATCTTATCAGTAAAATTAGGTGATTTTCTATATAATAGTATATATTTATATCATGAAAAACATGTACTTCCTAAACTGCTTTTATATTACATTCTTATACATTATTCATTTATTATTCAAAACTCAATTATAAAAACTGCTGTGACAATGATGATGTTCATTTTCTCCTTTAATTTCTGAAATCATTAAAAGAAAGCATTTATAGTGACTTGACTATAAATAGCATAATTGTGTTTATATAAATACCTGCGTTGCAATTAAGCTGATCTATGGACCATAAAAACAATAGATCCCACCGTGTAGTCCTCTTTTAGCAGGAAAGGATGTAGCTAGATTTCTTTCCTTCATGTACAGTTTGTATTTTAATGAGATTAAGCATTATTCCAAAGGTTTTCATATCTGTAGAATAATATTTACCAAATATGCCATTTGGTTGTCATAAACACCAGTATTAGAACAGAATCTTTTTTTATTCATCTGTCCATCCATTCATTAGTTCACTTATTGAGCTCTTAATATGCACAAGACTATATTAAGTAATAAGAGTAGCATTAGGAATAAGACACAACCTGTACAAAGAGCTCTTAGGCCAAGAGAAGAGATGGGTAGATCAGCAAGAAGAGTAATGACATACTGTGATGAGAGTTATGGGAGAGACACGCCCAGGATGCTATAGGAGCACAGAGAGGGTACACTAGAGCAGTTTGGATGCTTCTAGGAAAGGGTAATGATTGAGTATATGCTGATAAATAAAAAGTCAGGCAGTTAACAGGAGGCAGGAATTCTTTTGTTTTTTCTTTCCCTTCCCTTCCTTCCTTTCTTCCTTCTTTCCTTTTCTTTCTTCCTTCTTTCCTTTTCTTTCTCTTTCTTTCTTTCTTTCTTTCTTTCTGCTGCACAAAGTAAACTTGATTTGCAGCAAATAAGGAGATCATGAGGAAAGAACATTTCTAACATGTACAAAAGTATGAAGATAAGAGAGAGCATGATATGGTCAAAGAAAAAAAGTTCTTTCTCAAAGTATAGGTGTGGATAGATGGATAAACATGGCAGCTGAAGTTTGGAAGGAATAAATAACTTGATCAAGGACATAAAGCTAGTTAATGACAGAGAGAGAGGATTATAACAAAGTTTTAAAATTTTTATTTATTTAAAAATGTTAATTCTAGTATAGTTAGCATACAGTGTTCTATTAATTTCAGGTGTACAGTACAGTAATTCAGGAGTTCCATATATCAGTCAGTGCTCATCAAGGTAAGAGTACTCTTAATCCCTTTCACCTCTTTCATCCATCCCCCCACCCACTTCCCCTTTGATAACCATCTGTTTGTTCTCTGTAGTTAAGAGTCTGTTTTTGCTTTGTCTCTCTTTTCTCCCCTTTGTTCATTTGTTATGTTTCTTAAATTCCACATATGAGTGAAATCATATAGTATTTGTCTTTCTGTGACTGGCTTATTTTGCTTAGCATCATACTCTCTAGATCCACCCATGTTGTGGCAAACGGCAAGATTTCATTCTTGTTTTATGGCTAAATGATAACCCTGTGTCTCTGTGTGTTGTGTGTGTGCATGCATATACACACACACAACACATACACATATACCACATATATATCACATCTTCTTTATATGTTCATCTACTGATGGACACTTGGGCTACTTCCATAATTTGGCTATTGTAAGTAATGCTGCATTAAACATAGGAGTGCATATATCACTTTGAATTGGTATTTTTTTTATTACTTTGGTAAATACCCATTTCTGCAATTACTGGATCATATGGCAGTTGTATTTTTAATTTTTTGAGGAACGTCCATACTGTCTTCCAGAGTAGCTGTACCAGTTTGCATTCCCACCAACAGTACAAGAGGGTTCCTTTTACTCCACAGCCTCGCCAACACTTGTTGTTTCTTCAGTTTTTAATTTTAGCCATTTTGATGGGTGAAGTGATATCTCATTGTGGTTTTGATTTGCATTTCCCTGATGATGAGTGATGTTAAACATCTTTTCATGTGTCTTTTGGCCATCTGTATGTCTTTTTTGGAGAAATGTCTGTTCATGTCTTCTGCCCATTTTAATTGGATTATTTGATTTTTTTTTTTTTTTTTTGATGTTGAGTTGTGTAAATTCTTTACATATTTTGGACACGAATGCTTTCTTGGATATGTCATTTGCAACTATCTTTTCCCATTAACTGGGTTGTCTTTTAATTTTGGTGGCTGTTTTCTTTTGTTTTGTTTTTTTGTTTTTTGCTATGCACAAGCTTTTTATTTTGAAGTAGTCCCAATGCTTTAGTTTTGCTTTTGTTTCCCTTGCCTCAGGAAACATATCCAGTAAGATGTTGTTATGGCCAATGTCTGTGAAATTACTGCCTGAGCTCTCTTCTAGGATTTTTATGGTTTAGGTCTTACATTTATGTCCTTAATCCATTTCAAGTTTATTTTTGTATATGGTATATAAAGTGGTCCAGTTTTCCCAACACTATTTGTTGAGGAGACTTTTTCCCACTGCATATTCTTGCCTCCTTGGTTGAAGATTCATTGACCATACCGTTGTCTTTTGCTTTGTTTTGATAATTAAATATCTCAGGCAAGGAGTTTTTATTTCATTTTCTATTGTGGATTTCAAATCCCACAGCTCCAAGGAGTGTAGTGATTTCCCTGATGTACAGTATGCTTATCACATCTTTGTTCAAATTTGGAGACCACTTCCTTTAGACTCTTCTTACCAAAATCCATTTTTAAGTGAGATATAACCTACATAAGACCAAGCCTTAACTCTGCTGAGTGTCTAACAAAAATTTGGATTGGAAAGGTGACATAAGGGTGGACTATAAGTAAAGGTAAGGCTAACTGGTGTTTGAAGCTCTGAGAAAGAACAAGCTAGGTCACAGAGGTTTTGCATGCATTAAAGTGATTTCTATATGGTGTACTTCAGCAAAAAGGACTTAGAATATATTAATCAAGTTGTTGATAATGGCAGTACTCCTGACAGAATCCGTACTACCGATTAAATTAATATTCATTGTTCCATGGTTCTCGCTTTAGACCTCAACAGACCTAGTGAATTATTAGAGAATTTGGAATAATCGGTGCTGCTATGTAGCCTACTTGATAGCCTTAAGGAGGAAATTTGGTAAGTAATACAGATAGTTTGATAGAGACTTAGGTGTGAACTAGAGTAGGACATAAAAAGGGTCTTCAAATTCAAGTCACATTAATTTATATCATGAATGCTCCTGAGTGATATTTCTAATTTTAATATAAATTAATTTACTAAACCATTACTGAGTGCTACTTATATACCAGATGCTTTTAGGACTCTGGAGATACAAAGATAAAAAACATTTTCTGACTTAAAGGAATTTACTGTAGAGTGAAGGATGCTTGTGGTACTAATAATTACCTTGCTAAAGGTCATTCTCCAAATAACTGCAAAACTGACTTGTCCCTCTCTTTACAATAAACTCTATGAATTTTAAAAACTCTTTGTGGGTGCCTGGGTGGCTCAGGTGGTTAAGCATCTGACTCTTGGTTTTATGCTCAGGTCATGATCTCATAGTTTGTGAGTTCGAGCCCTGCATCTGGCTCTGCACTGACAGCGGGGAGCCTGCTTGGGTTTCTCTCTCTCTCTCTGCCCCTCCTCCCCTCTTTCTCTCTATCTCTCTGAAAGTAAATAAACTTCAAAAAAAACCTCTTTGTGTATTGACATATGAAATATGTTCAAACATATTTGTTGACTCTACTATGTATGCCAGGTATTTTATAAGATGTTAGAAACACCACATGAATAAGATTTAGTTCTTGCTTTCAAGAAACGTTTAGTCGTGTGTGATACATTATAGAGCCAAATGCATGCCAATTTTAAAATTTATTAATAAGTTAATTTGGAGCTAGTCAGAAAAAGAAGAAAATACTATGTACAGTCTTGCTTTTCTCTTCTCTATCCTTCTCTAAACTCTTGAGTGCTATTTTAGTTTTCTTCTTTGATGTTTGTGTGAATGTGGATTAGTTTTGTTTAGATGAATGCATCAGTTAGGATTCTAGGTGACCGGTAGAAACTGAATTTGGTTAAATTTAAAAAAAGAAAAGGAATTTATAGGAAGGATAATGTATTACTCATGATACCGGATAGTAAGTTCAACAACAGGTTTCCAGGAAAGAAGAGAAACCTACTAGAGTTCCATTGATCTCAGTAACAAGGACTCATAGTTATGTTCCTTGGAAGTAACTCAGTTCTATCCATTTGATACCTTTATATATCTCCATCTCATAGTCACAATCCTGGGAGGGAGAATCTGATTTCACTAATGTGAGTCATGTGCCCATATGGTGGATAAGGGACAAAACAGCAGCATGATTCATTCTTCTACTTCAACCATGTGTAACAGAGGAGTGGTCTTCCAAGGCATGAATGGGATGCTATTACTAAAGTTAGGACAAAAGATGCTGGGTAGGCAAGATCAACTTGATTCTCAAAGTTGAGAAGTTCATGGCACCTTTTAAATGAAAACAAAAATGATCATATCCCTCAATGTAGTTTAAAATTATTTTTCTTCTTCTTTATTTTCATTATTTTTAAGGGTTCAAGATTTTTGGCTTATTGTTGGGTATACTACTCCTTTTTATGAGGTTGTTGAATGGAGAAGAGTAAAAAAATAATGACTGATTTTTGTGTCTTGATTTAAAACAGCATAAAAAATTACATGTTGATGGTACAGTTATACTGTGTTCCTGTTTTCCTTCCTAGTGGTGCTGTCAATTGGTAGCTGGTGGTGGAGGGTGGTTCCTCATAATCTCCATCCAGCCTTTCCCCCCATAATCTCCAAAATAATCTTTTCAATCAATGCAAACAAAATGAAAAGAGAACAGAAATTTTTATTTAAAAACATTGTTTTACTATGACAGATGATGTTGTTTGCTAAAACTTAATCAGTGCTCAAAATATAAATATGAAACCGGCTGCCACAAGGCAGGTTCTTTTAAATTTGGCCTGTCTTTTACCTTCCCTTTGCTCGCTCAGGGATAACTCAAAAGTCCCTTCACTTGTCTTCATGGAAACATATATATAACCATTGTTTCTAGAGTGTTTATTGATATCCATCGAACATTCGTGCAGAGTGAAAATATTATTTTTATATTTACCTCACATCTGTGCTTTTAGTCATTAGCTTCAGCAAATTGGTGAACTGTTGGGTTTCGGTATGGTAGGAAAGACAGATACATGGGTACTGAAATGATGAAGCTACACTGAAGTACTGACAGATATCCAGAATGTGCTTATGTATAAAATCTTAGATTGTTAGTAAAATAAACACATGAAATTAAAAAAAAAAGTATCTTCAGGGCCGCCTAGGTGGCTCAGTCAGTTAAGCATCTGACTTTGGCTCAGGTCATGATCCTCCAATTCATTAGTTCAAGCCCTGCATCAACTCTCCACTGACATTGCAGAGCCTGCTTGGGATTCTCTCTCTCTGTCCCTCCCCCATTTGTATGCTCTCTCTCTCAAAATAAATAAACTTTAAAAAAGTATCTTCATTGTAACTCACATGCCCTAATTGGAAAACACTGCTCTGGGCAGTCTGATTGTAATGAAGGATGGCAGGAGCAGAAGTATAATCAGCATGGGCGGGACACGGACTCCATCTCTGCCTGCTTCTCTCTCCCTCATTTTGGTTCAGCTTTTGTTAGCAGATGCAAACAGCTTTGGTTAAGTTTCGTTTTTCTCTTACACAGGTTTTTATTAGGTGGGTAAGAATGAGAGAAGCCATATATTTTACAGAATGACTTACTCTATGATATTTCTTGATGCAGATTGGGAAAGCACTTCTCCAAATAAATAGGTAGACTGATTCATGTGTAAGAGAAGGCCGTTGTTTGCAGTAAATCCTGTTCATATGCTGAGGGGACTTGAACAACTATTGCTAATAAAAATTATTTTAAATTTGAACTTTGCATAAATTAGCATTTTTTACTCAAAGTAATAGAGCACCTGTTTCCTCAGTAAATATACTACCCTCTTTGCAAGATTGTTGACTGTGGAAGAATGAAAAATGGTTACATCTGGAGAAAATGAAGTCATTTATCTTGAAGAAATATCTGCACACCCATATTTATTGCAGCATGATTCACAATAGTCAAGATATTGATACAACCTAAATGAACGGATAAAGACTATAAGTACACACACACACACACACACACACACACACACACACACACAGGAATATTAGTATGCCATAAAAAGAAGAAAGATCTTTTATCATTTGTGACAATATAGGTGAACTTGGAAGGCATTCTGCTAAGTAAAATAAGCTAGACAGAGAAAGATAAATAGTAGATTGTGTGTGTAATCTAAAAACAAACAAACAAACAAACCCCCCCACCCCCAAAACCTCCTGCTGATTTCATAGAAAAAATCGAGAATAGAATGGTGGTTGCCAGGGAGCTAAATGGGAAGATGTAGATTAAAGAGTACAAAGTTCCAGTTATAAGGATAATAAGTTCTGAAGATCCAATGTACAGCATGGTAACTAGTTTAAAACACAGTATTGTATACTTAAAAGTTGCTGAGAGTAGATCTTAAACATTCTTACCACACAAAAATAAAAAAAGATATGTGAGGTGATGGATGTGTTCATTATCTTGATCTTGGTAATCATTCTGCAATGTATATGTATATCAAATCATCACATTGTCCACTTTAAATTTTTTTTAATGTTTATTTTTTAGAGAGAGAGAGAGACCGACAGAGTGCGAGCAGGGGAGGGTCAGAGAAGGAGACACAGAATCCGAAGCAGGCTCCAGGCTCTGAGCTGTCAGCACAGAGCCTGACGTGGGGCTCAAACTCACTAATGATGAGATCATGACCTGAGCCAAAGTCAGATGCTTAACCTTTGAGCCATCCAGGCACCCCTCACATGGTCTACTTCAAGTATCTATGATTATATTTGTCAGTTATTCCTCAATTAAGTTTGGAAAGAGAGAGGAAAATGATTGCCTAATTTTTGTTTCTAAAGCAACATGAAAAATTGTAACTACAGTAATACTAGGTTTTACTTGACCTGGCCAGTGGTGCCATCAGTTGTTAGTGTGGGAATATGTTCCCCATAATCTACATTAGATTCCATCCAGGCCACTCCAAGTGGACATAGAATTTTAATAGAAGTAGCACATTTATTACGAAATTACACCTTAAAGACAAGTCCTCCAGTGATACTATATAGCTATAACTATATTGCTCACAATTTCTTGATAGAAATTCTGGAGCTGCTGTGGAAATGCTAGAGCTGCTGACACATTCATTCTCAAGAAAAGCTGGTTGAATGGTTTTGACATGGGGAGACTCATGGATGTAGCAAATATTTCATGTTGCTAAAACAATTGGCCTTTTAGCACACTGATATTTCTGTACGCAGTTGTTGAATATGCATACATGAGAAAAAGAGTTTAAAAGACTTTGAAAGGAATTTGTATCATACAGATGTGAAATAAATTCTTCTTGTAGTGTAAACATGGTAAACATAAAAATGAATCTATTTAAAGTGATTAAAGGGTCAAGGTTTAAGACCTCTTTAATGGCAGAAAGTATAAACTTCATTTATTCTCCTTTAGACAAGACTTTATGTGATCGGAAGTCAGAGCCAATAATCCCAATTTTCCAAAGGTCAATTTTTACTTGTAGGTTTTACAAACAAACAAAAAGCCTCCCTCTAAACCCCCCAAAACAAAGCCTTCATTTAATTATTTTTCGACTCAACTACGTTAAACATTTACTGAACACTGCAGAGATTTGTGCAAGGTGCTGTCAGGGAGACAAAGGGTGAATAAAGCCTGAAGGCTGCAGATAAGATGCATACACACATCATCATGACACATTGCTGCAGTGCACACACAGTCTGAGAGCAATTCTAGGACAGGGACAGAAAATTGCACATAGGTGGCAAGAGGGCATGATCACTACATCCCCCGGTGCTGGGAGTACAGAATTAAAAACAGATATCACTCTTTGCTTTCAGGTCACTCACTGTCTTGTAGCAGAAACAGAATAACTCAAGTAATTATGCAAATATTTAATTAATGATACATGCCATAAGAATTACACGGAGAAACAGATGTCAGAAGTGTATAAAACTGAGGTCCTAACCTCTTATGTGTTGTCAACAAAACCTTTCCTGAGGAGATGGAATTTGAGATCTGAAGGAGGCCTTATGAAACTGGCAAGGGATTTGCTTCCGACATTGTCGAGGAGGCTAACCATAGGGAAAGACGCCTGTTGGGCAGTGGATTTGGTGGACTTGGCCAGAGAAGGAGGGGTTTGCAGGGCAGATCCAAGAGAGCCATCTAATTGTTGGATCCTAGGATTATTTGAAGGGAGAGCAGTGGGGAAAAGTATGGGAGAAGTCGGGTTAGATCAGAGTGTGGACTTGAATGCCTTCCTTGAATACTTACCAAGGCACTTGGCCTAAAGGGAGGCTTTCAGGAATTGTTGAAGCCACTTGAGCAGGGGATATAACCAAAAGCAGGCCACAGGAAGAGGACTCTCTCAGGAATTTGCACAATGCCTTTGTGCAGGAAGGAATCAGCATTAGAGAAGGTGGGTAGAGGCTGTTACTGGAACTGAGAGCAGTCTGAGCGAGAACAACCTAGGTGGTAAAACGGAAGGAGGGATAGGGTTAGATGGAAGGGTGAATGAAGTAGCAAAAGTGACGTCATGACTTTGCATCCGGATGGTTGTTTGGGGCCAATGTCAAATGTCAAAATTAGAGGACATGCTAAAAAAGAGTAAATTTTTACTCTTTTTATGAACTTAACTAGTGATTTATGAGCTTAAACTAGTGATTTATGTGATCACTAGTTTATGTGATTTATGAACTTAATGAATGTGATTTGTGAACTTAAACTAGTAACTGCTTATTTTTAAGGAAAATAGTAACATCTAATAGGCAGAAATGATGGGTAAATTCATGTGACAAATCTTTCATACAAATACAGAAAAAAAATTATGTTTTTTTTTCTGTTATTGCCCTTATTTGAAAGGAATAGGAATTTTTTTTAGTCTAGAAATCATATTCATTTTTTAACTTCTCTCCCTCCCACCCCCCCCCACCCCTTGTTTCTCACTACTGATAATACTTTACCACTGTTAAAAAGTAGGGAAGAAACATGCAGGACGGCTGTATTGTAATTTCTGCCATGTAGCCAGCATTCTAATGGCTACTCTCCAGGGAGATGCTTGGCGGCTGGTTCAATAGTGTGAATCAAAGGGCCCGGCTGGAGCCAGGTAACTTGACTATACCTTTAATGAGGCATTTTCATGCACATTTACAGTGGCTTCTTTATTCTCTTTCCAGAAGCTCGATTTGTAACCCCAATCAATTTCCCAGTGTTTATCTAATTAATTTAAAAAGAAGAAAAGATCAACTAATCCTATTCCTGCCTAGAATAACCAGCTAGGTTGAAATAATTCCAATTCTTTAAAAAAAAAACAAAAAAAAAAAACAAAAAAAAAACTTATTTTGCACGTATACAATTTACAAAGAATGTCTTGCTAGTCCACAATTGATTTTTATTTGTTCATTCTTAGCAGTCTTATTCTGCCCACTCTACAGTATGGACAGAGTGAATATCTTCACTCAATCTGAGTTCACATTTTATCTTTAATAGAAGTTGCTCAGTGAATCACCCCTTAGTTGCTGGATGGGAGAAAGCTGGTCCAGAAAGTAGACTTGATTCTGATCATTTGGGGATGGGCAGAAAGTTTGAAGGAGAGGAAAGTTGGATATTTTCTCCTTTCCAGCATATGTCTTTGTCTCCTGGAAGAATAAATGACGATAGTTTTACCTTGAAGCAGCTTCTGGAACTCACTTGGGGTAGATGTGTGAGGCCAAATAATTAGAGATGCTCTCTTGGGTACTGAAGAGTGGTGGTGGTGGTGGTGGTGGTGGTGGTGGTGGTGGTGGTGGTTCTTCTTCTTCTTCTTCTTCTTCTTCTTCTTCTTCTTCTTCTTCTTCTTCTTCTTTTTAGTATAATTGATCACAATTTACACTAATTTCAGGTGTACAAATAGTAATTTCACAAGTATATACATTTATGCAGTGCAAGTGTAGTTACCATCTGTCACCATACAGTGCTACTATCATTGACTCTACTCCTTATGCTGTGCCTTTTATTCCCGTGATTTATTTGTTCCATAACTGGAAGACAGTATCTGCCACTCTTCTTTATTCATTTTCCCCATCTCCCTACTCTCTCCCCTCTACCAGCCATCAGTTTGTTCTCTGTGTTTGTAGGTCTCTTTCTGCTTTTTGTTTGTTTATTCATTCTTTTTTAGATTCCACACGAGTGAATTCATAGGATATTTGTCTTCCACAGTTGACTTATTTCACTTAGCATAATACCCCTCAGGTCCATCCATGTTGTTGCAAATGGCAAATTTTTTTTAACGTTTATTTATTTTTGAGACAGAGAGAGACAGAGCATGAACGGGGGAGGGTCAGAGAGAGGGAGACACAGAATCTCAAGCAAGCTCCAGCTCTGAGCTGTCAGCACAGAGCCTGACACAGGGCTCGAACTCACTGACTGTGAGATCATGACCTGAGCCGAAGTTGGATGCTTAACCAACTGAGCCACTTAGGCGCCCCAGGATCTCTTTCTTTTTACAGCTCCATGATGCCCCTCATTTTCCTTATCCATTTGTGTATTGATGGACACTCAGGTGAATTCTATCAAACATTTGAAGAAGAGTAAATGCCTATCTTCTCAAACTACTCCAAAAAATAAAGAGGGAGAGATTCCAAATAAATTCAATGAGTCCAGTGTTACCCTGATACCAAAATCACAAAAAAAGAAAACCACAGGCCAGTATCTCCTATGAACATAAATGCAAAAATTCTCAACAAAATATTAGCAAACCACATTCAACAGTATATTAGAAGGATCATTCACCACCATCAAGTGGGATTTATTGTAGAATGCAAAGATGGTTCAATATTTGCAAATCAATCATTGTGATGCATCACATCAACAAAAATCATTTCATCTTAACAGCTGCAGAAAAAGCATTTGGCAAAATTCAACATCCATTGGTGATAAAAATTCTCTTCAAACTGTGGTTACAGAGATTATACCTCAACACAATAAAGGCCATGTATATATGACAAAACTGCAGGTAACATCATACTCAGTGGTGAATCACAAAACTTTTCCTCTAAGATTAGGAAAAAGGAGTGTATCTTTTGAATCTTTCAAAGAAAAAATACAGCTGCTATAATTAATTGAAATTTTGGGTCAGTTTTATATTCATAATAGACCTGCTTTTAAATGGAGATTTCCATTCTGTTGTGTGTTGACAGCAGTGGAAAGACTTAAACCATCTGAATAATATAAATCATGCATTTTTTATCTTTCCATTTTTAAGATGACGCAGATGAAATATGTATAATTTGAAGAGGATAGGGCAAGATTACAAAGAAAAGTTGTCTAGTCCTTACCGTGCATGAAGTTGAGCCTGTATTTCTCCTCTTCCCCCTTTGACACTTATTTACCTTCTCTGTGAGCTCAGTGTAATGATCATGCTTCACTTGATTGAAGATACAACTTTATGAAAATTTACTTTAAAGGCAACACTTGACAGACATAGAGTTTGCCTTCTGTAAAAATGCTTCAAACACTCCTGAAGATATAATTTTAAAAGGAGAGGCTCAAAATATGATATGAAATCTCAAGAAGTTCCACAAACAAAATCTGCTGAAAGATCATTTGCCAAAAAGCATATTAACATTAAGCAATTTTCAGAGATCTGGAGTTGAATCAGGACTTGGATAAAAATAAAGTGATGTGTTCCCTCAACTAGGGATGAAGAAGTTAAGTTTAAACTCCATATATGTCCAAGCATTGGATTTTGGCTTATTTTGCTCTCTGCATTATTATGTAGGAATGGATTTTATTTGACTATTAGATGTTTCATAATAAAATAGATTTCTCTAAAATGTAGGCAGATCTTGATGAAAGAATATGCCGAATTTGGTTTACTGTAGTGACGGTAAGGCTTTGTAGCTTTGCCAGTGTTTCATTTTATCAAATTATACTTTCTCTCTGATGGTTTATAAACACTTTAAAAATACATAAGCCAGGATAAAAGGCTGAAAAGTTGTGAGATTTAAAGTTTTCTTTGCATTGTAATTATCCTGCAGGCAACTGCACAGAGAAGAATGTTAGTAGTGTGTCCTATAACATCATATATTGTGCTATTATCAAAGTATTTCATAAATACTTCCTTGTATAATTAGAAAGATTAAAATAGGAAATCACGTGGAAAACTGGTGTAAAATTTCCTTAGCTTATTTAAAAATGGCATACTCTAGTAATATTCAAATAAAAAGATAAATGTTTTTATTTTTATGTATTTCATTCCTTTCACCAGTACCTCTTAGTCCTGAGATAATTTTTCTACTTTGCAATCAGAAAATGGCATGACCAGGGTTCTTGATGAAGACAGATTTCACTAGGTCTTACCAGGCAACAGATTAAAAATAACGTTATAAAAAAATAAAAATGAAAATAAAGATAATATTTTTTTTAAAGAGTATGTGATCACCACTAAATAACAATTAAGGTCATCGAATAAAATATCCACAGGCATATAAAGTGCCAATAAATGTAATAAATCATTCATGACTTTGAAAGTTTACTGACTTTTCATAATCTCTCTCTTGAAAAGTAAGCCTTAGTCTGAAGAGATGTGGTCTTCCCGCTGTGTGCACATAATTAGCAGTAATGGGAATTAGACAAGCACATGTAGTGCAAGCTCTTCCTCGCTTTAAGTTGTGCTTGTCAAGTGGGGATATAAAATGAAATGTGCTGTTAATGCTTCAGTGCATCATGGACATATGGCAGGCTTTTAGCAAAGTGGCACCCTGGGAGGATATTTGCTTATTCTCCCTACATGGCATTGAGACTCACAGCACCCTCTCTCTCCTAATGTCTAATAGAGGGTACTGAGAGAAATAAGTGGCTGAATTTATGACCTAAAAGAGGGTCCTCATTTATCATAAATTAAGTCTAATACGAACATTCATAATTAAAGGTTATTTATGCATTTTCAGTCCATGGTGTTCTTATATTCTGTCCTAAATTTTTGTAGAAAAGACTGTAACCTGAAAAACAAAAACAACTGCTTCAGAAATATTGTGGACTCTTGGATGGAGGAGAACATGTGGCTAAATTTTTTTGAGAATCTACTAGGAGTTCAGCAATGTTTTAATACTATATTGTTTAATCTTTACCATATTCTTTTGAGGTAGGAATCATTCCCAGTTCATAAATGAGGAAACAAGGTGCTTTTATACCTTGCCAGTAATCACAAAACTAGTGAATGACAAAGTTGTGGTCGAGCCCGAAATCTGTGGGACTCACTCTCATTGTTGCTCAAAGCTTCTCATTCATCCTTATCTTCTGCATCTCCTGGCTTGGAGGGATGTGGTTAGAAGTCTGGGAACTCTGTATCATGATTCTCCCATCTTGTTACAAAAATACTCTTCCTATGAAAAATCACACACTCTGATTATATAATTGTTCATAGAGTCCCACTTTTCCCCAAAATCCAGTGAAGGTTTTGGATCTGGTTCAGTATTTATTCTTTGAATATTCTGTTGTTCTGAGTGATTCCAGTGTGCATGTGCATAATCTATCCAACTTCTGCACCTCAAGTATTTCCAAGTTCCTCAGTATCAGTATCTTTTATATTCTCTCCACTTGAACAAAATAATACTCTTGGACATTATTATCATCCAGAATGTCTCTAACCTCTGAAATGTTAAATGCTGGAAGAACCATGGCAGAGAGGCTAGTTACCTATCGCTGATGTTCTTTCTCTTTCCACCTTAAGGATAGAACCCACAAATAATGGTAAGCATAACTATCTGGAAACAAATACTGTACTTTCCAGCTTCTTTTACAGCTGATCTTATCCAAGTGACTAAGTCTTTTCTGGTTAATAATATGTAAGCAACATTTTGAGTAAAAGTGTCCTTGAAGTGAGTTGAGGGAAGGGATTACCCTGTTTCCTCCTTCTAGTTGGCCTGACAACAAATGTGATATCTGGAGCTCCAGCTGCCATTTTGTACTATGAGAATTAAAGTATGAGCTGAAAATAACTGAACGACAAGATAAAAGGTGACTGACTCCCTGATTCTGTGGAATCAGACCTGTACTATTTATTTCTAGATATCTTTTAAATGACAGAAAGGAAAACTTCCCTTTTGTTAAAGGTAGTATTCTTTTATTTCCTTAACTTCCACCAAACCTCAACTTGATGTGTTTACTCTCAGATTCAGTATTGAGTTGTTCATTTTCTCACATTTTAACAGCTCTTTTCTTATGTTCATTCTTTTGCTAGCAAGCCTGGAAGCCAAGGTTAACCACATGAATAACTCTTCCACCCATACTATACCCACTACTTACAAGAAATTCAAAGACCACTATCCCAGCCTTGATCTATCAATCTGGGACTGCATGGATTTTCTAGAGTATACCTTATATGTGTACATATTTTTCCTTGGTCTAGAATGTCAAGCTGTCCTTGACTCTTTGGAAAATCATGGCTTCTTAAATATCACATCTCTGATTATATCTTTCTTGAGTGATGACATGGTAATTCAGAAACCTTTTCAGAAAGATTCCATAATTCAACACCACTTTCTCCCAACCTGGGACATTCAGCTGTTTATGTTGTTAGGCTTACTGATTTTCAAAATTTATTTTACCTGGGTTTTTTTTATCTTCAACCAGTCTGTCATTTCTTCTTCTTCTTTTTTAAGGTTTATTTATTTATTTATTTTTTACTTTGAGAAAGAAAGTATGAGCAGGGAAGGGGCAGAGAGAGAGAGAGAGGGAGAGAGAGAATCCCAAGCAAGCTCCATGGTAACAGCCCGGAGCCCGACTCAGGGCTCGATCTCAAGAACCATGAGATCATTCCCTGAGCCAAAATCAAGAGTAGGATGCTTACCCAACTGAGCCACCCAGGCACCCCAACTCTGACATTAATAAGGTATTTGCTCCATAGCCTGGGAGTTTAATTGATGCTAATGGGAGCGAAGTGTATATATCTTCTAGGATTCTTGGCAGGAGAATTGCAGTGGTAAGAGAATGTTGAGGTGTCTTGCACATATAATGTTCAGTATTTTCATTTATATCTGACAAACAGTTTCTTCCTTAATCTCTAAGGAATTGAAACATTTCCAGTGGCCTACTGAGATGACTGCCAACTTCAAAAATACATGTGTCTACCCTTTATTTCAGGTTTATTATTTGTAATGTCAGGTTATTCCTACCTACTTGGAAGGAAAAATACTTCATTTATTTTTATTTAAGTTAATTTGCTTACGTTAAGATGTATAGCATAGTATTAATGAAGACAAGAGTCTCATCAAAAATATTTTTCAGTATTTATGAAATCTGGTTTAAAAAGGTATGAAACAGGATTGAGGCAATCTTTGCAAACTTCACTCAAATCTCTGCAGCTTTGCTATGTATGATACTATATTAGAATACATAGTGCATCAACAAATGGTATAAATAAGGAAATTACTCCTGGATTTTCAAGTTGTTTACAGAATCTTTATTTTTTAATTTTAATTTTTTAAAGTTTATTTATTTTGAGAGACACAGAGACAGTGTGAGTGAAGGAGGGACAGAGAGAGAGGGAGAGAGAGAGAATCCCAAGCAGGATCCACACTGCCAGCACATACCCTGATGTGGGGCTCAAACCCATGGAACTGTGAGATCATGACCTGGGTGAAACCAAGAGTTGAACACTTAACTGACTGAGCCCCTGTTTATAGAATCTTTAGAAAATTTGGCAATAATTGAATTCCTGAGAGGCTCAACAAAATCTATTAGGCAGTAGACTCATCTTATATTTTCTATTTCATTTATTTCTCTTGTTTTTCCACCATCAGGGATTATTAATAGCTTGTTATGCCTACTATAAACTATAGGAGATTTTGTAGATAAGATGTGATTTCATTAGTCATTTCTAAAGACTAGTATGTACAGAGTATTTTAATATGTAGAAATATTAGCATTTAACAAAATGTAGTTTAGATCACAGTTTTACGAATGAGAAATATGAGGACATAAGGAGGTTATTGAGTCACATTTATTGCTGGTGTCAAAGGTGGCACTGAATTCCAGATCTTTTTGATTCCTTATACTACTCATGCTAATCAAAATCCCATAAAAGAAAATTAAATGTCTCCATGGATGAGTACTGAGGACGATGACCATAAAGGAATAGACACTATTTCGAAGCACTGAGAATTAGTCCAAACCAATAAAGATACGAGAAAATACTTTTACTAATATGTGTAAGTTGCCATTTTTTCCTTTAGAAATAATTTCACATGTCAAACTAGTTTTCTAATCACATTCATTCTTTTCACATAAACTTTTATCTTAGACTAGTCTTCAATATACAGAAAAATTTCAAAGAGAGTACAGAGTTTCCATAGTCCCAACACCCAGTTCCCCTGTTATTAGCATCTTACATTAGTATGGACCATTTGTCACAATCAATTATCCAATATTGATAAATTATTTTTTTAAGTTTATTTATTTTGAGATAGAGAGAAAGAAAGAGCATGCAAGCGAGCAGGGGAGGGGCAGAGAGAGAGGGTGAGCGAGAATCCCAAGCAGGCTCCATGCTATCAGTGTGCAGCCTGACGTGAGGCTTGATCTTTGGAACCATGAGATCATGATCCCAGCCAAAATCAAGAGTCAGACACTCAAAGACTGAGCCACCCAGGTGCCCTGATACATTATTATTAATTAAAGTCCCTACTTTATTCAGATTTTCTTAATCTTTTTTAATGCCTTTCTGGTGATTCAGGGTAAAACATTACACTGTCATATATCCTTAAGCTCCTTGTGAATTTGACAGTTTCTTAGACTTTTCTTGGTTTTGATGATGTTGACAGTTTTGAGGAGTATTGGTCAGATATTTTACTGAAGTTTCCTGATTGGGATTTCTTTGATCTCATTAAACTGGGTTTATTGATTTTTGATTGGAAAACCACAAAGGTAAAGTGCAGTTCTCATCAAACTGTATTAAGGGCACATACTATTTACATGATTTATCACTGTTGATGGTAACCTTGTTCATCTGACTGAGGTAGTGTTTCTCAGGTATCTTCACTGTGAAGTTACTCTCCCATCCTTCCACCCCTTCTCATACTGTATTTTTTGGAAGCAAATCATTATGTACACACAATGAAGGAGTGGAGAATTATATTCCATCTTCTTGGGGGCAGAGTATCTACACAAATTATTTAGAATTTTTATGTATGGGATATTTATTCTGTTCTACTTATTTTTTAAAATAATATATTTTTATCAATATGAATCCAGGATTGTTTTATACATTTGGTTGTAATATAATATACATATATAATATAATATAATATAATATAATATAATATAA
Source organism: Panthera leo (assembly GCF_018350215.1). Lineage (NCBI taxonomy): Eukaryota > Metazoa > Chordata > Mammalia > Carnivora > Felidae > Panthera > Panthera leo. The sequence goes on along the minus strand of NC_056679.1, from coordinate 100,136,233 downwards.
TATAATATAATATAATATAATACTACTTTGTTTATTTCATTGTTCAAATTGCTTTAACTTTGGCCACTGGGGGCTTTTCCACTTGGTACCTGTTGTCCCTTTGACATAACCCCATCATTATGGGGTTTCTCGAGTACTTCCTTATGCAGCTATATTGTAAACATCCACAACGTGTGATATGACTGCAAAGCTATTAAACTGATTTTCATGGTCCATACTTATGAATGTAACTACCTCATAGTCATAATAGTATGAAGTAATAATGTTCATTCATATAGGCTGCAATGTTATTACAAGAAGGGGCTGAATTAATTAGAGTCAAGTCTAAATGAACCTCAAAAATTTTTTAAATAGTTTCAAAAACATTCTAATCTTTTAAAAATATTTTTTAAATTTTAGGTATATAATATATTCAGTAAAGTATACAAATCATGAACATATAGTTCAAAGGATATTTATAAAGTGAACGTATCCATTTAACTACCCCTCAGATCATGCAAAAGAAAATTAACACCCCAAAAGATCTTGTCCTCATTACCATATCTCTTAAAGGTAACTACTACCTTGACTTATATCACATTGATTAGTTTTTCCTGATTTCATTTATATAAATGAAATGGCATAACATGATTATTTTAAGTGTAACTTCTTTTTTTGTTGTTGAATATTTCTTTTTAAAAGAAAATGTTTATTTTTGAGAGAGAGAGAGAGAGAGCACACACACACAAGCAGGGGAGTGGCAGAGAGAGAGGAACAGAGGATCCTAAGTATACTCCAGACTCTGAGCTATCAGTGCAGAGCCCTAAATGGGGCTTGAATTGACAAACTATGAGATCATGACTTGAGCCGAAGTTGGACACTTAACCAACTGAGCCACCCACATGCCCCAAGTGTGGCTTCTTTTGTTTAACATTGTGAGATTCATTTATGTTGTTGCACGTAGTACTACTTTTTTTTTCATTGCTGTAAGGTGTTCTGTTGGATAAATGTAGTACAAATTATTTATTCATTTAAATCTTTTTGTTTTTATGAAGAGCATTTTCATATGCACAACCTATGTCTTTTGTTATGTACACATGCACACACACACACATCTTTCAGGTATATACCTAAGAGTGAAGTTGCTAAGTCATAGGATGTGTGTATTTTCTGTTTTAGCTTATATTGCCAGAGAATTTTCCAAAGTGACGGTCACTGACCCTTGGTTCTTTCAGTCTTTGAAACTTTAGCCATTCTGGTGGGTATGTAATGGTAAATCAGTGTGGTTTTCATTTCCATTTGCCGAGGAGTAATGAGGTTGAACATCTTTTTTTGGATATTATTTTTTGTGAAGTACCTATTCATGTCTTTGCCCATTAAAAATGACTTGTCCTTTTCCTGTTGATTATTAGAAGTTTGTGTGTGTGTGTGTGTGTGTGTGTGTGTGTGTGTGTGTAGTTTGTACATGAATCTGTCAGTTTGTGTTTGAGGGAAGCAGACACTGATAAAGAGTTAAAAATGCAGAAAGTTTATTGTAAAGGCATGGCATTAGCTAGGGGCCTCCCCATGAAGAATGTAGCCTGGGCTGTTACTTCCTTGGTCACTGTCATCCTGAAAATAGGGGGGGCCTTGACTCAAAAGTTGGAGACTCTAAAGGCGCTAATAGCTGGAGGCTCTCAGCTAACCACACTCTTAATAACTGAATGAGTCCTTTCTTGAAGAGGATGAATACACATCTTTGCATATGTTACAGGATCCTTCTGCAGTTATAGGTGTTGTAAATATCTTCTCAGTGGCTTGTATTTTCGTACTTTTTATGGTATTTGATGAACATGGGTTCCTAATTTTAATATAGCTTAATTTATTAAAATTTTTATTCATGCTAGTTCTGAGTTCTGTTTAAAACTCTGTGTCTATCCTAAGTTAATGAAGGTTTTTTCTTAATGTTACTTACTGGAAGTGTTATTGTATCTTCTAAATTTAGATCTGTATGCCACGTAGAATTGATTTTGGTTAATAGAAAAAGTAGGAGTAAAGTTTTCTATCTTCTCCCTCCTGCTAACCATCCATGTCTCTTTCTGCCTCATCTGTCTGTCTGTTTATAGACATAGATGCACAGACATAGGTAGACATTCAGTTAACACAGCAGCATTTATTGAAAGCTCATCCTTTTCTACTGCTCTGCACTGGCGTCTTTGTTATACATTAAGGGACATAAATGTCTAGACTTGTTCCTGAAAATTTTCTTCTATTAGTCTGTTTATCTCTTGTTGCAATACCCAACTGACTTAATTACTGCAGTTTCAGAACTAATCTTATTATCTAGTGATAGCATTCTGTGTTCTGTTTCTTTAAAATTTTCTGCTAGGCTTTCTCAACTAATGTTCTTCATCTGAACTGAATATGTAAAAAAACAGAATGATAATTTTTCTCAATTCTTTCAATTATGGCACCATTCTTAAAGCATAGAAGAGAAGTTAAATCATGAAATGGAAGTTTTAGGTCATTAGGGTTTAATCCTCTGATGGAAATCTGGTTGAGAAATCCTGGAAAGCTACTTGTGGTTCTTTGCATATTAATATATAATTCAAAATAAACTCTTCAGTTTCCACACACACAAAAAAATATTGGGAGTTTTAACGGGACAGAATTTAAACTGTACCTCAATTTGTAGCAAATAAAAATCTTTAGGATATTAAGTCTGAATCCACTAATATGATATTATATTCCTCCATTTATTTAGGTTTTCTTTCTTTCTTCTTTCTTCTTTCTTTCTTTCTTTCTTTCTTTCTTTCTTTCTTTCTCTCTCTCTCTCTCTCTTAAAAGGTTTTTTTTTGTTTTTTAATGTTTATCTTTGAGAGAAAGAGAGAGAGTCAGAGCATGAGTGGGGCAGGGAGGGAGACACAGAATCTGAAGCAAGCTTCAGGCTCGGAGCTATCAGTACAGAGCCCAAAGTGGGGCTCAAACTCATAAGCGATGAGATCATGACCTGAGCCGAAGTCAGACACTTAACCGACAGAGCCACCCAAGCACCCCTATTTAGATTTTCTTTAATTATTCTCCATAATGTTTTATAGAGATCTGGCACATCTTTTGTCATAGATTCTGGGTCTTAAGTTCTTTCTTGTCTAACAAGAAATCGGGACACAGGATTAAAATGCAAGAGATGGCTATTGTTCGGGAAAAGATAAGAGCCCCGAATAAGGGTCCTTCCTGCTCCATATTTATTAAGATCAGAAGGCTTACAAATATGATGGGCATGCACAAAGAGACAATGAATTTGTAACATGAACTCATGGACTGAGGGAAAGGGAGTTTTGAAGATATACCATGTTAGGGGTTTGGGTCAATAGAAACCAAAATCCTGGTGCAGGACAGATGGATGTTAAAGGCAGACATGAGGGCTCCATGTCTGTTTAACTTAGCCAGCCTAGGGGATAAGACAGAGTGTGTAACCTCAGGGTCTACAAGGCACCTTTCTTTTGTTAATTAGCTCCATTCTGGGCAACTTCGCCTTGCAGCAGTTTATAGCCCTGTTTTCCTGTTTACCTAATTTGGTCCTTCCTTCCTGCAAAAGCAGCTTTCTGCTATAGTACTAAATTGAGCTGGGGGGGGGGGGGGGGGTGGGGGTGAGTATCCGCCCTGAATACCTAATCTTATTTACTTCTTCACATACCTTTGTATTGGGGCCTCGGCCCCACCCTCTCTATATCTATTTACCTAATCTTGTTTACCCAAACTTGGGTGTGAGCATCCTATGGCTTTGTAATTCTTTATGCCTTTTTAACCCATCAGTGCAGGGTCAGGGAATTTCTAAGCTTATTCCCCACAATCTTTTGTTAGATTTCTTCCCAAGTATTTGTTATTTTTGATGCTGTTGTAAAAGTAACGTTTAATTTTTAAAATTTTTCATTGTTTATTGTTATTCAGAAATGCAATTGATTTTTGAACATTGACTTAATCCACATCCGTGATAAATTTACATATTAATTATAACAGTTATGTGAATTCTTTTAAATTTTCTGTGTGCACAATCATCTATTGGCTCTATCTGCAAATAACTATTTACTCCTTTTCCAATCATTTATTTTTCTTATATTGTTGCACTGTCAAGATCTTAACTACAAGCTAGAAAGAGGTATAATCACACTTATTCCCAATTTCACATGGGAAAGCTTTCAATATTTCCCCTTTCAGTGCAACATAGATTTTCTAAGAAGATTCTGATTAGTATATTAATTGTCTTTCTCCTCTTAATTTTATTTATTTTTGACACACATGGGTATTAAATTAGGGTAATTATGTATTTTTTTCTCTTTAGAATGTTAATGTTATGAAATAAATTGATAAATTGATTTTTATGTGTTAAGTGCAAATGATTTTATTCCTGAAATAAATGCAATGTCAGGGTTTTTTTTTCACATTTTATATCCTGCTGTGTTCATTTTGCTAATACACTATTTAAGATGTTTGTACCTATGTTCTTGGGCAAGATTTGCCTATAAATTTATTTTCTTGATGTGACTTTCAGTGATTGCCATCAAAGTTATGCTATTATAAACCTAAGTGTTCTCTTATTCTGTTCTGAAAGTGATTAAATGAAATAGGCCTCATTTCTTCTTAAATGTCTCTTAGCATTAATTGACAATGTCTTTTGTGCTTGAAGCTTTCTTTGTGAAAAAGTTCAATTATCTACAATAGGACTATTCAGTTTTTCTATTTTCTTAAGCCAATCTTTGTAAATTTTGTTTCTATGAATTTATTCATTTCTTAGTCATTTTTTACATAAAATTCTTTATTTTATCTTCTCATTAACTAATAATGGCCCTCTGAAGTTTTCATATTTGATGAATACTCTTTCCTAGTTTCCAAAGCATATTTTCACAGTTTACGTTTTCTAGGTCACACTTTAGTTGAAGGAAGTCAGATGTTCCAATACTTCCAGAGCCAGGTGCTCCTTTTACACTTTAAATTTTGAAAGTTGTGATTTATGGTTTTTAAAATTTTAAATGGAACAATCAATCAGTCATCTGATCAATATAACAAATTGTGTGTATGCGTGTGTTTGTGTCTGAGCATGTAAGAAGAAAGAGGAAAAAGAAGGCATGAAGGCTCTGAATCCATGTGAGAGTAAACATCAGATAGATTATGCTTTCCACACAAGTTTTTCATAATTTTAATACACTCCAGTGACTCTTAATCTGAGCAATTGTTTGAACAATATAAATAGATTGATATTGTTAAGAGTCATAAAGATTTGGTTCCAGTCTTTTATGTAAATGTTTCTCAGAGCATGCTTTCCAAGCTTCCAGCAACTTGAAGACTTACTAAAAGCAAATTCTTGGATCCAATCCCACATCTGCTGAATCTGAATCTCTCAGGGTAAAACCCAGAAAACTATACTTTTTTGGATTAACTCCCTGGTGATAATTCAGTAAAATGACTTCACCTAGAGTTCAAAGCTGAGTAAATATATAGCTGATATGCTTTTTGTACAGAGAGAGAAGACTATCTTAGCTGAAGGCTAGCTGTCTCTAGAAATAGATCAGTATTTCAGCACTGCTACAGGTATCTGTACAACTAAGATTATAAGAGTGAGACCTTTTCAGGAATTTCATTGATCTAATTTCAAATTGAAATTACTTATCTAACCCCAAAGGTGTTGATTCAGATGACTGAAGCCTCATTCTGTACCTACCTTTTTTCAGATAAATGAGAAAATGCATGAGCTATGTGTGCTAAACTCAGCCATAATGAACGAAACCTGGATGTGATATATGTCCAGATGCTCAAAAGGAAACAATTATCATTTATCATTTCCCAGTCGCTACTAAAACATTGCCAATTTGGAATGGGGGAATATGATCACACATAAACATTTGGCATATCTCTTTTTAATAACTAACCAGGGCTTCCTTTTACTTACTGGTGTTCAGTGAGTTGTTTACCATGTTTCAATATTTTAAACTCAAACAGTAATATACCCGATAATAGGAGAGCACAACCATTCTTTCTGTTTTGTTTTTGATATTAAGAAACAGTTCCATAAGTAGGTATTAGAATTTCTGATGGTAGTTTTTGATGATGAGGAACCCATAGCTATTAACCTAGGTGCTATGTGATATTAATAAGCTGCTCTTCCCTTCTCTATCACCACATATCTGAAGAATGGAATGTGCTAGGATTCCATTCTTCAGGACAAAACATTCTGTGTATATCATTAATTTGTATAGTCCATAAACCACCTGGCTTTAACTGTCCTTGAAGCATTGCATAGTATGAAGCTGAGAGCAAGTCTTTACTCCTGGATTGAGCTTAGTTTTTACATGAGGTTAAGTTAGCAGGCAGTATGGTTAGATGACTATGTATGCCTTGACCTGCAGTTTACAGTATTCTCTAAAGCAATTTTTCTGCATTTGGCCTAGTAATCCTTTCTTTTGGTCTCTCAATTGGGGAAAAAACCCTGAAAGTAATTTAATAAAAAATAATTTAATTCAACCATTCTTGGAAAAAGCTTTCAGCACTAGCTTTAAAACCCACAACACGCACAGACACAAACACATATGCTTATATCTATCTATGTATTTACTTAAATTAGAGTCCTTCCCTCCTATTTAAAAATATATTTTTTAATAAAAATAAAATCTTATCTCTTCAAAAATGTGTCCATTCCTATTACAAATGGATGTTAAATATCCTTACCGGTATAATTGCTGTGTAAAACTGTGGAAGGTCTTTGCCTTCCAGAGGTTGTGTGAGAAATTTATGTCTTATTCACTTTTGATTTCATAAAAAAAAGTAATAAAGTTATATTTTGAAGTGTTAGCTATCTCATTGAGATTATTGACTAAAAATGTATTACTGTTATCATGGCAAAATCAGATGATCCACTTTGGAAAATTGAGTAAATGACAAAGAATACCTAAGAAATGTTTTCATTAAAAATTTGAATTTTATTAAAAACATTCTTGTAGACAGTTTCCTTTTATTTTTTCATGTGCATTTATTTTTATACTAAAAGAGTATCTAAAAGCAGAAATCATATTTTTCCTGTTAAAATGTTTATGAATTTGTGATAAATGGCTGCTTTTCATATATGTTCTGTTTTAACTACTGAATAATTGTTCAAGACCTCAGTAAAAAATAGAGTTATGTTGTAAACTGCTTAGATATACTAAAACATTACAGTGGCATTATAAAACACTGTCATTGTGGACATCCTTGAAACCTTGCCCGAGATGTTTAAAATTTGCTCAAAGAAAACAGTTTAGCCTATCATTGAAATTATTAAGTTTGGTTTTGTTTACTAGTTGCCCATGAAAAGAATGATCTTGATGTTATTTAAATAAATAGATGAGATATTTAAGGGTGAAATAAATATATTAGATATTTAATAAATCAATGAATAATTTAACCTAGAAAAGAATAAAAATTATTTCTCCTCTAAACTCATTATATACTCTGCATCTTTTCAAGATATATGAAAGGAAGAATCTCTTAGAATATCATGAAAATTTAATCAGATCCCTTGCAGGAACATTTAGAAACAATCGCTTTATGCTGTAATCACTTCCTTCAGTCCTGATCCTTGAGGTGTGTATGAGGTAACATTATTAATGTTCTTTGTCTTTTGGGAGGTATGTGTAATTATTCTGTGCCTCATTGGTCTATGAGTATATGCTCAACACTTTAATGAGAATTGCCCTTGCCTTGTCTGTACAATGCACTAAAAGAGAGTCAAATCCCCTTTCTGAACTTCAGGGACCCATTTTTTGCCATGTATTATTCATTTTAAGTAAGTTAATGTCATTAGGAGACAGTTTCTGCCTTGTATGATAAAAGATTTTAAGTGAGGAGCAGTTAATTACTTATTGCCCATGCCCTGATGTGCTTTTCCATATGGCTTTTTTTTTGGCATACAAGTGACAAGAAGTCATCAGGGCAAAGTCATAAGCAGAACTTTTTATATTAAAACTTTAATGTACTAGTGCCCAAGGCACAAGCTAATTCCAGTTTTCTAGTTACAGAACCTGAGCGAATAATTTAGCATCTAGTGCTTCTCAATATGCTTATTTTAGTTCAACTTCTGTCTCTTAAATCAAACATAGAATTACCTCCCAAGTGCTTCAGTTGCATGTGTCAGTGACCTTGAAAGGAAAGTCTTAATAGCAGAACTCCTGCGTCCTCATGGGAAACATACTAAAACTTTTAAACTACAGCCGTGGGTCTAGTTTTGGTGTGATGAAATCCAAAATATGCGTAGTGGAAGGAATATTATGACATTTATTTTAGGTTATCTTGGATTATAGGAAAGAAAACAAAATGTTCTTTACCTTTCCTAATTATGAAGGTATGCGTTAACGATGTCCCTTGATTGACAAATACTTGTTCTGGTTCCAGACTTGTCAATGAATACATGTAATAGTTATTGAAACTAAAAGAATCAAGAGTATGAGCCATTTAGCTCTAAAATGTCTCTATCAGAGAAGGTTGGGACCAGCCATCTTGTTGGGTGGGAGGGTTGTGAGTTGGCATCAGGCTGCCCTTATATAATAATCCCCTGTGTTTACTTTGTTGCTCTGCTCATTTGGGAGGGGTCTTGAGTGCCATGGGAAATTTGGTCTAGAGGTTCTCGTACACTTAGCCCTTGGTACTGTCACTTCATCTTAAAATATTAGAACTAGAAAAGACTTTAAATTAATTTAAGATTAGCTGTTTCATTTTATAGTTGAGAAAACCTAGGGCAAGAAGTTACAGTGATTCAGTCAAGCATACAGTTTAATTCTTTATGCTTTAATGCTATTAAAATACCTCTTAATTTCATGCATGCATCATTCTAACTATTCCTAAGTAGGTATCAGAAAAGCACAATCAAGTCACAATTTTTATTTTTCTTTCTTAGACTATTGGAGACACTTTCTCTGAACTGGATTCAAGAATGTGATTACCAAGGAAGCTGGTATCAACACAATGTGTTTTTAGGGATGAAATTGGATCTAATTTAAACACAAATGTGAGATGTATTTCAGTTTCATAGTTTACGTATTGTGTATTACTGAAGTTGATCTGCCATGTAAAAGAAAATTTGTGCTTGAGAAAGAGATTTTCTGGACTTGTCATATTTTTATGATGCTTAATGGTAGCATTCTTTTTTATTAATGGAAAAGGATACTTATCTGTAATCTTATTTGCCTTACACTGTGGTTATAATTTTATTTAAAAAATGAGACTTTGCATATTATCATTTTAGAAAGAGATGTTTGGCAAGAAGATAGGAAAAAATAGAGAAAGAAACTCAATATATTACTAATGAAATAAAACTTGCCAAGAAATCAAGGCCAAGCCCAATTCAGTAGTGATTAAATAGCAATTATAATTTTAGAGCTATTAAGACAACAGTGTGAAGTGATTTAGTTTCAATTCAGTCCCAAGGAGGGACAGATGCACATTATAACAACAGATGCAGTCACTCCACTGACTAATACTCTGGAGTGTAAATCAGAAGAGCTGAGTCTGTGTTCAGCTTTATCAATAATTTTGCTGAGCTCCTAGTTCGAGTCACAAATTTTAATCTATAGCTGTTATTGCAATTCTTGCCTTTTTCTTGTAGAGAGATTTTGATGGTTAATGACTTCTGTAAGGGGGTGCTCAGTAAAGTTAAACAATGCTTTGCATGCTTTTAATGCATTTGACTGCATTAATGCATTTGACAAGAGCTGAAAAATGTGTGTCATTAATAAGTGTTATCACACTTCAATAGTTTGGCAGAGTGGAGTAACTATTACAGGGCTTAAAATTATTGGTTTCTCAAGGACTAATGATTTAAGCCAGTATCACAAACAAAAGATCTTCTTTCTCATTTTCTTATTTCTTTACATGTTTCCACTGTACAAATCTCTCTTTTTCTTATTACCATCTATCACCCAATCCTTGATATCTCCTAAGTCTGTCTGCAGCCTAGCCTTGCTGGGAAGCTTCAAGCTCTCTTTCTACCTGCCAACTGAATCTTTCCAAGTGGATGTCTCACAGGCACTTCAAATTCACCACATATTTAAACTAAGTCTGTCACCTTTCTCATAAAATATCTTTCTTTCACTCAGAGGCTGATTACTCATGCTAGGGAATTGAGAATTACATTTGCTACCTTCCCCTTTCATAGCTCATGGTCAAGACATTGGGAAGCAACCATCCACTGTTCGTCTACATTGCTGATAGCCATGTATAGGTCCTTACTGTTTTCTGTGTTAGATTAATGCCATTGAACAGGTTGGGAAGGGAGCTAGATGTTGTGCAAAGAACGAGGGCCCTGGCACCCAATAGACATGGATGTTTGAAGACTCAGTTCTGCCTCTTACTAGCTGTGTTTGTTTGAGCAGATCATTTAAATTTGTTGATCTTGAGTATATGCACCATATGACGGCAAGTAGTTACACAAAGTTTTGTTAAAAATTATATATTATACACACACACACACACACACACATACATATATACATATATGTATATGTGCTGTGGCTGATGGATTTAGGATTTAAATAATCTGTAGTGATAGCCTTACAGTATACTATCTTTCAGTGAATCTGGGTTATCTCACCGTTAGCTCAAGAAGCCTTTCTACTGCTGCTGTAGCAGGATTCTCACCCAGAGTCATGACACTGAGGCCTTTTAATTTCCAGGAAGCAACTTTATTCATGCCAGCATCGCTCAGTTGGGTTAGTACCCGAAGAACTGAGCCCTGAATGTCATGTGGCATAGTTTTTTATACATTTTCTATTTCTTTTTCTTCCATATATGGTAACACACACAAGCATGTAGTCTGATTAAGTAGTCTCAGTTTACAGGTCATGAGGGATGTTGTCACATTGGCACATAGCCAGGTTACCTTGAAGTTTTCTCTCCCTTTTATTCTCTCTCCTTAGGCTGGGGGACTCTACCACACTGCTAAGTTCCTTCTAAATCTTATGTCTAGCCAAGGCTTTCCTAACTTTAACAAGCTTTAGAGCCTCCTTACCAGTGTGTATCCTAATGTCCAAGATTTTGGCTTCACTTACCACCACTTCTAGAAGACAGGTCTTCTTCCCACCATTGGAGTCCACCAGGTGCCTCCATGTTCCTCAGTCTTGTTTGTTCTCTTTCTGAATTGTCCTTTCTCCATTTTCCTTCATACCAAGACTTCAGGTCTAACTAGTATCTTCCTTTTGAAGCCTTCCATGACTCCCACCACTTGTCATATGTAGACGTAATTGCTTCCGTTCTGGAAATTCTTTATCATTTTGTTTACACAGCTAATTATTAGTTAACTTCTGTTGACTTTTATCATGTTCTTGATACTCTTGCAAGTGTTTTGTATTATGGACTTACGTATGCTTTATTAGACAGCACTGTTATAACACATATTTCAAAGCTGAGAAACTCAGGCACAGAGTAGTTAAGGACACTTGCCTGAGATCAAAAAGCTCCTTAGTGGTGGAGTCAGGCTTTGACCCAGGCAATCTGGCTCCTGTGCCTGTATGATTATCCACTTAACTCCTTAGTGCCTCGCAGTATTGAACACTGGATGGGCTTTCATGTACCCCGGTGTTATCCTTGACATGAAAGAAAGACCCCAGCCCCACGTGGTACATGCATTAGTTTAGCAATAACAAGTGCAGTTAGGGGCAATTAGGATGTGAGCCCTTTAGGAGTATGCAAGTGATAGCTGTTTGTAAATGATTTTCATTGTTAAAGTGCTTTTGAAGGGTAATTATCCATAATACCGCATAATCAACTTTATATTACTTAGGGAGTGATTCTTCATTTTTGTGACTTGCTTTTTTGTCATTTACTGCTTTCACCTCTGGCCCATCATTCCTGCTTTTTGCTAATTCTTCTGCTCATTAGCATGTCCAATGGTAGAAGAGAGAGGAGATGAATTCTAATCATTCATTTTGCTCCTCCTTGACGGCTGCTACAGTAGGGAAAGGTTAAACTATTGGACAACGTAATGCTTGGGGTTATAAGATGAAATTTTATGCACACATCCTTATTTTCCATTACCATCAATAACAATATTCATTTAAAATGTAAAAACCATGTTTTGAGTACTAGGTTTTGTGGATCACATTAACTGCTGTTTCAGGAGCCAGGAAAGATAAGCTTAATTTTATATTTTTGACTTTTTAAATAAAGGCCCAATCTGAGAAAGCTCAGGAGGTACTTTTTGACAATGTACTTCAATTAACTTATCAGTGTACATAAATACATCCGTATAAAAATTCAGGCTTTAGAAAACTTTGTTCAGTTCTCATTTGCTGAGTATATCTAAACTCCTTGCTTTGGTATTTATATCTTCTCCAATATTATTCCTGCATTAATCTTCAATTGAAGGTCCCCTTATCTTCCCCAAGAGCATCCTTCTGGCTACACCGAGGTAGTTCCTAACATTTGCGTGTGCCACAGGCCCTCTGCCATGCCTGCTGTACTCTTTGTCTCTTGTCTCTTTTGTGAGCTCTGTCTTTGAATCCAAACCAAGCAGCAAGATCTCAAGGAAAACATCTCTGGGAAACTGCCTTGTTCCTGTCTTGTCTCCCTACTATGGGCTCCTGCAATGCTTCTCACTTCTATTGCTGACACTCAGTTTTGATGCGTTATATTTTATCTCCTTTTCTGCCTATCCTGTCTCACTTACTGGTTTTATATAATAATGGTAATACAAACTGTGACTTATTGAGCACTTTCTCAAAGTCGACACTGCACTCAAGTTTTGACAAACTATCTCACTGATTGCTTACAGCTTTAGGATGTAGGCATTAGAAAGGAGGTAATAGCGGCTCAGAGAGGTTAAGACACTTGCCCTCAATTCCACTGCTTATGAGTGGTGGAGGCATTGCTTTTTGCCATGATTTCTTTTGAGGTCACGTCTCATGTATTTCTCTACCGGTTATTGTGAAGCATCGTGAGATACGTCTCACAGCGCCAGAATGCACAAAGGGGACCTTAATCATCTGTGGATAATCATAGTATCTCTTAGGCTACAAATAAAAAGTACGTGAGTGAATAGGAATAAAAACACCAAGTAGATACTTCTTTATTTGCCAGATTTAAAATATCTTTCTAATTATATAGCACCCTAAACAGCAATTTATTGATGGAGAAATGATAGGAGAATACCACAGTTTTTTAACTTATTAGTGACTACATAATGGTAAGCGGGAACAGCACATTTTCTTTCTTTCTTTCTTTTTTACGTTTATTTATTTATTTTGGGAGAGACAGAGACAGCATGAGCAGGGGTGGGGCAGAGACGGAGACAAAGAGAATCCCAAGCAGGCTCTGCGCTGCCAGCGTAGAGCCCGACGTGGGGCTTGATCTCATGAATCATGAGATCAACCTGGGCTAACACCCAGAGTCCAACGCTTAGTTGAGTGAGCCACCCAAGTGCCCCAGGAACAGCACATTTTCTAACATTAGGTGGTCACTTAGAACATCACCATATTACATAAAACTTAGTTTTGAAAATGTTAAGTCATCAAATTGATGTTATTGTTTTATTTTCCATTTTCTGACATCATCAGTACATTTTGTAATGTCCTTTTTTCCTTTCCCTTTCAGATTTTGAGAATGTTCAACTTGAAAGATATGTTATTTTCCAGTGTTCATGAATATCTCCAACACTTTACAGTGATTCAGTTAATGGAGAGTACCTTGTAAAAGGTTGGTTGATTATTTAATAACCGTCTCTGAGTTTGACTATATATAGCTAAATTTAGATTTTTAAAATATAATTGTTATACTTTCTGATTTCTCAATCAATATTATTCTCTTTTTAAGATAAAGACAAACAACCATAGGAATAAAATATGGTTACCACGTGCACACTTGAATGTTGATTTGAAAGGTACATCCACTTTTAAGGTGTCTACTGAAATAACATTCTTCTTTCTCGTAATAGATGGTTTATGACAAATTTCTTTTCTTGATAGATAATGTAGACTATTTTGAGGGTATCTATTATATGTGTAATAAAAATTTATTCATGTCAGGGCGCCTGGGTGGCTCAGTCAGTTCAGTGTCCAACTCTTGATTTTGCCTTAGGTCATGATCTCACAGTTCATGGGTTTGAGCCCTGAGTCGGGCTCCAAGCTGATGGTGCAGAGCCCGCCTGGGGTTCTCTCTCTCCCTCTCTCTCTACCCCTCTCCTGCTCTCTCACTCTCTCAAAAATAAATAAACTTAAAAAAAAATCTATTCACATCTCTGTGGGTTGGTACAGCCAAAGCAGGAAGTAGTGCTCCATGTCAGCAGTGCCTCTTCTGGTAACAAAGTTCCTGGGGAAAAACTGGTTGAACATCAGGAGCAGGATTCTCTTTTCTCTTCTGGAATCTAGCAAGCCATTTTTATTACTACACTTTAAATCTTGTCAGGAAGTGAAATGTTTAGTTATCTTAACATGGATTACAATATTTTTACTCTGGGAGGTTTTACGTGGTTATAATTAAACTTCAGTTCTCTCTACTGTGTGTATTTGGTCCAGGACATGTGCCTTTTGAGTGTTTGTTTGCTTAGAAAAAATGTATCTTCCTTTTTTTCAATAAACTATAAAAATACAAATAAACTCTTTGAGTACTTTTTTGAGGAATTGTTTTTAAATGTTCATTATCTTAAGTTCTATTTTATTTCAAGGAGTTAAATGAGATGTATTTTAGTTTGATTTTAGGTTGTTCAGTGAGCTGAGGCCCATGCCATCTAGTTGTATGATGGTTTATATGCCTTTTCAGTGACATCTTCTTCCCCTCCTTCAGAGGACAACCCATCTCGAGGAAGGATTGTGGCAGTGAAAACAAGATTTTCCTTTTTCCTTCATCTTCTGCCTTCACTTGGCTGATTTGATCTGTATAAGCTTTTCAAAACCCTAGCCTCATAGCCCTTGACCTTCCCAATTCAAAAATCTTGCAGTTCTGTTTATTATCTGTACTTGCCACTCAACATTTGCAATTTGCCATCATGCAGAGCTGCTCAACTTCAGAGATTTCATGTCTTTGTTCTATTTCTACAACGGAAACTGTTAGTTCCCTTCCCTTGACCATCAATTGTTTCACTGCCTTACTCCCAGTCCTGCAGTCATTTGTAGATCTCACCTGTCTCTCTATTCAACCGAGACTATTCTAGAGACCATATCATGTGCCCTCACTCTTGTAAACTTTTCATAGTCCTGCTTTGTCAATACCCAGCCCTGGCAACATACAAATACCTGATTTAGTTGTACTCGCATTCCAGTCTCATTGTGCAGCACAGAGTCACGCATCTTGATAAATTATCTGTAGCACATGATTTCCAAATAGGAATATTGGAAAAGGAGTGGAGACTTGAAGGAATGAAGAAAGGTGAGTAGTTCAGCTTGATGGGCTTGGGGGGAGGGGAAATGAAGGAGAATGGAACTAGAGGGGCGAATTAGACCTTCATATCAGAGCATAAAGGAATCCTGCTAAGGAGTTTACACTCATCCTAAGGGTGGTGAGAAGTTGAGAAAATTCTGAGTTGATGAATAATGTTCTTAGAACTACATTTTTAGAAATAAAATGTTGCCAGCTGTGTGGGAGGCTATTAGCATGTGAAGAACGATTTGAAGGATATCAGACTAGTTTGGAGGCTATTGAGATGGTACAGTCATGAAGTTTTAGGGCCTGGACTGGCCAGCTGGAATAGGGACGGAGAACTCTTTCTCCTTTACTGTATTCTGTGGACCAGTGTCCTGTGTCACGTTCATAATGCTCTGCAGCTGTGTAGGAGATCTTCGGAAAAAGCTCTGGGCTCTTTACCAAGATGACATGTCAATTCATCTTTCTCATGGGAGACAAATGAGTTTGCCAAACTATTTTTCCTAGTTAAAGCCTGGTGTGTATCTTTCCACGGGTAGAATTATTCTGCGTACCATAACAAGGGGGTGTAGTGTGTAATGTTTTCAAAATTTCTCTGAGGAGTGTTCCTTTGTGTAGAAATGATGGCAGATTCCAATTTAATTTCTACCATAGATCAGAAATGATATTTCCTCTCAGTGCTCTAAATAAGGTGAGACCTGTGAACCTACCTGAAATGATTTAAGAAGGTTATAATTGAATTGTCACCCAGATCGTACAGTCTTTGCCAGAGAGGTAACAAAAACATTTGGAAATAACTTTCTATTTTTAAGACAGTCACCAAACTTGACCACAGAGTCTGCCTAGGAGGTTGGTACACCTCTCTGTTGTCCTTATGACCCCCCCTGAGCTAAGTGAATTGATGGTCCTAGATAATGCTGATTGACAACTCACAACCTTGGGAGAAGGATGGAAAGAGCAAGAATCGATTTGGAATATCCCGTGGCATTGCCTTGGAAAGGAAATAAAGGTATAGTATAAATTCTTTGGGCTTGTATCTTCTCTATCTTTTGACACCCTGAAATTTCCAACTTACTGTAAAAAAGTATTCTAAGATCTGGGCTGAAGAGCAGAGAGATTTTTAATTTTGTCAGAATACTGTCGTGTTTCTGATAGTCAAGTAGCTAGAACCTTTCAAATGGCAGCCTTGAAAAAGAATAACAGTAGATTGAAATTATACTCGGACTACTGTGGCTCCAGTTCCTTGTTACATGACCTGACTGCTATGTTTTTCTGTTATCTTGAAAATTTTAGGAGGGGAAATAAGTAAGGTTTTGCATTCAGTTAGCCATTAGGGAGTGGAAATTCAACCCTTAATTTTTACCAAAGTTTATGAAGTAAGTATTTGCGAATTTAGCCTGATCTATTTAGAATGAAGTTGATATTTTATATAAACATGTATTCTTTATTGTAGTTCTCTTCTTCTAACTTGTGTTAAGGTGTGTGTATACTTGCTATATTCTCCCTAACCACCTGCTATGGTAGCTTTTGGATGGCTGGAGATGAATTTCCAATTTTTGGATCACTGCCACTTCTACACAGTATTAACCTCCTCTGGTTCATTTAGTAGGGTCAAAACAGCTATGTGTGAGATCTATCACAATAGTGCAGCTGTTAGTCCAGGTGAAAAAACGTTTTTGTTAATATATTGAGTCCCTTGAACTTATTTCAGTGTAGTCGTGTGAATACTGACAGGGCATCTTTTAAATTTAGTCTTATTTAATAGCACTTCCTTGAGTGCTTACATTTTCAACATCTTTGTGAGGGATTTGAAATACAAAGATAAATGAAGTCCTGGTTGTCTTGTAGGGGCGATAGTTAATTATGGATTGGAAGTCCATTTAATTTTTCTAAAAGGGAATCTTTGAAATCTTGCCTTGATTAGCTCTGTATTGCATGCCATTCAGCACGTATTCTGTAGTGGAGTTTAGCATGATAGAAATACAATAATTATTCCTGTGTGGATTGTGTGGAAAGTAAGGTAGCCTCTCTGAGTTGGGGAGGAGAAATGAGTTCTGATAGTTTTTGGTATTCCAGAGCTTTCATTCTCTCTCTCTCTCTCTCTCTCTCTCTGTCTCTCTCACCCACACACAAAAATTCTATACCCAAATGGCTTTATATATATATGCTTTTTGGCCAAAGCTATTTCCATTCTAGTGTTATCATTGGGGTGGGAAGGAATATGAAATGAATGTAAGTCCTTACTCCCAACAACAAATCCAATGTAGTGGATATGAAATCCCTGATGCTGTAAGTCAAGATCTGGAAAAAAAAGGAAGTATCTGTCAACGCTTTTCTGGATTTAAATTAATGAGACACTGGGAATCAGCATGGTTCAGTAGTTACATTGACCCCAAAAACACAAACTATAGTCATTAGCTCTTTTGGGGTTTTGATGTTTTATATTTTTGTATTTCAGTAATTCTCTGTGGGTCTTTGGCATTGCTACATGTTTTACAAACTAAGGCACTGCCTGCCTCATCTTAGACTATCTATTTAAGGGTGTTTTTATAGCAAACCCTCTAGGAAGAAAGGAAGGGAAATTTCTCACTACAGAGCAAAGGGCAGATGGTTTCATCTCCACTGTGATGAAGATCATGTCTGCCTCTGGGGCAAAATTCAAGCAGGCTTACTGCCCATTAGAAACGATTTGGGCTTGCTAAGCTCGAGTTCTTTCCTGTTGAGTACCACCCCCTGCGTACAGGTGTTCCTTGGCCCGTTTTGCGGTGGCCCATGGCAGTTGAGGCTCAGAGACCTGCAGCAAAAGTGATGATGCTCTGGCTACAGCTAGGGCTCGACTAACAAAGTGTGCTTTTCTTTCTGGATTAGGAGTATAGTGTTGTGAAACTATGCCTATGACATTGTGGTACACTAACTTGGAAGCTTGCAAGTATGGTAGAAATCTGAGCTTTCACAGTTCTTGACGGTTACAAGATGTTAGAGCTGATTTCCTATTATAGAACCAAATGACGCTGAAATGTGGATGATCTGTCATTATTAATCTGTGGCATGATCCTAAATTGTTTCTTTTTTCCCAAAAGTCACATGACTTTTTTAGTGTTATTGTTATAAACATGGCAGAAACAAGGACAGTGATTTGAAAGCTGCAGGTAGAAATACTCCCCCAGGGAATATTACAATAGGATCATTACATGTGGATTTTGTTGTTGTTGTTTTTTTAGTTAACTCTTAAGCTCCTCATCTTCCACACAGAACTCTGCTTTATTATTTTCGCTCTTTCACAATGCTATTGCTTTTGAGATTCTTAACAGGCAAAGCCTAGGAACTTTACAGAAGCTAGGTAAGACCAAAAATATACAGAGTGCTTGCAGATCAAGCCTCATCCACAACTCTGTGGGGAATCAAGCAAATGGCAAGAGTGTAATGCAGTCCTTGTAATTTCAGTTCTCTTTTCTGTTTTATCTCTCTTGGGGCTGATGTATCCATCACCTGTTTCAGTGGAGTACATACTGAGGTGAAGCTTTGCTTAGTATTTTATTGAACCTCATATGAGATTAAAAGGAAAAGTCTGTTCGTTATGTGTTGTGTGTATGAGTCTCTGTGTGTGCACATGAGTGTTTGAGTTTTCTATCAGTGCACATAGAAGCTTGGAATGATTTCCTCACATCTGTAATCAACATCTGTCTTCATAAAGAGAATTCTTGACAAACAAAAGGAAGACAAATACAGTTCTTTTGTGGAAAAAACCGCATTATCATTGAGTTTGGGCTGATCACTAACACATTTTTAAACAAGCCTGTGAAGCAGGTAGTGGGCTGAAGCGATTTTTTTTGTGATTTTTGGTTCTGTGCCAATATCAGTTTTACTTTAGCTCATTAACTTCTGGAGTGAAGAACCTCTGCCTTATTCATCTTTGAAACTCCACATTGGACTCCATCTGCCCTGGAACATAGGAGGTGCTCAGTAAATGTTTATTTGTTGGAATTGATGAAAAAATAATAATTGGACTCACAAATAGTAAATGGACACATTTTTAGTGGAACGAATGCCTGGAAGGAATTAAGAGAATGGTTTACTTCAGGCAGAATAATGCTTCTCATTTCAAACATCCAGAGGTGTTAAGGGGTACCTGGGTGGCTCAGGTTGAGTTTCCAGCTCTTGATTTTGCTCAGGTCATGATCTCATGGTCTTGGGATCAATCTTCATGTTGGGCTCTGCGCTGATGGTGCGGAGCCTGCTTGGGATTTTCTCTGTCTCTCTCTGCCACTTCCCTGCTCGTGCACATGTGCTATCTCAAAAATAAATAAACTTAAAAAAATTTTTAAAAATTAAAATAAAAAATGAGCCTTTAGCAATCTTCTGCTATTTTTATAAACTTTTTGTCTCTTATTATAATTCAAATAAATAATTACAGCTAACATTTACTGAGAGTTTATCAAGTGTCAGGTGTTGTTTTCAGCTGTCTCCATATTACCTCATTTAGTCCTCAGAATACTAATGAAAACATTTTATTATCTGTTTTGTGCAAATGAGGAAATGGGAAGATAGATAACATCCAGAAGTCACAGTTGTCAGGACAATACAGAGTCAGAGGAAGTTCCTAGGTTGATGTCTTAATACTGCCTCTTAGAGAAGGGTGGATATGCCCTTGCACATGCTGAACATGTTCCACGATCTGCAGCAACTGCCTAGAAGAGATTGAAAAGGAACTGAAAGGCGCACTATGTTGAAACTTACTGTTAAAACAAACAAAAATTTGGCTTCAAAAGCATTCTAGTTTCTTTGTCTGTGGCAAGAATTTATTTTCCAGGCATTCTGGCTGGAACCCATTAAACTTGGATATCGGTGCGAAGGGAAAACATACATTGTACTTGACCTAAGATTAAACTGTAGAAAGACCATGCCACATAACGGGTATCCAATAAATACTTTTTTGATAGACTGAAGGTGGTATTAGAATTCTAAAATGCTATTTCATTTTTAGACTGATCTATAATTATACTTAGCAAACTTTCTCATACCGATCATCCCTTTGTAGGTATGTATATCCAGATCTTTGGTTATAATATAGTATTGATTCTGAAGTAAATTTTATGTGTCTTTTGTATGGTATTGTGGTCAATTATGGGCCAGCAAATGTTTTTCTGGTGATGTAATTTACTGACATTCAAGAGTAATTCTACATGTGTATAAATATTCAGGCTATAAAATAAATAGATCAAGATTCAGAAATCCAAAAGCTTGGTGGGAATTTTATAATATAATATAAGAAAATTAACCTCTTCAGAATGGAAGCTCTAAGTTATTGCAGTTTTAGTTTTCATCAAACAGATGGAGAGTTCAGAAATTTTTCAGAAGGAATAGTCTTTAAAAATTTTTTTTAATTTTTTTATTTTTTTAAATTTTATTTTAGAGAGAGAATCTTAAGCAGCATGGAGCCCAACATGGGGCTTGATCCCACAACCCTGGGATCATGACCTGAGCTGAAATCAAGACTGCTACACTCAACTGACTAAGCCACCCAGGACCCCCTGATTTTTAAATTTTAAATAAAAATATAAAATTAATTGACATAAGCATATTTTGGATTATCCACAGGACCACTTATAACCAAGTCCTGAGAAAGGATTTAACAGCTGACACTTGCTTTACCTGAGTTTCTCAACCCCCATGTTACTGACATTTGGATTCGATGGTTCTTACTTGTGGGGACATGACCTGTGCTTTTAGGATGTTTAGAAGAATCCTTGCATTCTACCTCCTAGATGCCAGTACTCCCTCTTCCCAGCTGACCACCCAAAATGCCTCCAGATGTTGCCATATATCCCCTAGAGGACAAAATTGCCCCCATGGAGAGCCAATGTGCATTCGTGTCTAAGAATGAGTTTAAGCAAAGTGGCACTTAAAATGTGCGATACTATGGAAAGAGTAGAGGCGAAACTTAATACATAAATGATGCATTTCATACCAGGTAGAGGCCAAATGACATCACATGACAATTTAAGGCTTTACAATAGTTTTAATAGAAAAGTCTTAGAACACTTGAATGATAAGATATCAGAAAATACTGTAAGCATTCAGAACAAAGATGACAGATGTGTGCAGAGGCAGTTAAATATCGTATTTACGTTTAGTTGCAACATAATAGCATCATCTATCTCAATTAATGTTAATTGAATTTTATTGATTTTTAAATTTTGTTTGTATACATTGGTAAATTTGTTTTGGTTGTAGACTTAATGTTCCAAGCATAAGCTCTAAGCATGAGGAGTTTATACTTAGTTTTGTGTTTATACATATTTAGCGAACATAATAATAAAGAAGAATTTGTCAACACCAGAAATCCTCAAAGATTATTTTTTCCATTGAAAGGGATAACTACACTTCTAAAGCTTGAGAAACACTGGATTTGGGGTATCAGAGGCTGAGTGAAGAGAGGGGCAGTGGGCCAGTGGGAGGAGAAGGACATTGGTGAGAAAGATGGGGAAAACTCTAGGCTTAGATGCTGGACTCCTGCTGTATCATTTTAATTTGTGTCAAGTACATAAGACCTAAAAATCAACTTCTATTTTTATAACTAGCTCACAAAATCACAGAGACTGTTGAGTTATTTTATATTTTTCCTTTTGACAAAATTTAAACGTTTATAAACATATTTGTGCTTTGTATAAACCACCATATGGAAAGCACGCTTATTCAAATGAGCTCATTTCAATTTTGATCAAAACTGAAGGGACATAAGAATTAGGGGTGGAATTAAGTACCTTTTCAGGTGATTTTGACAACTTACTGTGTCACATTGTACAAACAGTATGCAATCCCTGTGATTTTACAGCAGGTGGAATGACCTCGCAGGCTGTGGAACAGGCTCTCTTTAGCTGACACGCTCCCTTTCACATTATTGTTGTTACCTTACTCCTCTGCTGGATCCCTCTGCTCAAAGAATCCTTGAGACTCTCCTGCCTTATAAAGCAAAGGAGATGGAAAACCCTCCCCTTCTAGCCATGACTGCCTGCCTTTTTTTCCTTTTATTCTCTTCCCTTGAAGGGTGTTCTGGAGTGATGGTCAGTAAAGTAAAACCATGAAATTGATTATAACTGGTCATGGTTTCACTGTCTGAAGTGGAAGAGCCAGACCCTTCTGCTGAATCCATTTCTCTCCATTCCCAGAATGGGAAGATCCCTAGAATAATTGATTCATCCAGCTCCAGGACGGCTGGAGATTATATTCTGCACTGGTCTCCAGAATAAGGGGATGTGGAAAAGTAAGGATTGGAAAGCATTTCCTAGCTTTCTGGAAGGAAGGCACTTTTTTTCAATCTACGTACTATGGAGAGAGATGGTTGGACCTTCTCCCCTCATCTAACAATGGCCTAGACATCTACACTGCTATAGACAGCCAGGCCAGAGACTCTCAGTTTTAATATAGACTCTAATGAATCAACACTTGTTTTGAAGGCTAAAAAGAAAAAAGCTTTGGAAGAGAGAGAGAGGGGGCTTTCTGAGGAGAGAGTTTGAAGATATTTGCAGTGCACTGGGAACCTTGTTGTTCTCCATTTATGGGGAAGCAGGATTTTGATTGTATCATGTATCTCCATGGAATTTGGGGCAATTGAAGATTTGTGGTGGTATTGCATTTCTAAAGGGACACAATAAAAATCCAAGAAGTAAATTAGAGAAAAAATTCACTGTATCATTAGGATGACCCTCTGCTAATTAGGATCATTCCTTTCTTCAAAAATTTTAGATGATTCAGGTTACATTTAGAGAAATGAACATTCCTTTGTGCTTTCCTTTGTGCATTTTGGAAATGAACATTCCTTTGTGCTTAGTGTGACATAATTATCATGGTTTTAATTTTAAAAAGACAGTTTTGCAGGAAGTTTTATCTGTCACTGTATAAGTTCTAATTTGTAGCATTTATGCTTTGAGGTCCTGATATTTGAAAAGAGAAATCCTTCAAATTGCTATGATTTTGGAATCAGACCTCTCACTTTTATAAATGAGCAGTATCATTTGATAGAAAAAGTAAGTGGCTTTTTTTTAATGCCAAACTCTGCAAGATGAGTGAAAATGTAGGCTTAGTTTCTGGCAGGCACAGTAGTCTTGTAAACTGCCAACACATGTGATGAGTGAAGCTTGTATCAGGCTTGTGAAAGACATAGGAAGAATCCCCAAAGAACTAGGAATAGAGACTTTAACCTTCTAAAAGTTCATAAGCTCACTGAAAACAATTGTTTGGACATCTTCCTGATTATCCCTGTAAAAGGAAACAAGGTTTGACTTCTTTCTAAAGGCCACTCTTTTGGGAGATGCACGAATGTGCTTTATACACTGATATATTTTTCAGAACTCTAAATTGCTAAAAACAAATTTATCTGAAATTTTATGAAACAAATGATCTCTTGATTATTTATTGTTTCTTGAATTCATATACATATTAGCAGCAAATAGGCTGTCATGGTTATTTTAAAATTGCATTTTTAAATTCACTTACATTGAGTAAATCTGGTTCTATATGGAGAGGAAAGAAAAAAGTTAAATGATGCTTCAATCACTCCTTTTAAAAGCATTCTTTATTTTGTATTTTGGAAACAAGGAATTCTAAATGGAATACTTTCAGGTATGTACATTACAAGGTACTCATTATTCTTCATCCTTGGGGAAGAATTCTTTCCTAAGGAGATAATGCTGATGACGCTGGAAACCGAAAGCTGGGATTTCGGGTATTAGAGAAGAAATGATGCTTTTCAAGCCTTTGATCTGGAATAAAGAGCTATCTGAAGGAAGCAGAGAATGATCATCAACCACAGAGAATCTAGACTCCCCCTCCCCCATAGCTGGTTCTGGAGTATTTAAGCACATTTTCTTTTTCATTGCAACTGATGTTCTTATGCATATTTTCCAAATACAAACTAAAGTGCCTTGTTGTTATATTCCACCTATATCCCAGGAAGACCCAAGAAAAATGGAAATACATTCCACAGCTGGGTTGTGAAACATACACTTTGTTTTCCCTCTATTCCTCTTTATTTTTATTCCACTTTATTCCTATCACTTTCTCCTTATTTTGGAGAGATTTCTTCTCCATAAGTAATAAAGTTAATTTTGTGTGTAAAGGAGGGCACACAGTGCCTCCAATGCTAATGGAGTTTAATTTCTAGCTGAAACATTTCTCATGAATACTTAAAACATTAAAGAGAGATATAAATAATTTCAGCCATAGAGGGAGTTACATCTTTCATGAACTTGGCATTCATTCATTCAACAACTATGTTCTGTATGCCTGTGATGTGCAGGGCACAGTGCACAAATCCATGTATTAATTAGAAATCGCCCATGCCTTCCTGTAGGAGGAATAAATAATTCAAATTAGAATTATGTAAAAATACCATAAGCTTATTTCTAGAGCCAAGAATTCTCCCTGGAAGATAGGATAGCATTTGAGCTGGATCTATTATACAAAAAAAAAAATAAATAAATAAAATCTTACCATGTAAGAATGAAAGAAAGGACATCCCAAGAAAAGAGAAGAGTTCAAATGCAGGGGGGTAGTATTTTGGAAAACAGCAAGAAGTGTGTTAGATTACATATTTAAACTTTTTGTTTTCCAGCTCAAAGCACAACTTATCATGGACTTTCTCCACTCTTAGCAAAATATCTTTATCGTCTTCTAACCCAGCCCTGCCTTGTCATCCCAGATAGAAGAGCTGGTACAGCTTTGCCCTTGGGCCATTTCTGACTAGAGCAAAAAGCTTTATTGACTACTTTGGTCCCAGTAAACAGAGTTTGGAATCTGTCCTGTTAACCTAGATCTAGGGTAGCTATGCCAACATGACCCCTGATGATTAGGAGGGCCCACCTAATCTAGACACCATCTCTAGCCTCTTCTTTGATCCCTTGTGTTAAACTTCAGCCCATGGCATCACTAATATTCTGCCAGTCTTGTCCCCTGGCTAGGAGGCCTGTTTGCAGCATCTTTGTTTCTGCCTGGCCTACTATTTTGAAGAGGTTGATATTTCTGTAAGGGCAATACAACTGCTCATATAAAAGTGTGGGTCCTCCTACTTGTTCTCTTCTCAATGTGCATTTTTCCCTGGAGTGAACTTCTTTGAAGAAGTTGAGACTTGACAGAACCAAGATTGACTTGGCTTCATCACTTTGGTATGGTTCTTGGAACACTGGCATTGGCTATCAGCAGCCCTTCCCTCTACTTGGAGGCCAGTACTGGACTCAGCCAGCTCCTCAGTGAAACACTTAGACTAGTCGGATAAAAGTAATAGAAACTTATTTGAGCTAATTGTAAGAATGATACTGATATATTTATTGGAAGAATACAGCTGTATGTCACATACACACTAAAAGCTATAGAATCAAGTCATAGAAAAAAGCAATTTTGAGGCTAGAGGCAGTGGAACTGCCTAGTGGATTGTTTGCTCACAGTTGGAAAGAATCAGCTCCATATCTTTTTTTACCCTTGCAACTCTGAGCTCAATTACTTAACAGAGTGAAATTCTTGAGAGTTATTGTGTGTGTGGACTTGGTCTAGATTGGTCTGTGCCTTCCTCTCCCCTTTGGCCAGATTAAGTCAAGTCCCCTTAACTGACATCCTACCAAGACCGCACTCAGTGGGAAGAAAATAAACCTCCAAACAAGATGGTAGTATTGCATACCAAAGAAGTTGGAAGGAATACTGGACAGGCAAAACCAAGACTGCCAACTGTGCTGGGCTCTCTGTTTGTCTCTGGTCGAAGTTATCATTTCCTCTTTGCTGGCCAATGCTGTTCGGGTCCATTATACATTGGGACCAACTGCTCCTAATTTATAGTAATATTGGAATCTCTCACATTACTTTCTATTTTATGAAGTCTCTTCTTGCAGGATTGCTTATTTAAAGTTTGGTCAGACTCAGGTTGGTTGCCTAACCATCATCAGAATCCAAAAGTCTCTAGCCAAGGGACCATATTTTGTTTCTGTTAGACTTGAGAGGAATAACAAGATATATTTATCTATATATAGAAAACTGCAATCAGGTTTTAAAAGTCTTAATATCTCAAACACAATACTAAGATTTCCTAATCCTCTCCATTTAGATTGGGTTAAATTAATTACAATTAATTTTGGTAATGCTTACTGAAGCCTGAAAAATGAAGAAAGTAATTTTAATACAAGTTACATCTGTGACCATTATAATGCAATATTTTTTGTAACCATGAATTAATAAGATTTGATATTTCTTATTATTGACTTTAAAATTCAATACATATTTAAAAAAAAAAATCTCTTTTAAGCAATGATATGTGACACTTTCATTGAAGAAGTCATTGTTAAAAAAGAGAACTGCCCTGGGGCTCGTGGGTGGCTCAGTCAGTTAGCATCTGATTTTGGCTCAGGTCGTGATCTCATGGTTCATGAGTTCGAGCTCCATGTCAGGCTCTGTGCTGACAGCTCAGAGTGTGGAACCTGCCTTTGATTCTGGGTCTCTTTCTCTCTCTGCCCCTCCCCTGCTCTCTCTCTCTCTCAAAAAAAAAAAAAAAAAAAAAAAAAAAAAGAACTGCTTTAAAACAGTGCTCACTCTTCTCACCTTGATCAGCCATGAATTTATTTATTCTTTGATTTCACATGAACAAAAGACCGGTTAACATATTAGGTCAAGGTGATATTTAAAGACATTTTCAGTTAAAATAGTCAAATGATTCTCTGACTCTTCAGTATATTGTTTGGCTATATTTTTGCCTGTTGTTAAGAGCTTCTTGCTATACATATGAGAGTACTTAATAAATATAGGCAACTCTGTCACTTAATTTCATTCACATATGATGCTAATTAGGTCTAAGTGATTGATTTTCACATTATGTAAACTGGGTATTTTTTGTAGAGAACTTATTTCTCTGATCATTCTCCAATCATATATCTCCTTTCAACCAGTAATGTGTGCTCCCTGCCACAAGGGAGTATGAGCATCAAGTGGTGAGCAGCTCGGTATAACCCACACAACCATAACAACTCTAAGTTATTACATTTCCCCCCATAATGTTAGTCCTACAATATCATCTCAGCCATTGGACTGTGACACACGAGTGAGACAGTAGACCTGTCAGATTTGTAAGAGCCTTACCAAAAAAATAATAGCAACAAAAGGCATTTTCAATTTCTTTCTTTTATGTTAACTATTATTTGCAACAATCACCTGTTTTTTGACCGGACCTCTAGTGTGCAATATATTTCAGAAATACTCCATGAGAACAAGAAAAGGTATTCAAGTTTCTTGGGTTAAAAGACAGTGTGCATACCATTATAGGGAGGTAGGAGATAAAAGAGGCCCCCGATTTCAAAGAAGTTTTGTGATGGGACTTCTTAGAAAGCAAGGGAGCATTGTTAATTTGGGCTCAGCTCCATTGCTTTCAGTGAATAACTCAATATAAATGCACTGGGTCAATCTGGATTCAGGTGAAAGTGATACTGTACTATGCGGTATATTTCTGTCAAATCTTTGCTGCCAATGAACCAGCTCAGAATAGAATGCACTATTGATTTTAATAAAGTTACTAAGTGCATAGTGTGAGTACATAAAAGTTTAGTTTTTGAAAAATACTAATGTAACCAAGAAACAAAAAGATAATATTTGAAATTGTTGAAAGATATATATTAGGAAGTACCTCAACATATGGCTTACTGAAAAACATGACTCTTGCCATGGAGATGTGTTATTACAGAAAGGAAGACATCTAAGATGGGGAAGAAGCATTATAGATTCATGAAAAGTCCTTATGAAACCTACAGATCCATACCAAATGCCTATTATAGCTGAATATTCTGTTAACATGCTCAGATAATGAGTTTTAAACAGTAGGGATGGTTACATAATAACATATATCATGGATTTTTCAATTAACTGCTCCTAGAGGATTAAATTAGGACCTGAGGGTAGGTGTCACATAAGGATGATTTTGAATCAGTTACCACTCACCTCACCCACTTGTTATTTTGAGAGTTTCAAAGTCGTTAGTTGGATCAATTCATGAGGCACAGCAGGAATTCACGTTTTTAAAAGAGTTAGAGTGAGGGGCTAGATGTCCTGGCAGCCAAACTAACTTTGGAGTTCCCCATATGACTCCTTATGCAACCCTTCCTCATGACACATTCAGCCTCTACAACTAAACACTTCAAAATAAACACTGCCCTTAAACATTACCCATCTGAACAAGTGATATTCAAGGTTCAGAGGGCAGCTGCAGGCCATGCTACCAACTCTGTGCCAATCAGTTGACAGTCACCTGATATCAGCAGTCATGGAAGCCGAAGTTTTATAAAATGAATGATAAATGCAAGGATACAAAAAAAGAATACAAAAAAAGTTTAACTCTTTAATATGCTTCCCAAAGATTTCTTATTCAAGATACTGCATAGGAAAACTCTAGCAAAAACCATAGACAGTTTTGAAATGTTTTGCTAACACTAAAGACAGAAAAAAAAACCACGTATTTTGTAAAAGAATTTGGCACTATATTTCTGTACACTACTTTCAATTTTTTTGACGGTGAGGAATGTGAGTCCGTTGTGATTGATGAGAAAAATGTAGAATGAAATATAATCCAAATGAGCTCATATATTATACATGTAATAAATCCTCTACTCTGAAAATGAAAGAAGAGGTTTTTACATTTATGAACATTAAAAAAATCAGGATTCCTCCCTCCAAGGTAAATCCTAATTCATATTTAAAGGCTATTAATTTGAATAAATTTGAGGGTTTTAGTTACCTTGGAGTGTCTTGATTTGCCCTCAACATATAGATGTTTAATAAAATCAAGTATAAGATAGCCTAGTATAATCATTACTAATTATGATGGATAAGGAAGAATTCAGGAAAGTGTTGGAAATTGAGCTGACCCTTAGAGAATTCAGGAACTGAATTAGAAAAGAAAAAAATGGTGATGGGGGAGTATGTTGACATATTTTCTGAGAACTATTTTGTCCACAGAGCTTTTGTTTTAGTTAACTGGGTTTTGACCTCAGTCTATCTATAGTCACATGGGTGGCTGAAAATAGTGTACTATCAAATTTCCCAAACAGCCAGTTGGAATTCTTTTTATTCAAGTATAATTAACATACAGTGTTATATTAATTTCAGATATAAACATATTGATTCAACAATTCTATACAATACTCAGTGCTCATGAAGATGCGTATACTCTTAATCTCCTTCATCTGTTTCACCCATGTCCCTGCCCACCTCCCCTATAGCAACAAGTTCGTTCTCTATATTTAAAAGTTTATTTTTGTTTTCCCTTTTTTCCTTTGTTCCTTTGTTTTATTTTTTATTTTTAATTTCTATTTTAATTACAGTTAATTAACATACAGTGTTATATTAGTTTCAGGTGTGCATTGTAGTGATTCAGTACTTGCATGCAACACCAGATGCTCATCATGACAAATGTACTCCTTAATCCCCATCATCTGTTTAACCCTTTCCCCCTACCCGCCTCCCCTCTGGTAACCATCAGTTTGTTCTCTATAGTTAAGGGTCTGTTTCTTGGTTTCTCTCTCTCTCTCTTTTTTAAAGTTTATTTTATTTATTTTGAAAGAGAGAGCGAGAGAGCAAGTGGGGGAGGGGCAGAGAGGAAAGGAGAGAGAATCCCAAGCAGGCTCCGTGTGCTGTCAGCATAGAGCCCAACACTGGGGTCAGTCTCACTGGCCATGAGACCATGACCTGAGCCAAAACCAAGAGTTGTATGCTTAACCAACTGAGCCACTCAGGTGCCCCATCTCTCTTTTTTCCCTGGGGTTATTTGTTTTGTTTCTTAAGTTTCACATATGAGTGAAACAATAAGGTCTTTGTCTTTCTCTGACTCTTTTCTTAGCATTATACTCTCTAGCTCCATTCATGTTTTTGCAAATGGCAAGAGCTCATTATTTTTTAAGGCTGAAAATAGTATTCCATTGTATACATATACCACTTCTTTACCCATTCATCTATGGAGGGACACTTGGGTTGCTTCCATATCTTGGCTATTAGAGATACTGTTACTATAAACACAGGGGTGTATACATCTTTTTGAATTAATATTTTCATTTTCTTTGGTTAAATAACCAGTGGTGGAATTACTGGATCATATGGTAATTCTATTTTTAGTTTCTTGAGAAACCTCTATACTGTTTTTCACAGTGGCTGCACCATGTTGCGTTCCCACCAACATTGAATGGTGGTGCCTTTTTATCCAAATTCTCACCAACATTTGTTGTTTCTTATGTTTTTAGCCATTCTGAAAGACATATGGTGACATCTCATTGTGGTTGATTTGTATTATCCCGATGATGAATGATGTTGAGCATCTTTCAAGTGTATGCTGGCCATTTGTATGTCTTCTTTGGAAAAATATCTAATTCATGTGCTTTTCTCATTTCTTAATTGGATTATTTATGGGCTTGGTGTTGAGTTGTACAAGTTCTTCATATATTTTGGATATGAACCACTTACCAGATGTATCACTTGCAAATATCTTTTCCATTCAGTAGGTAGTCTTTTTCTTTTGCTGATGGTTTCCTTCACTGTTCAGAAGCCTTTTATTTTGATGCTGTCCCAATGGTTTAATTTTACTTTTGTTTAACTTCCCAAAAGGGACATACCTAGAAAAATGTTTGTACTGCTGATGTCAAAGAGATTATTGCCTGTGTTTTCTTCTAGGAACTTTATGGTTTCAGATCTCATATTTAGGTATTTAATCCATTTTGAGTTTATTTTTGTGTATGGTGTAAAAAAGTGGTCCAGTTTTTATATTTTCGGGTGTTGTTTTTTTTTTTTTTGGTTTGTTTTTGTTTTTGCATGTTGCTGTCCAGTTTTCCCAACACCGTTTGTGACTGTCTTTTTCTCATTGGATATTATTTCCTGCTTTGTTGAAGATTAATTGACTATATAATTGTTTATTTCTGGGGTCTCTATCCTGTTTTTTTTTTTTAACTTTTTTTTTAACGTTTTATTTATTTTTGAGACAGAGACAGAGCATGAACAGGGGCGGGGCAAGAGAGAGGGAGACACAGAATGGGAAGCAGGCTCCAGGCTCTGAGCCATCAGCCCAGAGCCCGACGTGGGCCTCGAACTCACGGACCGTGATATCATGACCTGAGCTGAAGTCGGACGCTTAACCGACTGAGCCACCCAGGGTCCCCAAGGTCTCTATTCTGTTATATTGATCTATGTGTTTCTTTTAGTGCTCTTGTCAGTATCATGCTGTTTTGATGACTACAGCTTTGTTGTATATCTTGAAATCTGGGATTGTGATACCTCCAGCTTTGTTCTTCTTTCTCAAAATTACTTTGGCTATTTGGGGTCTTATGTGTTTCCATACAAATTTTAAAATTATTAGTTCTACTTCTGTGAAAAATGCAGTTGGTATTTTGATAGGGATTGCATTAAATCTATGGATTGCTTTGGGTAGTATAGACATTTTAACAATATCTGTTCTCCCAATCCATGGGCATAGAATATCTCTCCATTTGTTTGTGTCATCTTCAGTTTCTTTCATCAGTGTTTTATAGTTTTCAGAGCATAGGTCTTTCACCCCATTGATTAAATTTATTACTAGGTATTTTATTCTTTTTGTTACAATTGTAAATGGGACTTTTTTTTTTAATTGCTCTTTCTGCTACTTCATTCTTAGTGTATAAAAATGCAACAGATTTCTGTATATTAACTTTGTATCCTGTAACTTTACTGAATTAATTTGCCAATTTTAATAGTTTTTGGGTGGAGTATTTAGGGTTTTATATATATATATATATATATATATATATATATATATATATATATATATATATTATATGATCTGCAAGTAGTGAAAGCTTTACTTCTTCCTTACCAACTGCTTTTTATTTCTTTTTTTTTTGTCTGATTGCTGTGATTAGGACTTCCAGTACTATGTTGAATAAAAGTGGTGAGAGTGGACATCCTTGTCTTCCTGATCTTAGAGGAACAGTTTTCAGTTTTTCACCATTCAATCTGATATTAGCTGTGGGTTTTTCATATAAGGCTTTTATTATGTTGAAGTATGTTCTCTCTAAACCTACTTTGTTGAAGTTTTTTTTTTTTTTAATCATGAATGGATATGGTATTTTGTAAAAAGCTTTTCCTGTATCTATTGAAATGATTGGGTGATTTTTATCATTTATCTTGTTGATGTGATGTATCACGTTGATTGATTTGCAAATATTGAATCACCTTTGCATCCCTGGAATAAATCCCACTTGATCATGGTGAATGATTTTTTAAAAAATATATTGTTGGATTCAGTTTGTTAATATTTTGTTCAGGATTTTTGTATCTGTGTTAATCAGAAATATTGGTCTATAGTTCTCCTTTTTTTGTATCTGGTTTTGATATCAGGGTCATTCTGGTGTCATAGAATAAATTTGGAAGTTTTCCTTCCTCTTCTATTTTTTGGAGCAGTGTGAAAACAATATTTATTAACTCTTCTTTAAATGTTTGGTAGAATTCAACTGTGAAGCCATCTGGTCTAGGACTTCTGTCTGTTGGCAATTTTTTGATTAATCACTCAATTTCATTAGTCTATTTCAATTTTATATTTCTTCCTGATTCATTTTTGCAAGGTTATGTATTTCTAGGAATTTATCCATTTTTCCTAGGTTGTCCAATTTGTTGACATATAATTTTTATAATATTCTCTTAAAACCTTTTGTATTTCTGTGGTGGTGATTATTATTTCTCCTCTTTTATTTCTTTTTTTTTTTAAGTTTATTTATTTATTTTGAGAGAGAGCGTGCATGCTTGAGTAGAGGAGGGGC
The DNA here is from genome assembly GCF_018350215.1 of Panthera leo. Lineage (NCBI taxonomy): Eukaryota > Metazoa > Chordata > Mammalia > Carnivora > Felidae > Panthera > Panthera leo. The sequence goes on along the minus strand of NC_056679.1, from coordinate 100,103,099 downwards.
AGAGAGAGAGAGAATCCCAAGGAGTCTCTATACTGTCAGTACAGAGCCCAATGTGGGACTCAATCTCATGAACCATGAGATGATTATCTAAGCCAAAATCAAGAGTCAGATGCTTAACTCACTGAGCCACCCAGGAGCCCCATCTCTTTCATTTCCAATTTTGTTTGAGTACTTTTTTTTAACTTTTATGAATCTGGCTAAAAGTTCATCAATTTTGTTGGTCTACTCAAGAAAGCTGCCCTTGGTTTTATTGATATCTATTGGGCTTTTTTTTTTTCATTGTTTGTTTCTATTTTAATCTTTATTATTTTCTTCCTTCTATTGGTTTTGGGCTTTGTTTATTCTTTTTCTAGTTCCTTTTGGCATAAGTTTAAGCTGTTTGAGATTTTTCCTGCTTTTTAAAAATGTTTTATTTATTTTTGAGAGAGAGAGAGAGAGAGAGAGAGTGAGAGCATGGGAGGGGCAGAGATTGAAGGAGACAGAGAATCCCAAGTGGGTTCTGTGCTCAAACAGCAGTGAGCCCGCTGGATAAAGGGCTCAAACTCACAAAGTCAGACATTCAACCAATTGAGCCAACAAGGTGCCCCTTTCCTGCTTCTTAAAGTAGGCCTGTATTACTATAATCTTCCATCTTTTTTTATAGTTTATTTTTGAGAGAGAGAGAGAGAGAGAGAGAGAGAGAGAGAGAGAGAGAGAACAAGCAGGGGAGGGGCAGAGAGAGAAGGAGACACAGAATCCAAAGCAGGCTCTAGGCTCTGAGCTGTGAGCTGTGAGCTGTGAGCTGTGAGCTGTGAGCTGTGAGCTGTGAGCTCAGAGCCCAATGTGGGGCTTGAACTCATGAACCATGAGATCATGATCTGAGCTGAAGTCAGATGCTTAACTGCCTGAGCCATCCAGGTGCCCCTATAATCTTCCCTCTTAAAACAGTTTTTGCTGCATCCAAATATTTTGGATCATGTGTTTTCATTTTCATTTGTCTCATGTATTGTATTATTTATTCTTTGATTTCTTGGTTGGCCCATTTATTATTTAGTGGCATGTTATTTAACCTCCTTGTCTTTGCATTCTTTCCAGACTTTTTTCTTGTGTTTGATTTTTAGTTTCCATACCATTGTGGTCAGAAAAGATGCATGATATGATTACAACCTTTTTGGATTTGTTGGACTTGTTTTGTGGCCTAACATGTGGTCTATTCTGGAGAATGTTCCATGTGCACTTGAAAATAATATATATTCTGTTGTTTTTGGATGGAATGTTCTGAGTATGTCTGTTAGGTCTATCTGGTCCAATGTGTCATTCAAACCCACTATTTCCTTATTGATTTTATGTGTGGATGAAATATCCATTGATCTAGTGGGTTGTTAATGTTCCCTACCATTATTGTTTTGCTATCAATTTCTTCCTTGGTAATGCCTATTAATACTTGTTTTATGTATTTGGATGCTTTCATGTTCGGTGCATATTTACAATTATTATAACCTCTTGTTGAATTGTCACTTTTATGATTTTGTAGTATTTTTTGTGTCTTGTTACAGTGTTTGTTCAAAGTCTGTTTCATCCAATGTAAGTATTGGTACCTAGCTTTCTTTTTGCTTTCATTTGCATAATAAATGTTTTCCATCCCTTCACTTTTAATCAGCATGTTCCTGTATCTTTATTTTTTGCATATATATTAGAGGTTTTTGATTTATGGTTACCATGACATTTATATGTAACATCCTATGCATATAGCAGCCTACTTCAGGATGAAGATCGCTTAAGTCTGAACCCATTCTAAAAGCACTAAATTTTTACTCCCCCTCCCACCATGTTTTATGTATATGATGTCATACCTTACATCCTTTTATTTTGTGAATCCCTTGACTGATTTTTATAGATACAATTGATTTTACTGCTTTTGTGCTTTAATCTCTGTACTGGTTTTATACACGATTAATCAACACATTTATTATGTTTGTATGTATCTGTGAAATTTTTTTTTCTTTTCTAATTTTCTTACTTCTGATTATAGGCTTTTGTTTCCATTCAGAGAATTCCCTTTAATGTTTCTTGTAAGGCTGGTCTAATGGTAATGAATTCCTTTAACTTTTGGTTGTCTGGAAAATTCTTTATCTCTCCTGTCTCCTATTCTGAATGATAACCTTGCTGGATAGAGTAGTCTTGATTGCAAGACTGGATGTTTGTTTGTTTGTTTTCCTAATTAGGGAAGTTTTCAGCTGTCATTTCTTCAGATAAATTCTCTGTCCTTTTTCTCTTTCTTCTCCTTCTTGGATTCCTATAATACAAATGTTTTTATGCTTGATGATGTTGCTGAGCTCCCTTAACCTATTCTAATTTTTAAAATTCTTTTTCTGTTCAGATTGGTTGCTTTCCAGTACCCCTGTCCTTCAGGTAACAGATCTGTTCTTTTTATTCCTCTAGTCTGTTTATTCTGTTGTGTGCATTTTTTATTTCATTTATTGAGTTCTTTAACTCCGGTTCTTTTTTTAAATATTTTTTTATTTTTTATTTTTATTTTTCATTTTTAAATATAAAATTTATTGTCAAAATGTTTTCCATACAACATCCAGTGCTCATTCCAACAGGTGCCTTCCTCAATACCTATCACCCACCCTTCCCTCTCTCCCACCCCCCCATCAACCCTCAGTTTGTTCTCAGTTTTTCAGGGTCTCTTATGTTTTGGCTCCCTCCCTCTCTAACCTTTTTTATTCCTTCCCCTCTTTCATGGTCTTCTGTTAGGTTTCTCAGGATCCACATAAGAGTGAAAACATATGGTATCTGTCTTTCTCTGTATGACTTATTTCATTTAGCATAACACTCTCCAGTTCCATCCACGTTGCTACAAAGGGCCATATTTCATTCTTTCTCATTGCCACGTACTACTCCATTGTGTATATAAACCACAATTTCTTTATCCATTCATCAGTTGATGGACATTTAGGCTCTTTCCATCATTTGGCTATTGTTGAGAGTGCTGCTATAAGCATTGGGGTACAAGTGCCCTTGTGCATCAGTACTCCTGTATCCCTTGGGTAAATTCCTACCAGTGCTATTGCTGGGTCATAGGGTACATCTATTTTTAATTTTTTTTGAAGAAGCTCCACACTGTTTTCCAGAGCGGCTGCACCAGTTTGCATTCCCTCCAACAGTGCAAGAGGGTTCCCGTTTCTCCACATCCTCTCCAGCATCTATAGTCGCCTGATTTGTTCATTTTAGCCACTCTGAAAGTTGTGAGGTGATATCTGAGTGTGGTTTTGATTTGTATTTCCCTGATGAGGAGCAATGTTGAGCATCTTTTCATGTGCCTGTTGGCCATCTGGATGCCTTCTGCAGAGAAGTGTCTATTCATGTTTTCTGCCCATTTCTTCACTGGGTTATTTGTTTTTCAGATGTGGAGCTTGGTGAGCTCTTTATAGATTTTGGATACTAGCCCTTTGTCCAATATGTCATTTGCAAATATCATTTCCCATTCCGTTGGTTGCCTTTTAGTTTTGTTGATTGTTTCCTTTGCTGTGCAGAAGCTTTTTATCTTCATGAGGTCCCAATAGTTCATTTTTGCTTTTAATTCCCTTGCCTTTGGGGATGTGTCAAGTAAGAAATTGCTGCGGCTAAGGTCAGAGAGGTCTTTTACTGCTTTCTCCTCTAGGGTTTTGATGGTTTCCTGTCTCACATTCAGGTCCTTGATCCATTTTGAGTTTATTTTTGTGAATGGTGTGAGAAAGTGGTCTAGTTTCATTCTTCCGCATGTTGCTGTCCAGTTCTCCCATCACCATTTTTTAAAGAGACTATCTTTTTTTTCCATTGGATATTCTTTCCTGCTTTGTCAAAGATGAGTTGGCCATACTTTTGTGGGTCTAGTTCTGGGGTTTCTGTTCTATTCCATTGGTTTATGTGTCTGTTTTTGTGCCAATACCATGCTGTCTTGATGATGACAGCTTTGTAGTAGAGGCTGAAGTCTGGGATTGTGATGCCTCCTGCTTTGGTCTTCTTCAAAATTACTTTGGCTATTCGGGGCCTTTTGTGGTTCCATATGAATTTTAGGATTGCTTGTTCTAGCTTTGAGAAGAATGCTGGTGCAATTTTGATTGGAATTGCATTGAATGTGTAGATAGCTTTGGGTAGTATTGACATTTTAACAATATTTATTCTTCCATTACATGAGCATGGGATGTTTTTCCATTTCTTTATATCTTCTTCAATTTCCTTCATAAGCTTTCTATAGTTTTCAGCATATAGATCTTTTACATCTTTAGTTAGATTTATTCCTAGGTATTTTAAGCTTGTTGGTGCCAATGTGAATGGGATCAGTTTCTTTATTTGTCTTTCTGTTGCTTCATTATTAGTGTATAAGAATGCAACTGATTTCTGTACTTTGATTTTGTATCCTGCAACTTTGCTGAATTCATGGATCAGTTCTAGCAGACTTTTGGTAGAGTCTATCGGATCTTCCATGTATAATATCATGTCATCTGCAAAAAATGAAAGCTTAACTTCATCTTTGCCAATTTTGATGCCTTTGATTTCCTTTTGTTGTCTGATTGCTGATGCTAGAACTTCCAACACTATGTTAAACAACAGCGGTGAGAGTGGGCATCCCTGTCGTGTTCCTGATCTCAGGGGGAAAGCTCTCAGTTTTTCCCCATTGAGGATTATAGTAGCTGTGGGCTTTTCATAAATCGCTTTTATGATGTTTAAGTATGTTCCTTCTATCCCGACTTTCTCGAGGGTTTTTATTAAGAAAGGATGCTGAATTTTGTCAAATGCTTTTTCTGCATCGATTGACAAGATCATATGGTTCTTATCTTTTCTTTTATTAATGTGATGTATCACATTGATTGATTTGCGAGTGTTGAACCAGCCCTGCATCCCAGGAATGAATCCCACTTGATCATGGTGAATAATTCTTTTTATATGTTGTTGAATTCGATTTGCTAGTATCTTATTGAGAATTTTTGCATCCATATTCATCAGGGATATTGGCCTATAGTTCTCTTTTTTTACCTGGTCTCTATCTGGTTTAGGAATCAAAGTAAAACTGGCTTCATAGAATGAGTCTGGAAGTTTTCCTTCCCTTTCTATTTTTTGGAACAGCTTGAGAAGGATAGGTATTACCTCTGCTTTAAATGTCTGGTAGAATTCCCCAGGGAAGCCATCTGGTCCTGGACTCTTATTTGTTGGGAGTTTTTTGATAACTGATTCAATTTATTTGCTGGTTATGGGTCTGTTCAAGCTTTCTATTTACTCCTGATTGATTTTTGGAAGTGTGTGGGTGTTTAGGAATTTGTCCATTTCTTCCAGGTTGTCCAGTTTCTTGGCATATAATTTTTCATAGTATTCCCTATAATTGCTTGTATCTCTGAGGGATTGGTTGTAATAATTCCATTTTCATTCATGATTTTATCTATTTGGGTCATCTCCCTTTTCTTTTTGAGAAGCCTGGCTAGAGGTTTATCAATTTTGTTTCTTTTTTCAAAAAACCAACTCTTGGTTTCATTGATCTGCTCTACAGTTTTTTTAGATTCTATATTGTTTATTTCTGCTCTGATCTTTATTATTTCTCTTCTTCTGCACGGTTTCGGGTGTCTTTGCTGTCCTGCTTCTATTTCCTTTAGGTGTGCTGTTAGGTTTTGTATTTGAGATTTTTCTTGTTTCTTGAGATAGGCCTGGACTGCAATGTATTTTCCTCTCAGGACTTCCTTCGCTGCATCCCAAAGCATTTGGATTGTTATATTTTCATTTTTGTTTGTTTCCATATATTTTTTAATTTCTTCTCTAATTGCCTGGTTGATCCATTCATTCTTTAGTAGGGTGTTTTTAACCTCCATGCTTTTGGAGGTTTTCCAGACTTTTTCCCGTGGTTGATTTAAAGCTTCATAGCATTGTGGTCTGAAAGTATGCATGGTATGATTTCAATTCTTGTATACTTATTAAGGACTGTTTTGTGACCGAGTATGTGATCTATCTTGGAGAATGTTCCATGTGCACTCGAGAAGAAAGCATATTCTTTTGTTTTGGGATGCAGAGTTCTAAATATATCTGTCAAGTCCATCTGATCCAATGTATCATTCAGGGCCCTTGTTTCTTTATTGACCATGTGTCTAGATGATCTATCCATTGTGGTAAGTGGGGTGTTAAAGTCCCCTGCAATGACCACATTCTTATCAATAAGGCTGCTTATGTTTGTGAGTAATTGTTTTATATATTTGGGGGCTCCCATATTCGGCGCATAGACATTTATAATTGTTAGTTCTTGATGGATAGACACTGTAATTATTATATAATGCCCTTGTTCATCTCTTGTTACAGCCTTTAATTTAAAGTCTAATTTGTCTGATATAAGTTTGGCTACTCCAGCTTTGTTTTGACTTCCAGTAGCATGATAAATAGTTCTCCATCCCCTAACTTTCAATCTGAAGGTGTCCTCGGTTCTAAAATGAGTCTCTTGTAGACAGCAAATAGGTGGGTCTTGTTTTTTTATCCATTCTGATACCCTATGTCTTTTGGTTTGCACATTTAGTCCATTTACATTCAGTGTTATTATAGAAAGATATGGGTTTAGAGTCATTGTGTTGTCTGTAGGTTTCATGCTTGTAGTAATGTCTCTCGCACTTTGTCTCACAGGAAATCCCTTAGGATCTCTTGTAGGGCTGGTTTAGTGGTGATGAATTCCTTCAGTTTTTGTTTGTTTGGGAAGACCTTTATCTCTCCTTGTATTCTAAATGACACATTTGCTGGATAGAGGATTCTCAGCTGCATATTTTTTTTTCTGTTCATTGCATTGAAGATTTCCTGCCATTTCTTTCTGGCCTGCCAAGTTTCAGTAGAGAGATCGGTCAGTAGTCTTACCCGTCGCCCTTTATACGTTAGAGCATGTTTATCCCTAGCTGCTTTCAGAATTTTCTCTTTATCCTTGTATTTTGCCAGTTTCACTATGATACGTCGTGCTGAAGATCGATTCAAGTTACGTCTGAAGGGAGTTCTCTGTGCCTCTTGGATTTCAATGCCTTTTTCCTTCTCCAGTCAGGGAAGTTCTCCGCTATTATTTCCTCAAGTACACCTTTGGCACTTTCCCTCTCTCTTCCTCCTCTGGAATACCAATTATGCGTAGATTATTTCTCTTTAGTGTATCACTTAGTTCTCTAATTTTCCCCTCATACCCTGGATTTTTTTTATCTCTCTTTTTCTCAGCTTCTTCTTTTTCCATAATGTTATCTTCTAGTTCACCTATTCTTTCCTCTGCCTCTTCACTCCGACCAATCAATGGTCATCTCCATTTTATTTTGCAGCTCATGAATAGCATTTTGTAACTCCTCCTGGGTATTCCTTAGTCAGTCCCTTGATCTCTGTAGCAATAGATTCTCTGCTGTCCTTTATACTGTTTTAAAGCCCAGTGATTAATTTTATGACTATTATTCTAAATTCACTTTCTGTTATATTGTTTAAATCGTTTTTGATCAGTTCGTTAGCTGTCGTTATTTCCTGGAGGGTTTTTTTTTGAGGGGAATTCATCTGTTTTGTCAATTTGGATAGTCCCTGGAGTGGTGCGGAACTGCAGGGCACTGCCCCTGTGCCGTCTTGAATAACTTGCGTTGGTGGGTGAAGCTGCAGTCAGACCTGAAATCTGCCCCCATCCCACTGCTGGGGCCACAGTTTGACTGGTGTGTGCCTTCTCTTCCCCTCTCCTAGGGGCGGGATTCACTTGGGATGGCGTGGCCCATCTGGGCTACTTGCACACTGCCAGGCTTGTGGTGCTGGGGATCTGGTGTATTAGCTGGGGTGGATCCACAAGGTGCACAGGGGCGGGAGGGGCAGGCTCAGCTCACTTTTCCTTCGGAGATGTGCTTTGGGAGGGGCCCTGCAGCAGCGGGATGGAGTTAGACCCATCGGAGGGATGGATCTGCAGAAGCACAGCATTGGGTGTTTGCGGGGTGCAAGCACATTCCCTGACAGGAACTGGTTCCCTTTGGGATTTTGGCTGGGGGATGGGCGAGGGAGATGGTGCTGGCGAGCGCCTTTGTTCCCCACCAAGCTGCGCTGTGTCATCTGGGGCTCAACAACTCTCCCTCCCTCCCTCCCGCTCTCTGAGCAAAGCTGTTAACTTATAACCTTCCAGATGTTAAGTCCCACTTGCTGTCAGAACATACTCCATCTGGCCCCTCCGCTTTTGCAAGCCAGACTCGGGGGCTCTGCTTGGCTGGCAGGCCACCCCTCCGCCCCGGCTACCTCCCGCCAGTCCATGGAGCACGCACCGCCTCTCTGCCCTTCCTACCCTTTTCTGTGGGCCTCTCGTCCACGCTTGGCTCCAGAGAATCTGTTCTGCTAGTCTTCTGGTAGTTTTCTGGGTTATTTAGGCAGGTGTGTGTGGAATCTAAGTGGTCCGCAGGATGCGGTGAGCCCAGCGTACTCCTACACCGCCATCTTCCCCTAGCACATTTGTTCTTGGAGAAGTCTTCTAAAGATCCTTGTCCCTCCAGGGCATATTCTGAGATTAATAAGTCTTCTTCATGTATATGTTTTTCAAACTGCTCCTCTTTGCTGTGTTTCAGTTGCGTTATTTGTTATGCTTGTCCTTTAAGGGTGAGGACTCAGTTTGCTATCTTCTGCGAGCTCTCCTAGAGCTGAAGCCACTGATTTTTAAAGTTCCTGGTGTTAAGCCCCTTTGATTGTAAAAACTCATGAAATTATGCCCCTGTAATTTCCAAAGCCAAATGTTATGAGGACTCATCTTATCAGTGCACATCCCTTATGTCTGCGGTGCCTGGTATGAAGTCTGTTCCTCTTCCTTCTCCATGCTTGTGGTGTCCCTCCCATGTGTGGTTACTCTCACAGGTTAGTTTTGTCCTCTACTGGGTCCCTGCTCATCCTGCCATTTTTGATGTGGTCTTCTTTCTATGATTTACTGTGGAAATTCTGTTCTTCCAGTCTTTTGGTTTATTTTCTGAGTTAGTTACATTGATACGGCTGTTACTTATGTGTATCCATGGGACAAGGTGAGCTTAGGATCCTCCTAGTTAGTCCGCCATTACCCCTCAACTGGCATTTTTTACTTTTTTTTTTTTTTTTTAAATATGAAATTTATTGTCAAATTGGTTTCCATACAACACCCAGTGCTCATCCCAACAGGTGACCTCCTCAATTCCCCTCACCCACCCTCCCCTCCCTCCCACCCCCCATCAACCCTCAGTTTGTTCTCAGTTTTTAAGTCTCTTATGTTTTTTTTTTATTTTATTTCTTTATTTATTTTTTTAATATATGAAATTTACTGTCAAATTGGTTTCCATACAACACCCAGTGCTCATCCCAAAAAGTGTCCTCCTCAATACCCATCACCCACCCTGCCCTCTCTCCCACCCCCCATCAACCCTCAGTTTGTTCTCAGTTTTTAACAGTCTCTTATGCTTTGGCTCTCTCCCACTCTAACCTCTTTTTTTTTTTTTTCCTTCCCCTCCCCCATGGGTTTCTGTTAAGTTTCTCAGGATCCACATAAGAGTGAAACCATATGGTATCTGTCTTTCTCTGTATGGCTTATTTCACTTAGCATCACACTCTGCAGTTCCATCCACGTTGCTACGAAAGGCCATATTTCATTTTTTCTCATTGCCACGTGGCATTCCATTGTGTATATAAACCACAATTTCTTTATCCATTCATCAGTTGATGAACATTTAGGCTCTTTCCATAATTTGGCTATTGTTGAGAGTGCTGCTATAAACATTGGGGTACAAGTGCCCCTATGCATCAGCACTCCTGTATCCCTTGGGTAAATTCCTAGCAGTGCTATTGCTGGGTCATAAGGTAGGTCTATTTTTAATTTTCTGAGGAACCTCCACACTGCTTTCCAGAGCGGCTGCACCAATTTGCATTCCCACCAACAGTGCAAGAGGGTTCCCGTTTCTCCACATCCTCGCCAGCATCTATAGTCTCCTGATTTGTTCATTTTGGCCACTCTGACTGGCGTGAGGTGATATCTGAGTGTGGTTTTGATTTGTATTTCCCTGATAAGGAGCGACGTTGAACATCTTTTCATGTGCCTGTTGGCCATCCGGATGTCTTCTTTCGAGAAGTGTCTATTCATGTTTTCTGCCCATTTCTTCACTGGGTTATTTGTTTTTCGGGTGTGGAGTTTGGTGAGCTCTTTATAGATTTTGGATACTAGCCCTTTGTCCGATATGTCATTTGCAAATATCTTTTCCCATTCCGTTGGTTACCTTTTAGTTTTGTTGGTTGTTTCCTTTGCTGTGCAGAAGCTTTTTATCTTCATGAGGTCCCAGTAATTCACTTTTGCTTTTAATTCCCTTGCCTTTGGGGATGTGCCGAGTAAGAGGTTGCTACGGCTGAGGTCAGAGAGGTCTTTTCCTGCTTTCTCCTCTAGGGTTTTGATGGTTTCCTGTCTCACATTCAGGTCCTTTATCCATTTTGAGTTTATTTTTGTGAATGGTGTGAGAAAGTGGTCTAGTTTCAACCTTCTGCATGTTGCTGTCCAGTTCTCCCAGCACCATTTGTTAAAGAGACTGTCTTTTTTTCCATTGGATGTTCTTTCCTGCTTTGCCAAAGATTAGTTGGCCATATGTTTGTGGGTCTAGTTCTGGGGTTTCTATTCTATTCCATTGGTCTATGTGTCTGTTTTTATGCCAATACCATGCTGTCTTGATGATGACAGCTTTGTAGTAGAGGCTAAAGTCTGACCCACTCATTCCTTAGTAGGGTGTTCTTTAACCTCCATGCTTTTGGAGGTTTTCCAGACTTTTTCCTGTGGTTGATTTCAAGCTTCATAGCATTGTGGTCTGAAAGTATGCATGGTATAATTTCAATTCTTATATACTTACGAAGGGCTGTTTTGTGACACAGTATATGATCTATCTTGGAGAATGTTCCATGTGCACTCGAGAAGAAAGTATATTCTGTTGCTTTGGGATGCAGAGTTCTAAATATATCTGTCAAGTCCATCTGATCCAATGTATCATTCAGGGCCCTTGTTTCTTTATTGACCGTGTGTCTAGATGATCTGTCCATTTCTGTAAGTGGAGTGTTAAAGTCCCCTGCAATGACCACATTCTTATCAATAAGGCTGCTTATGTTTATGAGCAATTGTTTTATATATTTGGGGGCTCCGGTATTCAGCGCATAGACATTTATAACTGTTAGCTCTTCCTGATGGATAGACCCTGTGAATATTATATAATGCCCTTCTTCATCTCTTGTTACAGCCTTTAATTTAAAGTCTAGTTTGTCTGATATAAGTATGGCTACTCCAGCTTTCCTTTGGCTTCCAGTAGCATGATAAATAGTTCTCCATCCCCTCACTCTCAATCTAAAGGTGTCCTCAGGTCTAAAATGAGTCTCTTGTAGACAGCAAATAGATGGGTTTTGTTTTTTTTATCCATTCTGATACCCTATGTCTTTTGGTTGGCGCATTTAATCCATTTACATTCAGTGTTATTATAGAAAGATACGGGTTTAGAGTCATTGTGATGTCTGTATGTTTTATGTTTGTAGTGATGTCTCTGGTACTTTGTCTCACAGGATCCCCCTTGGGATCTCTTGTAGGGCTGGTTTAGTGGTGACAAATTCCTTCAGTTTTTGTTTGTTTGGGAAGACCTTTATCTCTCCTTCTATTCTAAATGACAGACTTGCTGGATAAAGGATTCTCAGGTGCATATTTTTTCTGTTTAGCACACTGAAGATATCGTGCCAAGCCTTTCTGGCCTGCCACGTTTCAAAGGAGAGATCAGTCACGAGTCTTATAGGTCTCCCTTTATATGTGAGGGCACGTTTATCCCTTGCTGCTTTCAGAATTTTCTCTTTATCCTTGTATTTTGCCAGTTTCACTATGATATGTCGTGCAGAAGATCGACTCAAGTTACGTCTGAAGGGAGTTCTCTGTGCCTCTTGGATTTCAATGCCTTTTTCCTTCCCCAGTTCAGGGAAGTTCTCAGCTATAATTTCTTCAAGTACCCCTTCAGCACCTTTCCCTCTCTCTTCCTCCTCTGGGATACCAATTATGCGTATATTATTTCTTTTTAGTGTATCACTTAGTTCTCTAATTTTTCCCTCATACTCCTGGATTTTTTTTATCTCTCTTTCTCTCAGCTTCCTCTTTTTCCTTAACTTTATCTTCTAGTTCACCTATTCTCTCCTCTGCCTCTTCAATCCGAGCCGTCGTCGTTTCCATTTTGTTTTGCATTTCGTTTAAAGCGCTTTTCAGCTCCTCGTGACTGTTCCTTAGTCCCTTGATCTCTGTGGCAAGAGATTCTCTGCTGTCCTGTATACTGTTTTCAAGCCCAGCGATTAATTTTATGACTATTATTCTAAATTCACTTTCTGTTATATTATTTAAATCCTTTTTGATCAGGTCATTAGCTGTTGTTATTTCCTGGAGATTCTTCTGAGGGGAATTCTTCCGTTTGGTCATTTTGGATAGTCCCTGGAGTGGTGAGGACATGCAGGGCACTTCCCCTGTGCTGTGGTGTATAACTGGAGTTGGTGGGCGGGGCCGCAGTCCGCCCTGATGTCTGCCCCCAGCCCACCGCTGGGGCCACAGTCAGTCTGGTGTGTGCCTTCTCTTCCCCTCTCCTAGGGGCGGGATTCACTGTGGGGTGGCGTGGCCCGTCTGGGCTACTTGCACACTGCCAGGCTTGTGGTGCTGGGGATCTGGCGTATTAGCTGGGGTGGGTAGGCAAGGTGCACGGGGGCAGGAGGGGCAGGCTTAGCTCACTTCTCCTTAGGTGATCCACTTCAGGAGGGGCCTGTGGCAGCGGGAGGGAGTCAGATCCGCTTCCGGAGGTTTGGCTCCACAGAAGCACAGAGTTGGGTGTTTGTGTGGAGCGAGCAAGTTCCCTGTCAGGAACTGGTTCCCTTTGGGATTTTGGCTGGGGGATGGGCGGGGGAGATGGCGCTGGCGAGCGCCTTTGTTCCCCGCCAAGCTGAGCTCTGCTGTCCAGGGGCTCAGCAGCTCTCCCTCCCTTTGTCCTCCAGCCTTCCCGCTTTCCGAGCAGAGCTGTTAACTTATGACCTCCCAGACGCTAAGTCGCGCTTGCTGTCGGAACACAGTCCGTCTGGCCCCTCTGCTTTTGCCAGCCAGGCTCGGGGGCTCTGCTTGGCCGGCGGGCTGCCCCTCCGCCCTGGCTCCCTCCCGCCAGTCCGTGGAGCGCGCACCGCCTTGCTGCCCTTCCTACCCTCTTCCGTGGGCCTCTCGTCTGCGCTTGGCTCCGGAGACTCCGTTCTGCTAATCCTTTGGCGGTTTTCTGGGTTCTTTAGGCAGGTGTAGGTGGAATCTAAGTGATCAGCAGGACGCGTGGTGAGCCCAGCGTCACCACTGGGTGACGGCCTACGCCGCCATCTTCCCCCCGGCATTTTTTACTTTTGAATGAGTCAAATGATAAAAGAGACTAAGGGCTATCTTATATTTTTCCAAGATACCTGGTCATTTCGTGATGAGGCTATTTGAATAGTCTGTTGAATCTTGACTCATCACGTTAACTAAAGCAGCCTCAAATTTATTATAGGGAAGTTAAGTCAATTCTATAAGTCAAATATTCTCATAAATTATTTTCATTTTAGACTATTTGTGAAGATCAAAATCTTTCAAAGAGTTGCATGTATTGTTTTCTGTGTTTTGTGGGAAATTACCAGTTGTTTTAAAGCTTTGGCCATTTAGAGGAAATCAATTCTGTCTCTATCAAAATATCATTTAAGTCATCCCCTGACCGGATGTTTTGTGGGCATCAATGAAGAATTTTTTTTAAATATTTATTTAATTTTGTGAGACGGAGAGAGACAGAGCATGAGCAGGGATGGAGCAGAGAGGGAGAGAGACACAGAATCCCTCTCAGGCTCCAGGATCTGAGCTGTCAGCACAGAGCCCGATGAGGAGCTTGAACCCACAAACCACAAGAACATGACCTGAGCTTAAGTTGGATGTTTAACCGGCTGAGATACCCAGGCACCCCAGAACAGCATTATTTCTTTTCAAGTATTATGACTGATGAATATTTCACACAATGGGTTATTTTCAAGTTTGAGAGGACATCAAATAAAATAATATCAACTTATAATAATTATGATAATTACCATTTTTTGCCACATTTCATTCAACATAGCCATTCACTGTGATAATGTGAAAGCCTTACAAACTTTAATTTAGCACTCTACATAATTCTGCAAGGAAAATGAGAAAATCAAGGCAGAAGAAGCTCAGTAACTCACTAAAAGTAACACAACTGGCAAGTGAAGAAGTCAGAATTCAAACCTATACCTGTGATCAACCCCTGCATTTTTAATCCCTCCTCCATTAAGTGGGGGTAATTGCTTTCCCAAAGTCATTGGTGTGTTAACCAAACTGGTTTATTACAAGTGACAGAATCTGGCTTAAAATAGCTTACTAAAAGAAAAAAAAAAGAAGAAAAAAAATGTGTTGGAAGGGTATAGGGATGATCTATCAAAACTGCTAAAGAAATCACAGTTGTTTCGGAGGTCATGGATTGGAACCAGGATCTGGAAAAAGATAATATCCATTTCTCCTTAATTTCCTGTATTACAGTCAACCCAGAAATTTTATGCATACCATTTTTTTATGTTTGCAAAAATTCTTTGGATAAGCTGCTATTATTTCTTTTGACAGCCATGATAATTAGTACATAATAAGTGAATTGATTTGTCCACGATGGGTGGCTGATTGGTCACAGAGGTAGAATTAGACACCACCCATTCAGCCTCTTGTACCATGCTCTGCTAATGTACTTGTGTTTTAAAGTGTCTAATTGCAGGGGCGCCTGAGTGACTCAGTCAGTTGAGCATCCAACTTCCTTTCAGATCATAATCTTGTGGTTCATGAGTTCAAGCCCCATATTGGGCTCGCTGCTGTCAGCATAGAGCCTGCTTGGGATCTTCTTTCCCCCTGTCTCAGCCCCTCCCCTGCTCATGCTTTAAAATAAATAAGCATGAAATTATTTTATTTATTTATTTTAAGTGTTATATTATTAAATAAATAAGTATTAAAAATAATAAAATAAAATGTCTAATTATAACAGTGTTCCTATAAGTGTTAAGGCCTTTTTTTTTTATTTTAGCTATGTAGGCAGGCTACTGGAGATATTAATACTTTTTAAATACTTTTTAAATACTAATACTTTTTGATATTTGAAGTTCTCATATCCTTCAGATATTTTTATGAATATTGTCCAAGTGAAACACAGGAAAAATAGATAGCCAGTCAATCTACATCTTATTTAAAGTGTTTGGCACTATACTATCATGTTAAATGAAAGGTTACCTTTACTAGTAAGATTTAATTAATTTCTTTTTAGAAAAATTTCATTAAAATATTTTTAAAATAGATAGGAATTTTTGAATGTAGTATTTGATTTGTAGCTGATATATGTACAGTGAGAAAAAGGTTCTTTTGATAAAAATTATTCAGTATTCTTTTCTTAAACTTAACCTTATGTCTACTTGATAAGAAAATAAAAGTGAAGCTATTGATTAGTTTCTGTTATACTTAAAACAAATTTTATCTTTTGCTATGTAAGTAATTTAAAAAAGACAGGTTTTCAAACTAGATGTCTTAGCCACAAGATGGTGTCCTAACATTAGCAACCAATGGGTTTTGCTTATAAATAGAATTGACTTCACTTGGCAAAAATGTTTCTCAAGTTGAAAATGCCAAGTGCCCATGCATAAAAATAATTACTCCTTAGTCTGTACTCTTGTGGAAAATGTACTTGGGAAAATGTATTGTGAAACTCAATTTGATTAACTCTCTTTGTTGTAGATTTGTATTTATTTACATTAATGCCACACTGGAATACCTAGTTCATTAACTTCTAATTTAGCCAAAACAGAGAGGAAAACTGTTTTCCTTGCACATCACAACAAGTTTTCAAGTGGCACAATAGTTGAACTTTGTGTGGTGTACAATGTATGTCATGAGAAATACACATAAGAATTCAAGATTTTTTATCTTATATTTTATTTCCATAAAGGTTTGGTTTTGAAATCAGAGGTGGTAACATCAGTTTATCTTGAAACTGACTTTTTCAAATTTGAATATGTTAAGTTTTGGATGTTGTTTTTTGAATTGAATTTTTGAATCGAATTTATCTGCTTTCAAACACCAGCATTTATTCCAAAGATCCTGAGAAATCTCTGGTCCTAATAATTCTTACTGGTTATCACAGACTTCTGAACACATGTAAGAGACTTTCTAATGTCAAATCCTGCGGGAAAAGAGGTTGGATGCATTCTATGCATTCTAAAGAAGAAATTGTTTCAGATAATACTAAGTACACTAGAACGCCATTTTTTACCCTAGCTTGAAAGAAAGCTAGATTTTCCCTGCAATTGAAAGTGGATTTTTTTTAAATGTTTTTATTTTACTTTTGAAAAAGAGCATGAGCCGGGGAGGGGCAGAGAGAGAGGGAGACACAGAATTTGAAGCAGGCTCCAGGCCCTGAGCTGTCAGCACAGAGCCCGACTTGGGGCTTGAACTCACGGACCACGAGATCATGACCTGAGCTGAAGGCTGATGCTTAACTAACTTAGCTACCCAGGTGTCCCGAAAATGGAACTTTTGCTTTGAAAAGATGTTTTCCATTTTTGTGTTATCTTTACATCTACACAGCCATGAGTTGTTAAAAAGAGTGTTTTGGGACCATTCTATATTTTCATCCTGAAAAAGAAAGTTCATATAAAATCACTTAGCTATGTCAGAGGGCAAGAAAGAAATGTATCACAATGATATATATTGGAATCACTTCATAAGTCATTCTCTCCATGAATGGTACACATGTGCATTTCATAGAAATTTCGGAAATAAATCTGACAGTATAAGAAAAAACATAAGGGCGCCTGGGTGATTCAGTTGGTTAAGCGTTTGACTTTGGCTCAGGTCATGATCTCATGGTTTGTGAGTTCCAGCCCTGTATGGGGCTCTGTGCTGACAGGTCAGAGCCAGGAGCCTACTTCAGATTCTGTGTCTCCCTTTCTCTCTGCCCCTCCCCTGCTCACACACACACACTCTCTCTCAAAAATAAACATTAAAAAATTTTAAATAAGAAAAAAAATATATATATATATGCACTCTTGAACCTAGTGCTGTCTTTAAAACCTATTCTATGGAAATGAAAATGCCAGTCTGTAAGGTTATATACAGTATACAATAATCTTTACTTTAGCCTTGTTCCTGGAAGCCAAAAATAAAAACAAAATAATTCTGTAACAAGGTAGAGGCCTATCAAAAAATGGATGATTGAATACATTATAGTATGTCTATACTGGTGATATATATGATGAAATATTATTCATCTCCTAAAAGAATGAACTATTGCTACAAAGCTATACAAATTGGCTAGAGGAATTTATACTATATATTGATGAATGAGAAAATTAAGGGATTTATAATAAGATCCCATTAAAAAAAACATAACAGAAACTAGACATTCTGACAGGTGTAAGGTGATATTGTAGTTTTGATTTGCATTTCTCTGATGATGAGTGATGTTGAGCATCTTTTCATGCGACTGTTGGCATCTGGATGTCTTCTTTGGAAAGATGTCTCTTTAGGTCCTCTGTCCATTTTTCAGGTTGTTTGTGTGTTTTGGTGTTGAGTTGTATGAGTTCTTTCTGTATTTTGAATATTAACTTCTGATTAGCTTTATCATTTGCAGATAGGGAATGTAGTCAATAATATAGTAATAACTTTGTGTGGTGACAGATAGTAACTACACTTATCACGGTGAATATTTTGTAAGGTATATAAATGTCAAATCATTATGTGGTACACCTGAAACTACTATAATACTGTATATCCACTATGCCTCAATTTACATTTTTAATTAAAAAATATTATATATTTACAATACAAATGTGTGTGTATATATATATGTGTGTGTGTGTGTGTGTGTCAATACATGTTTGTACATGATTAATTAGACATGGAAGAAAGCATGGAAGCATTCATGTTTATTTATTTATTTTTTTATTTTTTTTTAACGTTTATTTATTTTTGAGACAGAGAGAGACAAAGCATGAATGGGGGAGGGTCAGGGAGAGGGAGACACAGAATCTGAAACAGGCTCCAGGCTCTGAGCTGTCAGCACAGAGCCCGACGCGGGGCTCGAACTCACGCACCGCGAGATCATGACCTGAGCCGAAGTCAGCAGCTTAACCGACTGAGCCACCCAGGCGCCCCTCATGTTAGTTTATTTATATGGGATCCTTCTTGAAGGTTCTTATAGTCAAGTTCCCTGGAGAGCACACTCTGAGATAGAGATTGGCATGCAGGAAGTCTATGTAGAAGTGCTTCTCTGATCCTCCATGGAAGGGAAATGAAGGAAAGCCAGTTAGGCTGGAGGGAGGGAAGGTGGGGTGGTGGACCATGATACAATCACAGCAACGTCTCAGAGGATCCCAGGGATATTTGGAGCTGGGATGTTCCATCATGGTCATTGCAAACTGGAGTCAGGGGTCTATTTGCCCTACCTTCTCTGTCTGTATTCTCCCTTTCTGCCCTCTTCACTGACTAGTCATTGGGTATGGACTGCCCCCAGTAAGGACGTGTGATCCTGTGGCTGTAGTTCTCATTAACTGAGGCTTAATCCTCAGAGGGGAGGATTCAGCTGTGAGCCATCAACTGTCAACATTCCCACTGCTTTAGTCTTGAAGGGGTAAGGAAATCTAGTTGGCACACCATAACATCCTCTAAAGAACTGGATGACGAATAACATGGTTGAAATGAGGGAGGAGAGTGGAAGAGGTAACATACAAGAAAAGAGAAAAATAATTTTAATAAAAGCATTTAAACAAGTGGTAAACGTGCATCAATATTGCAAGTGCTGTAGTAGTCGCAATGCTATGAAAAATTCATGATGTTTTACCTGGAAGAACCTTCTAAAACCTTTCTTGACCCAATTTTCTGGGTCATCCTAACTTTTCAATGCACCGTATTTTCTTTGACAACATTGAAAGGATAAAAGCTCAGTAAAAGGCGAATTGAGAAGCAAGCTTAAATATTTTATTTTTAGAAGGAGCAAATGGCTGATGAAGGAAGTTACATCATTCTGAACACACCTATTGCAGTATTTTGGCTGTGGTAGCGACATTCTTACTAAGGTGCTGTATTTGGAGAAAACCTTTGTCTCGAGTAAACAGACAAGCATGTTGATAATATACTGTACTGTATTATAGTAAGGCTCTGAACCACTTTAGCTGGACAATACATACACCTTTGTAATCTGACTCATTTACTGAATAGCTATCATATGCTGGGTAGGTTATTAGGCCCTGGGGACTGGAAAGTAAATAGTGATTCAGAGCCTTGCAGGAGAGACAGTTGAAACAAGAAACAGTCACAGGATGACAAAGGTCATGGTATAGACAGAGTGCTGTGGGAACTCCAGGGACAAACCAGGTTGCAGGTTGATCATGTCAGGGTTTCCTGGAACAGAAAGTTTCTGCATGGTGGGGTTGATATTGGGGCAGGTGAGTAATAAAGAAGAAGATCTGAGTGCAATCAGGGTACATTCAGGTTGCTGTAATTATAGTCCAAAATGTTGTGGTGGAGACTGTAAGGCACATGTTTTGGGATGAAGGCAAGAGTATCAGGAGATCATGCTGGAGAAAGAAGCAAGGACAAGATCATGGAGTCCTGTCAGGCAGTACAGCGCACAATCAAGTAGGATAATTTGAAGAGACTATAATAAAGCAACTATTTACAAAGATGTGGTGGGGGAATGGGGCTAGGGTTGGACATTGCCACCTCAGGTCTAATGCAGCAAGAGTTAGAGGGGTTGTTAGAACTTGAGGACAGAGGGACTGAGTGGAGGGAGCTGCTTTTCTCACAGGAGTCCTGGTTTCTGAGGAGGGATGCAGCAAACGATGGTGACATTGAAAGTAGTCTGTTGGTAAACAGATAGATGCCTTGATGGGACCACATGGCAGACTAGCCCATTGATGGGTCCTTGTCTGTTTGAATGGAGAAAGACAAGAAGAGCAGAGAGTGGTTCTGGTGGGGCAAACAGAACTCTTCCCTGTGTGGGTGGCAGTTGCAGAATTGAAGAATAAGGAGGAGGTGAGTAGATGTGCAAGGGAAGGAAGTGATTTCCACGCAATCAGAGCAGGGTGGCCAAGATTCTGTGGCAGGAGGGTGAATCTAGAGACTAAAATAATGCCCATGCAGTGAGCATGGAGAGGGAAAAGAGCTGAGACATGATGTTATAGAGGTGCCATGAAAGAGACCATACAGGGGCATTCATGCCAAATTAAATAGTTTTGTCTTTACTCCCAAGAACATTGCAATACCGTAGAAGAGTCTGATCATGCATAGCATCATCTGATTTTGTTTTATGGAAATCACTGTCTTATCTGAGAGAAGACTGGGTCAGGGTAAGAAGACAGCTTGGAAGATGGTAACAGTGGTCTGGGTGAGCCATCATGGTGGCCTACACTTGGGTGCCACTGGTGGGAGGCAGAGGGTGAACACGGTCAAGAAATACTTAGGACCTGGGTGATGGTTTAGACATGGAGGCCGAGATAAAAAGAATTGTTAAACATGATTATAAGGTTTCTGACCAGATCGCAAACACTTGGTGAAAAAAAATTCCCTTTTCTTTTCCTGGTAGTCCTTATTCTTCTTTGTATTCCCACTAGCTCTTCACTCAAGTTTTCCTTTATTGTAATGATCATTTCTTCATGTATGCTTGACTACTTTCCCTGTGTTACATGATGAGCTGCTCTCCCTTTCTTACTTGCTAAATCATTATGTTTCACAGATTTTCACCCATGAGTTTCTTCCTCTTAGTTCCTTCACAAAGCATTTCACTTGTTCCTGACTTCCTCCTCTGGATGTGCCCCATGTGAGAATTATAATGGGTGGCAGTAGCATGCTACCAACTAGAAGCTTGATGTCATTAAAATTCCTTCAAGTTTGTGACCTTGAAATTACCCACTTATAGTTCCCATGTATTTCCATCTTGCTTTTGTTATCTTCTTCATAAATAACCCCTGGCTATCAAAGATACATCTTTTGTCCTTTCAAGATTACTAATATAGAGCGTGTAGGCATTTCAAAACACAGAGTACACAGAAATAACATGGTTCATCTTAAAATTGTTAAGTTATTCCTCAAACACATTTTGTATTTGTCTAAAAAGAAAACGTTTGAAACAAGTCTATCAAACATTTTCCTGTTTCAACACTGGGGAGACTCTCCTGAACTCATGTCAGTAAAGGAGAAAATAAAGGAGCTTCAATTATTTTGTGTGGATCCTGTTCAATTTAAGGAAAATTATCTTTCCCATATGACTGTATGAACCCAAGAGAGAGTGTGTATGCGTGCGTGTGTGTGTGTTTGTGTGTGTATCAATAATGATGGAGGAATCTTAACAACCAAGAAATTGAGCTCAGATACTATTGACATTTGTGACATTTTCACTGCCAATTAACATGACTGAAAATGCATCTAATAATTAAGGATGTGACATCATTACATTCTATTAATGACTATAGTTAGATTAATAAATCATTAATTCTTGAAAATTAAGCATTAAGTGCACATTTTCTGGTAGAAAAGAAGCGTGTTCTATTTAACACTTGAGATGAGGGTTTTGCATCCTTTCCTAGGAAGAAGGCAAAATGATAGAGTGGAAAGGCCCATAACCTGAAATTGAAACTTCAGAATCTGAGTCCAGCCTAACCACTGGCTAACAGTGTGACTTACAAGTCTCAGTTTCTTCATAAGTGAGATGGAAAAAGCACCTAGAGTGTAGAGTTGTTGTGAGAAATAAATTAGTTAATGTTTGTAAAGATATTTTATAAATTGTACGCCAAGATGATAATATTACTTGTCATTGAATTTTAAACGGGAACATTGACTCTAATTCTAGTTTCCTTGCCTGCACAATAAATTGATTCCTATATTACTACATGGAATAATTGAGAGATGTTTAATTGGATTGAAGAAATGCCTGACAAATAGAAAAAAAAGCATTTAGAATAATATTCTTTAATTTTTAAAAATGTTTTTATTTATTTTTGAGTGTCAGAGGCAGAATGTGAGCAGGGGAGGCACAGAGAGAGAGGAAGACACAGAATCTGAAGCAGGCTCCAGGCTCCAAGCTGTCAGCACAGAGCCCGATGTGGACTTGAAATCATGAACTATGAGATCGTGACCTGAGCTTTAGCTGACTGAGCCACACAGGCGCCCCTAGAATGATATTCTTAACAGAGAAATCAGTTTTCTGTTTTACTGAATATACAGATAATTCTTGTTTTGTGTGGTTGGACAAGGCTATAAAACTGACCCCAAGGCCGTGCAAAGTGGTCTTAATAATCACTGGGAAAAATTATGATTATTGTGTGACCTTTAACATTGTGTTGTCAAAACAATAAACACTGTCTTACTGTTGGTTGTAAATATAAAGGGAAATTTAAAAAATACTAAGACCAGTATTTAGTACACTGTAATTTAAAACATTAGAAATGCTGAGAAGTAAAGTGTTTTATTTCTTTGAAGAAAATATCACATGTGGTTTCATTAATGTTTGCCTTTTCTTCTAATATAACTTAGCATATGGAGCCACCATCTTTTTTTTAACGTCTTGATAAATTGCAATTCTTCTCTCAAAATTTGGATTCATTTCCAAAATTTCATCTTTTGCACTTTCAATGTTGTGAAATATCTCCAAGAGTTCTTTTAATGGAAGTCTTTTTTTTTTTTCTGGTGTCACTTCTCTGGCATATCTTCATTCATTTCATCATAACCACCCATGGAGATCCATAAATTTAAGAACATCCAATTTCGCTTCTAGCAATATTGTGTTTTTATATTCTTGTTACACTTTCATCTCTGCCCCCTTCTCTCTTTGGATTATCCAGTGTTATCACATGTTACCTGGGTTTTTCACTGAGAGACTGGTGGGGAGGCAACACAACTTTAAGCTTTACCATCTGAATGTAAACTGGAAAACAGATGCACAGTGACCGATTGCCATTGGACTTGGAAAGAAGTGACACTATTGGTAACTGATCGTGATGGGCATCTGCTCTTTATATAGTGATTTGTGGGCGAAGGAGTTAGAAGTGAAGTGTGTTCTTGATGCAGTTTATTCAGAGTAAATATACCATGGTAACGGAAATTTGAACCATGTTGCTGGGGGACTGTTGTTATTTAACTAACCATAGTAACTGAAATTCATGCATATTGGGACAATGTGATTCGAGAGCTGCCTGAATATTTGATCAATGGCTAAGGAGAGAGCAAAGCAAACAAATGATTTTGAGAAATGCCTGAGGCTAGATAAAAGAGAAGTATTAGTCCTCCTCCAACTTGTATTTGGATTATTTCTTAATTTAATGAGAGAACACATTATAGAGAAATGTAGCATATGTGCAGTGCTTGGAAGTGAGGAAAATTAATAACAGCTCCTACTTATTCACTATATTTAAATTTTAGGTTTTTTACAAAGGTGATATTTTCAAGTGGTTAAAATTTCAAGATATATGGAAAGCTGTACAATGGAAAGATCTTACTAGAGCCCCTATCCCAGCTTCCAGTTTCTTTTGATTGAGTGCAATTGACATTACCCTTCCAGAAATAGTCTCTGCATATGTAAGCAAACATGTTCACAAATACAAATAATTTTTTCCCCTTTAAAACACCAGTTCTAAGCAACTAATATTTATTGAGCATTTGCTGTATGCCAGACAATGTGCTGAACTTTATATGCATTGTCTTATTTAATCCCCCAATAACCTTTGAGGCAGGCTGTCATTACTGCAAACGAAATTCTGACCCTGAGAGTTTAACTTCTCCCCAAATCATGCAGCTGCTGTGGTGAAGCAGCTATTCTCACCCAGATATTCTGAATTCTCAAGTGCAGGCTCTTAGGCTCCGTGTGTAGGTCATGTAATAGGATTTTAGTAGTCTACAGTCCTTTTATGGTCCTAGAAATTCTTTGTGCTAATTCAGCCTATGATAATATGGTACTCGGGGGGGGTGGTGGTTGAGAGAAACTAAAGTATTTCCAAAAGCATTAGCTCTCTCTATCTATCTCAGGAGATTGTTTGGCCACCATCTGTACTGGGAAATTGGCCAGGTTACTTGGAAGGAGCCCAAACCTGAATGCATGTCTACGATCTGTTCTCCTGGACTGCCAGCCAGCCTCAGTCCTTGGTGGGCATTGGAATTCCGTCTGACACTCAGCAAGTGTGTGTGTGTGTGTGTGTGTGTGTGTGTGTGTGTGTGTGTGACTTTGTGCATGTGCGTGCACATACCATATTTGTTCACTTATTCACTTAAAAACAATTATATCTATCAAGAGTCTTAATCTCGCATAATAGAAATATAAAGCTTAGAGAAGGTAACAACATAAGAGCAACAGCCTGTGCACCTTTCTGATTTAATAAAGTGAGTGCTATTTGACAGTCTGTTGTAAGCAGAGACACCGCTGTTGTCAGTTCTGCTTAGCAATCATGCATGTTTTCTAGTCATCTGATTCTTGAATGTACGTCTCGGTGCCCTCTTGGAGGAAGTAGACAGAGTGTCTCATGCAGGAATCTGTGTTCTCCCTTCTCTCCACTACACATGCATCTTACCTTCCTCTCTTACCTTAGAGGTGCTGAATGCTTTCTCTGTTGCCTTTTATCCGAGAGCAGAAAGTTTGAAGGTGAAGTTCACAGTTTTAAAAAGTCAAGCGAACTTTCTTGGCTTCAGGAACTTTGGGTCAAAATTTCAGTAAAAGATGTACACGCACATGCACACACGTACACACACACACACAGACACTCTGTCCTGAGATATCTTGGCATGGAGGCTAAGTCTTCTCTAAGGAAGCTTTACCCTTTCGAATGAACCATACAAAATCTGATTAACAGTTGAGCATGAAAGATGATCATTTTCAAGAGCTGCTACTGTTAGGGGATATATGTTGTCTTTTCCTGCAGGTCTGAGGGCCTGGGATCTTGGCATCACTGAGTGTTTGTGTTCAGGAGTAATACAATCCATCATGACATTTAGGGGTTTGGAGCCATATCTTTCTGTATACTACATTTTTGTTTAGAAATCTGGCCCCCACTTGGCTCAATTCCAGGAACTTGCTTTTTGATTTGGGAAAGCTTGTCTTGTTTTAAATATCAGACAAAGAGTAAAGATTATATCCCATCTGTAAAATAACTTATATTTATTATTTTTGCAATCATATCTGAGAAATAAGGTTAATTAAAATATTTTGACATAGAGGCAGCTATGTCTCAGTTGATGACATCATTTGCTACTTTATTTAACTAGTTTGAGCTCAGCCAATATAAACTTCCTCGCTTTGCCCTCTTCTTCAAAGTCTATGTCATTTCTTCCCTCCTGTCTGATTCTGGTTTGGGAGGACATATCCTACCAGGCTGTATATACTTAGGCTCTTCTTCTTGTTCCCTGTTCTCTCCTGGAACCTCATTCTATCACTTGCTTCTCAAGTCTTTCCTTTGTTTCTAGCTCCTTTCCTCATTTTAACACACTCATGGGCACCCTCTACCCTCTTGTACCTTCCATTACTTAAAAAAGAAAAAGTTTCAAAAGAGCCTTCTGTATTCTCTGCCTTGTTTCCCTTGAACCTGGTTTCCATCTCCACCTCTGCTAAAGCCATTTTTCCAAAATAACCACTCACTTACTGATTGCCCACTCTGATGGCCTTTCAACCCATAACCTCATTAGGCTCTGCGGCATTTGATGGAAACTCTCTTGTCTCATGGCTTCCTAGATAAGTGTTTTTTTTTTTTTTTTCTGTCTTGCTATTTTTATGTTCCTTTTCTGTAGCCTATCAAGGGTTCCTTATATAATCTCCCCTAATTATAGAGCTCCTCTAATTTCCCACATTGCTATATTTGGACCCCTCTCCTGTATCTCTCTTTTCTCTCCTCTCTTCTTTGTCGCTTCAGCCTTTTCACATTTGTCGTTTACCATGTTCATAAGGACAACTTCCCAGTTTACTTTTCTGGTACTAATTTTTTGAAAGCTACAGATCAGCACTTCCAACTGGCTTCTGGATATCTTCACGCACTCATTCAAGCTCACAGAGAAGCGACTAAAAGATAAGAACTGCTCTAGAGTGTGGAGACAGAAGTGAACAAGACAAAGTCCCTGCCCCACAGAGCTCACATCCTAGTGACCCAAGCAAATAAACACAAGCAAATAAACAATGTGTCAGGTGGTGATAAGTGCCACAGAGGAAAACAAATCAGATCAGAGGAGTGAGAATGATGGGAAATGTTGTGACTAATTTAGATCGAATAATCAGGAAGGTCTTTGTAAAATGCCCCTTGAACAGAAATCTGAAGGAAATGAGTGTGTGAACCATATTTATATCTAGGGGCAAAGTGTACAAAGAGGCAACGTGACTGGAATATAGTGAGGAAAAATGTCCTCTCTCTCTCTCTCTCTCTCTCTCTCTCTCTCTGTGTGTGTGTGTGTGTGTGTATCTTTATTTCTACTCTCTGATAATGTGCATAGAGATATCTGTTACAGAGAGAGAAAGAGAGAGTTCTTTGATGTCATTATTTATATATTTATATCTATGTAAAATTTTATAATCTTACCATTTCTTACACTCTTACACATTCACACATGTCTTATATATCTATCTCTGTATCTATCTATCTACTAATATATATATATATAATATACCTAGAGATGTTATCAGAGGCTCAAATTGTATTGTGGGACATGGTAAGGACCCTGATTTTGACTCCAGATGACAGCAGAGGCCACTGAAGGGTTTTGAGCTGAGAAGTAACAAGATCTGACTTATACTTACAAAGAAATACTTGCCTGCTTTGTGGAGAAAATGATTCTGTGTGCCCAAGGGGGAAGCAGGTAGACCAGTCAAGAGTAAAGTATAGTAATGCAGGGGCACCTGGGTGGCTCAGTTGGTTAAGCGTCTGACTTCGGCTTAGGTCATGATCTTATGGTCCATGAATTCGAGCCCTGTATCCGGCTCTGTGCTGACAGCCCGGAGCCTGGAGCCTGCTTCGGATTCTGTGTCTCCCTCTCTCTCTGACCTTCCCCTGTTCATGCTCTCTCTCTGTCTCAAAAATAAATAGAAATTAAAAAAAAATTAAAAATAAAAGTGTAGTAATGCAGGAAAGAAGATGGAAGCTTATGCCAAGGTGGCAATGATGAAAGTTGTTAGAAGTAGTAAGGATCTATTTTGAAGGAAGACCAGAAAAGATTTGCTGAAGGTTCTGGTGTAAGGTATGAGTGTACGAGTGTAGTCAGGAATGACTGGGTTTAGAAATTGGTAGACTGGGGGCGCCTGGGTGGCTCAGTCGGTTAAGCGGCCGACTTCGGCTCAGGTCATGATCTCGCGGTCTGTGAGTTCGAGCCCCGTGTCGGGCTCTGTGCTGACAGCTCAGAGCCTGGAGCCTGTTTCAGAGTCTGGGTCTCCCTCTCTCTGACCCTCCCCCGTTCATGCTCTGTCTCTCTCTGTCTCAAAAATAAATAAACATTAAAAAAAAAAAAAAAAAAAAAAAAAAGAAATTGGTAGACTGGACCTTCCATTTATTATGAAAAAAAAACAAAAACCAAAAACCAAAAAACCCCCAAAAGAATGGGTTGAACAGGTCGTGGAGCATGGTGAAATCAGCCATATGCTTTTGAACATGGTCAATATGAAATGTCTGTTAAACATCTGAAAAGAAATATCGATTAAATATTGATACATATATATATCCAAAATATATGATTTTGAATATAGTAGACACACAGTGTTACAATAGTTTCAGGTGTAAAACTTAGTGATTTGACAGGTTTATACATTATGCTACTTTCACCACTGATGTAGCTACCTTCTGTCCCATCACATCGCTATTACAGTATCACTGACTATATTTCTTATGCTGTGTCTTTTATTCTCCTGACTTACTCATACGATAACTGGAAGCATTTATCTACCTCTCCACTTCACCCATTTTGCCCATCCTCCCACCCTTTCCCCTCTGGCAAACATCAGTTTGTTCTCTGTATTTATAGGTCTGATTCCTCTTTTAATTTGTTTATTCATTTATTTTGTTTTGTCTTTAGATTCCACTTATGAGTAGAATCATATGGTATTTGTCTTTCTTGGTCTGATTTATTTCACTTAGCATAATATCCTCTAGGTCCATCCAAATTGTCTCAAGCAGTACAATCTTATCCTTTCTTATGGCTGCATAATATTCATTAATATTCATACATACATATATACATTTATATGTATATACATACATTTGTGTATATATATGTGTATATATATATATATATTTATATACATGTATACCACATTTTCCTTATCTATTCATCTATTGATGGATATTTAGGTTGCTTCTATATCTTCACTATTGTAAATAATGTCACAGTAAACATAGAATTGCATATATATTTTTGAACTAGTATTTTCATTTTCTTTGGATAAATACCCAATAGTGCAATTATTGGATCGTATGGTATTTCTATTTTTAATTTTTCAGGAATCTTAATACTGTTTTACAGTGGCTGCACCAGTTTGCATTCCCGGCAACAGTGCTTGAGAGTTCTTTTTTCTTCACTTCCTCAGTGACACTTGTTATTTCTTGTCATTTTGATTTTAGCCATTCTGTCATAAGGTGATATCTCATTGTGGTTTTGATTTATGTTTCCTTGATGATTAGTGATGTGGA
The DNA here is from genome assembly GCF_018350215.1 of Panthera leo. NCBI lineage: Eukaryota > Metazoa > Chordata > Mammalia > Carnivora > Felidae > Panthera > Panthera leo. The sequence continues at coordinate 100,074,425 of NC_056679.1, read as the reverse complement.
ACATCTTTTCATGTGTCTGCTGGCCGTCTATAGGCCTTCTTTGGTAAAATGTCTATTCAGGTGTTCTGCCCATTTTATAATCTGTTAATTTTGGGGGGTGTTGAGTTACATATATATATGTATTTTATATGTATATATGTATTTTACATACATATATGTATTTTGGGTGTTCAGTTCAGAACACCCAAAATACTTAAATATTAATTAATTAATTAAATACGAATCCAGAGAAATGTTGCTATGGCTCATGTCAGAGACAATTACTGCCTATGCTCTCTTCTAGTATTTTTATTATTTCAGGTTTCATATTTAGGTCTTTATTCTATTTTGAGGTTATTTTTGTGTATGGTATAAGAAAGTGCTCCATTTTTTTTTTTATGTGTAGCTGTCCAGTTTCCCCAGCACCATTTATTACAGAGACTGCCTTTTTTCCATTGTATATTCCTGCCTCTTTTGTCATAGATTAATTGGCCATACAAATGTGGGTTTGTTTTTGGAGTCTCTAATCGGTTCTTTTGATCTATATGTCCTGTGTCAGTGCCAATACCAAACTGTTTTGATTACTACAGCTTTGCTGTATATCTTGAAACCTGGGATTCAAGATACCTCCAGCTTTGTTCTTTTTTTTCAGGATTGCTTTAGCTATCTGGGTCTTCTGTGGTTCCATAAAAATTTTAGTATTATTCGTTCTACTTTTGTGAACAATGCTGTTGGTATGTTGGTTGAATCTTTAGATTTCTTTGGGCACTATGGACATTTTAACAATACTGCTTCTCTCAATCTAGGAGAATGGAATATCTTTACATTTGTTTGTGTCATCTTCAATTTGTTTCATCAGTTTTTTATAGTTTTTGCAGTACAGGTCTTTCACCTTTTTGGTTAACTTTATTCATAGGTATTTTATTCTTTTTGATGCAGTCATAAATGGTGATATTTTTAAAATTTCTCTTTGTGCTACTTCATTATTAGTGTATAGGAATGCTACAAACTTCTGGGTAATAATTTGGTATCCTATTACTTTACTGAATCCACTGATTATTTCTAGGAGCTTTTTAAAACTTTTTATTTATTTGTTTTGAGAGAGAGAGAAAGCACAAGTCGGGGAGAGACAGAGAGAGAAGGAGAGAGAGAAACCCAAGCAGGCCCCATGCCAGCAGTGCAGAGCCCAACGCAGGGTAAGATCATGACCTGAGCCAAAATCAAGAGTTGGACACTTAACCAACTGAGTCATCCAGACTCTCCCCTGTATCTAGTAGTTTTTTGGTGGAGTCTTTAGGATTTTCTCTGTATAGTATCATGCTATCTGCACATACTGTCAGTTTAACTTCTTCTTTAATGACATCGATGCCTCTTATTTCTTCTTGTCTGATTGCTGTGGCTAGGGCTTCCAGTAGAATGGACATCCTTATCTTGTTCCTGATCTTAGAGGGAAGGCTCTCAGTTTCTCACCATTGAGTATGCCCGTTAGCTGTGGGTTTGTCATATGTGATCATTATTATGTTGAGGTATATTCCCTCTAACCACACTTTGTTGAGAGTTTTTAAAATGACTGATGCTGAATTTTGTTAAATGCTTTTTCTGCATCTATTGAGATGATCTATGATTTTTATCTTTTGTTGATGTGGTGTATGATGCTGATTGATTTGCAAATATTGAACCATCCTTGCATCTTGGGAATAAATTCCACCTTATTGTGGTGAATGATATTTTTAATGTATTGTTGTATCTGATTTGATAATATTTTGTTGAAGACTTTTCCATCTATGTTCATCAGGGATGTTGGCTTGTAGTTTGTTGTGTGTTTGTTTGTTTGTTTTGTGGTGTCTTTGTCTGTTATTGGTGTCAGGTAGTATTTGGTAAAATATCCTAGAATGCATTTAGAAGCCTTCCTTCCTCTTCAATTTTTTGCAATAGTTTGAAGAAATAGGTATTAACTCTTCTTTAAATGTCTGGTAGAATCACTCTTGAATCCATCTGGCCCTTGACTTTTATTTTTGGTAGTTTTTTTTAATCAACAGATTCAGCTTCGTTACTTTTAATAAGTCTGTTCAGATTTTCCGTATCTTCCTGGTTCAGTTTTGCAATATTGTGTGCTTCGGGGAATTTATCCATTTCTTCTAGATTGTCCAATTTGTTGGCATATTATTTTTCATAGTATTCTATTATAATCCTTTGTATTTTTGTGATGTCAGTTGTTGATTTTCCTATTTCATTTCTGATTTTATTTATTTGGGTCCTTTATCTTTTTTCTTAATGAGTCTGGCTAAGGATTTGTCAATTTTGTTTATCTTTTCAAAAAGCCAGCTCTTGGTTTCATTGACTTTTTCAATTGTTTTAATATCCATGACATTTATTTTTGTTCTGATCATTATTATTTCATTTCTTCCACTCACCTTGGGCTTTTTTCCCCCCTAGTTCCTTTAGGTATAAGATAAGATTGTTTATTTGAGCTTTTTCTTATTTCCTGAACTAGATCTGTATTGGTATGTATTCCCTCTGAGAGTTTCTTTCACTGTGTCCTAAAGATCTTAGACTGTTGTGTTTTTCTTTTCATTTGTTTCCATGTATTTTAAATTTCTTCTTTGATTGTGTCATTGACCCATTGGTTGTGTAGTATCATGTTCTATAGTCTCTATAAGTCTGTGTGTTTTCCAGTGTTTTCTTGTGATTTATTTATAATTTCATACTGTTGTGGTTGGAAAAGATGCACAGTACGATTTCAATATGGTTAAATTTATTGAGAGTTATTTGTGGCCTAATATATGATATACTCTTAAAAATGTTCAGTGTACACTTGAAAAGAATATATATTGTGTCAGTGTTGGATGGAATGTTCTGTACATATCTGTTATGTACATTTGGCCTAATGTGTCAATCAATGACATTGTTTCTTTATTGATTTTTCCATCTGGATGATCCATCCATTGGTGTAAGTGGGATGTTAAAGTCTCTTACTACTATTATCTTACCATCAGTTTCTCTCTTTTTGCCTGTTAATAGTTGCTTTATGTATTTAAGTGCTTCAGTGTTGGGTGCATAGATATATACAATTGTTATATCCTCTTGTGGGATGGATTCCTTTATCATTATGTAATGCCCTTCTTTGTCTCTTATTACAGTCTTTGTTTTAAAGTCTAATTTGTGTGATATGAGTATTGTTATATGGCTTTTTTTGCACTTCCATTTGCATGGTGAATATTTTTCAATCTTTTCACTTTCAGTCTGTATGTATCTTTTGGTTTGAGGTGAGTTTCTTGTAGGCAGCATATAGATGGGTCTTGTGTTTTTGTGTGTTATTATTTTTGAATCTATTCTACCAGCCACCCTATGTCTTTTTATTGAAGCATTTAGGCCCTTTACATCTAAAGTAATTATTGATAGGTGTGTACTTATTGCCGTTTTAAAATTAATTTTCTGATTTTTCTTACAGTTCTTGTTTGTTTCTTCTTTCTCTGGGTTTGGTGAGTTTCTGTAGTGTTAAGTTTGGCTTTCTTTCTCTATTTTCTGTGTGTCTGTCATAGGTTTTGAGTTTATGATTACCATGAGTTTTATATGTAACATCCAAAGTAAATAGCAGCCTGTATTAATTTGATGATTATTTAAGTTCAAACACATTCTTAAAAAAAGAAAAGCATTGGGGCGCCTGGGTGGCTTGGTCGGTTGAGCATCCAACTTTGACTCAGGTTATGATCTCACAGATCATGGGTTCGAGCCCCACAGCAGGCTCTGTGCTGACAGCTTAGAGCCTGGAGCCTGCTTCAAATTCTATGCCTCCCTCTCTTTCTGCTCCCCCTCCCCCGCACCCCCGCCCTGGTCATTCTCTGTCTCTCTCTCCTTCAAAAATAGATTAAAAAAAACAAAAAAACAAAAAAAAGCATTGACAGGAAAAGTTTTCTTTTCCTTTTTTCTTCTTTTCCTTTTTACTCCCTCCTCCATGTTTTATGTATATGTTGTCATATATTACATCTTTTTATTCATAACTTTCTTATGTCTACTTATGGCCATTTCTTTTTCACTTCAAGATGTCTCTTTAACATTTTCTGTGAGGTTAGTTGTGATTAACTCCTTTAACTTTTGTTTGTCTGGGAAGCTATTTTTTCTATACAATTCTGAATGATACCCTTGCCGGGTAGTGTTTTTTTGGTTGTAGTTTTTTTCCCTCCCTTTCAGCACTTTGAATATATCATGCCATTCCCTTCTGGCCTACAAAGTTACTGCCGAAAAATCAATTGATAGCCTTATGGGATTTCCCTCGTACATAAACTTTTGCTTCTCTTGCTGCTTTTAAATTTTTCTCTTTCTCTTTAATCTTTGATATTTTAGTTACCACATTTTGTGGTGTGGACTTCCTCAGCTCATCTTGTTTGGAACTTTCTGTGCTGCACGAACTTGAATGTCTATTTCCTTCCCTAGGTTAGGGAGGTTTTTAGTTACTATTTCTTCAAATAAGTTTTGTGTACCTTTCTTTCTCTCTTCTTCTGGGACCCCTGTAATACAAATGTAATGCAAATGCAAATGCTGCCCAGTGTTGTCTAAGAGATCTTTTAACCTATTTTCATTTTAAAATTATTTTCTTTTTTTGCTGTTCAGCCTGTGTGCTTTTGTTACCCTGTCTTCCAGATCTCTATGTTCTTCTGCGTCCACTGATCTACTATTGATTCCCTCTAGTATGTTTTTTTATTTCATGTGTTGTATTCTTAAACTCTGATTAGTTCTTTTTTATATTTTCTATCTGCTTAGTGAAAACCTCTCTGAGTTTTTCCATTCTTTTCTCCAACTCAGTGCATCTTTATGATCATTACTTTAAATTCTCTGTCAAGCATATTGCTTATCTATATTTAGATCTTTTTCTGAGGCATTTTCTTTTCCTTTCTTTTGGAGCACATTCCTCTATCTTCCTATTTTGTTTGACTTTCTGTTTGATTCTATGGATTAGGTAGGACAGCTACTTCTTCTAAATTTGAATGAATAATCTTGTTTATGGTGTCTCCTATGTAGACTGTGTGTGCTTAGTGACTTTTGCTGGCTGTCTGGAGCTGTGGCTGCGTATGCTAGCTACTCTTTTAATTTGTGGCTTTTTACAAAAAGAAAAATAATAATATTAAAAAGAAAATAATAAAAGAAAAGGGAAAAAAGATAAGGAAAAGAAAAAAAGAAAAATCTACAAAGAACAAAAAGAAAAAATAACAAGAACAAAAATGAAAACAAAACCAAGAGTAATTTAAAAAATAATTTTAAAAATAAAATAAAAATAAAACAAACTTTTAAAGGCTGAAAAAAAAAACCGCAAAGAAATCTAAAACTCGGCTTCTTTTCTGTAACCCAGCACCAGAGGGGCTGATTTGGGCTTGTGGACCTTGGCTGTCTGAGGTTGCAGGCTCACTATGAGCCAGTCTTGGGTTTTTAAAGTGGAAGAGGAGAGAGTGTCCCATAGCTCCTTGGCCCTTTTAAACTGCAGGCTTTTTCCTGAGTCCCAGGGTGACCCAGGCTGGTGTATATTTGTGAATCCTGGGCTTGCTGAGGTTGCTGAACTCAGGGTCCCTGTGATGATGGGCTTGGCCCACCAGTTATGGTGTCCAGACCCTGCTCCAGTCTAGGCTTTTAAGGTGGAGCGGGATGTGCTTCTGTCTCTAGTCCCTCCAACCTGGAGAGTGCTCCCACAGTCACTGCTCCATTTGGTAGAGTTCTAGTGTTGTCTCTTTTATATGCTAGTTACTCTTTTAAACCAAGGCTTTTTTTTCTGTACCCAAGAACCAAGGACTGTTCCCCGCCACTTGGTACTATGCCTCCCCACTGCCATTCTCAGTGTCCCTGAATGGGGATTCCCTTTGTTACTGTGTCTCTGTCTCTCTTGCTGTTCTCTTGCCATTCTGTCTATCTTTGTCCAAAAATTGTTCAGTTAGCTCTTGGGTCAGTTCTTCAGGAAGAATTGTTCTATGATTAGCTGTCATTTGGTGAGTTCCATGGAGGAGGTGAGTTCAGGGTCTTCCTACATTACCTTCTTTGACTAGAACCCAACAGGTAGGTATTTAAAAAGAAGTTACAGGACTGGAGGAGATGTTTAAAGAACAAGTATAGATAAAGAGGAGAAGAGATCCAGAGGACAGAGTTCTGGGACACTTTAATGTGTTAAGTTCAGCAAGTTGAGGGGCAATTAGAAAGGGAGGCAAATGACAGTGAGTAAGTGTTTGAGGAGTGAAATGACAAGTCCTGCTAGCTGGGTGAGTGAGAAGAAGGCTGAGAAATGAAGCACTAGGTTTGTCATCATGGAAGTCACTGACGCTGTTGATGGAAAAATAAAAAGGTTGGCGTGGGGGTAAACACTGTACACAAACTTACTTGCAGGGGATCAAGAGAGAACAGGGTAAGTGGAGATGGGAAACAGAAATAACTTTTTAAAGAAGTTTTGTAGTAAAAGAGTATAAAAAAAGAACTAAGTTGGGGGTGCTGGAGGGAATGTAAGTCCAAAAAAGATGAGGAGAAATAACACCATCTTTGCTTCTCCTGGGAACCAATCAGTAGAAAGGGCAAAATGGATAATGCCAGCAAGAGAATAATTGGAGGTGTGATGTCCTGGAGTCCTTCCGTAAGCTCAAGGGTTGGGACTCAGGGCACCATGGGAGGTTGGCTTTAGGAAGTGGCATAGATGCTTCAACCCCTGTAGCAGAACAGAAGGCTTTCTACAATTACAAGCATGTGATCAATTCCATGACAAGGAAGTGTGAGGTTCTCCTGGGATTCCTTCTAAATTCTTAGTGAAATAAGGGGATTATCAACAGACAGCGCTGAGCGGGAGGAGACTGAGAGATCGACAATGACAATGTGTAAAAGAATTGGGACAATGGCTATTGTATGTTTTGACAGCAACACAGAATAAGAAATAACATTACTGAGGAGGTAAATATGCAAACACACACACATACACACACGGAGACTGCAAAACAAGAATTTCAGGAGGCAATACCCTTGTTTAACTTACTTTCACTTCTGTTCAAATCTGTTCTAATGACAAATAGTGGCTAGCAAGTCACAAAATAATTTCATGACACTGATGGGGTGGAATCTGTAGTTTGGAAAACACTCATCCAGAAGAATTGAAGAGGAAATTCTCTGAAGACATGTAATAAGATTATATGCAGCAAAATAAACCAACTTTAAGTCTAGAAGGTAAAGGGAGGCCCATCAGCTTAATCAACAGCAAATTATTGTGCACTCCCCACACCCCAGTAGTTCCTCCTGTCAAGATCCCTTTTTATTCTGGGCTCCTCTGTTCTCCAGTGACATAGGTCTGAGATCTGTCACTTTAATTCCCTGGTTTCTTCCTCCATTTTTGTAACTCTCTCCATTCATTCGTTTGCAAAATTGTAAATAATCTGCCTGTAAATTCCTGTCAGCATCTGTTTCTATTTCCACTGATTTTGCCATGTTCTGGCCCTATTGCTTTCTCTCTACCTTATATTTTTACTTTTCTTGTTGTGAGAGTAGTGCAGTGGGTGTCCATAAGAAGAAATTTATTTTAAAAAGACAAGTAGCTAAAGAAAATGAATATCAAACACAATCTCATTAAGAGGCTCTCTGGCTTCCTTTGTTGGTGTATCTACTTCCATTTTGTATGCATATATATTATTTCCCCTGTACTTGTCTATATACAATTATATAATATAGTCCTGTTTCATAATACTCTCGTTTTTAAGAGAACACATTGTGAATTTCTGCTCACATCATTATGTGCTTGGCAAAATCATATTTAATAGCTGTAGGGCATTCCACGTATGGCATTTTAATCTAAACCATTTTGTTGAGTTTGTGCAGTCATGTGCATGTGCCTCTCAGATCTGGGACTACAGGGAGCACAATTTGCCAAGGACCCTGCTGCTCTGCTCAGAAAAATCGATTCATCTCTTAGCTTGTTGCAAGCCTGCACTTCCCAGTCAATAACAGAGTTCCGGAAATGTTCTTAGGCAGGCCCATTTCTGGGAGACCTGGGATTCCTCTGATGAGCGACTCTAGCTATGGTCTCCCAGAAAGCTTTGTAGCACGTTGCTTACAACAATGCACCACATTCCTTTTTTCCTTCTGCCAGGATCAGACTTGCATGGAGTCTGGAGGCTGTATCTGCTCCTTTCCCATTTTCTCTCAAGGGCCTTTTGGTCTCCCCTAAGACATTTCTTATATACTTAATCCCATCTTGGCACGTTTCTCAGAAGACCCAAACTAACACAGGCGTTTAGGTTGTTCTCGGGTTTGTATTCTGTACAACTAAACTTGTGATTGCTCAATTCTTAGCACAGCACTCTTTTGCTGAGAGTCCTTCAAGCACTGCCATTGCTCAGTACATTAAGCTTAAGCCCCTCCTACCCCCTCCACATTTGGCTCCAGCCCATCTATCCAAACACCACCCAGTGTTCTTAGTCCAGCCCCGGGGCCTGCTGACCAAATATTCTTGCATTCATTTTCTCATGCCTCCTTCCCCCAGCCCCCAAGAAAACATGTGCTCAGCTGATGCCTCCTTCATTCTGGATTTCTTTGTGACTTCCTCCACGCACCCCCCTCCATTTTAAAGGCCACAGAAATGTGTTTTCTGCAGTGTAGTCACTCTTTTTGTCAAAAGTAGTTAGTTACATTAAAGGGAGGCTATAAAGCCCAATGGTGAAGTGTATACTTTGTAATCAGACAGACCTAGATCATCATTTAACAGACACACACACACACACACACACACACACACACACACACACAGAGGTACGCCTGGGTGGCTAAGTTGGTTAAGCGTCCCACTTTGGCTCAGGTCATGATTTGTGGTTCATGGGTTCGAATCTGGTGTGGGGCTCTGTGCTGACAGCTCAGAGCCTAGAGTCAGCTTCGGATTCTGGGTCTCCCTCTCCCTCTGCCCCTCTGCTGCTCTCACTCTATCTCGCTCTCTCAAAAATAAATAAACATTAAAAAAAATTAAAACACCTACAAATTAGCAGAGATTGGATAGGTTTGGGAAAACACTGAGCTAAACAAAAATAGTCCAAGATGTTTTTAATTCTCAGACTTCCCAGAGCCCTTAAAATGTTCATATGTGTCATAACTTCCTAAGGCCAGTATCGACACTTTGTGTAGCTTTCCTTGAATTTGATCACAAAATCCTTTAGAAACAGATCATCTCCAGACATTATTTTTTTCTTGGAAAATACTGGGAAAGGGTAAACGTTGTCACAGAATTTTTCATGTATGGTTCTCACAGTACTTTATAGTACTATATATATTCTTCAACTTGTTATAGTTGTTTGTATATTTATCTTACACATCTTCCCAATTTTAGCCTTTAGCATAAAGTCTTGAAAATAACAGGCACTTGTTCAGTAGAAAATCACAGAATTTTAGTGAAGGCTCATGGTCTGGAATAATATTTGGTAACTGGAGAAAGTTTGTATCTGCTTTTCAGTAGCTGTTTCCCAGTCTTTTTTTATACCATAGTATCCTGGGCTACTTTACAGGCTAGAAAAATTATCTTGATGTTGGACAGGAAGAAAAAAAAAGCCCTTGTTAACTGGAGGCTAAATACATTTTCTCCACAAGTCACTTGATTGGGACAGTTTAACAGTATATAAAGGTGGAGGTGCATTTTAAGGGCAAGAAAGCAGGAGTCAGCCGACTCTGGGTCTTGGCACACCATGGGCAGCAAGGAAGGCAGCCTGTGGCTTAGTTGTGATCGTTTTCATTTCCAAGGGTGTGCTTGTCAAAGAGGTACTCTGCCAGGCCGGAAGCCGGGGCCCCCATCTTAACCAAGTTTTGCACGTGGTCACCTAGTTCTTTGATCGATTTCACCTGTTCATTCAAATAGTGAGTTTCCAGGAAGTCGCACAAATGGGGGTCACCTTTGTCTGAGGCCAGAGTGTGCAATTCGAGCAACGACTGGTTCACATTCTTTTCCAAGAGCAGCGCACACTCCATGGCATTCAGCCCGCTCTCCCAGTCGTCCAGGTCAGGTTTCTTGATGTCCTTCAGGCAGATCCGGCCTCCCCGCTGGTTCTGCAGCCTCATCAGCTTCTCGGCGTGCTGGGTCTCCTCCCGAGACTGACGAAGGAAATATCTGGCGAAGTTGTTCAGGGCCACGTCATCTCGGGAGAAGTAATAGGCCATAGACAAGTACACATAGGACGCATAGAGCTCCAGGTTGATCTGGCGGTTGATGGCGGCCTCGGAGTCCGGGTGGAAGTTCTGCCGCACTCGGGAGGGGGCGGAGGTGGGCCCGGCAGGGTCCCGGGAGGAGGTGGCTGCGGCCAGCGGCCGGCGGGGGGCGGCGGGCTGGGGACCCGAGGGGCACCAGGAAACCCAGAGCGGTCGGAGCGCGAAGCCTCGGCGCGCGCTGCGCAGGGACACCAGCGAACTGCTGATCTGCTTACAGAGGAACAAGAAACAGGGCGGCATGGTTCCCCTTCTTTAGAAGTCGGGAAACTGAGGCCCGGGCGGCTTACCGCGCGGTCGGGCACCAGGGGCTTCAGGGGCTTCTGCATCAGAATGCAGCCCTAGGCGATGGCGACTGCGTCACACACACACGCCTTCGCTTGGAGAGGCTCAGAGTTCCAGGCGGAGGGCGGCGGGGACGCGCGCGCCTGTCGCGGTTGGGCGCAGACGGATAATCCTGACAACTCCATTTAATGAAACATTGCCCCATTTCTGCCCTTGGGCGTTTGTAACTTATTTCATCTAAGTTAAAAGTGCTGTTAAAAAAAAAAAAAAAAAAAAAGAAAGAAAGAAAAGCAGGCACTACGACTAGCAAAAGAAAGCACGAGCCCAGTGTACTTGCCCTCCCTTTGTGACCTCTTTCTGTGGAAAGACCAAGGCCTGGGGGAGGCAGGGCAGCGACATAGAGGAAAACAAGTCACAAAACTTTATCTGGGCGCGGGGGTCCACAGCCAAATTGGGTCTTTATAAATTGACTTTCTGGTTATTTTAACAAATGTAGGTATGGAAATAATTGCCAGAGTAGTATATAGGCACATTTCCAAGGGTCTGTAAGAAGACAGTGCCTTCTTTTAAAAAGACATTTTATTTTGGGGGCGTCTGGGTAGCTCAGTGGGTTAAGCGTGGGACTTAGGCTCAGGTCAGGAGCTCATGGTTTGTGGGCTCCAGCCCCAGATCAGGCTCTGTGCTGACAGCTAGGAGCCTGGAGCCTGCTTCAGATTCTGTGTCTTCCTCTGTCTCTGCCCCTCCCCTGCTCAGCTCTCTCTCTCAAAAATAAACATACATTAAAAGTAATAAATAAAAAACAATAAAAACTTAAAAAAGAATAAAAAGACATTTTATTTTTAAATGTAAAATTTATCTTTACTGCAAAGAAAAATAGGATACTGTAGAAAAGTAGGAGGAATAAATAAACTAGCTCTAAACTTGATGTTATTTTCCTGTCTTTTGTTATTGCAGATACATACACTTGTGGTGAGCATAGCAAAGCTGTAGAGAAGTTGAATCACTATATTGTACATCTGAAACTGATGTAACATTGTGTCTCAACTAAAATAAAAAATACTAAATTAAAAATAAAAAGGACAATTAAAAATTCAATTTATTTATTTTTTTAAATATAATTTATTGTCAAGTTAGCTAACATACAGTGCATACAGTGTACTCTTGGCTTCAGGAGTAGATTCCCATGATTCATCACTTACATATAACAGCCAGTGTCCATCCCAACAAGTGCCCTCCTCAATGCCCACCACCCATTTTCGCCTCTCCTCACCACCCCCCCACCATCAACCCTCAGTTTGTTCTCTGTATTTAAGAATCTCTAATGTTTTGCCTCCCTCTCTGTTTATAACTATTTAAAAAAATTACATTTAAACTGGTATTTGGTTTTAAAAGAATATCTGTAATTGTTGTAGTGTATTGAGAAAATGAGTATTAACTCACAGAAGAAAATTCCGAAAATTCCTAATCTTTCTCTCCCAGAAAAAAAACATCGTTAAAATGTTGATAGTAATTCTCACAGATTAAAAGAAGAACATTAGGAGTGCCTGGGTGGCTCAGTCCATTAAGCATTGGACTTCGGCTCAGATCATGATCTCATGATTTGTGAGTTCCAGCCCTGCATCAGGCTCTGTGCTGACAGCTCAGAGCCTGGAACCTGCTTCAGACTCTGTGTCTGCCTCTCTCTCTGTTCCTCCCCTACTCATTCTCTCTCTCCCTCTCTCTAAACACTAAATAAACATAAAAAAAAAAAAAAAGAGGAACATTAAAAAAATCACAGAAACAAAACAACCAACATGTACATTTTTAACAGTTTTAAAGAGATAGGATTGACCTAAAATAAACTGCAGATACTTCAAGTGCACAAGTTGATAGGGTTTGACATAGGTATGTCTGTGAAACCATCATCAGAGTCAAGGTAATGAACATATTCATCAACTCCCAAAGTTCTCTCAGGTTTGTTTATATGTATTTTTTTTATTTTTTATTTTTGTTTTTATTTGTTTATTTAAGTAAACTCCACCCCCAACGTGGGGCTTGAATGACCACTAGATCAAGAGTCGCATATTCTGCCACTGAGCCTGACAGGTACCCTGACTCGTTATGTAATCACTCCCTCCTGCCTCTCTGCCCCACCTCATCCCAGCCATCCACTGGTCTGCATTTCCTCACTATGTAGGTTAGTTTGCACTTTACAGAATTTCATATAAATAGAACCTGTGTATATACCTTTCTGCCTGGTTTCTATCACTCAGCACAGTGGTTTTGAGATCCATCCATATTGTCATGTGTATTAATAGTTTTTACGGTTGAATAGTATTCCATTGTGTAGAGATACCACAATCTGTTTATTCTGTCACCATCTGATGAATATTCTGCTTATTTACAGCTTTTGGCTGTTCAAGTAAGGCTATTGTGAACATTCCTGTACAAGTCTTTGTGTAGTTTTATGAGCTTATTTCTCTTGGGTGAATATTTTGCTTGTAATGGGTAGATCATATGGTAAGTGTAGGTTTAACTTTTTAAGGAACTTCCAATTGTTTTTCCAAGTGGTTTTGCCCTTTTATATGGCCATCAGCACTATGTGAGAGTTCAAGTTCCTTCATATCCTTGCAACCCTTGGTATTGTCATTTATTTCACTTTAAACTTAAAACTTAAAATTTAGCCATTCTAGTAGATGTATACTGGTATGACATTGTATCTTTAATCTGAATTCCCATTTTAATTGATGATGCTGAGTATATTTGGTCATACTTCTTTGCTAACCATATATATATCTTTGGTGAAGTGTATATTCAAAGCTTTTGCCCATTTTACATGTTCAGCCATTTCTTAGGATTGTTTGATGTCTTATGGTTAATATCTGGATCTTTGATATTAGTGCTGCTTATATTCAGGTCTTCTTTCTGTTATCTGTATGTTACCATCTCTGTATTACTTTCCTATAATTCCTTGGGCAAATCACTTTACCCTTCTAGGTCAATTTCCTCAGTTATAAATCCAAGATCCTACTTATTTCCTTTGGGTTACTGAAAGGAATCAATAAAATAATTATGCAGGGTACTTATCACAGTGCTTATCACAGAATAAGCACTCAAAATATTCTTTAACAGTTCTTATTGCATAGTGTCTATTTAATTATTCAAAATCATTCATTTTCAATTATTCAGCAAGCAGTAATTATTATTATTACATATGGAAAAACTTATACAGTTTGTACAGTATGCTTACCCGCATTATATTGTTATCATGTAGGAATAGTGAGGTAGAAATTCTTTTATAATCTGGACACATCAAATGTGTAGTTTGGTAGGAAGTTCCTCGGTCTCAGATGAACTTCTTAAAGTGTACGATAAATAAAGGTGGGCACCTAAGATCTAGCTGCACTTAAACTCTGCTGGCAGAATCTTACTGATATTCACCAAGAAATTTCCCACTAACTTTTGCTTTCCTATATCCATCTTTGCTTGTATTTTCTTCAAAGTTGTGTTTCTCCTAAAATGTAGTTCCCTAAAGAGAGGTTCTGAAAATGATCCTTTAGAGTGGTGTTAAATGCCAACTGCTGCTACCAGTGTTTTAGTAGAAATGATGCTCTTCATATAAATGCTTATCCCCAAAGTAATAAAAAGTATAGATATAAAATAAATGCAGTACATGAAATGTAATGCAAAACAAGGCCATAAAAGACAATACACACTTAAACGTCCTGTGTTAACTTGTCAAAAATGTTTCTTGTTCCCTTACAAAGTTTGTCATGTATTTTGCTAGACTTTGAAAATGCAAGGAATCTTATCTGTGGGACATTTTGATTTCTAGTATTCATAGTAAAATTAATGGTCTTCTACCAAAAGTACACACCTAGATCATGGCCCACCATTCCTCACGAGTCATTTCTTCCTCCATTTTAATGACTTCTTCTCCTCCTTGAACACCTGTCTAAGCTTTCAAGATTCTCTGGTGTTGCCTCTACTTCCCCACCTTGCTGTCTTCTCCTCTTCTACTTCCTCATGAAATCCATCTCATCTTTTTAGGTCCCATCAAATATGTTACTTTCTCTGTAAGGTCTCAGATAACTTCGTTTGGAATTAATCACTACTTTGTTGTTGTTGTTGAAGACTGTTTATGCTGAGAGTATATCATATCATATGGTTGTATATGGGCATGCACATGTGCATGCTTGTATGTATGTTGATGTATGTATGTGTGTGTGTGTGTGTGTGTGTGTCCTTAAGGGCACAGCTTCTCATCCTCCTCATTTTTTTTTATTGTAGTTGACACATAATGTTATGTTAGTTTCAGGTGCACAGCATTCCATAAGTCTATAAATTGTGCTATGATCACAAGTGTAGCTACCCTCTGTTACCATACAACACCATTACAATATTACAATACAGTTACTGTATTCCCTGTGATGTACCTTTCATTCCCATGACTTACTCATTCCTTAATTGGTAGCCTATGCCTCCTACTCTCCTTCACCCATTTTGCACCCCCCTCCTGCCCTCTGGCTACCCATCCTACTCAGTTTTAAATTTTTAGTCTTGGCACAATGCTTCTATCCCCCAGAAGAATGGGGATAGGGATTTTTATTTCCTATGGCATATCAGCTTGCCTAGCATGTGTTTGTCAAGTATATTGAGAGATGGCTTCACTTTAAGTTATTAGAAAAGCTCTGTACTTTGCTGATTTCAGCCTTTAAAGGAATAACAATATCTTCCATTTTCTTCTTTATAGATGTATTGGGTAAAGTATTTGTATTATATGTGAAAATGCTTTGCCACTTGGAGATTTAGGAACTACATGAAAGTGGATTGTAATTCACTGAATCGTGTTTTGGTATTTTCTTCAAAGCATTTGATTTTAAATACTAAATATTTTTTTAGAATTTACCTACCTTGGGGAGCACCTGGTGGTTCAGTCTGTTAAGCGTCCGACTTTGGCACAGATCATGATCTCGCGGTTTGTGAGTTCGAGCCCCGCGTCGGGCTCTGTGCTGACAGCTCAGAGCCTGGAGCCTGCTTCGGATTCTGTGTCTCCTTCTCTCTGCCCCTCCCCCAGTTGTGTTCTGTCTCTCTATGTCTATCAAAATTAAATAAATGTAAAAAAAAAATTAGAATTTACCTATCTTGGAAAATATTTAAACAACACTCTATAGTTTTATGTTAATAGATGGGAGCAGAGTCATAAATAATGAGGAAAAGGAAAAATGAAAAGTAACTCTACTCCTTTATACTTGTACATACTTGTAGTGAAGACATATTTTCTCCTTTTCTTTCTCTCTTTCTCTTCCTTTTCATCTCTTTTTATTCTTTCTTTAATGTTCAAACATGGTTAATCACACAAGCAATTCTTCATCTTTATTACTGATACTGGCCCTTTCAAAATTGCTTGCTGTTAGAAGTCCAAAATGTGACAAATCTAGGGTGGAGAGAAGTCCACTGATCACTGGAATATGGATTCTGGATTCTGGATTATGTTCTTGCTGTTAATGGAATATCTGAGGGTTTTGAACAGAGAACAGTAGAGGATTTTGTCTTAGGAAAAGGAAAATGTATTGTAATTCGGTGTATTATCACAAGGAAATCTCTGAAAATTCTTAAGGGAGTGGTTGGACTCAGCTGTGGAACACTTTCTTGCCTCACTCTCAGATCTATTCAAAACTGGGAAATCTCCCAGGTCACTCGATAAATGAGTCACAACTGCAGTGCAAGCTGCCTCTAAAACTAGAAGAGGTCTAGCAAACTCTGTTTTAATTCATTTCATTTGTTAATTTTTTTCCTCTGTGGTCAGAGGCACAAGGTACAGTAACTCCTACATTATCTTCAGGAGGTGTCTGGGATACCTCAGACCATTATACTCCTAGAACTGTATGAACATCTTAGCTCCTGGGCTTCTAAGTATAATCCTTCCATCCCTTAGCAGAGCCAGCATTTCCCTAGTTGCGCCATGCTGAGATTTGGACCTAATTGTTGATATTGTGGTATACTAGGTGAATAGTATCCCAGTAAAATTCTTGCCCACCCAGAATCTGTGAATAGGCCTTATTCAGAAATAGGGTCTTTGCAGATGTAACCAAGTTAAAGTGAGATCATACTGGATTAAGGTGTATCCTATTTCAGTGACTGGGATTCTTCCAAGGAGACAAAAATTTAGACAGAGACAGACAAGGAGGAAGTCCATGTGACAAGCAGCTCAGGCTGCTCTCAGACTCCAGGTCAGGGACTTGCAAACTTTTTCTGTACTGAGCCAGAGCAATATTTTAGGCTTCGTGGGGCATAAGGTCTCTGTGGTATCTATTCAACTCTGCTATTATGGTGTACTGTAAGCAGTCATAGAGTACATGTAATGAATAAGTGTGGTCGTGTTCTAATTAAACTTTATTTACAAAGATAGTAGTGAATCAAACTTGGCCCAAAGAGTTTGCTGACTCCTGCTCTGGAGAGGAGGACCTCTTTATACGCTGCCATGGAGCATTTCTGATATTCACTTCATTACTCTGGTAATTAACTCAGCCGAGTCTGCCATTCTCTCTCTTTCTCTCTCTCTCTTTTTTAAGCCTTATTTATCTTGAGAGAGAGACAGACAGACAGACAGACAGAGCAAGCGAGGGCATTCACGTGAGTGGGGGAGGGGCAGAGAGACAATCTCAAGCAGGCTCCACACTGTCCCCATAGAGCCTAACACAGGGCTCGAACTAGGAACTGTGAGATCATGACCTGAGCCATAATCAAGGGTCCAACATTTAACCGAATGAGCCACCGATGCGCCCCTGTCATTTTCTCTTTTTTACGCATCAGCGGTGCTCAGTCAAACCCAGTCAATTCCACGTTTCCACCACAGCCCTGACCCAAGATAGAGACTGCACACACAAGGGCATCTCCTTCCATCTGTGTCTGTCCCAGTTCTATAAGTGGAAATCTCAGTAACTGCAATGCTGGAACACCCCAGGAACTATATCACCCTCCACTCACCACCAGTATTGCGGGAGTAGGTGTGGGGTGCGTGTTGTTACTTGTCCAGCCAGTGATCCAGTTCCTGAAACTCATCTTAGATTTGCCTCTTAGGGACATTTCCAATAAAACCTTTTTTAGGTTGGTTTCCTAAGCAAACTTCCAGCAAATGTCTCATTTGCAAGTGATTTATCAAGGAAATGCCGCCAGGAGAAACCAGTAAGGAAGTAGAAGAAGGGTAAAGGGGGAAACAATAAAAGGGTGTGAATCAGCAAAATTGAGAACAGAAAAGGCTAGCTTCAAAGGCCTGTGCAAACGGGTAGCATCCTGAACTGAGTCAATCCCTGGGCTTGGTTTAATGCTTTGCTGCCGCCGCGGTCTTGAAAGTCATTAAGAATCTGATTTTTGAACCTGTATCTTTTAAGAGCAGTCGGTTGTGGTGTGTGTGTGTTGGGGTGGGGGGGAGCACAATGGAGTGCACAGGTGAGCAGACACATGTAATTTGTGTGTTTCTCATCCCTTGCGTCCCTGTTCACAGATAGCGCTTACAATGCTCCCTGAATGTTGAATTTTGGTGGAGCCATAACGAGTGGGAGATAAGCATCACTGAAAGCAAGTTGGAGGTAGAGGTGTTGAATCTGTGACCAAGGAAGCTGGGGTGCCCATTTGCTTTTGAAGCTGCCCTTTGCTTTTGAAACAGAATGTGCAGGGAATGCAGAAAGAAGTCCCTGACATTCCAAGGAACAAACAGGAAGGACTAAGGAAACTTACCAGATCTTTTCTTGCTAGTGTCGGACTTCACTGTCTTAGCAAGTCATTTATGCTAAAAATGGTGACACGGATGGAATCTAGGAAGTAAAGTAACCCATAGTTCATTTTCCTTTCGGTCCTTCCTTAATCAGTAAACTAAAGATGGAGTGTTAATAGAACGTGTGCCCATTGAAAAAACGAAATAAAAACAATTCAGTTACTTTTGTGTAGCATTTCCCCTGTTCTGGTAACAATGAAATACTTATGCATGTATAAGCCACAAAATATGAATTGTGTAATTTCAGTGACTTTTTGTATCAATAAATTGCTCTTATATTTATACTTAAAGCAGGCATTGCACAATCTAAAATCTAAATGTGAACAGTGAAACTGAGGCTTACAGTGTAAGATGTTAAGCATTTTTCTTTCTTAAAATGACGTTAAATAGAAGGTCAAAATGCCATGACAAGTCAAGAGAGACCACAGAGGAGAGTAAAACGTTTTATTATTTAGTGCCTTTAATAGCACTTTCCCCTGCATTTTCATCAAGATGGGCTACCATTTTCACTTTGCACTGGGCCCTGAATATGGGATAACTTGAACTGATCCCACAGGGGACCTGTGGATCCCCTGGAGGATAGGCATGCCTCAGAAATGGAGCTGGGACAAGGAGCTGGGCTTTTATAGCCCTGCACCAGCCAGTCACAGCCTATGAGGCCTGCTCTAGGGAGATGTACACACTCAAGTTCTCTGCTTGTCTGCATGTCCTGGAAAAGCATTTCCGGTCCTGACCATCATCTTCCTACCAGTGTTACAGATTCTCTTGTTAGAAGGAGCACACAGAAGGTTGGGTCAGGGCAGGGGGCACACACATGGTGAAAGGTTTCCAAGGGGATCTTGGGCAGGATCCCAACAACTCCTAACTGGTTGCCTAACCTAACGTCTTATTGTGATCAGACCAGGACCTAGGAGAAAATAGATAGAACACTTCAAAATAAGAATAGTTCTAGTTAGTTCATTACTCCTGGAGCTGATCTCAAGAGGAGTGGCTGGCTATCAGAACCCAGGTGACAGTGAACTGTTCTGAGAACAACCTGAAAAGGAGCAATGACACCTGGTGGAAGGACATGGCCAATCTCAGGGAAGGAACCTTGAAGGGAAGAATCCAGGGGAATGATTACGTGACCTCATTCTCTGCCTTCCTTTGGGTCTCTTGCTAGGGCTCTGCATAGGTTGACCCTAACAGAAAGTCAGAAGGTAGGGAACTCATTACTGTAGTGCATTCAGACTGACCCCTGGGGAGAGAACAGGGCCAGGAAAGTTGCAGGGTGTGTATGTAGAGGCAGACATAGACATCAGACTGTTTTGTGCTCTTCTAATCTCCTGTGCATAGAATAGCCCCAGACAGCTATCTAAAAAGCAAATATGATTAAATTATCCACTTGCGTTGAACCTTCAGGTAGTCCCACATTAAACCACAGCCCTGTAAAATATATTCTCCCGGGCTTCTGTGACTTTTCCTTGCCATTTCCAGCGCTTCTTACTCTCTCTCAGTTCCCAGTATGCTTCAGTCTTTTTATGAACTTTGCTTTAGGCACCAGAAGGTACTATTTGTTCCTTTCCCATAGGCTTCTACATGCTGTGTCCACTACCTGGAGCATTGCTCCACTCGGAACTAACCACAGGACAGTGTGGGCAGATGCTTGTCAAACCCTTTCCCCTTCCGCAAGAGATGATGACAACTGGTTAACTGTCTGCCTCTGCTCAGATGTGGAGTACACATCCAGGCCATCTTGCTGGTGGAAAAATTATCCCTGATTGGCAAATTAACATTAATCTTCTCTGAGTATGATGAATTTTGTCTCTGAGCATGTCTTTACTGGGATTTTTGGAAGCTGTGGCATTGTTACAAAAGATACTTGTTCTTGTGGACATGAGGCTTTTTAGCCAGGGCATCTCTCCTAACCATTTTATGGGGATCTTAACAGGATGCTTGATACTACTGTGCCAATAAACCGTGGTTTCTATTTTAATCCTGAGTGGCATGGTGCCAGGCTTGTAGGTATGAATGTTTAGTTCATTCATGAAGGCCCTTTGGTGGTTGGTTGCTACAAAGAATAAGCAAATTAACATGGATTTATCTTTTGACACCCCACCCCAGTGCACCTGCTTTTCCACAGCCATGTAGCTGTGTCTAGCACCCCCTCCTTTTGTATCTTTGTCAGCTCACTCACTTCCACTGTTCTCATCATATCTTAGATGGTTCTTAGAGGCCTTCAAGGAGTCCCACGCTCCTCTACTTACCCTGGTGTGGAGACGGAATTCTAATTATTTACTTAGCCTATTACCCCACTAAACTGAAAAATTCTTGTCCATCTTTTGTCACCCTTGTGTATCTAGCATTTAGATGGCACCTGATCCATTGCACCCAAGGAGCACTGTTAATAAAGCTAATTAGGGAGTAAAATTCCTTCATGTCCCCAAATTTGCTGGTTCTAAATAACACTTAAGCAACAAAGATGAGGGGAACTGTAGATGGTTTAATGGTTTAGCTGCAGTGCATTTAATGGCTTATTTTTTCTATCTCTGCTACTAGTGGAACCCAGTAAACGTATATTAATTTTGAGCCTTATGTTCTTAACGGTTGAATCAACCGTCCTCTTCAATTCAATTTGATTCGATTCAAGTAAATTCTAAATATATGTTTTGAGCAGCTGATGCCGGATGAGTAAGAAGCCCCTCATACTATGAAAAAGTAAAAGACACCTGGATTTTAGGGCCTCTGTGGATTCGAAATCAAGAGGTAGAGCCACACTGAATCATAGAAGGTTGAATCCGACCTCAAACCAAGTACAGGAGGATTATGGTCTGCCTTGCACAGAAGGTCAGCTTGACTGTGGTCTTAAAAGATGTTTGGGATAAGGATTCTGTGCAGAAAACAACAACAACAACAGCAACAACAACAACAACAACAACAACAACAACAACACCTCCAAAGGTGGGAAGATGGAGTTGAATTTGGAGCAGAGAGGCTGTAGGCAAAACTTTGTTGGTGTTTGTTTGGAGTACGGATAGTATGTGTAATGCACATTGGGACAGAATTGACTTGAATAAGGTCAAGGTTTGGAGCCTTCTTTCTAGCTCTAAAGGATTTAATGATTGCATATGTCCTTTCTTGCTGTTATACATTATAGCCTAAACTTTTATGAAATAATAAAGTGCATGAAGTATACATATGCTGGCCTTTATATATGCTAGAAGTAGCTATTTTCAGTGCTAGAACCCTGGGATGCTGCTTCCACCAAGGATGTGGTTTGCCATCATTACTCAAGTTACGTAACAGAGGGTTCTTTCAGTTCATGGGCTGGACTTGGATCAACTGATGGTGATTGAAGATCGTTGAGTATGTTCTTGGTAATCTCTTCTGCTTGTTATGTTTTATATTTTAGCTCTTTCAGGAGTAAATACGTTTGCAATTATTCTTTATTAAAGAAGCTAAGACACTCCACAATTTGTGTAAAAAATTTTTGATAATGATTACTTAATTCTGCTATTTTAAGCAATTTCATGATTTAAAACAGGATATAATGATACAGCATTTAAACACAAGCTCTAAACCTTCTCCAGTGATCATAATGAAAAGAAGTAGTAGCCACTGAGTACTCATATATGCTAAGCACTATACAAAGTATTCTAAGAGTATTTGATCACTGAATTTTCACAAAAACATTGTACAGTAGGAATCAGTATGTCCACTTTGTTGGCAAATTCGAGGATATATGAACACGTTTCTCCAGTTTTATACAATTTGAACGGATCTAGGAAAAATGTTTCTAATAATTCCATTTTCAATCAAAGTGGGAGGAATATTTTGAAAGTCAAATAATATGGCACTGCTGTCTTTATTGGCAGGGATTATAGTAGAGAATTTAGAACCAGAAAGGAACATGGAGTTTGTCTATTTTATTTATCTTATTTTACAAATGCAGAAGCTGTATGCTAGAGAGTATTGACACAGTTACAAATTTTGATAGCAACAGGCCAGCCTTTGGACAGTGGTCTTTAAAGTATACTACACCAACCTAATACATGGTGTATTTTCCCAGTAATGATTAGTATATTAGAATGCAGTAAAACTGGGGCACCTGGGTGGCTCAGTCGGTTGAGCATCTGACTCTTGATTTTGGCCCATGTCATGATTCCAGGATCATGGGATTGATCCCCACATGGGGCCCTGGGTCAGGCCTACTTGGTGCCCCATGCTGAACCCTGAGCATGGAGCCTGCTTGAGATTCTTTCTCTCTCTCCCTCTGCCCCTCTCCCCTGCTTAAACTCTCTTTTTCTCTCTTTCTAAAATAAATAAATAAAAGAAAGAAAGAAAGAAAGAAAGAAAGAAAGAAAGAAAGAAGCAAAACCGAGAGATGCTAATGCTTTCTCAATGACAATGGTGGGTTGGCTTTCATTTGCATCAAAGTCACACAATAAAAAAAATTTCTTATGAATAAAGACTTGCCTATCACCATAACCTCCTCAACTGATGCTTTGGATGGCTGTGTAGAATCTATCGCTGTAGGAAAAAGTGAAAGAGTCAATCACTTGTATTTGTTCAGGTATTTACAAAGGTCAGTTCTATTTTTAGAATAGTCAACCACTCAATTAACTAGAGTCTGCTAACACCAGTTAGTGACCACCATATCTTGGAGTGTTATCTAAATCCTGTGGGAATCTACAAATGGATCCTATTCTCAAGAATCTCATCAAAGAATAACCTTTTGATCTCACCATCTCACTTTGAGAAATTAATTATATGGAAAAAAATATAGTGCTTAAAGAGTACATAGAGATGTATGTTAATTTCATTGCAGTGTTACACATAAAAATAAAAAGCTGTATCTAAACCGTCTTTGACAAATTACAGGGGAGTCATACAATGGGATATCATACAGCCCTTTAGTAAAATAAAGTAGTTCTCTTCATAATGTAGAGAGATATCCATAAGATATTTTCAGTGGAAAAAGCAATGTGTGTGTGTGCACACATTCCCATATTTGGAGGGAATAAAACAGTGTACATTTAAGTGTTTTCACACACACACACACACACACACACACACACACACACACAAACATATGAAAGAGAGAGAGAAAGACATCTGTATAAAAATAGAAAAGTGTCAGAAGAGGTGGGCACTGAGCTATTAACCATAACTTCTGACCTTTGCAATTGGATAGATTGGGAAAGAGGAAGATGTGGATTTAGTTTTTTATACATTAACTTTTTATACACTTTAAAGTAACATGAGTATGGCTGATTTTACTTAATTTCTATTTCAGTATTTCTTTAATTAAAAAGTATAAAAGGAGGCTTTTGAAGAGGCCGGATAATCAGAGAGGACAGGAAATGTACATAAAGAAGACTCTAAACCAGGGAAATGACTATAGCCTAGTCATCATCTGTTGAAAGTAGCTAGTGCAGTGGCACAGTGGGAGAAATGTGGGAATGATCATAAGAACTAACAATTTCTTTTTTTTTTTAAGTTTATTTATTTATTTTGAGAGAGAGAGAGAGTACACAAGTGGTGGAAGGGGACAGAGAGAGAGAGAGAGAGAGAGAGAGAGAATCCCAAGCAGGCTCCGCGCTATCAGCACAGAGACCCATGTGGGGTTCCATCCCACAAACCATGACATCATGACCTGAGCTGAAATCAAGAGTCAGATACTTAACCAACTGAGTGACCAGGCACCCCAAGAAATAACAATTTTCAACTCATGGGACAAATGGAGATGGCAATATAGGTTAGGAAATATTAGTACAGAATTAAGATAGAATAGGTTTGATAAAGATTAAAAGCACATGTACTTGAGGAAAGGAGAAATGACAGTTTGTGATCATCTAGAATATAGATTCTAGATGATAGCCCTAGAATCTAGGACTGTTGTGTGGTCATAGGCATTGCACTCGTTTTGCTATTAAACCACATATCACTATGTTGTACACCTGAAACTCATACAACATTGTTTATCAGCTAGATTTCAGTAATAAAATTTTTTGCAAAGAAAAAATAAAAATGCTGTTTACATTTTATCAGCATATATGCCAACACTGTCTTCTATCAATCTTATTATTAATTTGATCCACCTAAGTATGACTTATAATATAATTAAGGGAATAAAGGGTTTACTTACATCTTTTTTGTAGGCCAGAAAAACACAAATTTCAGTTCAGAAATGTTTATAATAATTTATTGTTACCTTTGAACATGAATAAATTTCTGTCCAAAAATCTGCAAAGAGTTTTAATAAATCAGAGTTTTGTGGTTCATTTAATTATAAGCCTAAAGCTAAGTTGTGTATTTATCTTCATGATATAGAAAAATGGTGTTATCAAACTTCTCAGTCACTGAATTGATGGTATGCATTCATGCATGCCTACTGGAAAAACACTAACTAAAATAAATGAAATATGAAGATATTTTAGGATAGTGTATGCAGGACACTTGAGACTGTTCCTCTTCACCCAATAATCATTTCTGTAACTAGAAATTAGTCATTCCTACATACCTGATTTTTTTCAATCTCTCTTTCTTTCTTTCCTTTTTTTTTTTTTTTTTTTTTTTTTTACTTCTGTTGAAAATAGGATTGTGTTGCTTTGCATTTCATAAGTACTTCTAAGGTACATGGCATTCACAGCTTAGGTCCCTATGTAGTCTACCTTTCTTGCTTTCTCTAGCAGATCAAAGAGTTCCTGGGGATAAAATCAGTCACAAAGATCTCTGGAATTTCATTGTTGTGGAATTTATATATTCACATTTTTTTGGATCTGGGATTCTACTGACTAGCCTCCTTGAATCTCTGGATTGGCCTTGAAATCTCCTAGACCTTACTTAATCTTCTCAGGTTAACTGTTTGGTGTATGAGGTGGTGTTCAATTGGAATGTTTGCTGGCGGCCTGTGTTGCTCCCCAATATGAATCCCACCATCTGCGAGACAACTGGCACTTATAATGGTGCAGTTTGTGTTCTTTGGACAAATGGATACAACCGAAGAGTCTGTAGGTGGCCACGGTCCTGCCTGTGCATCGTGCTTAGCCTGTGTCCATTGAAGAAAGGGATGCTCGTTGTACACTGGTGTTGTTCATGTGCCCATCTGGGCATAGAGAAGTTGCCATTTTTTAACTTGCACAAAGGCATTGTATGGCCTAGCAGCGGTCCTGACCTGAAAGCATTTTAATTTTGATCCACTTTTTTATGATATTGAAACCAGGATAGTGATTATGTCCTCCAACCTTAGGTCCAAAGGTCCACATTTTAAAAGTTCAAAT
This sequence comes from Panthera leo, assembly GCF_018350215.1. NCBI lineage: Eukaryota > Metazoa > Chordata > Mammalia > Carnivora > Felidae > Panthera > Panthera leo. The sequence goes on along the minus strand of NC_056679.1, from coordinate 100,048,946 downwards.
TCAGTTCTCAACTATGAGTTGGGACCTTGTCTTCCTTATCACTGAATCCCAGTGTGTTGGATATTGACCAGCATGTTCAAACAGTAAATAGTTGATGAATGAATGAATGAATGAATGAATGAATAAATTAATGAAGAAGGATTGATTCTCCCAGATGGCTCTAAGTCATGATCAATACTATCTGAAAAGGACAGAGATTTAGGTCATGAGAATGGCACCTTTATAAGACAGTAACCTGGATCACTGTGAGTCATTGGAAAATCGTTTGCCTTATTTCCTAATATGTAAAGGAAAGTTTAGAAGAGTTTCCTTTAGAGTTGCCATTGGCTGCTCCAATACTGCAGACACAGCTCCATAAATACTTGTTCTATATACTGAGACACAAATCCAGAGGAAGCTCATAATCTGTGATGGGACTAGCAAATGGAATGTCACAGACCTTCTAGAGCTGAATGACCCCTGGATGAACCATAGAGTTTCCTGTGGGACCCTAAAGACATCATTTAAGATCCCAGCATGCTGGCAAGTGTTATGGACTCAATTGTTTCCCCCCACCCCGCAAATCCATATGTTGAAGTCCTAACTCCCAATGTGACTATATTTGACAATAGGCCTTTTCAGGGGTTAATTAGGTAAATTATGTCTTAAAGCGTTGGTGTTTCAATGAGAAACACCAGGAGTGTGCTGCACAGAAGAAAAGCCATGTGAGGACACAGATAGCAGATGGCCATCTGTAAGCCAAGGAGAGAGTTCTCACTAGAAGCCAGCCATGCTAGTACCTTGATCTTAGACTTCTGCTCTCCAGAACTATGAGAAAATAAATTTATGTTTACACCACCCAGTCTTTGACATTTTTGTTATGGCAGACCAGCTGACTAAAACAGCTAGTAGTCCTTTTTACCATCAAGCTCTTACCTTCCCAAGAGCTCTGTGGAGACTGAAACAGATAATGATTGAAACATGGACACATCAAAGCCATGTAAGGACCTTCATAGAAATAAGACATCAGAGTATCTCAAAAACTTTCTGATGTATGCATTTTTCTGAGTTTGGTTTTGATAAGAAAAATCACTAACTGCTATTTTATGTCAAAGGGGAATAATGGCTGAGTCATATTGTTAAGGCAAGAGACACAAAAGAGCAAGATGGAGAAAAACAGGGAGTAGGTAGTCCAACAGAAAGTTCAGTGGATACTTTTATCTTTAGGTAATATAGGGTCCCATATGTGAAAGTTGTTATTTTGTGGGGAGCTGATAAAGAACTGCTAAATCACAAGGGCATCTTTTCAGTATGATACTCTTTCTCAAAACGTAGGCCTTCTAAATGACAGGGCAAGCTAATATCTTCTGTATTTGTAAAGATCTTGAATAAGACTTTGTTTTCACATTGAGAAAGCATATGCAGAGAAAAGGACAGCCATATTAAAATGAAATGTAAGGCTTATGGATTAAAATAATAGTTAAAAGACTTATTTCCTAGTAGGAATTAAAATAGAGGTTTATGTCACTTTGTTGGTACTCAGATTTTTTTCCTTTGGCCTGTGGAACTTGAGTTTTTAAATGAAAACTAGTTCTTAGTACTCAATTTCCTTTTAAAATTGCTTAGCTTGTACATCTTAGCAGTTTGATGCATATATATTCATACAAGTGCCATTTATGCTTTGGTAAAACTATATTTTAGCATCATTTTAGATGGCAAGTTGTTTCATTATTCATAGTATGTGAGAGCCTGAATATACCATGTGTGTATGTGTGTGTGTATTTGTGTGTGTGTGTGTGTGTGTGTGTGTGTGTGTATTTCTGTGGGCATTTCTTATGTGAACTTGCATTGTCATTAATGAATAACCTCGAAATTGGGAATAATGTCTTCTACTTACATAATGGAGGCAGTTAGGGAAATAAAGTTACCTCTATGTATTTAAAATGATCTAATTCATGTCATTCTCGGCACGTGCCTTATGTGATTGCCAGAAATATTTTAAAATGGCATTCTTGAAAGTGATGAATCACATTGACGGAGGGTATTCTGAAAGCCTTGAGAAGACTATTGTACTATGAGGTGTGATTTTTGCAGATATGCATGATCATTAGCATCTGTCTTTTGTCACATCCAAACGTTTCGATTTAGGGCCAACCATGAGCAAGAGCCAGGTCAGGGAGACGGATGCTCTGAAAGGATTTAGTTCTTCACCATGACATCCTCTAGAATATGAATGGGTCACGGGATTGGCCTGACCCTTTCTTAGTTAAAAAAAAGTAATAAGCAATAAGGATCCAATCTGATTCTGATAATCTGATATCCTTACTTCTGTCTCAAGAAAGAGAGCCAAAAAATATAGCAGCCTCATACAGAATGTATAAAAAAATATCCTTCAGTAAACGGTGAAGGGACAGAAGTGGCGACTCATTATTGGAATTGAAATTTAATCCTTGATAATGCTTATATAAAAATAATATAAGTAATTTGGAGCAAGATTTGAATAACATTTTTTACCTTGACAAATAATGAATTGAATGATAGCTATATGAAGGCAGGTATGGATGCTATACCTATTTTTGATTGATGCTCTTGTTTTTCCCTTTTTTATTAAAAAAAAAAAAACTGAGGCAATGGTAGATCTGGAATGAATCAAGCTTTCCAAGTCTTTTATATTTTTTGTCTGTTTCTGTCCATAATTTAATCCCCTTCTGCTGAACCAGAAAAATATTCTTGCCAAACTGAAGCAGAAGTTATTCTTCATCAGATTTGATTTATGATTCAAACTGGAGTTTACTAATACTTTACCAGAGGATTTCATAATCTCATTTCCAAACAATCTAATGGCATTTAACAATTATTTGATAATTAGCAATTACATTTGATGGGTATTAAGAAGGGCAGTTGTGATTAGCACTGGGTGTTGTATGTAATTGATGAATCACTGAATTCTACTTCTAAGACCAACATTGCACTGTATATTAATTAACAAATATAAATTTAAAAAAACAAATTACATTTGAAGGCAATTATAAATAGTGTAAAAAGTTTAAATTGGTTTCCTACAGGGTCAAAAATGGACCATATCAGAAGACATAACTTATTCTTTTTGGAGGACTAAATTATATTTAAATGTGCTTATTGGAGCCTTCAGTCCAGGAGGTTCAAAGAACCAAATTATCCAGATATCATATTGATATAGAATATTTGAATAAATTATTACAAATGAGTAATAGCTGCTGATTAAACAGAACTGAGACCTAAAGGGATATTTTCCAAGAGAGTTTCAGCACAATATGTGAAAGGCAGCCTCTGCTTTTACCCGGATGATCCCTACCTTGTCGTATCCACACTCTTGTATAGTCCCCTTCCGTTGAGTGTGAGCTGGACTTACTGACTTCCTAATGAATAAAACAATAAACAATTGTGGTAAACAATATGGGATGTTATTTCCAAGATCAGGTGAGAATAAGCTATAGCTTCCATCTTGGATGTTCTCTCTTGTTCTCTCTTGGGTCATTTACTCTGTGCAGAGGCACGTTGCTATGTGGTGAGTGGTAAGGCAGACCTGTGGGGAGGGACAAATGCACACAGATGGCACGTGTTCCGAGCTCTGCCAACAGCCACAGGAACAACCTTGGAAGGGCACCCTCCCAGTCCAGTCTTGTGGTAAGAACATGGCCCTAGGCAACAACTTGGCTGTAATTTGACAGAAGACCCTGACCAGAGGCACCAAGCATAGCTGCAACTGCAGGTCCTCATCCACAGAAATTGGGAGGCTTGTGGTTTTCATCCACTAATTTTGTTATGTGGCAATAGATAACCAAGACACCGTGTTTATTAATTCCTTAACTAATAATATTAGCTTATTAATCTGTTACTCTTTTATTTTAGTAGATATAATTTCAAATGCTTTCTTACTAAAGACAACATGAATTACTTAATGCAAATATTCTACATAGCATTTGCATTTTTTAATGTTACATGTTATTGGTATTTTTTAGAAACAAATTATGTTTAAAAAGGGATAGGAATGTCTTATATTTGTTAGCGTATATTTGGTTCCTAAATTCCAGGCCTACTTACATCCAGGTGAAAGGGGAAATATATAGAAATAGAAATTATAAAAAATGAGATTAAATCCATTAATTGTAAAACGATTAGAAATTGTATCTATCATGCCATCTTTGTATATCTATCTAAAATTAATATTGTGTAGCTATTTACTGCATATAGTTGGATATGCTGTTTATATTCAGAACAGGATTTTTCTGGCTCTCCCTCATAACTTGCTTCACTCAATCCATGCCCATTATTTCTAAAGGTAAATAAGTAAATAAAGTAGAAATATATTTGCTAGTATGTTCTACCAGGGGCTTAAGCTACAGATAAATATGTATTGTACATGAGAAAATTGTGTTTTAATTATAGAAATCAACAGTTATAGTATTATACATTTATATATATATATATGTATATATATATAAATAAATATATATCAGTATACTTAAGGGAAACTTATTATGTATGTAAATATACTGATGGTGACAAATTGATTATGCTAATCTCCACAAGTGATCTCAGTCTTTTTTTCAGAGTAGAATTTCCATTTCTGGTGCAATTCCTAAATAGGGCAACAACTGTTCTTTTTACAAAAAAAAAAAAAAATGCGCATGAATTTTAAACTTCTATCAGTAAAACAAAGAGTGTATATAGTATGAAGAGGTCACAGTGACTTATGGATATACTTGCACCCTCTCAACTTACAGAGAAAACCCAAGCCTTAGATCATAATGATAGATGAGCTGGATACAACAGTCATCCCACCCCTGATAGCCTGTTGCTCTGTTTCTCTGTTGCTGCCAGTACTCTCTGGTTAGATTCCCACTTGTAAAAGTGAGGCAGATGCTTAACTGAGATCAAGTTCAAAATATAAATCAAGGAATTCCGACAAAACCTTTGCCTATGGAAAAGGCAGGCTAATTTGGGATGAAGAGTAGACAAAGCAAATGTGCTTGGATTTGCAGTCGAAGTCCCCTCTGATTTGTCAATTGTGTAGGCTGCTCTGGTAGTCAGTATTCTAATAGCTGTCTATGGCTGTCTATAAACTGGCTCAGCTACTGCTGCCGCTTGGTAAGGGTCATCAAGTGACCATAGCCACAAAGTATGTATCAGGAACTCTTTCTCTTGCTTCCCTCTCGTTTCTTTCCATGTACTGTGTTCTGTGCAGCAGGCAAAATTTCATACTGACGGTCTAGTGCAGTCGTGGGTTTTTGATTTGTAACAAAGCACTGAAATGTCAGGCTTAATGAGAAAGAAAAGCACCACGCAGAGTGTGAGCACTTTCACTCCTTTGAAAAAACATTTTCCTAACCAGGCTAATCAGCTTTCGCTGTGACACCTGATATACTGCAAGAGTGTGGAAGAATCTGCGATGAATTCTTATTCTTCTCTCTCAGTGCCCTGCATGAGCTATGAAAAGGTCAGAGGAAGCAGTCTTGAAAGAAACAGCTAAATAGCTGATTAATTTCTTCATATAACATGAAATAAAATGGAACAGTCACAATATTCTGTATTTAATCATTGCTTTCCTCCAAGGCTATTTGTGCCTTCTCTATGATCTCACTGATGGGACAGAGAATACCACAGTGCTCGAAGCCATGGATACAGGAGAGGTATCACAAGAGAACTTTGGCACTTGTTGCTCCAACAACATTGTCTATAACCTGTCATAATTTGTCATCCTATGAAGACACAAATTTGAGTCGTGTGCTCAGGATGTTAGATGTGGAGAAGGAGTCCCCTGGCTTTTCTGTGGGGGCCTTGCCTAGTTTTTCTTACCTTCAGTTTAAGAAAGTTTCATCAGTCCTTACTAGAATTCAGTATTGCTTTGAGGTGCTATGGTATTTGCTAATTTGAAGAAATACAAAGTTCCTCAGATTAATTACATAGCATCAGAGGCTTACTAACACGTAGAGTTCAAGGCTGCCTGAAATCTTCTAAGATCAATAGAATGGACATCTAATCTATATAAAATACTAGGGATAGATTAGATCTCCGTGACTGGTTTGGAACATTCTCTTCAATTAGAGTACTGCTCATAAACTGGTGAAAGACATGGGTGTTTTCTTGACTGAAGATCTATGAAGAGTAAACTTCCATAACTCTCTGAATACCCTATTATTTGAGTGCTGCTACAGGGAGGGAAGAAAGTGGCCAGAGAGTTGTTGGTGGTCACAACTTAAAGTTTACAGAAAATGTAAAATTTTAATGGTCTTTTATTTTTCATGTTTATTTGTTTTTGAGAGAGACAGAGCGTGAGTGGGAGAGGGGCAGAGAGAGAAGTAGACCCAGAATTTGAAGCAGGCTCCAGGCTCTGAGCTATCAGCACAGAGCCCGACGTGGGACTCAAACCCATGAACCGAGCCCCATGAACTGTGAGATTATGACCTGAGCTGAAATTGGACATTTAACCTACTGAGCCACCTAGGTGCCTCTTAATGGTCTTGTTTTGTACCTGAGGATCTACTTAGACAAGTACATTTTCTGGCCTTGACATGGCCTTGAAATCACAGTATATTCTGTTCTCTGCAGATATTCAGTAGAAACAATATTCTTCTCAAATGTTTTCAAAACATATTTTTCAAACTAACTTTTGGTGATTTCCTGGGAAGTAGTTACAGTGGCAATTTGTGGAAATTATGCCCCAATTGTTAAAGAGAGAATGTTTTCTGCAAATCAAAGCTAAGCAAAAGGTCATTTTGGGAATTTTATCACTGCACTGTTTGGTGGTGATCTAAGAAAATATTGACATGCTTGATAGACACCTACTCTATACTTCACTTTTTAGTTTAGATTTATAGAAGTCAAATATGGTCATTGCCATACTAACAATAAAAAGAAGAGAGTTAAATTATACCTAGCAGTGACATCAGAAGTTTTGAAGAATACGTATGCTAATGGCAGACCACACGTGGAGAAAATAGGACCATATATCTTGGCCAATAGGTGTTAATAGCGAAATCACAATCTTGCGCCTAAAAGGGCAGATAATTTACCATTAAGTCCTTAAGTGTGTTGGCTGGGAACTTTATTTTGTGTGAATGGTGATGGTGCAATATTATCTCACACATCTTTTTTTCTTCACCAAACCTTGAAACCCGTTTCTCCCTGGGACAGGCAAAATGTCTATATTAAGGTGGGAAAAATTGAGACAACCACATAGGCTTTCCTTCTGTAGCAAGACACGTTGAACAGAAATGTATTATCACCTAATGGTCATAGGTAATGAGTTTTAAACGGTTTTCTAACTCAGCTAATCTTTAAAAGTACAAAAGAACTTTATGGGAGATGTTACTTTCCCAGAAAGCACTGAATCATATCTGTTTGCTTATCTCAGTGGAGTCCCGGCTTCTAATCTGTGCCTGGAAGTGCAAGACACATGCTTCTTGAAGCTCATGGACCATTGAGAGCAAAGGGCGAGGCTTGCTCTGTTCTTTCCAGTTAATGGCCCCTTGGGAGGTGTATCATCTCTATCCCTGTGGGTCCCCTTCCCTCTGTGACAACTCCGTCATGGTAAGTACGCATGGCATCGACCGAGAGCAGGAACATAAATCAAATTGACATAAGTCCAATTTGAGATCATAAATCAATTTGACAAAAGTTGAATTAAAAAACGTATGAGCTGTGTGAGACTCTGATCTTTTGAAGCTGTTTGAATGGAAAGATTGGGGCATCGTGTATCATTTTGGGAAGATTTTTAGGGACAGTTGAGATTTATGTCAAAAGCTCACCTGGGTCTCTAGAAGATTTAACTATCATTAAAATAACTTCCCTGTAGCATTTTGATTTTTAAAATTGCTCATGGCAGTGATGACAGTGACTTATTCCTGCATTTGGCCTCAAATATATATTCAGTATGTCAAATATTTTTAATGAAAAATTCTATTCACCTTATTTTAAAATTTTTGTTCACCTTCGAAGGCATCATTCATTTGTAAGTGTCCTATTATTTGTTACACCATATTTTTACCCTTATATGTAGCTATTGTCCAGGCAGAGAAGATAACCTTTCAAATTTAAGGTTTTAATATTTCAAATCTTTTTATACCCTGAATAAATCACTATGCCAGCTGAATCACTCCAATGGCTAAAGCCATGTTCTTATAGTAGGGGATATAATTTTAGACTGCTATTAAGGTACAGTTCCAAGAACACTGTCCTCCTATAGATAATTAAATTTATTGTGTTAATATTGATTTTTTTCTTTTTAGCTCTTTTAAGTTGTTTCTTAGAAGCCTGTGATGTATTTGAGCTTAGTAGAATTTTGTTCCTCTGGTATATGCTAACTTATTCCTTGGAGGATTACTGATGCATAACTACCCTCAATAATTGAGTCTTACTCTTTTTTACTAAACCAGGGGAAATCTAGTTTTTTTTTTTTTTTTTTTTTTTTTTTTTTTACTTATACATATTATATACCTTAATACACATATAGAGCACATTAGCAATATTCTGTGCAAAATCTTCTGTTCTTCTCCAAAACTGTAGAGGATATGAAGATGAAGAAAGGGCGAGTTCTTGGGGGAAAATATTTATATACATTTCAATAAGGTGGAGGTCTTCTCATACCGGCTGCTGTTTTGACTTTACTTGTAAATCAGCTTTCTAGAAGCTGCTTATGTCCTGGTGCATGAAGATGATTATGCCAATCCCATTTATTCTTTTTTTTTTTTTTCCTTTTCAAGGTGAAAGCCATGTTAGTAAAGAGGTATGTAATAGTAGAAAAAAGATTGGAATCAATGCTATGAAGCTCGTCCTCTTAGTGGCTGTTAAACTTTGGACAAGTGAGTTAGCTCTTGGAAAACCCAGTTTTGTCATGTAAGATGGCAGTTGAAACACTGAGCGCCAAAACTCTGTGAATGGATTAAGTTAATTGGAGAACTAGGAAGTACTAGCTACCATTTTATCTCCCTACTTAGGTCATGGTCTTTTCTAGAATTTTCTTCTGTTATAGTTTCCATTTCCTTACCTCAGCTCAGTGAGCCACTCAGTCAACGCTATGACCAACACTGTACCCTGCCCACACCTCTCAGCCTGCCCTGAAGTTCACCATTGTCAAGAATGCCAGTAACAGCCGTGGTCTCTGCCTGAAGCATTCTCTGGTCCTGGCAGTATGCTATTGCCACACATGGCCAAACCAGCAGCCCCAGGGAGTTAGATTCCCTTGGGCAATCTCTCATCAGTGATGGATAGGAATTGGACAAAATACCCTAGCTTCCTTATCCCACAGGAGACAAGTCTGAGGGAAGTTTCTGTACTATCTCTCCCGGCTGGGGTCCGCACAGTGGGAGTAACAGTTATCCACAGAGCAACACTGCCTACATTAGTTATCTTTCTTTCTCTGTCCTACATCCCTATTCCTTCGTGGCGCTTTCTGCAGTAGCTTCCAAAATGAACTGGTTGCATGTGAATCCTATCTCAGGCTCTGAATTTGGGAAAAAAAAATACTTGTTTTGTCCCCTGTATGCTCCTCTCTGCTTCTGAGACAGCAGGGTTTGCTGTTGGTTTGCATTTTAATGTCCCATGTCTGTCAGAACCTGCTGTCTTGTCCCCTTAGTATGTCAGCACTGGGTTCGCATTACCCACAAAATTAGTATCTGTTCCAGACACAGCACTGTGGTCCATGCTCTTCTTTCCGCTGGGAATGCCCTGCCCTTTTTTGTCCTTTTTCTATGTCCCTGCTCAACCCTGTTCCAGTCTTTCCCACAAATGAGGAAACAAAGACACACAATCCTGCTCATCCTTTCAGTGTCATTTGAAAGAAGAGAAGTCTTTCTACATACTTCAAAGATGACCCCTCCTACCCTCACTGGCTCCCATTGCACCTTGGACTTCTGTTAGAATTTCAATTACATTTGTAACTACTTATTGAGTCTTTCTCTTTCTAATGGCATGCACTGCATGTTGCTATTATGATTTGCAAGTCTCAAGGGACAATGGATCAAGCATGGGCCCCTGGAGCCTCCCACCCATCCTGCTTCCCTGCAACCTCCCCAGATGGTTGTCCCTGCTTCCCAGCTCCCTGACTCCCTGGCATCCTGGGCCCCTCCAGCCTCCTTCTCCACACTCCTCACTTCATAGCCTTTGCTAGCCTCTGTCCCCAACAGGGATGTGGACATGGGTGCAGGAAAGGGACAGGATGGGCGTGCGGACTCCATGGTATCCTAGAACCTAGAATGTTATGACATTAACAGTCTCCCACCCCAGAGTGGCAACACCTACCTTGTGGTCTATCTGCTTGATGCTGCATCTGGCTTGGTGGCCACCTTTCATCCAGGTTTGAGTGCCTCCCAATACAAAGGTTTAAAGATCCATAGGGGTTGTTCACAGACCAGTGAGACAGGGAACTTGACTTCTCCAGACCCCACCCTCTCTGAGGGATGGCTCCTGTATCGACGGCAGGCTCAGTGAGCATGTGTACACCTTGCATCCCTAGATGGCCCCACACTTGTGCCACCTGTGAGGGTCTGCACTCTCCTCATAATCCTTATGCCCCAGAACAATCCCTAGGCTCGCTCTGTCCCTATACATAGGTTCTCTCTTTCTCCTCCTTCTCCTTTCCCTTTCTCCTTTCTTCTCTCCCTTGGTGGGCTTGTGGTCCCCTTTGGACAGGAGTCACGTAATATGAATTGTGTAATTTTGGCGATTCCACATGTAAGTTGAATGTTTTGATATTTGCATTTGAAGTTTGCATTGAATAATATAAAGATGAATAGCACAAAAAGCGCTCATAATTTAAAATGTAAATTTTGCTTCCCTGGGAATGGCATGAGACAACAAAACACAAACAGGTGGAGACACCATAAAAGAAAGGAAAAAGCTTCATATATATATATATATATATATATATATATATATATATATCTCCACACTTTTTTCCTGCTTTCTGAAAAAGGGGCCCTACATTTTCATTTGGCACTAGGTTCCACAATTTATGTAGCTGTCTCTGCACAATGAGGTCTCAGACCTGACCAAGTGCTACATATTTATCACCTGGCTGGGATTCTGCAGAGAGCCTACAAATTGAACTAATTGCCTTCTCTAAAGAAATAATCCAGGTTAAAAAAACAAAACAAAACAAAACAAAAAACAAAAAAAAAACGAGGCTCTGGTTGTCATTTTGCTGTAGAACAAATTACCTTAAAGCTTAATAATTTAAAGCAACACTCTTTTTGTCTCCCTTGGCCCTCAGGGCTGACTGAGTTCAATTAGCCTACTGTCACTCATGGTCTATCATGTTGCAGTCAGTGCCTGGCAAAGACTTGTTCACAGGTCTGGTCATGAGGCTAGGTGTTGGCTGGGTTGCCAACTAGGACTGCCTTCTCGAACAATTATATATGGCTTCCACATATGGCCTGATTTCCTTAGAGCACGGGAGTTGGGATGCCAGAGAGAAACAGAGAGAGAAGGAGAAACAGTATTGTCTTTTCTTAGCTGAAACAGCCTTGGAGGACACAGAACATTACTCCCTCCTCTTTCTATTAGTTAGAACTATTGACAGGTGGAGACTATTGATTATATGAGCAAAATCCCATATACTAATATATGGGTTCTAAGATTCTCTGGCTGGGCCAAGGAGATCGCTCAGTTAGAGATATAAAACACTGATCACACGGTTAGTGCTCAACAAATGATAGTTACTCCTGTGTTGGAAGTTTTTTTCCTTGATATTGAATTAAATTTAGACCAGGAAACATCTTCATCTTTGGCCTTTCAAAGTGTTCAATACCATTTTGAGTATTTCAAAGTATTCAATACCATTTTGAGTATTTGATTCTGAGTCCTGGCTCCATCCAATGTCTAGCTGTTAGCCTTTACTCAAGTCTTTTAAGCTTCCTGAGCACCTGTTTCTACTCATATTTGCTGCACCAACTAATAATAGAATGTGTGCAAAGTCACTCTGTAAACCGTTTAGAACGTGTGAATGTGAGTTAGTAAAAAAAAAAAAAAATACAGTTCCATTGGCAAACTTGGTGGCAATTACAATTAGTTTTGTAGATTTGGATTTTGTTTTTCTGACGAACCATTGATACTGAGTAAAGAATACTTACCTCCCTCCCTCCCCCTCCAGCCCTACCCCCATCTGCTTGGGAGAAGCAAGGGAGGTAATGATTTTATCCTAAAAATGCAGCACAACGGGAGCGCCTGGGTGGCTCAGTCAGTTAAGAGGCCAACTTGGTTTCAGCTTAGGTCATGATCTCAGCGTCTGTGAATTTGAGCCCTGCATCAGGCTCTGTGCTGACAGCATGGATCCTGCTTGGGATTCTCTCTCTCTCTCTGTCTCTCTCTTCCCCCTCTGCCCCCACTCTTCCTCTCTCTCTCTCTCTCTCAATAAATAAATAAAATTAAAAAAAAAAAACAAAACACAGCAGAACAAGGAACTACAGTCCAACCTAAAAACTTCAATACCACCTGCCAATATAAAACTCTTGTTTAATTGATATTGGCCCTGTAACCTTCACTGTCCCTCATAAAGTGGGCACTTAATCACCTTGTATTCATTTCCATATACTTCTCAGATATGTCTTATCTTCTCATTCAGCAGACAAGAAATCTAAGCTTTTCAGGTTTTTGTATCCTGACAGTGCATGATAACATGTTCTAGAGTATCTTACACACTGTTGGAGTTCAATAAGTTCTCATGGTACATTGATTTATGTTAATAGTTTCATTATTATATGTCTCGTAGTCTCTCATCTCTCATTGAGTCTCTTAAATTCTCCTATAATGTAAAGAAACTCTTTGCTGTAGTTGATAATTGTGTCTTCTCTCTTTCTTGTTCATTAACTCCTTCTAGTTGGTACAGTAATACAGATATTTAAGGAGGCAATATTTCTACTATGAAAGTAAAGATAATAGAATTTACTGTAAAGTTGAATAACAAATGTTTACAGATTACTTACTATGTCTGAGGGACTGTACTAAACCTGTACCAACATCATTTTGTCTTACTGGAGCTCTAATTTTTGTTGCCCATCTAAAAAACTGGCTATAGAATTCTTTCTTAGAGCGCAGTCTTATAACTCTACATGTTAAAATGAAATTTCTCTTTTCTCCCTAGTGCTTTTTAACATGCACTTTCATCACAAAGTAGATACTTTATCCAGTAGATTGTGTCTTCTGTGAAAACAAGAGCTGTATTCAACTAAATTATAATTCCCAAAGTGGTTAATACAGTGCAATTCCCTATACACATACTCAATTACTGTTAAAAATGGTTTATGCAGTGCCTTGGCAGTATTTTAAGACTGTGATTCTAAATTCCTTTGTCTTTTTTCCCCTCATGTCTACTTATAATTTACAAATGTGTCTCTGAATGGAAGTCAAACTGGGAAAATCAGTTCTTCCATTTTACATATAAATTATTTCTATTTTATGCAAGCTCCCTCTCATTAGATGAATTTCATGGTTTTGTAAATTTTTATCTATTTGAAATGAAATTCAGTATTAACTTTTTCTTCAACCTTTAGTTTTTGGCTTTTTTCTTTGGTGACTTTTACACTTTGTACTATGTGATATTTCTTGTTCTCTTCACTAAATCAACAGTTTCTAAAAGAAAGGACAAAAATACACTTAGCATAAGTTATGTGGTAAAAGATATTAAAAAAAAAAAAGGCCTATCCACGTGTTTGAAAAAATTTCCCTGGTAGAACAGTTCCATTCCATTGTTTTCAGAAAAAGAGGAGTGAGCTTGCCTTTTTGTATTTTGATTTTTGTAATATTGGAACCAGTTCCTAAAATAACCCAAGAATTGTCTATCTCTTTGAAGACAGAACAATATCATTCCTTTGGAAGTCTGTAAGAAAAGACAGTGAGGACCACAAAGTTGCTGGAAGCCAGGGTTCTCCCAATTTAGCATGCAACAGAAACACCTGCAGACTTCATTAAAACACACTGCTGTGTTCACTTCCAGAATTTCCCCAGGTCAGGGATGGGGCCCGAGAATTTACATCTCTAACAAGTATGCAGGTGATGCCCATGCAGCCCTTTGGAGACCACACTTTCACACCTAGCGCTGAACGCTTTCACTGAAAATCACGTCTAAGGTGGCTCTTATGGCATTGTAAACTGTTAGGCTCCAAATAACTTCAGAAGGAAAATTCTGGAAACCTAAATCTATTAGTACATAAATGCATTTTCTAACATTAATTTGAGATGAGTTATTGTTGTTTTTTTTTTTTTTTTTTACTTGTAGAACTTTGTGTAGGTGCATGTAGTCAAAAAAAAAAAAAAAAAAAAAGGAAACTCAGTTGAATAATAGTACCGACTGAGCTTTGCATTTTTTTTTATACTGCCTTTAGTATTCTACCTCTGAAATTACCTTCAACATATTCATTAATTTATTTCAAGAATATTCACTGGATGCATACTATGTGCCACTCTCCTAGGAGAGGTGAATTAGTGCACAGCACAGATATGGAGCTTACATGTATATTTCCATGCGAATGCATCAATTGCTGTATTGATTCTAACAGCCATTTGAAATCAGAGCAGGCTTGGGGCGCCCGGGTGGCTCAGTCCGTTAAGCATCTGACTTCAGCTCAGGTCATGATCTCGCCATTCCTGAGTTCGAGCATTGGGCTCTGTGCTGACAGCTCAGAGCCTGGAGCCTGTTTGGAATTCTGTGTCTTCCTCTCTCTTTCTCTGCCCTTCTCCCACTCACTCTCTGTCTCTCACTCTCAAAAATAAATAAACATTAAATAATTTTAAAAAGAAAAACAGAGCAGACTCAACATGAGGGTTATGATTAAAACATGCCCTTCACATGTCTTGTCATTAGAATTTGTCCATAGTAAAAAATACTTTGGCACACTGAATTTGAGTATGTGAGGAAACAAAATGTTAACAAACATGGTCCAATTCTGAAAACTGATAAACAGATGGAATATGAAATTGAAGTCAGGAAGTTGGCTGACTTTTCTTCTAGAGGTGGCTGGAGTTTGTCTCTTAGAGCAGTTCATGTGGAGTAGCTAATTATTCCTAGCCATTTACCATCTACATTTAGATAAATAGCACTTATATAACATTTCCTATGTGCTTAGCACTTTGCATATATTAACATTTAGACTGTTGTAGGCACTTCATATATATTAATTATAATAATCTCTGGGGTAGGTACAATCTTTGATATACCTATTTTGTGCATATGTATTTAAGGGGTTGGCCCAGAGATGGTAAAAACAAAAACAAAAACAAAATAAAAAAAAACCTGTCCAGGCTGCACAGCAGGTAAGTGATGGAGCTAGCATCAGAGTTCAGCAATCTGGCTCCAAAGCCTTCCCTCTTCACCACTAAGCTTTGACTTACATGATGTCTCTGGTATTTGTCATATATTGTTATGGGTTAGCTTGTTATTTGCTTCCTTTTTTTAATGCTTTTTTTTTTTTTTACTTATATTTTGAGAGAGAGAGAGAGAGAGAGCAAGCGCATAAGTGGGGGAGGAGCAGAGAGAAAGGGGGACAGAGGATTCAAAGTGGGCTCTGCACTGGCAGGCTGACAGCAGTGAGCCCCATGTGGGGCTGGAACTCACCACCTGTGAGATCATGACCTGAGCCAAAGTTGGATGCTCAACCAATGAGCCATTCAGGTGCCCCCCCCCCCCCGATTTGTTTTTTAATAAGTAAATATCTTTCTTTTCCAATTAATAGTAAGGTCTTTGGGGGCAGTTTCTAGATACAACACCTCTTGTGTCCTGGAAGGTGTCAAAACACAATACTTTACATGTAATTAGTATTTAAAAAATACTTTTAAATGGACTAATTGGTGAAACTTTCAATTTTACAATATTAGAAAATAAAAATCTCTATTTCTCTAGTTAGCTAGACAGATTGATCGAGCAACCTAGGAATGTGATTATTTTCTGTCTTCAACTATATAAATCTTCTGTAAACACTTGGATTAAAAATATAGTTATATATGGGAGACATTGTTATTAGTTTAATGGACCATTAGTTTAATGGTCAGACTGGCCTCAAAATATGAAATGAAATCAGAAAACCAAAACATTTTCAAGCTAGATGGAAACTCAGCTATCACCTCATCCAACCCCCTTTATTTTACTTATTCAGTAGAGGACTAGAATTGTCCACTTATGTACTCTAGATATGTATACATGTATGTGTACATGTATGTATATGTATATGTAAATATGTATGTAACTATTCAGTTAATGGTTACTAGGTAAAAGTAACACAGATCTTTTGTTAGTTTGAGAACTGGGCCCTTTATCTGAGGGTAAGGAGACATCAGGGAAAGAGATGGATCACTCCAGAGGGGTTGGCAGCAGGTTGGATAAGCAAGGGAAACTACTCAAGCCTTGTCTTAGGCTGCTGCAAACCAAGTAGATTTCCACAGCCACCCGCCAAGATCTAACAAGGTCTTAAATGGGTTAAGTCATGAACACTGTAGATGTTCTAACCACATACTGCTCTCGCAAGGCCACACCCTTGGAAATGGCTCCCACTGTGGGAAAAGTGGGCAAAATGTACATTTCAAGGAGCCTCTGATTGCTCAGGCCAGCCCTCAGGTCAACCAGAGGTCATGCTCCCTCCATGACCCACCCCCCTGCCCCCAACATCTTTCAACTGTAATTTGAAGCCTCTTTTTACCCCAATGTAAAGTACTGTCTTCGGCTTTTAAGACAGTACTTCCTGGGGGTAGTACAGACCTAGTTTAAAAAGAGGGTTCAACTCTTCCTTTTAGCAAACAAAAAATCTAATCTTCAGTAATTCTAGATTCCCAGACTAATCAATAGGAGATATAGAAGACTTTCATGTTGTTCTTTCAAGATTCCATCCAGATGTTTACATGGAAGTAGATTACTCTTGTATGTTGGTTTGCCTTTGCCGTGTAACAAGCTAGTGTAACAAAGAGAGTGGCTTAAAAAACAACCTTTTGTTTAGTTTGGCAGTTTGTGCCACTCTTCCTAAGGTTGGAATTGGATGAACTCAGCTGGGCTTTCTAATACTTGGCAGGCCACTTGGGGCCTGACTGACTCTCGAGAACTTCGTTCGTGTTTGATTGTTGTCACACTCTCAGATGGAGTATAAATGTAATTAAGCCGCATGTCTCTCATCAACCAGTAGGCTAATCTGGGCATATTCACATGGTGGCAGTGGCAGAAGGCCCAGAAACAGCAAGTAGGTAAGCGCTTGTATCATTTTTGTTAATGTCTCATTTACATGGCAAATTACACGGCCAACCTAGATTCAAGGGGTGGGAAAGTGGAAAGCCTTTATATGAAAGAGGGATAATTGTGTTTTAATAAACTACTATAGTTTGTTGGTTGATCCCAATTAATTCACTCTCCTCTCACTTTCAAAATACCCTTATCTCCTTCCAAGACTCCCCAGAAGTCTCATTACATTCCAGTTTTCGCCTGGAAGTCCAGGATCTCATGATTTAAAGGGATATCCTTGAATGTGTCTCTCTTGCTTAAATAAGGTCTGAATGTTGCTCCTTGGTTGTGTTCCTCTTGATCCCATGAACTAAAGAAAACAGTGAACTAAAAACACATGTGTGCCTCACCTATACTGGAGGGACAAGGATAGGACAATTAATTTTTTTGTAGTGTTTTATTTTTGAGAGAGAGAACATGAGTGAGGGAGGAGCAGAGAGAGGGAGACACAGGATCTGAAGCAGGCTCCAAGCTCTGAGTTGTCCACACAGAGCCCAACGCGGGGCTTGAACTCACAGACCATGAGATCATGACCTGAGCCAAAGTCGGCACTCAACAGACTGAGCCACCCAGGTGTCCCAAGGATAGGATAATTCTAATGGACTTTTCCATTTAAAAAAGGAAGGAACAGGAGCCAGATCACAGGGGCTAATACATGCAATTCTGGAATCCCACAGAGCCAATGCTGTCAGGTCTTCTAGGACCAGGGAATGTTTCTTGATTTGGTCCCAGTTCTCCATAGAACTGGTCCCAGTAAAAACTTCTTAAATTTTCCTTGGGAGTGGTTACTTGGTCACTGTTTTCTATGGATCTTGAATCCAGCCTTTGAGTTCATGGCTCAAGTCTCTGAAATGTTTCTTATTTTTTTTCACAAAAATTGCCTCCAATTGCAACTGAGTAGCTTTCTTGCTTCTTCCCATAGACAGTTGAGACACAGAAGATTTTTTTTTAATTTTAGCAGTCTTAGTTCCTTTTAATCTAAGGCTTCTTAGATTACAAGCCAAATTACAGAAAATGCCCAAAATCCATTGACTGATGAATGGATAAATATGTGGCATACACACACACACACACACACACACACACACACAGACACACACAATGGAATATTACTCAGCCATGAAAAAGAATGAAATCTTAACATTTGCAACAATGTTAATAGAACTAAAGTGTATTGTGCTTAGCAAAATAAGTCATAGAAAGACAAATACCATATTATTTCACTCATCTCTGGAATTTAAGAAACAAGAAAGATTAACACAGCAGCGGGAGAAAAAGAGAGGCAAACCAGAAATAATACTCTTAACTATAGAGAACAAACTGAGGGTTGCTGGAGAAGAGATGGGCAGGAGATGGGTTAACTGGGTGAGGGGTATTAAGGTGGGCATTTGTGATGAGCACTGGGTGTTGTATGTAAGTGATGAATCACTAAATCCTACACCTGAAACTAAGTAATAATAATGATAATTTTCTAGTTGAAGATACTGGAAATGAGAAACAATTTTGTTTTCCAGTCCAACTTGTCTCACCCTTTTATTTTCCTTTTAAATTCTGTCTGAAAAAATAAATTATGTTTGAAAATAGTTTATTTTTAGCATATCTCTCTTCCCACTCTTTATCTTAGAAACTAAAAGAATCTGACTGACACTTGAAACATTCTGCTGTAAAGCCATCTCGTCAACGCCCAACAAGCTTAGCAGATACATTCTTTGTCTCCCTTGTTGCCACAGGTGATGGTTTTGCCACTTAGTCTTTACTTCATAGCACAGGTCAGCCCTGGCAAGTTTCTTCACTGCTTTTCCAGCTTCAGTTTACTGCCCAGTCCTACATGCAATGCTATATATTTTTCAGTTAGACAACAGCAGCATACTCCTTCTAGGTATCTTTTTTTATACATGCATTAACTTGTTTGTGTTTTAAAAAACCCCACAAAACTTAGTGTCTTGACACACCTTTAAAAAAACCTATTTATTTTTTTTTCTCAGCTCATAATTCTGTGGGTCTGCAATTTGGGCTGGGCTCAATGCTGGCTTTTTTGTTCCAGGTGCACTAGGCTCATCTCATTTGGGCCAGTTCTTGTATCTGCTGTTAGCTGGCAGGTTGGCTGGAGGCTGGCTTCTCCAGGATGGCCTCACAAACTTGTCTGGTGATTGGTTTCTGTTACCTGAACAGATGGTGTAATTGAGTCACGTGTCTCTTGTCATATAGCAGGCTTGCCAAGGCTTATTCATATGATGGTGGTAACAACAGATCCCAGGAATGGCAAATGGGTAAGTCCCAGTGTATAAATGCTTTTCAAATTTTTGCTTGTGCTGTACTTTGCCTATATCCTTGTGGCCAAGAGTTCACAAAGCTCATCCATTTTCAAGAGCTGGGGAAATAGGTACTTACTCTTCATTGGAGAAATGAAAGATTGTGGTCATTTAAAAAATCTACCACATCTTGGGGTGCCTGAGTGGCTCAGTCAGTTAAGCGTCTCACCCTTGATTTTGGCTCAGGTCGAGATCTTGTGGTTTGTGGGATCGAGCCCCATGACAGGCTCTGTCCTGACAGTGAGGGTCCTTCTTGGGATCCTCTCTCTTCCTCCCTCTCTCTCTCAAAATAAATAAATAAAAATTTTTTTTTAAAAGTCTACCACATCCTGGAAATACTCTTTATGACCATAGTCTATCCACTGTGTAATATTTTCAGCACCCATGGAATTCACAAGGGAAATGATACTTGTGTCATAGCTACATTTTTGAGGATGTATTTGGTAGAGTGATAGAATAAACCTCTGGTGTATGTATTGCATATATGAAAAATATATTCCGAATACACATAGCAAAGCCAATATTTACCTGACCTTTTAAGCTTTATGTACTATTGATAATTAATACATGCATGTTCTTGGTTAATATCGAGCTGTGCTCTTTGATTACTAATCCAAATATTTGTATAAAACAACATAAGCCAAGTCGATACATGACAAAGTTGTAGAAAACACTACTACTCACTTCATAGCAGGTCAACTTTTTATAGATTTTTATCTGTAAATATCAGTGTTTGAAGTAGGTAATGGTATGCTGCCTCGTGCAACATCTACTTTGTCCCTTTTGGTGTACTTTCTTGAATTGTGGAGGCCTAAAAGATAAAACTAAATTTCCCCAAATCCTCGCATCTAATGTTCTTCATACTATCCGAGATCTACAGCTGAGATTTGTAAGGTGGAATTAAGTTACATTTGTGTAGTCGAGTACAGGGAGAGAGCATCCTGTAGGGGAGAATTTTGATTTTCCTGGAATAGCTATAAAACAGGTCTTCATCAACAAAAATGCAAATATTGTTTTGTTAAGTTTGAGTCTCAACAGGAAACAAAGGACACACTGTCTATTTATAAAGGCACCATTGGTAAAGGTCTGCATGGTATGTAGGCCATCTTAATGAATACAGCAATTTCCCTGGTCTCGCAGCAGTAGGGATGCCCTCTAACCCTACCCCAAAGGAGTGAGAAATGGATATTCAACTGGAGTAGAGAGGGAGAGAGAATTGTGCAGGGCAAGTTGCCTCAAGGAACACAGCCATCCTGAGGCAATCTAACAGAACCTAACAGATTTAGGGAGGGACCTAAATCAATAAATGTCATAAATTCACTCTCTTCCCTCCAATTTTTTTGCAGTATTCCCACTGGTCCATCCAAAGAGAATCCATAGGGGTCATTACCTTGTTAGTAGAATCGGGTAGATCAGCCTTTTGGAGCAGGGAGCAAAGCAGAAAAGGGTTGAGAGTAGATATGGAAGATCAAATGGCCAATATGTAGTTCAGGTTCATCGTAGTTGTCAAATATTTGATTCATAGCATAGTAAGTGGTGAGCAGAAGCCATAGTGGTGTTTTCACTAGAACAGGACCAAAGTTCTGTTCTGGCTGCAGTTTTCCTGCTGTCTAACATCCAAGTTTGGCTCTTTGGCTGAGATAGAAATTTGTTAAGCTACCTAATGCCCTTAATACATCCTTTTCTGCTTAGCAGGGATTCTGTTGTTAGGAACAAAGAACCCTATCTATATAGTAGTGATAATAAGTAAATGAAAGAATAAATAATTGAAAATAATCTGTGACCTTACTTAAAACTGGAACATCAAATTAAAGCATAAGATAAATGTTAAATCATGTTAACATTAAAGCAAAATATTTTGGTGACTTTAAACGTTCCATATAGTAATAGAATATTATTTGAAACAACCAATGTGTTTAAATCTTAAATAAATGTACAGAGAGAGAAGAAATGTCACTACCAGATGTATGAGAAAACTACTTAGTGACATCCTTCAAAGACCACTAAAGCTATTTTTTTCTATA
The DNA here is from genome assembly GCF_018350215.1 of Panthera leo. Lineage (NCBI taxonomy): Eukaryota > Metazoa > Chordata > Mammalia > Carnivora > Felidae > Panthera > Panthera leo. The sequence goes on along the minus strand of NC_056679.1, from coordinate 100,027,395 downwards.
CGTTGGTTATCTAGTATAAATCCCAAAGGTATTTGTTTATGATTTAGATATATCCCAATATCTTAACCAAATGGGTGTCACTGATACCTTTTTGGAATTTATTTATAGATGGGCATCCTCTTTCCATGAAAAAAAATATGCCCTTCTGTAAAATTTCAGAGTTAATGGATTCCTTCCAAGATATCTATGAACTTGAAGTTAATAGTCCTTGTTTGGGAGAGCTATGAACAAATCAGATAATGAGAGTTATCACATACTGCGAATACCCACTGCTACAGCAATCCTAAGGTTATTGCAAAGAGAAGCCTAGTTCATTGAATATGAGCTGGCATATTTTGTGGCACTTGGTCGGTTTTGTCTAAGGGAAGAGGACTTTGATCTAGAGTCAGAATTGTTTATCAGCCTACATTGAAAAGAGTTTGCTAGCAAGTTGACATGCCTCTAAAACTTGTTAAATAGCAGAAGTAATCATTTTCTTCTGAATTTGTAATCACTTGAGAAGTATAGGACTTTGCATCAGAAACCACATTTTCTTTTATTTAAGTTCTTGAGCTGTGGCAAGTCACACATTTCCTGGAGTCTCTATGAGGCAAGACAGCAAAAACTGGCACAATTCATATATAAAATCGGGCAACTATACTGAATATGATCCATTAAATTTATATTAAATTGTGTTTTACATTTTCAAACCGTGAGCAGTGGGAAGAAAATATATGTGGTGAGGGAGACACATGCATAAAGGCACACTATGAACACATTTGGACATTATTTTTTGTCACTTTTAAATCAGCCTTTGGCGCCATCTTCAATACCAAGAATGCAAAAAATCTGCCATTTTAAATATTCTTGAGGCAAGTAACAGGGTGTGTGGTACATAGAACTGTTTTTCCCCCACACCCTACGTGTTATACCATCTGGACTTAAGTGGTTTTTAGGTGGTTGACTAGGCTTTTGTTCTGCTGTTTTTTATTCGTTTTTTTGTAAACCATCGTGTCTTTGAGAATTAAGATAAACAACTGAAGATAAAAAAAGACATGGTAGAATTATGCATCTAAAACACAGGTTTTCCAGACTAGAAAATACAAGGGGAAATTATGGGAACAAACGGGACATACGAAGAATATGACTAGTTGGGCATTAGTGGCACCTCTTACTTTCTTAATTGAAAACACCTTCTTTAATTTAAAAGGTTATCATTTAATGTAGTAGTACAGCCACTACTTCAATTGTGAATTGAACTGTCATGTTTATTTAATTAAAAGAAATAATAATTCAATCTGTGATTGCTCTAGCTTTGTTTTTCTTATTTAAGACTATTCAGGGTCTTTTGTGATTCCATACAAATTTTAGGATTGTTTATTATGGCTCTGTGCAAAATGCTGGTGGGATTTTGATAGGGTTTACATTAAATGTGTAGATTGATTTGGGTAGTATAGACATTATCAAACTCAACATCCAAAAAACAAATAATCCAGTTAAGAAATGGGCAGAAGACATCAACAGGCCTTTTTCCAAAGAAGACACCCAGATGTCCAACAGACACATGAAAAGATGCTCATCATCACTCAGCATCAGGGAAATACAAATCAAAACCATGATGAGATAACACCTCACATCTGTCAGAATGGCAAAAATTAACAACACAGGAAATAAGAGATGTTGGTGAGGACGTGGAGAAAGTGGAACCCTCTTACACTGTTGGTGGGAATGCAAACTGGTGCAGTCACTCTGGAAAACAGTATGGGAGTTCCTAAAAGTTAAAAAAAGAGCTACCCTATGACTCAATAATTGTACTACTAGGTAATTACCCAAAGGATACAATAATACTGATTCGAAGGAACATATGCACCCCGATGTTTATAGCAGCATTATCAACAATAGCCAAATTATGGAAAGAGCCCAAATGTCCATTGACTGATGAATGGATAAAGAAGGTGTGTTATATTAATACAATGGGATACTACTCAGCCATGAAAAAGAATGAAATCTTGCCATTTGCAACAAGGTAGATAGAGAGTATTATGCTAAGCAAAATAAGTCAGTCAGAGAAAGACAAATATCATATGATTTCATTCATATGTGGAATTTAGGAAACAAAACAGGTGAACATAGGGGAAGAGAACAAAAAGGAGAGTGAAGCAAACCATAAGAAACTCTTAATTATAGAGAATAAACTGAGGGTTGCTGGAGGGGAGGTAGGCAGGGGGTAAACGAAATGGGTGATGGGTATTAAGGAGGGCACTTGTTGTGTTGAGCATTGCGTGTTATATGTAAGTGAGGAATCACTAAATTCTACTCCTAAAAGCAACATTACACTGCATGTTGACTAACTTGAATTTAAATACAGATTTGAGAAAAGTTATTTTATTATAAGCGTCTGAACTGTCCGATCTGTTGATTTTATAATTCTCTCTGCAGTAGCACTAATCTTTCTACACTATGACTCTGTCTTTTTTGGAAATCAAACAAGCTTTCTTTAGCAAATGACTTCTTTTTATGAATGTTTAAAAATGTAGGTTACATTCAGCTTATAAGAGAAGAAAAAAAATAGGGGGCAAATTGGTTGGAATGTGAAGCTAACTTTTTAATTAAATTCTTCATCACCATCAATATGCATTCGAGAGATTGAATATGCAAATAGCAATGGCCACACAATATATAAAAATAGCACTTTGACCCAATGGAGTCAGTCCAGCAGCAAACAGTACACAAGCAATGACCCCTGTAGTAACCAGCACAAAGTGACCAGTTCCGCATGTAACTGACAGCTTTCCTTATTTTTGCCCCTGCTTCCACCCTAGGACCAACTGGAAAGAGCCAACTATGCAATATCTAACCAATCACATAGGATGCCCACTTCTAGTTAGCCCATCTACAAATTCCCCATGACCATAACCTCTGGTTATGGCAGGCCTAAAGTCTTCAATTTTTTCCACTATAAAGCTATTTTTTTTCTTCTTGCCTTTGAGTTTCTGCCAAACCTGAGTGATGGTGGTTAACTCCGTGGTTGCAGTACACTGAGTAAATAGACATTGCTTGTCATGGGTTGTACAGAGCTAACTAACTTGTCTGTATTTATTAAGGCTTTCCTCTCTTAGCACTCTGAGATTATTTCTGTATTGGTTCTTACATTAGAGAAATAGTGTGTTTGCTTACCTGCCTTCCCCATGAGAGTGAGATACCCTAGAAGGAGGTGTGCCTTACAACGTATGACAGCATTTGCTACATACAGAGTAGTATTTCTGAGAAATACTTATCCATTTATTTGTTGAGTGGGTGACCTCTGTTAGCACTGTGTTAGTAGTAGGACATCAAGGGGTAGCATACATGGACTCTAATCTCAAAACACTTAAAACTTTTCATTACTTTTCCAGGCAAAAGTTGTCCTTGCAACTTTTGATGATGTCCAAAGATAACTGGATTATTTCTGAAAACAAGATAGCATCATTTTGGATTCAGAGACTGCTATTTAGATAGAGTATTTTTACCAGTTTCATAAAATTTCATGACTCATTAAACCATTTTACTCCTGCTCAGTTTTAGACCCAAACCCTATTTAGTAGTTCAATTTTAGTTTGCTCTTAGTGGAAATTTATTCCTGCCAGCCCCTTGAAATCCTAATGTTCAGGAATTATAGGTTTAAGACCATATTTATTTTTCCCCCTCTATTGTAAAATAGTTTTATGGTACAATTTGTTCATAAATGACTGATTTAAGTGAAAGAAGTTGATCAATATTTAGAAGAATGAAACTCCTCAAAAAATATTCCTTCTGTATTCTTTCTTTGAGGATATCTCATTTTATTTCTACTTATTCTATTTATAGCAATAAACAATGGAAGAGCGAAGCAAGCATTTTCTTTACTACATGCATTCCTTTTTTTATGCCCAAAAGGCTTTTCTTCAGTTCTTTATCTCTTGAAAATACAATTTATTCTATTTGGTCTCCTTCACCCCCCTCTTTCACTGCCTGTCATTCTTCAAATACTTGAGCACTAATAGTACTAGGAATTGTAGATACAGAGATGAACAAGACAGAATCCTTGTCCTCGTGAAACTTACATCTATGTGGAAGAAGATACACAACAAGCTAACAAACATGACAGCTGAAACTTGTGGAAAATGCTATTAATTTAATAACCAGGGTGACGTAATAGACAGGGACTAGGAATTGATTGCAATAGTTCTTCCAAGAACACAGGGAAGGCTTCTCTGTGGAGCAGATATTTAAGGTAAATATACTCTGTCCCTTTTATTTTTCTTATTCTTCAGTTTGAAATAATACATACCAAAGTCCAAGTTTCATCAATTAATTTAAGCTTTCTAAAATTCACATATTGTGACTTCACTGTTGGCTATAGGATGCGGGCCATAGGATAAGAACTATACATCTTTCTCATGGAGAAGGTCATTCATGATAGGCTTGGAATTTAACTCATTAGATTTTTATTGTCATTCAAGGATAATTACAGAACATCACCTATCAAATAGGCTATCTTAGTTTTTTCAACTGAAAATCAAAGTAAAATCGATAACATCTATTTCAGGAATTGGCAGACTTTTCCTGTAGCAGGCCATATAAGCAAATATTTTAGGTTCACAGAATGTATGGTCTGCTGCAACTACCTAACTCTGCCTTCGTGGGGTGAAAGCAGCCACAGGCACTATGTAAATGAATGAGCAGTAACTGCATTCTAATAAAACTTAATTTACAAAAACAGTTTGGTGGTCAGATTTGTCCCCCAGCTTCTAGTTTGGCAACTCCTGGCCTATCCAGTGGTTATGAGGTGTAAATGAGGTAATTGGCTGAATATACTAAGCACATTCATTGTCACATTGTTGAGTCCTCAGTAAAGGTGTTACGGTATTTAGTAAAATTATGATTAGTATTATCATGAATCTTATAAAGGTGTCAAATCCAGGGCAATTTCTATTTGGAATTCCTTTCTATTTGGAATTCCTTTCAACCTTAGCCAAGTGAGCAAATAGATGAATATGATGAGAAATTCATGGGTAATTCTGATTGACTGTTAACCTAAACATATTTTTATTTAGGTTTTTCTGATTATTTTTTCATGTCAGACAACCTTTTAGTACCTTTAAATAATATGAAAAATAATAAATGTCTTACACATAGTTCCCCAGAGGGCAATGCGCTGTAATCAGTATCCCTGAAAACAGTATGATTTGTAGTCCACGTGGTTATTTGCTCTCCTCTCTGTTCTTAGAGTCTCTTTGTTTCCCTTTATTTGTATCTGTTCTTACAATATATATGTCATCCCTGGGCACTCTTATATTTTCATTTCCTTCATGTGTGTTGTTATACTAAACCTCACAGCACAATGTGGAGTTTAGAAACAAGACAGTCTAAAGATTGTTGCTGCAAGGTTGCCTGCAAGGTTCTTTCAAATTCGGAGGGAAGGTTTTTTAAATTTTTTGTCATTAAGAACAATAGAATGCATCATTAGATTAAGCATGAAGATTCCTGTTTGTATCAATTAATGTATACTCTTCTATCTTGTGTGGTTGTATTACTTTGAAATGCATTTAAGTATGTTAACACAGAGCAAGTGAAAATGTGAAATATTTTTGGAATTGTTGAAAGATTTGTTTTTCCATCATGAAATTAAGCATTAGACCAAAGAAAGTAGTGCTAACGTTAGGAAATATACAAAATTTTACCCTTCAAAGTGCTATCTTCATTTATCATAAATGATGGCAGAACAATAGATTGCATTTTAGTTTATGTTTGGTATGATGTACATTGAGAAAAAATTAATTGCACAAATTCAATCACATAAAAATGTGATGGTTACTAATATGCCTCAAAATAAATATTTAGCAATCCTGGAGGAGAGAAAAATTGCAAGTATCCAGAAAACACATCAGACTGGAATGGTGGAGAAAACTGGAAATGTTGAATGTATGAAAGAGAAGACCAGTCAATTGGGGGAGGACAGGATTACTTCTTTCAAAGTAATGGGAAAGCTGATATATTGAAGCAGTAGCAAACTTTGAGGCTATAAAATTCCCAATGGCATAAGTAGGAGGAAGGATTTTTTGCATGAGGATGGAATTCATGATGTAAATCAATGGTTCTGCACCTGTTTTGAGTCACTGAGTTGATGGAAGATATACACCAACAGTATGCAAATGTTTGCTTAGGATTTCAGCCTCATAGATCAACTACAATGGGGAAGGAGTTTGCATGGACCCCAGATTAAAAATGCACAGAATAAAAGAGAAACCTTTTTAATTAAGTAGAACTGTTGAAAAGTGAAATACACAGCTTGATGAATTTCCCTTCACAAAAAGAGTTTAGGTGGACAGGAGTGAATACATGATTACCTGTCTCAGATTTCACAGAAGGAATTGTTGTTTAATTAATTAATTGAATACTTTCTCTTTGTCGGTCCTTTCTATGATTCTTTGATCCATAGATATGTTTAGATATGTGTATTTTTAAAACAGTGGTAGCTGCTACTCAGCAGGTTTGTTGAATCTTTTCCTCAAAGTATAAAAAACTGGGCTAACTGCAACCTTCATCCATATAAAAGTGCCTGCACAGAAATGAATCAATAATTAGTGCAAATCTTTACCAAGACCTTTTTGAAATCATTACAGGTATTGAGTGTGCTATATATCTATAGCAGTGCAGAAAATAGCTTTCTACCATGAATGTTGTGCTCATTTGTATATTTTATCAATTATTTATTTTTAAATATATAGTTCAAACAGGAAGATTTGGAGATTTCTCTGAAAATTCTGTTATTTGCCTTACTAGGGAATTTAGGAAACCAAGATTGTTTTCAGAATGATTTCTTTTTTGATAGGAGGGGATTCAGAACTCCATCTAATAAGGAGAAAGTACATTTTTGCCCACATACAATACTAAAACCAACTGTTGCCTGGATTTTTAAATGATAAGATTGAATACAGATGCATCATCTAGCCTTTTCACCTATCCGTGTATGGGTTTATAAAAAGGGTCCTCTAAGATGGATGCAATTACCATCAATTTATCCTGCATTTTAGGAGAGACTGTATGGTATGATTCAATCAAAATGCGGTCTCTGGACCAGGGGGCATCAGCATCACCTATAAGCTTGTTACAAATACACATTCATGGCTATCACCTCATTGTGCTCAATCAGAACCTCTGGTGATCAGATCCAGCAACTATATTTCATAAGCTTTCCAGGAGACTCTTATGTACACTTAAATTTGAGAACCATTGGTATAGTTGAAAATAGATGGGCTTTGTGGTCAAACATTCATTGTAATCTGAATATCTCTACTTACTAATTCTCTAAGTTATTGGATCTGTCTTTGCTTGTTTCCTTTAGCAGGGATAACAAACTTTTTAGCGAGGCTTGAGGATTAGTGAAAATGTATGAAAAGTAATAAAGTTTAGCCAGTGTATAGTAATTGGCAGGATTTTTTTTTTTGTTTTGGGTAATGATATGTACTATTATTTGATTTTTGGTACCAAGGTATCTACTTTGCATGTATTACCTTACTTAATCCACACTGCAACCTTATTTGTTATGTATTGTTTTACCCATTTTGCAGAGGAAGAAAGTAAGGTATAGGATAGTGAACTTTCAGCTACATGATTCACTGAAAATTGAATGAAGGTGAATGTATAGTTCTAGTGGTAAATATTGGTGTGGAATTCGTAACTTTTAACTAAAGGTGTTATGTTTGGGATTTGTACTTTGGCTTCTATTTTGAATTATAAAACAAAAAAAAAATCATTCATGACTAAGCACTGATCCCCAGATTAATGTTACCTTCTTATATTTCACTTTATCAAGTACACAGTGGTTTACTCAATGGTTTACTAATGGTGGATTTGATTTCTTAGAGTCTATCCATCAGCTTTAAACCATTGTTGATGATACTCTGAGTTAAATAATACCAGAGGTCTCACTGAAGGCTACACGTAATCATTTTCCATGTTGGTGATTTGAATAACACTTCTTTAGTGCATTATCACTTTTTGCAATATGTGGATTGAACCTAGGGTTAATTACATATTTTAGACTTAATCACTATTTCCACTTCCAATACGCTTCAACTAGAATTTTCCTAGACCGCCGGTTTCTTTATTGTCACACTAAAAGGATAATATATTTTCTTGAGAAAGATGTCCTGAAATCATGGGGGTGTTTTGATTGAAAAAAAAAAAGCTGAGTTGAGTTCAAGGCAAATAAATATGTAAAATATTCCTTCAGGACTAGGTCATGCACTTTTCAAATGAAATGCTCACATGATACTACTGTGAATTGAAAATCAGTGCCCTCTGGCCTGACAGGTTCTGATGGCAGTCTGAAAACTTTTAATCAGCACTGCCTTCCTGACAGTGATTAGTGAGAACTCAGCTATTCGGAATTACTTTTTTCATGATTCCTAATTTTTTCCCCACTTCTCTCTTGCAATTATTGTTAGCTGTATGGGGCATAACGTTTATAGTCTCAAATTTTTCTGTAATGCACATGAGAAGATTTCATCACTTCTTTTGTTCTGAGCCTGTGGGAAGTTAAAGAGACTTCTAAGGCATCTTTCGAAGTTAACTAAGATCTAGGTCAACAAATATATTTTGTGTATTCTCTTGAATGTAGGAACAGTGAAATGGAAATAAGTTTCTAGGGGAAACTGTTTCATAATACAGTGCTCTCAATTAGAGAATTTATTTTCTTCTCTTCTTGGCTAAAACAAAAAACAGCAAACTACCCCACTGTCATAGTCAAAATTAGTATCCTTGCTGCTGACTTAATACTTGATAGGTACTCATTAATTTTTAATGTATACTTTTGTTTCTTTTATATAATCTTCTAGAACAATTGGTTTCCATATGCAATTTTGATTTTCCTTATACAGCAGATTTTTGTTCTTAATTACTTCTTCAAAGATATTAATTACTTTTATTTATAAATTAAACATATTTTTCATTGTCGGGTTTTATTTTTATGTTTGGGAATGGTTTTCCTTTTTAGTTTCCAGCTTTCTCAAGAGCAATGATCTTGATGGTATTTACAGGTAGTGTTGTTTAACAATGACTACTCATAGTTATAGTAGTTACCTACAGTCATCTTTTTCTATTCTTATTTTCATTTCCATCATTGTCCTCTGAAAGACAAATATTTTGTATAAAAGTTGTGAAGCACAGAATATTTTACTAGAAATAGTGGGTGAGTGTTTGTAGATGAACACTTGAGATCAGGAAGAGGAGAGGAAGAGAGGAGAGAATAGGTATGAATAGAAAAATCCTAGCACACACTCTGAGTGAAGTGGCTTACAGAAACACACTCTCCAGTGATGAATTTGTGGCCTTATGTTTATCTAATAAAAGAAAAGATTTCTCTGGTACTACTTATGTCAGTGGTAGGTAATAAGAGCTTTTAAAATAGGAGTCAAACTTTTAAAACATAATTCCCTTTACATGTCACATTTCCTAGGGATCTTCTCGCTCCCATGTAAAGAATCATTTTAGCTTTTTATTAGAAACTGTGGTTGGGCTCTGTACTGGGTGTGGAGCCTGCTTAAGATTCTGTCTATCCCTTTCCCTTTGCCCCTCCCCCATCCATTCGCTCTCCTACTCTCTCTCAAAACAAACAAACAAACAAACAAAAATGTGGCTAAGATTTCCTTTTTTGGTACAAAGTTAGTCAATGGCAAAAAAATATTGATCTAAGGCACTCAGACAACCAAGTTTTATATTATTTATAGTTTGGCTCCTATTTATTTATTTTTAAAGTCTACTTACTTATTTTGAGAGAAAGAGAGAGAGAGAGAGAGAGAGAGTGAGCGAGCATGCCCCAGTGGGGGAGGGGCAGAGATGGAAGGTGAGAGAGAGAATCCCATGCAGGCTCCACACTGTCAGGGCAGAGCCCCATGCAGGGAGGGCTCTAACCCATGAACCATGAGATCATAACCTGAGCCACTGCTTAACCACTGAGCTATCCAGTTGTCCCTAGTTTGGCTCTTTAAATGAGCGTATGAACTTTCTTCGTGTTAATTACAACAAGTTGATACAAGAGATGCTGACTTATCATTTTAGACAGTGAATTATTCTATTATTAGGTCTATTTCTTTAATTTCTGTTTTTCTTCATTAGTTTGAAAGCTTCTTAGAAAGTGCATTTATAATCTTTTGTTTAACTGTGGGTCAAATTTGCTACTTATGTACTCAATAGGATGTCAGCCAGCCTGGTTAATGGGAGTGCATACTGTGGGATTTTAATCTGTTGGCATGTTTTATGTGTTAATTGGATAAATATGAAACGATTTCACGTATCAAGAAATATCAGAAGTAGTTTAGTCCCTTCATTCTTCAAACCATGTATAATATTCCCCACATAATTGTGAAAGAGCACCTTTCAAGATTATCTTTCTTTGGACTAATTCTAGACATAATTAAAATCTGTTCTATCACTGAATTCAAATAAAACTTGTAAAGCCGTTATTAGGCAAATGTTTCTTTTCCAGACAATTCTCTTCTTATTACTATTCCTTATATGCCCATGTGACATTTGCACTTTATTTTAAAGTTGCCATGTTGGGCTGGTCCTGAAAGATCTGGCTATCCTTGGCAGTCAGTGGTGCTGACTTGGGATGTTGCTCGTTACAATTTCAGCATAAAATACAAGCCAGTGTAGTGTTTAATGATGGGTTGTATGTGTACAAACAGATCAGAAACGATATTATGAAGGGAAAGATTAAAATGTAGACAAAACCATAGATAAGAGTTTAACACTTCCTTGGGTCCCCCATTACTGTTATTCATTACCCTTGTTCCAGTTTTGATTCATCCTATTGTTAATAATGTCTAGATATCACATGAACAGTGTCTTACCCTACTCCTAACCCCCTTGGGAATTCAAAACACCATTAAAATTCCAAGATTAAACAAAGTCATTTAAAAAAAACACATCATTTTGTGGGCATCTGGGTGGCTCAATCAGTTAAGCGTCCCACTCTTCATTCCGGTTCAGGTCGTGGTCTCACAGTTCATGAGTTTGAACCCTGCGTCAGGCTGTGTGCTTATAGCATAGAGCCTGCTTAGGATTCTCTCTCTCTCTCTCTCTCTCTCTCTCTCCCTCTCCCTCTCTCTCTCTCTCTCAAAATAAATAAGCATTAAAAAATAATTTAAAAATCCCATCATTTTGTATCCTACAGTTCATCAAATTGCTTTCGAATTCTATGTACCTAGTATTTCACTTCTTTCAAAAGAACATGATTCAGCTCGAATATCTGCTATACTAGTTTTTTTTTTACACACTATTTCCACCTTTTTTCCCTTTAAAACTTCTGACACCAAATAGGTGGAGGTCCCCCCCGCCCATTAACAACCAATTCTCTCAACGCTCTGGACATGAACCAGGTGTCATACGATTTAATTCTGTTACCTATCTGGAGTTAATACAGAGCCGATAGAATAAGAACTCAGGCCCACAAGACTGCTCCTGCCTCGGGTACAAATTGCAAGTCCCAAATTTCTACCTGTACTTTTGATCTCCTAGCTATAGATTGGGGGTTCTTGTGACCCTCTCTCAAGTTTGATAATGTGCTAGAACAATTCCCAGGTCTCGGGAAAACACTTTAATGCTATAATAATTCTATCATTATAAAGGATAGAAATTCAGAACCAGCCAGGTGGAAGAGATGGATAGGGTAAGGTATGTGGGAAGGAGAGTGTGCCACCCTGCCATCACCTCCATATGTCCACCAACTGGGAGGCTCTACAAACCGTCATTTACGGGGCATTCATGGAGGTTGCATTACACAGACATAATGAATTAAATAATTGGCCACTGATGCTAACTAAACCTCCACTCTCTCTCCCTTCTCCAGTGACTGAGGGGTGGGACCGAAACCCTCTAACCATGCCTTCGTCTTTCTGGACACCAGCCCCCATCCGGAAGCTACCTAGGTGCATCAAGAGTCACCTCATTGGATCAAAAGGTGCTCCTGTCACGCAGGAAATTACATAGGGTATAAGAGCTCTGTGTCAGGAACTAGGGACAAAGACCAAATCTCTATTTCTCATTGTGCCACATCTCCTATGATCAAGCAATGCACAGAGAAAGAAAAAATGCACTGCCTCACCCATGCCTACTGAAACATCCAGAATGCACAGAACTCTGTATTCGGTCACAAAAGTGACATCCAGATAGCTCTGGTGTTTTTTCTAGCTAAGTCTTCTTCTTGCTTTTCAATCCCACATTCGCAACAGGGAAAAAAGTTACCCTTTTTTGGTACCTTGCTTAGCCCTTGACACATTGTCTTGCATAGCTCATACTCCCAAAATGTTTTGAATGGATTCTTTAAAATAAGCACTAGAGTAGCTTCTTGAAGTTTGAATACTTTTTCATATTAATAAACATTAAAAACAACCATAACAACCATGAAAACTTGCAAAAATTGAATTCCACTTGTGTGCCCAAAACTATGCTATGCACTCTCTCTAATTTATTTTTTTCTATTAAAATTTTTTTTAATGTTTATTTATTTTTGAGAGAGAGAGAGAGAGAGAGAGAGAGACAGATCGTGAGGAGGGGAGGGTCAGAGAGAGGGAGACTCCGAAGCGGGCTCCAGGCTCTGAGCTGTCAGCACAGAGCCCAACACGGGGCTCAAACTCCAACTGTGAGATCATGACCTGAGCCAAAGTCAGATGCTTAACCAACTGAACCACCCAGGCTTCCTGTGTTCTTTCGAATTCTTACATTATTTCAATGTATGTCTTACCTTTCCTCATTTAATACATGAAGCTCAAACAGCATAACTGACTTTCCCATAGCTATAAATATAGGACTGAGATTCAAATAGAAGGCTGTTTGCAATATAATGCTCCTCATGCCAAAAACTTTTTGAAATGCTCTCCGTGTATATGAAATTTTTACAAAATGAAATAGGGTTGGGAAAGCTACATTGTTATTTTTATTGCCCATTTTTGCAGTTTCTCAAAAATTTTGGTTTGTCCCATTCCCACCCCATGGACTTTCCCTTGATCAAGGTTATTTTTGTCCATTATAATACTCACAATGACAAGACAATGAAATTAGGTCTGTGTCATAAGGTTTTATATTGGCAAGCTTATGTACATTGAGTATTTTGCCTTAAAATTCAAGAGGAAAAGGGCATTTTCCTCAGCTGTTGCAGCTTTGTATTTGAATACAAAATAATAAAATAGAAGTGACTGTCAGTTTGGTCCAGTTTTATTCCTAGAGTTTTTACTTTTTATTTAGAGCAGTCAATACCTTCTCCAGTGTGTGCGTGTGCGTGTGTGTGTGTGTGTGTGTGTGTGTAATAACAACAAGTACACTTTAACCTTTGAATTTTATAATAAAAATCATTAAGTAACTGTTGCAACATGTTTTTATTCCTACTGTATATGCTCTATCCAGGTGAAAACATTTACCCTTTGTATTACTTGTTCAGTAGTGTCAGAATTTTAACACTGGCCATTCTGTTGACTGAAGATGATAGCTTTTTGGATAAGAGGTGCAGGCAAACTTACTAATAAATGTGGTACAATGATATTGACAAAGTTCCAGAGTCTACAGTCTGGCTTGCATATACTCTGCATACAAATGGAGAAAAATCACATAGTCTGACAAATTCTAATGTTTCACACAGAATTCTTTTCAGAGCTGTCTGTTTTTCATAGATCTGATGGGAATTAAACAGATCTTTGTCCTCAACTGAAAAATCGATAGTTAGAACTCATCTCATGCCAAATTTGGCTCCCAGTTTAATCCATGATTAATTGAAACATGTCCTATATTTCTTATTTTTATTGTCCTTATAAAACTTCCATAAAGAAATAATCATAAATCTATTATTTCACCATATAATTAAAAGATAAATTGAGATGGCATCAGTTTAATAAAAATGCAGAATTTTTGTTGAGTTAAGATTAAAAATGTTTCATTATTCAATTTACTCAGCCATACTTTCTACAGGAATTCAATACCTCCAGCTTTCCAGTTCCTCTGTGGAATACTTCATCATCTGGCATATGACCTCAGAATATCTCCCAGGTAAGTGTGACAGACTGTGAAGTTCAAGGGAAAGAAAAGAATTATGGAATATTAGCGTTCCCAATTTCTTTCTCTGTTGTGAAAGATGATTATGATTCCCATCCATATCTATTCAACTTGCTGTGTGTACTGGTGAAATAGAGATTCCTGTCCCACAGACACTGGGCTTTGGCCAAGAGAGTGTGATCAGAGGTGAAATATACCACATCCAAACACAAATCTTCAACAGCCATTGATTGTGTCTGTTCCCACCAATTCTCTGGTTATCTTTCCCCCTTCTCTGAGAATTACATGTTGCAAGTAAATGTCTCCCCTTCAGCCTGGATCCTTGTGTGAAAGGATGTGGGAGGCAGAGACCCACAGCTGCCAACATAAAACAACAGTGAGGAATAAAGCTTTGTTGTTGTAACAAAATTCTTGGGCACATTTCCCCATAAGTAGGTGTTGGGTTGGTATAGGATTCTATTGGTAGGATTCAGAACCTATTGAGATTTATGAGTTGTTTGTTAGTATAACACAGCTGACTACTAAAACATATTTGTGTGTACTTTTAACTCCAGGACATTATGAATGGCATTATTTGTTTCAATAATAAAGACAAGGAGATGGTAAATTCATTTTAGGGTTTAGAGTAGAGCATTGGGATTGATCTCATTTTAGAACTACTCTGGTTTAAACATGGATTCCAGGGCTCCAGCTACTACTTTCAATTTGTGAATATATGGAAATAATGGCCTATTATTTGGAACTTTATTGTTGTGATACAAACAATGAATAGTTATATTTCAACAATAATTGTTTTTCATTCCCAAAGGCAAACTTTTCCAAGCCTATTTCTATTCCAATCAAATCTAAGAAACTGCCAAAGACTTTTGTTGAACCAAAATGGAATTTTGTTGTATGGAATACTTTAAAAAGAAATAGAATTTTAACTATAGTTGTAAATCTTTTATGCTTGTTTTTAATAGTATTTATTTTGTGTAAACACGATTTGAATATAACAATTATCTGGTCTAGTACACCAAATTTAATTTAACAAAGTCAAATAGTTAATGGAGGTTTAAAACAGTTGTGGAACTATAAGTATTTTGCAATCATTGGGATTCCCATCCTTATATCCTTATAATAGCTATAAAAATAACATACTTACATAGTTAAATACAAGCTTTTCCAAGAGTGGAATATGAAAAGTAAAAATCTACTTCTACTTCATCTTATAATCTTTCTTTTTATATATAATAACTGTTGAAATTTTCTATTTTCAGTTCTCCTTGTTACTCCCTCTGCCCATGGTTCTAAATGTCATCCTTGAACCTTGCCTTCTTGATGTATCAACTTTTGAGTTTATCAATTGACTTGTGGTATGGTAAACTAGCAAAATAGAGCACTCACACTGATGTTTCTCAGACTCTGACATGGATTCAAATCACCTGGTGATATAATTAAAATATAGATTACAATTTAGAACATGCAGCATTTTAATCATACCGAGTATTTACTCTGTTTGGAGTGGACTGCGCTCTAAACATGCCCAAAAGGTATCATTCTACAACTTCTTGTCAATTTTCCCCTGAGTTCGTGTCATTGTTTCTCAGATCTCTCACTTCCCCTCTATTAGATTTCATGTTTTAAAAAATTGTTCTTGGGTATTCCTTCAGTCATCTTTATCCTTTTATAGCTGCAAATGTCTATCTTTTGCTTTCAAAATCAAATCTGATATTTTGAGTGTAGAGTTCTAGCTCTAAAATCTCTTGCTTTCAGAATTTTTAAGACTGCTACATTTTCTAGTTTCCAGTAATGCTGACGGAAAATGCAAATGCAAATCTTATTTTTATACTTTTGAAGGTAAACTTATTTTTCTTTTTCAGTGATTTTAAACACTTTAATTCACACCTGGCATTCTGAGTTTTGTTAGGATGAATCTAGGTTTGTCTTGTTTCAAATTCATTATGCTATGCATGTAAAGATCACTTAAAATGTGAAGACTGGCTTTCAGTTATTAAAATTGCTTTTTATACCTTCTTTTTTCCTCCCCTCTGCCATCCTTTATTATAGAATTGAGTATTTGAGTAATCTCTGAGCCCAATTCTGTTTATTTTTTTCATCTCTTGACAGTGAGTTGTTTGCTGTGTATGTGTCTCCTAATTTTTATCGGACAGTAGATATAATGTGTAGCAAGGAAAGACTGACTGAAATGGTATTTATGCCTGGACATGGGTTGTCTCTTTGGCTGTGCCCTTAGTATAAGGTGTTGGGTCTATGTTGTCAGGAAGTGAGCTGAGTTTGGAAATTTTTGTTGTTGTATTTACTCTTGATGCAACACCAGCTTCAAATAGCTCTATTGTTTCCTCATGTTGAAGTTGAATCTGGTTTGCTGCAGAGTTCTTCTTTATACTTCCTTGTACCCTCAGGTTTCATTCTTTCTTGTGCTCCAGTGTCTCTCTCCACATTCTTCCCTCTCCTCCAGAAATGTTGCATGCCTGGGTGTCTTTTAGCCTGCTGATGTCAGGAGAGGGCTGTGGTCTCTTGTCCTGATCCAGCCTCCAGCCAGAGTCCTAAGTAGGCCCTGTGTCCGTGGGCCTCAGAGGTGGAGTTTCCTCTGTGATCCTGCTTCTTCTTCTTTTTTTTAATTTTATTCGTTGTTAAGGTTTTTTATAGACTTTCTTTTTTTAAAATTTATTTATTTTTGAGAGATGAGTGAGAGTAAGAATGGGGAAAGGGCAGAGAGAGAGGGAGACAGAGTATCCAAGGTGAGCTACATTACAAGCCCAAAACCCTATGTGGGGAGTGAACTCAACCATGAGATCATGACCTGAGCTGAAACCAAGAGTTAGATGCTTAACAGACTAAGCCAACCAAGTGCCCTTGTGCTCCTGCTTCTTGTCTCTGTGGCAGCCAATCTCTGCCTTGTATATTTTGCAGATTTTGTGTTAGTTCATTGTTTCTGCCTTTCCTCATAAGTATGTATTGGATTGGTACAGGATTCTATTGGTATGAAATTCTGGCCCCAGGAATATGTGTTGCTCTCCTGTCAGGGGTAGGATTTTCTCTTTTACCTTTTTTAAAACAATTTTTTACATTTATTTATTTTAGAGAGGAGACAGAGTGAAAGTGGGGGAGGGGCAGAGAGAGAGGGAGACACAGAATCCAAAACAGTCTCCAGGCTCCGAGCTGTCAGCACAGAGCCTGATGCAGGGCTCAAACCCACAAGCCATGAGATCATGACCTGAGCCGAAGTTGGTCACTTAACTGACTAAGCCACCCAGGCGCCCCTCTCTTAACTTTCTTGCAGCTGTAGTGAGTCTTCACCTTTGCCCCAGGGTGACAGGACTTACTTTCATGTTTAAAGTACTCCAGGATTTTGTTTCATAGGGAAGAGCTTCTTCTTGAGGCTTCAGGCTTTTCTTGCAATGACCATCTCTTTATTTCTATAGACCTGCCCACCAAGGAAGGCTTTCCTCAGCCTCCCACTGTCCTCTAGTCTTTTTCATGAACACATAGTGGAGGTCAATGGAAAAGAGCAGAAACAAAATGGCCTATGTCTATAGCTTCCCAGAGTTCTGTTCTCTCAGCCTTTAGCAATTGTGATGGGTAATTTTATGTGTTAATTTGGCTGGGCTACAGTGCCCAGATATGTGGCCCAATGTCCCTCTAGATGTTTCATATGAGAGTGTTTTTGGAGAAGAATGACATTTAAATAGGTGAGCTTTGCATGCGCCTATTGGCTTCCATTATATGGTTTGTCCTCATCCAATCAGTTGAAGGCCTGAATCAAACAAAAGTCTGACTTCTTCTGAGACAGAGAGAATTCTGCCATCAGACACCTTTGTACTGGAACTGCAATATCGGTTTTTCCCTGGGTTTCCATCCTGCTGGTCCATTTTGCAGATTCTGGAATTGTCAGCCTCCATAATTGTGTGATTGGGTTCCTTAAACACAGTCTCTCTCTCTTTCCCTTTCTTACTCTCCTATTAGTTTTGTTTCTCTGGAGAATGCTGACTGATAGAGCAATTAAAATAAATTTACTTGGATCCTTAAACTCTTATAACCTCCTTCCTTGATACCTGAATTTGTTCCTTCCATATTCTGCCACAGGTGAGTCAAGGCTTATATCCCATTTCTCTGAGGAAGTATCTTTCCTCCCTTAAATTTTAGGTTATTTGATTTTGTTGCAAATGCAGCTTTTCGACAGGTTCAAGAAAAATTAGAATTTTATTTTTATTTTTTGAAGTCTATTTACTGAGAGAGAGAAAAAAAGAGAGAGAGCATGAGCAGGGGAGGGGCAGAGAGAGAGGGAAAGAGAGAGACTTGGGGGCTTAAAGTCACAACCCATGAGATCATGACCTGAGCCAAAACCAAAAATCAGATGCTTAACTAAGTCACCCAGATGCCCCCAAAAATTAGAATTAAAAAAAAAAAGTATCCAGCATTTTTATTTATTTATTTATTTATTTATTTATTTATTTATTTATTTTGGTGAACACAATATTCTTTCCTCCCATCTAAATCTTAGACAGAAAAAGACTTTCAGTAATAATCTTCTTTAATCTCTCTTAGCATAAAACTAGTTTCTTTTTAATAGTATTATCATCTGTTCTTTACAATATTGGTATTTGGCCTATGAGTCTGTTTTTAAAACTTGAAAACTGAATGTTTCTTTTTCATGTTGTTATTTTTATGAAACAGTGTGGCTGTCCTTGTGTGACCACTCATGGTTATAGATAAAGTCTTCTGTTTAGCCTGGACAGATAGTAGTCACCATTCAAATATCTGCATATCCTCAAGACTTCACCCTCAGTAGAATGCCTGGATGTGAATTTTCTTCAAGTGCGTGGATTTTGTCACCCAGCAGTCTACCTTTTTGTCACAAAATTGGGGAACATTTGGGCACGCCTTCATCTGTGCCAGCTGCCAACGTAAGCATTCTGCCCTCTGGTGGGGAACATGTGAACATGGTTTATTTACGGGTGAAGCTGCTTTGCTTCCCTTTTACATTTTTTAACTTATTTTTGTTCTCAAGTTAGTTAACATATAGTGTAGTCTTGGCTTCAGGAGTAGAACCCAGTGATTCATCTCTTACATAGGACCCTCAGTGCTCATCCTGAAAAGTGCCCTCCTTCAGGTCTGTCATCCATTTAACACCCCCCACCCCCATCAACCCTCAGATTGTTCTCTTTATTTAAGAGTCTCCTTTCATTTTCCTCCCTCTCTGTTTTTATCTTATTTTTCCTTCCCTTCCCCTATGTTCATCTGTTAAGTTTCTCAAATTCCACCCAATGAATCCCCACAGGTCTACCACGGAGGTATAGAGTCACTGCAGGCTTTCAGTTGCCTTTCTCCCCTTTCTTAACACTCATGTCATGATTGGCCAGTAGGAAAATCTTTCTCTTCAGCTTTTGAGGGCTGTAACCTTGTAGTTAACACATGGTGCTTCCCTATACCCCATTTCTATTTTCAATATCTGCCAACTCCAAGCTTGAAATCTTTTCAGGTCTTTACCAGGCTAAACAACCCCCATCTCTACAAAAGTCTTCTGTTAATGCTTTGGGTAGTCACTTGGTCTGATCTGATTTGTCTGCCATTACACTATCATGTACATTCTGTCCACCAGAAAATTTTTCCTTCATCAGTGGCATATTTTCTATTTTTGTGCTATATTTTATTGTTTATAGTATACTTCTACTGTCATTTCACCATGATTTTTGGAGTCAATAAAGGAAAAGGCCTTATAGAAATGCATCATCTTAAAGCCAAGTTTCCTTATAGATTTTTAGAAAAAAGAGAGCTAACAGTATTTTTGGTGAGCGTCATTCAGTACTGCTTAAATAATAATTTGACCATCCGTCCTACTATCCATGTATTGGTTATTTATTCAATAAACATTGAGCAATTTTGTATGTACAGCACTGTTGTAGATATGATAGATCTAATGGAGAACAAGACAGACAGAAATTAGCTTATGTTGTATTAGGAAAGTAATTAATTATTAATGATTTAATTATAGTTGTGATAGATTCTACAAGAGGAAGTTAGTCTGGAATGACAGTGTTTTATCGGAAACCTAAACTAATCTGGAGGTAAAGGGCGATTTCTTCCATAAATTAAATTTTGAGTTCTTCTCTAAAGAAGAATAGGTAGGTGGTCCTGGGTGGCTCAGTTGAGCGTTGGACTTTGGCTCAGATCATGATCTCATGGTTCGTGGGTTCAAGCCCCATATTGGGCTTCTCTGTCACCCTCTCTCTCCGCCCCTCCCCCACTCACAGGTGCACACACACACCTGTACGTTTTCTCTCTGTCTCAAAAATAAGCATTTAAAAAAACCTTTTAAAGAAAAATGGGTAGAAATTTCTAAGTAAGGAGAAGATCAGGAAAAAGTATTTCATGCTGAAGAAACATCATCAAATTAAGTTCCTCTTATCCTTGGGATTGAGGAAAATCTACTTTCTTCCTGGAAAAACCAAGCCCATGATTCCATTTTTTTCTTGTATGTTTAAGTGTATACTCAATAAATTAATATCATGCTAGTCAAGATGTGATTCTAATACCAGTTGTGTTACTGATGAAGCTCTTTTTTTGAGGGGATAAGTTACTTCATTTTTTGAGGATTTGATGCCCTATAGAAATGGTTTAAATTACTATAATTGCTACAAGAATTTTGGAGAGCAGATAAAATAAGATAATGATAATAATCAAGAGACATAGAAATGTTCATGTGTTTGTCTCCAACACTCTACTACTGGTATTTAACGCTACAGAAATAATTCAAATTAATATAAAGTTACATGTGCCAAATGTTCATCAAAGTATTTATTGTATGTAATAGCAACAAAAAACACACAGAAATGGGCTTTTTAAAAAAATTTATTTATTTTGAGAGCACACAAGCAAGGGAGGGGCAAAAAGACAGGAAGAGAGAGAGAGTCCCAAGCAGGCTTTGAGCCTTGAGCCCTATGTAGGGTTCCAACACACGAACTGTGAGATCATCACCTGTGCCGAAATCAAGAGTCAGACACTTAACCGACTAAACCACTCAGGTCCCCCCCATTTTTAATAACATAAAGGTAAATTATATTATGTGAACTTAACAGGAAGTTATTCAGCTTTTAAAATGAATAACCATGAAAACAATATAGAAGCCCAGAAATCTATATTCTAAAAGTAAGTTAAAGCAAAATATTAAAAGCTTGTGTGGAATTAGGATTGTAGCTGTGTGTTACAGAGAGTATGGCCTTGTTGAAGAAGTTTGCATTGTGATGTCACTGGAGCTTTTCACAAAT
Source organism: Panthera leo (assembly GCF_018350215.1). NCBI lineage: Eukaryota > Metazoa > Chordata > Mammalia > Carnivora > Felidae > Panthera > Panthera leo. The sequence continues at coordinate 100,006,075 of NC_056679.1, read as the reverse complement.
TCCCTGTGTCATCTTTTCTCACTGCCAAACTTCTTAAAAAAATTTTTTTGACATTTATTAATTTTTGAGAGAGAGAGACAGAGCATGAGCAGAGGAGGGGCAGAGACAGAGGGAGACACAGAATCCGAAGCAGGCTCCAGGCTCTGAGCTGTCAGCACAGAGCCCGACACAGGGCTCAAACTCAGGAACTTCGAGATCATGACCTGAGCTGAAGTCGGACGCTTAACCAACTGAGCCACCCAGGCGCCCCACCACCGAACTCTTTTATAGCATGAAGTCTGATAGACCCAAGTAACTGAGTTCTAACATTTCAGTGTGGGCACTCAGTGGAGCCTTTTGTGCTCTGGATCCCCTAGAGAGCTGCTTGGGTCGCATTCTTCCACAGAGAGCTCTCAATTTTGCAGAGCAGAACTAACTGCTTTGGTGGACGGTTTAACCTTTTTGGAGTTGAGCTACTCCAGATACTAAGTCTTGGGCCTGGCCTCCAACTTTTTTCTGCCCTCTGAAAGAGATTAGTGACTGTGAGCTAGCAAGGAGGCCCTCTGACTTTCACTTAACTATCCGTCAGTGACTAATCCCTCTTAGCTTTTCTTGATGTTTCCTCAGAATATCAATCGTTCTTAGTAATAATCACCCAATTGCATTGTGTTATTTATTGTTACTATGTCTCTCCTATTTCTCAGATAATTCACACAATGCACCAGCTAATGTTTTTTCTTCCACTTGCATAATATCCTAGTTTAGGGCTCTGGAGAGATTTTTTTTTTTCTTTTAATGTTTATTTGTTTTTGAGAGAGAGAGAGAGAGAGAGAGAGAGAGAGAGAGAATGAGCAGGGGAGAGGCACAGAGAGGGGGAGACACAGAATCTGAAGCAGGCTCCAGGCTCTGAGCCGTCAGCACACAGCCAAACGCGGGGCTCGAACTCACAAACCGTGAGATCATGACCTGAGCTGAAGTCAGACACTTAACCATCCAGAAGCCCCAGGGCCCCGGAGAATTTTGGCAGTTGGACTGCCACGTGTGCCAGAGATTCTAGTGCTCCATCTGCTACTACCCATAGAGGTCCTTCCTGCCAGGGGGTAGCAAGTTCTACAATTCCAACTTGGTGTTTTCTTTCTTGAAATCCACTGATCCCAGAATCAACTGTTGCAGGTGCGTTCCCCAGGACCACACCCTGAGATGCAGTTTGGACACACTCTCCCTCACTCTTTCTGAGACTGATGTAAGGTTTCTTCTCTCTTTCTTAAATTTCCATCTTTCTGACCAGAAGCTCACAAGTTCTGCTGAGCCACAGAGCCAAAGAGTTCTTGATGTTAGCCACAGAGAACTCCCAGACCACTGAGCTGAAATCCTAGAGAAATCTTTAAAGGGTTATAGTGAAAATTAATTTGTTGGTTAATTAATTTATTAAAAAACACATTTTGGGGTGCCTGGAACACACATTTCGTCACTACAGTGTTGACACATGTATACTTTCCCATATACAGAATGCTAGAAATATTTACCTCAGCATGACTGCCAAATTCATGGTGTTTAGAAGCATAAATACAGGCTTTCAATGTAAATATTTCAGAAAGCTGTTAAGATTTGTAGAAACTCTTCTATCATACCACCCTTGGGGCCTTGTTATAGACTCTGTCCAGATATAGGCACTGTGGTCAAATCTTGAGTTCTATACATAGTTTAGAAAGCTGTGTTCCTTAGGAAAACAACTGAATGCTAGATCCCTAATTATATAATAGAGAAAATAACTTATGTGCTTATTCATTTCCTAAAGGTAGTGTAAGCATCAATTATAATAATACCCATGAAGTATTTGGAGCTTTTTAATGATAAATAAAAAATATTACTGGGAAGAATTTTTTTTTAATGTGTATTCATTTTTCTGAGAGAGAGAGTGACAGAGTGAGAGCAGGGGAGGGGCAGAGAGAGAGAGAGAGAGAGAGAGAGAGAGGGAGGGAGACACAGAGTCCAAAGCAGGTTCCACACTGTCAGCACAGAGCACTCTGCGGGGCTTGAACTCAGTAACCGTGAGATCATGACCTGAGCCGAAGTCAGAAAAGTAACTGACTGAGCCACCCAGGTGCCCCAGAATAATTTTTTTTTTATTAACATTATTCTATAAACTAATAGTAATTTCAAATTTTTTCAGTACGAATAAAGACGTATATACTTGCCAGGCAGTATTCATTCTTCTACTGATTAACCACACTTGATGATTTAGGAACTCACCTCCTTAAATTATTGCAAGATCAAAACATACTAAAATGTTAGAAATCAAAGCTTTATTGAAGCTGCAAAAGGATTTTGGTAATAAATCAAGTTAAAAGAGGTTGTTTTATCTAAAGTTGAAAAAAAAGGGGGGGCGCCTGAGTGGCTTAGTCGGTTAAGGGCCCAGCTCTTGGTTTTGGCTCAGTTCAGTTTCGTGGTTTTGTGAGTTTGAGCTCCGCATCTGCCAGTGCGGACTTCTTGGGATTTTCTCTCTCCCTCTGTCTCTGCTCTGCCCCTCACTCATGATGTCTCTCTCTCTCTCAAAATAATTTTAAAAAGTTGAAAAAACCCACATGGTTTATAGGTATTTTCTGCAGTGTTGAGGCTGGTGAATTTAGAGAAATTCCAGAATGAATACTGAAAATATAAATATGGTTAAGCCAGAACAGAAATACTGGTGTCAAGGTAATGTGATCAAGGCAAATTTACCTTGGCTAATTCCAGACCCTTATTAAGTTGCCATTTCTTTCACTAGTGGCTCAGCAGTAGCCTTTTCATTATATCGTTAGAATCTTTTTTTTTTCTATGGGATAATTATTTTTATGGTTTTTCCTCTAAGACTGTTTGGAGCTTAGCAAGGTATAGAGTCAATCCAGAGAATGGAATGCAATATCAGGTGACAGAAAGCAGGTAGATATTTTGTTAGGTTTTTTTGGACGTACTGATCCTTCCTTCTCTCAAGATCTATGAAGAGTCTGAGATTTTCCTCTGCTTGCCAGCTAACAAATTAGTCTGCCTCAGTTTCATAAAAGATAGCAGGAAACATGAGACCCCTAGGTCACAGACAGCTAAACGTGATGAACAAGCAATGGTTAAAGGTAGGCATGTGGATGACACAGAAGGGATGTTTGGCTGATTGTAAAGGGATGGGAGAGGGAAGAATGGAGAGAAAAGTTTCCATGCAGAGAGCATATTCTGTGCGAAAGCCAAGAAGCACCAGGGAACCTCGGAATGTTCCGCTTTTACAGTCATGAATTTTGACGGCCTTGCTAGAAAGTGTTCCCTGTCAGAAGCAAGACTTGAAAAGGTGGCACTTGGCAAAAAATAGTGCTGAACACTTGATGATATAATGCAGTTTGATCTATGTTCTGCTTTGGTGCACGGTTTTGGCTGACAAGCAGTGGGAAGTTTCAGTTGCCTTGCCTAAGAATATGTTTTACTGTCCTATGACAGTGGCTCAGATACTAGTTTATTTTAAAGTTTACTGCAGATCTGGGGCACCTGGGTGGCTCAGTCAGTTAAGCATCTGACTCTTGATTTTAGCTCAGGTCATAATCTCACGGTTCATGAGTTTGAGCCCAGCATCGGGCTCTGCCTTGACAGTGCAGAACCTGCTTGGGATTCTCTCTCTCTCTCTCTCTCTCTCTCTCTCTCTCTCTCTCTCTCCCCCCCCCCCCAACCCACTCTCTCTCTCTCTCAAAATAAATAAATTAAAAAAAGTGTATTTGATCACCAGGAGCTATCCTAATACATAAGAAATGCACTTTAGAGCAAAAAAATAATCATGGTACCCACCCTAAATCAACTTCTTTTTTTCCTTCTTTTCCAGAGATCTCTGCATTGGTAGTACACAAAACTTTGACTTTGAATAACAAAATCATAATAATTCTAAATGTTGGTGTTTTTAGCTTCCCATACTCAACGCCCAGCTGTGTGTGCTGTTATTTTTCTGGGCAACATAATCCTCTTCTATGGCCCAATGTACACCTCCAAATGTTCATGACTCCCAACTTCTTAGATTGACATTCCTTTTTTTTTTTTTCCCCTAAAGTTTATTTTATTTAGAGAGACAGAGGAAGAGAGCAATCAGGGGAGGGGCAGAGAGAGAGGGCAAGAGAGAATCTCAAGCACTGACAGTGCAGAGCCTGACACAGGGCTCTAACCCACGAACCGTGGGATCATGACATGAGCTGAAATCAAGAGTTGAACGATCAACCAACAGAGTCACCAGCTGCTCTGGATTGACATTCTTAACTGCTTTCTCAGCTTGTCTATGTGGTTACATCACAAGCACTTAGCATCCTAAATATTCAGAACTGCATTAATTTATGTGACATGGAACATTCTTCTCTATATTTCTTATTTATCTGTTTTACTTTATTTATCTGTTTTACTTTTGTTACCGTTCTCAGCCTGTTACCCACCTTGTATATTTCACCTCCTAAATATTTTCTTGAATTTTTTTTATTTAAAAAATTTTTAATGTTTTTTTTTTTTTTTGAGAGAGAGAGAGATAGAGTGCAAACAGTGGATGTTGGGGTAGCAGAAAGAGAGGGAGACACAGAAACCAAAGCAGGGTGCAAGCTTTGAGCTGTCAGCACAGAGCCCGACGTGGGGCTGGGACCGACGAACCTTGAGATCATGACCTGAGCTGAAGTCAGACGCTTAACCAACTGAGCCACCCAGGTGCCCCAGTATTTTCTTGAATTTATACTCTCTATCTCAATTGTGCTACCTCGGCAGGTTCTCATTTTCTTACTTGTGTCACTATGTAGAGAAATTTAAAAGTGGAAGTGATAAAAGAATGGATATAGTAGACAAACCCAGAGAGATGCTGTTGGCAGAGAACAGGAAGGTGCGGAGGCTGCAGGGATGGAGCCATCAGAGAAGAGGCAGGACCTGGTGGTGTTTTGAGGCTTTCGCTTCATGTCTTTGCCAAAGAGCTTTCCAGCTGCAGGGTCAATAGCATTGCGAGACAAAGTCCTGTTCTGGCCCGCTCTCAGGATGTAGAGTGTGACAGTGTCGCTGCCCTCAGAGATAAGCAGAGTGTTATGTTGGAGTGCAGCATCTAAAGAGAACTTCTACTCCACAGTCTTAGCTTTTCAGTGAGTGAAGGCAAAGAAGTTAAACCCAAGCTGGGGACAGAACGGGAAGGTGTAGCCCCAAGGGCCCTTTTGTGTAGCATATACAAGGGCAAGGGTGGTAGTTCACATATACAGGATGGTTACTGAGGAACACAGGGGCACGTGGTTCAGGGTGGCAGTCACAGCTACAACCACACCAGGACAAATACATTCTTAAACAATATGTGGATTCACTCATTTACCCAACACATTTAGTGAGTTATTACTGTGCACCAGTCACTTGTCTAGCCCTTGTGGAAATAGCTGTGAACAAGAAGTCACAGCCCTTAGGCAGCTTCCTTGTGGTGGAGTCTGACAATACTTGTGTTCTTGCCTCGAAATATATATTTTTTTAAATAAGGGATTCTTTTTGTAATGTTTATTTATTTATTTTGAGAGAGAGCATGGATGCATGAGTGGGGGAGGGGCAGAGAGCGAGAGAGAGAGAGAATCCCAAGCAGCCTCCATGCTCAGCATGTGCCCAACGCAGGGCTCAAACTCATGAACCATGAAATTATGACCTGAACCAAAATCAGGAGTCAGATGCATAACTGACTCAGCCACCCAGGCGCCCCTCCTCAGAGGAGAATTTCAAGCAGTGGTAAATGCTGTGGGAAAAAGCATGGAGAGAGTGTTGGAGATAAAGACTGTTTGGTATTGGTCAGTGCGGGAAGGCTTCATGGACAAGGTAACATATGAGCTGAGATCTGAATACAGTAAGGAACCAAACCCTGCAGTGATCTAGGTGAAGTAGGTTCCATACAGACCAATTAGCAAGTTCGAAAGATTCTTTATATTCTGGTTCTGTGGGTCAGGTCAGGATACTGTTTGTGAGAGGGGAAGACATGGGAGCTGTGAGTCACCTGCATTTTCCCTGCCTTTCTGAGAAAAGAAATAATGCAGAGGATAAGGCCAGTGCACAGAGTAACTGTGCTGTTGCTGCATTTGATCGCTCTGTCCCTGATTCCACACACGTTTTTGTGCTGTCGCTTTGTCTGCAATGTCAAACACGTACTTCCTTGCTAGCAAGGCTGAAGAGACGTCTGTGAGACTTCCCAAGGCCTCCACAGTCTCCCTTCACTCAGTGAGCTCTCTTTCCCCACCAGTGTGCTGCTCCAACAGTGCAATGGCCCAGTGACTTGTATGGCTTCTCCACCCTCCCTCACCCCCCCGGACCCACGGACCAGCACAGTAACCTCCTTGAGGGTAGAAGGTGTCCTCTACTAACATTTAATATTGCCTTCCTTTTGATTATAGGCACGTGCATGATAGGCTGTGAATGCCAGTGTCTGTCATTAGCAGAAATAACATTTTTTGGACACTTTATTCCAGTTACAGGTATTAGAAAACATCATTTATGCTCCTCACTCTTTTGAGTTTATGTTAGTTACTAGACTCATCTCTGTAGATATCTAATGCATTAAAAGAAATAACTTACTCTATTATAGATTTTTGTATTTCAATAAGTATTTTTCAAAATAATTGGTTTCCTGAGTTGTCCCATGTAGCATTTTATGCCTTGAGAAAACTTATTCTGAAATGGGGTCCCTAGATTTTATTGTACCATTACGGGTGTCTATGGTACAAGAAATTATAAATATTTCTGGTTTAAACTCAACTGATATATGTGAAAATGATCTAGGCAAATCAGAGACCATCTTTACTCTTACCCGCTCTCTCTGGGTGATCTCATCAATTCTCCTGGCATGTTGGTCTTTACCAACACATTCTGATGACTCTATCATGAGGCCAGTCCACTTCTTTGAGCTAGGGCTTAGGTATTTTGTTGCGTATTTGCCATCTTCACTTGATGTCTCTGAGTCATCTTAAATTTAACATATCCAAGATGGAACCCATTACCCTCCCCTCCCAAATCTGTTCCCGCCCAGGCCTGGCCAATGAGGAATGTTCACCCTGTGGTTCAAGCCAGAAATTAGTAGTTGGCTTTGGTTCCCCCTTTTTTTGTTACCCAAACATGCAATCCATGAGAAGGTCCTGTCGGCCCTACTTTAACTTGAAAGTGCCCACTTCTCTCCATCTCCACTGTTCCCAGGCTGATCCAAGTCACCAACATGCGCTTTGCCTAGATAATTGCCATAGTTTCCATGTGAGTCTCTCTAGTTCTGCTTCTGCTCTTCCAGTCTGCTTTTCACAAATTAAACTGAGTTAAAACACATATTGGATCATGTCATTCCCTTCGGAGTACGCTTCAGTGACTTCTCATTGCATTTGGTATAGAATCTAAAACCCTTTGGTGCCCCTGAGTCATTCATTTCCTGCCTGCCTATCCACCCCCTTTTGTGGCATTCCTCTACTCAGTCACTATATTCTGTTCATTCCAGATTTTTTTCACTTATTCTAACTCACAGCGCTGGCTGTATTTCTTATCTTTGCTCCTCTTGTTCCTCTCTCCTTTCTCCAACCTGCTCTCTGCCCCAGGAGGCTCCGCTTGATACACTACATCATTGGTTTTTGCCTTTGGGGTCCATGGGTGGATGAATAGGGTGGCTTAGCTGGAGATCTGAGGGAGGGGTTATTTCTTCCCTGGCACTTCTGGCTGGCTCCATTCTTTAATTGGTCAAGGCCTCTCAAGGCATCCTGATGTGATACCTCTTTCCTTCTGGGTTCTGGTAACACATGGCTTTTCTCATCTTTTTGGCTTGGGGCGGTAAGAGCTCATGTATTACCAAGCCCATGCTGCTGCCTTCCCGCTCACAATTTTGCAAGTAGTTGTTTTCATGAAAATCCTCCTCTAATCAGCCCAGCTTGATTGTGTCTGTTGTTCCTGCTCGGACCTTGGCTCTCTGAATTTTTTCCTGTTTCAAGGCATTTCCATGTCCTGTTCTTCTACCTGGAATGTACTGTCCATGATTCTTTGCATGGCTGATATATATTTTTAATTTTTTTTTGATGTTTATTTATTTTTGAGAGAGACAGAGACAGAGCTTGAGCCGGGGAGGGGCAGAGAGAGAGGGAGACACAGAATCTGAAGCAGGCTCCAGGCTCTGAGCTGTCAGCACAGAGCCCGGCATCGGGCTCAAACCCAGGCACCAAGAGATGATAACCTGACCCAAAGTTGGATGCTCAACCAACTGAGCCATCCAGGCACCCCTGCATTGCTGATATTTTTTTTAAATATCAGTTGAAACTTCTTCTTCTGAGGTGTTCTCTTTAACCAACCTAGATACAGTGAGCCCCCCTACTAAAATGTGATAGCAGTGTATTGTTTTAATTACTGCATTTATATTTGCATTTTCTCTTTGTTTTATTTATGTCTCACTCCCAAGGGACTGTTAACTTTCTGAGAGCAGAGAACTTGTGTGTCTCGCTCTTGGTGTATTCATCCCCACTGACTAGCGTAGGATTTAGCCTGTAAAAATGATGATGACGATCATGTCTAAAGTAGTTTTAAAATTTACTCCATGCCAAGAATTGTCTTAAAGACTTTATATATATTAACTTCTTTAATCCTTGCAATAACTGTGTGTGTGTGTGTGTGTGTGTGTGTGTGTGTGTGTGATTGTTATTTTCCACTTTTTACTTATGAGGGCTCTGAGATGCATATGAAGTTCAGTACTTTATCCAAGGCCACACGCTATTAAGTGACTTAAGTGGAAGCTTAATATAACAAGATACATTGCACATTTGTAACATATTTTTAGCCTGTATTTTAAAGTGTTATCTAAGGAAATACATACCTCAACGGTTTCCTCTAAATGTGAAGACAAACCTTATAAATAACATAGGGTACACTTTGGATGTTAACTAATTTTTTATATATTAAAGGTGGCAGCTGACTTATTTAATGCCTCACTCACAATCAATTTTATGATTTGAATAATTTTACAGTAATCACTAAACTGTTGTATTGCATTTTTCCAAAAAACCCTTCACTCTAGATAACATTATGAGCCAAAACACAATCTTATTACCTAAAATCCTGCTTCCTTTGTTTTGGCTTTCCCTTTTTACAAAGATGGGGATTAAAGGGCCCATGAGCCTTTTTCATATTAGTCTACGGAAACTGTCAGGAAAAAGTTAAGTCTTCATTGAAAGGATCTGCTATTAATTAGTTTCCATCAACTTGCAGAGAATAACTCTGTTTCTACATGTATAGACCAAAGACCTCTTATTATGTGTTATGATTCAAAGGATAGAGCTACTCTGTTTCATGATCTCTAACCCACATCCTAGGAATAAAAGTGTGTATGTTTGCCATTGGAAATTTACCTGTTAGATATTTATCTGTCTCACTAATAAATAGAATAATAGCATTTACCAAGTGTGTTCTACACAACACTAATGTCACAGAATGGACAGTCAACGCAGTGGTTTCCTGATCAAATAAGAAGTGAAACTCTGCACAGTGTATTGCTTTTTAAATTCACTAAATGGTTGAACAGTCAGGTCTTCTGAGAAGATCTGAAGTAAAAAAAAAATCTGTTAATCTAGTGCTTTCAAACTTAGTTGAGCAAGATCCATTTATCTCTAGGCCATTTACTAACATATCACAAAAAATTTTCTATAGAACACATCTGGGGAAATATTGCTGGTCTTCAAAAAATTTTTATATTGGTATGAGTAAAATATTGTCTTGTAAATATGAGAATAGAAGTTGACCTTAAAATAACCTATGGAAAGCCCTCAAGAATTTCCTTTACTATTGTAGGAGAAGAAATAAATTATGTACCTATAACTTTGGTCATTCTTCCTGTTTGTACGTCCCTTTAGTAGATGTGAATTTTGGTTCCCATGAAACATGGCAGTTAACCATAGTAAATTTCATACACCTAGTAGGAATATTCTCCCATATAAAATGTGGAAGGAGATTGATTACAGGTGGTAAAGATGACGTGGTTGTGGGGGGTTTTGTTTTTGTATTTTTAGGTATTCCAAGATAAGAAGTTCTGTTTTAAATTGTTGACAAAAGTAATCTTTGTTGACAAAACACTTTGGTTTTATTCAGTTATCATTTGGAATAATTTTGAGAGAAAGGGAAATAGAGAAAGGGAAACAGAGCTATCACTCTGAGTCATGGAACATTTTTAGACAGCAAACATGATGCCAATTAGTGAATTAAGAATTAAAGGAATTTTTTTACTTTTATATATTTTTAAGTTTATTTATTGAGAGAGAGAAAGAGAGAATGAGTCGGGGAGGGGCAGAGGATTGAGCACAGAGTCCTACTTGGGGCTCCGTCCCACGATCCCGGGATCATGACCTGAGCTGAGCTCAGGGCTTAGCCACCCATGCACCCCAAAAAGAGGTTTTTTTAATGTAGAACTTAAACACAGCATCGCAAGAACAGTTATCTCTATTCATGTAACCAGATGGTGATAACTCTTAAAGCCCCCCTTTCTGGTTAGTCAGTTATATTTACCCCTACATGTGGCTTCTGTACATGTTTTCTGCCAGCCTCTACATGACTTTTGCCTCTTATGAAAAGCCTGCTTGTATTAGGCAGGTGATTTGGGTTTGTGTGGTTAGCTGAATATTGTGTTTGATTTGAATAAAGGTAGATTGGGGGCAGTTATTGGAAGAACAGTGGAGGCCTTCTCTTGTGAGTCACGTGACTTGTCTGTTTAACTTTATTATGCTGGTGAAGAAACAGCTTGAATTGTTGGGTAAGAGAACACATGCACTCCTGAGTCACAAAATCATCACCGGGGGAAGCTGTGTGACATAATTTTATTTGAGGGTTGAAATCTTGATTAAAGTGAATGGTATAGAAGGGAAGTGTGCATCCTTCCATATATCTAGGGGGCTTCTGGTATGAAGTCAATTTGTTATCCTAATGGGATGAAATGTGGCTGAGAATTCATGATACGTATAAATCACTAATGAACATATTAAACAATATTTTCAAATACATCTGTTCTAAGTCTTGGATAAATCATAAAAGTGCCATCAGGGTGTAATTCCTCCAGAAGTGAAGTCCATTGTTAAGTTCAGTTTTAGAAATGAATTTTGTTAACTTGATATTCAAAGTGTTCCGAGGTTATTTTGTGGTGGAACAATAGCCTTTTGGTCAAAGCAGATACTAACTTTCCAAATTCTGGAAGGAGGAGTGAATCAAAAAGAGAGCCGAGTCCAGGCATCAGCCCTTCCTCCTCTGCATTCATGAGTTGTTTTTCTGTTAATACCACAGTCACGAGGATGGCAGTCAGTCTTTCCAGTTTCCCAAAGGAATTAACCTGTGCAGGTGTCACTATTAGAGTCAATGTATCTTCTAATAAAAATTTCACAAAGGAGGGGCCCCTGGGTGGCTCAGTTGGTTAAGCATCTGACTCTTGACTTCCTCTCAGAGCCTGATGGTTCCTCTCACGGTTCCTGAGATGGAGCCCTGCACTGGGCTCTGTGCTTGGGCTCTGCGCTTGGGCTCAAACATGGGGCGTGCTTGGGGTTCTATCTCTGCCCCTCCCTTGCTTGCCCTTACCCTCTCTCTCTTTCTAAAAATAAATAAATAAACAAATAAAAGTTTTAAAAAATTTCACACAGGAGATGGACAAGGGAGTATATGTCACACACCCCACAGCAACTACTGGAAAGAACACGTTGCTCTTTACCATTTCACCTCTGACAGCTTTACCTCTTTCCTTCTCCAATGCAGTACCTTATTTGACTTGCTCCTATCTTGAAGATTTTCTGCCCAACACTTTCAATTCTTTTTTTTCTTTCATGACTAAGTCCATAGAATACACATAGGGAAATATTCCTATAGACTTTTTTTTTTTTTTTTTTTTTTTTTTTTTACAGAGAGAGAAAGAGCAGAGGAGGGCCAAAGAGAGAGAATCCCAAGCAGGCTCCATGCTGTCAATGCAAAGCCTGATGCGGGCCTCAAACCCACGAACCGTGAGACTATGGCCTGAGCGGAAAACAAGAGGTGGGCATTTCATCGACTGAACCTCCCAGACGCCCCAGTAAAGTATTGGCTTGTAAGAGAACAGAGTTCATCTCTATACCAACTCCTCGTTCCAATTTCATTTTCCTAACTATTTTCCCAGCACTCAGCCAAACTGAGAATCTTCCTTTGTATTGAAGCCACACTCCTTAATAGCTAAAAATAGAAATGCAAAATTTATTTTCAAATAAACTTAATTTAATTTTGAAGTAATACTGTTACATGGCACAGGACATATAGTCTGACCCTCAGAAATTTATTTGTAGGGATTCTAAGTTAACCCCAAATATAAGTTCATTGTTGTACATGAATGGTAGTGTTACTGCTTAAAAGTACATGAGGGACTATAGCTTTGCCTCCCTAGATAGCAATAATTTAGGAAGGAACACCAATGAGAATCATAAAATCATTAACATTTGAAATCAATTTACCTTACTTTTGATTTCTGTTTATTTGAAGGCTAGAACAGAGTAGTTGAGATTCTTATGTAGTGGAAAAATTCCAAGTTGCATTTAAAAATAAGTGTTATTATTACATGAATGAGTTGGAATGGCTCAAACAGTTAGAAGCTGTTAGTAGCTTATCCTTACAAGGTCATATCCGAGGACATTATGAAAAATTTCAGGAAAAGTTAGAGTCACTCCTAGTCATGTTATCTCATTGCTACCCACAGTATACTAAACAGATCCTTATATGCTGTGTGTTAGTGCTGACCACGTACCTCCAGCTGTACACGAACAGTTCATTTAGGAAGCGATGTTTTCCTACTTTATTTAAGTGATGAGCTCTTAGCCGAGATCAAGTTAGATGTATTTAAAGAAACAATTGTTATGTAAGTTTTGATATTGCTGTTCTTACTTTGGAAATAGTTTCTGACTGTGTAGTTGCTTTAGGGAAAGGAACTTTTTTTATTTATAGAAAATGTCTCCAGAATGACAACAATTGCTTTTGAAGTCACTTGCTATTTCAGCATGACCTTTCTTTAATTGAAAGGAATTAAATTTCATGAATGCGGTTAACTCCCTTTTGTTTTTTTTTATTTATTTTTTTTAACGTTTATTTATTTTTGAGACAGAGAGAGACAGAGCATGAACAGGGGAGGGGCAGAGAGAGAGGGAGACACAGAATCTGAAACAGGCCCCAGGCTCTGAGCTGTCAGCACAGAGCCGGACGCGGGGCTCGAACTCTCGGACCGTGAGATCATGACCTGAGCCGAAGTCGGACGCTTAACCGACCGAGCCACCCAGGCGCCCCAACTCCCTTTTGTTTTAATACTCTTTTAATATTTGCTTGTCTTGCCAAGAAAAAAAAATGACATTATTGATTGACTAGACTGTTGCTGATAATATATATAGAGTCTTGGTTCTGAATAGTAATTAGCAAATTCATCATGTTAGGGTTCAGGAAACATTTGTGCATTTAACAAATGCTGAATGATAATCCGCTTTGAATTGAATGGAGCACCGTTATAGACCCTGAAACCATAACAGCAAATAAAACTAGCATAATGCCTCCTCTTATGTTGTAAATATGGATATATTTAAAGCTTATATTGTAAATATGGATAAAATAATCAGGTGAAACACTCTCAGCTAGTAGTAAGTGATATGAAAGAAGGAAAATGGATAAAAATGAGAAGGGATAAAAGTGCTGTGATTTTAAGGAGGGCAGAAATGATCGCTTCTCTGGGGAGGTGCAAGAGCTAAAAGAACTGAAGGGGTGAACCCGTATGTATATTTGGGGGAAGAGCATTCCTGGCAGAGGAGAGAGCAAGTGCAGAGGCCCTGCAGGAAAGTGTTTGTTGAGTTCTTGGAAGAAACAGTGATTGGCATTTGGTGAGTAAGGGAAAGAATTATCAGATCGTAGGTCAGAGGATATCCAGGGACTAGACCAGGTCCAATTTTGTAGGTCAAGGTTAGGATTTTGCATGTTAAGTGTGAAGGGAAGCTGTGGAAAACTTTGTGCCTGGCGTTGACATAATCTTACATAATTTTAAATAATTATTTGGATTGGGGCGCCTGGGTGGCTCAGTTGGTTAAGTGTCCGACTTCAGCTCAGGTCATGATCTCACAGTCCGTGAGTTCGAGCCCTGCGTCGGGCTCTGTGCTGACCGCTCGGAGCCTGTTTCCGCTTCTGTGTCTCCCTCTCTCTCTGACCCTCCCCCATTCATGCTCTGTCTCTCTCTGTCTCAAAAATAAATAAATGTTAAAAAAAATTTAAATAAAAAAATAAATGATTATTTGGATTGATTATTTAATCCCAGTGATCATTTATGACATTGTATGACATATAGGCTGGAAGAGAATACAAGTCTCCTGTAATAGAAAATGTGAAAATAGGGGAGCCTGGGTGGCTGAGTCAGTTACGTGTCAGACTTCGGTTCAGGTCATGATCTCACACTTGGTGAGTTTGAGCCCCACATCAGGCTCACTGATGTCAGCACAGAACCCCCTTCATATCTGTGCCCCTTTCTCTGTGCCCCTCCCCTACCTGCTCTCTCTCTCTTTCTCTCTCACTTATATAAATGGACATAAAAAATGTGAAAATGAATAGGGACTTGCGGTGGGGCAGTGTTAGTAGAAAAGTCAAAATTGGTTCAATTCTGTTTATATCTTAAAGAAAAAGATAGCATGGTTTGCTATTGGATTGTATGTTGGTAAGAAAGGAAGAGAAAAGTCAGGGATGACTTTCCAGGATGACTCCAGGAGTTTTCACCTGGGCACTTGGGTGAATATTGGTACCATTTACTGAAATAGAGAAAATTCAGAGAAGGGAAGGTTTGAAGAGAAATAAGGAATTTAATTTTAGATGTTAAGTTTCTTATGCCTATTGGACATCAAGGAGTAGATACTGAATTAACCTGTTGGGTATACAAGCACAGAGCTCAGGGGAGAGGTTGAGGCCAGAGATATAAATAATTTATTAGTGCAGAGGTTGTATTTAAAAACCACGGGAATGGATGTGATCACAAAGGGAGTAAGTACAGAGAAGAGATGAAACATAAAAGCTGAGAGCTAAGTTCTTGGAGGAAGTCAAAGAGACCGTAAAGAATCTGCTGGCAAGGTCGGAGGAGAATCGGGAGGATAGGGTATCTAGAAAATCATTTAAAAAAAAAAACTATTTTAAGTAGGAAAAAGTGTGCTGAAAGCTCTGAAAGGTAGAGGAAGATGGGGCAGACAGATAATCATGAACTTGGTAACATGGAGATCAGTAGGCATCTTTGAAAGTGGTTTTAGTGCAGTGGCAAAGATGAGGACCAGAGGAGGAGAGAAAGTGCACCAAGCAGTTATTGATCCTCACAAGAATTTTGCTGTATAGGAAGGATGAGAAATGAAGAAGCTGATAAGGGATAAAGAGTCAAGAATGTTTACATATTTTTTTTTAGGTAAACTATATTACATGTTTGTATAAAGATGGAAATTATCCCTTCAACTGTAAGAGGTGATGTTGCAGAAGAAAACGTGATCAATTGCAGAAGTGAAGTCCTTCGATAGACAAACTAGGATTGGCTGCATTGCTGAAGTGGTGGTGGGCTTACTTTTTTTAATTAAAAAAATGTTTATTTATTTTGAGATACAGAGTTTGACCGGCGCAGGGGCAGAGAAAAAGGGAGAGAGAATTCCAAGCAGACTCCATGCTGTCAGAGCCTGTCCCAGGGCTCAATCCCACAAACTATGAGCTCATGACCTAAGCCGAAATCTGGAGTTGGTCACTTAACCATCTGAGCCAGCCAGGCACCCCAAAGGGACTTATTTTTAAATCTCTATGATGGAAGTGAAGACCAAGTATATGAGTGTGGTTGCCAGTATGTTGTTAGTTTTAGAAATGGAAAGATCCAGAAGTTCTCTTCCAATTGCTCATATTTTCTCATTGAAATATTAAAAATGTCATGTGCTGACAGGGAGGGGATTTTGGAAAATGAAGGATCTATCCTTTAGTAATACCTAAAGGATGCATTCAAAGAGACGCAGTGTGAATTCGCTGAGGAAAATAGTACAATGGCAGGACAATATTAAGGGCCTACTCAGTGTTCATGACTGTTAATGTATAGTCAGAATGGCCGGGTGATTTTGTTCTAGCCATATTCAGTTTCTCAGAAACAGACTAAAGTAATCAAAGTTGGCTCTAATCTTAAGCGGAGTTTGTGAAGGGGGGGTTGAAATCTAAAAGAAGGGTAGAAGAATTGAAGGTGAATGAGAGTGAGTGGAAGGATGGACAGTGGGAAGACGATTTGGGTAAAATGAGAACAATGGTGTCATTTGTATTTATGCAGTATATTACAAATTATTGTATGACCTCTAATTTCTTTCCTTCTGTGTATGCTCTCTGAAAAGAAAAGTAGTTATTAGTCTTACTGGCAAGCACCCAGTGCCAAAAGTCAGCTCAACATCCTCCTGTCCAGTAGACCTAGGATTCTGTGTTGACAGAGTCACTAAGGAAATTGTTTTAGGAGCTACTAAGTATCAAATTTCTAGACTGAAAAATAAATTTTTATTTATTTATTTATTTATTTATTTATTTATTTATTTATTTTAAATCTTAACTCATGAAGGCGACTTGCGCATGCTGCAGAAACTACCGGCTCATGGAGATCAATCCGCTGGTTCTTTGGTGTCACGTCTGAGCAAGGTATTAGATCCTGGAGTCTGATTTTCTTTTGATGAAGCAAAGAATGTTTCTGTTGGATGGAAGTCAGAGATGACAGCTTTAGCGTCTGCGGAGCAGTAAGGAGAAATAAAAACAGCAGGTTTTTGGGTAAGAAGATGTCGAGGATGAGGGGCTGGAGTTGCAGCTAATTGCAACACACAGCTGGCTATGCGCAGGCTTTGTGCTCTGGTCTAGTGTTCAGACGTGGGAGGCTCTGTATGTGTCGGTGCCCAAATATGGCCCTGCAGGGCGCTCCATGTGGCATTACTGAATGTGATAACAAACGGATACATTTTGAAACACAAATTGATTAAATACATTTTCATTCTTTAAAGAAAAGACCCCCTGCTGTGCTCTCTTATAACTACACAAAGCAATTATATTTTGTTGTTCTATTTATTTGGGGAAAAAAAGCTGGTAATAAGGTATTCTGTGTTTCTCTTCGCTAGTGGCTTAGAGATAGGTTGAAGGGGCAGCCACCAAGTGTTCCATTATATAGTTGAAGAAAATGTCTATTCTTAATGACACTTCTTTTTTAAAAGGATTTTCATAAACTTATTATTACCAAACAAAGTGTCTTAAATTCATCCAGAATTTAAAAAAACAGAGACCTATTGCATTCAGTTTAATATGCTTTTATATTGGAATCATTTATTAAGCCCTAAGAGCAACCACAAAATTATCCTCAATAAAACAGCATGTTACACCCATTGTGCTATTAACCATCAACGATGCTTATGGAGGATCATCCTCATAGAATAATCATTGCTTTATGAGATTCTCTGGTGAAGAAGTTGTCAACCTGTGGCCTTAGGAACCCTTGAAATGTTACATATCATTTTGTGTATTTGTATATTTTCGGGAGAGAAGAACTGAAACTTTTATCAGATTCTCATAAAGTCTCTGATCTCTTAAAAATATTAATAATTATTACAGTTATAAAACTAAGACAATGATCTCCTTTGCAGACTAATTGGATCTACCTATTAGCAATATGATTTTAAGGATGCCCGAGTGGCCCAGTTGGTGTAGTGTCTGACTCTTGATTTCAGCCCAGGTCATGTTCCCAGTGTTGTGGGATCAAACCCTCTGTGCACAGCGTGGAGCCTGCTTAAGATTATTTGTCTTTCTCCCTGTGCCCCTTTCTCCTGCTCACACACACACGCACGCACACGCACACACACGCACACACACACACACACACACACTCTCTCTCTCTCTCTCTCTCTCTCTCTTTCTCTCTAAAATAGAAATAAAAAAATAAAGAAATATTATTTTAAGAGAAAACTACCACACTGCCTAATATATGTTCAATACGTGTTAGTTAAATTTCTACTGGCAAGGCTAAGGCAAATTGCTAAAGATCATTTTGAAAAAGAGGAAATATCAACATATTTGGAAATAAGAAGAGTAAAATGGAATTCTGATGGATCGAGGAGAGAAAGGAAAAAGTTGTATCTCTGAAGAAAGTGATAATTTCCTCAAATACTCCTCTGTGGGGCGTAGGCTCTTGTCTGTTTTTGGGTGTTCTCAGGACAGATTGTACCCCAGGGCAAGATGGATAATAGAATGTTGTTAATAATGATTATTATTAAAAAATTTTTTTAAACGCTTATTCATTTTTAAGAGACAGAGAGAGACAGAGCATGAGCAGGGGAGGGACAGAGAGAGGGAGATACAGAATGTGAAGCAGGCCCCAGGCTCTAGTTGTCAGCACAAAGCCCAAGAGGGGCCTTGAACTTGAGAATAGTGAGATCATGACCTGAGCTGAAGTCAGACACTTAACTGACAGAGCCACCCAGGCTCCCCTATGATTATTTTTATAGATCAATGACATATTTTATTTTTTTGATAAATGACATTTTAAATGAAAAAAATAAAACATCAAGTAGAGAGAGAACAATCACTTCTTCCTAGTCATTTTTAAATCCTGTTTGTAACTCTGAAACTTAATACTTAATAATGTATTATTTATTGTGTATCAGTTGATTTACATTTTTCACATTAACGTTTAGATTTGTGATTATAGATGAGTCCAAAAGAAAGAGGTTAGCTTGACACCTGGCTGATTTTCATGAAAAAAAAAAGTTTTCAAAGTAAAGTAGAAAAAAAGGATGATTTTCAATCAATAATGCTGGATGGATTGCATTCATATGGAAACAAAAAATTATCTTTATTCCTATAGCATTCTGTACATAATAAATCAACTCCAGATGGCTTGCAGTTGAAGTGCAAAGGGTAAAGCACTGAATTTTTTTATTTTTATTTTTTTTTAACCACAGGAGACCATCTTCATGATCCTTTGTAGGCAAAGATTTCTTAAAGTGGACACACAAAAAAAGTGCCCATCAAAGAAGCAAGAATTTATAAACTGATCTAATGTAAAACTGAAGAATTTCGATTCATCAAAAGACCACGTTGGGGCACCTGGGTGGCTCAAGTCATGCTCTCACAGTTCTGTTCATGATCCAACTCCAAGTTAGGCTTTGTGCTGATGGTGGAGCCTACTCGGGATTCTCTCTCTGCCCCTCCCCCACTTGTGTGCATGCACTCTCTCTCTCTCTCCAAATAGATAAATAAACTTTAAAGAAGACAAAAAACAGGGGTACCTGGGTAGCTCGGTTGAGCGTCCAACTGCAGCTCAGGTCATGATCTCACAGTTCATGAGTTCAAGCCCCACATCTGGTTCTGGGCTGACAGTTCAGAGCCAGAAGCCTGCTATGGATTCTGTGTCTCCTCTCTCTCTGCTCCTCCCCCACTCATGCTGTCTCTTTCTCTCTCTCTCTGTCTCTCCCTCTCTCTCCCCCTCTTTCTCAAAAATAAATAAACATTAAAAAAAATAACCCAGAAAACA
Source organism: Panthera leo (assembly GCF_018350215.1). Classification (NCBI taxonomy): domain Eukaryota; kingdom Metazoa; phylum Chordata; class Mammalia; order Carnivora; family Felidae; genus Panthera; species Panthera leo. Next base: position 99,986,559 of record NC_056679.1, on the reverse strand, counting down.
AAAGACAGCTTTAAGAGATTGAAAAGGCAACTAACCCTCAGAGTGGGAGAAGTATTCACAATACATTTATTTATAAAGTACTTATAGCCATGGTTTTTAAAGAACTACTAGAGATTGAAGAGAAAAAGGAGAGTGATCCAGTAGAAAAATTGGTGAAATTCCTGAACAACAACCAGCATATGGCAAATTAACATATGAAAGGTGTCTTAACTGAGTTATCACTTAAATGCCAATTAAACCCAATTCCATCACAGCTATCACAGTGACTGACAAACACAGAGAATACCAAGTGTTGATAAGTAGGTGAAACCATTGGAACCCTAAATACTTGAGAGTGAAAATTGGTACAACCAATTTGTAAAGCTAGTGTTAGTCACTAAATTTGAATAGATAGACAGACAGATGCATAGATAGGTATTACGTATAATGACCCAGCAATTTCACTCCTTGGCAAACATCCAGCAGAAATGTATACTTATCTCACCAGAAGATATATAAGAATGTTCATCAAAGTACAATTTGTAATGGTTCCTAACCTAAAGCTACCCAAGTGTTCCTTAATGGTATAATGGATAAATCATGGTATAGTCACACAATGGAATGCTACTGTGTAGAATGTGGATGAGTGATCCATAATAATGCACAATATGGAAGAATGTCATACATATAATGTTAAATGAAAGAAACCAGACACAACACAGTGTACCCTCTATGATTCTATTCGTGTAAAGTATGAATACAACAAAGCCATCGATAGTGATAGAAGTCAGAACAGTGGTGAGCTTAGAGGTAGTGATTGAAAGAGGGGCACGATGGTATCTTCTGGGTGCCAGTCATGGCCTGTTTCTTGACTTGGGCATTGGTTACATGAATGTGGGCCATTTGGGAAAGTTCATAGGTGCACTACATCCTTTTGAAATACCTATATTATACTTCAATAAAGAGTAACAAATTAACTTGAAATTGTCTGGAAATAAAACTAATAGTTTTTAAAATTTATTTTATATTTTTAAATTTTTAAATTTTTAATTCTTAATTTTTCTTATTTTAAAAATACAATTTATTGTCAAGTTAGCTAACATACAGTGTATACAGCATGTTGTTGGTTTTGAGGGTAGATTCCCATGATTCATCGCTTATACACAACACCCAGCGCTCATCCCCACAAGTGTCCTCCTCAATGCCTGTCACCCATTTTCCTCTCCCTGGCGCCCCCCCCACCCCAATCCACCCTCAGTTTGTTCTCTATATTTAAGAATCTCTTATGGTCTGCCTCCCTCTCTGTTTGAAACTCTTTTTTTCCCCTTCTCTTCCCTTATGGTTTTCTGTTAAGTTTCTCAAATTCCATATACGAGTGAAAACATATGATATCTGTCTTTCTCTGCCTGACCTATAGTTTTAAAATCTATTAATTTAGAAGTATAAATGCTTTGCTGGGTTCCAGTACTCTGTTATTAGTGAGGAAAATGCAGCATTGGGCAAAATATCAATGTGCTGTCTTATGACCTTCTTCTGCACTGTGGACTAAGAGGCCACAGTATGTCACCAGGGAAGTTTCCCAGGAAAGATTTCGGTAATGATGTGTGCTTCTGCAAACATATTATTTGCTGAAATAAACACTTCAACTCCTCTCAGGATTTGGAGAAACTGTTCATTAAATTGCAAGGGAATGACACAAGAATTCACTGAACAGAAAATAAATAACCTGCTATGTCTCTTTTCTCTCTCAGATAGATAACTTGGAGATTAGTGAGATTACATTGGTGAAAATTGCTGTCTTCTTCCCGACCCAAACCAAATACAAACGAACTAATTGAAAAACGTATCATATCCGATGTGTTCTAGAGGCCTTTTTTTTCCCCGTTTTAATTTCTAGGAGGAAAGTCAGTTTAGATTCCTTTCGAAACCTATACTATATTGAATGCACTTAGAAAAATGAGGTGGTAATGGGGTGAGTGGGGATTGTTATCCCAAGAAGTATTACTGGGCTTATTAATGGAACAACTCGAGCTAACAGCTTCTAGGATATGAGTCATCAATGTGGTTCTCAAGCCCTTTCTTGGAAATAGCTGTCTCCGTGCACTTTTGCATCTACATTTTTTTTGTTTGTTTGTTTGGATGGACTGTTCTGCTTAGAATCACCACCATGTGATTATTTAGATATAATTACTTTACATGGAGCCTCCTGGGAAAAGCTAAGTTAACATCTTGCTTTGTGTTTGCCTGCACGTTGGTTGGGGAGGTTTAGGCCATTCTGAAGGAGGATAATGAATAGAATCAATATCAACATTCAACACATAAAAGGAACCAAGTCATGAGAAGGAATATAAGTTATAGGGGCACCTGGTTGGCTCAGTCTGTTAAGCGTCCGACTTTGGCTCAGGTCATGATCTCCCTGTTCCCTAGTTCAAGCCCCGCATCTGGCTCTGTGCTGAAAGCTCTGAGCATGGAGTTTGCTTCAGAGACTGTGTCTCCCTCTCTCTCTGCCCCTCCCCCATTCGTGTTCTGTCTCTTTCTTTCTCTCTCAAAAATAAATAAACATTAAAAAAATTTAAAGTGTAAGTTATAGATCCTGTTATTTAGGAAAAAGTAGTACAGTTATCCATGCAAAGGGTAAGGGTTAGGAAATGAAAGATAAAAGCATGTCTGCGAGTTATGAGGTTAAGAGAGTTAGGGGTAGGCAGCCTACAGAGGTAGCAATCAGAAATTTTCGATAAGAAACCTGAGAAATACTGCTTTTTGGTTCTCCTCAATTTGTGTAGTATGAATTATTACGTATGATAACTTGAAGCTAATTTTTTTAAAGTTTTCTCTGAAAGCTGGGGAGTGTTCCCCTTTTGCCTCTTCAAACATCACTGAATGATAAGCCCTTGAAAATATTAAGTAACCGCTGCTATTTTGGATAAAACCAGACACCAAACAAGGAGGGTTCAGAAATAATTAAGTCTAGGTAGAAATATGAGTGTGGACCACAAAATGCACTAGCAGCTGCTTGGGTCCCAGCTCAGCTCCCTGAGTAGGAGGACCTTGCTCCAAGGGATGTGGAAGGTCAAGCAAGGAGAAGGTCACCGCTATCCTGCCAATAAATAATTCTCAGCAAACCTACCTATAGTAGTTTTCCAAGGCTGCTGTAACAAATTACCAGAAACTTGGTGGCTGACAGTGCTGGAGGCCAGTGTGGGCAGAGCCACACTCCCTTTGATGCTCCGTTGGAGAAAACCTTCCTTAGTTCTCGCATCTTGCTTGCCTTCTTTGTCTTGAGAACACATCACTCAAGGCTCTGTGTTCTTCTTGTTGCCTCCTCCCATTTTCTGTGTCTTCTCTGTTTATCTTTTCCAAACTCTCTCTGCCTCGCTTTGTTTCTGTGACTGATCTAAAGCCCAGCTGGGTCCTCCAGGATAAACTCCTCCTCTCAAGATCTTTAACTGAATCACATCTGCAAAGACCCTTTTTTCAACTAAGGTAACAGTCAGAGGTTCTAAGGATTAGGACATGGGTATAAATGGGTGTGTATGTGAATAAGTCTAATTTGACAGAGAGAGAGAGAGAGAGAGAGAGAGAGGGAGAGTCAGCCACCATGCAGGTCCCATACACAATCAAACATTTTTTTTTTTTTTTAATACATAGCTTCAATTTTAGAATCCAAATGAGAAAAGAAGGCTGTCTTTTTCTTTTGCATTGTAACCAACTCTAATCCTGTTTAGATACCTTTTCATGTTATTCATTAGTCTGACATAGCGAGCCACAAGTTTACAGACTTGGAAAGGGACTTGCAGACTCAACGTTGCCCTCTTGACAGATGAGAAAATTGCTGACCAGTTACGTGGTCTATGACAAAGATAACAAAGTTACCTGAAGAAATGGAGCTACAACCAAGGACCTTGGTCTATTGGGCTTTCTGCTTCATGAGATTGAATGACCAGGACATTGCATACTACTTGGTTTAAGTGATTCATTCTTGCACGCTGCTCGATAAAGTTTCTTTTTCATTATTTGTCAATAAAACTAACAAATCTGATGTTTTTGTGATTAACTTGATAAGTAAACTAATAATAGTTAAATATGCATGTATGAGCTCTGCGCGTGCAATGATAAATGAAATTATGGTACCCTCTCTAAAATGGAGACTATACTAAGCAAACCTTTCACAGGCACTCCTGTGTTTGTTGCCTCTCAGTTTTAGTTTCCCTATCCATTCAAGCATTTACAGTATAACTTCAAAAACTGCCGTTACTTTGAAGAAATGAAGAAATACTTAGTTTTTGTTCTTACCTTTTGGAAGGTCTATTCCTAGCCCACTAGGAATACTAATGTGAACTGCTGTATAAGAATGGCATTTCTCAGAGAAACAATAAATATCTGAACAGAGCATACACTTTCATAATACTAAATTATGCTGTTTGCAGAATTTAGGAATGCATGGCTTTACATAAAAGTACATGTGGTTGTCTTTTCTCATCATGAAGAACTTCTTTTGAAACCAGAGATAAAAGTGGAAGTCAAAGTGAATCCTGTCTACCCATGGGAGGATTCAGATGTCTACAACATAAAAACAGAGAATCCAATTACAAAAATAATGAGAAACTATGTGTGTCTGTGAAGGCAGGAAAAAGGGAGGGAGGGATACCAAGATTGAGCAGGAGAGAGAGTAATAGGAGCTTTATAAATTCAGAATCATAGGGGATGATAAAAGGTTGTTTACAGCGCTTTGATAAACCCATGGCCAGTCTCTGTATATCTTTATGTTTATGATCAAAAGTGCTATTTGTGTGATACTTCTGTGAATAAGTCTAATTTGACTGAAAGCTAACTTAATGTGATAAATTTTATTGTAGATTTGGCAGTATCCTTCGCACTTCCTACCCCATCTGAAGAACTTTGAGATCAAGGAAGTGGATTAGTCTTTGAGAGTTAAAATTTAATCAACACCCTGGACATTAGGAAAACAATACCTGAAAAAAAAGTTCTTGTCTTCCGAGATGCTAGACCTGATATAATCTGTCTGAAGTAACCTTTTACAGATAGGATGTGTCAATGTGAAGTGGTTTTGGAGATGAGCCAGGTAAATATACATAGAAAAAAAAAGTTCTAGAGACACATTTATTTTAAATATTTATTTTTGAGAGAGAGAGAGAGAGAGAGAGAAAGAGAGAGAGCACTCATGCGAACGGTGGGGAGCAGAGAGAGAGGGCGACAGAGGATCAGAAGGGAGCTCTGCTCTGACAGTGGAGAGCCCAATGTGGGGCTCGAACTCAGGATCTCACAAACTGTGAGATCATGACCTGGCCTAAAGTTGGACACTTAATGGACTGAATCATCCAGGTGCCCCAAGATACACATTTTTGACACTCATGTTAGCACCATCCAAGAAAAAGACTTGGCCCACAAACTTGGAGATCTCCAGCTTATTGTTTAGTGGATTCACATATTTATTTATATTGACAGGGGCAAAGAAAATACAGCCTCTTTTTAAATAATAAAAAAATTAATCATTTGTATTTTCATCATAAATATCTTGCTGTAAATGGGGATGGCAGCCAGAGATTTGACTGACAACTGGTAATTTAATCTAATGTAATAATGAAAGAACCTTCTAGATAAATGCTCAGTCTTAGAACTCTACCCTCTTCCACATTTCTTTTCAAGCTGCCATTTGGTCATAAGGGAAAGGGAATGACATGTGTCCTCTTGCTGGTATCTGCTGAATATAACTGGTGTGGATAACTGCCTAACTAATAATAGCTGGCCTCTTTCTTTTTAAGGAAATTAAAAAGAAATTTTTTTAAGTTTATCTATTTTGGAAGAGAGAGCTAGAGTGAACAGGGGTGGAGCAGGGAGAGAGGGGGAGACAGAGAATCTCAAGCAGGCTCCTCACCAGCACCACAGAGCCTAACGCAGGGCTCGAACTCACAAACGGTGAGATCATGACCTGAGCTGGAACCAAGAGTCGGAAGCTCAACCACCTGAGCTACCCAGGCGCCCCACAGCTAGTCTATTTCTATGTTGTGTCAAGGCTTCCCACATTTTTCGCAGCTAACCTTGGCTGCCTGTGGCAGGATAAACTCCCTAACCTGGTCTGTTAGACTCTTAGTTTTTGCCTTGGGATGTCCCTCTGTTTTGCTGCAGGAGACTGCCAGGGGCAGGCCCAGAGAGTGTCAACTCAGCTATCTCCTGTGTGCCCATGGGCCATATGACATCTGTAAGTTTATGTATACCATGCCACATGGGTACTGAAGGAGGCTCAGTCTTTGCCTCATTGCTTATCTTATTCTGATATGGCTGTTTCTAGATTTGCTTGGGTGTAGTTTATATGACAATCGACTTCAGAATCCTCATTTTTTCAAACTTTTTAACTCCCCTTTCTTTGATTTTGGCCATGAGGAAGGATAGCAGGCATGTGTCTGAGTATCTGCTTCTATGAGAACTGAAATCTTACTATCTTCTGCTTGCTATTTGGCCAACATTATACAATAAATCTGTATCAAGGCCACCAAGCCTGCATCCCAATTCCAAAATGACAGATTAAGCAATTCAGAGCATTTGTTTTTCCCATAACAACACTATTGTCTTAGAGCAGAGAGAAGTGGATTATCTTTTTTTTCTCTTTAGGTTCTTGCTATAACAAGTTGTTAACCCTCTGTTCATCCCCATTTAGGACAGAGGCCTTAGGCTGACTCTACTCATGTCACACAGCTACAGATGCCAAAGAGAAAAATATTCAAATAGTGCAAACAATAGCCCCCCATTTTACAATCCCCATCGCATTATTCCCATTCGGGTGCCTGAAGTAGGCTATGAGAGGGTCAGACATGATTGGCGATATTCATCACAAGTCTCAGAGACAAATTGGAGAAAAGAGAAATCTGTCATGTATTTTCCATCCTTGACACAGTTTATATATAATTTCAGTATAAATTTCATTTCTTCTCATAATCCTAAAGGGTTTGAGATGCCTGCCCTGAGAAATAATTTTTTTTAAGTGAACATTTTCCTAGACATGCAGTTGGGCTGGGTTTTCAAAGTCTGTTTAGTCCTGTCTATGTGGGAGTTGAGGTGATAGGAAGGCATTTTTATGTGAGAGTTTTCTTTTTCTTCTTCTATTAACCATTAGTTCCCTTAGGTTATTTGAGATCATAAACACAATTTTGGAAACATGCCTTTGGGCACGAATTACCTAATGTAGTGTTTATATGACTCTGTTCCTATACTTCCCTGAATCAATTTTTATTCTTTGTTTTTTCCATATAGCACTCTATTTTCTGTATGTTTCAAAGGTAATCAACCTGAGATAGACTATAGAATACACTCTTTGGGTGATGAAGCCTGTCCAAGTCTCATTGTGTTTTTTATGAGCATTTACACTCTGAAAGTAAAGCATAGGTCCTCGGCTCTCTGTTCAGTTTTTGCCTGGTTCCTAGCTTTGGCAGCCCCTATTTATTTGTATGGATTCCAAAAGTGTGAATGAAGTGGAACTATGATCTGTAGGCCTTGGCTGATCCTCCTGCTGTTTGAGAGATTCCCAGTTCCTTCCCAGTATCAAGGAACCAAATTTAAGTATGACCTCTCCAAGGTCATCTCAGACCACTCTCTCTCACCTCCTTGGGCCATGTTGGCCTCATCTGTGTCCTTTGGGGCTCTACGATCAGTCTTCTTTCCCAGCAACATGACTGCACTGCATTTGGTATGATTTCTTCATTTTGCAATGTCATCTCTTTACAAAGGCCTCCTCTGACTTTTCAAACCAAGCCATGCCACTTCCCCGCCAAACTTCTTTCCATCAATCATGTTTTATTGCATCATGGTTTTCTTTCCACATGACATTTATCATGACTCTTTGCTAGCACTGCCCTAACAAAATACCACACAGACTCAGTGGCTTAAACTACAGAAGTTTATTTTCTCACAGTTCTGGGGGTTAAGAATTCCGGGATGGTTTCTTCTGAGGCTTCTTTCCTTGACCGGTAGATGGCCATCTCCATCTTCTCAATGTGTCTCACGTAGTGAGATAGAATCCATTCCTGTTCAGCTTTCCTCTTATAAAGATACCGGTCCTACTGGATTAGGACCTACCCTAATGACCTCATTTTAACTTAATTACCTCTTAAAGACCCTATCTCCAAATACAGTCACACTCTGAGGTACTGGGGGTTAGGATTCCCATATGACTCCTATGAATTTTGGGGGAACACAATTCAATGATCTGTAACTACGAATAACTGTAATAATACGATTCTTTATTGACTTCTTTGTTTTTCTTTCTTTCTTCTCCCCTGGAAGACAAAGTTAGAGCTTTGTCTTTCTTCACAAGAACATGACCCCCTAGACTAGTGCCTGGCTCAGAGCACATACTCACTGATCTTTATTTTTCATGTAAATGAAAATTAGGTAGAAATATAATATATGATTTTCTCCAATCTAAAGATTTACTCACTACTGGCATTACTACAATTCACCTTACTATATCCTTTGATTTGCACATATAAAGAAATGTAAGAAGGGGCGCCTGGGTGGCTCAGTCGGTTAAGCGGCCGACTTCGGCTCAGGTCACGATCTCGCGGTCCGTGAGTTCGAGCCCCGCGTCGGGCTCTGTGCTGACAGCTCAGAGCCTGGAGCCTGTTTCAGATTCTGTGTCTCCCTTTCTCTGACCTTCCCCCGTTCATGCTCTGTCTCTCTCTGTCTCAAAAATAAATAAATGTAAAAAAAAAAAAAAAAAAAAAAAAAAAAATTAAAAAAAAAAAGAAATGTAAGAAAAAGATGTAAAGTGTAGCAGTTTCTTGTTCTAAGCTGATCCCCTGAACTAAGTGGGGGGTACTCAGCAATGGCTCCCTTTCCTTTCTGTTGCCACCCTTTCCATGTGATTATACACTAGAAGCTCAGGTTTTCTTGCTGCATCAGTAAAACATAAAGCTTATTTTCTCCTTATTTTAACAGAACATTTCTACTCCTGAAATGCCTTAATACTAAAATGTCTTTGAAGTTATTCTGTTGCATCCACATGACTCCTGAAACAGAGTGCTACGGGCACCCGTGGCAGTTGCAACAAAGTTTATTACAATGAGAGGCAAGGCCGACCGATCGGGACCAACACTCTTGACAAGAGTGTTGCCGACCGATCAGGAACAACACTCTTGACAAGAGTGTGGCCGACCTATCGGGACCAACACTCTTGTCAAGAGTGTGGCCTCGAACAGCCGGGGTATAGAGTTTTTAAAGCCGATCACATCGTTTTATCATTATCTGGGAACAGAGCAGAGAAACAGTTCCCAGATGAGTTAGAAACAGTTGCCAGATGAGTCAGAAACAGTTATTGAATGAGGTGATTATTTTAGACTTTCTGCCGCTAAGTTGCAACCAGTGGATCTCCTTGACCTTGTCTCTGACGCTCTTTTTTGAGCTTTTGTTTCCTTCATTGGTAAAGCCTGATTCACAAGAGTGTGAAGTATGATTTACAAGAGTAAAAGCAAGGTTGTTATCTTTTGACCTTCAGTGTCAGAACAAAGTTGTTATCTTTCAAGCTAAGCGTTAGCCCTACAGTACAATTTAACCCTTACAATTTCTTTAGGCTAAAACATTATTAGCACCATTTTTCCTTCTTTTTTTAATGTTTGTATTTATTTTTGAGACAGAGAGAGACAGCATGAATGGGGGAGGGTCAGAGAGAGAAAGGGAGACACAGAATCTGAAGTAGGCTCCAGGTTCCGAGCTGCCAGCACAGAGCCCGACGCGGAGCTCGAACTCACAAGCCATGAGATCATGACCTGACCGAAGTCCGACGCTTAACCGACTGAGCCACCCAGGCGCCCCTAGCACCATTTTTCTATATCTGGCCTTTCCCCCCAAATGAATTCAGTTGTCCCATTACATTCACTCGCGATATTGCCGATGTCATGCAGCCCCACGTGACCTAAATAATTTTGTTGCTGTTGTTGTTAATTGTGTGATCTGACAATGCTGCATTTGACTGAGCTCCATAATCTTGGAATACAGTGAGGATCAAGAAATATCCATCTTTATGTCTGTAAAATGACTTACCACAAAGAAACATCCTACCCCGTATGACTTAAGACCCATGAATGCCCGTGACAAGGCCAGACATGTGATTAGCTAATTTGTTTTGCCCCAAAGGTCACTTAGAGCAAAATATTTGTGAATCAGACTTTATATGTCCCTCCTTCCCCTGGGCCCCTGAACTTTGACCCACTTTCAGCTTGAGCCAACATACAGCCTTTCCTGAGAATTGGCCGACTAGGACATACAACAGTGTCTTACCTGTAGTCAGATCGTGCTACCCGCATTCATCCTGCTTTGTCACATGTGATAGTTACTTGTATGTGTCCACTTGACAAGGCTAGGGGATGGATGCCCAGAGAGCTGGTAAAACACTGTTTCTGGATGTTTCTGGGACAGCGTCCCTGGAAGAGATTAGTGTTTGAATCAGGAGACAGAATGAGGAAGTCTGAGCTCACGAGTGCATGTGGGCATCATCTGATCCCTGAGGGCCTGAATAGAACAAAAAGGCAGAGCAAGGATGACTTTGACTCTTTGTTTGAGCTCAGACATCCATGCTCTGCCCTTGAACACAGGTGCTCCTGTTTATGGCACTTTGAACTCAGACCAGGGCTTACACCTGGGCCCCTTGACTCTCAGGCCTTCCAACTCTGACTGAATGACCCCACTGCCTTTTGTGCTTCTCCAATTCGCTCTAGTATAACTATATACATCCTACTCTTTCTGTTTCCTCTGGAAAATTGTGCCTAATACCCCACTCCTGGCTCTTTCTAGCATAATCTACTCCTCCCTTTCTGTTTACCTTTGGAGAAGCTGGCACATCAGAACTTTCTCCCTATTGCAATTGTCTCCCTCCCCCCACTGAAATGATACTTTTGAATAAAGTCTTTTCTTAGCTAGGTCTGAGTTTGTTTTTTCCTTTTATAAATGTATCATTGGAACATTATATTACTTGAAGACAAGAAAGTGCAATATGTGTATGTAGCTTTCAATACTCTGTCTTGACTTTTATATGAGTTAAATAAAAGAGAACAAAGACCACTCAAAGGACAGGTTCACTTCATCCTGTTTTTGATAAGCTTAAATCTTAGCAGCCACTGCCACTATAGAAAATGCATCTACATTTTATTATTTATTTATTTATTTGTTTATTTATTTAATGTTTATTTATTTTTGAGAGACAGAGAGACAGCACGCAAGCAGGGAAGGGGTGGAGAGTGAGGGAGACACAAAATCTGAAGCAGACTCCAGGCCCTGAGCTGTCAGCACAGAGCCCGATGTGGGGCTCGAACCCATGAACTCTGAGATCATGACCTGAGCTGAAGTTGGATGCTCAACCAACTGAGCCACCCAGGCGCCCCTGCATATACATTTTAGGATGCACATTACTGCTCATTCTTATGATTTTTCTCAATATTATATGTTGAAAATGTAAGTGAGACTTTGTGTGGGTTAAGGAAAATAGTTTGGCTTGTTGCTGGTTCCTGATGAAATGGTCTTGTTTCAGGGATTCAAATTTGTAAAAACACCAAAAAAAATTTTTTTGAAAGCTTGCTAATAAGTTAAAAACAATAAATAATATGAATTCTGTAAAAACTTGATATATTTTATTAACTCGAGTACAATAATTTTTTCTCCATTTGACATTTTGGAATTGGCATACTTTTCCTGTAAAGAGCCACAAAGTTCATGGGTCCTGAAGATCACTCCCAGCTCTAATGATTTACTAGAACAACTCACACAACTGAGAAAAGCTATTGTATTCATAGTTACAGTTTATTAAAGTGAAAGAATGCCTATTAAAACCTGCAAAGGTAAAATGTGCAGAGGCTCCAAGAGAAACCAGGCTCAAGCTTCCATTGTCCTCTGTTAATGGAGTTGTATGGACAGTGCTTAATTCCTGTAGCAACAATGTATGACAATGTAGGTTAGTTCTTGCTAACTATTGAAACTTACTCAAGCCTTGGTATTCAGAGTTTTTATTGAGATTGGTCTTCCAGGTTCTCCAGAGGTCATAAACTGACCATTGTGACCTAAGGACCCCACCATAAATTGCACATTTTTAAAACATTCTTTAAAGTTTATTTATTTATTTTTAGCAAGAGACAGAGAGAGGGCAAATGGAAGAGCAGAGAGAGAGAGAGAGGGAGAGAGTCCCAGGCAGGATCAGATGTGGGGCTTGAACTCATGAACCATGAGATCATGACCTGAGCTGAAGTCAGATGCTTAACCAACAGAGCCACCCAGGCGCACCCGCCCCCCCTCCAATAAATTACAGTTTTAGCATGAACTGTCTCGCATGGCCCAAGTTCTCAAATAAACAAAGACACTGTTACCAGAAAGGGTATTCCAAAGGCATAGAGGCTATCTTCCCAGGGCCAGTCAAAGGCCAGAACTTTCTTTGGAAGCTACAAGGTTTGAACACCTCAGACTGAAGTCTACCCTCTTTCTGTAACGGGCCAGGTGGTAAATATTTTTGGCTGTGTGGGCTATGTGGTCTCAGTCACAGCTACTCAGTTCTGCCATTATAATGCAGAAGGAGCCATAGATAATATATAAATGAATGAGCATTATTGTTGTTTCCAATGAAGTTTTATTCACAAAAACAGGTAGAAGGCCAAATTTAACCCATAGGCTATAATTTGTGAACCCTGGAATAGGGAATGCAACAGAAAATTGAATGTTGGGAGCTCCAGACTGAATCCCATTGAGAGAATAGCCTTGCTTTATCTTCATTTCTAAAGAAGACTAAAGATATGATGTTGCAAGGAATTGCTTCTAACATGATGAATAGCTGGTAACCTGAAGAACTTTTTATACTTTTGGGTTGCCTGGGTGACTCAGTTGGTTAAGCATCCCACACTTGATTTCAGCTCAGGTCATGATCTCATGGTTCATGAGAACAAGCCTTTGCTGGGGATTCTCTCCCTGCCTCTCTGCCTACTCCCTGCTGCACTCTCAAAATAAATAAATAAACTTAAAAAAATTACACTTTTCCAATAAATTTTAAACTGTATGTCTGTTACATAAATAATAAATGACAATCCTCATAGTTAAAAAGTAAATTTATTTTCCCCTTTAGGAGATACCAAAATCATCTGAAATAAGGCTAAACAGGGAATTGTAACATTCCCAGGTAAAAAAAGCAGATTGTTTGTAGTAAAAGGATGGTGGAGTTTTTAAATAATTTGGTAAAATTGATAATTTTGTCACATGGTCTGTTGCCTTTTTTGTTGTTGTTTTTCTTAAAGTTTACTTGAGATAGAGACAGAGCATGTTGGGGGGGGGGGGGCAGAGAGAGAAAAGAGAGAGAGAATTCCCAAGCAGGCTCTCCACTGTCAGTGCAGAGCCTGATACGTAATTCTCTCTCTCTCATGCACTTCGAGATCATGATCTGAGCCAAAACCAAGAGTCAGTTGCTTAAGTGACTGAGCCACCCAGGTGCCCCTGGTCTGTTTACTTCTTTGCAGAATCCTTGTTGTTTTAATTTTCTTTCATGAGTTAGTAAAGGTTTCAAGCTGAGTGTAACACAAAGTTTTGAAAACAATAGTTATTTTCATTATTATGTGGGATTTTCAGATCATAAGCCATCAGAGAAAGACACATCGGTTTGGTTTTATTTTCTTAATAGAGCTAAGAAATCCTGGTCTGGAACTACTCAAATATTTGTCCAGGACAGAAGATGCCAACTCTGCAGATGAGCCTCTGTGTCTGATCAGAATAGGTGGATGTGCAGAGCTGGAAACCGGGGGCTAGGAAACATGGTCAGGGTGGGAATCCCAGCAAGCTGCTCAGTGGCCTAGTTGTGACCTTGGGCATCTTTCATTTCACTCTGAGTCTCCTTAGACTAACCAACAGATTAGATGGTTCTTACAGGTTTGTGAAAAGATTTAAATCAGGTGTTATAACTGAAAGTGCTCAGCACATAACAGAAAATCAGTTGCTATTACAGTAACTGAAATTTACAGAGTATTTGCTACGCAGTAAGCATGATGCTAAAGTAGCTTTCACGCATTTCCCCATTTAACCCGCGTAGCAACTCAGTGAGGCAGGCTCTACTGCTGTTCCCACTTTACAGAAGAGAAGCACGTATAGCCTGATTAGGAACTGAAAGAACTGCGTCAAAGGAACAATTGGTGATAGAGCTGTCTGCTGAGCATTTAGTTCTCTCTCCCTGAATCCCCAGTTCATGCTCCTGACCACTGTCCCAGCGCAAAATAGCAGCCTGGAGTTGTGTCATGACCATAATGCTTTGTTTTGTTGTTTTGTCTTTTAAAACTCATCAAGGTTCACATCAGTGTTAACTTTCTGGATTCTCTTACATACTGTGAATATACATAGCAGCAACCATAGCTAGCTGAGAAGTAGCTCTTTCCCCTGGGGTGAGGTGAGTGCTTTCCAGTGTATCTCTACTCCTGACTGCGTTATGCGGGGCAGCCTGTAATCATTCCCTTATCTAATCCTTGCAACACCACACTCTATTCATGTTACTTAGTTTCTTTCCATCAGAGAAGTTAAGGGACAATCTTAAAATGATAAGTTATAAAACTGTGGATTGGGAAAGGCCCTCCAGCCATCTCATTTGGTGGTCTCTAAATTAAAAAAAATTTTTTTTAATGTTTATTTGTTTTTGAGAGAGGCAGACAGTGCACGTGCACGCTAGTGGGGGAGGAGCAGAGAAAGAGGGGTACAGAAGATCTGAAGTGGGCTCTTCACTGACAGCAGAGAGCCTGACGTGGGCTCAAGAACTGTGAGATCATGACCTGAACTCAAGTCAAATGCTTAATGAATGGAGCCACGCAGGCACCCTGCTCTCCAAATTTTTTTAAAAAAAATTTTTTTAACGTTTATTTTTGAGACAGAAAGAGACAGAGCATGAACAGGGGAGGGTCAGAGAGAGGGAGACACAGAATCCCAAACAGGCTCCAGGCTCTGAGCTGTCAGCACAGAGCCCGACGTGGGGCTCGAACTCACGGACTGAGAGATCATGACCTGAGCCGAAGTCGGACACTTAACCGACTGAGCCACCCAGGCGCCCCGGTCTCCAAATTTTTTGATTGTATGTCTCTATCAAAAATATCGTAAATTTCTGCTCACAATACATGCATATTTGATACCTACAATATTGTCAATTCATAATAAAACTTCATTTCTTTTAAACTACACATGTATTTTTAAACTTTTAATGTTTATTTTTGAGAGAGAGAGACAGAGCGTGAGTGGGGGAGGGGCAGAGAGAGAGGGAGACAGAATCTGAAGCAGGCTTCAGGCTCTGAGCTGTCACCACAGAGCCTGATGTGAGGCTTTAACTCACTGACCTCAAGATTGTGACCTAAGCCGAAGTCAGATGCTTGACCAACTGAGCCACACAGGTGCGCCTCTTTTAAAGAATATTTTATACAAATATTTTCTAATATTTTCTTCCTATGCTCACTTGATTGTGTTGCACAATTCTGCAGCCATATGCCTCCTGCTTTGGGATTCTCCAAGTGGCCTACTTATAGAAGCCAGGGTCTTCTCTGAAACTAGTCTGGCATTACTTATTGCTAATCTAGTCCCTTTGGTTTTTCTCTGTAATTCCCTATAAAATAGTAAAAACTTGATTTCAGAATCAAAGTTATGCTAGATGACAGAAATGTTCCAACCAACATTGATTTTTAATTTTTTTGATGGAATAAGCCTTATGCTTCTTTTGACAGGTAGGTCAAAAAATCAGATGATATGTTATTACCAGTATGTTATTACCAGCTTGTCTTAGTTATTACCAGCCTTAGTTCTGTGGCTAAGTTTTAAAATAATTATGGAAAGGTAAATCTTGTTTTTAAAAGCTCAGCAACATCTTAATTTTAGGGTACTATTAGAGATCTCAGGACAGATTGAGATGATAAGAGAAGAAAGATTGTTTTTGATCACTTTCTTAACTTTTACTTCGAAAAATCATGGAGGATAAATTTTTTATTATATGTGCATTAAAATATCAATCATTAAAAGTAGACAGATGTCTTTTCAGCTATCCAGAAAAAGAACATAAATACGGAGAAGTACTACTCAGCTGCAATGATACTCTACACAGATGTAACATTCTATCATTTCTCAACATTGACTCAATGTTTCTCAGGCAATTTTATCTCTTTTATTTATTTATTTACTTTTTTGAGAGAGAGAGGCTGCAAGCAAGTGAGGGACAGAGGGAGAGAGGGAAGGAGAGAGAGAATCCCACCTGGGGCAGAGAGAGAGAGAGAGAGAGAGAGAGAGAGAGAGAAGAGAAAGAGAGAGAAGCTGGGCTCACCCGAAATGGGGCTCGAGTTTACAAACTGCGAGATCATGACCTGAGCCAAAGTCAGACGCTTAACCAACTGAGCCACCCAGGTGCCCAATTTTATTACCTTTAAAGGAATTCTTTAACTGCTTTTGTTCTTTTAACTTAAGAAATTTAATTTGGGGGAAAGGTTTGGCAACATAGTCCCTGTTGAATAATAGTTTATTTTCTCACTTTTAATTAATCAATAGCACATAAATCTGAATACTAAGATTTGGTATTATCACAAGATAATCAGTTAATCCTATTAAATTGATGATATGTTTAAAAACAAGCACATAGGCTTATTTTTCAACTTGTCTGGTATTTTTGAAGGTAAATTTCTGTTTTCTTTTTCGTAGTTGTCAGGCTTTGTGAATCACTAAAATAGTTTTACGCTTTTAAAATAATCTTTTTTGTGAGCGACCCCTGCCACTCAGGGGACTGGAAGTGGATGCCTTGTTGGGCTCCCCGGTCCTGGGAATTGGTTTTATTTTATAGTTTGGAATTATTTTTTCTATAGGGAATCTTACACATCCACAGCTTATTTGATATTACTGATCTCGAGTGTTTGGTCTGAATTTTGCTATAACATCAAATTTTTTTATACTAAGACTTGTGGGGTTTGAAATCTGTTTACAAATGTGACTTAGGGCTAACCAGTGATACATGACGACCAGCTACTACCCAGTGATGGTTTCTTTCTTCTCAATCTAATTGGGAAAGGATTTGAGAAATGAACACAGCAAGAATAGAAGTCTAGGGTGGATTGGACGCTATGCGGTGTTTCCTGTACCAATGAATCTTTTATATCTTACACCAATTAAAGGTTGCTCGATGGCTGCTCTTGCTGGATTCCCGCCTCTTATTCCCCAGCTTAAGTCCCTGTGTTGCCTGTCGGCATCCTTATTTTCCTACAATTCTAGTTCTGCAAACATTTCACAGTTACTCATTATGTCACTGTCTTCCATCATTTACTTATTTATGATAGAATTTTTAACATTTTTACATGAAAATGTTTCTTTCCACATGAGGTTTTGAAATCCTATAAGGGATGGATTTTATCACTAAAAAAAAGGGGTGAGGGTTCAGATCCCTTTTAGGGCTCCTAGCAACTGTACTCATTTTAAATTTACCAAACTGCAAAAAATGCGTTTTTGTTTTTGTTTTTGTTTTTTTAAATATTAGTTTGACTTAAAAATTAAGTTTTAACTTAGCCAGTCTCTATTTGGATAATTTCTAGAGCACTAAGAATCTTGGTCACACATTCTCTGTTCCATGCTTCCTTTTCTAATTGGGTTTGATTTTTATTCTGTATCTGATTGTTTTCCCTGATGTTAATGATCTGTATATTCCTTCCTTTTCCTTCCTATTCATGCCCTGAGGACAGACTATTTTCTCCCCTCCACTCTCCCTCCTAACTTCAGCCTCAGGAAGGTTCATTTTAATTCTTCATTTTATCATTTCTCAGTTTGGCCATTTCACAGTATTGTCTTCTTAGTTTGCTGTCTATAAAAAATGAGTCTTCAGTTATTTTGATACTACCCAAGTATTTTAAAATAGCCCAACAATCAAATAGAGTGTCAGAAACTAGCAGGAGACCTTCAGTTGTCCATTCTCTCCCTGTCCCCAAGTCACAGGATCCCATGTTTTAGCAGAAGCAAAGGCCAGAATCAAAAGAACATTTTTCTGTCTTTGTGGCACCCACAAATGACTCTGTGACTACAAGTAAACATGTGGTGACTTCTGTGAATGTGTCATAGCCTTTTTCTCCATTTTTTTAACCCCTCTTTATTCCTGCTGTCTGAAACATGAATCTGATTCCTGGAGTTCTAACGTCCCTTGTGAACCATGAAGATGAGGACTACACCCTATAGGTGATAAAGCAAAGAGCTGAAAGGGACCTTGATTCCTAAAGGCTCCATGGACCAGACCTTCCACTTTCCTCCAGCTTCTTAAGCAATAAAATCTCTCTTGCCTGAACCAGTATGATTTTAGTCTCTGCTACTGTTAGGTGATTCTAATTCTAACTGATATACACAGAGTTAAATATATTAATATATATTTATATTATATTATGTTTATATTTGTATTATATTATATATATTTATGTATATTAATATATAAAATTCCTTAATTCTCACACAAGTCCTCTAGAATTTCTGAGATATAGGTCATTTATTCAGTAGAAGTATGATACTCTTCCTAAAATAATCATATATATATATATATATATATATATATATGTGTGTGTGTGTGTGTGTAGATGTATATGTAATATATACACATATATGTGTATATGCATATATGTGTATCTATATATAATAGATACACATATATGTGTGTATATGTATGTGTATAGAGCTCCTAGCAACTATGTATATGTATATGTATATATGTATTAGTAGCTTATTCAAATTTATGGGGTTGTTTATTCATAATGAAATCTGAAATTTCTAATCTGTAGAAATAATGCCAAAATATGGCAGTTATTTACAGTCACAGATCATTTTAGAGCCACGTCTCACCGGTAACCTTGTTTTCATCTTCTCTTTTGCAATCATGAGCGGTGCTTTCACATCTATCTCTTGGGTCCTTCCTTATAATCTGCAAAATTTTAATTAATGCTTCTGTTACTTGAGTTGACTTGTATAATTTTTAAGCTACTTGGATGAAAACAGTCATTTGACAGAGATGACTTGGCAGTTTTATAAACTGGTAATTGGAAATCAATGCGTTCTCTGCTTCGGGCAGAAAACATAATGAACAGGCCAGACTATAGGGACAAAAGTTTATATGTTAATACTATTAAAAGGTCAGAACTGTACTAATTAAATTAAACCTGTGAGGCATTCCCAGGACCACCTCTGAATTATAATGTCCCCTCAGAGAATATAAGGTTGGGCAGGTGATAGTTGTATTCCCCTGAGTTACTCACCAAGTATGCTTAAGAGATATTGTGCATACATTTAAGTATAGTGTATAGTATGCATGTAATAAAATGTAAGCAAAAATAATTAAGTGAAATAAAATTTCTGTTAAAAATGAGAAAGGATACCACCCTTTAAAGTAATATTCAGGGGTACCAGGGTAGCTCCGTCGGTTAAGCTTCCAACCTCGGCTCAGGTCATGATCTCACACCCCGTGTCCAGCTCTGTGCTGACAGCTCAGAGCCTGGAGCGTGCTTCCTATTCTGTGTCTCCCTCTCTCTCTGCCCCTCCCCTTCTCACACTCTGTCTTTCTCCCTCTCAAAAATAAATAAACATTAAAAAAAAAAATATTATTCAGATCTGCCAAGACTTAAAATAGAAATACATTATACATTTAAATTTTAGGTTAAAGTTCATTTCTTTAAGAAGGCTCCCTATTGCTTATACTTATATAGCTGTTTGTATTTACCTATAATATAATACCTCACAAACTTATCAAAGTTAGTGGTATTTATTTCTGTCATCCCTGATTAAGTAAAAATGTTCTTTGAAGGTGGGGTTGCTTTTTTTATATTCTTCACTTCAAAGATCAGTTTTAGACATATGGCGGATAATCAGAGGGTGTGTTGAAAACATTGGATGAATAAATACATGAATGAATGGCTGAAGAAATGACTGAATGAGCTTGGAGAATGCTCCTTGTTTACCTTTAGCTTTGTGAAACATGGTGGTGGTGAGGTGGTTTTTGTCGGTTGTGTACAAGAGTGTAGAAAAGTGTCTGGGTCATAATAATGTTATTTTGTGGAGCAAACATTTATCCAGGTAATGTTATCTGGAACTTTGTTTTTGTTCATTTAATCATGTCAACAGTTTTATGAAGTAGATGATATTATCCCACTATCTTTATTTGGTATATACACCACAGCTGCCTTGCTGGAAAAGTCCAGTTGGTGGGTCTGTATCAGTCTCCTAGGATGGCAGTAGCATTCATTTCTTTAGCCTGCCCCACCTGATTGGCTGCCTGGACCACTGTTGTGACAAAGATTCTGAAGCGTCCTCTAGGAAAGATAGCCTTGTAGGTTTTCCTATCAGGGATGGGCACGTGGGGAATGGAAGAAGACATACCGTATGTCACAGAAATGTGTTTGAGAAAAGTATTCTTCAGTCTATTTTCCTATAATTGAAAAGCACTTGGGGTGCCTGGGTGGCTCAGTCAGTTGAGTGTCTGACTCTTAATTTTGGCTCAGGTCATGATCCCAGGGTCGGGGGATCATGCCCGGTGTCAGGCTCTGTGCTGGGCGTGGAGCCGGCTTAAGATTCTCTCTCTCATACCATATGATTTCACTCATATGTGGAATTTAAGAAACAAAACATGAACATATGGGAAACGGAGGAAAAACAGAAGAGAGGGAACCAAACCACAAGAGACTGTCAATGGTAGAGAACAAACTGTGGGTTGATGGAGGGACGTGGGTGGGAGATGGGCTAGATGGCTGATCGGTATTAAGGAGGGCACTTTTTCCAGTATTGGGTGTTGTATGTAAGTGATGAATCATGAATCACTGAATTCTATTCCTGAAACCAGTATTGCAGGGTGCCTGGGTGGCTCAGGCAGCTGAGCTTCCAACTTTGGCTTAGGTCATGATCTTATGGTTCAGTTTGTGAATTTGAGTCCCGCATAGGGCTCTCTGCTGTCAGAACAGAACCTGCTTTGGATCCTCTGTCCCCCCCCTCTCTGCTCCTCCCTGCTTGTGCTCTCTCTGTCAAAAGTAAACATTAAAAAAAGGTATATGAGTTTCCATTAAAAAAAACCAATTTAGCTAACTAAAATTTAAATTTAAAAAAGGGGGGAAAACATTCTCTCTCTCTCTTCCCCTCCCCTCTCTCTGTCTCTAAAATAATAATAATAAATAAATAATTCAAAAGCTTTCATTTTCTCATCTTCTCTGAGATTTGCATTTAATTCTTGGGTTTCCTTTTTGATTTCTGAGTTAAATGGAATTAAGCATCAATCCTGTTCTCAACATTAATACTTATATATAATGTGATCTTGAGTAAGTTATTCATAAACCTTAAAAACTCAATTTTGTTCTTTCAAAAAAAGGATGTTAATAATAGTACTTATCTCATAAGACTTTTGTGATGATTAAATTTAAAGTATATAAAGCACTTTGATTTGTGCTTGGTTATAAGTAACTCTTCAATAAATGTTAGCTGTAATAATTTTATTCTCATATTAGTGCTTTGAGGTTTTAAAACCAATAAGGAAGCTTTACTATTAAATAAATCTCTGGCTTTTTTTTTCCCTCTGAGGGTGGCCATGCTTCCAAAAGTAAGTGATTTCATGTAGAGAATTGCTAGGAAAGAGAAGCTTGACCTGTAAAAAATAAATTAGAAAATGTCTGTGAGAGATAAGCCTTCATGACAAGTATTTTGGAGAAGTGAAATAGAAGTCAAGAAATTCCAAAAGTTTAAATTTGATAAATTCAAGCCCCTGAATGAGATTTGTAGTATTTTAAAAGTTAAAGCCAATGCCAGAACCCAGGTATATCTGTGGGCTTAGTCCAGGTATTTAGCAAGCAGCTGGACACTGAGATGGGCAATCTACCGTTTCCTCGTAGTAAGTTTAAAAAGGATAGGCAGAAAGTGTCCCTGGGTCATTTTTTCTTTTAATTTTTTTTTTAATGTTCATTTATGTTTGAGAGACAGAGAGATACAGATTGTGAGTGAGGGAAGGGCAGAGAGAGAGGGAGACAGAGAATCTGAAACGGGCTCCAGGCTCTGAGCTGCCAGTACAGAACCTGATGTGGGGCTCAGACTCGTGAAGTATGAGATCATGACCTGAGCTGAAGTTGGACGCTTAACCCACTGAGCCACCCAGGTGCCCTGAGAGTGTCCCTGAGTCTTTGACTGTGAAATTGACATTCTAAATGGAAATAGATGAATGGGCCTTCTGGAGTGGGTACAGAATAAACTGATACAGTGTGCATTGGTGTTAGAGTTTAACTGGCTTTCATTCTTCAGTAGATGCCAAAGGTATGTGCTCTTTTAAAGAAAAGAAAATTCCTTACATCCATACATTAAAAAAATTTTTTTTAATGTTTATTTATTTTTGAGAAAGAGAGAGAGAGGCAGAGCACAAGCAGGGGAGGAGCAGAGAGAGAGGGAGACACAGAATCTGAAACAGTCTCCAGGCTGAGCTGTTAGCCCAGAGGCAGATGCGGGGCTCAAACTCACAAACTGTGAGATCATGACCTGAGCCGAAGTCGGATGCTTAACCAACTGAGCCACGCAGGCACCCCATCCATACATTTTTTTAAACTGTGAAATTATATTCTGTAGAGAATTGATGATAAGATAAACACATTTTTCTTCTAAAAGCTGATAGTGGGAAATGTGGTTAAATACCTTTTGTCACTCAGTTAATAAAATGTTAAGAAGCCATGAAAATGATAATTATTTAGGTATCGCCATGGAAAATTACAATATTAAACATTAAATGAAAATATAGAACAAAGCAATGCATATGAAATTTGAACATAATTACATAAAATATGTGACTAGACAAAATCCTGGTAGGAGATATACAAATGTTAGAATTGGTATCCTATTAAGGTAGAGAGAGATGTCATAGTTTTCCCCCAAACTTAAAGCTGTACAAATCAGTAAAGCTGCTATTTGATAATTTTTGTTTTAAAAAATTAAAAGATGAAGGAAAATGATTTTGTGGGGTGATCCAAAAGGTTTCTGTTACAAATACATGGTATTTAAAAAATATAACTTACATTTTTTCTTTAAAAAAATTTTTTTTAATGTTTAGTTTTGAGAGAGAGAGCATGAGCAGGGGAAGGGCAGAGAGAGAGGGAAACATAGAATCTGAAATAGAGTCCAGGCTCTGACCTTTCAGCAGAGAGCTCACTGCAAGGTTTGAGCTCATGAACTATGAGATCATGACCTGAGCTGAAGTCGGATGCTTAACCAACTGAGCCGTCCAGGATCCCCTTAAATTGTTTTCTTGTATAACAACCTTACATGCACTTTTATTCCCAGGTATCCATGTACTAGCACCTAAAGAGATGCTTTACATCTTTCACATTACTAAAGCCCCAGTTAGGATGGAAAGATACCCAGGTAATCGAAGGAGAATCTGAACTAGTTTTTTTAAGTTTATTTATTTATTTTGAGACAGAGGGAGCATGAGTGAGGGAGAGACAGAGAATCCCAAGCAGCCTTCAGGCTATCAAGGAAGGGGCTGACATGGGGCTCAATCTTACAAACGGTGAGGTCATGATCTGACCTGAAACCAACAGTCAGATGCTTAACCAAATGAGCACATAGGTGCCTCAAATCTGCACTGACTTTTAGGGGTTGTGTTTTTTAAAATTCCCAAGGTATTTGATAACATATAAAAAACACTTATATTGTGAATTGTTATGGAAAATAAGTTTCGCAATTCAATAGTGTGCTCTTATACTCCTATGAGATGCCCCCTCAAGAAATGTCATGAGGTTGACGAGAGTGATACAGAATGAAAGTGGGAGGGAAAAGCTGAGTTATTACGAGGTAGGAACTACCTTGATGCCATGTAATTTAGACCTAAGTTGTGGAAGATTTGTTATCCATTAGGCCCCTAATAACAGAATTCTTTAGAAAATCTGACCGAATCTAGTTTAAAGAAATAAAATAAGTATCTTGGTATAAGGCTCAAAGATCTGACCAAAACACAATTCTTTTTTCTACTTCTTTGGTTTTGACTTGATTTTCTAATTGACTCTCTCCTTGTGACCCCAGATTTGGCTACAAAAGGGCCCATGTCTGGGTAAATTATACATTTAGAGCCAGCAGAGAAAAAGACATCCATTTTGATACTCCTGATAAAGAAGGGGGGAAAATTTCAATCCACAGGAAATGTTTCTTCAAATCTAGTTAATTCTGAATGACACACTCCTGTTCTTGTACAATCACTGTGGGCAGGAAAATGGAAAGATAAGATTAGCTTAAAGTAGACAGAGCTTCCTACTGGAGCAGGGAGTTGAATCAGTACTTCTAAACAGGATGTGATGAAGGAATATTTTAAATATAATTCAAAATTCTTTTGGTAGAAGAAAAGATAGATGGATACTGAAAAGGCAACTCACAATGGTTTATTACAAATGACCTAATGACCATATCCTATCAATTTTGGTAGAAGCCAAAAATTCTTTCATAGTTTAAAAATAATGAAGACTATCAGAAAACATTGTTTTAGTGTGGTTATACTTTAATTCATAGAGCAGGGGACTTTATTAATTAAATAGTTGGAGACTTTATTACCCCACTTAAATTGAGGGGTGGATCATCCAGACAGAAAATGAATAAGGAAATTTTAGCCTTAAATAACATGTTAGACCAGATGGACTAAACAGATATATAGAGAACATTCCATACAAAAGCAACAAAATACACATTCTTCTCAGTTCACATGGTAGTTTTCCAAGATAGATTTTATGTTATGCCACAAAACAAGTTTTAATAAATTAGGAGGCATGAAATCATACTAAGCATCTTTTCCAACCACAGTAGAATGAAACCAAAAATTGATTACATGAACAAAACTGGAAAATTCAAAGATATGCAGAGACCACACAACATGCTATTGAAAAATTAATGGGTCAAGAAGAAATTTAAAAATACCTTGAAATAAACAAAAATGGAACTATACCAAAAATTGTGGAATATAACAAAAGCAGTCTTAAGAGGGAAGCTTATAGCTATAAATGCCTATTTCAAGAAACAAAAAAAGCTTCCAATAAACAACTTTATGCCTTAAAGAACTAGAAAAGAAAAACAAAGCCCATAGTTAGTAGAAGGAAGAAAATGACAGAGATTAGTGCAGAAATAAATGAAGTGGAGACTAAAAAGACAATAGAAAAGATGAATGAAACTAAGAGGTGGTTCTTTGAAAAGAAACAAAATTGACAGTCCTCTAGGTAGACTCACCAAGAAAAACAGAAGTCAATAAAATGAGAAATGGAAGAGATATTACGGATGCCACTGAAGTACAAAGGATCATAAAACCACTGTGAACAATTATATACCAACAAATTGGACAATGAAGAATTGGATAAATTCCTGGAAACATATACGACCCACCTAGACTGAATCATGATGAAATAGAAAATCTGAACAGACCATTTTCTATTGGTAGATTAAATAATTAATCAAAAGACTTCCCAACAAACAAATGTCCAGGACCAGACAGCTTCACTGGTGAATTCTACCAAACATTCAAAGACTTAATACCAATACTTCTCAAACACTTGCAAAAAATAGTAGAGGAGAGAACTCTTTCAAACTCAGTTTATGAGGCCAGCATTGCCCTGATACCAAAATTAGACAAGGATGTCACAAGAGAAGAAAATCACAGACTATTATCTCTGATGAACATAGAAATAAAAATCCATAAGAAAATATCAGCAAACCAAATTCAACAATATGTTAAAAGAATCATATACCATGATCACATGGGATTTATTCCAGGGATGCAACGATAGTTTAACATCTGCAAATCAGTCAGTATAATACCACATTAACAAAATGAAGGATAAAAATCATATGATCATCTCAGTAGATGCAGAAAAAAACACTTGGCAAAATTCAGCATTGATTTATGATAAAAACTCTTAGAAAGTGGGAACAGAAGGAACATATTTCAAGATAATAAAAACCAAGTTGCCCATTCTCACCACTTCTATTGAACATACTATTGCAAGTCCTAGCTAGAGCAATTAGGCAAGAAAAGTAAATAAAAGCATCAAAATTGGAAAGGAAAAGGTAAGATTGTAAGTTGTCTGCAGGTAATATGGTAATATATATAGAAACTCCTAAATACACCATCAAATATACCTGTTAGAACTAAATGAATTCAGTAAAGTTGCAGAATACAAAATCGGTATAGAAAATCTGTTACATTTCTATATTTTTTTTTTTCAACATTTTTTATTTATTTTTGGGACAGAGAGAGAGACAGAGCATGAACGGGGGAGGGGCAGAGAGAGAGGGAGACACAGAATCGGAAACAGGCTCCAGGCTCCGAGCCATCAGCCCAGAGCCTGACGCGGGGCTCGAACTCACGGACCGCGAGATCGTGACCTGGCTGAAGTCGGACGCTTAACCGACTGCGCCACCCAGGCGCCCCATACATTTCTATATATTAATAATCAAGTAACAGAAAAAGAAATGAAGAATATCACATTGAAAATTGAATCAAAAAGTATAAAATACCTAGGAATAAATTTATCCAAGGAGATAAATGACCAATATATTGAAAACCACAAGATATTAATGAAAGAAATTGAAGAAGACACTAATGGAAAGATATTCCACGCACATGAATTGGAAGAATTAATATGGTAAAAATATTCATACTACCCAAAGCAATCTACAGATTCAATGCAGTCCTTATCAAAATTGCAATAGCATTTTTCACAGAAATAGAAACAATAATCCTAAAGTTTGCATGGAACACCAAAAGACCCTGAATAAGCCAAAGCAATCTTGAGAAAGAACACACCTGGAGGCATCACGCTCCCAGACTTTAAACTATTTTATGAAGTTACAGTAATTAAAACAGAATGATATTGTCATAAAAACAAACACATGGGTCAATGGAACAGAATAAAGATCCCCAAAATAAACACATGCATATATGGTCAATTAATTTATGACAAAGGAGCCAAGAATATAAAGTGAGGATAAGATTGTCTCTTTAATAAATGGCATTGGGAGTAGACAGTCAGTCAAAAGAATGAAACTGAACTATTATTTTACACCATACACAAAAATTAACTCAAAATGTATTAATGACTTGATGTAAGACCTGCAACTAGGAAACTCCTAAAAGAAAACATAGGCAATAAACTTCTTGACATGGGTCTTGGCAATTATTTTTTTAATCTCACATCAAAACCGAAAGCAACAAAAGCAAAAATAAACAGGTCAATACATCAAGCTAAAAGCTTCTGAACAGCCAAGGAAACCATCCATAAATTGAAAAGGCAGCCTATGAAATGGGAGAAAATATTTGCAAATCATGTATTTTATAAGGAGTTAATATGCAAAATATATAAAGAACTCATACAACATTGAGTTGTATGAGTTTTTTATAACTCTGATTAAACAATAGTCAGAAGATCCTAACAGACATTTTTTCTAAAGGAAACATAGAGGGCCAACAGATATGTAAAAAGATGCTCATCATCATTAATCATCTGGGAAATGCAAATCAAAACTGTGATGAGATATCACCTCATATCTGTGAGAATGGCTATTATTAAAAAGACAAGAAATATCAAGTGTTGGGGAGGATGTGGAGAAAAGGAACACTTGTGCACTCTTGGTGGGAATGTAAATTGATGCAGCCACTGTGGAAAACAGTACGGAGTTTCCTTAGAAAGAGAAAATGTGGTACAATATGATCCAGCACTTCTAGGTATTTATTCAAAGAAAACACTAAACACTAATTTGAAAACCCTCCATGTTCATTGCATCATTATTTACAGTACCAAGATTTGGAAACAGTGTAAGTGTCCACTGAAGGATGAATGGATAAAGAAATTGTGGACTGTGTATACAATGGACCCCTATTCAGCCATATGGAAGGGCAAATCTTGCCATTTGTCATTTGTAACAATAAGGATGGACCTTGAGGGTATTATACTAAGTAAAATAAGTCAGACAGAAAAGATAAATATCATATGATATCTCCTATATATGGAAACTAAAACAAAACAAAACTTATATGTTGGTGGTGGAGAGTGGGAGAAATCGGTGAAGGGGGTCAAAAAGTAAATACAAAAAGAAAAAATTTAAAAATAAAATACAATGAAAGTAGTGATGACCATCACAAAACATTGTCTTATTTTAATATGAAATTTATTGTCAAATTGTTTCCATACAACACTCAGTGCTCATCCCAACAGGTGCCCTCCTCAATGCCCATCACCCACCCTCCCCTCCCTCCCACCCCCCATCAACCCTCAGTTTATTTTCAGTTTTTAAGAGTCTCTGATGGTTTGGCTCCCTCCCTGTCTAACTTTTTTTTTCTTCTCCTCCCCCATGGATAGTCTTTCCTGCTTTGTCAATGATGAGATGGCCATACTTTTGTGGGTCCATTTCTGGAGTCTCTATTCTATTCCGTTGGTCTGTGTGTCTGTTTTTGTTCCAATATCATGCTGTCTTGATGATTACAGCTTTGTAGCAGAAGCTAAATTCTGGGATTGTGATGTCTCCCGCTTTGCTCTTCTCCTTCAAAATTATTTTGGCTATTCGGGGTCTTTTGTGGTTCCATACAAATTTTAGGATTGCTTGTTCTAGCTTCAAGAAGAATGCTGGTGCAATTTTGATTGGGATTGCATTGAATGTGTAGATTGCTTTGGGTAGTATTGACATTTTAAGAATATTTATTCTTCCAAACCATGAGCACAGAATGTCGTTCCATTTCTTTGTATCTTCTTCAATTTCCTTCATAAGCTTTCTATAGTTTTCAGACAAAACATTGTCTTAATGTGTTTAGACTTTAATTCACATAGACAACAAAGTATGAAAATGGCTTTGTTAGATAAACTTAATAACATATTTTATTTTTATTTTTTATATTTAATTTTATATTTATTTATTTATTTAATTAATTTATTTTTTTCAAGAGAGCGTAAGTGAGGGAGAAGGGCAGAGAGATAGAATCTTAAGCAGGCCTCATGCTCAGCACCAAGCCTGATGCAGGGCTCAATCTCACAACCATGAGATCATGACCTGAGCCAAAATCAAGAGTTGGATGCTCAACCACCTGAGCCACCCAAGTGCCCCTACTTCCTTTAAATTAAAAAAAAAAAATCTTTGGGTTATAGGCACCTCATACATTAGTAAGAGGGCTATTCTTACTTGTTGCTCACATGGAGTGTCCACTAAATGTTCCCCATACACACACTTATTAAAAAAAAATCCCTTATATATTTTGATATAAGAATTTATTGTGATATCTTTCCTTAGTTGATTAATTATTAATTATTTTTCCCTGTTTCCCATTGTAATGAGATCTTCATGAGGGCAGGAATTATATCTTTTTTTTTTTTTTTTTACCTCCATAGCCCTACCTTCTAGCCTAGTATAATAATATTGAATGATGAATGAATGAAATAGATTTCAAAAAAACATTTAGTGTTATTATTCTAGTCTGAACATAGATATAATATCCACACCACTTTTCACTGCTATAGCTACCACGAATAACAACAAAAGTCTCTATATTGTGACCCATTTTATTTTCCCAGAGTTTACAATCCTTTGATGTTTGCTTTTAAAAAAAATGGATTTCTGGGTTACTTTATATTCTAGTAAATTACCAGTCTAGCAGTTTTCTAGTGTAATTCTTGGCACAACATATAACTGGAAATCAATTAAAAGGGTCATTCATTATAAAAAATATATAAATTTCTTTCTGTACCCGTTGGAGGAAAATTTGAAGCTTTGTCTATCCCTGCCCTCAACATTCTTTACTTCTGGGTCAATTTTAATTGTCTTATATTTGTAAATATATATTTTATTTCATTTTATTTTTTTATGAAAACTATGAAGAGTTATACAGTTCTTTTTTTTAAATATGAAAGTTATTGTCAAATTGGTTTCCATATAATACCAGTGCTCATTCCAATAGGTGCCCTCCTCAATACCCATCACCTACCCTACCCTCCCTCCCATCCCCCATCAACCCTCAGTTTGTTCTCAGTTTTTAAGAGTCTCTTATGTTTTGGATCTCTCCCTCTGTAACCTTTTTTTTTTTTAATATATATTTTAAAGAACTTATCAGTTAGATGACAAAATAGCTAGTTGTCAAATACCTCAGGTAGGTGGTCAGCATGTTTTTTTTTAAATTCTAAGATTAGAAAACAGAGTAATTTACTAGAAGAATGTGATTATGTGACGTAAACATCAATGGCAGAGGCTAATGGGTCCTACAGTTTTTGGTTCCAATTCACTTTCTTCTGTATGTGTATTATTGAAACGCCACTGGCATTAGATTTCTGATTATAGTATACTTCAAACAATCCATGTTTTGCAAAATTTATTTGTTAAATACTTTTTGTATCACTGCAATATTGTAAATTCACTTTGGGAGTTTC
Source organism: Panthera leo (assembly GCF_018350215.1). Taxonomy (NCBI): domain Eukaryota; kingdom Metazoa; phylum Chordata; class Mammalia; order Carnivora; family Felidae; genus Panthera; species Panthera leo. Next base: position 99,956,167 of record NC_056679.1, on the reverse strand, counting down.
TCTCTTAAGAAAATCTTTGATAGGAGTACCTGGGTGGCTCAGTTGGTTAAGCATCCGACTTTGGCTCAGGTCATGATCTCACAGTTTGTGAGCTCAAGCCCTGCATCGGGCTCTGTGCTGACAGCTCAGAGCCTGGAGCCTGCTTCAAATTCCGTGTCTCCCTCTCTTTCTGTCCCTCCCCCATTGATGCTGTGTGTATGTGTGTGTGTGTGTGTGTGTGTCTCAAAAGTAAATAAAGATTAAAAAAATTAAAAAAATCTGTGATAAACTTATTTAAAATAATCATTTACAATATAAGCAGTATTTCCTTAAACTAGTTATTTTGCAAAGAGTGTAGAGATAGGGAAACAGTATGAGATTTGGGATTGAAAGTCTTTGAGTTTAAATGCTGTTCCACTACTTACCACATGTTTTATTCAAGATAAACTGATAAAACCTTTTGCTATCTAGTTTCTTCATCTGTAAAATAATAATAATAATCACTATCTTACACCCTGCTTTTGAAGACAAATTAAATAATGTTTGTAAGTTGCCTGACATGTGTAGGGACTAAATGGTAAAATTTCCTTTTCTTTTTCTTTTTTCAAATTTTAATAAATATATTTTCTTATTATGTTTTTGCTATATTAAAAATAAAATGAGAAGATGTGGGTTATGTGGACCACCAAGTTGTAAGAGAAAGATGAGGAGTACAGAAGAAATCAAAAGAAAAAAACCTAGATCCATTTTCTTTCCCTAATGCATTTCTTTGGTCCCAAGTTGTTTCTGTGACTCATGAGACCATGCTTTTAATGTTTGTTTGTTTTTGAGAGAGAGAGAGAGAGAGAGAGAGAGAGAATCCAAAGCAGGCTCCAGGCTCTAAGCTGTCAGCACAGAGCCCAAAATGGGGTTTGAATCCACAAACCAGGAGATCATGACCTGAAACGAAGCTGGGCGTTTAACCAACTGAGCCACCCAGGCGCCCCAGTGAGACCAGGCTTTTAAATGGTAAGTTCTTTCAAGATTTTGAAGTCTGCAATCTCTTTTGCTGGTTGTGGAAGCTGTGTAAGTGTTTCAGACGTTTTAAGTATTCATATATTCAGTATAGTTTATTTGGTACCTACAATGTGTCCGGCGCTGCACTTAACCATTGGAGGTACAAAAATCAAACTTTGTCATCCCTGCTTCTAAGGGACTCATAGTCCGTTGTTCTGGAAGGAGTGCACCCCCAATAGCAAATGGAGTGCTGTTTGCTCACTTGGCCTTTGTAGTTTTGTGTCCCTGATTGAACTAACGGGCACTCCTGCTTCATGATTTTAGCTTCTCATGCCCACTTTCTGACACAAAGTTTCTGGTTCTTTCAGACATTTACACCTTAACTCAGACCAAATGCAGTATGGCTAGATAGAAGATTGGATTATATAATGACTGCTTTGATTGATTTTATACAGATAGATTTTTGAGAGAGAGAGAGAGAGAGAGAGAGAGAGAGAGAGAAAGAGGAGGGGTGAAAAGAGAGGGGGAGGGAGGATCTAGAGCAGGCTTTGCTCTGACAGCACAGAGCCCGACGCAGGGCTTGAACTCACCAACCGTGAGATCATGACCTGAGCGGAAGTCAGACACTCAGCTGACTGAGCTACCCAGGCACCCCTATATATATTGTTTTTGGTGGAAATAAATTCATAAAATGACTGAGCACAAACCTTGTGTACTAAAGAGCAAGAAAGTGGAAAATACTTATGAAGAAATCTGGATTTATAGAGTAATAAAAAAATCTTATCCCTGTTCCTATTTACTCAATATAACTGCAACCCAGAAGTATCCCTTGAAATTCTAGAATTTTTCCAGGTCATCAAACAATAGTTTATCTCAGATAACAGATATTTATAGTCACATCCTCTAACTTGGATGAGTTAAACTTTGGATTTTACTTGAATTCAACAAAAACGTCATTCTTTCATTTGTATTCTGGAGTTGAACGATATAACACTATCCTCTTATTTTCTTTTTCCTTCTCTCCTTTTTTTTTTTAAACTCAATCCTTCATTATTGCTTTAAGAAAACATATTTTAAGAAAAGGATATCCAATTTAATTCAGAATTTTAGTTTTCGTCTTAGTTCTAAGATTGGGGGCTAGTTCCTCCAAGAGAATGTGAGAGTAATTAGAGCAAATAGTATCATCTGTGTATATTTATGATATTTTTAAGGGACTTAAAGAGTCATGGGTATTGATTTCTACTAATGTTATATTACACACGTAACTTGAGCAAAAATTTTTCAAGAGAACTTACAAGCCAGTATTATTTGGCAGTTGTGAGACATTTATTTATTTATTTTTTGAGTATAATTGGAACCCCAAACATTAGAAATGCATGTAGAAATGTGGTACAGGTAGATAGATATTCTCCTGAGAGAGCTTTTTAGAGAATTACTATTTTTATTTAAAATGTGTGTACTTTTAGGGCATCTGGGTGGCTCAGTTTGTTAAGCATCTGACTCTTGGTTTTGGCTCAGGTCATGATCTCACAGTTTGTGAGTTTGAGCCCTGCATTGAGCCCTTCGCTGACAGTGTGGAGCCTGCTCAGGATTCTCTCTCTCCCTCTCACTCTTTCTCTCTCTCTCCTTCTCAAAATAAATAAATAAACTTAAAAAATTAAATGTGTGTACTTTCTCATTGTACTGTCACAGCAGCTTTGAATACGGGCATTTTCTTTCACTGTAGGTGAATTCAGATCTGAGAATTGACGAATAGTGGAAATTCTTTGATGTAGCAATTAACAGAGAATCCTCAGAACTATGACAGACAGATGAACGACTTACACTATTGACAAATTTCCTTATTCATTTCAAGAAGAGAGACAAGTCAAGGAACACGGTAGAGCTTTGTTCTTTAGTCTCCCTTACCTGTGAACTTCCATGGCCATGTTTGTGAAAACGTTCCTCAGGACTAACATTGCCATTATATTAAAACTGATTCTCATAGCTTTATGCAAATTCCTTATGGGGCCTAAATTCTCTTGGTTTACTCATGCTCAGTCATGCTGGGATCTCTGGAGCTGCTACTTCAGAGCGACAGAAAATTAGAAGGCATCTTAGCTAGTGTGGCTGCCTTTTTGAAGTTTTGATTTTGCCCCCCAGCATTTTCTTCTCAGGATCAATTCCTGTCCTAGAAGGGAGCCTTTTTGGTCAGTGTTGACATTTCCTATAGGTATACTGCTTTAGCTTTTTTCAGTTCTCCAGTAACTCTCTTGCAGTGACCTGCTTGTAGAGTGGGAACGTATAGTGCAAGATATGAAGAATAATGGATCAGAGATGAGAGAAGAAGGGAAAAGCCTTGAATGACATACTTTTTAAAAATCTAAAAATTTTTTTTGAGAGTTTAAGTGTTTTTAGCATAAAAATACAGAGGTAAGCTGGGGTGCCTGGGTGCCTCAGTCGGTAAGCATCTGACTTCGGCTCAAGTCATGATCTCACGGTTCATGAATTCAAGCCCCACATCGGGCTCTGTGCTGACAGCTCAGTGCCTGGAGCCTGCTTCAGATTCTCTCTCTTTCTTTCTCTCTTTCTCTCTGCCCCTCCCCCACTCGTGCTCTGTCTCTCTCTTTCAAAATAAATAAACATTAAGAAAAATTTTAAAAAATATATACAGAAATAAGACTTTGTTAAAAAAGAATCCCATTGACAGTTGAACAGAGAATAGTACAGGGTGGTTCAGCCAGAGACAGAGAAAGAATAATTAATAGGAAAGATCTAATATCAGATATTTTACTTTTCTTTTCCACAAATGTAACATAGATGTTCTTTGTAAAACATTGAGTTATTAATACGTATAATATTAATGAATTAATATGCACAATAATCATCAACAGCAATGTTGTCCTCTTTTCTGGATTGTGCTTTTGATGTTTTACCTAAAACCACTTCACCTAACTGAAGACTACAGAGATTTTCTCCCACGTTTTCATCTAGATATTTACAGCTTTAGGTTTTGCATTTAACTCTGTGGTCCATGTCCATTTGAGCTAATTTTTGGAGACGGAGCAAAGTAAGGGTCAAGGTTCATTTTGTTTGTGTATGTTTGTGATTGTTCACTGCCACTTGTTGAAAGGAATATCCTTTGAACTGCACAGTTGTAGAAAATCAGTTACCAGTGTGTGTAGGGATCTAGCAGTGGAGTCTAAATTCTTCTCCATTGATCTATATGTTCATTTTTTCCTCTAATACCATACTGTATTGATTACTGTGGCTTTATACTAAGTCTTGAAATCTGGTGGTATAAATCTACCTTCTTTGCTGTTCTTCCTTACAAGGATTTTGGCTATTCTACTTTTTTGCTTCACCACATAATTTTGGAACCAGCTTGTCAATTTCCATAAGAAATGCTGCTGAGATTTTGACTGGAATTATTAAATCTATAGAAGAGTTTCCAGAGAATTGAACATTTAAAAAATATTTATTTATTTATTTATTTATTTATTTATTTATTTATTTAGAGAGGGATAGAAAGAAAAGGGGAGAGACAGAGGGAGAGAGAGAATCCCACTCCACTGAGTGTGGAGCCTGCTGTGGGGCTCGATTTCAACAAAGTGAGATCATGACCTGAGCCAAAACCAGGAGTCAGACACTCAACAGACCGAGCCAGCCAGGCACCCAGAGAATTGAACATTTCAACAATATAAATCATGCAATGCATGATCATAATTTATTTGCTTATACCTTGTTTCGTTAGACTTTTGAAATTTCTTTTGTCAATGTGCTGTAGTTTTGGTGTGCAAATCTTGCATTTTTTTAAGCTTTTAACTAAGAATTTAAAGTTTTCTGTACTTTTCAATTCCAATTTACAATTGTTCATTGCTAGTCTAGAGAGTCCCAATTGATTTTTGTATATTGACTTTGTATTCTGCAAACTTGCTAAACTCACTTCTTAGTTTGAGTAGCTTCTTTGGTAGAACCTTTGAGATTTTCCACCCAGACAAGCATGTTGTCTACATGTAGAAACACTTTTTTTCTTCTTTTCCAATCTATATGCCTTTTTCTGTTCTTACTTCATTGCTCTGACTAGAGAACCTCCATAATGATGTCGAATAGGAATTATGTCAGTAAAAATCCTTGTCTTGTTCTTGATTTGGGGGAGAAAGCATTAGTCTTTTGCTAGTAAGTGTAATGTTAGCTATAGAATTTTGGACAAAATTCCCTTATGTTCTCAGTTTGATGAAAAATTTTAACATCAATGCATATTGACTGTGTTACTTTTCTGTACCTATTATGAATTTTTTTTTGCTTTTAGTGTAGTGATACTGTGAGTTATACTGATAAATTTCTGTATCTTACACCAATCTCCCTCCTGCTAGATTGTAAGCTGTACAGAACAAGGCAGTGTTGTACTTGAGCTTGTTCACACTGGCTTGTGAGAATTTGTAATATGGAATTTTGAGAATCAACCATTAAACCATTAGTAGATGGAACTCAGCTGTAGGGGGGGTATTCACACAATAGAAATCTGCAAATGACACCAATCAGGCTCTTCTTCTGGTTTTTTAATACTGCATACCCAACCATCCCTAAACTTAATAACTAAACAAGAGCATTTATTCTCGTCCAAGATATGCCACATGACAAGGTTTCATTCCCACCAGTGTCGGTGTCTACTGGTCCCATTCAGTGTCAGCTGGGCAAGATGAGGTCTAGGGGCTGGAATCGTCTGAAGCTTCAATCAGTCACATGTTTGAGGCTTTAGATGGAAAGGTGTGTGTGTGTGTGCGCGCGCGTGTGTGTGCGTGCATGTCTGTAGAAACCTTTAATGAGGATTCAAGATGGAGGAAAAAAATTGTGTCCATGTCTCCATGGAGATTCTCCAGGTTCTCAAGCTGGTGTTCCGCCTGCTGCTTGCCAGCCTTATCTCATCTGTGTTCCTTGTAAATGTCATCACCAGTGGGCAGCCCATGGAGGTATAAGGGGCAGGAACTTGTCTTGTTTACACAGGGAAGAATGTAGTCAGACTTGAGGCTAGAACACCTGAGGTTACTTAGGCACCTCTTATTTCGATGTAGCCACGATGATCTGTCTGGTGCACAGCCTCTGGGTAGCCAGACTTCTCATATACTGACTCAGGATTCCTTAGGTGTATATTCCAGGAGAGATACAGTCAGTCAGAAGCTATATCATCATTTATAACAAACCCCAAAGTCACACAAGAAAACATGTAGGATGGATTTATAGGTACAGAAATATTTGGAAAATACAACATGCCATTTCAGTAATGTGTCTTAAATGTCTATGTCAATGCTTTGTACAAAGGAAGTACTCAATCAATATTTGTGGAATAAATAAATAAATCATTCATTCATTGTTCAGCTGACATTAAATGGAAATGAATGCGTTGTTCTGCAGTCTGGAAAGGACTGTGGTCTGGAAAAACATAGAGATCTCACCTCGGGTGCTCAAGTAGATCGATCTGGTTTCATGGTAACCCAGGCAATTCATTGCTGAGATTTCTTATTCTCTTTGCTACTGTCACAGTCTGTTGGCTCCACTCACAGGTGGCAGTAAACAGGGAGTAAGAGTATTATGTAATTTTATTTTTTCTTGAAAAGCAACTGTGAAGGAAATGAAAAGAAAAAACGCTTTCAGTGAAACACAATAAAGTTAAATGTTTTATAACATTTTTATCTTACGTTGGTCAAGGGAAAGGTTTTTTTCTCCGCATAATTGCCTCCCCTTTTACGAGTCCAAGTTGTTCAAGTGCTTGGCGTCTGGATAACAAATTCTACACACTGAGGGTGGGTCTGATGGAGCATATGGAAGGACTGAGTAGAGTCCCATCTAACTAGGCAACTGATGAGCCATGCATGACTGTTGGCAACACTCATACCAGAAGGCTATGTATGTAGTAGCACAGCATGAATTCTGCTTGGATTCCTGCCCTCGATGTGGTTGGTGCTATTGTGGTTTCTGTCTCTTGCTTTTTTATCTGTGTGATTTCTCTCTCCTCAATTTCCCTGGTCCTTAGAATCTTTTTAAAATCTTGGCTCCAGAATTAGGAAGAGAGAACATTTGCTGTGTGCCAATCTGAATCCCCTAGTTCCCACACTTGTAGTAGAGGGTTTGTAGCCTTCATTTTTGGTTTTAGAGTCATTTGTAGCTATACAGGTTGAGAAGGGTGGAACGGGGAAGTCAGTGACGTGAGGGTTTGAAAGTAGAGGGAACCTGGTTAAAATAAGGGATTCCCTGGCCATTAATTAGAGATAGATTCCCAGTGTGTGTGCATGCATACATGCACGCGCACATGCGCACGCACACACACACACGTGTACTCACATATACACACAGCATTAAGATATAGGAATGTTTTCTTTATGTGTGTCCAACCCATAGGATTACCAATTAACTTATCTTCTAAACCAGAGTATCTCAGAGATAATAAGGGCTATTATTAATTAAGGGCTATTGGTAATTACCTGCTGATAACAAGCATAAACCAGGGCTGTATTGGGCAAACTGGGGCTGTGTTCACCCTAACAGTAACCCACGCATCTGAAGTAAAATTTCAGTGGAAATGACTCCCAGAAACAAAACACTTTTTAATATCAAAATCCTTCATGGATGGTCAGGTTTTATCAATTTTATATGAAATGTCCTGCAAGAATCATATTGGCTGGTTGAGCAGTGGTTCAGATGGTGCTGGACAATTTCTAGTTGAATAAAGTTTTTAAAAATAAATACCTTTGGGCATGCATTGCTTCTCAGTAATAGTTCTGAAACTATGGCAACAGTACGACGTTCTTCGAAACCATCTCGGGCCAAAAAAAGAATATCAGAAGGTAGGTTTTATGTGATTTCTGTATGTCCAATATATTTGCAGTATAGTGACCTAGATTGCTATCTTTGGAGCTGAGCACTTGCATTGGAATCCTAGGCTCCAGTATCTGCGGAGTTGTGTCGTCATGGGCCACTCGTTAAGCTTTCCACATTTGTGTTGCTACAAGAGTGAAGTTGGAATAATTCCAGTACTTGCTTCATATGGTTGTTGTGAAGATTAATTTGCTTAATAGGTAAAACAAGTACATCCCTGGCACAGAGGAAGTGCTTGATTGTGCATTTATTATTATGATTCTTTGCTTTAGTGAATAGCATTGCCATCCATTTACTGCCAGAGCAAGAAACCTGGATATGATTATTGTATTCTCCTGTTATTACCAACCACTAGATGTCCAGATAATTGCCAATTATGAAAGTGTACCATTCTCTCAATGAGCTTTCCTCACCCCACTATTGTGTCTCATCCATGTGATATCCACAGGCTAGCTAGCATGGCTTTTATAATGCATAATATAATAACCGCTCTCTACCTAAATCCCTTCAGTAGCTCCTCATCCTTAGAATGGCTTTACAAGAACCTTCACAATTTGGTTTGTGCATCCTTAATTCCCTAACCTCATTTCTTGCCACATTTTCCTTATACTAACAGACTAGCCAGACAAATTTTCTTAAAGCTCCAAGAAAAACTGCGTCATTTGAACCTGAGTTCTTTCATGTAATAGTTTGCTTTTTTCATTCTCTTTCCTTACTTTGGCTTTAAAAGTGTCTGTTTATCCTTCAGGGCTCAGCTTAGCTGTTAATTACTTAAAGAGCTATTTGGCCCACTTAAGTGAGGTTAGGTGCCTTCCTGATATCTCTCCAAATTATCTGTGCATGCTTTTCTCTAGTATAAGTATAGACAGTACACAGTCTGATACTTCTGGTAGAATATATACTTCTAGGGATGAGCTGGGGTGTTCTTTGTTGCATATATGCTCCATGTACAACATATGGCATAGAATGTTTATTTGAACGATCCTGGTTGAATGGATGAATGAATGAATGAATGAATAAATACTTGACTGTGGTGTTGCTCAGTGAATTATAGGAAAAGATTTTTGTATTGGTTATTGGCTTCTTAAAATAAAAATGCTAGTATTTTTTTCCTATACATTTTAAGGCTTTTCTAAAATGACCTTTAAAAAAGTAGGGTTTTCTACTTAGAAAATCCTTATGATGAAATCAATTCTCATTAAATTTGTAGAGTTGTTTAGAGATAAGGAGACAAGAGAGCATAAAAATTTAATTAAGGAAACAAGAATTCGTGGAAATGTTATGTCATCCCTGAAATTGCAAAGAGAATTGAAAACACACTAATTCTCATGCCTTGTTGTTATATATTCTTTTCACTGCAAATACTATCCCATTAACCTGTCTTCCCCCGTCCCAGAGCCATATATCCATAGAGCAGCCTGGGCAGCTTTATGTGGAACATCCAGCCAGATGGATGCCTAGAGAGAGAGATCTCAAATTTTTATCTGGCGGCAATAAGAATTCAAAACTATAACTTGTGATTACATGTCGATACTGGACAACTAGTACATTAAATGAGGACTTGTTTTTGGTGAGATTAAAATCCTTTTAATTATTTCAGAATATTAATAAGCTTGGCATTTTGTGTTATTTTCATTAAGGAATACATTCTCATTACAGAAATAATTCTTTTTATAGGAAATTGCTAGTATCCATTCCTCTAAAGCTGTGCTGTCAACCTGTCGGCCCCTAGCCACATGAGGCTATTGACCACTTGAAACGTGGGTAGTCCAAGCTGAGATGCACTCTAAGTTTAAAATTTGAAAGACTTTGTTTAAAAAATGTAAATTATCTCTGTTTTTTAAATTATCTCAATGATTTTTACATTTTATTATATTTTTACATATAATTGATATGTTCGTTGAAATAATATTTTGGATATATTGGGTCAAATGAAATATATTATTAAAATTAATTTCACCTCTGCATTTTTATTTTTTAAGTGTAGATACCAGAAAATTTGAAATTATATCTATGGCTCACATTATATTTTGGTTGGGCAGCTTTGTTCTAAGTGGTTCCATTTTATAGCTTGTTTTGTGTGCATAGGGTCCTGAAAAAGTTTGAGATAAAAGGGCTTCAAGCCAAGCACTGTTAACAAAGCTAGCAAATATATTTATGTCACTGTGTCCCATAATTAGTCTGCACTGTAGATTAATGCACATGGGTAGAATATTTTTCTTTTTTAAGAGTATTTCTTTTCTGTTTAATATAAATAGTATTTTTAAAGGAATCTCTACACCCAACATAGGGCTCAGGCTCACGACCCTGAGATCAAGAGTCACACACTCCACCAACTAAGCCAGCCAGGCGCCCTAAGTCTATTTCAAACAAATCAGTCACATGACCTAATATTTTTATTATTATTATTATTTTTAATGTTTATTTATTTTTGAGAGAGGGAGAGAGACAGAGCGTGAGCAGGGGAGGGGCAGAGAGAGAGGGAGACACAGAATCTGAAGCAGGCTCAGGCTCTGAGCTGTCAGTGCAGAGCCCGATGCGGGGTTTGAACTCACAGACCATGAGATCATGACCTGAGCCGAAGTCCTGCGCTTAACTGACTGAGCCACCCAGGCACCCCCACATGACCTAATCTTGAATAGTTACAGTCTACCATCATATCCGAATCAGAATTTTTATGTTCCTTTAAATCTTTAGATATAAAAACCACACTTCTGAATCTTCAGCTGAATTTGTACTTATTTATGCTATTTTCTCTAAAATCTCTGAAGTAAATTGGGAAATTGTAACTTTTATTGCAGTAACTCTTGGCCTTTGCTGTCAATTTCCCTCCTGTCCTTGGGAACAGTGAATCAGGCTTGGGGACGCTCACCAGGGAATGTGATGGATTAGGAGGGACTTGCCTACCAGAGGCAATGTGTGACGCAAGGCCTTCTGGGAGTTATGCCAGGGGAAGCTGGAACCCAAGCCCAGCAGACAGCCCAAGTGTGCCAGTCAGTAAAAAGAGTGACAGATTCTACAGAGGTTGTAACAGTTGGGAACTTTGGAGACTAGACCAGAGTGAGGGTAAACAAGGATGGCAGACAGAGCTGGAAAATCCCTTGAGCCTGTAGGACCAGAGGCAGATGGTGTTTTTATGGGGCATCAGTGGCGCTGAGCTGTGTGTAGAGGGGCGGGGAGGTTGTTAGGACACCAGCCCATTTCAGACAACCAATTGCTATTTGTACGAGCTTAATTGTATTGGAAAATAAAATTTCTATTTGATACAGAGATAGTGAATTTAGTTTGTGAACTGTGTCAAACAGTTTTTCTGCGTTATAAAAATTGAGCCAATGGTTGTACATAATTGAAAGCTATGGTTGTGCCCCACAGAAGGATAAAAGCCGATATGATCTTTTGCATCAAAATTCTTAACTGAGCCCTCTTGTATTTGCTTTTCATTTAGGCATTATTGTCAAGTGTCTGCCCTCTGGGTTCATTTATATACAATACATGGTTTTCTAAAATAGATAATAACCTACCTGTTTGGGAGCTCTTCAGTAATGTGCTTCCACAGCCACAGAAAACAACTACAATAATCTGTGTTTGTATCTTGCTAACATGATAGCAATTTTAATTCTATTTACTCTTCTTAGATATGGCTTTAGTATAATCGATTTGTGTCTGCTAATATTTTGGCATTTTAACTGGTTCTTTGATAGTTACTCTAAGAATGATGTCAGTTACCTATCCTAGTTATCTCTAGAGGGATAAAATGATTCAATGCAAGTGACTTATTGGCTGTGACAAGAAGAATGTGGTTGAGCTGGGGTGTGGTTTGGGAAGAGTTTCTAACAGGGTACTCCTTTTTTTTTTTAATTTAATTTTGCTTTAGAGAGAATGAGAACTGGAGATAGGGGCAGAAAGAGAGGGAGGGAGGGAGAGAAAGAGAGAGAGAGAGAGTGAGAGAGAGAGAGAGAGAGAGACAGAATCTTAAGCAGACTCCATGCCCAGTGTAGAGTTTGACACAGGGCTTGATCCTAAGACCCTCAGATCATGACCTGAGCTAAAATCAAGAGTCGGCCACTCAACCGCCTGAGCCACCCAGGCACCTCGGGGTGCTGCTTTTTAAGTTGGTGTAGAGTTGTGGAGAAGATAAATTTTTATTCTCTATAAATCTTTCTTGATTGATGATGCCTCTATGAAGTCACGGAAGCACATTCATGGAGACATTTTTCTCCTTAAAACTTTTAGGAAAATCCTGAGGAATCAAGTGCTCTCTGGCTCCCAGAATGAGATGGAGACTGAGGAGCTCAATTATCAAACTTCTTCGTTTATGTATCAGCATTATGAGATCAAAGAGGAAGTCAGAAAGTCTAGAACCATCTATTTGAATTTTAACTTTTTTAATGTTTATTTTTTTACAGAGAGAGAGAGATAGAGAGAGAGAGAGAATGCAGAGTGGGAGTAGGGGAGGGGCAGAGAGAGAGGGAGATACAGAATCTGAAGGAGGCTCCAAGCTCTGAGCTGTCAGCACAGAGCCAGTTGGGCGGCTTGAACTCACGAACTGTGAGATCATGACCTGAGCCGAAGTCTGACATTCAACCAACTGAGTCATCCAGGCGCCCCTCTTGAATTTTAGTAGAGACTCCCCTGCTCCCAATCTTGTCTCTATTTTTTCCCACACCACAGAATTCTCACCTCTCCAAGTCCCCTTGGGTCTCTCATTTCCTACTTTCCCAATTGCTTTAGTTTTGCTTCTCTGCATAGAGGACACGGATGGTACATTATGGTGATCCAATTCAAGAGTGACCTCATGTTGGTTTTGTTCACTGTCTGTGGTTAAAAGCCAGGAGGAAGGGCATATAGGAGCTATATAATTCAGTTGATAAAGCATGGATTCTAGAATCAGACAATGATTGGATTAGAACAGGAGTTCCAGTATTTTCCAGTTAGGTAACTTACTTAACTTCTTTATGTCTGTTTCCTTCATGAAATGGCATTAAAAATAGCACTTTTCTTATAGGGCTGCCATGAGGATAGAGTGAAGAGCAAATGAGAAGTGATTAGACAGTTCCTTGTGTGTAATAATTACTGAAAAATGCAGTGTTATGTGTTAGTGTTATATGTGTTAGTGTTATATGTGTTAGTGTTAGTGTTATGATTGAAGAAAAAAGAGTGTCACCGTTCACTGCCACTCATCTTCTTTGAGCTCCCTCTGAGTAGCATCATAGGTAGACAGAGTTATAAAGAAGGTTGGACAGTTTGAAGTGTATTGACAATGGACAAATATAATCAGTCGATGGACAAATATAGTCTTCAGGGAATCCTATGTCTAGCATACAAATACACACTATAACAAAAGCCTGTAACTATCATTAAATTTTTGTATATGCAGAAATGCCATGGAACTCAGCTATTTTTAATGAAATTCCCAAGTTCTCAAAACATAAATCATGAACAAGTTTAAACAATTAAGGTTGCCTTAGAGACAGTCAAAATGTGTCTCTACACTGACTTAGATTTATCAATTCTATTTATTCATCTTTTCTCCTTTAATTAAAAGCTGGTGGATAGTCAATCATGCCATGAATTGTACACTCTGTCACTTCTATCAAAGCCTTTGAAATGAGACACAGAAACAATTTCCTGATTGGAATTTTTTTTTGTTATTGTTGTTGTGTTGGCATGATTTCTGTTTATCTGATTAAATAATACAAAAAGAAGAGTATTTGGTGGATTGAATATCTGTCTTCAAACTGGATGAGTCATAGCATAGCAGAAAAATAAAATCTGAGGAATTAACAAGAATACCTAATGAAGGAGTCAAACGAAATGACCCCATTTGTTTAAACATTCAAGAAAAATACTAGCCTATTTCATGCTACTACAATCATAAATATTTCAAAATAAAGGCTGTAAGAATTTTACAAATCTGCTAGCATCTCGTATTATTGAAAAGGATTTTTTAGACCAGTTAGCTCCAGAGATTTACAACTTTTCATTGAATATTGGATAGCTAAAGAATGGTAAACTGTTTTCCTCTCATTTTTAGAGATACGGGCCAGATGTTCCCATAGAAATAAGACTCCATTTCTGAGAGAGTAATAGATAGGATGGCATAGTAGATAAAAACAAAGCTTTTGAGTCAGACATTTATGCCTAGAAAATACTCTGCACCCTCAAGCAAATTTATTAATCATGGATAGGCCTTAGAAAAATTTGTCTCAAAGTAATCATTCTACCAATTAATATTATCATCAATGTTAATATTATTATTGGTATTACTATTATTCTACATAAAGGAAATTTTTGACCGAAGTTAGAAACTAATTCTTGTCTACTCAAAACTTACTTTAGGGTTCATTCCTAAGTGGTTTGTTCTAAAACAACAGGGGAGGGCAGGCTTGGGTGGCTCAGTCAGTTGAGCCATCAACTCTTGATTTTCGGCTCAAGTCATAATCAGGGTTGTGGGATGGAGCCCCAGTGTCAGGTTCTCTCTTGCTCTCTCTCTCTCAAATAAAAAAATAAAAAAATAAAATAAAATAGAATAAAATAACAGGATAAAAAAAATGAGATGAAATGAGGCTATAATGGGCCAGATACTTCTCATCATCTAAATACACCAACACTAAAATTCTAATAATCAATATTAATTTTAGATAAATATGCATTATCCTTACATTATTTGAATTGGTGGGGTGTTGTTATATGTGTCTTGAGTTATGAGATAAGTTACGGATTCATGTTGCTTAATTTCACTTTCTACATGCCTTCCAGAAATACTCTAAGTCTTTTTTTACCTATTTGAGTACCTGCCACTCCCCTTCTAGTCCAAAATTCTACAATTCTGAATATAATAATGAAATTTTTGTAAGGACTGTAATTCACAGAAGTAAATTAATATTAGATAATTAAATCTAAGGCAAACTCAATAAAAAGCATAAAGACTTCAATTACACCAAGAAAAATAAGAGTTAAAATATAAGGAATCTTATTTTTGAAAAAAATCCGTGGTATAAATTTTTATTATTCCTTATTTATTTATTTATTTACTTACTTACTTATTTAGAGAGCTCAAGCAGGGGAGAGGCAGAGAGGGAAAGAGAATCTAAAGCAGGCTCCATGTCCAACACAGAGCCTGACGAGGCACTTGATCCTATGACTCTGGACCGTGGGATCATGACCTGAGCCAAAATCAAGAGTCAGATGCTCAACTGACTGAGCAACCCAGGCTTGTGAAGTATATAAATTTTTAAAGCCATTCTATACTAAGTGCAGTAAAACCTTGGATTGCGAGTAACCTGTTCTGCAAGTGTTCCTCAAAACAAGCAAACATTTCTAATAAATTTTAACTTGGCAAATGAGTGATGTCTTGCAATAGGAGTGGTACGTGATGCTGAACATCACATGATCAGAGCTGAGCCAATGGTTCTTCTCTCTCTCTCTCTGTCTTGCTGTGGACTGCAGGTGATTGTCTCCTGTGCGCCGATGCTCCGTCTCATGCCTCAGTGTTTGACAGAAATCGGTGACTTTTCAGAACACAGGAAGGTGCCCACAACTGACACTAGTGTATTTTTTGTCACTTCAAAGTACCTGTGGACAGTCATTTGCTTTTCCATACAAGATTAAGCTTACGAATGCTTTGCTTCATTCTAGGTCAGTCTGCCTGCAGATATAGACCCTTTCCTCTGCTGCCTTGTTGCCAGTTACATTAAATACAGTATATGACAAGAGTTTATTAATAATGTACTGTAGTCAACATCTGTGTGAGTGTATACAATGGCCCCATGTAGAAAAAGATTCCACTGGGCCAATAGATAGCAGTGATTCTGTTAGTGATAGTGAAAGTCGTCCTCCACAGTAACCTTCCTCTCTCTTGTCTCTCTCACACCAGCCATGAAAATTTTCGTTTGTTTATTTTTCTTTATATTTTGTATTTTCTTTATTATTTTGTATTATATTACAGTATTGTAATCATTTTGATATGAATATTTTGGGGGAATGAATCGCCTGAGTTTCCATTATTTCATATGGGGAAATTCACATTGATATACAAGTGCTTTGGATTACAAACATGTTTCCAGAATGATTTACGCTCACAAACCAAGGTTTTACTGTATTTAAATTCTACTTCCACATGTTGTGCACAGGAGAGGGAGGTTGCTAAAAATATATCTACGTGGCTTTGAAGTGTATGTTCTATTTCCTTAGTTAGGGTGTATATATCTTAAAATTAGGAAGCTCAAGCATGGTATGTATAACCTAACTGGAAAAATGGGATACGTACTTAAATGTTATGTACAGATGGTTTTAGTCAATAAGTGGCTAATGTCATTTTTTTAAAGGTACCTCTAAAGTTGTATAAATATTGTATATTCTAAAATGTGTATTATTCTACTGAGATACGTTTAGTTGAGGAAAGTATACATTACAGGCGAGGAAAATGGTAAGAACTAAGGCTTGATAGTAAAGCTATATATGCTTTGTGTAGGAGTAGTGTGTAGACTGGTTTGGATGGAACAGAAGGTTTGGGGGAGTGGACAGAGAGCTTCAGAGTAGGATGGGGAACATGTTGCTGAGTGCCTTGAATACCAGTCAGGATGTGTAACATCATTCTGCAGAAAAAGTGGAATGAGTACAAATTTTTGAGAAAGACAGTAACATATGCAAAGTGTTTTTGCTGAGATTTATCTGGGAGCAATTTTTAGGATACATTGGATGGGAGAGAGAGTGGAGTCAAGAAAGCTATTTAAGTTTGGTTGAGCAGCGGTAAAAATATAGACAAAGGAATAAATGCAAGCGTTGTGAATTCATGAGGTGCCAAGTATGATAGTATTCATCTTTGCACCCGAAGTACACAGTATACAATAAATGCCTGACTTTTTAAAATATAAAAACACTTGATTACTGACTAGGTGTTGGGAGTTTGAGAGAGGGTTAAGTCAAAGTAATTCCAATTTTTTTTTTAATTTTTTTTAACGTTTATTTATTTTTGAGACAGAGAGAGACAGAGCATGAACGGGGGAGGGTCAGAGAGAGAGGGAGACACAGAATCCAAAGCAGCTCCAGGCTCTGAGCCGTCAGCCCAGAGCCCGACGCGGGGCTCGAACTCACAGACCGCGAGATCGTGACCTGAGTTGAAGTTGGACGCTTAACCAACTGAGCCACCCAGGCGCCCCAAAGTAATTCCAAATTTTTAAGCCAGGGTGTTTGAAAATAATACTGGCAAATGGATTTACCTCTGGGGTCAGCTGATTTGGGGAAAGATCACATATTAAGTTTTATGAATTTTGAGTTTTTGCCAAAATGAATCAGTGCCTAATCTATACTGAATTTAATGGAGAATATGTCAACCTACCTACTCAGATAATCGAGGAAGGTTTAAAAGAAATCCTTATGAAACTAGTTTCTTTATTTTGTTTTATTTTTTTAATTAACGTTTATTATTTTTGAGAGAGAAAGAGAGAGACAGTGCAAGTTGGGGAGGGGCAGAGACAGAGGGAGACAGAATCTGAAGCAGGCTCCAGGCTCTGAGCCTGACACAGGGCTCTAACTCATAAACAGTGAGATCATGACCTGAGCTGATGTCAGACGCTTAACTGACGGAGCCACACAGGTGCCCCTAGTTTCTCTATTTTAGACTTGGAATCAAAATTCCAGTTAGAAAATAAGTCGCTTAACTCAATTGTCAGTAGTGACTATGTATCGATAGTGTGGCTCTTGTTTTAGTTCGATAAAAGATTTACTTTTATTTAAGTTCTTATTATAGTTATAATAATCAAAGATACCAATATTTTTATGCATGTTTGACAAGCGTTGTATATTTAAAGTTATATAGTGGAGGGGGCCACTTTACTAACTATGAATCAATAGGCTGATGATGGCATCAGCATTCTATTTATATACTATATACCATGTTTTCTTTATCCAGTCATCTATCGATAGCCACTTAGGTTGCTTTCATATCCTAAGCCACTCTAAATAATGTTGCAATGAACATAAGGGTACACACATCTCTTTGAATTGAAGTTTTTTGTTTTTTCAGCTAAATACCCAGAAGTGGAATTTCTGGATCATAGGATAGTTCTATGTTTAACTTTTTTGAGGAAACCCCATACTGTTTTCCACAGTGGTTGCGCAAATTTGAATTTACACCAACAGTGTATGACAGTGCCCTTTTCTCCACATCCTCACCAGTACTATATGGCAGGAGCTGGGGTTGGTACAGGCTAGGAGTCCCAGAGTTCACCATTCTGGTGGGGAACACCTTGGCAGAGACAGCTGGATCAGGTGTGGGATGACGTGTCCCAGGGTGCACTGCAATGTGCCTCCTTGAGGAGCAGCTGGAGCTGGAATAGGAGCATGGGAGTGTGGGGGGTATCTGCCTTGGGAGGACAGCTGGAGCTGGTATGGTTCAGGGACCTGGAGTACATAGTGGCTTCTGTCCATGTTATTAAGGTGGAAGGGAAGTTAAAAAATGGTGCTTGCCAGAATCTCCGACTCCAGAGAGAGTTCCAGTAGGTCCCTCACCTGTTTGGTGGATGATCTAAGGTTAGAAAATGTTATTTCCTTTATTTAGAGTGTAGTTGCCCTTTAGACCACTAGGGGTTTTGTTGTTTTCTTTTCTTTTCTTTAATTTTCTTTTCTTTTCTTTAATTTTCTTTTCTTTAATTTTCTTTTCTTTTCTTTTCTGTTTTGTTTATTTTTTTGTTTGTTTGTTTGCTGTGCAGGCTTGCTGTGGGCAAGTCTGTGTGTGAGCCCCCCAGTGATATTCCTTTTTATGGAGGGTTGTAACGTTAGTATGGGATTCCCATCCTTGCTATGTCTCCATCTCTCTGCCCTTCCCTGTGTGGTTCCTGTGTTGTTTACTGTGCAGAAGCTGTTCTGGTCAGTCTTTGGTTCTTCTTCAAGAGGAATTGCTCTGTATGTAGGTAGCGATTCAGTATGTCCATTGGAGGAGATGAGTTCAGAGTCTTCCTACTTTGCAGTCTTGGACCACCTCCCCCAACAACTGACATTTTAGAAAATAAGGAAGATAGAAAACAGATGTTCAGCAGTGAAGCATTACCATTCACAGACAATTTCTAAATAAATATACATTACCAGAATAAATGACTTAGGCAAACAAACTATATTTGGCAATATGCTTTCACAATGACCTGCTATCTGACACAACTCAGCCATCTAATTGTTCTTCTCTACTGTGGAGAGGGAGTGATTCAGAGTCATTGCTTCAAGTAATTCCATTCTTGTGGAAAAGCTCTCTTAGAGCCTGATTCACAGAGATAGTTATTCAGTTACCTTCTTTTTTAAGTCACTTATAATATCAAATAGTGATTCCTCTATGCCATGTAGTCTTTGCAAAAATATTAGTATTAATATACTCTTCAAGATTCCAGATTAGCTGAAATGACTTGTAACAAAAGTAAAGAAATTTGAAACACAATTTTGTGTCCACTGTGAGAAGACTGAAACTTCAGATACTGGGTTACCTGATTAATAAGTTTATTATAGGATGTTGGTATCTCATTATACTCGTCTTCTTAATACACATTGTGCTTTTTTAAAAGAAAGAATTACATAAGCCCATGAAAAGGGTACAACTGTTTTATTTCAGCAGTAATTACATTTATTCATGTACTCTAAGTTGTGTTCTGTGGTGATAGGTCTACTAAATCAATGGAGAAAGTGGCTTTCAATATCACTTATTTTATGAAGATAACAAATTTATATCTCTGGCTTTGATTCTCTGCCCTGAACTCCACACTTATATATTTAACAGTTAAGCTTTATTAGACACTTGACTGTCTAATAGATGGGTCCAGGTTGTATTTAAAACATGACTCTTGGTGTCCCCTTACAAGCCTGCTCCCCCACCTCTTGTCAATAGATCCATAAATGGCTCTTATATACATCCTGTTGTTGAGTCTAAAATTTTTGAGATATCCGTACTTTCTTTAATCCCCCCAAATAGTCTACCATTGGGTAGAATTGGCAAATTTTGTAGCTGTTCTTTACAACTTTGACTCAAATCTGAAAAGATTTCAACATTTTACTTGTGCCATAGAAATATCATATGTCAGTTGACATAAAGATATTGTGTCTATTTTCTTGGAAAATGTTTGCCTATTCTCTTTTCCTAATAAGATCTTTGGTTGGGAACCATATCATATGGAAAAACAACCATATGGTATGGGTGAACTCCACTCACACGCCTAACCAAATCAGGGGGATGGGATCTCATTCCCCTGATCTCCACATTCAATGGTTGACAAGGGAATTGTTTGGCTCAAGGAAAAGACAGCCCAAGACTTAGTGCAGGAAGAGAACATATTTCATATTTCTGGTCCCCTTATTTTGGATAAAGAAGTATAAAACTCTGATTGAACCTGGTAACTAATTTGAGAGCACAAGGATTTGGGGGTATTAGGTAAAATTCACATAGTGGAAAAGGATGGAGAGTCAGAATGAAATTGGAAGCTTATTAACATTATGGAGCAACTATTTCTTTAATTTTCAGTTACCTGAGCCCCTAAATACCTTGTTTTCCAATACTTCAAATTGAAGATAATTTACCTGAGAGAAAATCAAATAGGGATTAAATTTCCTGTTTCTTTATGAGAAACAGTTTTTTGAGAACTGTATATATTTAAACAAATTGGGACCAGATTTTTTATTTATTAGTCATGTATTACTTTCCTCCTCCTGTGTTAGAAATGAAACTTCATAATTTAGTAGGATAAATGGGAAATAATCTGAAAATGATAGGTAACTTTATGTTGAGATTAAGTATTTTCTGTGAACATAGTGTCAGTTTTTGATAAATAATGATTTTATTCTCATAATAAAACACAAGGATTGTTTTATTCCTTGGTGATTGAGTTGACATTCAACGTCACCAAGTTTGGTTTGCGTGCCAAAACAGCCCTGTGTCAGAGGGCATAACTGTTGGTAGCAGTTCAAGAATGATGATTTGCAATATGCTAAACATCCAAATGCAATTTGGCTTTCCAAATCAGTTTATATATGTAAATATTGGAAATATTTACTTCAAACTTTCTTTTTCTTTTTAAAAATTTTTTATGTTTATTTATTTTTGAAAGACACCGAGAGACAGAGCAAAAGCAGGGGTGGGGCAGAGAGAGTGGGGCACACAGAATCGGAAGCAGACTTCAGGCGCTGAGCTGTCAGCACAGAGCCCCATGCGGGGCTCGAACTCACGAACCGTGAGATCATGACCTGAGCCGAAGTTGGATGCTCAACCGACTGAGCCACCCAGACGCCCCCAAACTTTCTTAACTGTAGTGCTAAGGAAGTAGATTTTTTTTTCTTACACAATGTAAAAATTGAAATCATTTTGTATATTCTTTCACTGACTACCTATTGTCACCATACATATTATATATGTATGCTTATTTATATAAATAATCATTCTCTTTATACATACATATAAAATATACAAGGACACAGTACATATTTCTCAATAAACTTATATTTTCCTGAATGTAAGCTATTTTCTATAGTCTCCTTTTACAAATATACATCAATTGTTTTTATACAACTATTCTTATGTAAATACAAATAAATCTGATTTGAAGGCATATTGTTTGAATAATGTGGCACTGACTCACTAGTACAGGAATGTTATCAAGTTATACCACAGTTATAAGGAAAATTGTTCAATGAAACATTTGATAGTTTTTTTGGAATCAATTAGACTTAATTATAATGTAGAAACTGTGTGTATGTATGCAGGTCCTCAGGAAATCTGTGGATAGTGGTAGACAATTCAGAAGGATTAAAATAAAAATAAAAAGAATGTTGTTGATAGAAAAATTTGTTCAGTAGGTGTTAAGGTAGAGAAATTATGGAAGATGTTTTATTTTCAAAATGTTTTCTTAACATTGAAGTATATTTTTATCCCAAAAAATGTTTTGCTAAGAGGTAGAATTATCACCTTTTATTATCAGAAGATTAGGAATCATAGTTTTAGAAGGCATTTATTTCATCCTCTGATTCTATGTAGTCATTTCCCTGTGATATTCAAGATAGATAAGCTTCTGAAAAAGATGCTCAACATCATTAATCATCAGGGTAACACGAAGGAAAGCCACAATGAGATATCACCTCACATATGTCAGAATGGCTAAAATAAAAAACAGAACAAAAAGAAAAACAAAAACAAAAACAAAACAAAAAAAAGCAAAAAACAAGAAACAACAAGTGTTGGTAAGAATATGGAGAAAAAGGAACGCTTATGCACTATTGGTGGGAATGCATACTGGTGCAGCCACTGTAGAAAACAGTATGGAGTTTCCTCAAAAAATCAAAAATCTAATTGCCGTGTGATCCAGTAATTTCACCACTGGGTATTTACCCAAAGAAAATGAAAACAAACAAAGAAACAAACAAACAAAAAACCCTAGTTTGGAAAGATACCTGCACTTTTATGTTTATTGCAACATTATTTACAATAGCTAAGATATGCAAGCAACCCAACTGTGCATTGGCAGATGAATGGATAAATATGTGATATAGATATAGATGATATAGATTATATAGATATAGATATTATATATATACACACTAATATTACTTAGCCATAAAAAGAATGAAATCTTGCCATTTGTAACAACATGGTTGGACCTGGAGGGTATAATGGTAAGTGAAATAAGTCAATCAGAGAAAGACAAGTACCATATGACTTCACTCACATGTGGAGTTTAAGAAACAAAACAATGAGCAAAATAAAAAAGAGACAAAAACACTCCTGAATACTGAAAACAAATTGGTGGTTGCCAGAGGGGAGGTGGATAGGGGGATGAGTGAAATAACTGAGGGGGATTAAGAGTACACTTATTGTGATGAGCACTGAGTCATATATAGAATTATTGAATCACTATATTGTACAACTGAAACTAATATAACACTGTATTAATTGTACTGGAATTAAAAATTAAGAAAAATAAGGTAGATAAGGTGCATGGATTTGATATCCACTGACAGCAGACTAGGCTCACCAGAAAAGTAGTGACTTCAGGAAGCTGAGTTGTGTTGGCTTCTCAACTGTTCTACTGCCTTAATCCCATATTGACATTTTGGGGTCTCAGAAAAGACAATAATAACCTCTAAAAAGAAATAACAATTTCAAGTGATTAAAAATGATTGAAAATAGCTCAAAGCCATCCTTCACATAAGTAATGAATTAATCTGCCCCTAGTGATATAGTAATTCATAAAGACAACAATCTAAGGTTTCTAGAAATGTTCAGGCTACGATAGCTGATGTTTCCCTAATTTTAAGGAAAAACATAAATGCTGATTTAAAAATTAATCACATACATCCTTTGAATTTTTTAAGTTTAATATTTAAATTTAATTTCGTCTTTTTATTCAAAAAAGAATATGTGCAATTTTAAGCAAATAAATACATTATTCGGTAACAGTAAACTAATACCCCAGTTTCCTAATCTTGATTATCAGAGGTTATCAGAGTTACTGGTTTCTTATACATCCTTCTATAAGTATTCTATATCCATCTGTATATGTCTTCCTTTTTTTTTTAAATATTTATTTCTGAGAGAGAGAGAGAGAGAGAGAAAGAACCAGGGAGGGGTGGAGAGAGGGACAGACAGAGGATCCAAAGCCAGCTCATGCTGACAGCAGAGAGCCCAATGTAGGGCTTGAACTCATGAACTATGAGATTATGACCTGAGCTGAACTTGGACACTTAATCTCCTGAGCCACCCAGGTGCCTCCATCTTTTATATGTGTTTGTTCAGATGTGTAAGTCTATTAGATAAATTTTGCAGTGGAATTTCTAGGTCCAGGAGTATTTATGTCAGGGATGACTAGGTTGTGTTGAAGTAACCAATAGTTTCAAAGTTTTAAAGACTTAAAGCATAAAAGTTTAATTCTGACTCCTGCTACATGTTCATCCATGGTTATTTGAGGTCCCCATACTGCCCAGAGTAATGAAGCAGCAGATATTTGGAATGTCACTGGTCAAGATAAAGCTATGGAGCTGATCCTCATTTGTGGATTCTTTATTTGCAAATTCACCTTCTTGCTAAAGTTTACCTCTAACTCCCAAGCCAGTGCTTACAGTGCTGTTGTAGTCTTTTCAAAGACATGCACAAAATGGGGGAAATTTTCACTTGCCAAACGTGCATTTTTCTAGCTGAGGTCAAACAAGGTAACACTCTCCCTTCCTGTTTCAGTTCTCAGATTGTAAACAAGTGTGTGTGTGTGTGTGTGTGTGTGTGTGTGTGACCTATTTGGTAACATTTTTTCACATTTTGTTCTGTTTTGTTAGTAATTTTTCTGTTTAAAATGGCCCAAGAATAGTGCTGAAGTGCTGTCTACTGTTCCTAAGCAAAA
Organism: Panthera leo; assembly: GCF_018350215.1. Taxonomy (NCBI): domain Eukaryota; kingdom Metazoa; phylum Chordata; class Mammalia; order Carnivora; family Felidae; genus Panthera; species Panthera leo. Next base: position 99,931,976 of record NC_056679.1, on the reverse strand, counting down.
GAAGGCTGTGATGTGCCTCACAGAGAAAATAATGTGTGTTAGATAAACTTTATTTAGGCTTTAGTTATAAGGCTATTGGCAATGAGTTCAATGTTAATAGATCAATAAAACAGTCCATCTAGAAAAAGGAAGAGGAAAATTGCCCATAAGTACCAGAGGCTGCTCCAGAAAGTGCTAAAGTAATAGCTATAGTATAAATATTCAAGCTATAGAGTAATATCTGAAGTTACGGAAAGTATTGTTAAAATTGTGGATTCATGAGATGTTGACCAGTTGTATTGACAGGTTGACAAAAATGTGACCAGAAGCTCATAGGAACATAACCCTATGTTTCTCTTAGGAACACTAACTTAGTATTTGCTACTTTGTGATTTGTAGACTTTACAGAACGTAACCAACTTGAGTACTGAGAGTTGACTATAGCTTGCATTTGCTCTTAAAGCTCAGAAATGACAGGTCATTTCTGCTCATATTTCATGGTTCAAAACAAGTCACAGGGCCATTACTGGCTTCAAAGGAGTAAGGAAGAATTATTTTCTTACAGGAAAGAGAAGTGGATATTTGTAAACAATAACACATTGACCAGAAAGGTCTGAAATAGCCACAGTTCCACCAGGCAGGCTGTATTCCTAATGATGGTTAGAATATCTTTGTCCCTATACACTCACTACTGACACTGGTGAGGTGTCAAAAGTAGGCCAAATATTGCCTTTCACCACACAGTGTGAAACTTCCTATAAATGTACTACTAACCAAGGACAAATACTACTCCTCCTTTGAGAGTTTCCTCTGATAAATTGTTTCCCCCCATTGTCATTTTTCTTTACCTTGTCATACTGCTTATATATCTGTCATACATGTGGGGAATGTCGGGGAAAGATTATTTCTCTGGTTGGAAAAATTAGATTACCTATATTTGTATTAGTATATTTTACCTAGATTATTGTGTTTTTAAGAAATATTGAGCATTTTTAGGGTCATAGATGAATTTTGGGATGTAGTGATGTACATGAGCCTCTGGAAGGCTGCTGGAGAAATGGTTTCTAGGCTGTTGTCTGTTTAATGTATTAAGATGTATTTTTAAAAATACCCATTTAAAAACCTCTTACTCATAGTAGTAAGTGGTGGCAACACCATTCTTATTTTCAAGGTGAGAACTCAGAATCCGACTTGTCTGTCTGTTCTAAAAATTACTGAATGGGATATATTCCTTTGTTGTTTCTGTATTCGTGTATTTTTTGCAGCTTTTTTTTTTTTTGCAGTTTTTTTTTTCAAGTTTTCCTTTACATGTTTTGAGACAATGTTATTCAATGGGAAGAATTTTAAGCTTTCTCTTCCTGCCTCTCTGGGAGTAGTTCTAACTCACAGAGTTTTCCAAGAAAATCCTTTCTGTGACTATTCAGTCTTCACTTTTTTTTCCCTTTGGTGAAGTGGCTGACCTTGAAGGATCTGAGTATATTTCTCATGCTCTAGCATTCATGAACTACTATCTCTCTGTAGGATATATGGATACTTGGCACCTGTGCTATTGTTTTCAGCCTTTGGAGCCTAAGCCAAATTCTAGGTAGAAAGATTACCATTTTATTTTATTAATTTTTTAAATATAATACACGTGACATACCATATTATATTAGTTTCCTATGTACAACATAGCAATTCGCCATTTATATGCATTGCCAAATGATCACCACACTAAGTCTAGTTATGAAAGATTATCATTTTAAACTCCTATTGCCGGGCAACTGGGTGGCTCAGTAGGCTCAGCACTAGACTTCAGCTCAGGTTATGATCTTGCTGTTCGTGAGATCGAGCCCCGTGTCAGGCTCTGTGCTGACAGCTTGGAGCCTGGAGCCTGCTTTGATTCTGTGTCTCCCTCTCTCTCTCTGCCCTTCCCACACTGGTGCTCTGTCTCTCTCTGTCTCAAAAATAAATAAATATTTTTAAAAAACCTATTACATTAGTTTCTTAAGGATGTACTACATCCTTTTTTTTTTTTTTTTTGTAGAATTGTACTTTTAAACTTCAGGATTGGTATAGGCTTTTGTATTCCCTTTAATATTACTTGCCTACATTGAATTGCAGTAGTTTCCTTTTTTGATAGTGGCTATAACATATTTCATAAAAAGCATGCCAGAAAAGTGCAAGTATGATTCAAGTGAAATTAAAAACCCAGAGTTTAAGGGCAGCCTAAAGATTATGTTAATAGAGTGAGCTTTAGATTTGTTTAGGTAAAATTCATAACTGTGGTTTGAAAGAGACTGTTGGCAGTAAAACTCATTCCCGAGTCCTGCAATGGAAAAGATTACTTTCCTTACAAAATTAATTGCTCCTTGCCAACGGCCAAATAAATGGGTCTACTGAGAATTTCAAAGTTGTGATTGCTGTCCCATCCCTTTTGTACCAGGAAAAGAACATACAGTAAAACCCTGGATTGCAGGTGACTTGTTCTGCAAGTGTTCTGCAAGATGGCCAACATTTCTAATAAATCTTAACTTGATAAATGCGTGACGTCTTGCAATACAAGCAGTATGTGATGCCAAATGTCACATGATCACAACTGAGCCAACGGTTCTTGAAATTCACTTTGATATATAAGGGCTTTGGATTACAAGTGTTTCCGTAGCAGATCATGCTCGCAAACCAAGGTTTTACTGTATTTGTATACAACATCCAAACCGCTAGACCGCAGACTATATTGTAATTGGCCTGGGCACAGGCACTGTCCCTTTCACATTCTGTCTTTCTCTGTTGCTTACCTATATACATATTATATGAAGTAGAAGAAAAACTTCTTGAGATATGTAGAGTTCTCCCCTTTAGGATGCTTTTGACTGATTCGTAGAAGGTCATGAAAAATTACTAGCCACATTAATATTTAAGTTCATAGATAGAGGTACATTAGGTGATTAGTAACGATAAAAGGATAAGTTCTTGATTTTGTAATGGAGCCCATGGATAGTGTGATTTTATTGGAGATGATGTTAATGGATAATAAAAAGGCAATTTGCTAGTCTACTGGCATCTACCAAATCCTTGTGCATTTTGCTGGCATTCAGTAAGCACAAGCTGACTTGTAACTGGACAGCCGAAGATGGTTTTGACGTTATCACTGGTACATCTGAATGAGCATGGTAGCTTACCCGTATTAGGCAACTTTCTTTTATCTTCTGCTCCCCATAACAGATGAGTTTCACAAACACATTTCTTAATATATGTAAGCTAAAGTAGATTTGCTTTGGCTGCCAAACCTACATTGATCCTACACATTTCCTCCACTTCCAGCAATCCTAATCATGGTTAGTGGCTTCTCATATCCCTGGAGAATGCGGACACAAAAACTCGTTCAACCTGAAAATTATTAGCTGGGCACATGGAAGGCAAATTGTGAGCTAGATATTGGGATTTATGGGTTTTTCTCCCTCTGGTATTCATTAGCTTGGCTGGAGAGTGAGAAAAAGCACTTCTCAGATTCATGCTTAGACAAGAAGAAAGAGGCAGCCTCTGTGAAACAAAACTTGAGATGAATGACATTTATTATTTTTATGTTCACTACATGGATGAATGAAGAGAGGGTTAAGGACTTTGAAGCATTTTTATTTAAAATCTAATGGAAAGATATTATTCTTTTCACAAGTTTCCTAACTTCATTCTTTTTTAAAAATATTTTTTATTTATTTTTGAGACAGACAGAGTGCAAGTGGGGGAGGAGCAGAGAGAGAGAGGGAGACACAAAATCTGAAGCAGGCTCCAGGCTCTGAGCTGTCAGTACAGAGCCCAAAGTGGGGCTTGAACTCATGAACCAGGAGATCATGAGCCACTTAACAGACTGAGCCACCAAGGTGCCCCTCCTAACTTTATTCTTATACCACACTAGGTTATATATCTTTAGAAGTACTTTATTCTTATACCACACTGTGTTATGAATCTTTAGAAGTTTCCAGAGGAAATGGCAGTAAGCGTTCTTTTCAAATGCATATTTCCAGGAAGTATCTGAGAGCCTAATTAGCATTCAGAAAGAATCATATAATTTTTAATTTATAAAAGATCTGTAAAATCACCAGCTGCCCTAATTCCTCATTCAACTGATAAGGAAATTGCTATTTCAAATAACTAGATGATTTGTTCAAGGTCACACAACTAATTTGGAAAGCTTTCTGATTCCTAGTGCTGTGCCTTTATTTTTATAACACCCGTCACTTTTGCAGTTGAGAGTTTTTTCCTTCTGCCACCAGTGTCGTAATTCTTAACACTGAATATCTGCTGAATAGAAGGAGTTTAAGATCTGTGCCCAAACTAGTCCTGCGTTTGAATTTCAGCTTCTGCATTTAGTGCTAATGGCTCCATAGCTGACCAAGTTTCTTATGAATCTCCAGCTCTGATTACCAATCTGTAAAAGAGGGATAATAACACTAAAGTTGGATGGCTGTTATTGTATTAGGCAATGCATATGTAATGCCACTATATATTAATGCTATTTATTGCACACAATAATGCACATAATAAATAATATTTGTTTTCATCTCTATATATTTTTTTGTTATGCCTCAAGCAAGCTATCTCACCAGCAACATGAGTGATAGAGAGCAGAGAAGCTTTTCATTGGCTTTTCCATGAGCTGTATCAGAAAGTCATTGTAAATTCTAATGAAGCAAGTATGGGTGTAGAGTGTAAGACTGAAGAGTCTGACTGACAGAACAGATATAGATACAAAACAAATTCAGAGAAGGACAATGTTTTGTCACCTAGTGGGTTATGGTCTTGGTGAGCAATCCACTCACCCTGGGTCCTCAGCAATGCAATTGTAAGAGCTAGGGTCTTGTGCACAGAGCTCCGGGCTCATCAGGGAATAAGGATACTACGAAGTTGGACGAGACAGACATGAAGTTTCTCTGGATGGCCCAACATGTAATGAAGGAGAAGGGAAATACTCAAGTACAGAGACCACATAAGCAAGCCCTTGATGCTTAATCCTAGAACAATGTCTACTTGTCCTATCAACAACATTATCATTCCATGTGAGGAGACTGAGAGTCCTGATCTATATACAATCCAGCAAGAATCTTCCCAGGAGCTAAGAAAGGGGTGAACCTCCCCTCCCTTCTCCAGATAGGATCAGCTCCTCCTTGCTCACAGATGACAGAAAGACTCCTGGATAACTCCACTCCAAAGCTACAGAGGCTCTAGATTTGCTGTGTGTGTGTGTGTGTGTGTGTGTGTGTGTGTGTGTGTGTGTTCATGTGTTGGGACAGGAAGGGACCAGTGAAGAGTGTAGAATGAAACAATAGTGTTATTTTAAAAATAGAATGGTCTGTATCTTCTATATCTGCTTCAACCATAGTACTTGGCTCTGGTGTTATTAAATTTAGATTTTTGCATATATATATGGGGGTGTGTGCATAAATATGTTTAATATATATTTATATATGCATAAAATTGTAGATGTGTATACATACATATAAAATGTATAAAATGCATATGTATAAATATGTATACAATATATAGAATCCATTCTATACTTAAATAAAATGTAATATATATGCTCCATTGAAACAAAGGCAAAAGAGTTTTTAAGCCCTGGGGTGAGCAGTGAAACAGTGCTGGAGGACTTTATCCGGTTGGTTAAAGTGATTAAGTCATCTGTGATTGCTAATTGGCGCTTATCAAAGTTAGGGTCCTATCCTGTCACAGAGCTTGAAGATGGGCTCTATCTTTCTTGATGTCTGCATTTCAAAGGGATGGCCCCCAGGTCCTTGAGAAAGACAGTCCTGAATCCAAAGACACTGGCAAGAAGTTGGGACAAGATTCACATCTCAAAGGACAAAGAAATAATTTATAATTTTAAGTTTTCTAAAATATGTCCTCTAAAAGAATAGAAGTCAGGGGCCTGTAGTCAGGAAGGAACCTATCTAAAATTTAGTCAAACTGAGGGGAACATTAAGGCCATCTATATGTATATGTATATGTATATGTATATATATATGTATATCTATATCTATATCTATATCTATATCTATATCTATATCTATCTATATAATATATTATATCATATGTATATATATCATATATGATATCAATATATATATATATATGATACGATTGGTTAACTTCAATGTGAGTTGGTTAACTTCAAACAGAAGTAGAATGCAATGAATATTCTAATTTTGTAATAAGCTGTAAGCATTTAAATATATTTCTATTATCTTGCTTTCAAAGATTAAGTTTGGCTTATAACTTAAAAAAGAAAAAAAGTGTTAGAGTAATCAAACTTGCTTTCAAGGGAAGCACATAGACTTTAGTTGATTAATGGCAGTAAAAGATTCAACTTCTCAGACAGCATTGAATCCTTCCCCTTTCAAGCTCAGGTATTTACAAGCCTCATGCATCAATAATGTTAGACAACACACCATGAGTCATGCAAAAACAACGGAATTAACAAACACTTTGTTAGGATTTTTTGCAACCAGAGCTAAAAATAATGCAGGCAGAAAAAAATATTTCCTGGGTAAACAATAACCAGATAATCACAACAAGGAAAAAAAATGATTAAAAGTTAACTGAAATAACACCCGATTTAGCAAGAAAAAGAAAACATGTATTTTAAAATCCTGATGGGGAAGTTAAAGAGACTGAAACAAATAAGATGGTTTTGTTTTAACCTTTTAGTCCAGGTTGTTACGCTCCGATGTCTTTTTGTATTTACCATAGTGCTCTCTGTCCCTTCTCGGTATTTGTGAAAAGAAAGAAAAGTGGTAACAAAGAAGGAGAGAGGACGGAAGGATGGGGAACTAAAACAACCTCCACACCAGTGAAGAAGAGAGAAAGAACACATTGTGTTATCGAGTAAACATTATCAGGTTTACAGGTGTGTAAGTAGCATGAAATCAACTACCAAATCTGGACAGGATTTCGAACAGATTTATACAGTAATGCAGAAGATAATTAAGATTTATCTCCTCCAGATACAAGAAGACTAATTTAGGGGTTATGTCCTGTGTGTCTCCTGAGAAACTTTAAGCTCCATTTCAGAGGTGTGGGTTTATAGTCCCACTAGTTAGAAGGCCCTGGATCTTGCCCTGCAAATCAGAAGGTTGGATCCCTAGGGGTGCCTGGGTAGCTCAATCAATAAGCATCCACTTCAGATCAGGTCAGGATCTTGAGGTTGGTGGGTTGGAGCCCCATGTTGGGCTCTGTGCTGATAGCTCAGAGCCTGGAGCCTGCTTTGGATTCTGTGTCTTCTCCTCTCTCTGCCCATCCCCTGCTTGCACTCTGTCTCTCTCTCTCTCTGACTCTCTCCCCTCTCTCTCCCTCTCAAAAATAAATAAACATTAAAATATTTAAAAACAGGTTGGGCCTCTAAAATTTACAAGAGGACACTTTAAGCCAAAGGGGTAGGAAACCAGCTACCTCCTTCCTCTTTATTAAGCAAGCAAACAAACAAACAAAAAAAACACATTGTCCCTGTTTGCTAAGGAGTTGAAAGTGGATCATTTCTTTACCTTTAAAGAAGGGAGAGTGGGAGTGAAGAACAGAGGGAAGGAGAGAGAAGTGATGTGAGAGTAGGACAGGGGTAGGAGGACACGGAATGGAGAAAGGGTACAAGGGATGAGAAAGCTGAATCATGGCCTGAAGCAAAATGGGCACCTTTCATTACCCCCTGTGTCAAGGGTGTTTTTCAAGAGCAACAGGCTTCTATTTCTTGAATCCTGTGACAAGACAAACTGCAAAGTTTGCAGTTGCAGGGAACTGCAATGTTCCCTGACCCTCTGGTCCAAACCTTCGAGAAGGGACTAGTGTTTATGAATAGGTTGCATGTGATTTTGTCAATTTCCTGTTGGAGCAGATTCTATCTTTCCCGGGCCAGCCCTGGGATCCTTAGTGCCACAGTTTTCTCTGCCACTGCTTTTCCAGCAAAAGCAAACCCTTTCCTGCCCCATTGCTCTTTCGTTCCTCATTGGCTGCTCATTCCCTTTTTCCACCATCACTGGGCGAATCTTCCATTAAGTGGCCTTAGTTCTAATCTCACATGCAGGATGGCAAAGAAGCAAATGGCTGGAATCTGCCAATGGGACATTCAGAGGGTGCTTGCTGGCCTGCACACCCTTAAATGGGTGGCATGGGCCGTGTTGGTCATTTAGTGGTTTGGGATCTCCTAACTGAAATGAGGTGTAAAAGGAATGCCTTTTCTCCATCTGACAGGTGTGAGGCAGGTCACACGTTCAAACTTGATGGTAACAATTGTGGTCATTAATTGTAATTTACTAAAAAAAATTTTTTTCCCCTCAAGCACCTCACTGTCTGAGAAGATAAATTTTCAGAACTTGAAAATGTAGTCATCGATGCATTCGTGATATTATTTCTTGGGTGGTTGTGGAAATCCAAGGAATTGCTTCTGTAAATACTGCAATAGGACTTTTGGAAAAAAGTTCTTGCCTGGTATCAAAACAAAAAATACTTGTCATTTCCTGTATTCTATTTTTTCTCCAAGGAACCTGTTTTTGTGCTGTATTTCTTCTAGATGAACTGATCATATTTTAAAAATTGTATATCGAATGCAGATTTACTTTCATTTATCTGCTCAAGATACCATGTTTCATAATTAAATTTATCTTTATCACTAATAAACTCATCTTCTATTGAAAATGAAATATTCTTTATGAAATATGCACACTCTACTTTTAGAAACCCCGTTTCCTTTGTTACCGGGAGAAAGAGATTCTATTCATTTTAATGTCATAACCACCTGTTCCTTGAAATTTCTGTTTGGTAGACTGCCAATGTAATTCACCAATGTGGCTATATTATATATATATATATATATATATATATATATATATATATATATATTTTATTTCACAATCATCCAAACAACTTAAAACCTAGGCCAATTTTTGAAGTACAATAAATCCCCAAATTGAAGCACAAATGAAGCTTCTCAATCAGTCCCACTGATCTTTTCCTTGACCATTTAGTCAGGTGATTAAAGAAACATTTCTTTACGGTGTACAGTTGCCCCTTCAAACAAGCTTTTGACTTTTGAACATGGCCGTCAAGTCTGGTTCATTCAGTGCCCATGAAACTCAGCGCACTTGTTTCTCTTACTGATAAGAGAGCTCTGATTACATATTTCCACCAGAATTTTCAGAAAGCCGTTTTGCCAAAATCCTGGAGAGGAAGAGTTCAGGTTTAGTGCAATCAGCAATAAGAAATTTTGTCTATTAGCTAGCTAAATTGGAAGGAAATCAGAAATTCTGGGTCTTGTTATGTTTTCTAAAATGGCTACTGCCTGCAGCTGAAATTAAAGAAAACAGAAGCATGTCTGTGAGATGCCGATTTTCAGGAATTTGTTTCAGGAAACAGAGAGACCTTGTCTCAGAGACAAGAGTATCCCTTTTTGACGGGTGACTAACACTGTTCAGCTTTTATGTTAGAACCTGTTTATCAGAATTTACATTTTACTGGTACTTTGGGTATTGATTCTTCTAAGAAAATTGATAAACTAGTAAATTAAGAAAGGATGCACATGTACAGGCTGTGTAAATTAATAAAAATTCCCCAAATTAAAAAAAAAGAAGTTTTAGATCAATTATAAAATATATAATCTGGAAAATAGTAATCCTTCCTGTCGTATTCATCCAATTTTGGCGGATTTATCAAGTAATGATTTTTCTCTAGGACACATGACAACAACAATAGAAATCAACTGACAAAATAGGAAAGGCAGTGCATTTCTGAGTTCTATAAAAATCCTCATGCTTAATATTTTCCTTTCTATTCAGACTCCTATTAATCTACTACACATCTAAATTTCTTTACTATTTATATACACGTACACACACACACACACACACACACACACACCCTTGCACTCACACAAATACCATATATTTAAAGCAAAGTTCTGTCTCAGTCACAATACACAAATATACTTAAGCTAAACTGATAGTTCTTGTCCTTCTGTAGCCACACTGAGTTTACATAACGTGTGATAGGTAGAAACCCTGCCCAACTTAAATTTCCCATGAACTGCGTTAAAGACAGACATGTGGGCAAACTAAACATCTGGTTGTCTGTGCCTTATCTGACATTAAAAAAAAAAAGAAAGGGGGTTGCCTGGGTGGCTGAGTCGGTTAAGCGTGCACTTTGGCTCAGGTCATGGTCTCACAGCTTGAGAGTTCTAACCCCACGTCGGGCTGTGTGCTGACAGCTCAGAGCCTGGAACCTGCTTCGGATTCTGTGTTGCCCTCTCCTTCTCTGTCTCTCTCTCAAAAAAAAAAAAAAAAAAAGAAAGAAAGAACCAGAGGTTTTGATTTATCTGGTAAAGGTAATTGACATAAAGGAATCCCTTGTTCCCTAAGAATAATTGTTACCTGGTACAGTCACAAACAGAATCCATCAAAAATAGAAATAAAAATGTCATCATGACCAATAGAAAACATTTAATTTAAATTCTATGTGGAAAAATAAAGCAAATTTATTTATTGTGTGTATACCAAAAATTTGTCCTCTTAAATATTTGATAATTACAAATAGAAATAACATATGAACCAATAATTCCACTACTGGGTATTTGCCCAAAGAAAACAAAACACTAATTTGAAAAGATAGATGTCCTATTTTTTTTTTTTTTTATGGCTCATTAGTGTTTAATTATTTGAACAGGGGAATGAAAAAAAAACATGGCAAGACAGGCCTGGCTTTAAGATTTTTTGTATTCAATTCATGCTACTTTCACATCATCTCCAATTAGCTGCTACACATAAGTGACAGCTGTGGAAGGCTGGATATCCATCAACATGAATGAAGGAATCATGTTTGTTTCCAAGGCATTATGTGCTCCAGTGGCAGGACCTGGGTTAACATAAAATTTATTTTCATGCTCGAATGCTTCAAATTTGTGTGTGTGTCCTGAGATAAGAATGTCCACATCAGACACACTCTGCAACGGGGCTAAGCTGGCTGTGCCTCCCCAAGGAATAACTTGATGCCCAGGGAACCAGCCAATTCTAAACTGCCTATCAGTCAGCCCTTTCTGTTCTGGATAATTCAGATTCCCACGAACATCTCCTCTCACAATACGAACCTCACTGATCTGAGTTTTGAGATAGTCATAACTCTCTTTGCTCCAAAGGTGTCCCGTACAGAGAAGGGGCTGAATCTTTCCTGGCACCAGCAGTTTCTTGAATGTAGCTGGCAACCTGTTGCACCAGTGTGGGATGTAAAGTCTCCTAATACACTGTGGTCCTGTCACTGGGCTCAGCCCAGTCTTGGCAATCACCACCACCTTCTTCCTCTGTGACCTAGTTTTTAGGATGGACTTTGAGGGTAATTTAGCTGACAAATGTGTAAGACAACACATTACTAATTCCTGTGTTTTACTGTTGACCTTTGCCATGTGACCTTAAGAGAGTATTTTGCAAAAAAAAAAAAAAAAATCCAAAAATTTTACAAATTGTTTTCAAGGTTGCTATGGATCCTTTGATATTCCAGTCATTGTTTCTGGAAACACCTTTCCTTCCACCATTCTTACTGACCCCTTTTCAGTTAACTGGTATAATTTGATTAGATCCTTATCTATGAAGAGTTTTGATATGATTCAAGTCATTCTCCAATACAAATTTTATGCAATCTCTGAAGATATTTGCAAATTTACTGCAGAATTCCTTTCCTTTTTTTCTTTTTTAATTTTTATTGGTTGGTCTTTGCAGTACTCGGCTACCTGTGGGACGCTTTCTAACAAAGGACTTGATGAGATGAGGTAAGTTACTCACTAGTGATAAGCCACAGAGGGGTGTTTGAGTGTAGATTAAATATTTACAAATATTCGGATAATTGGAATGTACTTTCAACATCTGGAGCTTCAGAAACTTGTGGAATAAACACTACATATAATGGGCAATCTTAGAGCTTCAAGAAATCCTCCCAAACATAAAACATACTTTTTCAGGTGATGATAACCAAACACTGGTTATAAAATAGAAATTCTACCAGCAACTGCCAGGTAAGATATATTTGGCTTGCTTGTACCAGTTTTCATCTGCAGCTATAGTTTTAATCAGTTTGTAAAGGAGGATAGCTCCCATTAGTACCCCAGGTTCTTTGGAGCTCTTTCTTTAGTTATAAATTGCAATTATTTGGGAAGCCAAAATAGTCCATTTCACAGTGCAGAGGAGCTGGAGATGATTAATTACAGAAGGATTTTCAAAAACTTGTGTACAACATGGACAGTTTCTTTCCATTCACAAAGTTGCCATTAGCTTATGAAATATGTTATATTGTAACATTAATTAGTTGACCATGACATAATGATTTCAAAAAGATAACTATAGTTGATCAACCTTAGAAAAACTTCCTGGCAACCAAGGGAAATTGTCTTATTGTGATATAAAAAGAACACCTCTCAGAAACAAATAATTTAAATCTTAGCTATCTTTTAAAAGCCGCTAGTGAGTTATATAAGCTTAAGAATTAAAGGTTCTGGTGTGCATGGGTGGCTCAGTTGGCTAAGCGTCAGACTTTGACTCATGTCATGATCTCACAGTTCAAGCCCCACGATGGGCTCTGTGCTGACAGCTCAGAGCCTGGAGTCTCTGTCAAATTCTGTGTCTCCCTCTCTCTTGCTCTCTGCCCCTCCCCCATTGCACTCTCTCTCTTTCTCTCTCAAAAATAAACCTTAAAAAAAATTTTTTTTTTAAATAATGGTTCTATCTTCCTAAAACTACCACAGTACTAATGTAATTTTCAAAAAATGACAATTAATATGAGGTTCTTCTTCCAAATGATTTCTCAGTACATTTTCTTAAAAAATGAAAGTTCCTTTTAAGATTTTTAGGTTATAATTATATCAAAAGTGGTGAGAAATCAGAGCTTGTGTGTGACTCACACCCTGAATGAAATGAAATCAAGCATCATAAATTAATTAGAAAGGCTATTACCAGGTCAATCCATGATTGCATGCAGAGAGAGAGACACACATTTCTCTGCCCTTTGCCTACTAAAATGCTGAACTCACTTACCTGGCAGGTATTACTTGAAATTTATGATTCTTATCTTGCTTTGTTAAGAAACATTTTATTTATCTCTGTACTCGATTTATAACAACAATCAACAGGAAATGGAATTAGATGTTGATTTTGATGGTGGAGACCAAAATATGAGGGCAAAACTAATGGCCACTGGATTTCCTTCGTATATGTCATTTAATTTTTTTTAAGTTTATTTAAGAGAGTACAAGTGGGGGAGGGGCAAAGAGAGAGGGAGAGAGAGAGAATCCCAAGGAGGACTTGCATTATCAGCACAGAGCCCTTTGCAGGGCTCGAACTCACAAACCGGGAGATCATGACCTGAGCTGAAGTCGGCTGCTTAACCGACTGAGCTGCCCAGATGCCCCTGTTATTTAATTTCTTAAATAGAAGTGAGAGCTCTGGTTAGTTCCTTGCCTCATACTTAGTTTTTGTTTTTAGCTAGCCAGATCCTGTTTAAAATGCTATATAGTACAGACATAAAATTGTTTATGTAGAAAAAATAAAATAAAAACTACCTTGTATCAACTTCAGTCATGGCCACAAGAAACTTCTGATCTTGAAGTTTTTCTCAGTCTACATGAGGTCATCCCAGGTAATATTCTCCATCATGTAAGAACTTCAGGGATTCTTGAACTGACCCAGAAATTGCTAGGTTGCTACATTTCATTTTTCTTTTCTGGTTGCCTCAGTGAGTTTAGCTTCATTCACTTTTATTTTTATTTTTTTTTAATTAATGTTTATTTTTGAGAGGGAGAGAGAGAGAGAGAGAGATCGAGCTGACAGGGAAGGGGCAGAGAGAGAGAGGGAGACACAGAATCTGAAGCAGGCTCCAGGCTCTAAGCTGTGAATACAGAGCCTGATGTGGGGCTTGAACTCATGAACCACAAGATCATGACCTGAGCCAAAGTCGGATGCCTAACTTATTGAGCCACCCAGGCACCCCAACATTGTGCTTTTTAACAAGGTTGCTTTTATCACCCTCACTAGACTTTGTGCAGGGCCATGTTGTACGAGTTTGTAAAGGTACAGCATAGGGAATGTGGCCAACAGTATAACAACAGTATTGTTTGGTGACAGATGTGGCTACTCTCCTGGTGAACCTAGTCTAACGCACAGAGTGGTCCAACCACTATACTGTATGCTTGAAACTAATATTGTGTATCAACTATACTTTAATTTTTTCTATTAATTTTTTTAAGTTTACTTATTTTTGAGAAAGAAAGAGAGAGCACAAGAGGAGGAGGAACAGAAAGAGAGGGAGAGAGAAAATCCCAAGCTGGCTCTCCACCATCAGCACAGAGTCCGATGTGTGGCTCAAACTCACCCAGTGTGAGAACATGACCTGAGCTGAGATCAAGAGTCGGACACTTAACCAACCTAGCCACCCAGGCACCCCAACTATACTTTAATTTAAAAAAAAAAGACCAAAAACCACTGATGAATGCCTGAACACCTGTCAATCTTCGTAACATTCTCTGGGTGGGAACCTGAAGTTAGGAACCCATCAGAGGTCTCCAGTGGGTCACCATCAGTAGGTAAATTTCACCTGCACCTGCAAAGCTTGTGATCAGGTACCTTTTCCCGTGCACGGTCAGCCTCATATAAATCTGCAAATTTTTCTCTCCTTGCTTTTGATTCTCCAGTCTTTCAGTCACATGTTTGGGTGGGAGTTTGAGGAAGAGAGGTAGGATAGGTCTTCATTTAGAATGTGGCTGCTTTGGAAGGGCTAACATTTTAAAGGCAAAATTTCTGGAAGTTTTGAGTCCTTTCTAGATCATTTCACTCTATCCCCTGCAGTTTTTGCTAGTTACCTTGCCTCCAGCCTCTCAAAGGGACTGCAGCTATCAAGCGCTAACTCTTGCATATAACTTAATCTTCGCCTTGAAGCATCAGAAGAGTTCTATCTATCTCATTGCTTCAGAGGAAGTACATGCCTCTCCATGTTCTAGGTCTACTTCCTTGTTGCTCTCTGTGTCATGCTTTCATAATCATCCCTCCTGTCTTCAGTAACTTCAGTTTCTGTCTTGTCATAGGCTTCTTCCCTTCTGCTTTTCTCATTAACAATAAAACACAAAGTCAGGAGTGCTGGAGTGGCTCAGTCCGTTTGGTGTTGGACTTTTGATTTCAGCTCAGGTTAGGATCCCAGGGTCTTGGGGTCAAGCCCCATGTAGGGCTCTGCACTGAGCATGGAACCTGCTTAAGATTCTCTCTCTCTCTCTCTCTCTCTCTCTTTCTACAGGGCACCTGGGTGGCTCAGTTGGCTAAGTGTCCGACTTCGGCTCGGGTCATGGTCTCATGGTTCATGGGTTTGAGTCCCACATCAGGCTCTGTGGTGACAGCTCAGAGCCTGGAGGCTGCTTCACATTCTGTGTCTCCCTCTCTCTCTCTCTGCCCCTCCCCAGCTCACACTCTGTTTCTCTCTCTCAAAGAAAAAAAAAAAAGATTCTCTCCCTCTGCCCCTCTCCCCCACTTGTGCTCTCTCTCTTAAAAAAAAAAAAAAGTCAAACTCTTATACACTTACCGTTACCCTTTTATTTCTATACTTATTTATTTAAAAATTAATAAGGGCTTATTTAATTGCCACCTTGGTGACAGACACATCTATTAGCACCTTCCTAGCTCTGTCTTTCCCTTCTTGGTTCAGTGTCTGAGGTACCTGATCTAAAACTATTTCATCTGAATTCCTTTATAACACTGTACAATTTAGCTTCATTTCATCACATTGATGATGCTCTTTTTTATTCCTCAGCATTTATTCTTATCTTCATAGAATTTGTCACTACCAAATACCCTTCTGCCTTTTTGTTGGAATACTATGATTTATTTATTTTTTTTTAGTTTTGCTCTTTCTCTATTTTGATTCTCTTTACATGAATATCTCCTCTCTGTTATTTCATCCCCTTGAACCTAAATGTGAAAATTCCTCAAGATTCCACCTTGGACTCTTGCTTGTCTTGTTATACTATTATCACTGTTTAACCACTCTTTCTGTGACACCCAAATATGTATCTTCAGATATGATCTCTGACCTTAGCTCCAGGTGCAGGCTTCCAGTTGTCTGTCTGAGTCACTCCATTTCTATTTGTGCCGTTAATTGTATCATCTGAAAACTCCTGCATCTTAGCAGGTCCTGGGCACAGTGAGGTCATACGAACAGATAATAACTTAAGTTTTAATGGCTCTGACGCCCATGTGCATAACCCGGGACAGTAGTGTCCCTCTGGGGTCTCCCAGTTGTGTCTGGGTTTGCCTGCATATCCTGCATGTGCATATCTGTCCTGTCTTACTCTTTTTTTTCTTTTTGCCTGGTTCCCTGACAGATGTTCAGTGTCTACCGAGAACTGAAAGGAAGCTGCCACTGTTAGAGATGCCCTTAGTGAGAACCACTTCCTTGCCAGATGATGCCCTGAGAACCCATCTCTTCCTTACTCGATTCTCTTACTTTATTTGAGTTCTTTTCATAGCTTTTATTGCTACCAGACATGGTTTTCTTTAGGTGCTTTGTTTTTGTTTTTGTTTTAAGCAGGCTCCATGCTGTCAGTGCAGAGCCCAGTTCGGGGCTCAGTCCCACAACAGTGAGATCATGACCTGAGCCAAAATCAAGAGTCAGACACTCAACTGACTGAGCCACCCAGGAACCCCTCTTTAGTTGTTTTTTTTTTTTATTGTGTAACTTTTATTAGAAAAGACTGTCTTGTTCACTATTCTATACTCAGTGCCAGCAATAGTACCTGACCCTGGAGCGGCTGAGTAAACACTTGTTAAATGAAAAATGAATGAATTAATGAAGAGTTAGGATGCCAACCTAGAATGCCAAGGTGGTGCCATTTTCCCTACTGTTTTAATTGGTTTGGATACACTTTGAATTGGATTCAGACTGAGAATAATGTCCGTTTCAAAACTCTGTATCACATTTACTACCTGGGCATCAAAACAGTGCTTCTGTGGCCCATGCTCTCCACATGGCAGCCCAGGGCCAATCTTGCAAGTAGACTTTCCCAAATACGGCAGTCTCAGGTCTACTATGTAAGCATAAGAAATGAAAGCCAATAAATAAAACCTCAATACAATTTTTAAGTCTAATTAACATACACTGTTATATTAACTTCAGGTATACAGTATAATGAGTCAACAGGTCTATATGTTTATTAATCAATGCTCATCAAAATAGGCATACTCTTAATCCCCTTTATGTATTTCACCCATTCCTCCCACCTACCTCCCTTATGGTAACCACCAGTCTGTTCTCTTTGCTTAAGAATGTGGTTTTATGTTGGTTTCTTTATTTTTTTGTTTCTTTGTTTTGTTTCTTAAATTCCACATATGAGTGA
The DNA here is from genome assembly GCF_018350215.1 of Panthera leo. Taxonomy (NCBI): domain Eukaryota; kingdom Metazoa; phylum Chordata; class Mammalia; order Carnivora; family Felidae; genus Panthera; species Panthera leo. Next base: position 99,914,623 of record NC_056679.1, on the reverse strand, counting down.
AACCATATGGTATTTGCCTTTCTCTGATTGGCTTTTTTGCTTAGCATTATACCCTCTAGATCCATTCATGTTATTGCAAATGGCAAGATTTCATTCTTTTTTTTAAATTTTTTAATGTTTATTTAATTTTGAGAGAGAGAGAGACAGAGCACAAGTGGGGGAGGAGCAGAGAGAGAGGGAGACCCAGAATCCAAAGCAGCCTCTAGGCTCTGTTCAAGCCCTCAGCATGGAGCCCGATGTGGGGCTTGAACTCACAAACTGCTAGATCATGACCTAAGCTGAAGTCAGATGCCCAACTGACACCGAGAGCCACCCAGGCGCCCCTTCATTCTTTTTATGGCTGGGTAATATTCCCTTACCTGTGAATAATATCCATTTCTCCATTTCTCAATCTATTCATGGTCATTTACGTTGCTTCCATATCTTGGCTTATTGTAAATAATGCTGTGATAAACAGAGGTGCATATAGCTTTTTGATTTTGCTTTTTTGTTTTCTTTGGGTACATCTCGGTAGTGGAGTTACTGAGTCATATGGTATTTATATATTTAATTTTTTGAGGAACCTCTGTACAGTTTTCCACAGTGACTGCCCCAGTTTGCATTCCCACCAACAGCGCATGAGGGTTCCTTCTCCTCCACATCCTCACCAATACTTGTTGTTTCTTGTGCTTCTGATTTTAATCATTCTGATGGGTGTGAGGTGATACTCATGGTGTTTTCAATTTGCATTTCCTTGATAATCGGTTATATTGAGCATCTTTTCATGTATCTGTTTGCCATCTGTATGTTTTCCTTGGAAAAATGTCTATTCGCATCCTCTGCCCATTTTAACTGGATTATTTGGGGAGTTTTTTGGTGTTGAGTTGTGTTAAGTTCTTTATGTGTTTTGGATATTAATCCCTTATTAGCTATATCATTGCAAGTGTCTTCTCCCATTCAGTAGGTTGAAACTTCAATAAAAATATACAATTGCAAATGTTATACTGAATGTATATCCAAATCAAAAGGCCTGATGTGCTTATTCACTCCTGGATGCATGATGTCTAGTCTTTTAGCAGGTTTTTATCCTTCAGTATTGTAGTGGGTTTCCTAAGAATTCTTTGTGCCTCCCAGTATAGTCCTGGTAGTCACTGGCCACATTAGGCACATGTCGTGTTGTGGATTAATGCTGATACTTCCAATGGTCTCTTTTCCCTTCGCAAGTTGCCTGCTGCCATCTCAAGGCAAAGTCCTCAACCTGCTCATCCTCTCTCCTGTGAAAATGGAGGTAAGGTCGTAAGTTGTAATCAGAACACAGAAGGATTGGGAATAAGGGAAGGGAAGTCTGATGCAAATAAATTAGGATGGTTCCTGAATGTGACTGTATGCAGATGCCACCAGCTGCGATTCCATGTCAGAAGGCTTCCCAGGATGCTCTTCAGCGCAGGTGCTAGCCTGACTTTGCTTGACAAAACCAAGTTTACCCCTCACGGGCATTTTATTCACCTCTATTCGGAAACCCCGCCTGGCATTCTGGGAACAGCTTCTTTGGCAGTTTTGTTGGGAGTTGAATGGCTTACATCTTTGTTTTTCATCTTTTGTCATTGAATGACCTGTAGTCAGAATATCCACTCTCCTTAGTTAAAATCTTGCTCATACCCACAGGGAAGTGGTCTGGTCTTATGCTGTCAGCGTAGTCATTTGATATCAGAACATCTACTGTGGTCTGAATCATTCATCCTTAAATACAATCACATTTGATGTAGCACCAGGGCAGAACAACATATTCTTGGGTAGAAGATGAGGTTAGCAGGACTTTCCTGTGGCCTTTTGTGTCTCTGCTCATGATCCCCTTGGTCAAGAATCTATACATATGACCCCCCAAAAACAAACAGTACTATACAGATACAGGGAGGAAAAGAGCCATACAAGAAATATGTCAAGGTTATAGGGTCCAAATAGTTGCAAATCTGCTCACCTTCCAGACAAACTCTTTTATTATTACTTTTATTTTTTTCCCAAACAAAGGATAATTCAAGTCTACACTTCTTGGAAAGAGTGGCGCTTAGAGTTCTCGGATTGCATGACTTCTTGTTTTTTAAACTGTGACACAGCCCTCCCCACTGGAAAGAAAAAAAAAAAATAGGTGTTTCTCTACTCTGCATGAGTAAGTAAAGGATTATCTTTAATTTTTTATTAAAATTAATAAGATTCATTTTAATTAAAATTTTAATTAAAACTAAAATTAAAAATTTTAATTGTCTTTAATTACCATTTTCACATAACTATGTTTAGGCTTTGTATTCTTGATTTGCAAATCATGAATGAGAAATATGGCTCAAGGTACACTAGGGGACACTACAAATGTATTGTTTCAAGTTTCAATTATGTTTACAAAAATGATGCCACGTAGGCAAGTTTTGTCATGTTACAATAAAACTTTTTATAATATAGGGGCACCTGGGTGGCTCAGTCGGTTAAGTGTCTGACTTAAGCACAGGTCATGATCTCACAGTCCATGAATTCGAGCCCCGCGTCGGACTCTGTGCTGACAGCTCGGAGCCTGGAGCCTGCTTCCGATTCTGTGTCTCCCTCGCTCTCTGCCCCTCCCTGGCTCATGCTCTGTCTCTCTCTGTCTCAAAAATAAAAATTAAAACATTAAAAAAATTTTTTTAAATCTTAAAAAAAAGTATATAATACACACACACACACACACACACACACACACACACACATACACTTCCTGGAAGCTTCCAGTTATTTGTAGCAAAGTCTTATTACAAAATCTGGATTTTTAGCTTAGCTTTACAGACTTGATACTCTAGAAGTTACTGCTGAGGAGAAGCAAGCTTTTGCAAAGCAATACCAGTTATATTGTCCAGAGTAATACCAATCAAGAGGTAAGAAAGTACCGTCAGAAAACATAATTTTGAGCAGGCCTTGTAAGTACAGAGGACACACCTTGCTGACTTTTTACATTGCATTCATTTAATGTCAGTATGTAAAACAAGGAATATTTTAGATCTAAAATTCGGATATTCAAGTCTTACTTCCCTCGTTGACCTTACCGAAGCTTTGCCAATACATTGACTAAACGCTTGCAAAAACTCTTTGAAGAACCTCTAGCAAATTCAGAGAGATGAAATGTAATGCTTGTAAAGAGATGACTTCGTCGGGAGCAGAAGCAAGGGCAGAATGAACTCATTTTGGAACATGTGCTGACGGGGTTGACTCGCTGGCTCATCTGTAAGTCTTTCATAAAAAAACTTGTCAGTATTTCACTGCCAGGTTGAAAGCTTAATGCATTGGGGTTTTTTAATAATGGCTTTTTAATTAGGACCCTAAAGAAAATGTGGCAGTCGGAGTTCATGGAAGCATTTAATTAATTTTTGTGGGGAGTGTCTGACACCAAGTGAAAATGGATGAACATTATTATTGCCATATCACTGTTTTAAAGAATGGCTCCCAATTATGTTATCAGGTTGAGAATAAATATAAAAAAGGCTCCTAGCTGCTTATATTATTTTAACTCTTGCTTATGAACCACAACTGTGAGATATATGACAAAGAACTTGCCTAAAGAAACTTACTAAACAAAAAGTTAAAGGAAAATGGTTTTAGAAAGCCAGACTGTGGATCCTTCTCAAAAGGAGCAGTTAGCCATTGGCTTGAGGTTTAATTGTAAAGGCCAGTAATGTAGGCCAGGCAGGGAAGCTGGAATTCTGTGATTTGGGTTCACGGAGAGTAAGCTTACTGTCAAAGTTTCCTGGAAATTGAAATACCATATGGTTTCCCAAGTTTTAAAATATGTATATGTTGGCCTCAAACTTGACTCTCAGGAAGGAATTTTTTTCAGTTTGGCTATAGCAGAAGTATTTTAAATAAGACTTTCAGGGGAATAGCATCATGCCCTAACCACAGCTCCAAAGTATGCCAGGCTTAATTTCCTCTTGAGATCATGGGAAATAATAAGTGGAAATATTTATAAAATGGAAACTGGTATTGAATAATTTGTTTATTTTTCGAAGGGAGGAACAATAATTTACCAAGTTAGTGATCACAAAGTAACTTGATTTAGTCACAATGACATATTAGAAAATGTAATTATTTGCTTTCTTTCCTTCCTCACTTACTATTTCCTGATTAGGAAAGTATTTTGTTCTCCTTTGTGGTTAAGAAAATACATAAAGGAACAAAGAAGAAAATTAAAGTCACTCACAATCTTTTATCCAAAGAAATAAACATCTTGATATATTTTCTTAAAGTATTTTGTTTAACGAATTTACTCGAGGGACTGATGTTTTACATTTTAGCAACTACTCATTCCATTGTATGGTGAAGCTCTGGGCTCTAGCAAAAAAGAATTGCCTCTATTTTAAATTTAATTTATGATCCATCTTGCCCCCAGGTCACTGTTTCTTATTCCTTAAAGATTTTAAGTTTCAGCTTACTGTCCTTTTTCCTAGTGTCAGTCTTGACACTATTCTTGATTAAATATTCATATGTTTTATCCGTTCAAGCCTCCTTGCTTCCACTGATCTTGTCTTGCACTCTCTCTCTCCACCCCTTGTCCTGTGTTACCCTCCAGATCTTGTCAGTTTCAAGGACCATACCTCTGACCACCACTGTCTCTCTTTTCCACTCACACCCTCTATTTCCCCCATCCACATAATCCTTTAAGCCTGTCAGCATCTTCAGACCAATGAGCTTCCTAATATTTTGTTGTCCCTTTTGTCCCTATGTGCTCTCCTTTCCCCTCAATTGTATGTCCTTAAGTTTCATGGCCCTTCATTTTCGTCACCTCTTGGCATGCGTCCTTAACTCTTTTGTCCTTCTGTTGTTTAATTATACTCAGTGAAACCACAGTTCTAGTTAAATCAAACTCTCTGACAACCCATAGGGTTGCAGCATGAGAAAAATACATAACTGGACTGACAGATCTAACCTTCAATTCATGGTCGCTCATTCATGTTGGCCTTTAATGTGATCAAGATAAGCTTAACTGTTTCCCTCAGCCTGACTAAACTTTTGACAGGTTAGAAAAGTAACGTAACTATCTGTAACATTTTGATCACTACCTTCTCCTTCAAACAGTTTCTTTACTTGTCTTAGAGGATACCATACTCTCTGTTTCTCTTCTTACCTCTCAGGCCATTATTTTCTTTCTGCTTTATCTATTTTTTCTTATCTCCCTGTCTCCCTGGTCTCTTAATGTTGGAGTGTCCCAGCATACAGTCATTTTTTTTTTCCTTTAGTTTTCTTCACAATTCACTTCTTGGGGAGTTTCATAAAGCCTTAAGACTTTTAATATCCATCTAGAAGCTAATTGATCCAACGTGTATTTCTACAATCTACCTCCCTTCCCAACTCTAGAAATATGTCCAATTGACTTCACAAATATGTCCTGCTAGTTGTCTCATGGGCATCTCAAACTTGACACTAAAAAGTCTCTCCTCCTCTAGCACCACCCACAAAACTCTATTCCTCCATCATGGGCAACTTCCTCTTCCATTTGCATTGGCTAAAACTTTTGGAGGCATCCTTTTCACTTAAATTATCATAACCCATGTTCTATCTGTCATCAAAATCTGTCACTCTGCCTTAAAATCTGTTCCAAATCTGACCATGTCTCCCAACTTCTATAACTAATGCATTGCCCCAAGCTACTACTGTTGTTTTTCTCATTTTCCCCTTTGCCTTCCTTTGGTCTATTTGTAATAGAGCCCCCAGAGTAATATTGTTTAAAAAGTAAAATTAGATGGTATAATATCATGACCATCAAGTCCAACAAGGGCTTCCCACATCATGAGACTAATATCCTTACAAATCACAGAGAGGCTCCACACGATTGTTCTTTGACCTATCATCTCAGTTCACTCTTCACCAGCCTCCTTGCTATTCCTCAGTCATTTCAATCAGATTCCCAAACCAACGTTTTGATACTTGACCTTCCCTCTATCTGAAACATTCATTTCCCGGACGTTCACTTGAATTTCTCCTTCACTTCCATCACATCTTTACTCACATGGCCCCATCTGAGTGAAACCAGACCTACCCACTCCATCACAAACTGCACATGTGTTCAACTTTATATTCCTCCTGTTGCTTTATTTTTCTTCAGAGCACTCATTACCTTCTAACATACATGTTTATTTTTTTTTAATCTTATTTATTGTGTTCTTACCTACTAAAGAATAAGATTTTTGAGGATGGGGATTTGTTTTGTTCTATTTTAAGTTGTAATGCCAGTAGCTATAACAGGTACTGTTTCAATAGATAATCATTCCATGTTTGTTGATGGAATGATAGAAAGAGACTACCAAGGTTGCAGCAGAATGTAATCTGATCTGGTTCTTTTTTTTAACGTTTATTTATTTTTGAAAGACAGAGAGAGAGTGCAAGGGCAGAGACAGAGGGAGACACAGAATCTGAAGCAGGCTCCAGGCTCTGAGCTGTCAGCACAGAGCCTGACATGCAGCTTGAACCCACGAACTGTGAGGTCATGACCTGAGCCAAAGTCACATGCTTAGCCAACTGAGCCACCCAGGTGCCCCAATCTGACCTGGTTCTTAATCAAAGTTTAATTCTCTTAAAGGATTTTCTGATACAGTATAATGAGAAAGGAAATAAATGGGAAAATCAAAAACCTCTGTGGAAAAAGAGTTCAAACTGAGCCATTCTTGGAATTCAAACTGAGGAGTTTGCTAGGGAAGATATTTGACCCAGAACTAGGCAAAAATCATAGCACTAAAAATCTATCATGTGGGAATCAAGTTATGCAGAATGATTTAATGTAATATATCCCCTTGTATCCATTCCCAGGAAAATGTAGCCAAGGAAATATATTTTCATGTGGGTGGGAAAGAATTGCAGTCTCAAATGAAAAAAGTGATTATTTTAATATTTTTTTCTATTTCATTGCTTCTAATAGATGACTTATATCTGAGTCACTTACAGGGTGCTTTGTACAGAACACTTGATCATGGTGTAGAGCTCGGCATGCAGTCAGGATCTTAGGAGATGCATGGATATTTTAGGGATGCAATAGGGGGAAAGTTGGACTCTGTATATAGTTTACATTAATACAAAAAGTCCATGGGGAGCCTGGGTGGCTCAGTCAGTTGAGCGTCCAACACTTGATTTCAGCTCAGGTCATGATCTCACAGTCGTAGGATTGAGCTCAGCATTGGGCTCCACACTGAGCATGGAGCCTGCCTGAGATTCTCTCTCTCTCTCTCTCTCTCTCTCTCTCTCTCTCTCTCTCTCTGTGTGTGTGTCTCTCTCTGTCTCTCTGCCCCTCCCCCCTCTCAAAATAAATAAATAAATAAATAAATAAATAAATAAATAAATAAATATTAGAAATAAAAGTCTACCTGATTGGTGAATTACTAGGAAATCAGAACCTTGGAACAAAATACATATACATACATTAGAAAATACATATATCTTGGACGTCCAAAAGGAGATTTCAGGAAGTGTTTATCCCATAAAAGGTTGATGTTCAGACCAGAAAATCCAAGAGAAGGTTAGCTTGAAGAAAAAGTTTCTATATTTTAATGACACATGGAAAATGTATTTTGATGATTAACATATCATGAGACATCTAAAGAACCTGCAGTATCTGCAGGAACTCTCTGGTCACTTACAACTGAAGTAAGATATAGAAAAATTGGAAGGAGGAACACGTAATCAAAGCCAAGAAGAACAGCATCATATAAAAGCAATAATTGTCTGAAAGAAGAAAGCCAAGATTAAGCTAAGTTTTCAAAAAATTATATAAGGATAATTTAACGGGTTTTACAGACCTGCTCAGAACAGAGCAAACAATATATATTTGATCATGTGCTTACCAAAAAAAAAAAAAAAAAAAAAAAAAAAAAAAAAAAAAAAAAAAAATTGAATATGCAGCAATAACACGGAGAAAGAAAAATTAATCAGTTCTGATTTTACCTCTGTGTCATTAAAGACGGTGGAGTTTTAAAGATGCAAAATATAACACAGCCATAGTTAAACTGATCTGAAGTCTAAGATAAGTGACACAAGGCATAATCTTAGTATCGGGAAAGAGTTATAACTGAAATGAATTGGGGAGAAATGTTTGCCTAAGTTCAAACTTTTTACTGTGGGTAGACTTAGAAGAAAAAACCCCTGTGAAGTGAATCACACCATTGCAGATTCCCTTCCTCATGTCTACGTCCCAAGGCTTCCAATCTAACGTAAAAAAACAGAGAAATCTAAGATGTGTTGATATCTACAGTCATCCTGTGAACATGTCTAATATCATTTCTTTCTAGGAAACTATATTTTCCATTACGGTATTTAACTCCCCAAATCATTCCAGCAGTTGTTACAAAACCATATTTATCTTCCTCATTGACTTCATTTTGTTTTCTCCTTTATTGAGATTTCCCTTCTCAATCCCTTCTCAGGTATGAACCTGAAGTCTCAGGGCCCAGGTAAAGCAGCAGTCCACAGTGACATTGGCGGTGGCCACAAGTTATGGTGGTGAGGACAGTGGCTATGGATACCGGGACCCTTCCAGAATTGGCACTCATTGCTCCCACTGTATAAATTAGAGGGCTCGAGTATTTTCCTGGGAAAGATTTAGGAAATGGGGGCTGGAGCATGTGAAAGATACTTTCAGTCTCTCTTGGAATATGAGCCCTGGAACCTGGATTTATTAGAGTCGTTGGACAACCGAGATGTGGATTAGTATGCTCCCCAAACTAAAAAGCAATTAATAGTGCTAAAATCTGTGGTGGTGGAATAGTTGCCATATCTTTCTTCCTCGTCCATAGTTTTATCGTATTCAGCTAAAAGATGAGATTAATGGCCATTTGTTCCCCAGACAGTTTTCTACCAGTTTTCTACCCAGACAGAAAAAGAAAAGTCATGTTCTAGCTTTATTTAGGTAATGTGTGTTATTTCAACATGATTTCAGATTTTGTAATGTGGTGCTTGAAATTTGGGTGAATTTGGGTGAATGAGAGGCAGAGAATGTCCCAGTTAACCATGTGAGTGACTCAAGGCGCTTAGCTTTTTAGTCAAATTTTGTTTTGTGAAGTTTCAGATCATTCTACTAAAGTTGTAACCTTAGAGAGTTTTTTTAGCCCACCTTTTAAGGTCACTTCATTGTTTTCTTTTTCTGAAGGAAATCATTCAAAATGAAAAATAGTAGCTTTTATTATCTAGGTTCATATAGTTACTATTTAAAAAGATAAACTGTTTTGGTATGTGGTTTAGCTCAATGTTTAAAAAATAATCTCAGATTGTGCTCACTGTCCTGAGGTGGTACACAAATCTAAAGTCAGGGTTGTTTTTGTTTGTTTGTTTTGTTGTTTTGTTTTGTTTTGTTTTGTTTGTACCTGGTGAATGCTATTCGGCATTGTCACTCGGCTTAAAGTCCTTTTATGAAATTAAGTCTCTTACCCTGCTCATGTGTACTATTCTAAAGTACACATTTCTGATGCTAATGAAAACTATAAACCTGTTAGGGAGAATGTTGGCTAGTGAGCTGAAGAATTCGAGGGTGTAAACCCAAATTTAGTTAGCAGCTGCTCTTGAAGTGATTGTTGTCATGAATGTGTCTCATCATCTAAACTAAGGGTCAAGGTAAAAGAAAAATGTGAGAAACTTCCTCTGCTGATGGTTTCTCTTCATTTAGAAAGTGATAGAATACTTTGCCATTGTTCAGACAGCATTTAATTTGTTGGCTTAAAAATGGATTAATAATTATGTTTGTAATCATCAACTGGACCCAAACAAAAAATTCTAACTTAAGCTTATTAAGAAAAGTAATTGATAGAGTAATTAACCAATAAAATAGTGGAGGAGCGGGTTCAGTTGTGAAGGACCAGGGTGGAGGTGAGACCCACAAAGGGCCAAGCCCTGAACTCAAATCGAAGGTGTTCATTGGCTTTGTGATTTCCTTTTCAGGATGACAGCATAATTCCTAACTATACTGCTGTGGCTCTTCCCAAACGGGAATGTCGAGACTTTCTATGCTGAGTGGATAATCCAGCATTTCCTAATATAACATCTGTTCTAATCCGAATGCACAGTATTTTTTTTTTAATTCTTCCTTAGAATATAGTTTAGTTCTTGATTGTCTTCTGGTGGAAGCAGCACAGTTAATCCAGATAGCTAATATGAATCACTAATTTCCCTGAGTGGGTTTGCTTGGAATTTTGCCACTAGAGGATTTTTCTTACATTTTAATAGAGATGAATCAAAAGTAGTCACTTCTAGTATACCCAATTGGCTAAAACTCAATGCCCTTTTTAATTTAAAATATTGTAGTCGCATCTCAATCTAGCCTCAACGACCTTCCACTCTTCTTTTAATTTTTTCCCCCAACATATGAAAGGTAAATTCCCCCAACATATGAAAGGACCTATTCACATCTGGACAGTTAATAGGTCATTTACAGCATTACTTCAAGTAGTATAAAGCAATAAAACGTAAACACATTAACTTCGTACCCATGGCAATTAATTTTCCATAAATGAAGCATTGTCATGCCCATTAACTTAGGAAAAGCTAAATGTAATCAACAAAACTCATTAGAAATTTGTGAATATAGCTTCTCAAAGTTAGTGTAAAATAATCTGAAGTCATTTATCTTAGGGAAGAGAAATACCTGGCAAGGGGGGGATGTGAAACTGCTATCCTTAGAAAACTTGGCTTGCGAGGTTGGTCTGTGGCTTGTATCTGGGCATTTGAACTTGGGGAGTATTCCCACTGGTCCGTATCTAATAAAGGTGGCTCCCTGTGCCCAGACTGCGCAATCAATGTGGCTTAAGCTGAAGAACTGTTTTCCTTCTAGGAGTCAAGAATCCTGGTGTGCGCTAAGTAGAATGTGACCGTGTGGCCTACCCCTAATAAAAATTTAGATGCTGAGGATCTAATGACGACACTTCACGCATGTTGTCACAATTGGATGCTGGAGGAATTAAGCATATCCTGTGTAAGTCCAACTGGATAGGACCCTTGGAAGCGTGAGATGGGAAGTTTCTTCCCATCTTTGCTCCATATGCCTTTCCTCTTCGATGCTTTGGTTTTGTATCCTTTTATTGTAATAAATTATACTTGTGTATATGCTGAGGCTTGTGAGTCCTTCTGATGAATCACTGAACCTGGGGTGGTCTTTGGGACACTCATCACAAAAGTTTAATCAATCTGTCAGTACTGTGCATTAGTTAAGCTCTTACGGGTTTTGAGGGGGAATCTTATTTGGGATTCCTTTGAGACAATATTTATTGCAAAGCTACATAATGACCATGAAGGACCAAGAAATGATACAAATTATAGCCCCCTTTTTTGACAACCACTCCTGAACTGAGCATTCCCAGCATTGAGCTGTACAATAGCTTTTAGAGAAACAAACTGATGGGGATGGTCTGGTGCTTATTTTTATGTCATAAGCCCAAGGAATCGGGTCAGTTTATCACCATTACATATACAGCACCCCTATTGGGCAGAATGTAGGCCAAGTCACTTCAGAGACGGGCAGCCTTCTTCACATCCAGCCTGGGCTTCTTTGCCCTTGATTTTGGTACCACCTTCTGATCTTATCATTTGTAGCCAGTGTATCAGAGAGAGTATGGCTTGTATGTCATAAGATAGAAAAAAGATAGAAAAAATTAGGGAAAATGATTCTTTTGGGTTCATGTTTTACTGATAGAGGCTTCAGTTGAGGCAGATACTTAGATCTTAATATTCTCTTTACCAGTACAGACAGAAAGAGCTGTGATGAGTGCATAGTTATTCTCTATTTCTTGGAAGGGGAGAGGCCAGTGGGAAGATCTTCTGGAGCCAGGGCCGGAAAGATGACATTAATTAAATCTGAACTAATGAAAAGACACCTATTAATGTTTAAATAAAAATTTCTTGATTATCCTAAGGGTAGCAGGGCAGAGGAATATAGGAGACTCTAAGTTCTGTGAGAGAAGGAACATGGCATCTACTCGGCCCCTCCTGAAAAAGATTGGTCTACTTTATTTTTTTCCATCCTTTCAAACTCTGTATAAATTGAACCGTATTTTACTTAGTCTTGCATATTTTCGCAATTCACCTACAGTAATAGCAGCCTTTCCTGATTCCTTCAGTGGACATCTTCACCTATATTATGCTCTGGCAATAAAGACTCACAACCAGAATAAAAATGCCAACTCCTAAAGTTGCAGTGTTTAAATTACATTAACAAGGACATGTTTAAAAAGCAACAGGCTCCTAAAGTTGCAGTGTTTAAATTACATTAACAAGGACATGTTTAAAAAGCAACAGGTTCCCCAATCTTGCTGAAAGAAGGCAAAAGAAGGATGGAACTTGACTATTAAAAATAAATCAGTGCCTTTATAAATTGCGTTCTTTAGAAGGATTACCAAAACATTCTTGAGAGGCTCCTGAGAAGATATATATTTCCCTTTCACTTGGAGCCATAATAGATGACTTGAGATAATTAATACAGCTTCTGTAGAAAGACCATTTAATCCATAGAGATTACTGGCAAAAAAATGGAAATGGTAGAGGTCATAGGGGCTTAAACGATAATGACATTTTGTGTTGAAAATGCCACAGTATATGTGGGCAAATATTAATGGCCCTTTTACTTGGTTACCCGTTAAAGCATTCCCAACTATGACTACTGGGTATTCAGAAAGAGTCATTTTATTCATGTCAAGGGCAGATAGCTGTTCAGAGTGATCCTGAATAGTGAAAGAAATCAACATCAGAAAACAAAGTGGGAAGTAGTGAACAGTAGACCCTATAAGTATAGGCACAAAAATCATTATCTTAAAAAGAACATCCTGAGATACAGAGGCAAATGCATGAGAATTCTAACTTCAGTACTATTCTAATAATGCCCAGTTGAAGTTCTAGATATCATGGAATGAAACAAAGCATTGCTATTGTATTCTGCCTGAATCCCCAACTTATAGAATCTATGAAGAAAATAAAAAGGACATGTTTTATACAATAGTGGTGTTTTTTTTTGTTTTTGTCTTTGTTTTTGTTTTTTGTTTTTTTATTTTGCTGCACAGCATTAACTAAGAGGACAATTAGAGTATGACTCTACTCCCTTGCTTTCCCAGGACCCTTATTATTCTAAGTATATTATTCTCCTACCTCAATGAATCTTTCACGCGGTCAGATCTTTCATTCACATTGTGTACTCAGTAGATGATCAACCAGTGCTTATTACTAACTTCTGGCAACAGTAGAGACCAATTTTAATTTCCCTAAAAAACCACAAGGCCTTGCTTTCAGAAGGAGTCATTCAGTAAATTTTATTTCAGCCATCTCCCAACCATTGTGACAGCATCAATACTAATTGCTACTTATTTATTTTTTTGGCATTTACTTCTCTCTCCCACTTTCCCTCCCTGCCAAAACCTCGCTTATTCTGTTACTCAGCTAGTGCTTATTACAAACTTTCTCAATGTCAAGCTCTATTTCTGGTCTTAGAGAACTTTCACTCTAAAAAATGTTTGACAGGCGTGTGCCTGGGTGGTTCAGTCGGTTAAGCGTCCAACTCGAGATTTCGTCTCAGGTCATAATCTCATGGTTCATGGGTTCGAGCCCCATGTCAGGCTCTGGGCTGACAGCTCAGAGCCTGGAGCCTGATTTGGATTCTGTATCTCCCTCTCTCTCTCTGCCCTTCTCCCACTCATGCTTTGAGATATTTTCTCTATCTCAAAAATAAATAAACATTACAAAAATTAAAAAAAATAATGTTTGGCAGTTTTTAGACCAGCATCATGGTCTAAACTCACTCTCTGCCTACTCTTTCTCCCTCCCCTTATATCTTTTATAGACATTACATTCAATCTCCTACATTGCTAATTCTATCTTGGCATCTATTTCTTAGGGGACTCAAGATGATGCCCTTCCCAACCTTGTTTGTCTGAATAGTTCTTATTCAAAATAAGTATGAAAGAGGAAAGTGTTGAGGAGTAGATGTTTAGTAATGCAGTCTTGATAGAGATAAAAGAAAGTGAGGCAAAAGAAGACAGTCTCTGACCTTCATCCATTATTGGACCTTGTATGAGGCAACTAATAGTAGAACTGGACTTTCCACAATGATTATGCTTCTACACGAGGTAATTATGGCTAGATCTACAAACATGTAAGCCTTTGTCATGGGGCAGGAGTTAAGACCAAATCCCTGTGCCTCTCGCTGTGATGTGGTACTAATAGCCTTTCCAGATTTTCCCTCCGAGGCACTCAAGCCACTTACTTGCTGAGAATGCTAACATCTGAAACCAGGATGCCATTATTTCTCTCTGTTCTTCAAGACTGGAAAGCCAGAGTTTGTTACCCTTCCTCTGTGCATGTTGCAATTAAAGGCTATCTATTTGACTTACTATTTCACTTGTTTATGAATCTTCCAGTGAGAGTGCTGGGCTGCCATTTCTTTAAGAAAAAGAAAGGAGCCTGGCTCATTCCTACACTATCATCACTTACTACAATGACTGGCAAATGGTGTGTCCCTGACATGTCTGAGTGAAATGACAAATGTTTCATTATTTGACTTCTCAATATAAAAACTCTCTCTTTGCTGAGTTGAATTTTTTTCAGGTAATGACTCTGCTGTCACAGATATCTAGTTGGGAATTTGTGTTAAGAAAACAAAGAGGAAGAAGAAGAGAAACAGCAACAAAAAGCTAATTGTAGCATGCTATTTAAGACACTGCATTGCTGAATGATTCCTGTGGTAATGTAAGTATCATTGTCAAAACCTATTGACAAAAATGATATTTAAATTTAGAATATTATTTATTAGCCACACTTCCTCAATTATTGAAAATTAGCATAAACATCTCTGCCAATGCAATGTGAAAGTTATTCTTTTCTCATTAATTATAGAGACATCCATTTCTTGGCATTCAAATCCACTTACACTATTACCATTTAAAAAATAGAAATTTAAAAAAGGAAAACAACATTTAAAGCTTCACTTCTGGGTTGGTTTTCTCCCAGGGCAGAATTCTTGAACATATGGTTACTTGATTATATAAATCTATGGTTGGTATCTACGATGCTATCTATCTATTAGTTGTGCGGTTTTCCTTTTATAGAAGGAATAAATGTCAAATTTAAGAATAAACATATAAAATGCTGGGTATAAGAATTTTTCTACGGATGGGAAAAAATGAAGTTGTATCTCTTCTGTTTCTATAGGTATTTAAGTACACCTGAGGTTGTGATCTGCTTATGGGAGCATCTCATGGTAAATGCAGGTGAAGGGTCCGTTAAAGAGTTGAGACCATGTGCCCTAGGGCTGTAGTGTCTTTGGGCAGG
This sequence comes from Panthera leo, assembly GCF_018350215.1. NCBI lineage: Eukaryota > Metazoa > Chordata > Mammalia > Carnivora > Felidae > Panthera > Panthera leo. The sequence continues at coordinate 99,899,341 of NC_056679.1, read as the reverse complement.
GGCCTGATAGGGGCAGGTTTAACCGTCTAGACCAGTCCTGCTGTAGAAGCCTCAAAACGGATTTTTGGAAAATCCCTTATCCAGTTCTGCAAAGTCTAGACTAAAAACAAACTAGATTTTGTTCTTTTATCCTTAATTTTTCATAATAAATCCCTTTCCGCTTTTTATATCTAGAGTCCTTTTTCTTTCCTGTACAGTGAATTGTGGATGATCTTTATGTCCACAGACCCCTAGAACCACCTTCCTATCATTTGTTTCAAGATTGGTCAGGGATTTGGGGCTGAGGGTGATAAGAGAGTAGAGCTGTCCGCAGCCAACACAACTACTCCAGTACCTACTAGACAATACACAGAGAACTCACTAGGTACTCAACCATCACAAGACCAGATCACCTCCTTCTAGAATATCTAATGGTTTTCCTAGAAGGAGGTGGGAAATATGCAGGTAATACCATCTAGGAACAAGAAGCACCTCACACATACCAGCAAGAAATAGATGACAGCATCTCTTATCTATTGTGGGTGCTGAGGCAAGAGTTATGCTGAGTGGAGAGGTGCCCCAGGGACAGGAGGAAACCTCCCGGACACCAGAAGCTCTGGATACCTATGCCTGGGGTGCTTTCCATGGATCCATTACCACCAAGGTGGGCTAACTTTTATGGCTCCTGGCTCTCTATAATGCTTCTTATATTTTTTGTGGATTAAAACATAGTAAGCATACTTACTTTATATTCTGTTTCATAATGCTGGTATTTTAAGTTTTTATAAGTCATTTGCTACTATCTTCTTCATTAAGCCTAGGTGTTTTATGATTTTTTTTTTTTAATGTATGGTCGTTTTTATTCAGAGCCCATCCATGAGAATTCTCTGATTCTTCAATTAAAAGAGGTCCTTGTAGAGCATACTTATGTTTGCTTCTGCCAAGATATTGGAATATATTCCTTGCCAAACAGGGCCACTTCATACTAACTTCTCGCTGTAAGATTTTTCAGGCCTTTCAGGTTATATGGATTCAAGCTACAAACATATAAAAGCTGAATTAAGGTTGCAAATCCTTCGGAGGGATTTATTCCTCTTTAGTCAGTGACGTTTTGGGGGTAGACCATTTTCTTTGTGGCACCCTGTGTATGCACCTGTGTTTCCAGGACTCCCTTACTCTGATAATATTATCTTTTGGATTGGACATTCTCCCAATATGCTTTACAATTTGGACAGTATCTGGATTTTTTTTTTTTTTTTTGCCTCAAGTTTCTAAAAGTCCATTAAAAAAAAAAAAGAAAACAAAAACAAGCAAACAAACAAAAAACAAAACATAAATCACGGGTGTTAAGTCAGGCAATTGCCTTGAAAGTAAAAGCTAAATTTAGGGCTCCACCTATGTTCTATAGAGCAGAGGTTGGTTGACAAACTTTTTCTTCAAAGGGTCATATGGTAAATATTTTAGGATTTGCAGGCCACGTACTTGCAAGCCATGCAATTTCTGTCACACATTCTTTGTTTGTTGTTGTTGTTGTTGTTTTTCTTGTAAGCCTTTAAAATGTAAAAGCCATTCTTATCTCTGGGGACATGGTCTTATCTTTATAGACCACGGTTTTTATTCAGCCCATTGGTTTTGTTTTTGTTTTTGTTTTTTAAGTTTATTTATTTATTTATTTTGAGGGGGAGAGAGAGAGAGAGAGAGAGAGAGAGAGAGAGAGAATGAGTGGGGGAGGGGCAGAGAGATAGAGAGAGAATCGCAAGCAGGCTCTACACTGCCAGCGCATCATTATGGTCTCTTATCTCCATGAATTGACCACTCTACATTCCTTATATACGTGGAATCATATAGTAACTATCCTTTTATCTGCCCTACCTCACTTTGAATAATGTCCCCAAGATTTACAAATGCTGTAGGCCTGTGTCAGAATTTCCTTCCTTTTTAAGGCTGAATAATATTTCATTGCATGTATATACAACATTTTACTTATCCATTCATGCATCCATGGATATTTTGGTCGCTTCCATGTTTTAGCTATTGTGAATAAGGCTGCTATGAACATGGTTGTACAAATATCTCTTCATGACCCTGCTTTTCATTCTTTTGAGTGAATACCTAGATTTCCTGCATCATACGGTAATTCTGTTTCTGATTTTTTGGGGAACTGCTATATCATTTTCCCCACTTGCTCTGCCATTTTCCATTCCTACCAACAGTATGTGAGGGTTCCAGTTTCTCTTTGTCCTCACCAATGTTTGTGGTTTTCTGTTTGTTAGTAGCTATCCTAAAGGGTGTGAGGTGATACCTCCTGGTTTTATTTGTGTTTCCCTAATGATTAGTGATATTGAGTATCTTCTCATGTGCTTGTTGGCCATTTGTGTGTGTGTGTGTGTGTGTGTGTGTGTGTGTGTGTGTGTGTTGGAAGAAAGAATAAAAAATATATATTTTCTCCTTGTGGTGAGATCACTTAGAATTTAATCTTTTAATGACTTTTCTATACATCATGCAGTAGCATTAGCAATAGTCATCACGTTGTACATTATACCCCTAGTATATATTTATTTATATATACTTATTTATTTATAACTGGAAACTTTCACCTTTTGACTACCTTCCTTTAGTTTTCTCTTCTCCTAACCCCACCTCTGTATAACACACGAGTCTGATCTCTTTTTCTATTAGTTTAGTGTTTTGGATTCCTCATAAGTGACATTGTACAATTTTTGTCTTTCACTATCTGACTTATTTCATTTATTATATTGTCCTCAAGGTCCATCCACTTGTTGCAAATGGTATGATTTTCTCATTTTTTGTGGGTGAATAAAATTCCACTGTATGTATATACATTGTGTGTGTTTGCATAACAACTCTTTTATTCGTTCATCCATCAGTGGACACTTAGGTTATTTCCATGTTTTAATTATTGCAAATAATGCTGTTATGATCATGGAGTGCAGGTATCTTTATGAAATAGTACTCTCATTACATTTGAACGTATTCCCAGAAATGTAATTCCTGGACCATATGGTGGTTCTATTTTTCATTTTTGAGAATTCTCTATGCTCTTTTCCACAGTAGCTGCACCAATTTAAAATCCCACTGATAAGGCACAAGGATTTCCTATTGTTTACATCCATGCCAGCATTTCTATCTTTTGTCTTTTTTTTTTTTTGATGCCCATTCTAACAGACATAAGATGACATCTCGTTGCGCTTTTAATTTACATTTCCCCAATGACTAGTGCTATTGAGCATCTTTTCATGTACCAGTTGGCCTTTTATATGTCTTCTTTGAAAAAATGTCTATTCAGATCCTTTGCCCACATTTTAATATCAGATTACTTGTTCTTTGCTCTTGAGTTGTAGGAGTTCTTTGTGTGGTTTTTGTTTTTTTTTTTTTTAGGTTGACACCATATCTGATATATGGTATGCAAATATTTTTTTCCTGTTCTGTAGATTGTATTTTCACATCATTGATGATTTCTTTCACTGTGTGGGAGCTTTGTAGTCCAATGTAGTCCCACTTTATTTTTTATTTTGTTTCTTATGTTTTAGAAGTCATATACAAATAACTGTTACCAAGACCCAGGTCAAGGAGTTTGTTCCTATGTTTCCTTGTATGGGTTTGAGGTTTCAATTCTTACACTTAAGTCTTTATTTATTTTGAGTTAATTTTTGTGAAGTGGCTTAAGATTCGGGTCCAGTTTTATTCTTTTACATGTGAATATCCTATTATCTCAGCACTATTTATTGAAGAGACTGTCTTTTCTCCATCAAGTATTATTGGCTTCATTGTCAAATAATAATTTGTTATATATGCTTGGATTTATTTCTGGACTCTTGATTCTGTTACATTAGTCTATTTGTCTGTTTTTATGCCAGTACCATACTGTTTTGATGGCTTTAGCTTTATAGTATAGCTTGAAATTAGGAAGCGTGATACTTTCTGCTTTGCTCTTCTTCCACAGATTTCTTTGGCTACTCATAGTCTTTTGTGGTTCCATATCCATTTTAGGAGTGTTTTTTTTTTTCTACTTTTGTAAAAAATTCCATTAGAATCTTAATAGGAATTGCATTGAATCTCTACATGGTGTTGGTGGTACAGTTGATCTTAGAACAAACAGGGGTTAGGGGCATGACTCTCATGCAGTCAAAAATCCATGTATAATTTTTGACTCCCCAAAGCTCTACTAATAGCCTACTGTTGAGTGGAAGTCTTACAGATAATATAAACAGTCAATTAACACATATTTTATATATTCTATGTATTACATACATGATATATTGTATTGTTACAATAAAGTAAACTAGAGAAATGAAAATGTTAAAGAAAATTGTAAGGAAGAAAAAAATACATGTACAGTGCTATACATTATTTATAAAAAAACAAAACAAAACTGTGTAAGTGGACCCATGCAGTTCACACCTGTTTGTCAACTGTATTGACATTTTAACAGTGTTAATTCTTTTGTTCTATTAACATGGAATACCTTTCCATTTATTTGTGTCTTCTTCAACTTCTTGCAACAATGCTTTGTAGATTTCAGCATGAGCTCATTCACCTCCTTACTTAAATTTATTCCTAAATATTTTATTGCTTGCAATGTTATTGTAAATGGGATTGACTTTTAAATTTCTGTCACAAAAATTTTGTTCTTAGTGTATAGCAAGGCTACTGATTTTTGTATGTTCATGTTGTATCTTGTGACTTTACTGAAGACTTTGATTAAATCTAAGAGTTTTTTTGTTGAGTCCTCAGGATTTTCTATATGTAAAATCATGTCCCCTCAAATAGAGACAGTTTCAATTCTTTTCCAATTCTGGTAACTTCTGTTTCCATTTCTTGCTAGGACATCTAGTTCCATGTTGAATAGGAGTGGTAACAGTGGGATCACTAGTCTTATTTCTGATCTTAGAGGAAAACCTTTTATTTTTTCACTATTGAGTATGATGTTAGCTCCACAGCTAACATTTCTCCCATATGGTGTTTGTTATGTGGAGATATGTTCTTTCTATGCCTAATTTGTTAAGGGCTTTATCATTAATGGATGTTGAATTTTTTCAAATAATTTTTCTGTGTCTATTGAGATGATCATATGGATTTTTTCATTGTGTTATTAATGTAATGTATCTCATTGATTGATTTGCACATGTTGAAAGATCCTTGCATCTCACTAGATAAATCCCACTTGATTATGTGGTGTTATCCATTTAATGGGCTGCTGAATTCTGTTTGCTAGTATTTTATTGAGAATTTTTGTGTATTCATCAGGGATGTTGGCCTGTAGTGTTTATTTTGTTTTGTTTTGTTTTGTTTTGTTTTGTTTTCCCTAGTAGTATACTCTTTCACTTGTAGTATCAGGATAATGGTAGTCCTGTAAAATGAGTTTTGAAAATGTTCATTTATCTTTGATTTTTGGAAGAATTTGGAGAAGATTGGTAATTCTTCTTTAGATGTTTTAGAACATCTAAAGAAATTAGAAATTTTAGAATTTGCTAAAATTCACCAGTGAAGCTAGGGGGTCCCTGGCTTTTCTCCTTAGGGATATTTTTGATTACTAATTCTATCTCCTTACTCGTAATTGGTCCACTTAGACTTTCTATTTTATTCTGTTTCAGTCTTGGTAAGTTTTTTGTTTCTAAAAATTTTTCTGGTTTTCCATGTTGCCTAGTTTGTTGTATGATTATTAATTGCAGCTTCTTATGATCCTTTGAATTTCTTGTGTTATCAGTTATGCTGTCACCTATTTAATTTATAATTTTGTTGATTTGGGTCTTTTTAAGATTTTTGCTTGGTTAGTCCAGCTAAGAGTTAGTCAATATTGTTTATCTTTTCAAAGAACCAACTCTTAATTTGGTTCATCTTTTCTATTGTTATTGTTATTCTCTATTTCATTTATTTCTGCTCAAATCTTTATCATTTCCTTTCTTCTGATAACCTTGGGCTCAGCTTGTTCTTCATTTTCAAGTTCCTAAAGCAGTTAGGTGGTTTATTTGGAATCTGTTTTGTGTTTTGATATAGGTGTTTATTGGTATGAACATCTCTCTTAGAATTACTTTCGCTGCATCACATGAGTTCTGGTGTGTTGGGTATGTTGTGTTTACATTTTTGTTTGTCTCAGTATACTCTTTTTAAAATTTTTTTAATGTTTATTTATTTTTGAGAGAGAGAGAGAGAGAGAGAGAGAGAGAGAATGAGCAGGGGAGGGGGAGGGAGAGGGAGACACAGAAAGAGAGGGAGACACAGAATCTGAAGCAGGCTCCAAGCTCCAGCTGTCAGCATAGAGCCTGATGAGGGGCCCAAACTCACGAACTGTGAGATCATGACCTGAGTCAAACTTGGACACTTAACCAACTGAGCCACCCAGGCACTTCTGTCTCAGTATACTTTTTTTAGTTATTGTGTAATCTCTTTTTTGATCCCTTGGTTGTTCAGGAGAGTGTTGTTTACTTTCCATGTATTTGTGAATTTTTCAGTTTTCCTCTTGTTATTGATTTCTAGTTTCAAGCCATTATGGTAAGAGAAATCCTTGGTATGATTTCACTCTTCTTGAATTTGTTGACTTATTTTGTGGCCTAACATATGGTCTATCCTCGAAAATGTTCCATGTGTCATTGAGAAGAATGTGTGTTTTGGTATTTTGGATAGAATGTTCTGTATATGGCTGTTAAGTACGTTTGGTCTATAGTGTTGAAATTCACTGTTTCCTTATTAGTTCTGAATGGTCTATCCATTGTTGAGAATGTGGTATTAAAGACCTCAATTGTTGTTGTATTGTCATTTATTTCTCCTTTTAACTCTGTTAGTTTTTGCTTTATATATTTACGTGCTCTGATGTTGGACACATAAATACTTACATTGTTATATTTTCTTAATATTTTGATTATTATGTAATAGCATTATTTGTCTCATTTTACAAGTTTTAGTTTGCAGTCTATTTTAACCGATGTAAATTTAGCTCTTCTGCTTTTATTTTTTTAGCTGTTATTTGCTTAAAATGTCTTTTTCACCCCTTTATTCTCAGTCTATGTGTGTGTATTTAAAGGTAAAGTGTATCTTCTGTAGGCAGTATATTGTTGCACATATATATTTTTTAAATTTCTTTTAGTCATTCTATAGCTTCTGTTTGGAGAATTTTATCCATCTACATTTAAATATTACTGATAGATTAAGACTTACTATTGCTATTTTATTGTTTTCTGGTTGTTTTGCAGATTCATTGTCCCCCTCTTTCTTATCCTTCTGTCTTTTTTTGTGTTTTCACGTCTTTTGGTTAGTTGCTTTTTTTCAATATTTTAAATATGTCATCTCATTATCCCATGATTTTTTAATTGAATTATAGGTAACATGTAATGTTATAATAGTTTCAGGTATATAACATAGTGATTCAAAACTTCTATACCTTACTCAGTGATCCTCATGATAAGTATAGTCACCATACAACATTATTACAATATTAACTGTTCCCTATGCTGTGCTTTTCTCTCTATGTTTTCTTTATTTTATAACCAGAAGTTTTTCCCTTTAATCCCCTTCAACTATTTTACCCATCTCCTCACTCTTGTCCTCTCTAGCAAACACCAGTTTATTCTCTGTATCTATGATCCTGTTTCTGTTTTTTGTTTGTTTGTTTGTTTGTTTGTTTTGGTTTTTACTTTATTTTATTTTTTAAACATAGTGCTGACAACCTTCCAGAACAGCAGAGTCTCCAGGCAAGTGCTAGTTTGGGGCAAGCATGTTGCCTCTGCCAGAAGCCAAAGGTTCCATTTTTTTGTAGTTGTTGTTAACGTTTATTTATTTATTGATATTGAGAAAAGAGAGAGAGAGCGAGCAAGCATGAGCAGGGGAGGGGCAAAAAGAGAGGGAGAGAGAGACAAACCCAAGCAGGCTCTGCATTGTCAGCGCAGGGCTCAATGTGTAGCTCGATCCCACGTACCACGAGATCATGATCCAAGACTCAACCACTTACCCAACTGAGCCACCCAGGTGCCCCTGTTTTGTTTTTTTTAGATTCCACATATAGATGCAATCATATATTTGTGTTTCTCTGTCTGATTTATTTCCCTTAGCATATGTCCTCTAGGTCCATCCATGTTCTCACAAATGGCAAGATTTCATTCATATTTATGGCTGAGTGTTATTTCATTGCATATATTATACCACATCTTCTTTATACATTCATGTATTGATGGACACTTGAGTTGTTTCCTTATCTTGGCTATTTTAAATAATGCTGCAATAAACATAGCCTTGTGTATATCTTTTTAAATTAGTAGTTTTATTTTCTTTGGTAAAAAAAAAGTGGAATTACTGGATTATGTGGTATTTCTATTTTTAATTTTCTGAGGAAACTCCATACTGTTCTCCACTGTAACTGACCATTTGCTTTACCACCAACAGTGCACAAAAGTTTCCTTTTCTCCAAATCTTTGTCAACACTTGTTATTTCTTGTATTTTTCATACTGGTGATTCTAATGGGTATCAGGGCTATCTCACTGTGGTTTTGATTTGTGTTTCCCTGATGATTAGTGATGTGGAGCATATTTTCATGTGTCTGTTGGCCTTCTGTATATCTTCTTTGAAATAAACTGTATTCATGTCCTCTGCCCATTTTTTATTGGATTACTTGGGTTTTGTTGTTTGTTTTTTAATTTGGTGGTGTTGAGTTGAATGGTTTCTTTATATATTTTGGATATTAACCCCTTATCAGATACATCATGTACAAATATTTTCTTCTATTCGGTATGTTGCCTTTTTGTTTCACTGTTTGATTTCCTTCACTGTACAAAAAGCTTTTAAGTTTGATATAATCAAACTTTTTGTGTTTTTATGATGTTAATTAGTGTTTTGTTTTGTTTTGTTTTGTTTACTTTTAATGCACATAAATGGTACATTATTCTCTTTTATCAGGCTGCTTTTAAAATTCTTTCTGTGTCCTTGACTCCTGATGATTTAATTGCAATATATCTTAATGTAGTCATATTTGGGTTTAGCCTATCTGGAGTCTTTAGGGCCTCCTGGTTCTGGATGTCCAGTTCTCTCCCCATGTAGAGAAGTTATCAGCCATTATTTCTTTAAATATACTTTCTGTCTCTTTCTTTTTCTTTTCACCCTTTGGAATACCCATATTGAAAATAGTGTTTCTTTTTTTGTTTGTTTGTTTCCCATAGGGACTTTAATCTTTCTTATCCTCCCCCCGCCTTTTTTTCACTTCTGAGTGGGTAATTTCCAATGTCCAATCTTCCAGGTCACTAATTCTTTCTTCCGCATCATCCAGTCTACTTTTGAAACTATTGAATTCTTCACTGCATTTATTGTATTTTTCAACTTTAGGATTTCTGTTTGTTTGGAAGTTTGCTATTTCTTTATAAAACTTCTCGTTTTGTTCATGCATTATTTTCCTAATTTCATTTAGTTGTGTATCTGTGTTTTCCTGTAGTTCATTAAATTTCCTTAAAATGATTATTCTGTATTCTTTCTCTGAAAGTTCTAGATTTTTATATTTTTAGAGTCAATTATTGGAATTTTATTAATTTACTTTGATGGTGTCATAATTATCTGATTTTTTTTTTTTTTTTGTATCTGTGAACTTGAATAATCTGGCTCCTGTAAAAGACTTTACAGGTTTGCTTGGCAGAAACAGTTCTTTACCAGTCAGTTCAGTTTAGTTTTCTGTATGTGTCTGCTGGCGATGTGTTTGGGTGGTTATGGTCTATTATGGTTTATTTGAGGGTGGCAACTAATCAAGCTCTAGGGACGGGATGGGAGGATGTGCTACTGGCTGAGAAAGGCTGGATAGGACTGCTGGCTCGATTCCCTACCTATATGAGTCTTTAGGAAGGGCTCCATGTCTGTGTGGCTTCTCTGGTCACAAATATGGGCTATATTCAGTAGCAGATATAGCTATGAATTAGCTTCCCTTCCCTGGCATGGCAGCAGGACAGGACTCAGAGACTATAGAGTTTGTTGTTTGAAGGCTCAAATCAGGCCTAAGTCCACCCTGAATTTCTTGGTCAGAGGCTAGCATTTTTGCTCTGCAGGTGGTAGAATCCCAGAATGTGTTCTCTGTTAAAAGGCCAATGCATGTAGGGCTGTTGAATGGGTTACACAGCTTTCTGTATGTTCTGATAAGTTTTCCTGGTTGGAAAAGCGAAACGCTGCATTCAGCAATGAGAAGGGCTACAGATTAGATTCCCTGCTCTCAGAGAAGCGTTCTAAAACCAGTAAAACTCTTAGTTTATTGTCATTAACTCAAACTGACCCACACCACAAGGTCTCTGGCTAAACAAGGTCCCTGGCTTTACTCTGCAAACTATTAGCTCTGTTTGCCCTTCTCTGAGTTCGTGTTCCACTGGGCTGTACACTTTTCAGGCATTTCTACCACTTCTTTTGGCCAGTTGGGTTGAGAAGACACTCTTCCCAGTGGATGGGACTATGCTTCAGCTCTTTTGCCTAGGTGGGCGAGGAGAGGATGCTCTAAACTACTCTTTCCAGTCTCGCCAGCTGGGGGGGCCTGCAGCTATGAGTTAATCATAGTCAGCATGGGCTATGAGTTAAGCCTCTGTCAGTGTATAGCATGGGGAGCCTCTATGCTGGTATTGCTTTGGTATGCTGGTATCTGCTCATCTGCCTCTTAGCTTGATTGCCACTGAGCTGCACACCTTCCAGGAGTTGTCATTAGCCCTTGGGGTCAGATGAGGCTAGAAGGCACTTTCCACAGTGGTTGGGGCTGTGACTCAGCACCTTGAGTGGGTGTGAGTAAACTGGGCTCTAAGGCCAGCAGAACTCCTCATTTAATCAGGCAAATCTGCACCTCATCAAGTTTCTGGGTCAGAGTACATCCCCTGACTTGGTTCTGCAGATGAACATAGCTTCTGGTTGGGATTACTACTTTGGGCACTGCATGTTAAGTTCTGCCAAGATCCATGTGCTTGTTGTTGCGAGTCCCTGCCCTGCTGTCTCTCACAGTCAGACTCCCAGTGGCTGAGCCCACAGATTCCCCTATAATCTCTGTGGCGCAAGATCAGAGTAGGAGTCCCCCACAAAGGGACCCATAACTTCTACAAAGGGAGGGGGCTGGTTGTCCCCTCTGAGTTTTCTTTTCCCTCTGGAGGAACCTGAGTCTCAGGGGAGCCCTCTCCAGGTGGTGCTGTGCTGGCCTGGGGGAAGGGCAGTGTGGCCAACATGTAGCCACATCTCTTACCCTTCTAATGCAGTCTGTGTAGGTCTATGTGGCCCCAGGGGTGCTTCAGCCTCACTCTCTTGTTCTAGGATTCTCTCAGTGGTGTTTTGTTTTTGAAGAGATTATGGTTGTTCTTATGAAAGGAAGTGAAGTCAGGAATGACCTGTGCCATTATCTTAGTGATATCACTGTTCTCATGTGTAATTTTAAATTCTAATTATTTGTACTACTTACAATGATGTATTGTCTTTCTGTGCTACATATTTGCCTGAAAAAGAATGTATTACTTCACCTTCTGGCAAGGGCAATATAGGAAGGCAGCCTTCTTTCTTAACCATAAATTGTTTAAAGTCCATTTGGTCACAAATATGTCTTGTTTCACAGTTATACAGTTGCATTTATGACTTAGAGGGAAATATTATTTTAATACATATATATTTTTGGGTTAATTGTTTGGTAAATACCCAACAAAATATGATATTAATGTCAGAAGACATATGACCAATTTAGTTTAGTAAGATTTTTTTCTAATTGGGTAAGTTTAAATAATTTATGACAGAGAAAATAGGACCTACTTCCAAAGAGCAAACTGAAAACAACAAATCATCCTGAATCAGAATTCAATTTAAAACATATGTAAGGAGGTTTTATTTATCTGGTTTTAGAAAGATATTATAAAAATTATTCCATTTCTTGAAGTAGATAAAAATAGGTAATACTTTTCTTTCATCAGTGTACTTCTAAGCACTTAATATTAATATATTTAAATATTTTAATAGTCCTGTGTATCTCTTTCCTACACACTAGGAAACAAACAATATAGTGTGAAAAGTTGCACAGGGTCATTTAGATCATAGAGGGTGAAGTCAGAATTTGAACAAGGCTTTAGAGTCTCTCTCTATTGCCTTCAACAGAGTCTTTTGAGAACTAATTTATAATTTTCTGTTCATATTAATAAAGTACTCTTTACTTTTCTTGAATATTTGAGATTAAAATATTTGGACTTTGGGGTGCCTCGGTGGCTCAGTTGGTTGAGTGTCTCATTCTTGATCTTGGCTCAGGTCATGATCTCACAGTTCCTTAATTCTGGCCCCTAGTTGGGCTTAGCATGGTAAGTGTGGAGCCTGGTTGAGATTCTGTCTCTCTGACCCTCCCTTGCTCATTCTCTCTCTCTAAATAAAAATAAATAAATAAATAAATAAATAAACTTTAAAAAACTTGGATTTTAAAAGAATGCTAGATAGCTCAAATGAATTTTGTTGATGTACCTTCAGTAAGTATATAGTAAGGCAAAATAAAAGAATTTGAGACAATATAGAGGAACACATTTTATACATGGGGACAACTAGAAAGCATATTCTTTGCAAGAAGTAGTTCCTGACTTTTCCCAGTTGTCTTCCAGTGCCCCAGTCCTGATTCTGGTATCTCTCTAAGTCTATTGACCAAGACAACGTTACTCTTCCCCTCAGCTTCGCTAAATTTTAGACAGGTTTCTAGATTATAGGCCCCTGACCTCCTTTTCTAGGAGTGTTTACCTAAGTGAACTTTCAATTGTAAATTCTTTCTCTTTGAGATGTAAAACTTCTCACAGACTCTCAACAGTTTTACAACCCAGGAGTACCTGGGAACCTTCCCACTGAAAGGTAAACCTCAAGAGAGACAGCCCTGCCTTTCAGACTATAAGAGTAGGAGCTTCACTTTGATAAGAACCAATTGGCCAACAGGATGGCCTCCTCACTTTGACCAACATTCTCTAGTACTTTTCCACTAAACTATAGCTCCCCCTAGTGTTTAAACACAAAAACCTTTTGTTTCAGTGGAGTGGAGTTCATTGCCTCTGCCCCGCTGTAATAGTCCTGATCTCTATTGTAATTTCTTTGAATGAAGTTTTTTTTTTTGCTCTTTTAAACCAGGGTCCAATGCAATTTTTCGTTCACATCAAGACATTCCATCACACCTCTGGAGCCACTCTGTGTCTTTTAATTAGAGATTTTAGTCCATACACATTTAAAGTAATTGTGGATATGAATGTACTTTTTGCAATTTTGTTCATTATTTTTATTTTTGACTGGATATTTTCATAGTTCCTCCCTGTTCCTTTCTTCCCTTACTCTCTTCCCTTGTGGTTTGATAAGTTTTTTTTTTCCTTTTTTCTTTCTTTCTTTCTTTCTTTCTTTCTTTCTTTCTTTCTTTCTTTCTTTTTCTGTTTCCATGTTACATTTAGCTTCCTTTCTCATTTTATGTACCTGTTATAGCTTTCTGCTTTGTAGTTACCATGAAGCTCACATATTACATCATATGTAAAACAATCTATTTTTTAAAAATGTTTATTTGTTTTGAGAGAGAGTGAGAGAAAGAGTGAGTGGGGGAGGAGCAGAGAGAGAGGGAGACAGAAAATCCCCAGCAGTCTCCATGCTGTCAGCGCAGAGCCTGATGTGGGGCTCAGTCCCATGTCCATGAGATCATGACCTGAGCTGAAATCAAGATCACTTGTTTAACCGACTAAGCCCCTTGAAAACAACTTATTTTAAGTTAATAGCATCTTAAATTTGAATGCATTCTAAAAATTTACATTTTTATTCTCCCTCCTACCATGTGTTATGTTTTTGATGTCATATTTTATATATTTTTATTTTGCATGTTTCTTAACTGATTATTATAGTTATGCTTACTTTTACTACTCTTGTCATCTAACCTTCATATCAGGTTTATAAGCAGTTAATCTACTACTTTTGCATTACTAGTAAGATTTTTACCTTTCTATTCTCCTTATGCCTTACCTTTTCAACTTTAACATTTTTGTAAGGCCAGTTTGGAGGTGATGAATTTCTTTAGTTGTCTGGAAAACTATCCCTACTTCTGAATGATAACCTGCAAAGGTAGAGTATTCTTGTTTGGAAGTGTTTTCCCCTTCTAGCACTTTGAATAGATCATGCTACCCCTTCTGGCCTGTTAAGTTGCTGCTGAAAGATTAGCTTAATAGTCATATGAGGGTTCCCTTGTATGTAACCCATTGTTTTTGTCTTGCTGAATTTTAATATTCTCTCTTTAACTTTTGATAATTTAATTATAATGTGTCTTGGTGTGGAGAAAGGACAAATCTGAACGAATTATTCTTCAGAAAGACAATCTATTTCTGAGAGGAATTTTGTGCAAAACAACTTTGTTCTGCTGTAAGCCTTAAATTAAATCTTGTTACTAACCCGAAAGTTATAGACTATTGATTTTCTTAACCATTAATTCATGTAAGGCATTATCTCTGTCTCCATAGTATTTAGTTACTTTAATTTACTTATCAAAGCTAAGGGATTTCCTTAGCAGTTTCCTTTCCTCTTTCCCTAGACACACTGACAGGGTAATTTTTTTTTTTTTTTTGTAATGAGATACTCTTTACTGCAAAGAAACACATCTCACAGAACCCTGGCTGTTACCTTCAGATAACACACACACACACACACACACACACACACACCACAAAATCTCAATGTAATCATTATTGTAGTTTCAAAAAGGCTGATTGAAAATAAACTGAAATCTTTGCTTTGTGCACTCCGACACCATTAAACATCAAATTTGGGGTTTTTATTTATTTATTTTGTGTGTTTGTTTGCTTGTGCTTTCTCTGTGTGTAGGTGTTTCTGTGTATATGACAGACGTAACAGTTAAAAAGTTGGAATGTATTGGGTTGTCCATTATGTTTACATTTTGAATTTGATTCATATCAAATTTAACTTCTGTGACAGGGAAAACAAAACCTTTACCCAGCTCTACAAGGCTAAATCTCTAGTTGAAAGTTTGGCATTTGTTCTTTTTTGAACTTTGGACACTATGAGCCCATTGTTCTTCTTTTTAAATCCACTTTACCAAGGAAACTCAACTCTCTTCAAAGTTTTCATTTTAATCTCCAAGGACACACCACTAGTCTTTCTAAACTTGAGCCTCCTTGAATCTCAGCCTTGTCATATTGTAAATGTTAATAATAAAGATAATAATAAAGCATCTTTAATATAAACTATGTTTACATTTACATATAAGCTATATGTAGGCTTGGAAAACACTTTCATACCTATTATCTTGTTATACCTTTGAAATATTTTGAGGTTGGTGGAGAAGATAATATTTTTTTCTTGAAATACAATCTACACAGACTTCTCAAGCCTAACACTGACAAAATCCACCTCAGTTGCCTTTCTGCTCATTTTTTCCTACCAGAGGAATTCAAGCTAGACATCTCTGTTGCCTCTCTAGTTCTTTTCTTCCTGTCACCTGCTCTGTCGGGATGCATTATCATTTGTTGGCTCCTGAATCTGCACTTTCTCTACTTGCACACTCATTCTACATTTTTGGTCTTCAGGATTACTCAACTAACTCATTCTAACAACATCCAGATTGTTTCCTACAATTGGCTCTACAATTTTCTGTCTTTACACTGCATATTGAGACCAGGTCATCCTCCTAGGGCGACAGCCAGCGGCCAGGGTCAAAGGACGTTGACATTTTTCCACTTTCGTTTGCATGTATTCAAACGTTTCCTGGGCATCGAAGGAACTCCATATTCTGGCTCTGTCTTGCTTTTCTCTCTTTATTATTGTTTACTGTATCCAACATGGCCACCTGATTTCTGTCAAGCTTGACTAGTATTGGGGTACCTGGGTGCCTCAGTTGGTTAAACGTCCAACTCTTGATTTCAACTCAGGTCGTGATCTTGCAGTTCATGGGTTCCAGCCCTGTGCTGACAGTGCAGAGCCTGCTTGAGATTCTGTATCCCTCTCTCTCTGCCTCACCCCTGCTCTCTCTCTCCCAAAAATAAATAAACATTAAAAACAAACAAACAAATCACAAAAAAAGGACTAGTATTATTCCCACACAATTTTTTTGATTTTGACACCTGGGTTTTGCTTATGGTGCCTGACTTCTGTGACAATATGCCCTTTCCCTCTCTTCATATTTGCTTTTATTCATACCTTAAAACCAAAGTCTCATCTCAGTTTCTGAAATCCTTCTGGATCAGACTTAACTCATCTTTCAGACTGTAGTTTTTGTAGTGTGGAATTTAGGTCTTCATTTTTCATATTGTATTTTCATC
Source organism: Panthera leo (assembly GCF_018350215.1). Lineage (NCBI taxonomy): Eukaryota > Metazoa > Chordata > Mammalia > Carnivora > Felidae > Panthera > Panthera leo. The sequence goes on along the minus strand of NC_056679.1, from coordinate 99,883,096 downwards.
ATTCACTACTTCATCCACTTAGAAGTCATATTGTAAACATAATTTTTTTCCTGTGTAATATTAATCATCTAAATAGCATGTTTTGGAAAACTAGATGGTATGTTTTTTGAATCAGCCAAAAAATCTTTTGTCCCTTTTATTTTTTTTCCTTTTGCCTGAACTTACATGATTGGTTAAGCTTTAACGTCCCACAGGGAGGTTTATATTAGCATCCAGATGGTGAGAGCTTTGCATTTGATATGGATCCTGGTGATTGTATGTCTCCCTTCCTCAGGCTAACAGTTAATTTCCTAAAGCCTTAAATACCAGCATCATGCCAGCTTGAGGCTCTAAGTCACTGTGGTTTAGCATGACATTTTATCTGGAACAAACTAATTTATTTAAATGGCCAATATATCTGTAAATATCAATAAAATCATTTATTTCTCCCTCTTAAGATGGGCAGTACTTTACAATGAGTGTCATGTGTGTATCTTAGAGATGATTACTGAACATCTCAGGGGCTAAGTCTGAGGCTAAACGTCATATATGAGATCATTGCCTATGGCGCAAAACAATAACTAATAAGCTTACTTGTAACGTTTAGCTTCTAGAAAAGGGTGAAAAGGAGTCATGAGTGGAGAATTGTAGGAATCATCACTTCTAATCCTCTGTTAAAAATAGCTTAAAGAGATAATATTCAATAATCCAAAGCACTTACCTTTTTCGAAGTGGATAAATTAAAATGAAAATAAGTATTTGAAAGCTGCCTCTTTTACAACTTATGTCAACGACAAATATGGTAAAGAATGGACTCTGTCAAGCACCACAAAATTAACATGACTTGTGCTAGTTCCAGCACTGAATTTGCAGGTAGAAAGGGCACCATAGGAAGTGTGACACTGATGGAACTTATGAAGAGGAACATCAGTAAGATTCAAGGGTGGAAAGTTTTTAGCAACTGCTATGGAGTGTAGAGGGAAAAAAAATGCACTTTTGTTTTTGGAAATAATTACTTTCATTTGAAGCCACCTGTTTTCCTCATTCTATTTCTTTTCCTAATACTTAAAAAATTATGATAAAGTTCATATAAGATAAAACTTACCATTTTAACAATTTTAAAATGTTCTATTAAGTGACATATAATAAATACACGTTGCTATACAACAACTACTCTATGTAGTTCCAGAGCATTTTCATTGCCCCAGAAGGAAATCCTGGACCCATTATGCAGTCACTTCCTGTTTTCCCTCTGTTAGTGGGCCTTGGCAACCATTGATCTATTTTGTTGTTGTTTGCTTCTGTGAATTCATCTATTCTGGATATTTCATGCATATGCAATCGTACAATATGTGACCTTTTATATCCGTCATATTTCACTTAGTATGTTTTCACACTTCCTTCATCTGATAGCATATATCAATCAGTACTTGGTTTTTTTTATACTTGAATACAGTTGTATGTATTCAACTGTATTCGACTATATATATTCAACCATAGTTGAATATAGTTGTATGGCTATACCATATTTGTTTCTCTGTGCGTCAGTTGATGGGCATTTTGGTTGTTTCTGCTTAAAAAGATTTTTTTAAGTGTTTATTTTTTTTATTTTTTTTTTATTTTTTTTTTCAACGTTTTTTATTTATTTTTGGGACAGAGAGAGACAGAGCATGAACGGGGGAGGGGCAGAGAGAGAGGGAGACACAGAATCGGAAACAGGCTCCAGGCTCCGAGCCATCAGCCCAGAGCCTGACGCGGGGCTCGAACTCACAGACCGCGAGATCGTGACCTGGCTGAAGTCGGACGCTTAACCGACTGCGCCACCCAGGCGCCCCTTAAGTGTTTATTTTTGAGAGAGGGAGACAGGGTGTGGGTGGGGGAGGGGCAAGAGAGAGAGGGAAACAGAATATGAAGCAGGCTCCAGGCTCTGAGCTGTCAGCACAAACCCTGATGTGGGGCTTGAACTCATAAACCATCAGATCATGACTTGCACCAAAGTGGGACCCTTAACCGATTGAGCCACCCAGGTGCCCCAGTTTCTACTTTGTGACTGTTGTAAATAGTGCTGGTGTGAATGTTTGTGTGCAGATATTTGTTTTAACACTTGTTTTCAGTTCTTTTGGGTATCTAACTGAACATGGAGTTGCGGAGTCACATGGTAATTGCTTGCTTAATTTATTGAGGAACAATCAAACTATTTTCCACAAAGGCTGCACCATTTGATATTCCCACTAGTCGTGTATGACAGTTTTAACTTTACCACATCCTCACCAATACTTGTAATTTCCATTTCCTTTGAAAATTTTGTGTATAGTCCTAGGATAAGGGCAGTGTATTACACTGTGGTTTTTACTTGCATTTCCCTTATGTTGAATAATGTGGAATATTGCGTCCTGTGCTGCTGGCCTTTATTATATCTTTCTGTTTCTTTTTTCTTTTAAATTTTTCTAAAGATTTTATTTTTACATAATTTCCACAGTCAATGTGGAGCTTGCACTTACAACCCTGAGATGGAGAGTTGTATGCTCTACTGACTGAGACATCTAGGAACCCCATCTGCCTGTTTCTAGTGCTCAAAAATTATCCTGTGATTATAAACCTTTCAATCTACATGTTAATTTTGTTTATTTTAATTTTTTTATGTTTTATTTATTTTTGAGAGAGAGAGAGACAGAGACAGAGCATGAACAGGGGTTGGGGGGCAGGGTACTGGGCAGAGAGAGAGGGAGACCCAGAATCCCAAGCAGGCTTCAGGGTCTGAGCTGTCAGCACAGAACCTGAGGCAGGGCCCGAACCAACGAACTGTGAGATCATGACCTGAGCCGAAGTCAGATGCTTAACTGCCTGAGCCACCCAAGTGTCCCTAAATTAATTCACTTTAAATCCTTTCAGGATTATCCCTAGGCTAATGCTGAAATATGTAAAAACTTTTTTTTAAACTAATAATTTGAGCAAAGGATTGTCTATATAATTTTATAAACTTTAATTCATCATTGAATTTTTGGCTTATTTTTATGCCAAATTTATTTTTATGTGCTATTTATTAAGAATTTTGTGCCATTCAAATGATATGAAATAAAAAACGTTTTCTGAAAACTACTCATTAACCAAAATAAGGTTCAAATCTTACCACTTTTTTCAAAAAAAATTTTTTTCCAGATACTTTTTATAAAATTCAGTTAAATAATGGGTAGTTCAGTGTTGGGTATTCAGAGGGGGCAATGTTTTCTCTAAAGACACTTAACAATAGCACAGTTTTAGCTTCGGATTGCCCCACTCCCTTTCTTCTTTCCTGTTCTATTACTATCTTTTCCATCTCTATCCTTTTTGGCAGAAACAGATTTGCCTACTTCTCGAAGTTAATATTCTGCCCAGAAAGGTGAGACAAATTGTCTCCTATTCTGATGATGCTTTTCTAGGATTTTAGTCATGTCTCTTGAAGATCTTTGCTTTCATACAACCCTTGACCAATTAAACAGAACCTGAGAGAAGACTTTGCTTATGATTACTAAGTTAGTAATGGAAATCTGACTCTTTCAGGGTTTCCATTTGGCCCAGTTTGGTTGGCCACAGGTGAAATGTGAGAGAATCCTGATGGATTTTTACATGGAGGGGTTGGATTTGTTGGAAACAGTGGTGGGCCTTGATTCAATCACGCCGATTTCCTCTTGGGTTCTCTGGAGACAAAAAGGAACAGCTAAATTCTGCTTTTACTGCTGGTTCCAGCTATTCTTTGTTTTCACCCCGAGTTTTATACTTTTGCTTATCAGTATACATGATTTTCCAAAGAAGAATCTGATGAATTTGACTCTTGTTACAATGAAAAGTTAAAGCAAATTGTTCCCAAAGGATTTCAATATCTCTTCCATGGCCCCAGTTGATAACCATAATACAGTGGGCTTACCATAAGCAATAGTGTATATTTACTGAACATAATATACCCACATACTTTAAAAGATGAAGCCAATTACATTTGTAATGCCTGAAACTTCTCTATTGTACAAAAAGTCCTGTAGATAATTAATACAGTTAATTAACTGTGGATGTAATTGGCTACTTTAGAGAGCAATTCACCCACTTCACTGTCATATGAGAGCAGAAAAGACAAAACACATACAAATTAGAGGGCGTTCATTTAATTATTTGAGGTTATTGTAAGAGAACTCTTGTCTCTATTAGACATTTAAAATGACCTTGCATCAACACAGGCAAATTAGAGATATCTATTTTGACACTTTGGAAAAATACTACTTTCGCTTTTTTCAACTAATCTGTTTAAAACTTTGAGGCAACCTTAATAACATTAAGCAAATTTAAAGATGGTAGGCAACCCTCAACGATGTTAAAAACAAATTATTTGAGGGGCATCTGGGTGGCTCAGTCATTTAAGTGTCCCACTTTGGCTCAGGTCATGATCTCACGGTTCATGAGTTTGAGCCCCATGTGGTGCTCGGTGCTGACACCTCAAAGTCTGAAGCCCGCTTCGGATTCTGTGTCTACCTCTCTCTCTCACTCTCTGGCCCTCTCCCCCCCACCCTTCAAACTAAACATTAAAAAGATTAAAAAAGCAAACAAATTATATAAAAAATTGTAGTGTTCATTTGTGTTATTTCCAGAGAATAGGAATTTAGAGAATTTAGAGAATTTCACCTTCTAATTTTATTCTATGGAAATACTTTTTTAAAAAAAATATAGAAATATTTATAGCCTGAAGAACATTAATCAGCTTTGAACACAACTTGGTATATATACAAAGAATTGGCCACTATTCAAAGTTCAAAAATTCTGCTTTTCCTTAGCTGCAGAAACAAATCATTAGGGAAGAAATCCCTGATGGGCATTAACTCTGACAGATGGTCCTACACTCAAGTTAATACTAACCATTTTCTTGCTTGGAAAGTTGCTTTCTTTTAGAATTAATTTTCAAATGGTGACTCACTTGCAATTTACTGGAAAAGACAAAGTATGGTAGAGTTCATTAAGGGAATGGAAGAACAATACATCTGATTATTTTTGGCATATGATATACCCTTTAGATGATCTCCAAACAAAAGAATTGGGTATTTAAACAGAGCCAATTCGTATATTCCATCAAAACTTCTTTCATTATAATTGTGTCATTGGGGCAAATCAGTTAAAGTTTTGTATCAGAACCTCAGTTTTGTATCAGAACCTTTTAGCAGAGTCTCCTGAACATGCTTCAAAGAGTGGGTGTGATGATGAACATTTTCCTTAGTGAAAGGCCAAGCACACGAGGGGCAGCAACAGACTGAAGTGTTTTTGCTCGTGGACGTAAGGAATGGTTTGTACAATGCCAAGTTTTGTGCAGTTTTACCTATTTCTGCTTCCTGGTGAACCACATAAACTTGCATAAAGCAGTGCTGTCATCAAGGAGGTATAAATCTGATTGGACCTCCGGAGTGTCAAGTTGCCCATTGTTTCACTCATTCATTCAACAGACATTTTTGAGCACCAGCTATGGGTTCGAAATCTTGTTGGAATGAATAAATCATGATGTATCCTCAGGGATCTTGCAGTCCAGTAAAGTGAAGGAATCAAATAAATACTTTGGTATCTTAGTTTCTAATAAAGGTATGTGTAGAGGGTACAAAACACAGGGTCTATATCATAGATGTATGTCTCATGAAGTATAAGGGAGGGAGAGGACTGTGTTTGTTTGTTTTGTTTGTTTGTTTGTTTGTTTTTAGATTTTTTAAATTTTTTTATTTTTTGCAAAAGACAGGAAAGATCTTATAGGGAAGTGACAAGAGTATGTCTGCATTAATTTGACAGCTATTTATAGGTTGCGTAGTATTTTCCAGGCTGGAGATAAAACAAGAAACAAGACACAGTCTCTGTCCTCAGGAAGATTGTAGCATTTTGCAAGGTGGATAGTTATCAACAGCAGACGATGGGGATAAAAGTGTATTCCAGGTAGAAACACACAGGCTTTGTGTAGGTTAATCTGTGTACCTTCCACACCCATCTGCTGCTTCCAGCTTAAACTGCTAGAGCTTTCCACCACCCACAGAAATAATGCTCAATATTTCATTTTGTTTTGTTTTGTTCTATAGGGAAAGACACAGTGAGTGGAGGACATAAAAATTGAAAAAACCAATACATGGTATGATCATCAATATGTTTTGCTAAGCAGTGATGGTTTGAGCTAGATTTTTAACTCAGTGACATGGAACAGAATAATTAATTGGTGATACGCTCTGGAGCTAGGAGGCATCTGGATCGTGGGCATGCACAAGGTGAGCCGAGTAGAGAAACCAGGTCAAGAACCTGCAAAGAGTAGTGCAGACTTGGGAGACATAGATTAGACACCATGCATTAGATAATAACTTAATAGAAATGTTCTAATTCAGAATTTCACTCCCTACGGCCTGAGTTATACTTCTAACCCACATGAGAGTCTATGAGCTGTTCATACCTTTATCACAAGTGTCCCTTTCCATTTTTGCCTCTAGATATTTTGGGTGACATTTTGTTGTTTGTATCCAAAAGTGGCATGGGATGCTGGAGAATCTCCAGGTAGTTTTGTAAAACTGGAAAGTAGAATATAGTAAGAGATGAGTTTGGAAAGAAAAACAGGGGCATAACATAAACAGTTTTGTGTGCTATGATGAAAAGTTTGGGCTTCATAATATAAACAATTGAACTCACTGTAGGCTTTCAAGCAACATGACCAGATTGTGTTGTCTCAAAGTCACTTGGGTGTTTTGGAGGGGTCATAAATGGAGACAGAGGGGGCCTCTTAGAAGACTATGAGAATAACCATAGGTTGAGATATTAAGAGTCTGTAGTAAGGCAGTAGCTATGGGAATAGGAATTTTATTTAAGACATGTCCATGTTGTGGAATTTATGTGATGTGGACACTGATTTTGTGAACAGAAATAGTGGAAGATTACTTTAATGACAAAGGAATGCCAGTACTTTATCAGTAAAGGAAACTCTGGAAATAGTGTTACATTTGAGGGGTGAAAAAAGTATAGTTGCAGAGATGTTAAGATTGGGGTGTTCCTTCAGGTGGGAATCAGTCAGGGAAACAGAAAGCGCAGTAACAGTCATTTGTATTTAAAAATGGTTGAAAGGGGCTCCTGGGTGGCTCAGTCAGTTAAGCGTCCAACTTTGGTTCAGGTCATGATGTCATGGTTTGTGAGTTCGAGCCCCATGTCGCGCTCTGTGCTGACAGCTCAAAGCCTGGAGCCTGCTTCAGATTCTGTGTCTCCCTCTCTCTCTACCCCTCCCCTGCTTATGCTCTCTCTCTCAAAAATTAATAAACATTAAAAAATAGCTTACAGTGTCAACGGAGAGCAGAATTAAATACAGGGGTAAAGTAGCAAAGTAAAACTGGATGATAAGCACTTCTTAAGATCACTTATTAAATTACACCTTTATTTAATTAATTTTGTCCTTTTAAAAATTGCAGGTGCTTCCATTTGTAGAAGCTGGTAACAATTCATGTGTATTATTTAATTTTTCCTAATAATCATCCCCTGAGGCAGCTTAATATCACTATTTTTATAGGTGGGGTAATTTGGACATGCAAAGTTTAAATAACTCGCCTGAGGTGATACTAAATAAATATCCAAGCCACCTAAAGCCACTTGTCTAATTCCATACCCTGTGCAGTTAACGATAGTGCTGTACCTTGCCTTCCAAATATCAAATACCAGGTGAACTGAAGAAGGCATTTCTGTCCATAAGATACATCACACCCATATGTCATGTGAACACTGCAATTCTGTTATACCCTGGGACAAACTTTCTTGTGACTCTGTGGCCTTAGTAAGAATGTGCAGGGCAAGGGACGCCTAAGTGCCTCAGTCATTTAAGTGTCTGAGTCTTGGTTTCAGCTCAGGTCATGGTCGCATGGTTCATGAGTTCGAGCCCCGCATTAGGCTCCATGCTGACAGTGTGGATGGAGCTTGCTTGGGATTCTCTCTCTCTCTCTGCCCCTCCCCTGCTCTCACTGTCTCTGACTCTCACAGGATAAATAAATAAATAAACTTAAAAAAAATCCTTTATCTAAGAGGGCAGGGGAAGAAGGAAGAAGGTGCCACGGCGGAAAAGTAGATTGAAGGGCAGAGAATTAAATGATATTTTCCTCTTCTTTTGCCTTGTGTCTGCAACCTGTGAACCTTACTTTTAGCCTAAGCAGCCTGTGAGTAGAAGAATCATGGAATTTGATTCTACCTGATGGTATCACCTTGGGCAGGTTGGGAGACAGACTTTGCTATTTAGTTCTGTATGAAAATTGTTTGCTTTTGACAGATGACAGCATAGGACACAGACTTGACACCAGTCTTCCCTTTCTCTTCTCTTTTCTTTTCTTTTCTTTTTTCTTTTCTTCCTCTTTCTCTCTTTCTTTCTTTCTTTCTTTCTTTCTTTCTTAGTAAGAACAATTTCTCTTTCTCTTTGTTGCAAAGAGTAGATAAGTCACAAATAGTTAATGTGAGTAACATCCTGGGAAATCTTTGCAAATGCCAACTCTTAGCTAGTTCTCTAAATGCAAATGTTAGATACCATTTGAGGAAGCATGTTCACATGTTTTAAATCACTTCTCTTTTCATTTAAACAGCTGTACGTGTATATATATAATTCATTGTTTTGCATTAAGGAATAATGCCAAGAGAAGAAAATGACAGATAAATGAAGAAATCGAACTTTGGAGAGGGAGCAAGAAGCCAGGTCTGAACATACTTCTCCACATGCTGTAGTGCCTTTCTAGACAGAATATTACATAAGGCTTAGATGGTTTGTTTGGGGATAGAAGAGAGATAATCTGGTCTTGCACTGTCCAGTACCATACCTATTAATATAACCATGTGTGGCTGTTTGGACTTAAATTAGTTGAAATTAAATACAATAGTTAATTTATTTCCTCACTCATAGGAGGAATCAAAGAAACAGAAAACAGATTTTAAAAAACAGTATCAAGGAGAAGAGGGTTGTCACTTAAAAAAAAAATGCTTAATTAGCCCTGCTTTATATATGGGAGATTATGTATCAAATACTTATTATCTAGTTTGACATAAAGTTATTCTTCATTTATCGATTTCCAATTTTTTAATACTTAAAAGTGTGTATGTTAGTAATTACTTCTTCTTGTGTTAGCTAGACACACTTTTGAACAATGCAAAACCTATGATCATTCACCTATCCATTCATCCATCCATCTGTGTTTCTAAAAATTTCTTTAACTTCATAAATGTGAAAAAAATATAATGGTAATGTATCATTTTCTATCTGTTATTTAAATTCTTTTAAAATAAATAAGTCCCCTAGTATACCATGAGAGATGTGTCTCCATAAGCATTATAGATATCAAATGACCTATCAAGTTAAATATATATAAATAATATGTATAATAGTTATTTATTATATATTTATATGTATCCCTCCTCAATTAATAATGTGTTTATTATATAGAAATATATTTTATTATATACATATATAAAATAAGAGAATGTTGCAAAATTATTAATTTTTTGAAAGACAACATTAACTGAGGGACTGCCAAATCCTTGGACATTTCAATAGGTCCAATATGTAAAATTGTTTGCTGTAACAAAAACTCAAAACTTCGGTTTCCCAAAGTGAGACAATTTGTGTTATTTAACATTTTTACCTACCTGGACTCTTCCCATTCTGTGTCTATTAATAAAGTTCAATAGATGTTGTTAAAAATACCAGCCTACTCATTAGATCCTTTCAAGTTCTCTTATTGCATTCCAAATATCCTCCTTTAATAATCTATGACTATATTCAAATTATCCCATTCATGAGCTCAAACTGTTGAATATTTGATTTTGTTAGCATAGAAAAACAGTGTGAAATTAGATATTTATATAAAAGATTTGTCAACCTGTGGGCTAAAATTATAGGGTGAATTTGTCTAATAGTTTTGGCCAATTAACTATTGAATATTAAATTTTGGGAGTTGATATCTATTTTCAGTGCTTTATTATTATTATTATTTCTGTTGCAGTTCTAAATTCTTTGGACTCTTGCTCTGCTCCCATGTTTTCAGTTTCTTCCCACTACCCTTGAAAGAATGCAAGAATTTTAGTGCAGTTTTCTATAATTAGATAATGTAATGAATGTACATGCAAACATGCAAAAATGTATGAAACTAACTTCTGAATTATTGATATTTCTTGTATTACAGAAATTGAGTGTCACATGTCTGAAAAAAATAGTTTTTTGGAATTAAGTTGGATATGATATCAGTGGATGTGAAGCTTACAGATTATAAGATATAAGCTTCCTGTTAAAATTGCTACTTAATTCCTTCTTGGGACAATGAAAAATCTATTGTTTGAGAATGGAAATCTTCTTGATATGGTCTCAACCAGAAGATCATCTGTAAGATGATAGAGGACAGAATGTCCCATTTTCAGGATGAAAAAGTATAGTGTTATAAACAATGAATGATTCTTCTGAACGATTAATCTTTGTTGAATGTCAGCACTAATATTGCTAAGTATGTAGAGTTTTCTTTTTTTTAGCAAAGTTTTTGTCCTCGACTGAAAAGAATTGGCATTTACTGGCATTTTGTTTAGATCTTTCATTTTGGCTTTTAGGTAGCATGACACCCTGTTGACTGACAAAGTTGGAGGGGACCTGCAAGGCTATGCTTTTACTAAGTCATACTAGTCATCTCATCAGTGCTTGATCCAAAATGGTACACTGGACACAAGCAAGGCACATTAGCTTTTCTTTCTCATGGTAGGTGTGTATATGAGTGTGTCTGTGATACACCAATGTATATCACATCATCATATATATATATATAGTGCAATATAAATAGCATAATGCAATATAGCAATTTATATAATGTATATCACATTAGTATATGTGTGTGTGTATACACATATGTACTCAAAGGTGTATGTTTTTTGAGTTGAAATTAATCCTGTGTATACTTTCAGAGATGTGCCTTGATAAGCATTACAGATAAAGATATCAAATGATCCATCATATTAAATATATATATACATATATATACATATATCCATACATATACATATATACATACATATATACATATATAAATCTAATTATTTAAATCTTGTAATAAATTAAAATTTTAAATATAAATTTAAAATTATTTTAATTTGAGTTTAATTATAACATTATATGTATGTCTTTAAATAGAAATGCAGAATATGTACGTATACATACATATATATTACATACATATTATATATGTTCTTTGCATTATCACCACACACACACACACACACACACACACACACATACATATACACAGAGAGAGAAAGAAACAGAATCAACTTCTTTGAGTAATTGTATCTGTAATAATCCAAGAAGCTTTAAAAAGATATTTTCTATCACATGGCATGGTGCACAGCCGAAGCCAGTGTGTAGAAAGAAATATAATAGGACGATATGTGCAATGAAGCAGGAGTAAGACTCCGCTTCTGTGTCTCCAGCAGTATTTAGGTTCGCATTTGTGTAATCCTGACGCTCTGCTACTTCCCCTCCCTCTCCAAACAGTCATTAAGTTCTGAGAAACAGCCTTATAGCTTTTTGACAGAGCTTCTCTGTTTGGTATGAGCTCCCTCTACACAAAATCAAAGAGTCCTAGATGCCATATTGGGGAAGAGAAACATTGCTTAAAGGGCAAGTAACCAGTTCTTCTGAAGATGCCTTATCTGTTTACTTGCTACAGAATGTTACTGTAGAATAAAGTACATTTTGAGTCTGGAGAGAAAGGCTTTATGTGTTTGGCTTTGCTTGACATTTAAAGATGTTTGACTTCTGTGAAAAAGTTTTCATCAAAGATGCTTATAATGGGCCACAGAGACAACTAACTGTTGGGGATCGTTGCTCTTTAATAGGCTCAGTAAAACCCATGGGATTGTCATTTCTGTAGGCTTATGGGCATACTGTGTCATGTAGTAAGAGGAGTTGTCACTGGTTTTTCTTCTTAATCTGCCTTTCTGTAAATATGGAAGTAGCATTTTGGAAACCTTGACAGAGATAGAACATAAGGGTTTTTTAAACTAGTCCTTAATGTTTATTACATAGAGATAGCCATGTGAAAAATGTCCTCCCCAGAATTAAGAAATTAAGACCTTGATAAGAAATCTGCAGAAATGATTCATATTTATTTGTGATTCAGTCTCTGCAAAAGTGCAGAAAAGCTATAACACTAATTAACATTTTGGGTTCATAAATTCCATATTACCCATGGCGAATAATAAGATATTCTCTAATGCCTCTCCCCCCAAAAAAGTTGATTTCAGTAAAAACCATTTAGACCCAGCCAGGGAAAGAGTGACTAGAAGGTGATCTGAGTGAACTGGAAAAAAGTTGCCTTAACTTTCAGTGTACAATGTAAATCTTACGTGTGTTTTCATTAAACTTAAGTTAACTTCCCCTTTGCAGCCCTTTCTACCCAAGTACAGTACAATTGATAAAAATGTGTAAACAAGCAGGCTTTTCTTGGTTTTCACAACCAAAGCTACCTTTTTCAACCAAATGACAGGCGATTTAATTCAACAGTATTTTATTAAGAGCTTAGTATATGCCACACGTTGTGCTTGGCACTGAGAACATTGAATGGAGTAAGACCCATACTTTCCAGGAAAAGATAGACACATAGGCTGGTAATCACAACAGTTGCAAGAGCTTTTACTGAAACATAGCAAGGTCCTAATCTAATACAAAGGAAATAAACTTAATGGAGACTTGAGGTTCATAGGCAGTTTTCTAGAGGAAGTAGCCCTTAATGAGGGAGACAAATTAGTTACATGGATCAGGAAACCATTTCATAGATTCCAGATGGCACACCAAAAGCAAAATCACAATAGAGACTGTTTTGTGTGGTTTGAAAATAAGGTATCTCTATGGCAAGGGGGGCAAAGGAGACCCAGAAGACAATTTGAAGTGCTTGTGAATTCTCGAAGGCATGGGGAGCCATTGAAAGATTCTATGTTGTGGAAAGACATGACAACACCGGAATTTCTAGGTAAGATATTTTTGCTACTGAAGTATGAGAAGTAGACACAGAAGTGCATGTACCTAAACATCATAACTCCATAAATTACTTCCAAGTGAACTCCACATATGTCAAGAAATTAAAATATCAGGTGCACATCAGAAACTCTTCTTATTCTCCATCATAACCTTACTTCCCTCCCCAAGGTAACCACCATTTTAACCTGAAACACTAAAGTTTTAAAACTTTATACAAATGGGATCATCCAGTATGCATTTTTCTGTCTGATATTTTTTCACTGAAAGTTTTATATTCTTGTTAGATTTATCCTATTGGCTGTGGTGGCTGTTGTTCATTAATTTTATTTCTGTATAGCATTCCATTACATAGTGGCATTCCCTAGTATAGCCCCACTTATTTAACCTTTCAACTGCTGATAAACATGATCATATTTCTAGTCTGGAGATATTATAGATGCTGCTGCTACGGACATTATTGTACTTAGCTTCTGGGTCATGCAAATCTATTTCTGTTTGTTATGAATCTAGGAGGATGGATGTATCATGTTCAAAGTTAGTGTATCCTGCCCAACACTTTTTAAAGTGACTGCGCTCATTTATATTTGTAATTCCATTAATAGTGGACGAGCTTCCAGTTGTTAAATACCTTTGCCATTATATAATATTGTTAGGTATGTGCATTTACATTTTAACCATGCTGGTGGATTACACAGTGGCATGCTATTGAAGTTTTAATTTGTGTTTCCTTGATCAATATGAATGTTGAGCAACTTTTAAAATGCTTGTTGGTGGGGCGCTTGGGTGGCTCAGTCGGTTGAACGTCCGTCTTCAGCTCAGGTCATGGTCTCGTGGTTCGTGAGTTCTAGCCCCTTGTCAGGCTCTGTGGTAACAAACAGTTCAGAGCCTGGAGCCTGCTTCAGATTCTGTATCTCTCTCTCTTTCCCCCTCCCTTGCTCATGCTCTGCCTCTCTCTGTCTCTCAAAAATAAATAAATGTTAAAATGCTTATTGGTCATTTGGCTCTCTTCTTTTACACAGTGCTGATTCAAATTTCTTGCCCACTGTAAGTATTGATTTTTTTATTTAATAAAAGATCTTTATTACTTTCCTAATATGAAATCCATTGTCAGTTACATGTATTGTAAATATAACCTCCCAATTTAGGCTTACTTTTTTATTCTTTTTGTGTTTTGTGGGTTTTTTTAAATGGAAGTTATAATATTAATGTACTCTAATTTATTTACATTTTTCTTTGTGTTAGATCATTTTTTCCTATTTAATGAAGCATCCCATGCTATGAAGTCAATTTATCTTTACTCTAGAATTCTTATTTTTTAACCTTTTGCATATATAGCATCCACTTGGGTTTGATACTTGTGTATGTTGTGAAGCAGGGATTTCACTTTTCATTATTTATTTATGTAGTTCATTCATTTGTAATTTACCAAAAACCATTTATAGAAAAGACTGCTGTTTTCTTCACTGCTCTAGAATGCTAATTTTGTCAAAATCAAAGTGGTTCTAGTTCTGGACGATCTTAGTTCCACTGTCTTGTTTGTCTCTCCTGGCACCAATAAACACACTGGTTACTATAGTTTTATAACAATTCTTGGTGTGTTAGGCATTCATACTTTGTTCCTGGCAATTTATTGCTCTTTGCAGACCTATGTTTTTAGAATCAGCTTGCCCATTTCCACAAAAATGCTGCTTAGGTTTTCACTGGGTTCACATTGTATGTGTACATCAATTTGGAAAGATTTGCAGATTTTCAGTCCAAGGACATGATATTTTCCTTTTTTTTTTTTAAACTAAGATAGTCTTTAATTTTACTCAATAAAGTTTTACATTCTCCTGATGCAAAAGGTTTTGCATATCTTTTGTCAGACCTATCTTTTATTATTTTATTTTTTTGATGTTATTACAAATGGTATTAGTTTTAAAGTTTTATTTCCTAAGATTTTGTTCTGACAGAGAGAAATGTAATTATTATTATTATTTAAAAAAAATTTTTATGTTTATCCATTTTTGAAAGACAGAGAGAGACAGAGCACAAGCAGGGGTGGGGCAGAGAGAGAGCGGGACACAGAATCCAAAGCAGGCTGCCCGCTCTGAGCTGTCAGCACAGAGCCCAATGCGGGGCTCGAACTCACGAACAGCGAGATCATGACCTGAGCCGAATTCTGATGCCCAACCGACTGAGCCACCCAGGCGCCCCTGTAATTATTATTTATATTGACTTTAGATCTAGGAAGCTTAATTAACTCCCCAATAACTTAAGTATGTTAGATTTTTGATTTTCTACATGCCTTCTTCAAACAAGGAAGATGCTGTATATTTCCATAAGCCTAGCTTGAGCCATATACCACAAATTTCAATGCTATATTTTCAGTGTCATTCAGTTCAAAATATTTCACAATTTCCATTTTGGTTTCTTCTTTCACTAATGGACTATTCAGCAGTAGACAACTCAGCACTCCATGTCAATAATATATGGTTCTTTTCCATTACTTACTGCTATTGATTTGTAGCTGAATTACGCCAGAGTAAGGGAACATGCTCCATATAACTTTATATATATATGAAACTTTTGAAACTTGTTCTATGGCTAATAATGTTTGATGTATGACATCCTAGGCCTTCCGTCATCCAAGTTTTCTCCATTAGCCTCTCGAATCAGTTTAAACCAGCTCTACATCTCATTCCAATCTAATTATTTTTGGCACAACATCGTATTCATTTATTTCTGATATTTACCACAATTTATTGTGTGTGTGTGTGTGTGTGTGTGTGTGCGCTGTATGATTTCAGGGACTATGCCCATTTTTTTCAGGGCTTCTTCCTGTGCCAATTGTGGACCATCAAAGATAAAGGCATTGAAACAATATTTGATGAATTAAGGAATCTATGTATTGGTAGTGCTTGAATCTAGGTTCACCAAGGTATAGGTGAAATAGGCTAGGTAGTGCACGTGGCTGTACAGAGACAGGAAGGACTTGGCATAAAAGTGGATTAGGACAGTACCGTGGCATGCTTGCCAAAGGAGAGGAATATGTCACAAGGCAGCAATCAATAGCCAACTGTCAAAAGTTACCAGGAGTTCAAGAATATTAAGAGCTGAGGTATGTCTGTTTGAGGTGGGAAGGATATACTGATAATAAGGGTAGAAAAATAGATTAAATGATGGGGATGCTGGACTTCAGCAGATTTAAAAGAGTTGTAATATAGTTTATTTGGCTACTTTCTAAAAGTAAATATATTCTCATTAAAAGGATCCTTTATTTTCACTTTATACACTGTATGTAGGTATTGATTAGATTTTGTGGCTAGGAAAAAACTTGGTTTAGCTTTTCTTTTTGACAAAGGCAAGAGCTAAAGCCTGATGTTGTGGAAACAAAACTAATTCTGTGCCTTGTTCTGGTTCCATTCTGTTTTCCTCTGACACCACTTGGCAAATGCAAGTCAACCTGCTCCCAGAGGAAAGCGCAACATCAGACCAGCGACCAAGAGCAAGGTTGGCCTCAGGAAACAGAGCTGGTAGTTTGCTGGGGGTACCATTTACTCTGCTGGCTAGGGTGGTGTCTGAATTTTCTCACACTGTCAGTGCTCTTCAGGGCTCCTTTAACAGCACAGGACTTTGGAGGGGATGAATGTACAGAGCCAATAAAATACTGGCACGGTTCAGTTGATCTCAATGCTAAATGTGGACAAGATAAGGTGGCCAGTTCAGGAAACAACATGCAAATTGAATGAGGAGATAAAAAGTTCGTGTTGTGATGTAATATGGGACCAAAAAGCAAAACTGGAAAGAACATGATAACCTGGTGGCAACAGAGAGATCCTGAGTTCCTGGGTGTGAGACAGAAGGAAATGGGGAGGAAGAAACTCACGTGTAGTGAGGACCCGTTCTATTGGGCATTTTCCTAAGCAGTTTAATCCTTACAGTGAATCTGGGAGTAGGGATAATTGTTATTATATTTACTTTCTAAAGGGAATCTCCAAAATACAAAGAAGATATAGCAAGTACTCAAGCGACTAAGTGACAATTCTGGGATCTGAGCATTAGCGTGTCTCTCTTCAGAGACTGTCCTATCCGCTGTGTTCATATGGCGGGTGAGGAAACTGAGGCTTGGAGAGATTTTTACTACCTAAACCTGTAGTGTGACAACAGCATAAACCTGAATCTGTGTCCAAGTTTGTCTTTCTCTGCAGTTCGTGTACTTCCTCCTCCACCTGCTTTGAGAAACTATTCATAGACACTCTCATTCTTGGGGGTTCCTCATTCAAATTAATATATGGAAAGCTTAGGGAAATTGTGCAAGAAAGCCTATCTTCTTGTACTCAACTCAGCTTTCCTGGTGTGTCCCCAATTTTTTTTTACCACGTTTTGACTATTTTACTTGTAGAATCTATTCACTTTGTGCCAATATCATATGTTATGGAATGCATTGAGAAATGGTGCTTCAGGGCAGTGGTGTCACAATTGACCAAAGGCTGTTTAATGAAGAAACAAAGACAAATATCTCCCAGCCTTTCCATAAAACCTTTCATGCTGATGGTTGAATATGCACCTCTTATATTGTTGGGGAGGTAGGGGTAAGGATATTTCGGAGACTGGGGTGCTTGGGTGGCTCAATCGGTTACGTGTCCGACTTCGGCTCAGGTCATGATCTCACGGTTTGTAGTTTTGAGTCCCACATAGGGTTCTGTGCTGACAGCTTAGAGCTTGGAGCTTGCTTCAGATTCTGGTCTTCCTCTCTCTCTGCCCCTTAACCACTCACACTCTGTCTCTCTCTTTCTGAAAGATGAATAAAACTTAAAAAAATTTTTTTTTAAGAATATTACCAAGACATTTGCTACTTTGTTTGATTCAAGTCGTCTACTCCTGAGGGTGAGACATATTGAATGTTTATGATTTCATACTGTGCAAAGAATATTTTAAAAGACCAGAGGGGGGAGACTATGAAAGTATTTTTGGTACCTGAAATTCATGTGTACTGACTGAAACAGAGATATTAGGGGTGGAGCTGAGATTAGCATTCCTGGCCTGGGCATAAAGTGGAATTATGTAGCTTCCTGCCCAGTCTTTAACAGAAAACCAGACTTTAAAAAAATTTTTCACACTAGGGATGAAAGGGATTTAACTTTAAAAACAGACGATCAAAGGAATTTGACTGTTGTTGTGGGAGAGTGTTGTTATTTCCACCATCCCTACGAAGAATCTGTTCCTTAAATACCTAAAAACAATTTAAATGCAATCAGATAATATGATGAAGTGTTTGGTGAGCTGTGGCTTAACTCCTACTTGAAATCCAATTGAGTTTGAAACATGATCTGGGTCAAGTGTAGCTTTGTGAAAATGGGAGAGGCAACATCTTCTTACATGATTTTTACCTAAAATTGTTTCATGCAATTGTGCATTACATTAGGATTAAAACTGTGTTTAAGAAAGGCAGACATTAAGAGTATGCTGTATAGGTTAGAAGAAGCACGAGATATTTAAAGTCTATAGTAGCTGTCCACGCAGCTTAGTAGTTAAACTTGTCTGCATAATTAATGAATCCCAATTGAGTACTCAGAATATGGATTTGTATTCAGCCATGATAGGATTTGCCTAAAAATATTATCCTAAATACCATTAAGCATATTCTACTTACCTTATTTTTTCTTCTTTTGTGTATGTTTGCATTTGCCCCATTATATAAATGTTAAAAATCATCACATGAATCATTTCTGGGGGAGTCAATATTTTGTTTTCAATTTTGAGAGAGAGCGAGAGAGTGAGCGTGTACGCATATGGGCCGGGGACAGGCAGAGGGACAGGGAAAGAGAATCTTAATCAGGTTCCATGCTACCACAGAGCCACAGCCTCACGACTGTGAGATCATGACCTGAGCTAAAATCCACAGTCAGATCCTTAACCAACTGAGCCACCCAGGCACCCCTGAGGGAGTCAAATTTTTCATTACATTGTATAAAGGGGGAAAGGAATCTTTACGTATAGACTTTTACCAAACATAGTCCCAAAGATAAAGTGCATTGTTGTGGAGCAAGAAAAAGTAAATGGTTTGTTTCCATTTATGGTTAATAGGTTTTCTAAAGTTATCAAAATAAAGCTTTGTTTTCCAAAGCTAAGAATTCATAAAGAAGCAAAAAAACCCAGAAAGATCACAGTGTTATTTTATTTTATTTTATTTTATTTTATTTTATTTTGAGAGAGAGTGCGAGTGGGGAAGAGGAGAAGAGGAAGAGTGAGAGAGAATCCCAAGCAGGCTCCACACTCAATGCAGACCCTGACGCAGGGCTCAATCCCAGGACTCTGGGACCATGACCTGAGCTGAATTCAAGAGTCAGATCCTCAGCTGACTGAGTCACCCAGGTGCCCCCCAAAGTTCAGAATTTTAAAAATCACTTTTCTAGAGCGTATTATTGGGGGCTGGTATTATGGAAAATGGGGTGACTAGAATTTATTACGAACATGACTGATACGGGGGTTGGCACATGAAAAAAAGAAAAAGATTTGGAATAGTTTGTGTTTGAGATTTGGAGTTGAGGGGCATAACTGAATTGAGAGTATGTAAAAACGGGGCAGTATTTGTCTTGTTTTTCCTTTGTCCCTAACCCATTCCATAAACATTCGTGTCGCTCGTGAATGATGTACACACTAGAATGTGGGTGGGGAAGGGACTATGTGTATTTCCACTCCCATCCTTCCTCTTGCATAGGTGCTATAGATGGCATTTCTTCTAGTGAGAATTTGAAGCCATTTCTGAAGTGATCATCAGAAATGGCATGGGGTAAATTCTTGCTGCTTGATTCCAAAGATTGAACAAGCCTTTAAAGAAGCCACATAGATGAGATCACTTTTCACATGGCTTTTCAGTATGAAACAAAGCCTTCACTGTTCAATTCTGCTTTTTAAAACAACTTTTCAGGGCATTGTAATCCTTGTGTGTGCATAGATGAGTGATAGCATTATTCTTTGGTAGTAAAGTGACTTGCCAATAAAGCTAAGCATGACTTTGCATCTAGATAGCTCATTAGATTATAGAAATGGAAAGAAAACATTGTTTCATGGATATTGCAACATAAAAAAGTAAGAATATAATAGAATGTAAACTGGGGCAAACTATTGATAGATTCATTGATTTTTTTTAAATGTGTGGGGAAAAATGTATAGGGAAATGTATTTTTTTTTCAATAAATGGATCAATGTAATCATATTTGAAAGTCATAAATCACTGAAATTTTCCTTCCTATTTTGGGTTTTCCATAATTTTTATCTACCCTGTTAGCTCAAATTTCATGTTCACATAAATGACTCATTAGCCAGTGTATCTAGCTGTGCTCTCTCTTGAAAACATTACATACATTGACTTCTTCATTAACAAATTAGATAACAAAATACAATAAGGTAACTTCCCTAACTTTTGATCATTTGCAGTGTTGTAGCTCCTTTTTTTTTTGTTTATTTATTTTGAGAGAGAGAGAGAGAGAGAGAGAGAGCAAGTTGGGGCGGGGCAGAGAGAGAGGGAGACACAGAATCCAAAGCAGGCTCCAGGCTCTGAGCTCTCAGCACAGAGCCCGACACGGGACTCGAACCCACGAAACTTGAGATCATGACCTGAGCTGAAGTCGGCTGTTCCACTGACTGAGCCCCCCAGGCGCCCCTACAGTGTTGATGCTCCCGATACTGTGCCAAGACCTATAACATTTACTATCACGTACATTCCCTAAAAAGTCCCACCAGAAGGAAGGTCAAACTAGTTGTGATAAATAAGAAAACAAATAACTAGAAATTGTCAGAACTGGATTTCACATTTAGCTCATGACATTTTTACTGTAGCTTTTCTTTCTGGTAGCATTATTCCAATAATCTATGGGAATCTGTCATTTCATTAATTTATAGCAAATCAATATTTACTGACAATGTGCTTAATGTTATTATGGTAGCAATAAAACATTAGAAACAAAAATTAAGAAACCTGACATAAATGTTATTTATTTTCTTTGGGAAAATCTAACTGAATTCTATCATATCGTCACTGAAGACTAAGGAATATTCATATCAGTAAGGCTCTACGGAAATAATGTAAAAGCTATTTGTCTCTGCCTTAGCTTTAGCACAGGCCACCCTGTTTACTAATACCCTTCCAGCAGGCTAGATACTGCATGCCTAGTGGTGGCTGTAAGGACCTGCTTCTTTTTCTACCTGTGACCCTCCTTGCCTTGCCTAGAACTTTTTGAAAACTGGGCTCCTTCTCCTTGGCTGAGTTCCAAGGTCGGTGGTAGGTGCTTGGTGGATGGAACAGACTTTGGCCTGTCATCCTGAATGTGATTCTCTAGAGGGAGATGCAGATTGTACATCCATCAGTGTTGTTTGTGTGTGTTTATGTATGTGTGCATATATATATTTATGTATACACAAGCATTCTTTATACACACATATATGGATATGTATGTATATACACATGTATACATGCCCATACACAGATACATATGCTTGTGTCGATGTATTCATAAGTGATGTAAAAGTAAAATGAAATAGTTTCATGAGAGACAATAAAAGGTGGGGATACAATTTAGATGGGGTGTTTCTGGCTGTCATTACTTGGAAGTAATATTCAGGGTGAAAGCTAAAAGATGTGCAGGAATTAACCCAGTGAAAGGGGAGGGGAGAGGTCTGTCCTCTTGGAAGGCACTGTAAGAGACCGTGTGTCTGGAGCATGAGGAATGTGTCAGGGGCCCATGATGTGATATTGGAGAGGTCCTCTGGTCTAGATCATGTGCTAGTCTCTGTTCCTTAAAACACTTTGGATTTAGGTGGAGGCACATTAAAATGGCATTGGGAAGAGAGGCTTTTAGCAGATGACCTGATTTCATTTTTTTTTATCTTTTTTTCACGTTTTTATTGAAATTCCAGTTCGTTAACGTACAGTGTAATATTAGTTTCAGGTGTGCAGTTTAGGGACCCAACACTTCCAGGCAACACCAGGTGCTGATCACAGGTGTACTCTTTAATCCCTGACACCTGTTTAACCCACCCTCTCCCACCTCCCCCCTGGTCAACGATCAGTTGATTCTCTATAGTTAAGAGCGTCTTTCTTGGTTTCTCTCCTCTCTCTCTCTTTGCTCATTTGTTTGGTTCCTTAAATTACACACGAGTGAAATCATATGGTATTTGTCTTTCTCTGACTGACTTACTTCACTTAGCATACTACTCTCTATATCCATCCACATTGTTGCAAATGGCAAGATTTCATTCTTTTTTATGGATGAGGAAGATGTGGGGTGTGTGTGTGTGTGTGTGTGTGTGTGTGTGTGTGTGTGTTTGCATGTACATACACACACATATACACAATGGATCTAATGTCATTTGCAAAAGAATACTCTAGCTGCTGCATAGGAGATGGATAAAAGGAAACCAAAAGCGAGGACGTCAGTCATGAGGCTGTTGTGTAAGGTGAAAGGTATTCCTGCTCTCCACCAAGGAGGCAATAATGCTGTTAGAGAGACACATAGAGGTAAATGGATTCAAAATATATTGCCGGTAGGCTAGATGTCAGAAAAGGGTCCAGGCTGACTCCTAAGTTTCTGAATTGACTGACCAGTAACTGTATCATTTTAGCATGTTTCTGGTTCCCGTAGAGGAGACTTTAGTTGGAATCATCTAAACCTCGATTTTGGACTCGTTCAGCATGAGAGATCATGGAATATGAAAGTGGCTATCTCTTTTTTTTTTATTTTTATTTTTTTTATTTTTTTTTATTTTTTAATATATGAAATTTACTGTCCAATTGGTTTCCATGCAACACCCAGTGCTCATCCCAAAAGGTGCCCTCCTCAATACCCATCACCCACCCTGCCCTCCCTCCCACCCCCCATCAACCCTCAGTTTGTTCTCAGTTTTTAACAGTCTCTAATGCTTTGGCTCTCTCCCACTCTAACCTCTTTTTTTTTTTCCTTCCCCTCCCCCATGGGTTTCTGTTATGTTTCTCAGGATCCACATAAGAGTGAAACCATATGGTATCTGTCTTTCTCTGTATGGCTTATTTCACTTAGCATCACACTCTCCAGTTCCATCCATGTTGCTACAAAAGGCCATATTTCATTTTTTCTCATTGCCACGTAGTATTCCATTGTGTATATAAACCACAATTTCTTTATCCATTCATCAGTTGATGGACATTTAGGCTCTTTCCATAATTTGGCTATTGTTGAGAGTGCCGCTATAAACATTGGGGTACAGGTGCCCCTATACATCAGTACTCCTGTATCCCTTGGATAAATTCCTAGCAGTGCTATTGCTGGGTCATAGGGTAGGTCTATTTTTAATTTTCTGAGGAACCTCCACACTGCTTTCCAGAGCGGCTGCACCAATTTGCATTCCCACCAACAGTGCAAGAGGGTTCCTGTTTCTCCACATCCTCTCCAGCATCTATAGTCTCCTGATTTCTTCATTTTGGCCACTCTGACTGGCGTGAGGTGGTATCTGAGTGTGGTTTTGATTTGTATTTCCCTGATAAGGAGCGACGTTGAACATCTTTTCATGTGCCTGTTGGCCATCCGGATGTCTTCTTTAGAGAAGTGTCTATTCATGTTTTCTGCCCATTTCTTCACCGGGTTATTTGTTTTTCGGGTGTGGAGTTTGATGAGCTCTTTATAGATTTTGGATACTAGCCCTTTGTCCGATGTGTCATTTGCAAATATCTTTTCCCATTCCGTTGGTTGCCTTTTAGTTTTGTTGGTTGTTTCCTTTGCTGTGCAGAAGCTTTTTATCTTCATAAGGTCCCAGTAATTCACTTTTGCTTTTAATTCCCTTGCCTTTGGGGATGTGCCGAGTAAGAGATTGCTACGGCTGAGGTCAGAGAGGTCTTTTCCTGCTTTCTCCTCTAAGGTTTTGATGGTTTCCTGTCTCACATTCAGGTCCTTTATCCATTTTGAGTTTATTTTTGTGAATGGTGTGAGAAAGTAGTCTAGTTTCAACCTTCTGCATGTTGCTGTCCAGTTCTCCCAGCACCATTTGTTAAAGAGACTGTCTTTTTTCCATTGGATGTTCTTTCCTGCTTTGTCAAAGATGAGTTGGCCATACGTTTGTGGGTCTAGTTCTGGGGTTTCTATTCTATTCCATTGGTCTATGTGTCTGTTTTTATGCCAATACCATGCTGTCTTGATGATGACAGCTTTGTAGTAGAGGCTAAAGTCTGGGATTGTGATGCCTCCTGCTTTGGTCTTCTTCTTCAAAATTACTTTGGCTATTCGGGGCCTTTTGTGGTTCCATATGAATTTTAGGATTGCTTGTTCTAGTTTCGAGAAGAATGCTGGTGCAATTTTGATTGGGATTGCATTGAATGTGTAGATAGCTTTGGGTAGTATTGACATTTTGACAATATTTATTCTTCCAATCCATGAGCAGGGAATGTCTTTCCATTTCTTTATATCTTCTTCAATTACCTGCATAAGCTTTCTATAGTTTTCAGCATACAGATCTTTTACATCTTTGGTTAGATTTATTCCTAGGTATTTTATGCTTCTTGGTGCAATTGTGAATGGGATCAGTTTCTTCATTTGTCTTTCTGTTGCTTCATTGTTAGTGTATAAGAATGCAACTGATTTCTGCACATTGATTTTGTATCCTGCAACTTTGCTGAATTCATGTATCAGTTCTAGCAGACTTTTGGTGGAGTCTATCGGATTTTCCATGTATAATATCATGTCATCTGCAAAAAGCGAAAGCTTGACTTCATCTTTGCCAATTTTGATGCCTTTGATTTCCTTTTGTT
Organism: Panthera leo; assembly: GCF_018350215.1. Lineage (NCBI taxonomy): Eukaryota > Metazoa > Chordata > Mammalia > Carnivora > Felidae > Panthera > Panthera leo. Next base: position 99,858,344 of record NC_056679.1, on the reverse strand, counting down.
GTCTGATTGCTGATGCTAGAACTTCCAGCACTATATTAAACAGCAGCGGTGACAGTGGGCATCCCTGTCGTGTTCCTGATCTCAGGGAAAAAGCTCTCAGTTTTTCCCCATTGAGGATGATGTTCGCTGTGGGCTTTTCATAAATGGCCTTTATGATCTTTAAGTATGTTCCTTCTATCCCGACTTTCTCAAGGGTTTTTATTAAGAAAGGGTGCTGGATTTTGTCAAAGGCCTTTTCTGCATCGATTGACAGGATCATATGGTTCTTCTCTTTTTTTTTGTTAATGTGATGTATCACGTTGATCGATTTGCGAATGTTGAACCAGCCCTGCATCCCAGGAATGAATCCCACTTGATCATGGTGAATAATTCTTTTTATATGCTGTTGAATTCGATTTGCTAGTATCTTATTAAGAATTTTTGCATCCATATTCATCAGGGATATTGGCCTGTAGTTCTCTTTTTTTACTGGGTCTCTGTCTGGTTTAGGAATCAAAGTAATACTGGCTTCATAGAATGAGTCTGGAAGTTTTCCTTCCCTTTCTATTTCTTGGAATAGCTTGAGAAGGATAGGTATTATCTCTGCTTTAAATGTCTGGTAGAACTCCCCTGGGAAGCCATCTGGTCCTGGACTCTTATTTGTTGGGAGATTTTTGATAACCGATTCAATTTCTTCGCTGGTTATGGGTCTGTTCAAGCTTTCTATTTCCTCCTGATTGAGTTTTGGAAGAGTGTGGGTGTTTAGAAATTTGTCCATTTCTTCCAGGTTGTCCAATTTGCTGGCATATAATTTTTCATAGTATTCCCTGATAATTGTTTGTATCTCTGAGGGATTGGTTGTAATCATTCCATTTTCATTCATGATTTTATCTATTTGGGTCATCTCCCTTTTCTTTTTGAGAAGCCTGGCTAGAGGTTTGTCAATTTTGTTTATTTTTTCAAAAAACCAACTCTTGGTTTTGTTGATCTGCTCTACAGTTTTTTTAGATTCTATATTGTTTATTTCTGCTCTGATCTTTATTATTTCTCTTCTTCTGCTGGGTTTAGGCTGCCTTTGCTGTTCTGCTTCTATTTCCTTTAGGTGTGCTGTTAGATTTTGTATTTGGGATTTTTCTTGTTTCTTGAGATAGGCCTGGATTGCAATGTATTTTCCTCTCAGGACTGCCTTCGCTGCATCCCAAAGCGTTTGGATTGTTGTATTTTCATTTTCGTTTGTTTCCATATATGTTTTAATTTCTTCTCTAATTGCCTGGTTGACCCACTCATTCGTTAGTAGGGTGTTCTTTAACCTCCATGCTTTTGGAGGTTTTCCAGACTTTTTCCTGTGGTTGATTTCAAGCTTCATAGCATTGTGGTCTGAAAGTATGCATGGTATAATTTCAATTCTTGTAAACTTATGAAGGGCTGTTTTGTGACCCAATATATGATCTATCTTGGAGAATGTTCCATGTGCACTCGAGAAGAAAGTATATTCTGTTGCTTTGGGATGCAGAGTTCTAAATATATCTGTCAAGTCCATCTGATCCAATGTATCATTCAGGGCCCTTGTTTCTTTATTGACTGTGTGTCTAGATGATCTATCCATTTCTGTAAGTGGGGTGTTAAAGTCCCCTGCAATGACCACATTCTTATCAATAAGGTTGCTTATGTTTATGAGTAATTGTTTTATATATCTGGGGGCTCGGGTATTTGGCGCATAGACATTTATAATAGTTAGCTCTTCCTGGTGGATAGACCCTGTGATTATTATATAATGCCCTTCTTCATCTCTTGTTACAGCCTTTAATTTAAAGTCTAGTTTGTCTGATATAAGTATGGCTACTCCAGCTTTCTTTTGGCTTCCAGGAGCATGATAAATAGTTCTCCATCCCCTCACTCTCAATCTAAAGGTGTCCTCAGATCTAAAATGAGTCTCTTGTAGACAGCAAATAGATGGGTCTTGTTTTTTTATCCATTCTGATACCCTATGTCTTTTAGTTGGCGCATTTAATCCATTTACATTCAGTGTTATTATAGAAAGATATGGGTTTAGAGTCATTGTGATGTCTGTATGTTTTATGCTTGTAGTGATGTCTCTGGTACTTTGTCTCACAGGATCCCCCTTAGGATCTCTTGTAGGGCTGGTTTCGTGGTGACAAATTCCTTCAGTTTTTGTTTGTTTGGGAAGACCTTTATCTCTCCTTCTATTCTAAATGACAGACTTGCTGGATAAAGGATTCTCGGCTGCATATTTTTTCTGTTTAGCACACTGTAGATATCGTGCCAAGCCTTTCTGGCCTGCCAAGTTTCAAAGGAGAGATCAGTCACGAGTCTTATAGGTCTCCCTTTATATGTGAGGGCACGTTTATCCCTTGCTGCTTTCAGAATTTTCTCTTTATCCTTGTATTTTGCCAGTTTCACTATGATATGTCGTGCAGAAGATCGATTCAAGTTACGTCTGAAGGGAGTTCTCTGTGCCTCTTGGATTTCAATGCCTTTTTCCTTCCCCAGTTCAGGGAAGTTCTCAGCTATAATTTGTTCAAGTACCCCTTCAGCACCCTTCCCTCTCTCTTCCTCCTCTGGGATACCAATTATGCGTATATTATTTTTTTTTAGTGTATCACTTAGTTCTCTAATTTTCCCCTCATACTCCTGGATTTTTTTTATCTCTCTTTCTTTCAGCTTCCTCTTTCTCCATAACTTTATCTTCTAGTTCACCTATTCTCTCCTCTGCCTCTTCAAGCCGAGCCATCGTGGATTCCATTTTGTTTTGCAATTCGTTTAAAGCGTTTTTCAACTCCTCGTGACTGTTCCTTAGTCCCTCGATCTTTGTGGCAAGAGATTCTCTGCTGTCCTGTATACTGTTTTCAAGCCCAGCGATTAATTTTATGACTATTATTCTAAATTCACTTTCTGTTATATTATTTAAATCCTTTTTGATCAGTTCATTAGCTGTTGTTATTTCCTGGAGATTCTTCTGAGGGGAATTCTTCCGTTTGGTCATTTTGGAGAGTCCCTGGCGTGGTGAGGACCTGCAGTGCACTTCCCCTGTGCTGTGGTGTATAACTGGAGTTAGTGGGCGGGGCCGCAGTCCGACCCGATGTCTGCCCCCAGCCCACTGCTGGGGCCACAGTCAGACTGGTGTGTGCCTTCTCTTCCCCTCTCCTAGGGGCGGGATTCACTGTGGGGTGGCGTGTCTTGTCTGGGCTACTTGCACACTGCCAGGCTTGTGTTGCTGGGGATCTGGCGTATTAGCTGGGGTGGGTAGGCAAGGTGCACGGGGGCTGGAGGGGCAGGCTTAGCTCGCTTCTCCTTAGGTGATCCACTTCAGGAGGAGCCCTGTGGCAGCGGGAGGGAGTCAGATCCGCTGCCGGAGGTTTGGCTCCGCAGAAGCACAGAGTTGGGTGTTTGCGCGGAGCGAGCAAGTTCCCTGGCAGGAACTGGTTCCCTTTGGGATTTTGGCTGGGGGATGGGCGGGGGAGATGGCGCTGGCGCCTTTGTTCCCCACCAAGCTGAGCTCTGCCGTCCGGGGGCTCAGCAGCTCTCCCTCCCTTTGTCCTCCAGCCTTCCCGCTTTCCGAGCAGAGCTGTTAACTTATGACCTCCCAGACGCTAAGTCGCGCTTGCTGTCGGAACACAGTCTGTCCGGCCCCTCCGCTTTTGCCAGCCAGACTCGGGGGCTCTGCTTGGCCGGCGAGCCGCCCCTCCGCCCCGGCTCCCTCCCGCCAGTCCGTGGAGCGCGCACCGCCTCACCGCCCTTCCTACCCTCTTCCGTGGGCCTCTAGTCTGCGCTTGACTCCGGAGACTCCCTTCTGCTAATCCTCTGGCGGTTTTCTGGTTTCTTTAGGTGGGTGTAGGTGGAATCTAAGTGATCGGCAGGACGCGCTGTGAGCCCCGCGTCCTCCTACGCCGCCATCTTCCGGAACCTCCCTGAAAGTGGCTATCTCAATGACACAGTCAGAAATATGTACCTGGGACTAAGAGCGCAGGTCTGTAGCAGAGATGTGCATGTGGCGATAACCAGGTTAGAGGTGGTATTAAGAGCCAAGGGAAAATAAAATCAACTATGGGGGAAGTATAGAAAAAAAAGGAAAGAGGTCCAAGGCCAAAGCCCTGAGAAATTCTAAATTTAGGTGATTGACGCAAAGGGAGATCCAGAAGTGTCTGGTGATAATAGAAAAAAAATAGGACATTTTAGTTTTTTAAAAAAAGCCCTTATATTTCAAGAAGGGAAAATTGGTAAGTGTGTCAATGCTTCTATAAATTCTAGTCAAGAGAAGAACTGAAAGGTGTACGTGGGATTTGATAACATAGGGAGGAAAACACTGCATTGGCTGCAAGCGACAGTAAAGAGTAATGGAGTTTATTCCCCCACATAAGAAGGGCAATCAGAGTTGGTCTAAGGTCGTGTGAGACTGTGGCACAAAAGTAATCATCTTTTGTCTGCATAGTCTTTGCCATGTTAGCTTCACCTTCAGGCCAGACTCCAGGCTGCCACACTTTCAGGTGTCATATCTAGATACAGCAATTGCTGCAGGAAAGAGACGACCTATGTTTCTGTGAGAACATCTTTCCCAGGATCCTGCACCAGTCTTAGCACTTAGCTTGCAATGGCCAAAATTACATCACACATCTAAACCCAGACCAATTGTCAACGGGAATGTAATGACTGAGACTGGCTTATATCATTTAGGACCCACTTCTTGGGGCTACAGATTGTTCCAGACTTCCCAGAAATGTCAGGATGCGACTGGATCCATGAACAAAATCATATTCTTTAAGGAAGGAGAGAGGGCGTAGGAGTACATGGGGAAGCAATCAACAGTGTATCCTACACGCAATCAACAGTGTATCCTACACAGGAGTACAGGGTGGAAACCAACCATTTCACTTGGTTTGGAATATTCCATCGCATTTGAAAATTCTCAGACTGGGATAGGGTCCTATTTTTCAAATATACAGTACACCCTCAGGAGATAAAATGAAAGAGATAAATTACATCTTTGCCGCCCACATTTTTCCTTTCTGTTACCTCCAGCTTTCCTGTCATCATCAGCTTTTGGCTTTGCAATCTTACATTATTGACCTTCTCTCTTCTCTTCTATGTCTGAATTTACCAAGCCAGTGTTCCCATCCTCTCCCTAGGGAAGTATTGAAGTACTTGAAGGTGTTCATTTAGCTTCTCAGAGTACCCCTCACAGGCAGTGTTTGAAATGTGAAAGCCATATTTAACATTAACAGGACAGAATAGAATGGAGGAGGTGTAGTCTGCCCTTGGTAGTTGTTCAGTTAATATAACTAAGTAATACCGACATGCATAAGTAGATAAGTATTCTTTTTGCTTCCACTCATTTGTACACAATGAACATACGCTGAGTTCTTTGTGTGGGCACGTTCATTCAGTGAAATGGGAAACTACGCACAGAATCTTTTCGCTATTTCTCACTTCAGAGGCTGTCCTAGTTCCATTCATACTACCAGCTGACAGGCCATGAAAAATATACATTCTTTTTTTTGTTTGTTTGTTTTTGGATCTTTTATGTACTTTGAGAGAAAAAGAGAGAGAGCAAGAGAGCAGGAGCATGAGCAGGGGAGCGGCAAAGAGAGAGGGAGAGAGAGAGAATCCCAATCCAAATCCCAGTCTGAGCTCCATGCTGAGCCCAACACAAGGGCTAGATATCGTGACCATGAGATCCTGACCTGAGCAAATGCTTAACCGACTGAGCCACCCAGGCACCACCCCCAAAAATACACATCCTAATTGTATTGTTCTTTGTCACAGACACTGATTGTGCATTGTATGTTTAGTTTTGATCTATTGAGTATAGGGTTCTACTTTCTAATAGAAAGAGGAATGCTTTTTAACATTACCTGTGGACGTTAAATCTATATATTTTGAATAAGTGAACATTTATTTGTTGCTAGCCTTCTCTTTATATATCCTACATACTATAGGTTAATCACCCCCATCTGGATTTATCAAATTCTTATCTTCAAAGTTACCTAGAGCATGATGATGATGTTTGGCCAATGTTATGAAGTAAATGTTTTTTAATGTTTATTTACTTTTGAGATAGGCAGAGAAAGTGAGCAAGGGGCAGAGAGAAAGGGAGACACAGAATCCAAAGCAGGCTCCAGGCTCTGAGCTGTCAGCACAGAGCCCAGTGCAGGGCTCGGACCCACAGACCGTAAGATCATGCCCGGAGCCAAAGTTGGATGCTTACCCGACTGAGCCACTCAGACGCCCCATAAAGTAAATTAACTAGAGATAAATAATGTTTTATAAGCATGGTTTTGTAAATTGTTTCAGGAGTAGAATGTACCAGCCTATCAGACAGAACTGTTTAGTAATTATAATTGGATTTTTATGATTTGTACCTTGTTTCCATGGAGTATGACGGATTTCAATAGTTAGGGATGGTGTGGTATTATATGTTTGCCAAAACTGGAATTTCCTGAGTAATAAGAGGTGTTTTTGGTTTTGGTTTTGTTCTTTTAATACTAATGAGATGACTCTTCTGGATGGAGGCTGGTCACCAAAGGAAATAGCCATTGGAACTGGTAACTCTTCTGTCTCCCGATTTCGGGGGAGGTGGGGGGGGTCTGGAGATTGGGTTGTATAAGCTCTTGAATGATAAGATTTGGAGAGCTTCCAGGTCGCTGAACACATCAACATGCTGGTAGGGTGGCATGCCTGAAAAGACCTTGGACTCTCTGCATCACCTTTGTCCCTCTACTTTGCACCATACGTCCCTTCCATTTAGATGTTTCTGATTTGTATCCTTTATATTAAGCCTGAAATAATAAACACAGCACTTCGCCAAGTTCTGTGAGTTGTTCTAGCAAACTTTGGAAGCTGAATGGAGAGGGTCATGGGAAACTCCAAACTCGTAGTCAAGAAGGCTGAAGTGCAGATAGCTTGAGTACCCCATTTACAGCTCATATCTCAGGGCAGTCTTGTGGGACTGCACCCTTAACCTGTGGGGTCTTTGCTGATTATGGATACTTAGTGTCACACCTAATGTTGGGAAGTAGAGAATTGGTTGTTGATGTTGGGAAACGCATCACAGATGGCCACCTAGCTTGAGTGTGCCTAGAATATGCCTACATGACCAGCTCACCTCAACAGACCTTCCTCTCCACCAGGGGCAGATTTTACACTTCTTGGTATCAAGGTGTTTTACATAGGCATAGGTAGTGCTTCTCTACTAGAAGAGAAAAAGTATGTCCTTTGGACCTAGATGTGAGAGGACAGGAGGGGCTATATCTGTGGCCTCAGATGCTTACTGATGCATGTTTCTCTTGCTGTGGTTGCATTGTATCTTCTGCTTGTAACTGAGCTCTTCACTGTGTAGAGAGGGTTTTAGTACTGTGGATCTTTTCAGCAGTTGAACACAAGGTGATCAATACATTGTTAATACAGATCCTTCCAGCAATCTTCCATAACATTCTTAGCCATTTCAACAAACAGATGAAGGAAATAAAATATTTAAAAATCCATACTATCCAGGGAAATATCAGCATAACTGGCTACAATGTGTTTATTATTTTATTTTATTTTATTTTTTTTAAGATTTATTTATTTACTTTTGAGAGAGACAGGAAGAGAGAGAGAAAGCACAAGCTGGGGAGGGGCAGAGAGAGTGAGAGAGAAAATCCCAAGCAGGCTCCGCACTGTCAGTGCGAAGTCCAACGCCAGGCTAGAACTGATGAACCGGGAGATCATGACCTGAGCCAAAATCAAGAGTTGGTTGCTGAACCAACTGAATCATCCAGGCACCCCCAATTATTTTAATCCTCTATATTTCCAAAAGTGAAAAAATCAGTATGCCTCTGAGGATTTCCCTAGAATATTGAGTTCTTTCTTTTTAATCAAAGTATAAAACTTGTAAAAAGAATGCAGAATAAAAATTTTAGTGTAAATTGTAGCAATTGAGCACACTGAATTATTTTCAGCTAGTCATTGTATTTATTAATCTTTCTAAAAGCTATTATTAACAGGAATGCAAGGAGCATGGTCACTGGTAATTATAGGCATTTATTCATTTCATATGCTATTTGAATCACAAAGAAAATTTTGGTAGTCCTGTGAATTTTACACGGAGTTTAGTCAGAATATGTATTTATCACATTCATCTTTCTGTACCATTCCTATAAATTACAAAATTTACATTTGATTATTTTAGAATTTTTGTGAGTAGATATAGTTTTACCACAACATTGCTAGCTATTATGAATAGACTTTTAAAAAATATATGTAAACAACATCTGTATGTATAAATGACTAATGGAAGGATATATTAACATCTTAGAATTTAATTGTGGCACCTGGGTGGCTCAGTCGGTTAAGCGTCTGACCACAGCTCAGGTCATGATCCCGTGGGTCCGTGGGTTCCAGCCCCAAGTCGGGCTCTGTTCTGACAGCTCAGAGCCTGGAACCTGCTTCAGATTCTGTGTCTCCCTCTCTCTCTCTGCCCTTCTCCCTCTTGCACGCTCTCTCTCTCAAAAATGAATAAACATTAAAAGAAATTTTTAAATATCATCATCAAGCACAGATGAAGTTTTATGATATTTAAAAATACTGACGAAGTGAATGATAAGTGCTTTATTTGCTAGTAATGAAATTATGTGGAGTATAAGCACTGTTCAATAATCAGTGATTAGTCTTCATGTGTCTACTTTGAAAAATTAAGAAAATTCAGTTACTGCGGCTAATTAAGAATTAAAGTCTTGTTTTCAGTACTACATGTCGACACAACTGTCTCACACAAATTACATTGTCTATCGACCAGACAGTCTGTGTGTGGCAGATAAACCCAAGCGATCTCTTGGCAATAAGCAGTTTTATTTTTTCAGGCATTCTGTGGGCATCATCTGCTTTTTGACAGACAGCCATCCTCCCCCATAATCACCCACACATGGCGAGGAATAAAGCAGAAGCACCAGGTTCTTATTATAAAGGGAATAAGGAGTTCCAGATAGGCACTACATTAAAAGAAAAAGAAGAAGGAAAAAATACCATACGGCCATTTGTCCACTCTTGGATTTCTTCCCACACTGGCTACTATTTCTCTAATATCAGTCTTGGAAAATGATTTATCTGGATATGTTTTTCTGAGTCATAGATTACCAAGGAAATGGGGTTTCATATTTTCTTTGTGGAAAATTCCACCTCCTATTTCTTCCTCTGTAACTTACCAATGGAAACTTCTGAAATTACTTTGGTATATGACATATGTCACAACTTTTTTTTATATGTTACAACTTTAGAGGACTTGGTAATTCATTTAAGATCATCGATATGAAAATGTCTGCTTTTAACCAGAGAATGCAGTGAGCGTAAAATAATTTTTAAGTGATTTGGTCTAGGTCAGTTAGAAATGGAAGGCAGAGCTCTAAAAGTAGAATGCATAGTTTTTTCTACATTTGAATTTTGATGACTTGAATTAGAATAATTATTCTTTTTATTACCTCTTAGCTGGATGAATATGGAATAAGCAAATGGATGCTGAGAGCATTTATTAAGTGAGGATAATAGTCACCTCTCTTCTGTGTATCTTCTAAGATTACTGTGTGGATAAAAGCATGCCATGAAGATTATTCATGGAGCCTTTCCTCATGCTTCTGGTATTATTTACCTTTTTCTTTTTTTTAAAGAACATTCATCCCCAGAAGACCTTATCTTCTTTGAATTATATTTATACAGTTGTTTACTTCAATATTAATGTTGAACATTAAGCTCTTTTAGTGCAGAAACTACCTATTACTACTGTTGTATCTTCAACAATAACACACAGAGTGCTTTCTGTACTACAGTGATGATAAAAAAAAATATCCTATATATCACTTTAGGAGTATATTCACATTCATTTACCAGTTTATTAGATTCAGTTACTAAGAATATTTGTATAAAATCAAACCATTAGGATTATTTTTAGAGTGTATAGATCCTCTCTCTCTCTCTCTCTCTCTCTCTCTCTCTCTCTCACACACACACACACACACACACACACCTGTATATCTGATACATCTGATATAAGACTTTGGAACTATGACTTTCTAATGTTAAACCATTAGGAACATTGAAAGTGGAGTTTCTTCTCCATCCTCAAGCATACAGCACTAGAAGCAAGCCTGGAGATCACTTTCACCAAGAGTGGTTATGAAGTCTGGAGTGACGTAGTTGAACTTCTTCTCGCTAAATCAGAGTAAAGATACCTGTGTTTTTTCTATGTGTTTCAGGGTTTTTGGGGGTGGAAACGGGATACTTTAGTAATAGGCTGTAAACCTTTTTCAGGTAGGACATGCACGAAAGGTAATGGTCTTGGAGGAAAGCACCCAGGACAGAGAGCCAGAAACCCAATATTCACACCAGGGTCTGGCTTGTTACTTCAGTTCCATCAGTTAATCTCTCTGTGCCATCCTTTCCTTGTCTGAGAAATGATACAGAAGAATGTTTGAGTTTGAGACAGGGAATGGTTGAAGGAGTCATGAAGGGTGAGAGTGAGATTCTAGTCCTGTTTTTAAATGGAATCCAGATCTTGTATTATTTCTCAGGGCAGGTTAAAAAAAAAAAGTATGTTTTGCATTAAGAACTACTTATCAGATATGTTATATCCAGGGCAATTTATTGAAATCACTGAAAAATATGGCAGGTGGTTCAGTTTTCTAAAAGTTGATCATTCTGCCCAAAGATCTGTAATTACATCCCAGCAGAACAGAAAGCCCAAGTTCTCCCTGATAATCTCCAGACTGTCATCTTTAAAGGAATGGAACCCTTTGACTACCAGGATGGTAATAAGAGACACACTTAAAGATACAAGCTGAGTTAAAAGTAAAAAAAAAAAAATGCAAAAGGTATTACAAGCACTCGATAATGATAAAATTCAGGACAAAGAATACTATTATTAGTAGAGAGGGCATTCGTAATGAATGACAAAAGAGTTTGTTCACCAGAAAAATATATCATAAATGTATATATGTATATATATGTTAAAAGCTCAACTTCTAAGGGGCACCTGGGTGGCTCAATCTGTCAAGCATCCCACTTCAACTCAGGTTATGATCTTGTGGTTCAAGAGTTTGAGCCCCGCATCCGGTTCTCTACTATTAGCTCAGAGCCTGGACCCTGCTTTGGATTCCGTGTCTCCTTTTCTCTCTGCCATTCCTCTGCTCACTTTCTGTCTCTCTGTCTCTCTCTCAAAAATAAATAAATAAATAAATAAAAACATTAAAACAATAAAAAAGCTCAACTTCTAAATATGTGAGTGAAAAAGAGACAAACTGAAAAGAGAAATACATTCATGATTACAGTTGGTGATATCAACAATCTTCTTTCAATAACAGAGAAGTAATCAGAAAAGCTGTAAGGATATAAAAGAGTAACAATGATGTTAATGGACTTGATTTAAATGACATTTACAGACGAGTCACAGAACTCAGAGAAGTCACTGTACTAATGGTTAAGGTTTATTACTGAGGTAATACGCTAATATCCAAAATTCTTGAAGTGAACTAACGTTGTTTGCTGAAAGCCCTCCAAACCAGTGTGTGTCCAAGTTCACGAAGACTGTAAAGTTGCCTATTTCTGAGCCTGTCTTTAGGCTTCACCTGCTAGAGGCAGTGAGAAATTTCCCAGTCTTACCTAACCTTATGGCTAAACTAAAGAGATTGATTGTCTGACATTATTAAAGATGAAACTGATGTCCGAAGAGAAGTTAGTACGGACAAAACAATTTTAAGGTGGAGTTTGCTTAAGGAACGTCTTTGGCTGTATCATCCATCTGTAGACTGTTTCCAGGCTACCATCGGACTATGAATGTAAACGGCCTTATTAGTCCTGTAGATGCTCCAAACAGATTCAAGAAACTACTCTCCAAATCCATCCTCCTCTCTGGATGTTCTTTCTTGATAGGCTGAAAGGAAAAGCCCACAATAATCAGCCAGAATAAAGACTTGGGGAAAAAATAGTTTGAAGCAACTATGATTTTCTTGAGATTCACCATTTTCTCTTGATACACTGTTTGTAGTTGAGAAAAACTGAGTGGTTTATCCTTCCGTGGAAGGAAAGGTTTAACCAGCCTTAAATTAAACATTATAAGGGTTTAGAGATGTATTATTTTTTTAAGTTGTTAAAAAATGTTTATTTTTGAGAAAGTGCGAGTGGGGGAGGGGCAGAGAGTGAGAGAGAGGGAGATGCAGAATCCGAAGCAGGCTCCAGGGTCCGAGCTGTCAGCACAGAGACTGATGCGGGGCTTGAACTCACAAACCCTGAGATCATGACCTGAGCTGAGGTTGGATGTTTAACCGACTGAGCAACCCAGGTGCTCCAAGATGTATCATTTTTTGCCAGAGGTCATGATATCTTTAATTTCTAGTCATACATATGTCCTAGTGCTCAGTTTTGCAGTTTGAAAAAAGGCAGAACTCTCACTAAAAATGTGTAAAACTGAACTGCTATAAAATTAAAGGAATTTGTTGTTTTAAACGTAGGCAGTTTAATTATTTTTTTATAATAGGGAAAGCAAAGGCAAAAATATTTGGTTTGACGAGAACTTTGTCATTTTCTCCCAATAGACATCCATACACTGTAGGATTATCTAACTTTGATTTGTTTTCAATATTGGTTATAAAGTAACTACAATAGTGGGGCACCTGGGTGGCTCAGTACGTTAAGCCTCTGGCTTTGGCTCAGGTCATGACTTCATGGTTTGTGAGTCTGAGCCTCGTATCCGGCTCTATACTGACAGCTCAGAGCCTGGAGCCTGCTTCAGATTGTGACTCCCTCTCTTTCTGCCCCTCACCCACTCTCTCTCTCTCTCTCTCTCTCTCTCTCAAAAATAAGTATTAGCAAAAAGTTTATTGCACTGATCCAGTCCCGAGAAGCCCTGTCTCTGGTGCTCTGTGTATGAGACTTGGTGAATGAGTCTGGGTGATATGTAGTTTAAAACAGAAACAGTTTCTTTCGACACCTTTCCTCCTCACCCACTCTCCTATTGCTCATGCCTTCTCTTTTCTATGTTTAGCACCAATGTTTTTTTGAAAGATGGGCCTCTATTTTTAAGAAGAATTTTTTTCCTCCCCATTTTCTTTACTAAGCATCTTCCCCAGACTGGTTTTAACTTCACTGAATTGACAGGATTGTTTTACTTGTTGCTATTGCTGTTTTAATTTTGCATGAATGAACAGTCAGACCATGTTGTGACTGTGTACCTTTTTATATTTGTTACTTGAAAAGGCACTCAGAGTAATTGCTTTTGTGACAAGTATATGTGACAACCACAGCATTTCCCAGAAATGAGATGTCAGTTCAAAGAAGTTCATATTCAATTTTGAAAAATGTTTCTTTTATGTGTGTACCAGAAAATGAATTTTGCAAATACAAATGGAGTGAAATGCTGTGCAGTGACCAGGTTTATCATAGTTTCAGGGGTGTGTGAGGTTTTTTTTTTTTTTGTACATCCATCAAAATTGTTCAATTATTTCCAAACGCTCATGATTTCCACTTAGTTTTAAAGACTTTTTTAAAATGTTTATTTATTTTTGAGATACAAAGAGAGACAGAGTGTGAGTGGGTGAGGGGCAGAGTGAGAGAGAGACAAAGAATCTGAAGCAGGCTCCAGGCTCTGAGCTGTCAGCACAGAGCCTGATGCGGGGCTTGAACCCATGAACCGCAAGATCATGACCTGAGCCAAAGTCAGACACAACGAACTGAGCCACCCAGGCGCCCCAGCTTTAAAGACTTTTCAAAAAACTAAATTTTTTTCATGATTATTATTAAGATATTATACTTCTGTGTCCTTAAAATGTGCTTCATAAAGTCAATTTCCATATTTTTATGTACCACCAAAATCCTAAAATAATCTATATCCATCTCTTTGCCATTTCTCTAAACTGATGATTTTTTACTTAAAACTCCAGTTTTGAATAAGGGGGATCTCCCTAGGGCTATATATAGAATAATACTCATTTCCCAACTTGTGGGAAAACACAGATTGTATAAAAATAACTGCGTAGGTGATCACTTTCCAAAAAGGTGTTGTTTGTAGTTTGACATAATCTTGTATTAATCAGAAATTACATCTACATGTCAACAAAATAACCATTTCCATTCTGTAATTTAATTTTTACTGTAGGGGCATCTGGGTGGCTCAGTCAATTAAGCGTCTGACTCTCGATTTCAGCTCAGGTCATGATCTCATAGTTTGTGAGATCGAGCCCTGCATCAGACTTTTTGGTGACAGTGGGGAACCTGCTTGGGATTCTCTGCCTCCCTTGCTCTCTGGCCCTCCCCAGCTCACACTCTCACTTTGTCTCAAAATAAATAAACTTAAAAAATATATTATTTTTTACTGTAGTTGCTAACTGATCATATTATCGTTGCATAGTTGCATCCCTATAAAACTCATTCTACGTTGAATAAATCCTAAGATTCCATTTCACATGCTTATTGTGACGTAAAATAAAAATAATTTCACCCACCGCTTGAATAAAGTGTGGAGGAGCATGGAATTTCTTAACTCTCTCTTTCCCAAACCAACCAAAATCAATATCAATAAGACGCAGCAGAGATTAAAAAACAAAAGTTCCTCTGTAAAAACATAACCTTTAAGGAGCATGATTTATGAAGAAACTGACCTCTACAGTGATCGTTGGGCAATGTGCAGTAAGGATGTTTGGCAACAGTCCACACCATGGAGAATTTCAGTCATGAGAGAGTAAAGAGCTCACCAAACTGAAACAGAGAAAGAGCAAGTTGGACCAACAATGAGAAAAGCAGCCCAGCAATGATTCAGTCTGGAGAACATACACAGTAAAGCCAGCAGCAAAGTTAACATGAAACATCGTTCTCCCCAAAGGCAAGTTGTGTTGCTGGTGAAGAATGCAAAACAGCCCCCCTCTTTGACTGATGACTGCTTTGTTATCAATGATGATCCCAGCCCTATATTTCTACACCTATGTATTACTGAGGATACCTTATTGCTAAACTATTCTTACCACAGAGTAGTGCTCCATCACTAGATTGTTCCCACTTTCCCTAATCTCAACTTAGAAAGAGCAACCAATCCTACACTGATCCTTGCATCTCTTAGGGTCTCCCAAAATGATTCAGAATGCACCCAAACTGAGCAGAACAGCCTTCCCTTCTTCCTCTTGTGAACTATCATTAAATGGTTCCCCTGGTGTGCTGCATTGAATTATACAGAAAAAAATGATAATGACTAATCAATATATAAATATAAATCCTGAGAAGAAAGCCAATTTGGTAATTCTTTCTCGTTGAAAGAAAGGAATCCCTAAAAAATCCAAGGGAAAAAAGAGAATTGTGTCCCTAGAAAAGAAAAAGACACCTAAATTATAGGTGTCTTACCAGGGGAGAAAAAAATAAAAAGGAAAGAAGAGACTTGATTACAAAATTGCTCATAGATCTTCCTTACTGAAATGGCTTGGTCTCATTATGGGTTGACTTGTGTCTCTGCCAAAGATATGTTGAAGTCATAGCCTCTGGTACCTGGACACAGGACCTTATTTGTGAACGGGGTGTTTGCCGACACAGTCAAGTTATAATATGAAGTCATAGGATGGGCCATTACTCAATATGATTGGAATCCCAGTTAGTAGGGAGGAATTTGGATGGAGACACGCAAGGAAATGACATGGGATGACAGAGGCAGAGATTGTAGTGATAACAGCTGCACACTAAGAAACAACAAAGGTGCATAGAATAACATGGATAACCTTGAGGGCATTATTCTAAGTAAGTCAGACAAAGACAAAAACCCTATGATCTGACTTATATGTGGAATCTAATACAACAAAAACTGGGGTGCCTGGGTGGCTCAGTCAGTTAAGTGTCTGACTCTTGGTTTTGGCTCAGGTCATGATTTCATGGTTTCATGAGTTTGAGCTCCACATTGGGCTCTGCACTGACAGCGTAGAGCCTGCTTGGGATTCTCTCCCCCTCTCTCTCTTTGCCCCTCCCCTGCTCATGTTGTCTCTGTCTCTCTCAAAAATAAATAAACATGAAAACATTATTTAAAGAAACAGCAAAACTGAACTCACATATACAGAGAACACATCGTTGGTTGCCAGAAATGGGAGGTAGAGGGTGGGCAAAATGGATAAAGAGATTCTAAAGGGATTGCGACTATAAAATAAATGAAGTCATGGGGATGTCATGTACAGCATGGTGACTACAGTTAATAATACTCTATTGCATATTTGAAAGTTGCTTCGAGAAAATCTTAAAATTACTCATTACAAGAAAAAGTGATGTAACTATGTGTGTTGATGGTTGTTAACTAGACTTACTGTGGTTCTCATTTTGCAATATATAAAAATATGGAATTATTATGTTGTACACCTGAAATGAATATAATGCTCTATGTTAATGACATCTCAAATTTTAAAAAAAATCCTAGAAATAGAAATTTTCTTAATATAACAAATGTCATAAATGATAAGCCCACAGCTAACATCATACTCAAAAGCAAAATATCTGGAAACTCTAGGATCAGGAACAAGGCAAAGATGCCCACTCTCACCATTTCTAGGCAAGCTAAGACTGGTTCTTAAAGAGTCACAATATTTTTCTCCGTGAATCAGCCTCTCCTTGCATTCTTATTAGCACCTGTTAGGGCTCCTAACAGTGGTTCTCAAGGTGTGGTTTAATGATTAGCAGGATTGGTTTTACCTGAGAACTTGTTAGAAATGGAAATTCTTATGCTCCCCCCAGGTCAACTGAATCAAGAACACTAGCTAGGGGTTGTCATCAATTGTATTTAACGAGCCCTTCAGGTGAAATGGTTTCACACTGAAGTATAAGAACCGTCTTAGCATTAGTCAACAGAGTACAGCCAGCCTGCAAAGGGAGGAGCTTTTGCGTGGTAGGCTTTATGAAGTGGCAGCCTACAAGATTACTACTTCTAGTATTTGTTTTTGTAAATGAAAGGAAGGGGAAAGGATGTAGAAACAAAGAGTAGTGAAGTATTAAATCCAGTAATTAAATTAGCCACACTGGCAGTAGCAGGTCAGATTCCTGAGGACAAAACCCCAGAATTGTTTGGTGATTCAGTCATCTGCGGAGCATGGATTGGTGTTTGGTGCATGGTAAGCTTTCAAAAATATCTGTTAAACTACCACACGCCAATTTTATGGCAAATAATGTGGCTTATTCATATATTTTAAATATAAGTGTGTGTGTGTGTGTGTGTTTGTGTGTGTGTGTGTGTGTTTTAATAGTTCAGGTCTCTTGCTGTACAGCAGAGGGAAAACCAGCATGAATACTGTCTCAGGGAGCAGATTTGAGGACAGACAACTGAGAAGGGACTCCTCCAGGTGTGGGCCATTTTCTTCTCTGGAGTTCATCATCAAAGCATATCACTTCCCTCTGGTGTGAAATTCACGAAGGTATGGAAGATGCTAAGATTTTTGTTGGACTACAAATTCTAAAACAATAATGCTCAGAATTCAGCAGGCATATTTTCTTGTTTGATTAAAAATGCTTTTAAAACTATTGGAAGTTGAGAAATTGATCATCGTTTTTATAGAGTGTACAATTTAAGTTTTGTCCTGTATAAACATCTGGGAAATAACCACTACAATCAAGGTAATGAACATATCACATCCCCGGAATTGTCTTGTGCCTATTTGCAATCACTTCTGTCCATATCTGCACCTCCTTGTCCCCAGACAGCTATTGATGTGTGTTGTGTCATGAGAGAAGTTAGAATTTCTACACTTGTGTGTAAAGAGTTCTAGACTGTGTAGGTTTTTTTGGTTTGTTTGGCTATGTTCTCTTTAAGAAAGTTTGAGGTTGATCCACAATGTGGAGAAAATGTATTTAATTGTAAGAATACATCAGCATTTGTCCCTTGATCTTTATTGGCTATTTGGATTATTTTTAGTTCTTGGCTGTTAGAAGTAGAGGTGCTATCAACGTTCATGAACAAACCTTGGTGTGAACAGATGGTCTCATTTCTCCCGAGTGAATGCCTTGACATGGATTTGCTGGCTTATATGTCTTTTGTATGTTTCGCCTTTTAAGAAGCTGCCAAAATACTTTACGAAGTGTTTTCTCATTCGTTCCTTAATGTTTGAGTGTTGGAGTTTGTTAAAAATCTCACTAAACTTGGTATGCTCAAGCTCCTTTTTTTTCTTTTTAAGTAGGCTTCGTGCTCCGTGCGGAGCCCAACACAGAGCCGGAACCTATGACCCCCAGACCAAGACTTGAGTTAAAAGCAAGAGTCGGAGGCCCAACCAACTGAGCCACCCAGGTGACCTGGTATGATGAAACTTTAAAAATATTAATTACTTAAACATGTGCATGTTATTGTTTCATAGTTTTAATTCACATTTTCTTAATGCTTTTGAATATTTTTTTTTTCATTTAGATGTTGGTGATTCTGTATCTACTTTGGTGTATTAGGGGTTTAAATATTCAATTCAGTATTCAGAGTTCTTTTATAGTCTGTATAGAAGTCCTTTATCTCATACGTGGCTTGGAAATGATTTTTACCGTCTGTATCTTGTTTTTAATTCTTGTAGAAGTGTGTTGTTTTTTTTTTTTTTTAAGTGCAGGCATTGTGAATGTTGATGAAGTTCAGTTTATAAATTGGGCTGATTTATTTATTATTTTTTCTATTAATGGGTCATAGTTTGCCCTGCTCTACCTGCCTAGGGATTTTGTAATTGGATGCCTTTGTGGATTTTACCTTCATGGGTGCTGGATTCTAATGTGTTTCCATAAATATTTTGGTGCTCTGTTATGAGATGGAGTCAAATTACTTGGAAGCTTTTGATTCTTTGGGGTCTTTCTTGTAAATTGTGTTAGATTGAGCGAGGACAGTGGTTTATTTAGGGACAATTTAATCCTTGTTCTGAGGCAAACCTCTATTGAATGCTGGACGTGTGCCTCTTGAATTAGGTTTTCTGCACAAAAGAGGTTTCTTCCTTTTAATACATTGAGGTGACTCCTTCCTGCGTGTAAGGTAATTTCCTCACATATGTGTGTGATGATTCTCTGTAGGCTAGTGTCTCTGCCCTTTATGATAAGCTACCCAATTAATTTTAGCTGCCTTGGTTTCTCTAGACTTCAAGATCCATTTGGTTAACTGAATGAGATGACTGGGCTCTGCTTTTCCTCCATATTGTGGTTTTCTCTTCACTATACTGTGACTATGATCTGTTTTCTGGGCAGTAAAGTGGGACAATAAAAAGGGATTATTTCTTTTGTTTCTCATTCCAGGCAAAGGGTGACTTTGATAATGTTTACTCTTTGCTTCCTAGAGCAGTTGACCTATTGAATTTCTAATACTAAAAACAAGAGGAATAAAGGTAAATACGTATTACATATGATTTCATACTTATGTGCTATTGTGTTTAATTGACAGAAAAGTTTAAGAGAAAGTATATGGTAATCATAAGTTTTTTATGTAAAAAACAAAATGGCTGGGGCTTCTGGGAGGCTGAGTTGGTTAAGCATCTAGCTCTTGATCTTGGTTCAGGTCATGTTATCATGGTTCATGATTTCAACCCCTGCATCACGCTTCCTTGCTGTCAGTGCAAAGCCTGCTTGGGATTCTCTCTCTGCACATTCTCCTTCTCTCTACCCCTCCCACACTCAAACATGTGAGGGTGTATGTTCTCTCTCTCTCTCTCTCTCAATCAATCAACAAACTTAAAAAAAAATTAAAATGGCTGCTGTAGTAATTTCACTGAAGCGTTAAGGTTGTCAACCTTCTTCACAAAACAGACAAGTTGCTGGTAAAATACACAGGATAGGAAAAATGACAAATTGAAACTTGATACATGATGACTCTTCAGGAATATAGTTCTGCATAAATCTGAGGTAAGTGGGAAGAATGGTATTGGAGGGATTGCAGCTGTTGGAGAAACCTAGGGAAAACAAATCCTACTTAGCCCAAAACAGAAGCTATGGGAAATTTAGTATTCCTATTTACACCAACATCCCCTAGGCTGCATAAACATCCCCCAGCCCAGAGCTTCCCAGTGTGCTACACATGGGGGATGGACATGTTTGAGATTCGGATCCTGTAGCCCTTGACATGGTTTTATAGAGTGGGAAATTTACAGAACTCCCTCCAGCTATAACTGGCTTCACCTTACCATGTTGTACTTAGAAATGTTACCTTTCCCTGTGTGTGCTCTATTGTAAAAAGGTCAGGACACTATTCCAGCATTTAACTGTTGCGGGTTTTATCTTCTATAATGCTGTGCACAGTTTATAATACATCTTGATTTTCTTCAAGGGATGACTGACTTCCTTGGACAAGGGATTGAACCAGTGGCAAACAGAAGAATGTGTTTTCTTTAACAGTCCTATTTGTGAACTCTATTTTAGGGAGATACTATTGTTAAATAGAAACTTCCATGTAGGTGTCTTGCCTAATTCACATTTATAGTGGTAGAGGTAAAACAATACGGTGTAATTCAATGCTGCATGTGCTTAAAAAAATGATTGTCTTTTAAAATTACCTGAAAAGAATTTAATTATTTTAGAATAGATTGGATAATAAATCCAAATATTTATGTCGTTGATTATGATACCCGAAGAGAAAAAAACTGGAACACAGGTTTTGCCATGGATAAAATGTCTACCTAAACCTTGTCATCATTACTGTACAAGGATTTATGTGAAGATGTGGAAAACATGGTATCAGTTTTCAAAGGAGCATTGTTCTCAAATGAGCAACTGAAGTGGAAAAGTAAAGGGAAGCGATACTTTTATTAGGTAGAGGGAGAAGTCAGTAGAGTGGGCAACTTGACATATTCTGGCCTTCCTGTACACAGTGATCATAAAGAAACAGGTGCAACAGTATGATGGAGGTAGAGATAACCTATGATAAATGCATAAATTTCAAGTACATAATCTGATATTTTGACATAGATAAATAGACATGAAGCCATCACTGTTAACCAGATAATGACCGTATCTGTTAATGCAGAGTTCATTGGTGCTCTTTGTAAACCTTGAAAACCACTGAACTTATTCCGGACCATCATGGATCAATTTTGTTTTTTGTTTTTTGTGTTTTTTTTTTTTTCCATTTTAGATTAGTTTTTATTTTACATAGTTTGATACAAATGTGACCCTATAGTATGCCCACCTTTTCATTCAGCATTATTTCAAATGATCCATGTTGTTGCATTATCATTAGATTGTTCAATTAATTACTCAGCAATGGACCCTTTTTTTGAAGGTTACATAATTCATTTATGATTCACTCGTTGATGGAAATTTGGATTGTTTCCAGTTTGGGGTTATTAGAAATAAGAATGTGATTAACATTCTTGTACAAGTCTTTTGTAGGAACACACCTTTAGATTTATGTTTTATCCATATAGCTAGAAGTAGAATGGCTGGGTTATATGCCAGGCATATGTTTAACTTTGAAAAAAAAATCAAAATTATTTCTCAAAGTGGTTGCACATTTTCTATTCCCAGTAACAGTGCTGAATTTTCTCCACCTTCTTTCCAATGTATGCTGTCCTTCTAATTGTACACATTGTAAAAGGTGTAGTATTGCATTGTGGTTTGATTGACATTTCACTAGTGAAGCATGATGTTGAACAACTTTTCTTATGGATCCTTGGTATGTCTATTTTGGTAAAGTATGTTTTGACATATTTTGTCTGCTTTTTATTTGTGTTCTTATCGTACTTTGATTTTTTTTTTTTTCAAAGAGATACATTCTGCATTACAAAGACTTCTTCAGATATGTGAGTTCTCATTATGGACTTCATTTTTGTTTTCTTGAGTGGTTTTCAAATAGCAGATGTTGTTAATATTGATGGAATACTACTAGTCATTACGAAATTATGCTTTTTCTGTTTGATCCATGAAACTTTTAACCTTAAGTCAGAAAAAATTTTTACCTATGCCTTCTTGAAGAAATGGTACAAGGTTCCCAGCTTTTACATTAAGGTCTATGATTGATTTCGAGCTTATTTTATATGACGGGAGATAATATTAGAGAATTTATATTCATATAAATATCAAATGATTCCAGGAATAGTTTTTGAAAATACTTTTAAATTGCTTTTGTACCTTTTTTGGAAACCAATTGACTCTAGATGTTTTAGTGTATTTTTGGACTCCATTTTCTGTGTATCTATCTTAATGCCAATACTCTGCTGGTTGCTTTAAAACTTTAAAATCGGTAGTGCAAATTCACCACCTTTTTTCTTTATCAATATTTTCAAAATGTATGGGCCCTTGACATTTCTACATAAACTTAAGAATTGGGTTATCAATTTCACTAAAAACGGTGGGATTTTGGTTGGACTGTAAGGACTCTAAAGTTGGGGAAGGGGCATCTGAGGGGCTCAGTCAGTTGAGCCTCCACCTTCCGCTCAGATCATGATCTGCAAGTTGGTGAGTTTGAGCCCCACCTCAGACTCGCTACTCTCATTGCAACACCTGCCTCAGATGCTCTGTCCCCCCCTACTCCCTGCCCCTTCCCTGCTTGGGCACACACTCTCAGAAATAAAATTTAAACAATGAAAAAAAAAAAAAGTTTGGGGAAAAAATGGCATATTAAGAATGTTGAGTCATCTCATCTAGGAACACCGTATGTTCCTGAATTTCTTTCATGGTTCATTTTCTCTCAGCAGTGTTTTGTGCATGATCATGTACAGGTCACCAGCATCTTGTGTAACACATAGATCTTTTTGATAACACATAGTAATTAATAAAGTTTAAGAGTTTAAATTAAGCCTTGTCATATATGTACATGTACACAAACTTTCTGTATGTTCCCCTGATTATAACAGAATCTTTGTTGTTAACATGTGAAAAGCCTTGTTTTTTCTTTGATGCAGTGTGGGAAGAAAAATACTTCAAAATCCTTAAGCATCCTTCTTGGGCTTTGATTTTGGTTTTTTTTTAAGGAGCCATATTTAGTTGCCCATTTCCAAACAAACAAAAAAAAAAACACCTTGCCTTATTCCATATTTTTTGAGATACTGCCCTATAATGGGGAATAAAGATATATACTGTGATTTTTGTTGTAAGAGGCTAAGCTTCCATCAAAACCTCATAATGAAGGATTTTTCCCCTAAATATCTTCGGAAAATAACTTTTAAGTCATAATATCTTAATGCTTAAAGGAGTTCTGGGGCTTATCACTATTGGAGATACGAAATTTTGATTATATGAAATTTTCTTTTGAAAATGTTATAACAGTGCATGTTCATTAGAATAGTTTTCTGGCTGTACTTTGAAACTTACTTGGCTTATTAAATAGAGTTGGCTTGATTTCACATAATTTAATGTACTAAAATAGAGTGACGTAGACTACAGATTTTACAATGGACTTCTGAATCAGTTCCTCCCAGGAAAAGTTGTGTCAGTGCAAGAAACCCATCTGCCATGAATATCTGTAGAGAATTTTTCTGAGTCAACTAGTTGTTAGTTTTGAGTTTCCATCTTGACAAATATTTATAGTTATTACATTGACAGTGCTAAGGTGAATCATGTATGTTTGCCATTTACATAACTCATGACATTATTCATCCTGATGTCCTATTAGGCATAGGATTGTTAATGTTTGTGAGATTTGGGTATCCAGGTTTTAACATGCAAACTTCATTTTGATGTTTTATGGTACATTATGATCTCACTGCTTTCATTTGCTACGGTAAGAAAACCTGATTGTCTATAATGAACAGAACATAAAAGTGGTATGATACCTATTACTTGGTTTTAATGAATGTAGAATCAAGGGAAGTTAGAAAAATATACCCATGGAACAAAAAATAAGTAGCATAAACAAAAAAGTACTAATTTAATAAAAGCCTGAGTGTAGCTTCATGTAATGGAAAACTTACAGGTTTTTACCTAAAGTGAATTTCGTTTCCATTTTTTCCACTGGATGAGTCATCTTTGAGAAGTCAAGTGCCCACTACAAAGATTCCACATCTGTCATTTGGGGACAATAGTACCTACGTATCTCATAGGACTGTTGTGAAACTTAAATGGAACAGTAGTTGGAACTCTTGTAATGTCTGTGTTTACCACATATATCCTCCCTTTGTTCTAGTTCATTCTACAGTGTTCTAAATAATATGATAAATGCAGAAGTAAAATATATATTCCTTTTTGCTAATGACTTACTGAGCAATACTGACAATTTGAGATATGTATTAACATTATAGAAATGTGTAACAGACATCGAGATAGAAAATACAGATATCTTGAAGGTTTTCAGATGGGGTAGGCCAGGAGTAAAGAAGCCATGCTGGCCTTAGATGTATTTATAAAAGATGCTAGTAAATAGGATATTTTCCTAAAAAATGATAGTACCTTATCCATTCACTTATATCAATTAAAAATTGAAAAGATGTTTGGGACACCTGCGTGGCTCAGTTAAGGGTCATACTCTTGATTTCTGCTTAGGTCATGATCTAATAATCATGAGATCAAACCCCACATTGAGCTCTATGCTGACAGTGGGGAGCCTGCTTGGGATTCTCTCCCCCCTCGCCACCTGTGTGCGCTCTCTCTCTCTCTCTCTCTCTCTCTCTCTCAAATAAACATTAAAAATGTAAAGATATGCAACATCACTAAGCATGAGGGAAATGCAAATGAAAAGTACAGCGAGATATAGTTTGGTACAACCACTAGGAGAATGATAGGGAATTTCCTCAAGAAATTTAAATGTATTTATCATATGATATCCCAATTTCCAGTTTTGAGTGTATACCTAGAGGAAATTTAAAAAGACTTTGGAAGTCAAACATAGTCTCGTGTTTATTATGGCATTGTTTATAATAGCCCACATAGGAAAACTATCAAAATGTCCATCAATGAATGAATAAAAAGATGGGGTATATGTATAAATGGGAATATTATTCAGCCATAAGAAGGGGTACCATTTATGAGAACACTCATGGACTTTGCAGGAATTGTGCCAAGTGAGATAGGCCAGGCACAGAAAGACCAGGACTGGATGATCTCATATTCGGAATCTAAAAAAGAATAAACTCCTGAAACACAGTGAAATTGTGATTACTTGGGGATGGGGGCTGAGGTGATTAAATTGATGTTGTTTAATGGTACAAACTTGTAATGAGTAGTACGTCATAGAGACTGCACATTATAATATGGACTAAAATATTCTATTACAATTACACAATGTGGTTGAGGTGCTAAATATTGCTATAACCACAATTGTTACAATATATACTTTTATCAAAATAACCTGTAATACACCTCAAATTTATACAATGCTATATGTCTAATAAGTTCAATAAAAATGAAAGAGTTAAATGAATTTATTAATCACCGATTACTGTTTTAAAATTGATAAGCATATCTAAAATCTGAATAATGAGGAATAGAGAAAACTAGATAGAATAAGTAGAGAATGTTTGTAGACCCACTTAAAACTCTCAGCTTAATCTGAGGATTCTACACAAGGAGTATGCATTTTTCTTCTATAGCAGTAGGAAAGTATTGAAGCTTATATAACACAATTATTAAAAATAAGAATTTAAGAAATACTGGAATGACTTTTAGTAATTTGAAAGATCGACAGAAATAGGCATGAAGATGGGGGGGGGGGGGGAAATCACATAAATACCATTCCAAGTGCAAAGAGAATGGTTTCCACTGCCAGTAGCATCCAAAATGGTTTTCTAGCAGAAAACAGTTTTTGACTGGAAAGCTACTGCTTTCCCCAGAAAGGATCCCTTGCCCCTACAAAACACCTGTAGAAAACCAGAAGATAATTGTTAACTTTGTTAATGCCCAGAAAGTATAACAAACAGAAAAGACATTTGCCCAAACAGAAAAGTTAGAAAGTGTAAGTATTTTCTGGAAGTATTTGGCAGAGGATCATAATATGGTGTATTTCTGAAAGAAATATATGGTAATGTAATTCAAATTGGCTCCTTGCTTCAGAAGTTAGTTGAGTAACTTCCCACTTTGATGAGCTATTGGAAAAAAAATAAAGGCCATTATTTTTTTAACCAATTTTTCAAATTTCTGTTGGCTAGTTGGAGGTCTTCTTTGGGAAAATGTGTATTTACTTCTTCGGGCCATTTTTTTTAAAGATTTTTCAAAGTGTTTATTTTAGAGAGCATGAGTGGGGGAGGGGCAAAGAAAGGCAGGGAACATAGGATCTGAAGCAGGCTCTGTGCTGATAGCAGAGAGCCTGATGTGGGTCTTGAACTCACAAATTGTGGTATAACCCGAGCCGAAACCAAGAGTCAGCCGTTTAACCTACTGAGTCACCAGGCACCACCATCTGGCCATTTTTAATCACATTATTATTTTTTGTTGTTATTGAGTGTTATGAATTCTCTGTATTGTGGATATTAACCACTTATTTGACATAGCGTGTTTGAAAACTGTTTCCTGTTTTATAGGTTGCCTTCTTGTTTTAATTGTTTCTTTTGCTGTGTAGCAGATTTTAATTTTGATGTTATCTCATTTGTTGATACTTGTTTTTGTTTTGCTTTTGGTGTCATATCCAGAAAATCATTGTGAAGACCAATGTTGAGGAGTTTTTCTAAGATTTCTTCTAGGAGTTTTGTGGTATAGGGTTTCATGTTTAAGTTTTTGATCCTTTTTGAGTTAATTTTTGTGAGTACTATAAGACAGGGATTTGGTTTCATTATTCTTTGTATATTTATCTTGTTTTCCCCAACATTATTTGTTGAAGGGACTCTATTTTCCTGTATGGTGTTGTGTGTTCCTTTGTCAAATAATTGTTGACTGTATATGTCTGTTTAATTCGTCTTTGTGATTATTTTTATGCCAGTGCCATATTGTTTGTATTACTAAAGTAGTGTAGTCAGAAATTAATAAGTGTCATACTTACAGATTGGTTCTTTTTCCTCAGGATTGCTTTGGGGTCATTTCTGATTCCATACTAATTTGAAGATGGCTTGTTTTTTTTACTTCTTTGAGGAATGTCATTGTTATTTTGATGGAGATTGCATTGAATCTACACACAGCTTTCATTTTAACATTAATTTTTTCCATCCATGAATATGTTTGTGACTTTTCCAGATTTTTTTAGCAAAGTCTTTTAGTTTTCATCGCACATAATTTAACTCCCTAGGTTGAACTTATTCCCAAGTATTGTATTGATGCTTTTGTGAATGGGATAGTTTTCTTAGTTTCTCTTTCAGGTGTTTGATTATCAGTGTACAGAAATGCAACTGGACTCTATATGTTAACTTTATATCCTGAAACTTAACTAAAATTGTTTATTAGTGTCAGCAGTTTTTTCATTAAATATTTGGGATTTTCTGGGTCGCCTGGATGACTCAGTTGGTTGAGTATCTGACTTCGGTTCAGGTCATGATCTTGAGGTGCGTGGGTTCGAGCCCTGCATCAGGCTCTGTGCAGACAGCTAGGAGCTTGGGGCCTGCTTGGGATTCTGTGTCTCCCTTGCTCTCTGCCCCTCCCCTGCTTTCTTGAATGAGAATGTGTGCTCTCTAAAGTAAACATTAAAAAAAATTCTTTATTTGGGATTTTCTGTGTACCAAATCATACCATCTGCAAATACTGGCAATATTACTTTTTCCCCTCTAATTGGTTTGCTTTTTATTTCTTTGTTTTGCCTCATTGCTCTCACTAGGACTTCTAGTACTAAGATTGAGTAGGTTTTGTTGTCTAGTTCTTGATCTTAGAGAAAAAACTATTTTCTGTTGAGTATGTTAGCTGTGAATTTGTCATATGCGGTCTTTAATTTGTTGAAATATATCTTTTAATATCCAGTCTGTTGAATTTTTTTTTATCAGAGGATATTGTATCTTGTTAAAAGTTTTTTCTGGAGCTATTGAGATGATCATGTGAGTTTTATATTTTATTCCGTTAATGCAATGTATTACATTTATTAATTAATAATATGCTGAACTAACCTTGCAACTCAAGGATAAATCCCATTTGGACCTGGTATAATCCCTTAATTATGTCTTGAATTTGGTATGCCAGTATTTTCTTGAGAATTTTTACATCTATATTTATCAAGGATACTGGTCAGTTTTCTTTTTTGTAGTGTCCTTATTTGGGTATAAGAGTAATGCTTGCCTCATAGAATGAGTTAGGAAGTATTCATCCCTATTCAAGTTTTTAGAAGAGTTTAAGGACTGGAATTAACTCTTCTTTTAATGTTTGTTAGGTTTCATCAGTGAAGCTGTCTAGTCCTGGGTTTTTCTTTGTTGTGAGATTTTTTATTATTGATTCATTCTCTTTATTTGTTATTGGTCTGTTCATATTTTTTATTTCTTTCTGATTCAGTCTTGGTAGGTTGTGTGTCTAGAAATGTATCTATTTTTTCTGGGCTATTGAGTTAACATATAATAGTTCATAGTAGTTTCTTATCCTATGTATTTCTGTAGTATCAGTGGGAACGTTTACTTATTATTATTTTCTTCTTACTCTTATTTTGATCCTTCTCTTTTTCTTATTAACATAGGTAATTTTATATATCTTTATGAAAAGCCATATTGTAGTCTTATTTTGTCTGTTGCTTTTTAGATTTATTTATTTATATTCTCATCTTTATTATTTCTTCCTTTTGCTAGCTTTGGGTTAATGTGTTCTTTTTTTAGTTCCTTGAGATGTTCTTTGGGTTGTTTACTAGAGGTCTTTTAAATTTCCTAATATATGTATTTATTGCTATAAACTTTCTTCTCAGAACTGCTCTTGCCCCAATGCCCAAGATTTGCTATTATTTTTATTTTCATGTGTTTTTTGGTATTTTTAAATTTTCCCTTTTGATTTTTTTTTTTTTTGACCAGTTGATTGTGCAGAAGTGTCTTACTTAGTTTCCACATACTTGTAGATTTTCCAGTTTTTTTCCTATTTATTTCTACCTTTATACCATTCTGGTCAGAAAAGATAGTTGGTATGATTTGAGTTTTCTTAAATTTGCTAATATTTGTTTTGTGTCCTATCATATGATCTTTCCTAGAGAATGTTTCATGAGGATTTGAGAAGAATGTGGACTTTGTTGATGTTGGGTGGAATGTTGTATCTATGACTAAGTCCATTTGGTTTAAAGTAGAGTTTAATTCCATTCTTAAAATTGATTTCTATCTCACTGGCCTGTCATTGCTGATAATGGGATATTTAAGTGACTTACCAGGATTGCTATTTGTGTCCCCTTTCAAATATGTCAGCATTTGCTTAAAATATTTAGAGGATCTAATAGTGGGTGCATATATATTGCTTCTCTTACATTATGTTATTATGCTATGCTCACAACAAGTGTAGCTACCCTCTGTCACCGTACAATGTTACTATGATATCATTTATGGTATTCCCTATGCTGGGATTTTTATTTCTGTGACTATTTATTCCATCGCTGGAAGTCTGTATCTCCCTTTCTCCTGTATCCATTTTGCCCATCCTCCTCCCCGCTGGCAACCTCCAACTTGTTGTTTAGTGTATATGGGTCATTTTGAGTGATGGTTGATACATAAGGGCTTACCACTACAGGAGTATTGTTTGCCTTCTAATTGTCTTGTACATCTACTCTTCCCCGCCCTCCTCCCGCTCTGTTTCTGCTTACCTTTGTAAATTGGTGGTTTTCCATGGTAATGTGACCAATCTCTCTGTTCCTTTTTTATGTTTCCTGAGTCTACTCTGGAGTTTTGCTTGTGGCTACCATGAGGCTTACATGAAACATCTCACAGATAAAATAGTCCATTTAATGTTGATGCAGCTTCTCTTTGTTTGCCTGTAAATGCTCCACCTTTTTATTCCTCCCCTTTTGTATTCCTAATGTCACAACTGATCAGTTTCATTAACAAATTATAGTAGGTTATAGTTGTTTGTAATGCTCTTTTCCTTTAACTTTTTTGCCTAGTTTAATTGGTTAATAGATCATAATAATATACAGTTACAGTTTTCTACCATAGTGTTGTGTACTTTCACATGTTTTTCAATTCATTGGTGACCATTTCTTAAAATTTCTGCTTGAAGAACTCTTTGAAGTATTTCTTGCAAGGCAGGTCTAGTGGTAGTGAACTCCCTCAATTTTTGTTTGGGGAAAACCTTTATTTCTCCTACCTATCAGAAGGACACCTTTACCAGATAAATTTTGAATATGCCCTTCTACCTTCTCCTGGATTATAGACTTGCTGCTGGGAAATCCACATCAGGGCTAATGGCGGTTCCTTTGTATGTTACTTTTTACCCCCATGGCTGCCATTAAGAAGTTTTTACCATTGGTTTTTGAGTTTTGTTATAATGTGTCTGGGAGAAAGCTTTTGTTTTGTTTTTGTTTTGCTTTGAGATGCTAGGGTGTTCTTTTAGCACTATGGACTTTGGTGTTTGAAGCCTACCCCAGATTTGGGAAGTTCTGCTACTATTGAAGTAAACTCTCTTCACCTTTCTCCCTTTCTTCTTCTGTTACACATTTATTCTTATATTTGCTTCTGATCAAATCTGATAACTCTCATCAGATTTCTTTGCTTTTTAAAATATTTTTAGTGTTTATTTATTTTTGAGAGACACAGCACAGCAAGGGGAGGGGCAGAGAGAAAGGGAGACATGGAACTGAAGCAGGCTCCAGGTTCTGAACTGTCAGCACTGAGTCCCACAGGGGGCTGGAACTCACCAACCACTAGATCATGACCTGAGCTGAAGTTGGACGCTTAATCGACTAGGCCACCCAGGCGCCCCTCTTTGCTTTTTAAAAATTATAATTCTATGTTCTCCTTTAACTGAATTTTCCTATATTTCTGTTCTCCAAGTCCCTTCTTCTCTACACATCTGGTTTGCTCTGTTAGCTATGTTCTCTATTCTTTATCTCGTTCATTGATTTCTTAAGCTCTCGTATTTGGTTCTTTTTTTTATAATTTCAATTTCTTTGGCAAAGAACCCCTTATATTCATTAATTTTATTATTGAGTTAATTGATTGAGTTATTATTGAGTTAATTATTGAGTTAATTTCTGAGTTTTCTTGAAGTTGGTTGATTTCTTTATAAGTACTGTTCTGAATGGTTTATCAGATTGCAGTATTCTGTGCCTTTGACTTTAGTTGCTGGAGAATTAGAATTTTCTTTTGTGATACCATAATTACTTGATTATTTTATAGTGTTTGATGACATGTGCTTTTGTCACATTTGAAGCAGCAGTCAACTTCCTTTGCTAAAAATTTATGTTTACTTTGTTTCTTGAAGTTCAGCAGATTGGTTATTCGATATCTTTCTTTTGTATTCCAGAAGGTGGTGCTATAGCCCAAATTTGTGGTTTCTCCTGCTAGAGCTGGATCTCTTGGCAACAGATTAGGGGAAATGTGGGCTTAGTACCTGGAGCTCTGGGGGGGTGGGGCGGAGGGGGCTGATTACAGCCCTGTAAGGGGATCTTCCAGTGGGCACTTTCAGAGGTCCATCATGGACCCATAGCAGTGAGACAGAAATTTGTTCCCTTTGATAGTCTTGTCTGTCTTTTTCTTTCTTCTGTGTCTTCCAAGTTGCAGTGGTCCCACCTCAGAAATCGAGATGCTACTGGAAGAAGGGGGCCCCTGCACTTGCAACCTGAACATCTGAGATGGCTGGGTGGTTACTCACCACTTTGGCTTTTTGCCTCCTCTGCCAGAGTGATCACCTCAGGTGCCACTAGAAGCTCAACACCTTGCATTGTCACTCTGGAGAGGGGGGATGACTTGGCATGTTCGTCCATCTCCGCTGTCTCAAAACTCATCTCTTTCATGCTCAGATGGCCTGCTGGATTCCTCTAATAGACAGGCTGGATCTCCACAGATGCTCCATACCCATGGGTATCTGCCCAGTCCTGCACTCTCCCAGTTGCCCTTTTCCAGATCGCAGTGAGTTTGGGGGTAAGCAAGCTCACTAACTCGGCTACGTGCTCTCGCCAAAGTCCTGTCTGCCCACTTTTGGAAACACAGGTGTGTAGAAACTCTTGGAAGTCTTGGTGTAGTGTGTAAAGGTAGTTAGTTTTGATTATGAGTATCCAATTAGTTTTAAATCAAAGGGAGAGGGAAAGGCATGCCTCATGCCACAATAAAGCTGACATCACTCCCCTACTCATTCTTGATAGGTGTACTTTGTGTGTGAGTTTTTTTTTTCTTGATCAGTTAAAGTTCAATGAATTTTATTGATGTTTTATAAAGTAATTCTTGGTTTTATTGATTTATTATTATTAATTTCTGTTTCCAATTTCATTGAATTTGCTTTTGTCATTATTACTCTTTTCTGCTTATTTGAACTTTATTTCTCTTTCTAGCTCTTTCTGGTAGAGGTTTGGAAAATTGATTTGACACCTTTATTCCTGTTACGAGTACTTAATGATGTAAATATTACTCTAAGCACTGTTTTAACACTAAAACACATAAATTTTGATTATGGTGTCTTTATTCATTCTTGTTAAGACATTTCCTAATATCTTTTATGGCTTTGACCCATGAGTTACTTATGTGCATTGTTTAATTTCTAAGTGATATCTGAAAAAATTCTGAAATATACTGGTATCGATTCCTATTTTTTTTATTGTCGTCAGAGTACACATTCTTCTATCTTTATGAGTTTATCAAGAATTAATGTTTTGTCTCGGTGAATATCCCTTGGTGAACATTCCCTTCAAGAATATACTTGAAAATGTATTCTGCTCTTTTTGGGTGCAATGTTCTTGAAATGTCAACTAGATCAAGAGAGTAGTTTTGAAAATTTTAAGGATGATAGTAGCTTTGCTTGTTTCTTTTTTATTTTTATGTTTAACCTTTTCAAATAGAATCTGACAATCTATTCCTTTAATAGAAAAAATTTAGGCTATTTATTCCTAATGCAGTTTTTTTGTGTGGTTGACTTCGAACTTAACATCTTGATTTTTACTTTCTGTTTTGTCTCCTCTATCTTTGTGTTTTCAAATAGTTTCATGTCTTTTTTGGGGGCCCTGAGTAGTTTTATGATTCAAGTATGTTTCCACTATTGATTCATTATGCAAACTTCTGAGTTTTAAGTTTTAAAATTTGCGTGAAAGTTTACACTGTACATCTTTGAGATTTTTCTTGTTTCTTGAGATAGGCCTGGATTGCAATGTATTTTTCTCTATCAGAATTTGTCTACAAATGATATTCTATTTTATATATAGTGTAAGAATGTTCAAACACTTGTGTTTTTCTCTTCCCATTCTTTCAGCTTTTGTTATGATACATTTTACTGTATTATGTGTTATAAGTTTCACAATGCTATGTTACTATGTACATTTTGGACTTTTACTTTCAGAAAGTATACAAGAAAAATACCTACATTTGTGTCATTTCACCATTTCCATTTTACTGTTTCTTTGTATGAATACAAATTTCCACTGTGTGTCATGTCATTTTTACATGGAAACCTACTTTTTGTATTTATTGCATCACAGCTTTACTGAAAGGAATACTGTAAGCATTTTTTTTTTGCTAAAAATGTTTATTTTTATCTTTGTTTCTATTTACTTTTATACTTTGATATCTGGCCCAAAATAAACGTTTTTTTATTATTATTTTTTTAACCCTTGTTTATTTTTGAGAGAGAGAGAGAGACAGCACAAGCAGGTAAGGAGCAGAGAGAGAGGGAGACACAGAATCTGAAGCAGGCTGCAGACTCTGAGCTGTTATCTCAGAGCCCAATGTGGGGCTTGAACCCATGAACTGCAAGATCGTGATCTGAGCCGAAGTCGGATGCTTAACCAATTGAGCCACCCAGGCACCCCCCAAAATAAACTTTATTTCTGATTATAGTTTTAGATTTTCAGAGGAAGGAAGACCTAGATAGCATTTTCATATACCCTCCACCCCATTCCCTCCTCTTATTTACACCTAACATGAATGATTTCTTTGATACAACTAATGAATCAGTATTATTAGTAGTAATAAAAGTCCATACTTTCTTCACGTTTTAACAGTTTATGTATTCATTTTGAGAGAGAGAGTGAGTGGAGGAAAGGCAGAGAGAGAGAATCCCAAGCTGACAGCATGGAGCCTGATGTGGGGCTTGAACTCAAGAACTGAGTTCATGACCTGAGCTGAAATCAGGAGTTGGAGGTTTAATTGGCTGAGCCATCCAGGCACCCCCATACTTTATTCACTTTTTAAACTTACTATCTAATGTCTTTTTTCTGTTCTAGGATCCCATCCAGGACTACATTACATTGAGTTGTTAGATCTCTTTAGACTCCCTTTGACCGTGAGAGTTTCTCAGACTCTATTTGTTTTTCAGGTTACTGACAGTTTGACAGAGTACTGGTCAGGTATTTTGTAATATGTTTATTTGTTGGAATTTGTCTGTTTTGTCATGATTAGATTGGCATTGTGCATTTTGGGAAGGAAAACCATTGACCTAAAATTCCACTTTCATCATATCATTGCTACATACTGTCAACATGATCTACAAAAGTTGATATTGACCTTAAGCATTGTATTATGTATTCTTTGCCATTTTCCACTGTAAAATTACCTACCCTTCCCGAACTGTATTCTTTTGAACTAAGTACTATATGCAGCCCACAGTTAAGGAGTGCAGAGTTACATTCATATCAGTATAGCCTCATAGATATTTATTTAATACTCTGGATTATAACCTGCTACTATTTCTTTTTTGTTGTTTGTTTCTCACAGTGTTCCAGCATGGGCCCCTGGGGGATGTTTCAATTGGTTCCTGGATTTCTTTGATGTATCTCCATTTGTGTGTGTGTGTGTGTGTGTGTAGTGTGTGTGTGTGTGTGTGTGTGTGTGTGTGTGTATACACACGTGTGTTGAGCACTTCCATAATCCTGGCACTGAATACTATTTCCAGCTCATCTGTTAAATTTCTTGCCCAAGTCCTAGAATTAGACATTTTTCCAAAGAGTCTTGGTCCCTTTTATTGTAGAGTCATATTAGAAAACAAGATTTAAGAACTGGGTGATCTCATTGCTCCTACATGGCTTTGCTTTTAAGTTCTCTCCTCCGACAGAGCAAGGGAATGTGGGTTTATGAATCCATGTATAAATACATATCTATAAATGTTTCTTGATGCAATCATCTATATCTATATTAAACATGAGTTTATATCAATGTCTGCCACTTTAGTCCATCACCACCTAGATCATTCTAGTCTGCTTCTTTGGCTTATTTGTAAATTCACACTCCAGCAATGAAACACCTGGCTTCCACCATCTGCCATGCATTTACTTAATTGTTCATTTCCAGTATCCATATATAGCATTTTCAGAATTATTAACTTCAACCCCCATGTGGCAGAAATTTATCAACTCGACTACACTCCTTCCCCGGTTTCTTCTGGTGAAATTTATGGACTCCACTTATTCCAAAGTTACTTAGCACATTTTCTCCAATCACCTTCTTGGGTGAACTTATTTCATATGTTTCCCCAGTCTGCATTCCCTTCTGGGGTCCAGTGAATTATACACAATTTTTATTTTGTAAGTAGTTCACATTAAGGTTTACTCTCTGTGTTGTCTTGATAATTTCATGTCATGTATCAGCTGCTGAAGTATCATACAGAATAGGTTACCCTAAAAGTTCAGCTGTGCTACATGTATTCAAGCCTGCCTCACTTATTCCAACCCCCCAGCAACCACTGATCTTTTCCAGAATGCCATATAATTTGAATCCTACAGTATGTAGTTCTTTCACACTGGCTTCTTTCACTTAGGTGAACTTTAAATGTATATCACTATCTGTTTTTATGATTTCACAGCTCGTTTCTTTTTACCACCGAATGATATTCCATCATATGGATGCACAACAGTTATCTATTAACCTATTGAAGGACATCTTTTCTGCTTCCAGTTTTTGACAAATATTAACAAAGCTGCTGTAAATATTTACATGCAGGGTCTGGTATACACATAACTTGTCATATCAGCTGGGCAAATACCTAAAGCACTAGTGTTGGGTCATATGATAACTATATTAAACTTTGTATGAGACCACCAAAGTCTCTTGCAAAATTCTTGTACCATTTTGCATCTCAACTATAAATGAATAAAAATTCCTCTTGTTCTGCATACTCGCCAGAATTTAGTATTGCCTATTGATTGGATCTGAGCCATCCTAACAAATGAGGTATCTCATTGTTTGAATTTGCAATTCCTAAACACCAAATGATGTTGAGCATCTTTTCATATGCTTATTTACCATCTGTATATTGTCTTTGGTGATGTATTTATTCAGAAGTTTTGCCCATTTTTAACTTTTTTTTCCCCCATTACTCTTCAGTTTTAAGAATTTATTGTATACTTTGGACTTAATTCCTTTATCAGAAATGTGTATTGCACATATTTTGTCTCATTCTGTGGCTACCTTTTCTCAGGAGTTTTTACTGGATCTTAAGTTTCTAAAGGGCCACTATGGCTGTTGAACAGCACCAGTTTCTCCCTATACCTCTTGTCCCTACTCTAGGCACACTACTTTTGATGAGTACTTAGTACAAAGTATATGGCAGGGTCAGAGTTTCTCAGTTCTCTCATAAAATGTCAATCTTTGTTGTTATCTGTGTTTTCAAAAGCTCCGTGGTCATATTTTTCAGCATTTCTGTTGCTCTCCTATTCATAGTGTCCTTGTACTAGTTGGAGGTATAGAGTAGAACATGTGTCCTGTCCCTCCCCCCATGACAGCAGTCTTTCACCTTATATCTACTTAGGATCATGAGAACAAGTGGATTTTCTCCCACTCCCTCTGCATGAGACTGCTTTTACTTTTACACAACCACAGGGCCAATTTTGCTTGGGATTAAGCTGGAGGAGGAATTTTCTCTTGTCCGTTGCTCCAATGACTGACAAGTTTCAATTGGCAGGAGAGAAGGAACTTGGTTTCACGCATGTCTGTCGGCATCATGCCATCACCTCTGGCATATCTGTGCCACTTTCAATTTTCTTC
Source organism: Panthera leo (assembly GCF_018350215.1). NCBI lineage: Eukaryota > Metazoa > Chordata > Mammalia > Carnivora > Felidae > Panthera > Panthera leo. The sequence continues at coordinate 99,821,499 of NC_056679.1, read as the reverse complement.
CATGTCTGTAATCTTTTCTCTTAATGCTAGTTGAGAGCTTTGCAAAATAGCTAGTGAGTAGTGAAAAACAAACATCCCTTTATACCTGGTATCTCAGAGAATCTAAACTATTTTATACTAAGTCACACGTAGCCCCTGAAAGTTTATTAAAACCTCAGTTTTCTTTTTACATCTTTTTTTGATCTCTCTCTTTCCTCTGTTTGTCCATGGGGAAAAAGGTCTATGTGTTTTGTCTTTCCTCAGAGGAGATTGTTACTCCTTGGAATTCATTATACCTGGTAGTCTGAGGACCTGTTTTCTGATGGAAAAGAAAATAGTTGTAAGTTTTAGATTACTTGACTTTTCCTTGTTGTTAATGTGAGAGTAACACTCCTGTATCAATTTGTTTTTTCTTTGCCTTCATTGGTAATATTTCTTCTAGTTTTACTTATACACTGATATACAACAGTGTATAAGTTTGAGGTATACAGCATAAAATGATTTGAGATATATATCATGAAATTATTGCCACAATAAAGATGAATTAACATCCATCATCTCCTATAGATAAAATATAAAAGGGAAAGAAATAAATATGTCTTGGGGCACCTGGGTGGCTCAGTCGGTTAAGTGTCAGACTTCATTTCAGGTCATCATCTCACAGTTCATCGGTTTGAGCCCCTCATCAGGCTCTGTGCTGACAGCTCAGAGCCTGGAGCCTGCTTTGGATTCTGTCTGTCTGTCTGTCTGTCTCTCTCTCTCTCTCTCTGCCCCTCCCCTGCTCATGCTCTGTTTCTGTCTCAAAAATAAATTAACATTTAAAAAAAAGAAAGAAAGAAATCTTTTCCTTGTAATTATAAACTCCTAGGATCTACTCTCTTTTCTGTATATCCTACAGCACTCTTCACTATACTTAACATGTTTTTAATTTTATTTCTAGTACTTATTTTTCTTATAACTGAAAGTTTGTACCTTTTGGCCATCCTTACCCAATTCGCTTCACTCCCCATGTCTGGTAACCACAGAAATGATCTCTTTTTCTGTTTTTTTTTCCTTTTTTACATTATACACATATGTGAGATCATATAGTATCTGTCTTCTTTGACTTATTTCACTTTGGACAACGCCATCAGGGACCTTCCATGTTGTGACAAATGGCAGGATCTCCTCATTTTTTATGGCTGAATAATATTCCATTGTATATATGTTTATGCCACAATGTGTTTATCCATCCATCTCTCAAAGAGCACTTAAATTGTTTTCATGTCTTGACTATTACAAATAATGCTGTTATGAACATGGTAGTTCATTTATCTCTCTGACATAGTGTTTTCATTATCTTTGGATATATTCCCAGAAGTGGGGTTACTGCATCTGTGTTAGGGATTTCTACATCCTGCAAGAAAGCAGAAATCTTCATGTTGGTTTTTAACAATTATATTTCTTAGCCATTAGATTAGTGAGATGTTGTCATTGGTTTGACCATTATTGAAATTAGGACTTCTGACAATTAATAAATTATTTGCATGTTTTGGGCAAGAAGTATAAAAGTAGTATTACTATAAATGAGGTATGAAAGTATGTATAGTCCTGTACTACTGAAAAATTCATATTCGTGCACATTTCAAGAGCAAAGGCTTGATACATCTGAAATGTTCCACTTTACTAAGCAAATGTTAAATTATGGTACATTCGCACTATGGAATAAAATATAATTATGGAAAGAACAAGAGTGATATATAGTGATTTAGATGAATTTCTACAGGTGAGATTGAAAAAGACAAATTACAGAGTTTATGTACCCATTTTTGAAATAAAGAAATAACTATGTATGAACCCCTATTTGCACAAGGAAAGGAAAAAATAAGAGATATGTAATTGGACTGGAACAGGGAGATTTTCATTTTATTTTAGATAACTTATAAATAGGTTTATTGTTGCAAGAAACAGGGCTTAATTTTGTAGGTCAAAGCCACATGCCTCCAAATATACTTATTTGGTATGTTGACTAATTTTAATTTTAATGTAGAATTTAAGAAAACAGATGCTTCCTTGCTGTGATTCTTATTTTTCCTGTGTAAGTGAGGATGCAAAATGGCTTTGCTGAGAGATCTTGTACCTGTAGGTCCATATTTGTCATCTTTACATGTTTTGTAATTTGTCTCCACATTCCTACAACAGTATGTATAGTATAAGTTTAGAATGACCTAAGGGGAAATGCTACCTGAATAGTTTGGTGGCAAAACTTTGACTCTGGTTTATCCCCATGATGCTAAGTAATGTATGTACTTCAGCATAAATCTTTTAGCAATTGGTAGAATTAAGAGAGCACTTAACATAACTTTGATACACTTCCAGAAAATGATAATTTAAAAAGTGCTCAGTTAATGGCAACTGAAAAACTGATCCTTCAAGGGGTTCTGAAAGGTTAGATGATACGTCGTTCTGAGTCTGAGAAACATACACAGTAAAATACAAAGGTCAGACCATTGTGCTTCTCAGCACTCAGTATTTGACTCCACTTTTCTTGGTGGCTGAGTCTATTTCAAATGAATCCATGCATTGTTGATAGTTCTTTTTTTCTAGGACTGATCATGATGTCAGAATCATGAATGATGGTCTGCTTTCTACCAGATAGATAACTGTTAACATGTGTGTAGTTCTCCTGCATTGATTACCACACGGTTATATGTTCCATGTGCTCTTTAAGAAAAGTGTGAAACATGTCAACTTTCATGTGCTAATCTTAGGTGTCTGCCTTTACCTTTCTGTTTCCCATTCTCATCTCCACTTTGTGTATTCTTCCTTCTTTCCTTCCTCTTCTTATTTCTTGTCTCTCTCCCTTCCTTGCACTATCACTTCCTTTGTTTTCTTCTGTTGTTTTATTCCCATTTCCTCCACCTTCTTATTCTTCTACTTTACTGCTTTCTTACTCTTATCCTCCTCTTCCTTGTCATTTAAATGGATCTTCTTTCTTATTTCCTAGATTTTCTTTTTCTTGACTTTGGTCTCTTCTTGAAAAAATACTGAATTTGGAGAGATGGGCTTTAAATTACCTACAGCTATAATTCCTAAAACATTAAAAAAAAGAATTGATGTATAATGACATAAACACTGTATAAGTTTCAGGTGTTCCTCATAATGATTCAATATATTGTGAAATGATCACCACAATAAGTCTAGTTATCATCTGTCACCATACCTAATTACAATTTTTTTATGTGTGATGAGGATTTTTAAGATTTAGTCTTTTAGCAACTTTTAAATATACAATGAAGTATTATTAACTATAGTCATCATGCTGTTGTTATATCCCCATGACTGACTTGTCTTATAATTGAAAGCATATAACTTTGATGACCCCCTTTTGACCTGTTTTTCTTAGATTGAAAACCATCGTAGAATGTATTGATCTCATGAACAGTTAAGGAAACATTTTATCAATGTGGGTGGCTGAAGGTAGTTAATCAAGACTTATTTTCTACATGGGGTGAATAGACAGGCTTGGGGAAAGTGAAAGAGATAGAAGAAATCATGACATGGCACATTTCAATTAATGGAGTATAAATTAAAGAGGAGTGATTGTATAAAGCTGATAACCATTCTTCCCCCATATAATCAGTAGTCATTCTAGACCTTTCTTGACCTAACTGAATTTTATACTTGACTGCGGTTAACTCGATGTTCTGCTTGTGACAGGCTCCTCTCCAGGCCTAGAGAGTGAATTTAGGTGGACTTGGGGTAGGCATATAATGCAGTTTTAGATAATTATTGTGAAAGCGGGACATCTACCAGAAGGCTCTAGGAGAGTTTTGTTTGAGTTTTATAAAGAGACTTTTAAATAGTTTCTATTTTTCAACTTGTATTTGACATGTCAGCATGTGGACATAAAATTTTAGCAACTGTCTTGGGCCATGAGGGAAGTGAAACTGAGGAGAACATGCTACAGATGATGGTGGAAAAGTGGAACGTACTTGAATCTTAAATAAAAGTACTGAGGCCCTGTATTAATTAACCTCCATTATTAGTCTTCTTCAGATTTCTGATTATGAAGGATCGTGTATTCTCTTATTGGTTAAACCTTGGCCTTGGTTTGTTACCTGTAACTACAGACTTTATAACGGCATCATGTTAAAAATTATGATTCCATAGGTAGTAAGATGTTTGGGGGAAGAAAGCCAGTCTATTTTTGTAAAGAAACTGACATTAAGGAAAGCCAAACGATTGAAATCCTTGAGGAGAGAATTTACATAAAAGAGGCTTAGTAATGAATACCAACAGTAGTATCTTAAACAGTGAAAACACTTAATGAAATCAAGTGTTTTAGAATAATTATCAGAAATTTGCAGAAGAGATGGCAGTAGAAAAATTTAGATATTTAAAAAGATGTGGCAACACAGACGTTGAGTCCCTGTGTTATGCTGTCAAAACAATTTCCAAGGTAGCTAGAGTTTGTTTGTTTTTAAGAATGCAGAAGTTATATTTTTGAGGTGGCCTAGGTAGAATTCTCATGCCAGGAAATACACTAAAATATTTACTACCTTTTGGCCCTTCATTTAAAAAAAAGTAAGCTAAACACTCACCATGTAAGTTCCTCATTGAAAGTGTGCCCTTCAGTTTTGTTTAATGTATTCACAGAATGTGCAACCATCATTACAATCTAATTTTAGAGCATTTGCACCATCACGCTACCGAAAAATCCCATACTTATTAGCAGTCATTCCCGAATACTTTTCTGCTTCCATCCACCCACCTGCCTGAGCCTAAGGCTACTACTAATGTCCTTTCTGACTCTCTAGATTTGCCTCTTCTGGAATTTCACTTAAAGGAAATCATATAATATGCAACTTTTTTGACTGACTTTTCTCTCATAGCATCAATGTTTTCAAAGTTCTCCCATGTTGTAGGCAGTGTTTAGTTAAGTTTTTTATTGTAATTCCAGTATACTTAACATCCAGTCATGTTCTGTGATGTTAAGATACAGTTATAGTAACTTAAGGTGTAGAATATAGTGATTCAACACTTCTATATATTATGCAGTGCTCATGATGATAAGTGTCTTCTTTAATTCCTTATTTTACCCATCCTCCTTCCCACCTCCCCTCTGGTGACCATCAGTGTGTTCTCCAGAATTAGGAGTCCATTTCTTGGATTATTTCTCTTGTTTTCTTCGCTCATTTGTTTGTTTCTTAATTCCACATATGAATGAAATCATATGGGATTTGTCTTTCTCTGACTGACTTATTTTGCTATTATACTCTCTCGCTCCATCCATGTCATTGGAAATGGCAAAATTTTATTTTGTTATGGCTGAATAATACTGCATTGTATATACACATAACTCCTCTTTATCCATTCATCCATCTCTCCTTAAGGGCAGGGATTCAGCTTCCTAATGCCCCCAGGCTTTCTCAGAGCTGAGCCCACTGATGTTTAAAATTCCAGGCTTTAAGTCCTGCTGGTTGTAAGAACTCATGTAAGAACTTTGGCCCCTCTTGCTTCCAAAGCCAAATGTTAATGGGGATTTGTGTGCGCTGTGTGAGCTCCCCAGTGTGAGAGTTTGTTTATTGCCCTTCTCTGCACCCCCTCCAGACCACAGATGGCCATGGTATGTTTTACTCCCAAATTGCGTCTTTGAGAACCTCTTCCAGGTTCTCAACCTTTAGTTGTGGAGTTTGTTCTGTCAGTCTTTGGTTCATTTTCTGGATTATTGACACCAAAGTGTTACCTAGTTTCAACCACGGGAACCGGGCAAGTTTAGGGTCTGTCAACTCTGGCATCTTCCCAACCTCTCATCCTCTGTTGTAGCTTTTATGGGTGCTTCATTCTTTTTAATATTCCATTGAATGAATATTCTGTATTTTGTATATCCATTTATCAATTGATGTACTTTTTGCATGTTTCCACTCTTAGTTATAATGAATAATGTAGCTATGAACAATCATGTATATGTTTTTGTGTGGAAATACATTTTTATTTCTATTGAGTATATGCTTTGGTGTAAAATTTCAGAGTCGTATGGTAAGTTAGCACTTAAGGAGCTGTCACACGATTTTCCAAAGTGGCTGCACCATTTGACATCCCCACCAGCAATGTATGAGAGTTTCAATTATCCATATCCTCACTAACGCTTGTTACTATCTTTTTAATTTTAGATGTGCTAGTGAATGTTAAATGATATGTCATTGTCCCTAATGATGTTGAGTATCTTTTTTCTTCTTATTAACTGATTGTATCTATTTTTTTTTTTGTAGAACTATTAAAATCCTTTGTCCATTTTTAATTTGGGTGGGGTCTTTGTGGGTTGTCATTTCACTTTCTTTTTTAAAAAAATTTTTTTAACGTTTTTATTCATTTTTGAGACAGAGAGAGACAGAGCATGAATGGGGGAGGGTCAGAGAGAAGGAGACACAGAATCTGAAACAGGCTCCGGGCTGAGCTGTCAGCACAGGGGCCCGATGCGGGGCTCGAACTCACGGACCGCAAGATCGTGACCTGAACCAAAGTCGGCGCTCAACCGAGTGAGCCACCCAGGCACCCTGTCATTTCACTTTCTTAATGGTCCCTTGAAACAAAAATGTTATTAATTTTGATAAGATTCTGTTTATCTTTTTCTTGTGATGCTGTGCTTTTGGTGTTGTGTCTATGCAACTCTTGTCTAACCTATTGTCATGAGGATTTCCCTCTATTTTCCACCTTAGGATTTTTAGTTATAGTGCTTACATTTAAGCCTATGATCCATTTTGTTAATTTCTGTGTATGATGTAAGGAAAGAGTCTAAATTCATTATTTTGCATGTAGATATCCTATCTCATGGTAATATTTGTTGAAAAGATCCATACTGCTTTGTAACATGATTTTGTAATTCCTCCCAACAAGTGTAGAGTCTATTTCCTCACCCCTTAAATCTTGTCTTGCCTTGTGACTTTATTATTTTCATTAGAGAGGATTCCACCAAATTCCTTACTCTGCCATTCCCGAAGTTGGCTCTGGACCTTCAATTTCACAATAACTTTTCAAAGGAAAAAAAAGAAAACATGAAAATAGATTTGGGAATATTTTGGTAATTTAAGACTATTATGCATTAATGTGCAAATATTTGTTTTAAAACTAAACGTTGTAGAGAAGAAAAGATGATAACTTTTGAGGAGAATGTGATTAGATTTGTTTTTCCTCCTGGTATTAAATAGGAAAAAATTTTTCCCTAGTGCTAGTATATGCTAGTATAGTATTTGGAAGTAGAAAAGACTTTTTTGTTTCCCTAAATTTTTCTTGTTTTATTTTTTGGAAAAAATAGCCTGAATTAATCTGGGTATTAACACATGTCACCATTTCTATAAATAGTGACTGTTTAGACACTGTTAAGTGTTATCCAAAACATCCACAGAGATATGAACCCCTCTTGCCAAGAAGACCATTATATATCATCTGACAGTTGCTGAAAACTACATTCCAAGCTCTGCCAGCTGAGACACATGGTTATAAGTTAAAGGATAAAAACTGCATAAGCAAGCAGACAAAAAATTTCCACAGATATTAAGCCCTGATGATGGATAGATACGATTCTGCACACTGAAAACCACTAGTATCTTTATCTCAGAATGTGACAGATTACAGTGGTTTTCAAGTTCAGACACATGCCTATGCTCTAGAGGTAGAAGGAATTAAAATATTGCCTTATAGAATTTCATGTGTGGCAGCATTTACGTTATAGAAGTGACTTACTTATTATTTTTATCCTATCAGTGTCTGTGCCAAATAGGCTGTATGTGACCCTTGGTGAGTCCTCTCAATTCTCCTTTATGAATCACTTACTAATTTTTTTTTCTATTAGCAAAAAGACTTTATATATTTTTGACAGGTTATATGTACTTAATTTATCACAGTGAAAAAAACAACCATTGTTAAGTATTTATCATTAGTGACAAAATATACATTAAGTATGCATTACAGAGTAAGTGGTTAGCCTGGTGCACAGCCAATGACGTAACTTTCATTATTCTTTGAGACGTATATTTGGGTTATTTTACCAGAGAGCAGAATATTTGCCTCTGAATGCCTAGGGAATGTACTCTTCAGATTTTACTTTTGTATCCAAAACCAGAGGAACATCCTCTAAATAAAGAATTGAGAGGTGAGCCTGAGAGTGAGTTGCAAAAGTCCAGGTTAAGGACATAATCCTCCACAAGACTAACCTCTGTTCAGACAGTAGCCACAAGTTCAGGGGTTTCTGGGTCCACCTTATTTACGGCTAGGTGGTTACAAATTGGGGAGTTTTCCCAACCACCCTCAGGCTTCATAGTTCACTAGAATGACTCACAGTACTAAAGTAAGTACTGTGCTCAAAATTAGAGTTTTATAATAACAAAATAATGCAAGTTAGAATTGGCCAAATGGGGAGAGGCACAGAGAAAAGTTTCCAAATGTGAAGCTTCTGTTATCCTGAGAGATGTGTTAGTCTCCCAGCATCAGAGTGTGACAATAATTAGAGAGTATGGCCAACCAAGAGGTTCACTTGAGCTTTATGTCTAGAGTTTTTATAAGGTTTCATTATGAAGATGTGAATAAGTAAATCCTTGGCCATGTGGTTGAACCCAGTCTCTAGCTCCATTCCCCACCATGGAGGTTGGGCTAATATAATATGGCTCAGGTTCAAAACTCTGTAATCATGTGCCTGCTCTTTTTGATAAGATCATCCTCCATTTTGAGTCAGTTTAACATAAACCATCCAATAAACGGCTATTAGCCTAAAATATCAGGTGTGGTACAAAGGGGTCACTTTGGATAACACAAACACTTCTAACACTAGGAAAATCCCAAGGGTCTAGAGGTTACCTCCAAGAAACCCAGGAACAAAGATCAGGCAAATTCCTTATTATACAAACCTTGACAAGGTTATCCGTATAAGAGCTTGATGCACCTTTAATGTAGGAGATAAATATAAAGTAATTGTCAATACCTATTACTCTATCTTTAAGTCTGGGAAAAATGAATCCATAGATGCCAAGTTGAAATTTGTATCACCATTCTTTTATTCTTCTCCAATATCAAAACATTATTCTTTGTATAATTGTAAGATGGGAGAAAAAAAGAAGCTGAAGTTATAAAAATAAATATATAAAGACATGGAATGTTTATATTTCATTGGACATTTAGTGTATACAAAAAGTTTGGCAGTAATGGATGCTTACATTTTTCTTTACATTATATAAAAGTAAATGATTTTCTAAGTGATTTTTGAGTTTCACTCCAAAAGCTAGTTTATTTTAACCTAAACAACATTAAATCAGAAACCATGAATTTGATGGGTTAATTACTCTTTTTCTGTTAATATGTAAAAAATTGTTAAAATCATAAATTTAAGTGTACTATGTAAAATCATATCACATATCACTAGTCACGTGTACAAAATTTAAGAACACCTTGTATAAATTACATCACAAAGTCCACTGAAATGTGATTGAAATAGAACACTATATTAGTTTCAGGTGTACAACATGATTAAACATTGGTGTACATTGTGAAATGATGACCACAATAAGACCAGTTAACATCTGTCACCTTACATAGTTATAAAAAATTTTTTCTTGTGACAGGAACTTGAAGATTTATGTTCTTAGCAACTTTTAAATACTCAGTACAATATTAATTATAGTGACCAATAGGTACATTATATCCCCATGACTTAGTTATTTTATAACTGAAGTTTGTACCTTTTTTTTAAATGTTTTTTTTATTTGAGAGAGCTGGGGAGGAGCAGAGAGAGAGGAGAGAGAGAATCTCAAGCAGGCTCAGTGCTGTCAGTACAAAACCCCATGTTGGGTTCCAACTCCTGAACCATGAGATCATGACCTGAGCCTAGATCAAGAGTCAGATGCTTAACCAACTGAGCCACCAAGGTACCCCTGAGAGTTTGTGCCTTTTTATCCTGTTCACCTGTTCACCATGTTATCATTATCTGTGAGATTGGTTTGTGTGTGTGTGTGTTGTTGCTGTTTAGATTTCACATATAAGTGAGTCATGTGGTATTTGTTCTTCTGTCTTATTTCATTTAGCATAACACCTTCAAGGTCTATCCATATTGTCACAAAGGGCAAGATTACGCTATTTTTTTATAGTTGAATATTCCAAAGTGCATATATATATATATATATATATATATATATATATATATATATTCTATAGCATATTTATTCCATAGCATATATATTCCATATATATTCCAAAGCATGCATACACACACACACACACACACACACACACACACACACACCCAGTGCCTTTTTATCCTGTTCAGCTGTTCACCATGTTATCAGTATCTATGAGATTGGTTTGTGTGTGTGTGTGTGTGTGTGTGTGTGTGTGTGTGTGTGTTGTTGCTGTTTAGATTTCACATATAAGTGAGTCATGTGGTATTTGTTCTGTCTTATTTCATTTAGCATAACACCTTCAAGGTCCATCCATATTGTCACAAAGGGCAAGATTATGCTATTTTTTTATAGTTGAATATTCCAAAGTGCATATATATATATATATATATATATATATATATATATATATTCTATAGCATATTTATTCCATAGCATATATATTCCATATATATTCAAAAGCATACACACACACACACACCCCTATTCTTTATCCATTCATCCATTGATGGACACTAAGATTTCTTCCATATTGTGGCTATTGTAAATCATGCTGCAGTGAACATGGAAGTGCCTATAACTTTTTGAGTTAGTGTTCTTATGTTCTATTCAGATGAATACCTGAAAGTAGATTACTGGCTCATATGATGATTTTACTTTTAGTTTTTTGAGGAACCATCATACTGTTTTCCATAATGATTGTACCAGTTTATATTCCCGCCAATAGTGCACAAGGGTTCCCTTTTCTCCAGATCTTGCTCACAGTTCCTTCTTGTTTTTTGGTTTCATTTTTGTTTTTTTTGATAATAGCCATTTTAACAGATGTGGGATGATATCACATTGTGGCTTTCATTTTGATTTTATAGATGCTTAGTGATGTCGAACATATTTTTGTATACCTCTTGGCCATCTGTATGTCTTCTTTGGAGAAATGTCTGTGCCGATCCTCTACCCATTTTCCAATTGGATTGATTGTCTTTTTGATATGGAGTTGTATGAGTTACTTATATATTTTGGATATAATTCCCTAATCAGATACCTGATTTGCAAATAGTCTCTCCCATTCTGCAGGCTGCCTTTTCATTTTGTTGGTGGTTTCCTTTGCTCTGTGGAAGATTTCCCCACTTCTTTACTCTTGTTGCTTTTGCTTTTGCTTTTGGTGTTAGATTTAAAAAATCCTCACTAAGATCTATGTTAAAGTCCTTGCTGCCTATGGTTTCTTATAGGAGTTTTATGGTTTCATGTTTTATATTCAAGTCCTTAACGCATTTTTTTGTTGACTTTTTGTGCGTGGTGTAAGATAACAGTACAGTTTCTTCTTTTGCGTGTGGTCATCCAGATTTCCTAACATCATTCATTGAAGACACTGTCTTTTCTCCTTTGTATATTACTAGTTCTTTTGTCACACTAATTGAACAAATAAGTGTCACTTTATCTTTTTATCTATTCTGTTTCATTGTGCCTCTTTTTATGACAATACCATATGTTTTGATTACTAAAGCCATACAGCTTGAAATCACGGAGGATTATAGCACCAGCTTTGTTCTTTCAAGATTGCTGTGGCTCTTCAGGTCTTTTAGGGTTCCATACAAATTTTAAAATTATTGTAGTTCCATGAAGAATGTCATAGTTTTCAGGGTACAGGTCTTTTATATTCTTGGTTAAATGTATTGCTAAGTATTTTGTTGTTTTTGATACAGTTGTAAATGGGTTTATTTATTTAATTTTTCTTTCAGATAGTTCATTATTAGTGTATAGAAACTCTGTAGATTTGTGTGTACTGATTTTGTATCCTGCTATTTTACTGAATTTGTTGGTTAGCTCTAATGGTTTGGGATGGATTCTTTAGGGTTTTCTCTCTATATAAATGTTACCTGTTAATACTGACTTTTTTACTTCTTCCTTAATAATTTGGATACCTTTTCCTTTTTTTTTTTTCCTTGCTTAAGACCTCTGACTAGGACATCTCATACTCTATTGAATAAAAGTGGCAATGATGGGCATTCTTGTCTTGTTTCTTAGAGGAAAAGCTTTCAGCTTTTAAGCATTAAGTATATTAGCCCTAGATTTGTCATACATGGTCTTTATTCTGGTATGTTCACTTTGTAGACTTTATTATAAGGTGATGACAACTTAAGTTGGATCGTATTCTAAAGGCCTACATTTTTACTTCCCCCACCTTCGTGTTATGTTTTTCATGTCACATTTTACATCGTTTTATCTTTTGGATCCCTTCGCTAATAATTGTAGTTACAGTTATTACAGTTTGCTATTTCAGTATTTTTCCTTCATACTGTCTTTATAATGTGATTAATCCACTACTGTTACTAGACATTTACCTCTCTCATGAGCCAGTGAGATTTATCCTTTTCTTTTTTTGTGTTGTTGTTGTTGTTATGGTTATTAACGAATATCCTTTCTTTTCATTTTAAAGAAATCTGATGAATTTCTCGAGGTTTTCCTTGTCTTGAAAACTGTATTTCTCTTCCAAATCTGGATGATAACTGTGCTTAGGTAGAGTATTCTTGGTTGGTTGGTAGGTGTCTGGTGTGGCTCTCTTGGGGTGTGTCTTATTTGCTGTCTTTCTGGGTGACATCAGCAGGCTGGAGTGAGACAGAAGGAGAGCACAGAGATTGTGTCTACTGGCCTCTGTTCCCTAAAATTATTTATGTGGCTCACTAGATGTGCATCAAACCATAAGTTTGTCCCCCAGGCCAAAGCTCCTGGACAACTGCATAGTCTTTTACCAAATGACTGAGAGCGTGTTTCAGGTGTCTCTGCGTTCATTGCCCTGTTGGTGGTAGCCTGCCAGAAACCATCCCTCCGAATATGATAGTCCCATGGGACCCAGGAACACAGGCTTTATGGACCACGTGAGCCAGGTAATCAATGGTGTCCCTGGGTGATAGCCATAAAATTCAGGGCACCAGACATGCATAAAAAATCCCTTCCAAGAGATACTGGTGCTCTAGAACATGGCAGAGGGGGGGTATAAAGATGGTGCCCACTGCAAAAAGAAAAAGATGGCCCTGCTAATAAGAGTAAAGCAGAGGGAGAGCCCAAATATGGTACCCACTAATGTCTATCCTCAGAAAATATTCCTGCTGGCTCTGACAGATGTGTGTGTTAGCTGCCTACCCCACATATTCAAACAACCCTCTCAGTTAAAGTCTAACTGCAATCAGGTTCCTTTGTGCCAGGCCCAACACTGGGGGGGCATGAGTGCATGAGCCTTCTGGGAGCCATTTCCCAGATCACTACAGTGTTGTGGGTCTTGTGGACAAGAGCCCCGCTATTTTTCAAAGCTAGATGTTGTAGGGGCTTGTCTCTCAGGTATAGGTCCTAAATTTTGAGGTGCCTGATGTGGAGTTCAAACTCTTCCCTCCTCAGGAAGAAACTCTCAGTTTAGACCCCTCCTGATTGTTGGTCACCATGCCAGGGGGGAGGTATATGGTGAGATTATGTTTTCCAGCCTCTCCTACACCATTTGATGTGGTTTTATTCTCAGCTGTTCTTTGTGTGGTGATTGCTCAGGCAGACTTTCAATTTTTTTCAGAGGACATTTTTCTTATAAAGCTGTAGAGTCAGTGCCCATGGGAGGAAGTGAGCTCCAGATCTTTCTACATTGCCATCTTGAACCTGAGCCCCTTAATATCTTAATATATATTCATAAAGACCATTCTTATAATTCACAATTAACTATTCATATAAGGATATTCCGGTTACAACCCATTTACATGTATTTCTTAAAGGAAATCAATATATTTAACTGCTCTACCTACTTAATTTTTTCATCAGTAAATAGTTACTGAGTTGACTCAAATAATTGTTATTGGATTAAGTAATTGGTTCATTTTATGTGTCACCTTGACTGGGCCATTGGGTGTACAGCTATTTGGTCTAACATTAATCTGGTCATTTTTAGATGAGATTAACATTAAAATCAGTCTACCACGGCTGTTGCTGTCTTGAATGTGGGTGGGCCTCATCAAATTAGTTGAAGGCCAAGATAGAACAAAAAGACTGACCCTCCTTTAAATAAGAGAGAATTCTTCCTGCCTGACTGCTTTTGAAGTGGGACTTTTTTTTTTTCTTTTTTTTACTGCCTTCAGATTCTCACTGGAGCATTGGCTCTTCCTAGGTCTCAAGGAAGCTAGCCTTCAGGTTCTCCTAGGTTTACTGCTTGCCACCTTACTCTGCAGATCTTAGATCTTGGGAATTGCCAACCTCCATAATTGTGGCCCGGCTTCTATAATAAATCTCTGTGTATATGTATATGTGAATGTGCATGTATATGTATTTGTGTGTATGTATGAAGATATATTGATTCTATTTCTTTGGAGAATATTAGTACAATTCCTATGTGCAAGTAACTATATGTTTGCATCTAATTGGTCCTATTTGATTTACAGTCTTTTAAATTTAGGCATGCTTCTTGTATCTTTAATAGATAATTTTTAAAAAGACATTTTAAGATGAGTAAATTTCAATATATTTACAAAATTAGTGATTGTACCTTCTCTCTGGGATAGATGATTCCTTGAGTTTTTGATTGAATATTGAAATTTTTATTTATTTGTAAAGAGTCACTGATTAGATTTTCTCTGCCTTTATTGCCTTTGCAATTCTTCCCACAGTACTTTTTTGCTATGGACCACAGAAAAGACTCTTTACATATATAGCCCTTAATCTCTGAGATGCTGGCTTATTAGGTAGTGTTTGGGTTGAGATTGTATCCATTGTATCCATATGGGTTTTGTCCTCAGCAAGAAATGGTGATTCTTACCAAAAAAAAAAAAAAAAAAAAAAAAAAAATCCCCAAACCCTGACAAGGCATTTTTAACTTATTAAATATGATTTTTTTCTTATTTCTGGGAAGACTTACACAGAAGTACTAAAGGTATCTGCTTTTCCTGTAAAGGCATAAAAGAAATATAAGTATATGGGTTTTCAGGAGTTGTCTGGCATGACATGAAGATTTTCCTTAGCATTTCTATAATGGGAGATGAGGTGTTGGAAAAATAATAGGAGCTTTGCCTCAGTCTAGTCAATGCTGCTCTCAAGACTTGGGGAACTAAACTGACAGATGTGATGTCTGACAAGAGTGTATTTTTAGAATTACTGGCGCACCAGCACATCAGGTTACCCATTCCTGAAGTAAGAGGATCAGTGACACTGGTCCTGGCTTTCTGATCACTTGTGTTGAAAGTTCCTGCCCTGTAGAGTTTTTGTAACACTCTGGAGGATCCACTTACCTTGTGTTGAAAGAAATGAGAGGATTTTTTTTTTCAAAAATGCCATCTACATTACAGAGGTTCTACATGATTTTATTAAATGAACAATTTAGTATAGAGAAAAATTAAAATAATGATGCCTAGACCAAAGCTGATAATTACATATCTATTGTACATAAGAATGTGAAACTTAGGGGGCCTGAGTGGCTCCGTTGGTTGAGCATCTGACTCTCGATTTTGGCTCAGGTTATGATCTCACAGTTCGTGGGATCGGGCTCTGTGCTGAGTGTGGATCCTGCTTGGGATAGTCCCCACCTCTCTGTCTCTGCCCCTTCCTTGCTCATGTGCTCGCTCTCGCTCTCTCTCTCTCTCTCACTCACTCAAATAAACGTTTTAAAAAAACCTAGAAAGAATGTGAAATTTTCCTTCATGGTATAAAGTTCTATGTAAATTGATCATGTTACTATCCCATCCTTTGCCTATTTTTGTTATGGGGCCTTTTTTTTTTTTTTTTTTTTTGCTGACAAAGATAAAGCATTGCCCCAGACCTTCAGAATCTGAGTGGGCAGCAGCTGTGTTTAAAAGCAGAGAGAAACCTGTCACATGACAGAGATCCTTTTCTGTTGTTAAGTTTTATTTGAGATTAGACCTTTAATCATGTGGATAAATCCAAAATCGACACCAAAAAAAAAAATGTCACAAAGAAGTCATAGCTTTTAATTTCTTATTTAGGTTCTTCCTCATAAGCTGTCTATATTTGAGGAAACAATAACAGAAACAGCTTTCCATTGACCAATTAATGGTCCCTGAGTCTCTCCCATTAGATGGTCTTTTTTGAATTATTCAATGTACTGAAGGAAAAAGCTTATCATTGAGATGTCCTTCGATCCTCTTCCACTATTTACTCCTCCATAAGAGGGCATCTGGAATGAGAGGGTATGGACACATGTTTCAGCTAAAGGGAGAAGGCTCTTAGATCCACGTACTTTAGCACTGAAGTACATGTCTCCCCGTGTACTTCCAGTCAGGAAGTCCCTGAACTCTGCAAACTCTTTGCCCTGATCTCAGTCTTCCATTGGTTTACCCATGCAGTCAATAACTGCCTGTATCCTCCCCCAACTAAAGAAAGGGAGAAATTTTAGATAATCTTTATACCATCTCAGGACAAGAAATTTTAGATAATCTTTACCACTTCTCAAGGTTACATAGTCACTTCCTTCTGATGAGGCTGAGGCACATATCTTGTACATCCTGGGAAATGGTTTCACAATAAATGTGAAGCTTCTGTTAGAAACCTAACCCTTACCCTTATTATCCCTAGGGAAGTAGGCTAGAACCCAAAGTATCTTCTTACTTATTTGCTTTCTTCCATTATCCACACTTCAAGGTCCAGCCTTAAGGCAGATAGAGAGCACAGAAGCATAGAAAACCCTGTAGCAACTAAATTCTTCAATTTTTCATTCGTATCTTATTACTTTTCCATACTCCTAAGGTTATGAATTAGACTTCTTATTCTTCTCAGGAACTTCCTCTATGTAATACCCTTTTTCTTTCCAATGACACAGTTTCTTTGCTTTACCTTAATGCCTTATAGGAATAGGAAGAAAATAATGGTCTGATAATAAGAGGGCAACTGTAGGGAAAAGAGTGTTTATAAAATAGTATTTCTTTTATAAATTGTTATTGCTTAGAGAAATCCCTTATGTTATTGGAGAATATTTATTGTCACCTAGGGATTCCCTTACTTTTAAGAAAGAAACTGGAATTTCTACAGGTTCCAAACTTCTCAGTTCTGAATCCCTAGCTTTTCTTTAAAGATGTGTCTTGGTTAAGCCTGGATAATAGATGAAATGATCACCTTTTAACACTGGGGCTCATCTCTAGGAAAACTGCCTTTTAAGTACTGGGTCAAAAACACTTTGCCCAGCCACCTAAGTGGATAAAAACATTTACTGCATGAAAAAAAGTCTCAGACTCTAGCATTATGCTATATCCAACAGCTATCATTGCTCAAAGACAGAAGGAAGTGTGGCTTCGCAACCCCAAACCCAAATTTTACCATAACCCATTTCCCCCAGAATTCAGATGAGAGCCTGTCAACTTTGGCTACACATTAAAATCATCTACGAAGTTTTTCAGGAAGAGGTGGCAAGGGACACATCCAGATCAGTTGAATCATAATATCTGGGAGGCTGATTTTTGTAAAGGTTCACAAGATGATTCCTTTGCATATGAAGATTAAGAGCACTTGAAGTTCTTGTCCAGTCTCTGGTCTTAGCTTCTGGCTTCAGAAGCAACGAGTATATGCTGGGTTAGTTTTGCACAAGTCCCATGGTCTATTTTCAGGTTTGACAGAAAGTTTTCAATCTGACTTAGTATTTGCATTTTTGGCTCTGGGTTCTGTTTCTGGACTGATTGTGGAAGTTTGTTCTACAAAGCCAAAGTACACTCAAATGCAGCATAAGGACCCCTTTAATGGACAGAGCGTTTGCAACTGGAATTGAATTGAGGACTTTCAAATTCACTGTCTACAAAGAGGACTTGACAGAAAATGTCCCAATTTCTCTGTCTGTCTCTCTCCCTTACTTGCCTCTTATTTTCTCTTTGACTCTGAACATTTGGTGTCACAAGGTCACATCTGGGGCCTTAGGATGCTTAGCTCTCTTACTTCAAGGTTGGAATAAACAGTGCAGAGATTTTAAAGAATCCCAGAGAAGCTCTTATATGCATTTCATTTTCTAGAACTGATTTAATATGCAATATGGTTGCTAGAAAAATGTGGGATATGGGGAAAGTGATAAGACAGATAAAACTTGTTCAATTTCCATTTCATTATTACCCATTGTTAGACTCAGTCTTTGTGGGGGGGGGGGCAAATTTCCTCATCCTGTTCCTTTCTTCTACTGAAAGGACCTTACTTGCTAAAGGAGATGGGTTTGGGTCTTTGGATGGTCAAGCTCTTTTCTGGTTTTTAATGTGTTCTGATCCATGCTGGTTGGTCTGCCCCATACACTGTACTACTGCCCCAAAAGATCACCTGGCTCTTATCTGGGATTTTGCAGACTTTGATGGTTGAAGTTTGTAGTCCACACCAGTTGCCTCCTGTTGTAAAGAGCTCATTCATGATACATTGCTCAGTCTCAAAACTTGGCTGTTCTACTTGTTCTCTTAAAAGTTTTCTGTCAATTCCCTGTGGCATGTGGAACCTACTGGAAGCCCTAGAACTAAATGCAGGCCCAGGAAGCCACAAAATTTGTCTCTTTCTTATCTCTTGACACCCTCTTCTATCTGTGTCATCCTGGTACTCTAACTTCAAATTGGATTGAGGAATAAATCAAATGTCATTCCCCTCCCACGATCTTAAAGCTTCACCCAGGATACACCTTGGGAATTGTGTTACTCACCCTGATGTTCTCATGTTCCTTCATAATTTCATCTAACTGCTGACCTGCTCTTCTATGGTCTGTCCCCTCTTCTTTCTATGTACCCTCAGGCCAAAATAATGGTATTTCTCCTTTTTCTTTAGAGAGGGGTTCCTCTTTTGTTGTATCTTCCCCCTTTGTAGGAACACTAAGCACTTTGTACCTCAGCATTAAATGCACATGAGTTGGAAAATAAACTCATCTGATGAGAGAACACATTCTGAAAGAGTTTTATCAGTTGCACCTTCTTGAAAATCATAATTGTTTTTGGGCTCTGCTACTGAATGCACCTGGAGCTAGGAGAGAGATTCTGTTTGTTTGTTTTTTTGTTTGTTTGTTTTTGTCTCCTGGACTTTTAAACACTGACTCTACCACTAAGAGAAATTACCACCAATATTTTAATGCAAATTAATCAGCAAATTGATCAAATGCATCCTATACATCAAACATCATTCTTTAAATAAGATTATTGGGGTGCCTGGGTGGCTCAGTTGGTTAAGCATCTGACTCTAGGTTTTGGCTCAGGTCATGATCTCATGGTTAGGTGGGTTCAAGCCCCACATCTGGTGCTGTGCTGGCAGTGAGGAGCCAGCTTGGGATTCTCTCTCCCTCTCTCCCTTCCCTCCCTGCTTGTGCTGTTTCTCTCAAAATAAATAAATAAACTAAAAAAATAATAAAAAAAGATTATTAAACAGTGTTTAAGAATAAGTTGGTCTGGGGTTTTTGGTGGCTCAGCTTGTTGAGCATCTGACATCTGGCTTTTGATTTTAGCTCATGTTATGATCCCAGGGTCATGGGATTGAGCCCTGCACCAGGCTCTGGCCCTCTCTCTCTCCCCCATCTGCCCATCTCCCCCACTCACTTTCTCTTTCTCTTTAAAAAAAATAGGGGTGCCTGGATGGTTCAGTTGGTTAAACGTCTGAGTCTGGGTTTTTAGCTCAGGTCATGATCTCATGGTTTCATGAGTTGGAGCCCCACATTAGGCTCTGTGTTGGCAGCATGGAGCCTGGTTGAGATGCTCTCTCACTCTCTTTCTCTCTCTACCCCTTCCCCACTCATGCTATCTCTGTCTGAAAATAAATAAACTTTAAAAATAAAAAAAATAACTAAAATAAAAAAGAGTACTTTAGTAAAAAAAAAAAAAACAGGAGACATGCTACTTAGAGTTAATAACACAAGTGAAGCAACTAGAAAGTGAAGAGAAGGTGTCTTTTGTTCTACAGATATAGGGTTTGTATTCTTGAGTAATTCACAGTCTACAGGGCCAGGGAAACATTTTATTTTATTTTTTTTAATGGGTAAATGGTCTAGACACATGAGTTACAAATTTGTATGGAAACCTGGATGAAAAAGTGGATGATTTTACTTGGGCAGTTCAGAACTAATGACTTCTTAGAAACTCTTGAATGCTGAACTTCTGTCTGAAGCAAGGCAGTTCTACTCAGCACAGCATGGTGGATTTTTCTTACAAGCCTTTACTCAAGCTTATCTTCTGTTTCTGAGCTGTTGTTAGGTTGGGAAAACTGTACTCACGATCATTCAGACTTAAAACATTACGTCTTTCACATTCAGGCACTCAGTTTGTCAAAGTGATTTTTTGGTGAACTGAAGTAAACTACAATGGGAACCCATGGACGCCTTACTATGAAGACTATAGCTCTACTGAAAATTTAAAGATATTATGCTTTCTATAATTTTAATAAAATTAACATTAAGTGGTTATGCCACTTAAAAATTTAAGTCACTTATGCTTTGGCTCTCTCCCACTCTAACCTCTTTTTTTTTTTTTTTCCTTCCCCTCCCCCATGGGAAACCAATTTGACAATAAATTTCATATATTAAAAAAAAAAATAAATAAATAAATAAATAAATAAATAAAATAAAGACAGAAATCCTCTGATTGGAAAAATAAATAAATAAATAAATAAATAAACATATGAAAAGACATTCAGCTACAGTATAAACATCATGAAAATTCTAACAATAAGCAACAGGTTTTTCTTCTACCAGACTGGCAAAGAACAAAAATAAAATAAAATAAAATATTTTGTTGTGAAAAAAAAAATTTAAGTCACTTAGGAATGTGCTCTTTGTAAGAAAAATCTGGACAAGGAGACAAGATGGGACAAATACTGCTACCTCTTATCAGTATCTGTCTTCTCTGCTTTTTGCTCATTCAATTAATATTTCCATGTTGGTCTTTAAAGTACTTAGAGCTAAGTTCTGACCATGATCCCACAAGCAGTTAAGTGGCAAGCTAAGGCATGAACTGAATATTCTGGTTTCTGATTTCTTCCCCTTAACCAACTAATCCTAACTGTAGGCCTTACCAAGTACCGTGTGATTAAGGCATTGAAGGCAGGCCACTGTGTCTGGGTCCCAGGAGATAAAAGAGAGAGGAGGATGGGAGTTAAAGTTGGGACCGTGCTGAACCACTTAGGCCATAAATTTGGGATTTTTTTTTTAAAGAGCATTAAGAAACTATAGGTGGGTTTTAAGTACACTAGTGACAAAAATCTCATTTATGATTTTTAAGGATCATTCTGTTCTGTGGCAAAATGAATATATGAGAGTAAGACAACTACTGCAACAGTGTAAGTCCGAGGTAATAGTTTTAACAAAAGCTTATGGTAAAAATGAACAGAAATAGTTGGATTCATTTATATGCTAGGGATAGAGCTAATAGGACATTCTTTTACATTGGATAGAAGCTGGGAGGGAAGGCAACATCAAGAAGAATAACTAAGATTTTGGCTTTAAGGAGAAGGAGTGAGTGGTGGTGACATTTACTGAAATGGTGAAAACCGGAAAAAAATAGGTTGGGGTTAAAATCAAGTTCAAGTTTCATCTTGAACATGATATGTTTAATAAGCCTAGTACCAATATCCATTTAGAAATGTATGCATCTAGAGTATTTCAAAGGAATTGAGCCTGGAGGTGTGCATTTGGAGATAGTTAGCACTGAGAAGGCATTTTAAGTCATTGGGCTAAATAACATTAAATGCAAAGAGTGTTCTAATGTAGAATGGGGGAGCAGAGACGGTCTGAGCAGAAATGATACAGCTTGCAAAGAGACTGGTAAAGAGAGGTCAGAGAGGAAAGAGAAAAGGTAAGAGAGTTAAAATGCAAGTAAGACTTATAAGAAGGACAGAGTAGTCCTGTCTAACAAATGCTCCTGATTGGTCATTTAAAAAGAAGGTACAGATGTGACCACTAGATCTGGCATCAAAGAAGACAGATAATTATTTTGTGTATATTTTCAACAAATTAATTGAGGTAAAATCAACGCATAATAAACTTCTCATATTTAAAATGTAATGCACTATTTGAAAAGTTTTGACCTAAGTCTACAACCATGAACCCATCCATCCCTGTGATCAGTTAACCTATCCATCACCCCCAAGAGTTTTGTTCCCCTTTGTGGCCTTTCCCTCCTGTTTGAATCTCATTCCCTCCTTGTGTCTCCAGGCATCCACTTACCTGTGGTCTGTTGGTATGTATTTATATTTTCTAAAATTTAATATAAATGACATTAGAGTTTTTCTCTCACCTCTTGATGAATTTGAGATTCATCTGCACTCTGGAGTCAACATTTCATGAACTTGTATGGTATTCACTAATCCATCATGTGACTATTCTACAACTGTTTATTTATTCACTTGTTGAAGAATAGATGAGTTGTTTCCAGGTTTGGCTACTAAAACTGAAGTTTCTAAGAATACTTGTGTGGAAGCGTGAGGGTGAGTCATGTGGCATGTCGAACTGCTTAAAACCTAACACAGTTTTACTTTCATGGCCTAGAATATCGGTGTTATATCCAAGAAATCCTTGTATAACACAAAACTGTCTTCTAAAAGTTGGATGGTTTTCAGTTTTACCTTTTGGCTTCAAGATTCGTTTTGAATTAATTTTAGCATGTGGTGTGAAGTATGCATTAAAAGTCATGCTTTCTGCTTATGGATATCCAATTGCAACAGCATAATTTGTTGCAAAAATTACCTGTCCACCACTGTATTGTCTTTGGATCTTGGTCAAATATTAGTTGCCCATTAATAGGTGGGTCTTTTCTGAACTTTCTATTGTGTCTCATTAAAATATGTGTCTACCATCTACCCTGACTCCAATATTATACTGTCACGATATTATAGCTTTAAAATAAGTCTTCAAGTCAAGTAGCATTTTTCTTCAAAGATGAAGCATTTGTCTTTTAAAATTGTTTCTCAAAACTACTCTGCCTATTCTATATCCTTAACATTTCCATATGAATTTTAGAACCAGTTCATTAATTTCTGCAAAAATCCCTGCTAAGATTTTAATTAGGCTCATGTTGAATCTATGAATCAGTTGGGGAGAACTGACATGTTGACAATATGCTGTCTTCTGACCCATGAATACAGTGTATCTCTCCATTTCTTGTAGATACGTTTAACTCTCGGTCAGAAATCTCTTGCAGTTCTTTTTTTAATGTTTGTTTATTTTTGAGAGAGACAGCATGAGCAAGGAGGGGCAGAGAGAGAACTCCCAAACTGAGATCATGACCTGGGCTGAAATCAAGAGCTGGACACTCAACTGACTGAGCCACCCAGGAGCCCCTCTTGTAGTTTTCAGTATATTATTCTTTCCTATCTTTTGCTAGATTATCCCTATGTATCCCAAATTTTGGAAGTTATTATAAACTTTATTTTATTATATTTCACTTTTCAGTTGCTGGTGGCTAGTATCTAGAAATACAGTTTTTTTTGTGCATTAAACTTGCAACCTGTAATTTTGCTAAAATGACTTCCTAAATTCTAGTAGCATTTTGTAGTTCTGTAGGATTTTGCATATGGATCTAGGAGTAATAGCAATTTTATTTCTTCTTCCCTAATCTAGATGCACTTTATTTCCTTATATTGTATGAACTCTGGATAGTTCCTCTAGTACAAGGTTTAGGAAATTTGATAATTGCAGTTTTGTTATCTCTTCTGCTTTTGAGCATTAAACATTTGGACTTGACTGTTAAATGTGATGTTAGCTATAGATGTTTAACAGGTTATTTTAAACCATTTGAGGAAATTGACCTCTTCTTTAGTTTGCTGTGAATTCTGTTTGTTTGTTCATGTGTTTATTTTTGAGGGGGGGGGGGGTCCACAATATCCGAAGCAGGCTCCAGGCTCCAAGCTATCAGCACAAAGCCCATACCAGGCTCAAACTTAAAACCACAAGATCATGACCTGTGCTGAAATTGGATGCTTAAATGACATTTTGCTGTGAATTTTTATCAGTAATAAATGTTGGATTTTAACAAACATTCTGCATCTTTTGAGAGATCATACAGTTTTCCTTTTTAGTTTGTTAATATGATAGATCACATTGGTTAGTTTTTAATATTAAATAAGTATTCTCCTGGAATATACCTCATTTAGTCATAAAGTAACACCCTTTTTAATATATTGAATGATTCACCTGACAGATTTTTGTTAATTATTATTATTTTTATTGTTAATAATTTTTGTTAATATATTTTTATTATCTGTCTATCTAGAGATTTGTGCTAGAAGTTTTATATTAATTATTGTCTGGTTTTAATATCATGGAAATGTTGACTTCACAGAATGAACTGGGAAGTATTACCTTCTCTTCAATTATCCATAAGAGTTTCTTTAGCACAGGTATTATTTCTCCCTTAATATTTGGTAGGATTCACCAGTAAAGTCATGTGGACCAGGATTTATTTGGGGAAGTAGAGAGCATAAGGTTTTAATTAAAGATTTAACTTTCTTAATACATAGAGAGTTATTCGGGTTGTCTACTGACTCTTGAGTGAGCTTTGCTAATTTATGTCAGTTAAGAAATTAATCCCTTTTATCTAAACTCTCAAATTTATGAGCATAAATTTGTTCATAATATTTCCATCTTATTCTTCTAATATCTGTAATATCTTCAGTGATATCACCTCTTTCATTCCTGATATTAATAATGCTACTTTTTCCCCTAATGAATCTGGTTGGAGGTTTGTACATTTTAGGGATCTTCTAAAAGAACCAGCTTTTGGATCTGTCAATTTTCTTTTGTTGTATTGTCTTTCCATTCCATTACAATTTCCATTCTGTTTATTTCCTTCTGTTTACTTTGGGTTTGATTTACTAATTAATTAATTAGGTTTCTTATGATAGAAGCTAAGATAATGGATTTGACACCATTTTTCTTCTCTGTTATAAGCACTTAGAGCCATGATTTTCTTTATAAGTACTAGTTAAAATACATTAGCCAAAATTTAATATATTATGTGACCATTTTCCTTTTGATCACAAGACTTTATAGGTTTTTTTTTTTACATGGGTGGTTTATGAGTATGATTTTTTATTTTATATTTCTTATAATTCTTCAGATATCTTTCTGTAATTTCTTAACTCCATTGTGGTCAGATAATGTAGTTCAAATGACATCATTTCTTTCGGATATATGGATATGTGTTTTGTTATTAATTGTATTAATGTATTCTGACTGTTGTATAAATGTGAGTTAGATTTAGTTGGTTGATACTGTTGTTCATGTCTACTGTATTTTTACTGATCTTATGTTTACTTGTTCATTCATTTATTGACAAATGGGGTGTTGACATCTTTGTAATTGTGTATTTGTCTATTTGTCCTTGGCATTCTATCTGTTTATGTTGACAAAAGTAGTTGTGGAAATACCATTGTGTGAGTGATAAAGGCATGGGGCAGATTGAAATTCAACAGATTAATTAGACATGAAATGAATAGGGGGAAGAGAGGTAAAGTCTATTGACAAGAACTTTAAAGAAACCTGGATATTTTGAAAAATAGGATGAAAATTATTACAAAATACTGTCACCTATCTTACCTCCAGGCCTTAAGGTATGCATGGAGGTGCATATGAAAATGCCATTGTTAGAGAACAAGAAAAAGAGGTATATACTACTATAGGGTAGACTACTATAGGTATAGACTGCTGTATAATAACTGCAAAGCCCATTTGCATTTTCTGTAGAAAAAAATGTAATTTTCCATATTTATGTAAGTATTTTTATAAACAAATATATATTTAGTACATTCACATAGTCAAGTCTGTGTGTAATTTTCCTAGAAGTTTGCCAATGTGATCTCTGAGGTTCTATTTTTCGGTGAAGGAAAACAATCCAAACAAATTTGCCATAAGAACCTAGATGTCTCTACCTGGTCACGTTACTTAGGTGTATCTTTAGAGCACTGCCAAAATGGTGTATAGATCTGAAGCCATCAGTTTATAATTACGCGTATATTAATTTTTGCTATTTATTTATATACTTAGTCTTTTAATTATTTTATGCATGTTTTCATGAACATTGTACACTTTATCACTCAATACTTGTTAAAAGAGAGATATCTCAGGTGTAACTTTTATATTAGTGCTATCTTTGTCATACTGGTGTTAGGATGATTCAAGATTTATTAAATGAGTAGGGAGGCTTTGATCTTTTTCTGTTTTGAAGTTAAAAAAATTGGTTTTAGTGTCAGCTCCCTCCTCCGGGGCATGGGGGGGGGGCGGATAATAGATGGAGAAATAATTCTTTGATTATATTTTTAGATCTTAAACCTAAGATAATTTCACTTTCACAAAATCTAGGTTAATGTGTATATCTAGCAGATATTTCTAGTGGGTCTGCTGGTATAAACAATATTCTCTTTTTCTCATGATCTAATACGATGTCTACAAGAAGATAAAGGTTTTTAATTTTAAAGAATTTGAAAGAACCTATCATACTCCACTCAGAAAATGTGTAATGCCCAGAATACACTTCTTGTCATTATTCTTCCTTTTTATTCCTATGTAAATGTATCCTAATTTACACTTGCCACCTGTCAAGATAAAAATTCACTCCTACTCATCTTCTTTCCCTCTGATGTTGCCAGATTCCTAAAATCGACTGCTTCTATACATACACACAAAGACAGGTACTGCTAGAGGTGTGAGAGGTGTGAGATGGGAGAGAGTTGTTCATATTCCTTCAAAAGTGTTATGTCATGAAAAGTGCGAACAGATTTGTGCTTCTTCCTTTTGTTTTGATAAACTGAGATAACTTTAAAATATCTGGGCATATGTAAAC
This sequence comes from Panthera leo, assembly GCF_018350215.1. Lineage (NCBI taxonomy): Eukaryota > Metazoa > Chordata > Mammalia > Carnivora > Felidae > Panthera > Panthera leo. The sequence goes on along the minus strand of NC_056679.1, from coordinate 99,794,624 downwards.
TGTATAATAATTCTTGGTCCTTGGACCGTACTTTGCTTTTTAAAAGGTCAAGTCCTGAGAGAGTTGCTAATTATTTTTCAAAACAGCCAATCTGTACTTGCGTTAAAATTGTCAGAATGTAGCATGTGATTAGACCTAGTATAATAAATAGAGCTTCTAGTGCCACTGTTCTTTTGCATCTTCTATATGTCTTTCAGTGGCAGGTATGAGAGGGTTAATAAGATGAATCTAGCTAGTGGCCAAAAAAAATCTTAAATAACTCCTAATTTCAACATTTCTGTTTTAATTTTATTTTGGGAAGATTTCTCCAGTACATTTTAGATGAGTATTGTAATTATATGAAACTAAATAACAAAACACGGTTTCTAAATGTGTTAGAAACCTATGAAGATTTAATGAAGAATCTAGAATTCATTGTTAGGCCCTACCTCCAACCCTCTTTCCGCTTTGTAGACTGTGAGTGGGTCTAAACCAGGAACACTTGCTCAGAATGTTTTTAATTCATGGCTCCCTAAAGATTCGAGCGTTTCCGACCCAGAAAGCATGGCCACAATGAGATAGTTGGTATTGCTGTTTTTACTTAAGCAGCCCTGGTGTGAACTTCTTTAATTTTAATTTTGAAACAAAGGATCTAAGAAGAACTGTAATAATGGCTTGCTATGTATTTCTTGATTAGTTGAAAAATCAGTGCACAAATCTAAAACTGACTCAGTGCATCCAACGCATCCACATCTGAATTGTTGAATCACTTTCTCCTCCTCAAGCATGCCTGGTCTTCTGCCTTACTTGATTCTGCTGAGACTAAGGCTGTGGGGAATTAGTAGCAGGGCTTTTTAAATCTCTCTTCACACACAAAGATGGAAAATTCTGTTACTTACAGTTTTCTACTCTAAATGTTGTTGCTATTACTTCTTTTCTTGTTCACCTTTTATATCCTTCTCTTATCTGGCTTTTTTTGACATGTAAGCCCAGTCATATGCTGCTGGGTTAAGTGACTGAAACAGGCTCCTTTTTATAGAAGAAAAGTTCATTTTCTTTTTTTTAAATCTTTGTTTATTTTTGAGAAAGCACAAGTGAAGGAGAGCAGAGAAAGAGGGAGACAGAGGATTAAAAGTGGGCTCTACACTGACAGCAGAGAGCCTGATGTGGGGCTCAAACTCAAGAACACTGAGATTATGACCTGAACTGAAGTCAGATTCTCAACTAACTGAGCCACCCAGGTGCTCCAAAATGTTTATTTTCATAGTGTATGTTGGGCTCAGTTTCCTGATGCTACTCACCTGAGTTTTTATTAAATTGTGCTTCCTCTTGAGCCATTTCATCATCTATCCCCCAAGGCTCTTCTTTAGACTACTCTGTACAATGGGATTTGAAGACCCCATTGTGGTTTTACAGACAGGGTTGATGACCTACTTGGACACATGACTACTTTTGAAATGGTCATTTCTGATACAGCTGCCCCAGAACTGTTAATAGAAACAATATAATATTAATGAATATTGTCCTTTTTTTCTTAAGGAGACAGTAGGTCTTTCAGAGTTATCTTAAAATAAAAAGAAAAATTTTCCCTGTTTACCAGAGTTTGGAATCATCCAAGGACTCCTCTTTCTTGATTTCTTTCTTTGTTGTTGAAGCATAGTTAACATACAATATTATATCATTTTCAGGCATACAATATAATGATTCAATAATTCTATACAATTCTCAGTGCTCATCAAGATAAGTATATTCTTTTTTTAAACTTTTTAACATTCATTTTTGAGAGAGAGAGAGAGACAGACAGACAGACAGAGTGTGAGTGGGGGAGGGGCAGAGAGACAGGGAGACACAGAATCTGAAGCAAGTTCCAGGCTCTGAGCTGTTAGCACAGAGCCGCAAGCGGGGCTCGAACTTATGAAACCAGGAGATCATGACCTGAGCCCAAAGTCAGACACTCATCTGATGGAGCCACCCATACGCCCCAAGATAAGTGTATTTTTAATTTATTTAAATAAAATCTTTTTCTACTATTACTGATTTTTCCTTTCAGGAAAGTGACTCCTTTAAAACTAAACATTGTATTGAAATATATTATTGTTTTAGTAGAATCCATTCTCTGAAGGAAGAAATCAGTAATAGTAAAGAAAAAGCCAATATTTAAATGAATTCTGAGCTCTCTTCCTACATATTTTGATTTTCAAAATAAATCAATTCAAGGACATTTTCTAGGCACTAAAAACAAAAACAGAAATCATAAGAACAAGCAAAATGTCTTGCTTTGTGGTTCAGTTTAATCCCTGCATATAATTGAACTCCGTTGCTAGATGTACAAGAATACTGCCAGAAATAGTCCTAAAATGATAAGCTCTAACTGTGGAATTACCGAATACAATAGATGCGAGTCTCATTAAGTTTAAGCAAATTCTAAGTAGCAGGTTTTTGAAATGCGGTTTTTCCTTTGGTGATAATGCATTTCTCTAGCACACTGATCAAAGCCCCCAAACAAATTGTTGTTCGTAAGCCAAACTCTCATTTTCTTACTTCCTGATTTTGTACTGAGGGTACAACTCAAACAGGCCCAAGGTGACTCGACATGATTCTAAGCTTATATTGGTCAGACTTACAAACTGTTCCTTTGCTGGGAGTAGTAAATGATAAAACAAACAGATGGGCAAGTGACTGTTTGTTTACGTGCACAAACACAAACATGAATAGATACACTCTGGATAGACCAAGGGCTTTTCAACCCTGGGCAGATTTTTAAAGCCTGAGGCCATATCTGTGCTGTGAACACACAGCTTGGTATGTGCCAACATGAGACTATTGCAAACACTTGATCCAGACACAGTGGGTTATTTACAAGAAAACCAGGCATTATTTTCTAGTACCTATAGAAAATAGGTACTGTTTGTTTTTCTAAATTTCCTTTGTATGCTACAGTAGCTTCAAGTTTGTATCCCAGAGCTACCTGTGCAGTTGTGTATTGAGGGTTAGAAGGAAAGCATCCCTATTCCCTGTTATGAAATATAGACCCCTTCTGTTACGACTAGTTCAATATCTGAAATTCACAAATTTTGATCAGTATGCTTTCACACCTCTACTAATTGCTGATTGGGTAATTTAGGACATACCTTTTTAACATTCCTGAACCTTGGTTTATCCTTTTGCCAAAGGGGATAATGTATGGACATCATAATTGTTTTGCGGGCTCCCTGAAACAATTCATATGAATGATGGAATACTGTTGCTAAAGAGTTTCTGTGGCAGTTGTAATTATTATGACTTCCAGCATCATACTCATCAGGTCTTTACAAATCCTGATGCCTTTAAGAGGGCTCAATCCTTCCTGGTGGCAGGGTGGAGGAAGAAAATCAGTGGAACAATAACTACAGTTGTTAACAGCTCACGAATGTGATTTTCTGTCACCCAGGCCTGAGGATTGTGCCCATAGAGTGGTGGATCTAGGAAGGATAAGTGAAGCCACCTTGATGTATGCAGACCCTGAACCTGTGCACTGAGTCTACTCATGTTAGTGAATGAGGCACAGATCAGCAGTGCGTGCAAAATTTTCTATATTGAAACATCACTGGGGGCACCTGGGTGGCTCAGTCGCTTAAGCATCTGGCTCTTGATTCTGCTCAGGTCATGATCTCATGGTCATGAGATTGAGCCCCATGTTAGGCTCTGCACTGGGCGTGGAGTCTGCTTAAGATTCTCTCTCCCTCTGCGCCCCACCTTCTCTCTAAATAAATAAGTTGAAACTACTCCATCTACTGTGTATTACTGTATCCTGGATTAATGTCATCATTTACGAATGAATTACTTCATCAGCATATTATCCTGAGAAGGATGCCTAATGTCTAATACAAGACAAATGAAGACTAGAACATTCAGATCAGCTTAGGAAAACGAATGACATATGCAAGCTGAAGAATGAGATGCCCAGTTAACCATATCCAAGAGACAAATTATCCAGTGCTCAGGCCAAGTATGTGCTCAGTGCATCATGATATGATCATGTTAGTTATCATAGATCAATATTCTTTCTTTTATTGTTTTTCCTTCTGAGTTCCATTTTTTATATACACGTTTGAAGGTTTATTTACTTTGAGGGAGCACTCTTGAGTGAGTGGCGGAGGGGCAGATGAAGAGAGAGAGAGAGAGAGGGAGAATCTCAAGATGTCTGTATGCTCACTGCAGAGCCTAACACGGGGCTCAATCCCACACCCCTGGGATTGTGACCTGAGCCAGAACCCAGAGTCAGATGCTCAACTCAGTCCCCCAGGCACCCCAAAGTCTTTTAAATCCAGAAAGTCTTTTATCTTACTCGTATTCTATTATTTTTATGTAATTATATATTTTTGAGTTATAGTTGACAGCGTATTATGAGTTTCAAGTATAGAACATGGTGATCCTATATCTATGTACATCAAGAAATGCTCAGCATGACACAAGGTTCCCATCTGTCACCACAGAAAGTTATTATAATCTTACTGACTGTATTCCCAATGCTGCACTTTTCATCCCTTTATCTTATTTTATAACTAGGTGTTTGTATTCTTAATGCCATTAACCTATTTCACCCATCTCCTAAACCCCACCCTTCTGGCAACAACCAGTTCCCTATATTTATGTGTCTGTTTCTGTTTGTTTTTCTTTTTTAGATTCCACATATAAATGAAATTACATGGTGTTTGTCTTTCTCTGTCTGACTTATTTCACTTAGCAGTATACTCTTTAGGTCCATCCATCTTGTCACAATATTTTATTTTTCCTTTGTTGCCCTTGCCTGAGGAGACAGATACAAAAATTTATATATATAGTGCTAAGATTGATGTCCAAGATTTTACTGCCTATGTTATCTTCTAGGACTTTTTTAATTCAGGTTTCACATTTAGGTTTGTAATCCATTTTGAGTTCTTTTCTATATATGGTATATGAAAGTGGTCGACAGAGCACCTGGGTGGCTCGGTCTGTTAAGCATCAGAGTTGGACTCAGGTCATGATCTCCCAGTCTGTGAGTTCAAGCCCTGAGTCAGGCTGTATGCTAACAGCTTAGAGCCTGGGGCCTGCTTCATATTCTGTGTCTCCCTTTATCTCTGCCCCTCCCTTGCTTGTGCTTTGTCTCTTTCTCTCTCTCTTAAAAATAAACATTGAAAAAAAAAAAGTGGTCCAGTTTCATTCTTCTGCACGTAGCTGTTCTTTTCCCAATACCATTTATGGAAGAAACCTTTTCCCACTATATATTCTTGCCTACTTTGTCAAAGATTGACCACATAAACATGAATTTATTTCTGGGCTCTGTATTCTTTTCCACTGATCTATTTGTCTGTTTTTGTGTCAGTAATATACTGCTCTTATTAATACAGGCTTGTAATATGGTTTTAAATTTGGGATTGTGATACCTCCAGCTTTGTTCTTTCTCAAGATCACTTTGACTTTAGAGATCCTTGGTAATTGCCTACAAATTTTAGGATTATTTTTTACACTTCTGTGAAAAACAAAACAAATATTGGTGTTTTGGTAGGGATCACATTAAATCTATAGATTTTTGGGGGCAGTGTGACCATTTAACAATAATGATTCTTGTAGTCCCTCAGTATGGTATATATTTCTATTTATTTCTGTTATCATAAGTTTTTTTCATCAATGTCTATAGTTGTCAGAGTATGGTCTTTTCACTTCCTTGTTAAATTTCTTCCTACGTATTTTATTCTTTTTGGTATTCTTTTTAAAAAAATTTTTTTAATTATGATTTATTTTTGAGAGAGAGAGACAGAGACAAAGACAAAGTATGAGTGGGGGAGGGGCAAGAGAGAGAGGGAGACACAGAATCCAAAGCAGGATCCGGGCTCTAAGCTGTCAGCACAGAGCCCACTGCAGGACTCGAACTCATGAACCATGAGATCCTAACCTGAGCCATCAGACACTTAAATGATTGAGCCACCCAGGCACCTCTTTTTGGTATTATTCTTAATGGGATTTTCTTAATTTCTCCTTGTGCTAGTTCATTACTGGTATAGAAATGTAGTAGACTTTCATACATCAAATTTGTATCCTGCAACTTTACTGAACTTATTTATTCTAATGGGTTTTTCTTCTTTGATGGAATCTTAAGGGTTTTCTGTATATAGTATCATGTCATCTGCAAAAAGTTACAGTTTTATTTTTTCCTTACAAGTCTGGATGTCTTTTAATTCTTTCCCTTGTTTGATTGCTGTGGCTAGCACTTCCATCACTATGTTGAATAAAAGTGGATGAACATCCTTGTCTTATTCTTTATCACAGAGCCCAAGTTTTGGCTTTTTGCCATTTAGTATGATGTTAGCTGTGGGTTTGACCTATATGGTCTTTCTTATGTTGAGATATGTTACCTCTATACCCACTTTGCTGAGAGTTTTTATCATGAATACATGTTGAATTTTGTCAGATGCTATTCTTTTTTGAGAAGATCCTATGATATTTATCTTTTGTTAGCGTCGTGTATCATGTTCATTTGTGAATATTGAAACATACTTAAATCTCTGGAATAAGTCCCACTTCATACTGGTGAATAATCCTTGTTATATGTTTTTGAATTTGGTTTGCTAATATTTTGTTGATTTTTTATTTATGTTAATCAGGGATATCAACCCGTTCTTTTATTTTCCTTTCTCTTCTCTTGTGTGTGTGTGTGTGTGTGTGTGTGTGTGTGGTGTGGTGTGGTGTGTTGGGATGGTTTGGTATAAGGATGATGGTGGCCTCAAATAATGAATTTGTAAGCATTTCTTCTTCTATAATTGTTTGGAATATTTGAGCAAAACAGGTATTAACTTTTCTGTAAATGTTCAGTAGAGTTTACCTGAGAAACTATAACATCCTGGAATTTTGTTTGCTGGAAGATTTTTTTTTTAACTGATGTAATTTACTGCCTGCGATCAGTCTGTCTGGATTTTCTTTGCCTTCCTGGTTCAGTCTTGGAATATTGGTATGTTTCTAGGTTTTTATCTCTTCTAGGTTGTCCAGTTGTTAGCATAAAATTTTTCATAGTAATCTCTTACAATTCTTTGATTTCTGTGGTGTTGGTTGTTAAATTCTCTGTAATTTCTGATTTTAGTTAAGCTTTCTTTTTGGTTGGTGAGTCTTGCTAAAGGTTGTATCTTTTCAATAATTATTTTTAGTATTTATTCATTTATGAGAGGCACAGACAGAATGCGAGCAGCAGAGGGGGCAGAGAGAGAGGGAGACACAGAATCTGAAGCAGGCTCCAGGCTCTGAGCTGTGACCATAGAGCCTGATGTGGGGCTTGAACTCATAACAGTTAGATCATGACCTGAGCCAAAGTCAGATGCTCCAACCAATTGAGCGACCCAGGTGCCCCAAGGTTGTATCTTTTCAAAGAACCATTCTTTAATGGATTATTTTCTCTCTCTCTCTTTTTTTTTTCTTTCATTTTAATGACTTTCCTTAGTGTTATACTTGAGTTTCTTTCTCTAGATTGTTTAAATTTCTGGGCTATTAATTAGGGTAGCCACAAAGTTCTGATCTCTTGTAGTGGCCTCTGGCACAGCCTATTGCCTGGGAACACATGGAAATATACTACTAACCTGAAAGAATTGCATAGTCATCCACAGCATTTCCTGTCAGCCCACTCCCATGCTGATTATTCCCTTTACACTGTTCCAGAAAACTAGTTCTTTGGAGGTGCAAAATGCTCTCTCATAGGACATCATGTAAAGCATAGGGAATATGGTGTACTGGAACCGGTCCATCATCCCTCAACTGGTCCTATGTAGTTTTGTTAGGCCTATAGTGGTAATGGTAGCCCATTTATCCTGTTGAAGTTGATTCATAGCTAAGCTGAATTGTGGGGTTTTTTCCTAAGTGTGAAGACAAGATAAACCACTCAGGTGCAAGCCCATGAATTTTGAAAACTTTTCTCTATGAATATTTCTGCCTGAATAATTTTCTGAGGTTACTCCAAGATAGAGGATCAAGGGAAACCTATTTTTTTTTCACTTACAGAGAAGCACTTTTTCTTAAGAGGTGAGAGGGCCTGTGCTATAGTGATTATCGCTCCTCTACAAGTAGAGGATTGCATTGGTGTTGATAAAACACCATTTTATTTTTTATTAAAAAATTTTTAAATGTTTGTTTATTTTTGCTAGAGAGAAAGAGAGAGCGTTAGCAGGGGAGGGTCAGAAAGAGAGGGAGACACAGAATCTGAAGCAGGCTCCAGGCTCTGAGCTGCCAGCACAAAGTCTGATGAGGGGCTCAAACCCACGAACCATGAGACCATCACCTGAACTGAAGTTGGACGCTTAACTGACTGAGCCACCCAGGTGCTCCAAAAAACATTACTTAAATTACAAGTAGTACTCTTCAAGAACATACTGAAAAATGACATCACATAATTTTTTCTTTGGTAAAAAATATTTTTAAGTGTAATACTCCGGTTTTCAATTATGATGTCTCTAGAATTCTGAAGCTCAATGCAAACAATTTCATGGTAGCTCCTCCAGATTTTCTGCTTACTGTCAGAGGTTTTAACATGTCAATGGATACGTGAAGAAGAAGGTTGGAAGGTGACAATATTAATAATCTTGGAAAGAGTGGGTACACTGAGAACACAGTACGATTCCAGATTTCTAGGAGAGACGTAAGAAAATAGCGGCTCAGCAGATCTGGTACTGATAACATCATAGAAATAAGCAAGTAATGTTTCCCACATCTCTCTTCCTGGTACAAACAACAACTCTCTTCCTGGTACAAACAACTATGATAGGTATGGCATACTGATAATAGAACTCAATAGAGCTGGATTTTACCAAAGTAAAGATAATGGGTGGTATTTTAGGCATTCATTGACTTTGAGATTTATCCTCTAATTTTGTGATGTGCTTGTTAAAAGTACACTTGGTCAAATTCACTTTGATGTGGTGAGATAATGAAATAAAGCCCGTAATTACTTTAATGGCTATATGCAGAATTTCTATTTGTTCTGTGGGTATTGATTGTATTTTCCTAGGAATTTTGTCATATCATCTCTATTTTTAGGACAACTGCCATAAATACTACAGTATCTTAGGATCTTTCAATGCCTGTAGGATCTTTAGTCCTCTCCCCTTTTTAAACTGCTCTTGGTGATTATTTATGCTCTTTCTTTTGTTCAGTCTAAACTGGTGTTTATCACTTATATTAGTTTTCACAAAGATGAAATTTCAGGCCTTGCTGACTCTCTTCTATATTTTCAGCCTTTTTTTCTTTTTCTAATATGTTTATTTTTCTTTATATCTACAACTTTAGCTTCCTCTACACATTTTCTTTATGTGGTACAATTGAGTTTAAAATATTTTATACTATTTATTTTATACTTCATATTGAGATATTTTCTTTGACCTGTGGTTTATTAGTAACCATATTTTTTTATTTTCAAGCAGAGGGAAATTCATGGGAAGTTTCCCTGGATTATCTGTCTTGCCATGTAGAAGTATAAATTTTTAAAACTCACGTTGCAAAATTAAATTGTCATAAAGTCCTTAATTTGTATATTTTAATCATTCTTGTTGTACATAAATATCTTAGAAAGTACTCTCCTTCACAAGACACAACTGCCAAAGTGTATATTTAGTTTGATTTCATAAAAGAAGAAAAAAGGTGTTCCATGTTTATTTCAGACAACTCAACCTTATACCTTGGATGAAAATACCCACACAGAATATATAAGATAGTATGTTAAACAACACATTTCTTACATTAAAATTATTTACATTTTATATGATGAAAAGATTGTTTACTCTGCATTCATATTAATTTTTACTTTTACATAAGTGAAAAGAAAAATACTGGGTCCTTTCCAGGATCTCTTGGCAGTTATTTTCCTGTTCATTTATTCACTTCAATATGATATGAACTTCTCCTATTTTTTTTAAGTTTTTTTTTTATTTTTTTTCAGTATATGAAATTTATTGTCAAATTGGTTTCCATACAACACCCAGTGCTCATCCCAAAAGGTGCCCTCCTGAATACCCATCACCCACCCTCCCCTCCCTCCCACCCCCCATCAACCCTCAGTTTGTTCTCAGTTTTTAAGAGTCTCTTATGCTTTGGCTCTCTCCCACTCTAACCTCTTTTTTTTTTTCTTCCCCTCCCCTCCCCCATGGACTTCTGTTAAGTTTCTCAGGATCCACATAAGAGTGAAAACATATGGCATCTGTCTTTCTCTGTATGACTTATTTCACTTAGCATCACACTCTCCAGTTCCATCCACGTTGCTACAAAGGGCCATATTTCGTTCTTTCTCATTGCCACATACTACTCCATTGTGTATATAAACCACAATTTCTTTATCCATTCATCAGTGGATGGACATTTAGGCTCTTTCCATAATTTGGCTATTGTTGAGAGTGCTGCTATAAACATCGGGGTACAAGTGCCCCTATGCATCAGTACTCCTGTATCCCTTGGGTAAATTCCTAGAAGTGCTATTGCTGGGTCATAGAGTAGGTCTATTTTTAATCTTCTGAGGAAACTCCACACTGTTTTCCAGAGTGGCTGCACCAATTTGCATTCCCACCAACAGTGCAAGAGGGTTCCTGTTTCTCCACATCCTCTCCAGCATCTATAGTCTCCTGATTTGTTCATTTTGGCCACTCTGACTGGCGTGAGATGATATCTGAGTGTGGTTTTGATTTGTATTTCCCTGATAAGGAGCAACGTTGAGCATCTTTTCATATGCCTGTTGGCCATCCGGATGTCTTCTTTAGAGAAGTGTCTATTCATGTTTTCTGCCCATTTCTTCACTGGGTTATTTGTTTTTCGGGTGTGGAGTTTGGTGAGCTCTTTATAGATTTTGGATACTAGCCCTTTGTCCGATATGTCATTTGCAAATATCTTTTCCCATTCCGTTGGTTGCCTTTTAGTTTTGTTCGTTGTTTCCTTTGCTGTGCAGAAGCTTTTTATCTTCATAAGGTCCCAATAGTTCATTTTTGCTTTTAATTCCCTTGCCTTTGGGGATGTGTCGAGTAAGAGATGGCTACGGCTGAGGTCAGAGAGGTCTTTTCCTGCTTTCTCCTCTAGGGTTTGGATGGTTTCCTGTCTCACTTTCAGGTCCTTGATCCATGTTGAGTTTATTTTTGTGAATGGTGTGAGAAAGTGGTCTAGTTTTAACCTTCTGCATGTTGCTGTCCAGTTCTCCCATCACCATTTGTTAAAGAGACTGTCTTTTTTCCATTGGATGTTCTTTCCTGCTTTGTCAAAGATTAGTTGGCCATACGTTTGTGGGTCTAGTTCTGGGGTTTCTATTCTATTCCATTGGTCTATGTGTCTGTTTTTGTGCCAATACCATGCTGTCTTGATGATGACAGCTTTGTAGTAGAGGCTAAAGTCTGGGATTGTGATGACTCCTGCTTTGGTCTTCTTCTTCAAAATTACTTTGGCTATTCGGGGCCTTTTGTGGTTCCATGTGAATTTTAGGATTGCTTATTCTAGTTTCGAGAAGAATGCTGGTTCAATTTTGATTGGGATTGCATTGAATGTGTAGATAGCTTTGGGTAGTATTGACATTTTGACAGTATTTATTCTTCCAATCCATGAGCAGGGAATGTCTTTCCATTTCCTTATATCTTCTTCAATTACCTTCATAAGCTTTCTATAGTTTTCAGCATACAGATCTTTTACATCTTTGGTTAGATTTATTCCTAGGTATTTTATGCTTCTTGGTGCAATTGTGAATGGGATCAGTTTCTTTATTTGTCTTCCTGTTGCTTCATTGTTAGTGTATAAGAATTCAACTGATTTCTGTCGATTGATTTTGTATCCTGCAACTTTGCTGAATTCATGTATCAGTTCTAGCAGACTTTTGGTGGAGTCTATCGGATTTTCCATGTATAGTATCATGTCATCTGCAAAAAGTGAAAGCTTGACTTCATCTTTGCCAATTTTGATGCCTTTGATTTCCTTTTGTTGTCTGATTGCTGATGCTCGAACTTCCAACACTATGTTAAACAACAGCGGTGAGAGTGGACATCCCTGTCGTGTTCCTGATCTCAGGGGAAAAGCTCTCAGTTTTTCCCCATTGAGGATGATGTTAGCTGTGGGCTTTTCATAAATGGCTTTTATGATCTTTAAGTATGTTCCTTCTATCCCGACTTTCTCAAGGGCTTTTATTAAGAAAGGGTGCTGAATTTTGTCAAAGGCCTTTTCTGCATCAATTGACAGGATCATATGGTTCTTATCTTTTCTTTTATTAATGTGATGTATCATGTTGATTGATTTGCGAATGTTGAACCAGCCCTGCATCCCAGGAATGAATCCCACTTGATCATGGTGAATAATTCTTTTTATATGCTGTTGAATTCGATTTGCTAGTATCTTATTGAGAATTTTTGCATCCATATTCATCAGGGATATTGGCCTGTAGTTCTCTTTTTTTACTGGGTCTCTGGTTTGGTAATCAAAGTAATACTGGCTTCATAGAATGAGTCTGGAAGTTTTCCTTCCCTTTCTATTTCTTGGAATAGCTTGAGAAGGATAGGTATTATCTCTGCTTTAAACGTCTGGTAGAACTCCCCTGGGAAGCCATCTGGTCCTGGACTCTTATTTGTTGGGAGATTTTTGATAACCAATTCAATTTCTTCGCTGGTTATGGGTCTGTTCAAGCTTTCTATTTCCTCCTGATTGAGTTTTGGAAGAGTGTGGATGTTTAGGAATTTGTCCCTTGCTTCCAGGTTGTCCAATTTGTTGGCATATAATTTTTCATAGTATTCCCTGATAATTGTTTGTATCTCTGAGGGATTGGTTGTAATCATTCCATTTTCATTCATGATTTTATCTATTTGGGTCATCTCCCTTTTCTTTTTGAGAAGCCTGGCTAGAGGTTTGTCAATTTTGTTTATTTTTTCAAAGAACCAACTCTTGGTTTCGTTGATCTGCTCTACAGTTTTTTTAGATTCTATATTGTTTATTTCTGCTCTGATCTTTATGATTTCTCTTCTTCTGCTGGGTTTAGGCTGCCTTTGCTGTTCTGCTTCTATTTCCTTTAGGTGTGCTGTTAGATTTTGTATTTGGGATTTTTCTTGTTTCTTGAGATAGGCCTGGATTGCAATGTATTTTCCTCTCAGGACTGCCTTCGCTGCGTCCCAAAGCGTTTGGATTGTTGTATTTTCATTTTCGTTTGTTTCCATATATTTTTTAATTTCTTCTCTAATTGCCTGGTTGACCCACTCATTCGTTAGTAGGGTGTTCTTTAACCTCCATGCTTTTGGAGGTTTTCCAGACTTTTTCCTGTGGTTGATTTCAAGCTTCATAGCATTGTGGTCTGAAAGTATGCATGGTATGATTTCAATTCTTGTAAACTTATGAAGGGCTGTTTTGTGACCCAGTATATGATCTATCTTGGAGAATGTTCCATGTGCACTCGAGAAGAAAGTATATTCTGTTGCTTTGGGATGCAGAGTTCTAAATATATCTGTCAAGTCCATCTGATCCAATGTATCATTCAGGGCCCTTGTTTCTTTATTGACCGTGTGTCTAGATGATCTATCCATTTCTGTAAGTGGAGTGTTAAAGTCCCCTGCAATGACCACATTTTTATCAATAAGGTTGCTTATGTTTATGAGTAATTGTTTTATATATCTGGGGGCTCCAGTATTCGGCACATAGACATTTATAATAGTTAGCTCTTCCTGATGGATAGACCCTGTAATTATTATATAATGCCCTTCTTCATCTCTTGTTACAGCCTTTAATTTAAAGTCTAGTTTGTCTGATATAAGTATGGCTACTCCAGCTTTCTTTTGGCTTCCAGGAGCATGATAAATAGTTCTCCATCCCCTCACTCTCAATCTAAAGGTGTCCTCAGATCTAAAATGAGTCTCTTGTAGACAGCAAATAGATGGGTCTTGTTTTTTTATCCATTCTGATACCCTATGTCTTTTGGTTGGCGCATTTAATCCATTTACATTCAGTGTTATTATAGAAAGATATGGGTTTAGAGTCATTGTGATGTCCGTAGGTTTCATGCTTGTGGTGATGTCTCTGGTACTTTGTCTCACAGGATCCCCCTTAGGATCTCTTGTAGGGCTGGTTTAGTGGTGACGAATTCCTTCAGTTTTTGTTTGTGTGGGAAGACCTTTATCTCTCCTTCTATTCTAAATGACAGGCTTGCTGGATAAAGGATTCTTGGCTGCATATTTTTTTCTGTTCATCACATGGAAGATCTCCTGCCATTCCTTTCTGGCCTGCCAAGTTTCAGTAGAGAGATCGGTCACGAGTCTTATAGCTCTCCCTTTATATGTTAGAGCACGTTGATCCCAAGCTGCTTTCAGAATTTTCTCTTTATCCTTGTTTTTGCCAGTTTCACTATGATATGTCGTGCAGAAGATTGATTCAAGTTACATCTGAAGGGAGTTCTCTGTGCCTCTTGGATTTCAATGCCTTTTTCCTTCCCAATTTCAGGGAAGTTCTCAGCTATTATTTCTTGAAGTACCCCTTCAGCACCCTTCCCTCTCTCTTCCTCCTCTGGAATACCAATTATATGTAGATTATTTCTCTTTAGTGCATCACTTAGTTCTCTAATTTTCCCCTCATACTCCTGGATTTTTTTTATCTCTCTTTTTCTCAGCTTCTTCTTTTTCCATAACTTTATCTTCTAGTTCACCTATTCTCTCCTCTGCCTCTTCAATCCGAGCCATAGTTGTCTCCATTTTATTTTGCAGTTCATTGATAGCATTTTTCAGCTCCTCCTGGCTGTTCCTTAGTCCCTTGATCTCTGTAGCAAGAGATTCTCTGCTGTCCTTTATACTGTTATCAAGCCAGCGATTAATTTTATGACTATTATTCTAAATTCACTTTCTGTTATATTGTTTAAATCATTTTTGATCAGTTCATTAGCTGTTGTTATTTCCTGGACGTTTTTCTGAGGGGAATTCTTCCGTTTCGTCATTTTGGATAGTCCCTGGAGTGGTGCGGTACTGCGGAGCACTTCCCCTGTGCTGTCTTGAATAACTTGCATTGGTGGGCAAGGCTTCAGTCAGACCTGATGTCTGACCCCAGCCCACCGCTGGGGCCACAGTCAGACTGGTGTGTGCCTTCTCTTCCCCTCTCCTAGGGGCGGGATTCACTGTGGGGTGGCGTGGCCCGTCTGGGCTACTTGCACACTGCCAGGCTTGTGTTGCTGCGGATCTGGTGTATTAGCTGGGGTGGGTAGGCAAGGTGCACGGGGGCAGGAGGGGCAGGCTTAGCTGGCTTCTCCTTAGGTGATCCACTTCAGGAGGAGCCCTGTGGCAGCGGGAGGGAGTCAGACCCGCTGCCGTAGGGGTGGCTCCGCAGAAGCACAGCGTTGGGTGTTTGCACGGAGCAAGGAATTTCCCTGGCAGGAACTGGTTCCTTTGGGATTTGGCTGGGGGATGGGCAAGGGAGATGGCGCTGGCGAGTGCCTTTGTTCCCCGCCTAACTGAGCTCTGTCGTCCCGGGGTTCAGCAACTCTCCCTCCCTTTGTCCTCCAGCCTTCCCGCTTTCTGAGCAGAGCTGTTAACTTACGACCTCCCAGATGCTAAGTCCCGCTTGCTGTCAGAACACACTCTGTTCGGCCCCTCCACTTTTGCAAGCCAGACTCGGGGGCTCTGCTTGGCCAGCAGGCCACCCCTCTGCCCCGGCTCCCTCCTGCCAGTCCATGGAGCACGCACCACCTCACCGCCCTTCCTACCCTCTTCAGTGGGCCTCTGGTCTGCGCTTGGCTCCAGAGACTCCGTTCTGCTAATCCTCTGGCAGTTTTCTGGGTTCTTTAGGCAGGTGTAGGTGGAATCTAAGTGATCAGCAGGATGCACGGTGAGCCCAGCGTCCTCCTATGCCGCCATCTTCCTACCTGTCCCTAAGTTGTTTTTTTTTTTTTTTTTTTTTTTTTAACATTTATTCAGTTTTTGAAAGAGCATGAGTGGGGGAGGGTCAGAGAGAGAGGGAGACCTAGAATCCAATTCAAGCTCCAGGCTCTAAACTGACAGCAGAGTGAAATCATGACCTGAGCCTAAGTGGGACGCTTAACCGACTGAGACACCCAGGCATCCCATGAACATCTCTTTAATTTTAACGCTATTTTTCAAAGAGTAGATTAACATGTATTCCCAAAGACAGGACATCTACTTATATGCATATGTAGGACTAAATGATACTATTACATGATCAGTGATCTCAGCTTTCTTCTTTTCTGTTTATTTTACCAAACTATAAACCAAATCTAAGCACAGCAAAACAAAAAAGTTGCAAAACAACAAAAGAATCTATGATTTCTATTATTTCGTTTATTTGTATTTTATGATGTGCTAAAATGCTCTCCCTACTAGGAAAAATAAATGTCAATGACAATAAGCGTATTAAACTAACAGACCATGCATTTACAGCAGCAATAGTGTCTTACAGTCAAGTTCATTACTGAAAATATTAGATGAGAAATAGCAGTAAAATACCAACACAGAATGGTTAATACCATTCTAACTAGTTTTATTTTAGACACTCTTGAATTTTATATTAAAGTGAGAATTAGGTTAATAATAAAATAATGAGAGTGTAGAGTAACAGATTCATGTCATAATTTGGGGATAATAAATATCTCAATGTTTTCTATATTAATGATAGGGCAAAATAAATTTACACATTTCTTACCAATTTATTTTGACATCATAGTATAGGAAGAGATAATAAATTAATACAAGTTGGATTTATATGCAATATCATCTAAACATTTGCTTTATTATTCCTCTCAAACCATTATATATAAATGCATAGTATGCATGTGAAAATACATTTCTGGATACTATTTTTTTTTAACTGATTTATAGTAAGCTCAAGCTGATAATGTAGATATTAAATTTGGGCCATAATTCTATTACTTTCTTGACTTTGTCTTAAATTTCTAATAAGTCCCATTGATAAGCTTTCTCTTATATATTTCTTGCTTTTATGATACTTCCTGTTTGGTCTAGAGTCTTTAATATATATTTACATTTAGGAACCTCCAGTACATTTTTATTTTACTTGTACCACAGTGCTGGGATTTAAAATTTTTGGTTTTCTAGACTTTGCATTCCATTTGCTTCCATTTTGAATGTGATTTCAACTAGGAGTTGTGAGGAGCAATCAATTATTCATTAATGTGTTCTTGAATAAATGAATTTATTCAATTGAATATTTATTAAACACTTGCTGTTTGGCAATTACATAGTGTAATCAGGTTGGAGAAGTTTTTCTTAGTTTGCCTTCTGAACCTGGAATGATAATGTTATGAAAGCCAAATTCTTGAATTCAGCAATAAAGTTTTTTACTGGTATATAGGGGAAAAATATTTTTGAGAAGAGAATCAATGGTATTTTTTAGCACACCTTACCAATTCTAACAACCCTCTGTTTCAAAAAATTCTTTTCAGTGTGAAAGAACTGGAAATATACCAGATCTCTGGCGTCCTCATATAGCAAAATGTTGGTTCTGTCAAATTAGGAGACCATTGCACAATACTGGAGATAACAGACATCCAGAAGCCCACCAAATTGCATTTTTTTGAAACGTATATAAGAAGTTATGTTTTCCAGGCATAATTACTCACAGATGAGCAGATTGTTGATTTTATGAAAGGATTTTCTGGAGTACAGTGTTTCAGGGATTGGCTGGCTTTCATTGACATCAATGAGTTGATGTCATTGGTAGAAGCACAGGGCTGCTGATTGGTTGGCATTGAGAAATGGATTCATTGGAACAGAACCAGCTCCATAATTTAAAGGCCCATTCCAACATTAAAATGTGATATCCTTTTTTCAAAAAGCAGGGGGGATACCCCATTTTCCTTTCTTCCGTTGTCTCTCTGGTGATCTGTCATGGCATTTTTGTTTTGCCGTCTAATGTCACATTTTCTAGGAAAGCCTAAACATAGACCCTTATAGGAATCTTAGGCCTATTATTTGGACCCAATTCCTAACAATCCCGAGGCCCTCATTAGAGAGGCTGAAATTGGCAATGGTGGTTGAGTGGGATTAGGAAGGTTCTCAGCTACCATCTGCCCTAAGAATGCAGAGTGGTGATGAGTAGTGGGGTTGCACATGAGCCAAGGATCCAAGCTGCTAACTTACGCTTCATTGATCCAATGGACTTCATTTATAGAATACACATTTAAGGATAAAATTAATAATTCTAAGATAATAACCATAGATCACTAAATGCCACACACTGGACCTTTTCAGAGGGCAAAGTCCTTTATTAATCACATGCTCCTGAAGCTGGCTGTGCATTGGAGTGAGTTCTTCTTTGATTGGCCAAAATTAGAAGTAAGGAACTATCATTGCAAGGAACTTCCTATGGTTTATGCACTAGGATAAGTTTAGCTATTAAAATCCAGTTCTCAAAGTACTTGTTCCCAAGGCTGTAGAGAGCTGTCATTTATTATTGAATCAGGTTGAAACTGGTTCTGATGGCTACTTTTTACTATGGCTCTAAAACAGTCAGCCATTTCCTGGAAGTATGGGAACTTCTTTTTGTTTTCAGTGCTAAGTCAACCCAGGAGAGTGCTTCAAGGGTTGTCACAAGTCCACCACTCTTGCCAAATTGCTTGAAGATAAAGTCACTTGGGTAGTTCTCATTTTCACTTTCAATGCTGATTAACCTGAAGCTTGAATCACCTGTGAGGACAGTGAATGCAAAGAAGTACTTAGTACTCTGTAATCAATATTCGTGTTGCAGGACCTAGCCAGATTGAATTTTCTTTTAGCATGGAGTATTAGCAATGGCATAGATGCCCCCACCCATGGGCCAAAGGCAATCAATGCTATTCTGTTATTTTTTATAAGACTGGCTGATAAATATAAACTTGTTTGTTATGCCCCAAGGGAATGGAATTTATCATTACCACTGCTGGCCCAAATGGGGAACAAATTTTTTATTATCCCTTTGAGTGTTCCAGCTAGTATGGTTGGGATTATTATACACAGGAGTATGTTCCATGAGTTTTCATTTAATCCACCAGGAAAGGTTTGATCTCTTACGATTTGTAAAGAAACAAAGTCTTTTAAGGGAATTGGGAAGGTCATAAATTTTGAATGGTCAATAGCTCCATGAACAATTAATCTTGGCTCTGATGTGGCATTTAAAAGTCTAATTCCCACGAAGGCAAAATAGTCTAGTAGCCACACAACAGAGATATTCATCTTTATAAGATATGTAGACATACTATCTCTGGGAATTGTTGACACAAGCAGTAACTGTTCAATGCCAAGAAATCCCTCTCTGTCTCGGGAAACATGGGTCTTCCTGTATTTATTTATTGTCTATACCATGTACCATAACTGGTAAGGTACCATGCCTTTTATATTCTTTACATTGGCTACACTAGCAATAATAATGTTCAGGTTGAAGTTCTGATTACATAATGCAGATTGGTAGAACAGATACGAGACAATAGAATTATAATGAAATGTGGTACCAATAAATCTATCAACTGAGAAAGCCACTTCATGTAGTTTTTTTTTTTCCTTACCTGTTTTAATTTTGTATAGAGAGAATATGAATGGGAGAGAGGGACAGAGAAGGAGGGAGAGAGAGAAAAAATCCTAAGCAGGCTCTGTGCTGTGAGTGCAGAGCTGACAGAGGGGCTCGCTACCATGAATCATGACAACATGACCTGAGCTGAAATCAAGAGTCGGAAGCCCAACTCACTGAGCAACCCAGGTGCCCTTTACATGATATAGTTTCAACAAACTCAGGAAAATATCCTTTTGTGTCTTAGTTCTCAGGAAAGCCTTGACTTCTTGGTCCTAATGTGGTGAATACAAACTTGTGTTGTTCCACCCTTCCCTTCATAGATCACAGTACTGTGTATCATTTGGGAATCCAAAAGAAAAATCGAGGGTGTTATAAAACCTCGATTTAATGATAATTTAATGAGTATTGATTTATAAAATGATGATTTACTAAGATGGCTTAATAAGGTAACAGCAAAGCATAGCAGTAACTTTGGGCTAGCCTTTACCATCTCTAGGCCTGAAGATAGGAGAGCTGAATCTCATTGATGAAGTGAGAAGAAAAGTCTCTTTCATTCATTCTTTTATTCATTTTTATATTTATGGATTTATACCACTGTCATTACAATGTAATTTTAAAACATGTTCAACATCTGAAGAAAAAAAAATGCCTATACACATTAGGAGTCATTCCACATTCCTGTCCCATATCCTTCTGAATATGTACCATTTTGTCTACTCATTTATCAGTTGATGAACATTTAGGCTATTTTTACTTTTGTGGTATTAGCAATCATGTTGGTAGGGACACTCATGTACAGTGGACATTTTCTATTTTTCTTGCATGTGTAACTTTCTCGAATGGCATTGCTGGGTCATAAATATATGTAACATTTTGAGCAACTGCCAGAAGGTTTTTCAAAGTGGCTGTACCATTTTACATTCTCACGAGCAATGTATGAACTGTCCAAATTCTGAACATCCTCCCCACCACTTGTTATTATCTGCATTTTGGGTTTAAATATCCTACAGTGTAAAGTGGTATCTCAGTGTAGATGTGGTTTGCACTTCCATAATGACTAGTAGGGCTGAGCATCATTTCATGTGCTTACTGACCATTTGCATATGTGTTCTGGAGGAATGTCTATTCAAATCCCTCATTCAGTTTAGAGTTGGGTTATTTGTCTTTTTTTAATATAATTTATTGTCAAGTTGGCTAACATACAGTGTAAACAGTGTGCTCTTGGTAACTGGGTTGACTTTTTATTGCTGATGGTAAAAACTTTTATATATTCTGGAAACCAGTCCCTAACAAATAGGTGATTTGAATATGTCTTCTTCCATTTTTAGGCTTGTTTTCATTTTCTCATTGGAATCCTTTGAAGCACAAAAGGTTACATGTTGGTGAATGTGTTTTTTTCTTCTAATGATTGTACTTTTGGTGTCATATCTAAAAAAATATGGCATAATAGAAGCCCGTTATGACTTACTCCTATTTTTTTTTCTTTAAGCAGCTTTATAGTTTTAATTCTTACATTAAAGCTTATGATCTATTTTGAGTTTTGTGCAAGGTGTGAGGTAGAGGTCCAAATCCATTCTACACATGTGGGTATCTAGTTGTCTCAGCACTGGGTGTTGACAAGATAATTCGTTCCCCGCTGAACTTTCCAGGTACATTGATTAAAAATCATTGATAAATGTGAGTGTATTTCTGAATGCTTGTTTTTATTTCATTGGTATGTAGCCCTATACTTTTATCACTCCCACAGTGTCTCAGTTACTGTAGCTTTGAAATTGGAAATTGTGTTTCCCACCTTTCTTTTCTAAGACTGTTCTGGTTACTTCCATAGCCATTTTAGGACTAAATTGTCAGTTTATGAACAAAATAGAAAGAGCTGGGACTTTTGATAGGAATTATGTTGAATCTTTAGGTCATTTTGGGGGTTATTATCATTTTAAAATGTTCGAGTCCATGTACATGAGATGTCTCTTGTTTGGATCTCGTTTAGTATTATTCAGTATTTTATAGTCTTCAGTGTACAAATTAGGCATCTCTTTTACTAATGTATAAAGTGCAATTGATTTTTACATATCAATCATTTATCCTGCCACATTGTTACACTAGTTTATTCTAGTCAGTGTTTTAGTTGATTTCCTGGGATGTTCTATATATAGGATTATATGATCTGTAGAAAGAGAAAATTTTACTTCTTCCTATCCAATTTAGATGTTATTATTTACTCACCTTGCTTCACTGACCTGATTAGTAAAATGTTGAATAGAACTCATAAGGGTGGGCTTGTTCCTGATAATAGAAGGAAAACATCCAGTTATTCTTAAGTATGATACTAGCTGAGGATTACTTATGGATGCTCTTTATTGAGTTGAGAAAGTTTTATTCTATTTGTTGAGGTTTTTATCAGGAAAGGGTGTTAGTCTACATCTATAAGGATGATGATGTGATTATTGTTCTTTAGTTTTACACTGTGATCATTTGACTTATTTTCAGATGTTAAAGCAACCCCATGTTGTGGGGCTGAATCCCACCTGGTCATGATGTATAACTTTTTTCATCAGTTGCTGAATTCAATTTGCTAGTTTTTATAAGAATTTCTGCATCTATTCTTCTCGAAACTAGAACAAGCAATCCTAAAATTCATATGGAACCACAAAAGGCCCCGAATAGCCAAAGCAATTTTGAAGAAGAAGACTGAAGCAGGAGGCATCACAATCCCAGACTTTAGCCTCTACTACAAAGCTGTCATCATCAAGACAGCATGGTATTGGCACAAAAACAGACACATAGACCAATGGAATAGAATAGAAACCCCAGAACTAGACCCACAAACGTATGGCCAACTCATCTTTGACAAAGCAGGAAAGAACATCCAATGGAAAAAAGACAGTCTCTTTAACAAATGGTGTTGGGAGAACTGGACAGCAACATGCAGAAGGTTGAAACTAGACCACTTTCTCACACCATTCACAAAAATAAACTCAACATGGATCAAGGACCTGAATGTGAGACAGGAAACCATCAAAACCTTAGAGGAGAAAGCAGGAAAAGACCTCTCTGACCTCAGCCGTAGCAATCTCTTACTCGGCACATCCCCAAAGGCAAGGGAATTAAAAGCAAAAGTGAATTACTGGGACCTTATGAAGATAAAAGCTTCTGCACAGCAAAGGAAACAACCAACAAAACTAAAAGGCAACCAACGGAATGGGAAAAGATATTTGCAAATGACACATCGGACAAAGGGCTAGTATCCAAAATCTATAAAGAGCTCACCAAACTCCACACCCGAAAAACAAATAACCCAGTGAAGAAATGGGCAGAAAACATGAATAGACACTTCTCTAAAGAAGACATCCGGATGGCCAACAGGCACATGAAAAGATGTTCAACGTCGCTCCTTATCAGGGAAATACAAATCAAAACCACACTCAGATATCACCTCACACCAGTCAGAGTGGCCAAAATGAAGAAATCAGGAGACTATAGATGCTGGAGAGGATGTGGAGAAACGGGAACCCTCTTGCACTGTTGGTGGGAATGCAAATTGGTGCAGCCGCTCTGGAAAGCAGTGTGGAGGTTCCTCAGAAAATTAAAAATAGACCTACTCTATGACCCAGCAATAGCACTGCTAGGAATTTATCCAAGGGATACAGGAGTACTGATGCATAGGGGCACTTGTACCCCAATGTTTATAGCAGCACTCTCAACAATAGCCAAATTATGGAAAGAGCCTAAATGTCCATCAACTGATGAATGGATAAAGAAATTGTGGTTTATATACACAATGGAATACTACGTGGCAATGAGAAAAAATGAAATATGGCCTTTTGTAGCAACGTGGATGGAACTGGAGAATGTGATGCTAAGTGAAATAAGCCATACAGAGAAAGACAGATACCATATGGTTTCACTCTTATGTGGATCCTGAGAAACGTAACAGAAACCCATGGGGGAGGGGAAGGAAAAAAAAAAAAAAAAAGAGGTTAGAGTGGGAGAGAGCCAAAGCATAAGAGATTGTTAAAAACTGAGAACAAACTGAGGGTTGATGAGAGGTGGGAGGGAGGGCAGGGTGGGTGATGGGTATTGAGGAGGGTACCTTTTGGGATGAGCACTGGGTGTTGTATGGAAACCAATTTGACAGTAAATTTCATATATTAAAAAATAAATTAAAAAAATAAAAATAAAAATTAAATAAATAAATAAAAATAAACATTAAAAAAAAGAATTTCTGCATCTAAATTCATAAGGGATGTTTGTGTTTTTCTTTACTTGGGATATCTTTGTCTAATTTTGGCATCAAAGTGATAGTGACTTAATAAAAGGAGATGGGAGGTATCAACCCTCAGGCAATAATCCGTCTTTTAAATTTTGGCTGTGATATTTCAGGCCATTAAATGGTTTTGTGTTATAAATAAATCAACTTAAAATATTTTTGAAGAATTGGTATAGACTGTTTACTAAATAGTTGGTAGAATTCATCATTGAAGCCAACTAATTCTGCTCTTTTGTTAGATTTTTATTAGTAATTCAATCTCTTTGCATATTATAGGCCTATTCAAATAATTTCTTATTGAATACTATTGGTAACTAGTATCTTTTGGAATTTGTCCATTTCATCTAAGTAATCCCATTTTTTGGCATAGAGTTGTTTATGCTATTTCTTTGTTTTCCCTTTTATTTCCATAAGGTCTAATGATGGTCTCTGTTTATTTTAGCAATCTGAGTCTTGTTTTCGTTGGAATATTTAAGTTTTGTCAACTTTATGATTTCATTGATTTTTCTGTATTGCTTCCCTACTCTATTTAATTAATTTACCTTCTAATCTTTTTATTTCCTTCTTTGATAGCTTCTCAAGGTGGGGATTTAGAGTATTTATTTTCAATTTTATTTTTTTTCAAATAATTTACAGCTTTAAATTTTCCCTTAAAACTTACTTCACTGCATCTGGTAGGTTTCAGTAGGTTGTGTTTTTGTTGTCATCTCAGTTTTTTTCCCCCTGATTTCCTTTTACCTCATCCTCTGACATACTATTTATAAATGTTTCATTTCCATATATTTAAAGGGTTTTCAAATTTTTTATTATTTTTGTTTTTTGAGAGAGTGAGAATCTCAAGCAGGTTCCAAACTCAGTGGGAAGCCTGATCCAGGGCTCAATCTTGCTAATGGTGAGATCATGAACTGAGGCGAAATCAAGAGTCAGATGCTCAACTGACTGAGCCTCCCAGGCGCCACCCCCCCCCCCCAATTTTTTACTATAATTTCTAATTTTATTCCACTGTGGTTAGAGACTATCCCTTGTGTGCTTTCATTTCTTTTGAATTTATTGAGGACTTTGTTATAACAGAATGGATGATATAAACAATGTTCCATGTACCCTTGAAAAGCATATTCTGCTGTTGGGTGAAATATTAAATTGATGTTAGGTCAACTTGGTTTATAGGGTTGTTCAAGAGTTTTACCTACCTGCTGTTCTAATACCTATTTATTCGATACGTTATTGAAAGTGAGGTATGTAAGTCTCATTTCAAAAATAGTGACATGTCTATTGATCCTTTCAGTTAGGTCAGGTTTTGCTGCATGTATTTTAATGTCCTTTTGTTTGATTACATATTTTTAGTTGAGATATAACTGACGTAATGACATTAGCTTCAGGTGTAAAACAATTTCAGTAAATGTAGTATTGACTCTTTTGGATTCTGTTAGGAATGGAATAGTTTTTATTTCTTTTTCAGATGTTTTGTCCTTAGTATATAGAAATGCAACTAATTGGCATCTGTTAATTTTTTTTATCTTGCAACTTAATTGAATTCCTTGCTTAATTCCACCAGTTGTTTTGGTTGAGTCTTCTGTATTTTCTAGATATAAAAATCACCTCATCTGCAAGTAGTGAGTTTTAATTCCTTCTTCCTGATTTGTATGCCTTTTGTTTCTTTGTCTTACTTAGTGGCTGTAGCTAGAACTTCCAGTACTATATTGAATAAGAGTGGTGAGAGTGGGGCATCCTTGTCTTGCTCCTGATTTTGGAGGAAAAGTTTTCAGTATTTTGTTTATGTATATTCTTTCTATATTCAAAATGCTGTGTTTTCACCATGAAAAGATGTTGTATAGGGCCAGTTTTTCTTTTGCAGCTATTGAAATGATCATAGGAATTTTATCTTTAAAATTTTTTTATATTTATTTTATTTTTGTTAGAGACAGAATATGAGCAGGGGAGGGGCAGAGAGAGAGGGAGACAGAATCCAAAGCAGGTTCCAGGCTCTGAGCTGTCAGCACAGAGCTCAATGCAGGGCTCAAACCTGTGAACCACGAGCTCGTGACCTGAGCTGAAGTCTGAAGCTTAACCAACTGAGCCACCCAGGTGCCCCCTCTTTAATTTTGTTAATATATTATATTAATTTGTCTATGTTAAAATATCCTTGCATCCTAGGGATAAATTCTACTTGGTCTTGGTCTATAATCCTTTTGGTATGTTTTTTAATTTGCATTGCTAATACTTTGTTCAGAATTGTTCCATCTATATTCACTAGGAATATTGGTCTGTATTTTTCTTCTAGTGCCCTTACCTGGTATCACGGTCATGTTGAATTTATAAAATGGGTTTGGATGTATTTTCTTAATTCTTTCAAAGAGTTTGACAAGGATTGGATTTAACTTTTAATGTTTGGTAGAATTCACTAATAAAGCCATCTGATCCTGGGATGTTCTGTGTTGGGAGGTTTTTGACTGTTTTTTGTTTTTTTTTTTCATCTTGCATAGCAGTGATCTGTTCATATTCTCTATTTCTTGGTAGCAGTGTTGCCAGCTTGTGTATTTCTAGAAATTTATTCATTTCTTGTAGGTTGTCTAACTTGTTAGGACCTTAAGAGACTATTGTGAACAATTTTATATGCTATGTATTTCTGTAGTATCTGTTGTAAGGTCTCCTTTTTAATTTCTGATTTTGAGTCTTCTCTGGCTACAGGTTTACCAATTTTATCTTTTTGAAAGACAAGAATGGATCAAGTTATTAGTTGTCTGATTTTTATTTAAATTATTTCTGTCTTTCTGCTATCTTGGGCATAATTTGTTGTCTTTTTATAGGTGGGTTATATAGTTTGATAAACTTCCTTTTCAGTACTGTTTTTGCTGCTTCCCTTAATGTTTGATATGCTGTGTTTATATTTTTATTTATTTTGAAATTTTCCCCTTTTGACTTTTTCTTTTACCCACTGATTGTTCAGAACTATATTCTTTGTTTCCCCTAATTTGTATATCATCCAAGTTGCCTCTTGTTGTTGCAAACATAGGTGGTATGATTTCAATTTTAAATATCCTGACGTGTTTTGTGCCCTGTCATATGACCTATCTTGAAAAATGTTCTGTGCTCACTTAACAAGAATGTGGATTCTCCTGTTGGATGGAATGCTTTATATAAGGCTAAGTCCATCTGGTCTAAAGCACAGTTCAATTCCAATATTGCCTTGCTGGTTTTCTGACTAGATGACCTTTCCATTGTTGGCAGTTGGGTACTGAAATCTTCTATTATTTTGTTGTCTATTTGGGGCCTCCAAAATATATATTCACCATTATTGTATCTTCTGGATGCATTGAACCATTTACTGTTATTACATAATGACCTCTTGATAAGTGTTTGGCTTGAAATCTGTATTGTCTGATGTAAGTAGAGCTACACCTGCCTTCTTTGGGAATATCCTCTTTCATCCTTCAGACTGAGCCTATGTGTACTTTATACCTAATGAGTTTCCTAAAAGCAATATATGGTTGGGTCTTTTTTCTTTTTTTAATCCATTCAGCCACTCAGTGACTTTTGATTAAATCCAATCCATTTATCTTGAGAGTGATTACTAATATGTAAGGACTAACTATTGCCATCTTACTGTCTGTTTTCTGGTTGTTTTGTACTTCATGGGTTTCTTACTCTCATTGTGTCTGTCTACCTTTGCAAAATGGTGGTCTTCCATGGTGATTTGCTTGGTCTCCGTTTGTATGTGTATGACTCTAGATCTTATCTTTATTCATTTATACAGTTTCCACGCTTATACTATTTGGGTCTTATGTTTTTGATGTCACAATTGGCCTCTTTTCATATTGTGAATGTGAAGACTTAATAACTGAAGTCATTAGCATGCCATCCTAATACAGAATTCTCTGAACTTAGATGGTTCATATTTTACTTTTGTTAGAGTGCTGTCTACAGAGCTTCCTCTACTTAAAACAGGGTTATTGGGACATAATCTCACTTTAAGTTGAAAAAATCCTAAAAGAGACATGCTTAATACACCTAACATGCCAGACATAGCTCAATTTAGCTTAGATTCAACATGCCAAGAATAGTTATATTAGCCTCCATCTGGGCAAAGTCATCTAACACAAAGCCTATTTGAGAGTAAAGTGTTGAATATCTCAGGTGATTTATTGAATACTATACTGAAAGTTGAAAAACGGATGGTTTTGTGGATATAGAGTGGTTTTAAGCACGTATGTTGTTTACCTTCATGACTGCATGGCTGACTGAGAATTATCGCTCACTGCGGCTTGCCAGTATTATGAAAGATGATCACATCGCAAAATACTAGACCGGAAAGAGACTAGAATTCAATACTCAATGTACTGTTTCTACTGCATGTGTATTGCTTTCACACCACTGTACAACTGAATAATTGGAAGTCAACCACTGTAATTCAGGCACCACCTGCACTTTTCTCTGACTTTTATGTAGTAATTCATGTCATTTCATTTGAGTTTGAGGAACTGTTTTCAGCAGTTCTTGCAAGGCAGGTCTAGTGGTGGTGAACTCCTTCATGTTTGGTTTGTCTGGGACAGACTTACCCTTGCATATCTGAAGGTTAACTTTGCCAGATAAAGTATCTTGGCTGGCAATTTTCATCTTTCAATACTCTGAATATGTCACTCTCCTCTCTCCTGGCCTATTGCGTTTCTGCTGTGAAATCCACTCAGTGTTCTGGGGGTTCTCGGGTAGGCTACTTTCTTTTTCACTTGGCTGGCATTAAAAATGTTTATCATTGATGATAGTTTCATTATATTACATCTAGGAGGTCTTTTTACGTTGAATAATAGTGTTTTCTGTTAGCTTTATGAACTGGTATGTCCACTGTTTTCCCAGTGTTTGGGCAATTCCCAGCTATTATTTCCCTAAATACACTCTCTTTTCCCGGTATAAAAATTACTCTTAAATATGCATTTTTCTCATCAATACCGATAACTCTTGTAGGATTTCTTGACTTCTTTAAGAATCTTAGTTTGTGCTCTCATTTCTAAATTCTTACCTTCCAGATTGCTTATTATTTGTTTGATCTGATCTGCCCAATTTCGTAATTGGGCATTCTAGTGCATTCTTCATCTGATTCATTAAATTCATAAACTCCAGATTTTGTCTGGTTCTGAGTTCACTCAAGTGCCTTTCTGGGTATTCTTGTAGCTGACTGAATGTCTACATGACAGTTATTTGAAATCTTGATCAGTTAGATCAAAATATTCCATGCTTTTGGTTTCGGTTCCGGGAGAATTATTATTTTTTATGATATCATATTACTCTGGCATTTATAGTGTTTGATGAAATATTTCTCTGCCATCACATTTTAAGTAGTACAAACCTGTATTAGTTGTTGACTTTGTTACAGTTTATCAGACTAGCCATTAAGAACCCTTCTTTCATTTTTCAGAAGATGGCATTATAGCTCAAGGTGTTGGCTTCTCTTTATCTGAGTTGCCTCTGGGGCCGCATTCTTGAACATGTGCTTTAAAAAGAGCTGGTTGGGGGCACCTGGGTGGCTCAGTCGGTTGGGCATCCAACTTCAGCTCAGGTCACGATCTCACGGTCCGTGAGTTTGAGCCCCGCGTCGGGCTCTGGGCTGATGGCTCAGAGCCTGGAGCCTGTTTCAGATTCTGTGTCTCCCTCTCTCTCTCTGCCCCTCCCCTGTTCATGCTCTGTCTCTGTCTCGAAAATAAATAAACGTTAAAAAATTTTTTTAAAAAGCTGGTTGGCAGGGGAAGTTTGGGTTGAACACCTGAAGCTTTGTGGGTGCCCACTGTGTGGTATGAGGACCCTCCCACATTTCCATGGGTAGAACTCTTGCTGGAAACAGGGAGCATGTTCCTTCTCAAGTCTTTGTTATTCTTGTGCATTTTCCTTTCCTTTCTCTCCCCACCAGTCAGAGGACCCTCCTTAGAAATCATGCTGCTTGTGCACCATAAACCAGTCATTCACCAGTTTGCCTTTACACCTCCTCTATGAGATAGGTTACCATGGTCACCACCAGCAAAAGCACAGCACTTTGCAGTGCTGCCTTGGGACAGATTCCTTGAGATCTGTCTTGACATTGCACTCCGATGACATACCTGGTTCTCCCATCAGGCCAGCTGGACACCCACAAATTTTGCTTTTGTCTTGCAGGCTCACCTTGTTTTGCACTCACCAGTTTTGCTTTTACTCAAATTGTAATGACTAGGAGTGGGGCAGTCTCAGCGACTCCCTTGAATCTGCAGCCCCATCAAAGTCCCATCCACCCACTTCCTGTAGCACAGGTAGGAGGAAATCTAAGTTCTCCAGGTTACTGTGCAGAGGCACCTTTGTTTGGTTACAAGGGACTACTTTAGTTGCAAATAAAAAGGGAGAGAAAAGAATGACTGATGCTGCCATCTCATGCTGATGTCACTGCTATTAAGCATTTTGGCTTATTTTATTATTGGTTTTCCAGGGAATTACAATTAGCATCTTCATTTAAAACAACCAAAATTCAGATTAATTCTGATTTATACCAATATTATATGAAAACTGGGCTTCATTAAGCCGCTGTCCTTACCTCTCTTCTGTCATATTACTGCCATACGAATTACCACTTTTTGTGTTATAGCCACACAACTTCGTTGTATAATGACTGCTTTATGCAGTTGTTTTTTAAAACCTACAGAAGAAAAGTGTTACAAACAAATATTAGATAGACTCTTTCACAATATCTACGTGGAGAGGGACATGGGTTAGGAAAGCAGGAGTAAAATAATGGAAACTGAAAATTGAAACAGGTTTGTTAGGCTCTATGTACAATGCAGAACAGATTTGATTCTACTGTGTGAATATACAGGTAGATTATCTCAGAAATATTTAATAAAAACAAAAGTTAAATCTTACATTATAAACTAGTTAAATGTGGAAGATCTTTAAAATGTGGGTAGGTTCTAAAAGGAAAAATGAGAAATTGTTACTTCCTTAATACTATTAGAAGTCCGAGCCTCTCTCCTACTTAATCTATCCTCACCTACGACTCCAGTATTCTAATTAATGTGTTTATTGTACGCAGCGCACTTCATGTGCCTGCATTTATCCCTAAAGGGAACATGGTTTGATTGTTACTTTTTTTTTTCAGATTAATCATTCTTTATTCCTCTGGCAGTGCAGAAGTATTTTAGTTAATGTAGTCCTCTTCATTTATTGATACTTCCATAGGGTTTGCTTTTGGTGTTGGAGCCAAGAAGTCATTGCTGAGACCTGTGTCCAAGAGTTGACTGCGTATGTGGTTGTTTAGGAGTAACAGTGCCTTAGGTCTTCTATTCAAGTCTTTCATCCATTTTGAGATGATTTTTTCTGTTTGGACTAGGAAGCATTCCAATTTTCTTCTTTTACATGTGGCTGTCCAGTTTTTTTCACAACCACTTGTTGAAGAGACCGTCCTTTTCCTATTGTATATTCTTGCCTCCTGTGTCCTAAGTTAATTGAGTATAAATGCATGGGATTTTTTCTGGGCTTTGGAGTCTCTTCCCTTGTTCTATGGGTCTGTTTTGATTACTAGAGTTTTTAAATATAATTTAAAATTGGAGAGTGTGATCTATACAGCTTGGTCCTTCTATCTCAAGATTGCTTTGTCTTTTTGAGGTCTTTTGTAGTTCTGTACAAATTTTAGGATTTTTCTTTTATTTCTGTTTGGAATTTTGATGGGGATCGCTGAGTCTACAGCTGACTTTGAGTAGGAGGGACACTTTAACAATATTAAGCCTTCTGATTCATGAACAGAGAATATCTTTCCAATCATTTGTTTCTTCATTTCCTTTCATCAGCATCTTAAAACTTTGGTTCTACAAGTCTTTCACTTCCTTGGTTAAATTTATTCCTAGTATTTTGTTCTTTAGGATGCAATTATAACTGAGGCTGTTTTAATAATTTCTCTGATAGTACATTATAGGTGTATAGGAAAGTAACAGGTTTTTGTACATTGTGTAACGTGCAATTTAACTGTTAGAACTAATAAATAAGTTCAGTATTTCTGGTGGAGTTTTTAAGGTTTTATGGATGTAATACCAGGTCATCTGCACATGGTGACACTACACTTCTTTCTTTCCAATTTTGATGTCTCTTACATTTCTTGCCTAATTGCTCTGGGTAGGACTTCCGGAGCTGTGTTGTGACAATAGGCATACTTCTTGTCTCATTCTTCATTTTTTGAGGAAAAGTTTTCAGCTTTTCACCATTGAGGAGCATGTTAGCTATCAGCTTGTCCTATACTGTGCCTGTATTATGTTGAGGTACATCCTTTCTCTACCCATTTTGTTTAGAGTTTTTGTGCTAAATTTGTGTTGAATTCTGTACAATGCTTTTTTGGCATCTATTGGAATAATCATATGATTTTCTCCTTCATGTTGTTAATATGGTGTATCAGTCACAACAACTGATTGGCAGATGTTGAGTAATCTTTGTATCCCTGGAATAAATCCCATTTGATGATGGTTTATAAGCCTTTTAATGCATTCTCGAATTTGGTTTGCTTATCATTTATTCAGGATTTTTGCATCTATATTAATCAGGAATTTGGACTGAATTTTTCTGGTGGCATCCCTGCCTGGATTTTATATCAGGTTAAGGCTGGCATCATAAAATGAGTTAGGAATTTGGGGAGAGTTTGAGAGGGATTAATATTTTCTTTAGCATTTGGTATAATTCACCAGTGAAGCCATCTATCTCTGGACTTTTGTTTGTTGGGAGGTTTTTGGTGACTGATTTAATCTCCTTGCTTAAAAATCTGTTCAGCTTTCCTGTTTTCATGATTTAGTTTAAATTCCCAGAAACATGCAATCTACATATTCATTGCTTCTTGGCTGGTCATTGTGTTGTCATATAATTGTTTGTAGTAGCCTCTTAGAATCCTTTGCATTTCTATGGTATTACTTTTAAGATTTTCTCTCTCATGCCTCATTTTGGGTCTTCTCTCTGTCTCTGTGGGTCTTTTGATCTAAGGTCAATCTCTGAAGGGCAGCATTCAGCTACCCTGTGTATTTTGATTAAATATAAATAAATAGACTGAATTCTTCAAAGTAATTATGGAGGGATGTGTGGGTGGCTCCGTTAAGTGTCCCTCCTTTGATTTTTTGCTCAAGTCATGATCTCATGCTTTGTGAGATCGACATTCCCGTCCAGCTCTGTGCTGATAGTGTGGAGCCTTCTTGGGATTCTCTTAAAATTAACGTATAAACATTAAAAAATAAAGTAATTAGGGATAGGCATGCACTTAATGCCATTTTGCTAATTGTTTTCTGGTTATTTTTGTAGTTCTGTCTCTTCTCTTGTTATTTCATGATTTTCTGTAGTGTATGCTTAGAGTCCTTTATCTTTTGTTCATCTACTATAGGTTTTTGCTTTACGGTTAACCTGAGGCTTACCTATAACAACTTACATTTGTAACAGTCTTTTTAAAGGCTGTAACAGCTGAAGTTTAAATGCACTCTAAAGCTCTGCAGTTTTACTCTTCTTCCCCTGGCCATAATTTATATTTTTAATGTCACATTTTACGTCTTTTTATCTCGTGTATCCCTTAGCTAATGATTATAGTTACATCTTTGGTCTTTAAACCACAACCTCTACAACATTAAATTATTCTGAATTTTAGTACATATTTACCTTTTCCAGTGACATTTATACCTGATCAGTGTTGTGAGGCTAGTGTGCATTAGAAGAGTAAGAGAAGTCACTACACACTGACTGTCTGCATTGCCCCTCCAACAAGGCTGGTATAGCACCACAATGAGTGGTTTCCCCTGAGCTTATGGTTCTTTCCCTTGAAAAAAAGAGCATGAGGGGACATCCTGTGCCCTCCCCTAGTGCTGTGGGTCATTTAGGGGAACAAGGACTCTGATCTTGCCCCATGTCGACTGAGGGAGAATCTGTGAGCTCCACTACTTGGAAGGTGATTGTGACACTGAAGGGGTTGGGGACTGCAATGACCACCACTCAGATCCTGGCAGATTGAGTTTAAACCTGCAGAGCCAAAGTAGCAGTCCCAACCAACAGTTCTGCTCATCTGCAGGACAAATGGCACTACTTAGGAGTTTCACAAAGCACATAATTCTAAGGATATTATTAAAAAGTTAAGACCTATTTCTAAGTCAATTAAAACCCTTTGGAAAACAAGTAGTGATGGATGTTAAACAAAGACTTCATATGGAGAGTCTGGAGAGTCAGATAAGGACAGAACAGGGTAGATTCTTCAACATAAAATGATAGAACAAGTCTAGGTGATAAAGGTTGGCCTAATGTGGGCATTCAAACAAGGAATTTTTCCAGCTCTATACCTTATGTGCTCAGGCAAGAGGGAAATCAAAGTCCCACAATTGTAAGGAGAATATTTCCTGGCCCCGTCTGTCTAGAAGGATTGGCAAGAACACAAGGAGGTTATATACTAAAGCATTGCTGAGAGTTGGGCAAGTAGAGCTGATCACAGCTATGACAAAGCCAATAGCAGTGGAGGAGGGTTCCCCTGCTGGGTCTAGGAAGGGGAATTAATCCACAGCCTCATTTGAAGCTGAGAGTAGCTGATGCTGAGAGTAGTAGTGCCCTGACGCTATAAAACTCCTTTGTGAAACTTGGGAGTTCCCTTGAGAAGCCCCTCCCTGTCTTGCCCAGACATGGAATTAAAACATAACCCCTCACAATAGACACTGGCTACCCAGTCCCTTCTGAGCAGAGGGCTAGTGACAACATCTGGAAGCTGTATAACCCAGCAACACTCAAGCCAAGATCTGAGCAGGCACTGCAGACAGTCTGCAGAGCAGAGTCGGTGGCCCTGTTCAGTCATGAAACATAGGGTGTGGGTCAGATTAAGACTACAAACCAGGGACCCTACAAGCTACAACAGCACACACACAGACAACTAAAATGAAATTAGGAAAATTGCATGAATATAAGATGTTTGACAAAGGAACAGAAACCATAAACAAAAAGACTACAGAAATCTCAGAGTTGAAATAATAAATACAGTGCCTGAACTGTAGATTTCAAGAGAGAATTTCAAAGGTAAATATAACCTTGCAGAAGAACCAGGCTGTTTGAAATTATCCAATCAGAAGAACAAAAAGTAAAAATAAAGAAAAAGTGAACAAAGTCTGAGGGACCTATGTAACAAAATGAAAAGAAACAATATTTGCATTATGAAAATCCCAGAGGAGAAAGGACAGAAGTTTTGAATATATAAATATATAGTGGCTTAAAACTTTACCTATGTAGGGAGAGAAATAAATATCCAGATGTATGAGGTCTAAAGTAACTGAAAGGTTGAAATCAATAGGGCTATTCTGAGACACATTTAATTATATTGTCAAAAATCAAAAACAAGAAAGAATTTAAAAAGCAGAAAAAGAAGTAACAAATAAGGGACCCCCCCCCCCCAAAGAACTGGATTTTTCAACTTTTCAGACAAGGAGAGAATGGAATAACATACTCAAATATGTCAAGCAAGAAATCTATACCCCGTAAAGCTGTCGTTCAGAGATAAAGGAGAAATAGACTTTCCCAAACTTAATACAGGACCTGCCATAAAAGAACTCCTAAGGAGATTGGAGAAGAAATAAGTAACATCATAAAAACATAAGAAGGTTGCATAAAACTCCCTGGTAATGGTAAATATATAGTCAAAGTTAGGTTTAACATGCTTTGGTGATGTACAACTCAGTTTCTAGTCTAACTTAAAGTGAAAAATGAATGTAGTAAAAATAAAAACATGATTACAATAACTTGTTAGTTATGCAATGTAAAAAAGTAAATTGTAACATTAGTAATCTTAAACATGAGGGGCAGGAGATGACAAAGTATACATCACTTTACTCATTTTAGCATAGTGATATAATTTTAAGGTATTTTATGTATACCTCCTGATACACACAAGGGAAAACCTGGTAGCAATTTTATCAAAGAACATGATAAACTATACTGATGTGAAAAGCCATCAAAACACAAAATAAGGCATCAGATAAAAAGAAAGGAACATTGGATCTACAAAACAATAATACTTCAAAATTTTCAACCAAAGATAGAATGACTGTGAATGGAAAAGAAAACAACATCCAGTGATATTCTGCCTAAAAGAAATTCACTTTAGCTTTAATGATACACAGGAACTGAGAGTGAAGAGAGGGAAAAAGATATTTTAAGCGACAACAACAAAAAAAGGCAAGGGTAGTTACACTCACACAAAATAGACTTTAAAAAAGATGAAGAATATCATTGTAGGAGTGCCTGGGTAGCTGAGTTCATTAAGCATCCAACTTGAGCTCAGGTTATGATCTCACAGCTTGTGAGTTTGAGCCCCACCATTGGGCTCTGTGCTGATAGATGGGAGCCTGCTTCAGCTTCTGTGTCTCCCTCTCTCTTTGCCCCTCCCCTGCTCAAGCTCTGTCTCTTTCTCTCAAAAATGAATAAACATTAAAAATTTTTTTAAAAAAAGAGTATCATTGTATAATGATAAAAGGTTCAAGCCAAGATATAACAGTTGTAAATACCTGCGCACCCATAATCAGCATACCTAAATCTATAAGGCAAAAACTAACAGAGCGAACAGGAGAAATAAACGGCAATACAGTAATAGAAGGGGACTTTAACACCCCACTTAGAACAATGGAGAAAGACCATCCAGATAGAGAATCAATAATCAAAGAGAATTGAACAACACTGTAGACCAAATGGACCTAACAGAAACACATTGTGCTCCCAAAGCCCCCCTGTCCACTATCCTAAAATAAGAAATCTTTAGCAAGAAGAAATGGCATAAAGTGAAGGTGCAATGACCATTTCATAAAAGTGATAAATCTATTTGTATTTCTTTTGGATAGTGCACACAGGTAGGTCTCTCATAAAAATACAGTGGCACAAAGCAAACTTCTAGATAGTGAGTGAAAAGTGATTACATAACAATCTGACAACAGAATATGCTTTCAAGTCCACAAGATGCATTTTCTAGGGCAAACATATCTTAGGCCACAAAACAGGTCTTAGAAAATTCAAGAAACTGACACCATACGAAGTGTTTTCTCTGACCATAGTATGAAACCAGAAACTGATAAATAAGAAAACTGGAAAATTCACAAATACATGGAAATTAAACAAGATTCTCCCAAGCAACCAATGAATCAAAGAAGAAAATAAAGGGGAAATAAAGTTTCCTTAGACACCAAAAAATAGAAGAGCGACATATGAGAACTTAGGGAAAGCAGCGAAAGCATTCCTAAGATGGAAGTTTAGAGCCAAAAATGCCTCTGTTAAGAAGAAATACCCCCATAACCTAACTCTACCCCTGAAAGAATTCTAGAAAAAAGAGGAACAAACCAAACCCAAAGGAAGCACAAGGAAGGTTAAAAAAAATAGAGCAGCTATAAATGAAATAGAGAAAAGGAAAACAATAGAAAAGATTAACCAAACTAACACTTGGTCCTTTAAAAAAATAAAATTAACAAACCTTTAGCTAGAATACCAAGGAAAAATGAGAATATCCAAATCACCAAATTATAAGTAAAGGAGACAAGTGATACCACAAAAATACAATTGTAACAGATGATTATGAACTACAGAACAACAAACTGGATAACCTAGACAAATGGAAAAATTCTCTGACACATACAATATGCCAAAAATGAATAGAAAAAAAAATGTGAACAGACCAATCACTGGTAAAGAGAAGGAATCAATCAAAACCCTCCCAAGGAAGAAAAGCCCAGGACGAAATGGCTTCTTAGATGAAATTCAGCAAACATTTAAAGAATCAACACCAATCCTTCTGAAATTCTTCCAAGAAAGTGAAGAGAAGGCAATACTTCAACCTCATTTTACAAGGCCAGCTTTGCCCCAGTATCAACTTCAGCAAAGCACACTACTGGAAATGGAAACTACAGGCCAATATCCCTGATGAGTATAAAAGACAAAAAAAATCAACAAAATGCTAGCAAACAGAATTCAGCAGCGTAGTGAAGGATCATTCACCATGATCAAGGGGGATTTATCTCTAGAATGCAAGGATGACCCAGCATTTGCAAACCAACCAATATGATCCAATACATTTTTTGATCTCTCGACAGACACACATGAAGTATTTGACAATATGGAACAGTTGTTCATGACACAAGCACTTCACAATTAGGCATAGCAAGAATGTATCCCAACATAATAAAGGCCAGGTATAACACACATATAGTTAACCTGATAATCAATAGCAGAACGGTAAAAACATGCCCACTCTTGCCACTTCTGTACAACATAGGCACAACTAATGTCATTGCACTTGCTTGTGCTTTACAGATAGTGCATTTTTTACAAATTGAAGTTTTCTGGCAAGGCTGAACTGAGCCAATCTATCAGTGCCATTTTTCTACCATCATTTGCTTGCTTTCTATCTCTGTATATTTTGGTAATCCTTGCAATGCTTCAAACTCCATTACGTTTTGGCATGATGATCTGTGATCAGTGACAAGGACTTACTGGAAGTTCAGATTAAACTTAACACTATTTAGCATAAAGGTATTTTTATTATTAAAAAAATTATGTTTTATTTTTTTGAGAGAGAGTGCAAGCAAGGGAGGGGCAGAGAGAGAGGGAGAGACAGAATCCAAAGCAGGCTCTGAGCTGTCAGCACAGAGACTGCTTCGGGGCTCAAACTCACAAACCACACGACCATAATCTGAGCCAAAGTCGGATGTTCAACTGACTGAGCCACCCAGGCACCCCTAACATGTTTTGTTGTTTTTTTTTTAAACAATTTTTTTTTAATTTATTTATTTTTGGGACAGAGAGAGACAGAGCATGAACGGGAGGGGCAGAGAGAGAGGGAGACACAGAATCTGAAACAGGCTCCAGGCTCCGAGCCATCAGCCCAGAGCCCGACGCGGGGCTCGAACCCACGGACCGCGAGATCGTGACCTGGCTGAAGTCGGACGCTTAACCGACTGCGCCACCCAGGCGCCCCTGTTGTTTTTTTTTTAAACGAAGGTATGCATTGTTCTTTAGGCATAATGCTACAGCACATTTAATAGCCATCTGTATATTGTAAGCCTAACTTGTATATGCATTAGGAAATTAAAAAGTTCATTTGACTAGCTTTACGGTGATATTTGTTTTATTGTGAAGGGTTTCAAACTAAACTCTCTGAGATATGCCTGTATCGTAAGTCTTAGCAATGACAATCTAGCAAGGAATAAATAAAAGGCATCCAAAGGCATTGGAAAGGACGAAGTAAAATTATTTGCATATGATGTAATACCACATATATAAAACCCAAGATACTCCACTAAACTGTTAGAAATAACAGATAAATTCAGTAGTTGAAGGATACAAAATCAATGTACACAAATCTGTTCTTTATTCTCATAATGCACTATCAGAAAAAGAAATTAGTCCCATTTGCACCTCCCTCAAGGCATAAAATAATATGAATACATTTAATCAAGGAGGTCAAAGACATGTATAATGAAAACTCTAAGACACTGGTGAAATAAAGATGCCACAAGTAATGGAAAGATTTTTTGTGCTTATGCATTAGAAGATTTAATATGGTAAAAATGTCCATATTACCCAAAGCAATCCAGAGATGCAATGAAGTCCCTACCAAAATTCCAATGGCACTTTTCACAGAAATAAACAATCCTAAACTTTGTACGGAATTACAGGAGGTGTGAAATAGGCAAAAAAATCTTGAAAAAGAATAACAAAGCTGGAGGCATCACACTCCTTGATTTCAAACTAGATTACAAAGATACCCTAATCAAAACAGTATGTTATCAGCATAAAAATAGACACACAGATCAAAAGAACAGAGCTTAAAAATAACCCATACATTTATGGCCAGTTCATTTATGAGAAAGGAGGTAAGAATACACAATGGGGAATGGACAGTGTCTTTAACAAATGGTCATGGGAAAACTGGACAGTCACATGGAAAAGAATGAGGTGGTCTACTATCTTACACCATATGCAAACTTCAGTTCAAAAGGGATACAAGACTTGGAGGTGAGACCTGAAACAGTAGTCCTAGAGGACAGCATAGGTGGGCAGCTGCTCCTCAGAGGTCCTGGCAATGATATTTTCGCTGTGAACCCGAAAACAAAGGCAACAACATCAAAAATGTTGTTCTCTCCTTCTCTCTCCTTCTCTTTCAGAAATAAACATTTTTTTAAAATTAACAAGTGGATAAATACATCAAACTAAAAAGTTCTGTACACTATAGCAAATCCTCAACAAAAGATAAAAGCAGCCCAGTAACTGGGGAAAGTATTTTGAAATACATACCTGATAAGGGGTTAATAACCAAACTATATAAAGCACTCATATAGTACTATAGTGACAAAGAAGCTATTGATTCTGTCAGAGGACTGAGGTAAGAAGGCCAACTTTCCTCCCCAAATTGGTGGGACAAAAAGGGGAATGTAGACGATCACAACTTACCAAAGCATAAACCCCATGGTGGAAATGTATGTGGCAACCCGTACAGCAGTACGAAGGCCTGAACTCTAATTGACAAATTTCTGGAAGCTTAGTGTGTGATGAGCCAGTGAGATAAACAGCAAGGGGGTCCAATCACCAAAGGAGGGGAAGCATATGGCTTTGAGTTTTTACCTCCAGAAGCTTAATCAGCTTCTTACAGAGAACATGAGGGCAAAATCTCCTCTTGACTCTAGCAGGGAGAGGGGAAAATCAATCATTTTGAAATATACCAGTAAACTCTGTTCTTCTTAGCAAGGCCTGCCCTTAGGAGTAATTTTTTTATCAGAGCCTCATGGGGAAGGCATAGGTCTCTAGCTGCCTCTGGCCATCCTGTCATACCTACAGTGGGTGGACACTGAAACACCATGGTTATATTCACAGCCCTGGGACAGAGGTTTACCCAAAGACTGAGATTTATCATAGGAATATAGAATGCTCTCTTCCTCACATATTATGACTTCATTATTAAAGCCTATCTAGTACAATTCCTTTTTATGTAGTGCATCATGTCTACCTTTCGACAACAGCAACAAAAATGGAGAAGGCACAGTAAAAGGTAAGCACTGCTAAGAGAGCAAGCATCAGGACCAGGCTGTTGAACTGATCAGACTATGAATTAAAAACTAGTATTAATATGCTAAGGACTCTAATGGAAAACAATAGACAGTATGCCTTACAGATGGGTAATGTAGGCAGAGAATTGGACGTTTTAAAGACAAAAATTTAATAACTAGAGAAAGAGAAGAATGATAGGTGAATGAGAGGGCTAATTCAATATCAAAGGCAACTGATCAATTATATCCATTCTGCTCAACTACCAGAAAAGAAATGAACGAGAGGAGAAAAGGCCTTTTCAGCATTGTCTGCACTGATTTTATTGTATTTATAGCTGATCTAAAGATAAATACAAAATTGTTATTTTTTTTCCATATATGAAGTTTATTGTCAAATTGGTTTCCATACAACCCCCAGTGCTCATCCCAAAAGGTGCCCTCCTCAATACCCATCACCCACCCTCCCCTCCCTCCCACCCCCCATCAACCCTCAGTTTGTTCTCAGTTTTTAAGAGTCTCTTATGCTTTGGTGCTCTCCCACTCTAACCTCTTTTTTTTTTTTTTCCTTCCCCTCCCCCATGGGTTTCTGTTAAGTTTCTCAGGATCCACATAAGAGTGAAACCATATGGTATCTGTCTTTCTCTGTATGGCTTATTTCACTTAGCATCACACTCTCCAGTTCCATCCATGTTGCTACAAAAGGCCATATTTCATTCTTTCTCATTGCCACGTAGTACTCCATTGTGTATATAAACAACAATTTCTTTATCCATTCATCAGTTGATGGACATTTAGGCTCTTTCCATAATTTGGCTATTGTACAAAATTGTTATTAAAAATGCCACAAAGTAATAATGACTCTGATGTCCCGATAGTTATATACCACAAAATATGGTGTTGAGATGCCCTCAGTGGAAAATACTTGGCCATTTTTACCCCTGAAGAACTGACCATAAAATTTTAATTTTTCATTATTTATGGATTTGGGGTGTATATATATTTTCTTTTCAAAAATCTTTTCATGGGTACATGGATGGCTCAATCGGTTGAGCATCTGACTTCAGCTCAGGTCATGATCTTGCATTCGTGTGTTTGGGCAGTGTGTCTGACTCTGCATTGACAGCTTGTAGCCTGGAACCTGCTTCAGATTCTTTGTCTCTCTGCCCTTTCCCTGCTCGCTCTCTCTCTCAAAAAGTGAGTAAACATTAATAAAATAAAAATTTTTATATCCATGCTCTGCTTATCCTTTAACACCTACCCCCCACCCCCAAACATCAAAAACACAGCTGTAAACTGCAAGCTCTTGATTCACATATGGTCAGTACGTTCTTCATTACAACATTTCAGTCTTCACTGCCACAGACAGTAGCTTTAGCGGTCGCAGAGGCCTAATGGTTAATTGCTGTGGAGATGCTCTCCTGGTCAAGTTCTTGAACAGGTAATATGATCCACCTCACTTCATGAGTTTCCACTCACATGTGCAGCCACTCTCCATTAACCCAGGGTCTGTGTCAGGGTGTCCAAGTCCAAAAACCTTGGAAGGTTCATTCATATACTGAGGAGAAAACCAGACTCATAGTCTGCTTTCTAGGGTCTAAATCCCCAACTCAGTCTCCTACTGTCCACTTTAGGAGTCCTCCTTTGAGGCCAGTAATAACCTTTAATGCATAGAAATTTGGTTACAAGCCACTGAGGGCTAATTCAATGAGGTCCTTTGACTTTGGTTTTGGGGACAGAGATCCTAGTCTTTGCTTCTGCTTCTGTAATATGTTCAAGCCTGAACTTGGAACATAGGCAAATTGTGGAAGTTAATCTCCCTTTTCCAAAGGTGAATGGTCAACCGCCAAGGATAAAATTTCCATGCCAAAAAATACTTGGTACCTGATGGTAAGGAGGAACAGACTCTCCTAGGGGCTCTCTGCATACACCATACAGTTTTAAGTATTTTTTGTGCC
Source organism: Panthera leo (assembly GCF_018350215.1). Taxonomy (NCBI): domain Eukaryota; kingdom Metazoa; phylum Chordata; class Mammalia; order Carnivora; family Felidae; genus Panthera; species Panthera leo. The sequence goes on along the minus strand of NC_056679.1, from coordinate 99,751,896 downwards.
TAACATAGGAGCAGTGAAATATAAAAAGCAAATATTTATGGACCTAAAAGGAAGATTGGACAGCAATATAATAATAGGAAGGGGCTCTACTACTCCACTTACATCAAAGGATAGATCATCCAGATAGAAAATCAATTAGGAAACATTGGCCTTAAAAGGACACATTAGACCAGGTAGATTTTACAGCTATATACATAACACTCCTTCCAAAAACAACATATGTACATTCTTAAATGCACATAGAACATTCTCCAGTATAGATCTTACGTTAGGTGCTAAAACAAATCTTAACATTTTTAAGTAAAATGAAACCTTATCAAGCATCTTTTCTGATTACAGTGGTATGAAACTAGAAATTAATGACAAGAGGAAACTAGAAGAATGACAAATATGTAGAGATGAAATCACCTGCTGTTCCAAAGAGTGAGTCAAAGGAGAAATCAAAATAATTGAAATGAGTGGAAAGGGAAATACAACATATCAAAACTTATAGCAACAGCAGTTCTACTGGGGCAATTCATCATAATGAATGCTTACATCAATAAAAAAGAAAAAAAAAAAAAACCAACAACCTAACTTTATACTTCAAGGAATTGTAAAAAGAATAAACAATGCTCAAATTTAAAAATATGAAATAAATGCTAATAGAAAAGGTAAGTGAAACTAAGAGCGGATTCTTTGAAAAGATAAGCAAAATGGATAAAACTTGAGCCAGAATCACCAAGAAAGTGAAATAAATAAGAATAAATTTAACCAAGGATGTGAAAGACCTCTACAATGAAAGTTGTAAGACACTGATGAAATTGAATAAGACAAATCAATGGAAAGAAATTTTGTGGTCATGTGTTAGAAAAATTAATATGGTTGATATGTCCATACCATCCAAAGAAATCTACAGATTCCAAACAATCCCTATCAAAATTCCTATAATTTCTCACAGAAATAGAACAATCCTAAAATTTATACATAACCATCTAGGACTTTGGAAAACCAAAGCAATCTCAAGAAAGAACAAATATGAAAGCATAATGCTCCACATTTTTCAGGCAAATGGGAAAGCTCTCCTAGAGAACCTGGAAGGCAAATTGAATCCTTCCCCCATTTGTTTCCTGCACAGAGAAGAAAGAGACTTAAGCGTTCAATTGACATCATTGCCTTCTCTCTTGAATCCTGAATTTGAAACCTAGAGACAATCAGACTGTTGATGGCATTTTCTTGAAAGGTTGATCTTTTCACTTGGTCATCATCCTAGTTTTAACTGTGGGCAGTAAAACTCATTCATGTCAATGGCTGCACTGAGCATACTAGATAGATATATGTATGTCTGTATGTGGGTCTTTATGTGAATGTATACATATATGTTAACATAGCCAACATTACTGATTATACAGGGTTCTTCACAGGAACAAAACCAACAGGGGGTGTCTGTGTGTGTGTGTGTGTATATAAATGTATATAAATATGTATATCAATAAATATATAAATCTCTATTTTTAAAAAGGAAATATAGATGACTAATTTCCTTCCACTGTTCTCCAGTACTTTTCCATTAGCTCACCCTGACACTTAAAATCTCTCTTCTTTGTGTTTCAGCAGAGTTGAGTTCAATTTCTCACTCCTATTGCAATAGTCCTGAATATTAACAAGTGTCTGGTACAGTTTTCTTTTACACACACACAAAGTTTCAAACAAACATGGCACAGTATAGGAGTACGAGTTGACTAGTACTATTTTGTATGATTGATAGGCACAGTCCCTTTGAGTTCAGTTGACTTTGAAGATTATAAATTTATGGTAAGAGCAGTCTATCAAACAACTTTGTGCAATGGGACTTTGTCCTACTGGTTTTAATTAAGAGAAAGTGGATGGGAGAATCTAGTGAGGTTAGAATTTGGCAAGCTGAATGAGTTAGAAAGAGGTTAAAGCAACAGAGGTTAAGAGTATGGTCAAAATCTTTGTGAAGTGATGAAGCATGGATTCTAGGTAAAACAAGGAAGCAAGTGAAAACCAGAGAACTGTTGTATAGAAAAAAATAGTATGTCAATAAAGAAAATCAACACAATGATCACATTTTATAAATACACATTCAAAATGAATTCAGCAGTTTTAAAAAACTACACTGAGGCATTCATATTATAGTTGAGAAAGACAAGAATGACTAAAAGGTAATAGGCAAATAAAAATATTAGGATTAAAGTTAAAAGTTAGAATACTCTTTTTAATGATGCAAAAAATATTTAATATAATTCAGTCTTATTTATGAACAAGCTCTTAATGAACAGAAAGCCCATCTCCCTCATCCTGACCAAAGTTACTCATAAAGAAAATTTTAAAATTCTTTGCATTAAAAATAAAAGGACAGGAATGTCAGTATCACAACTTTTATGTAAACTTGTCCTGAAAGTTCTGGCCCATACCAGGATCAAGAGAAAGTAGAGGATTGTAATGGAAGAGACAAACAATTAATTGGCAATAAGATCAATGTGATAGGGCAACAGTGAGAGAGGGAAAAACTCGACTTAAAAGGTATGAATCTCAGAGAATCCTGTTATTTGTGGCTATTTGTTCACCCTTAAAAGGTTAACTGTTCTAAAGTTATACAATAGTTAGAAAAAAAAAAAGAAATTTTGTCTTCTTGGTAACGAAACACTTAAGAGAGGAAAAGACTCACTTGAAGAGCTAAAATGGAAACGATGTCATCAGGAAAATGTTTCTTTATTGTAAAATACCATAAATAACTTTTAGAGGACTTAGGAAGTAGGAAGCTTGTGGAACTACATAGGTAACAATGATTAACAGATTTACGGAAGTAGACATCAACTAGATTATCAGTAGCCAGGAAATGTTACACCTTGGGCTTTGATGAAATTAAGGGCCACAAGCTGGATATGGCTCGATATTCTCCTCAAAGAGGACGGACATAATACTTAATAACTTGCCCACCAATACCTTCTGAGTAACTTCTAATGGAAGTGTTGCCCTTTCAACATAGCCTGCTTTTGCCTCTTTAATATCACACACTCCTCTGCAATTTCTGTTGTTATACTACAGCTACACGGGCACAGGGAACAGATCTTTTTCCCTACCTTTGACTTTACTTTCAAATTTTAAATAAGACTTAATCCCAAGAAAGATTAAACATCATTCGATATCTTCTAGTGTTTTAAACATTATCACCAATTTTTTTAAGTTTATTTATTTTGAGAAAGAGAGATGGGAGAGGGGCAGAGAGAGGGAGAGAAAGAATCCTGATGTGCAGCTCAAACCCATAAACAGTTAGACCTTGCCCTGAGCCATAATCAAGAGTTGGACACTCAACTGACTGAGCCACCCTGGCATGCCAACATTATCACTAAAGGCCTATTTAGCTGGAGAATTTGGGGTGCAGAGTAGATTGAGACAACAAATAGTTTCAGTGACTTTAGAGATGGTCCTACTACACTCAGGGAAACCAGTTTGTAGCCCTACCCATCATTGAATCCAGCCTTCAGCCTGCCCAACCAGGAAATCTAACCAGGCTATGAGAAGCTGTGTCACCCATCTAATAGCTCTACTTACAGTGTCACTTGAATAAAGAGCACAGCCCCTAGCTTTCCCTATCTGCAGTGCAAAACCAATGACCTCATCAGACCAAGTAATTCAGTACACACTCAACAGATTTGCAACCCCAAACAAGGAGCCTTATAGGCACTGAGGGGTCCAGTCCTGCTAACTTGTCAGGACAGGGAAGCAAATTCTTATTTCCATTCTTATTCAATGTATTACCCAGTCCTGACCCTCTCGTACACCTGACCAGAAAGTTCAGGCAACTACGGCAACATCCTACAGCTTCACTTGGGTATGGAACCAAGCCAGCTGTCTTGTTCAACTGTTCTCAGCCAGTGGCACACCCTTCCATCACCAACATCAGGGCTCTGTCACCTCACCACAATAGCTGACCTGCCTGTCCAGGACATTATCAGCATTCATTCCCAGACACCCAAATGAGCCGACTCATGACAATTGATCTTGGCCAAGGCAAACTTGTAAAGCCTGGAAGAGGAGCCCTATTCCCCGAATGTTCAGATATCAATGTAAAACAAGGAAAACAAAAACTCAAGTAAATATGACACCATGAACAGAAATAAAGTTCTGATAACTCTCCCCGAGGAAATGAGTCTATGTGAACTGTCAAGGAACTCAGAATAATCCTCATAAGAAAGTTTAGCAAACTATAAGAACACACAGACAACAACAGGAAGTTTGGAAAACAACGCATGAAAAAAAACAAGTTTGATCAAAAACCAGAAACCACCAAAAAGAAAACCAGAAATCTAAGAGCTAAAAAATATAGTAACTGAAAACTTCCATACAGACTTGCAGAAGAAGATTTAATTATCCAGAAGAAAGAATCAGTGACCTGGAGAATATGACATTTATAATTATTCAGTCAGAGTAGCAGGAGAGGGGGGAGGAGGAGAAGGAGAAGAAGAAAGAAGAAAGAGCCTAAGGGCCTTATGGGACACACAACAGTATATGTATACCTTGGAGGTGTTGTGGATTTGATTCCAGACCAAAACAATAAAACAAATGTCACAATAAAGCAAGAGAAAGTTTCTGGTTCCTCAGTGCATACAAAAATTATGCTTGTCTATACTGTCATCTATTAACTGTCATAGCATTATGTCTAGAAGTACAATGTACATACATTAATTAAAAACATTCTTTGTTGCTAAAAAAATGCTAACCATGAACTGGCCTTTTAGTGCAGACAGATGGAGTACACTCCCTGTCTAGAACTTAGCACAGCACTGGGCACGTAGTAGGTCATAGGTAAATGTTCACTGAACTGAATTGGTAAGTTTTGATAAGATAGTGAAATAAAATAAACTCATAATATCTTTCATGGTTTAAAAAAATACATACTTGAGAAGATCAAAGTCACAAAAGCTTTAAGTTACATGAAGGTATTTATAAGATTTAAGTTAAAACTATCATTAAATGTTTTTAACCAAGTGAATGACAAATCAATGAAATGTATTCTGATTTTTTTAAGTCATTACTCTTTTCCCTCCTGCCCCCAATATCTCTGTATCATTCCTACCTTTGATCATTTAGTAGATGGTCTAGTAACTTCACCTCTTGATGCTCAGCATTTGTATTCCTTTACATGTTACTGCTTGTAGGAACTTTGAATACATTGTGCATAACATTCTAAATGAAAGAAAACCATTACTGTTTTATTGCCCATCTGATTCAGTATACCTATTCTCAAAATAGTTTTGTTCCTTTCTTGTCAGACAGAAAAAGCAATGTTATCCTGTTTATCATTCTTTGTGAGGGAAGAATGCAACTATGTTTCTGCTGGAAGAACCTCTAGTAAGGTAAAATCAGTTCTTAATGGTAAGTCCGCTTTAATACTCTTTAAGTGCAAGAGTACAGTCCAAGAAGGACAGTGCTTTATTGTCTTTAAGGCTAGTCATAGGCAAGCTTAACTTGCTTCCTGAAAGTTATATGTGAACTAGTGTATCGTATCAGAGCACAGCCTCCTTTTCAGGAGCCACCATGATGGAAATCCACCTAGACTTGTTCTATCATTTCATGTTGAAGAGTCTACCCTGTTCTGTCCTCATCTGAGCTCTTTCACTAGAATGTCCATATGAAATCTTTTTTTTTCTACTTGAATTTAACATCCATCACTATTTGTTTTCCAAAGTGTTTTAACTGACTTAGAAATATGTCTTAACTTTTTAATAATACCCTTAGAATTATGTGCTTTGTGAAACTCCTGAGTAGAAATAGGCAAGGCATCCCTTCCTACTTATTTATAAGGACAATGCAATTTATGTGATGGAATCCTTTATAATAATTAAAAAGGTTATAAAAGAGTATTTGTTGATATGGAAAAACATTAACAATACACACCAAAAGAAAAAGCTTATTACTGTATAGAGTATGATTCTTTGTGTTAGCATAGATGCATGTATACAGAGGAGAGACAAGAAAGACACACACCACAGTATTAACAGTGGCTGTTTCTGGGTGACAGTTTTGGATGATGTGGGGAACAAGGGGGAGGTGTGCCCTCTCTTCCTAAGTTCTCTTTTTTGAGCATATATTACCTTCCAATAGAAGAAAAAAGTAAAAGGCTTGTCTCTTAAGGTCATCTGTTGAGCAACAGAAATTTCATTGTAATATGAAATAGGTCATTAAGAGAAATGAAGCTATGTAATTAACAGATTTTTGAAGTTATCCGTCTTGACATTGTTCCCTCATTAAAATGATTTCTTTCACCAGAAGACTCCTTGCTGAGGGACCAAGACTGGTTTTTAGCTCAACCTAGTTTGTTGGAGGGTTTAGGGTGGCAACAATAATTTGGTTTCTTTATATGAAATAAATATCACACAAGCTTTTAGTTAATTCAGAGAAGGAACACTTTTCAGGTTAGACTCAGCAAGAGATGATAAAATAGTTTTGGTACTCATTTCTGTCTAGCATCATTGATTCTCTGGGTGAGGTGGTTTCCCAGTGACCCTGAGTAGCTCAAAAGATGGCTAGTTACCATCACTGGATGTTGACAACACAATGTGGCTGGTATAGAATGTAATGCATTCTCTGATCCTAGAGGTAAGCCTTCATTTTAATTTGCAATATAGTTACTAAACTATTGTGCTATGCTGTATCACGTGATTATTGAAGAACCTAAGGTCTTTTTAAAGAAAAACTATTAAAAGAAATTTATGTTGACTGGCATGAGAACAACGACCAAGAATTTTTTTTCCCCCAACACGGTATCATTAGAGACACAATATTAAAATAGCATTTCCCCCTCTTTCCATCTCCCTCCTATTCTTCCCCCTGTACTGGGTGGTGGGTAACTGTTCCATCTGGAGAAGGGAGTCTCCAAAGTAACCAACAAGGATGCAGTAAAGCTTAGATATTGGAGAAGGATGCCTTCTTAATTTTCTGTTTTAAAAGCACTTTGTAAGAGTAATACTCCAGAACATTAGCCATTCATTTATAAAATATTTGAGTAGAAAATACGACATGAATATAATCTCTCTCACTTTATTACAGTTCCTTTGTCCTCTCAATTATATGAACATATTAATAGATGAACTTCATAGAGAAAAGACATGATAAAAAATAATTTAAGGTTTTAATGCTCATTTGACTTCTTCCCCATGTAAAACAGTATCTATGGTTATTAAAAGCAGAACTAACCCTATAAACATTAAATACGTATATGGAAATATTATAGCTACCTGGTGCTTCATGTTTAAGATGTATATTTCATATCTTAATATTTTGAAATTTGAAAACAGAGGGCAGAGCTAGCTTAAAAGTAGTCAAGGAGATCAGCAGTGCATTTTCACATTAGAGCCTAATACCTTTATATGGTTCCACATGCTGTTATTTTCTTTCATTTGTGGATTGTATTCGTTGTAGAATACATGAAAGACATTTCTTCCAATGGCCATTCTTAAACTTTTGGTTTATACTTTCACACGTGGTCTACCCTTCTTCTTCTAGGTTCCCTGGCTGGTAGTAGTAAACGAAGCAGATGGGAGTGTGGGTATTTTTTCCCTCCCAGACATTGTGCGAGCCCTGGTACTCACACCTGCAGGTTTAAATGCCGCTTTCTGGCCTTTCACATAGTGTGTGGGGAGAAGAGGTGGGCGGAGCAATCAGCGGCTTCTCTACCACCCATCTACACGTTACAGCTTCATGTGCATGACTTTCTAAACTATTTTCATTTTGTGTGTGTTTTTTTTCTTTAAAGTCCATTTGTTTATTTTGAGAGACAGCACGAGTGGGGGAGGGGGAGAGAGAGAGAGTGAGAGAGACAGAGTCCTAAGCAGGCTCCACACTGTCAGTACAGAGCCCAACGTGGGGCTCGAACTTATGAACCTTGAAATCATGGCCCGAACAGAAGTCATTTGCTCACCTCACTGAGCCACCCAGGCACCCCTGGTAGCTTTGTGGTTTTAAAGTTTTACTCCTCTGCTTTGGTAAGAGAGAAAAGTTTATATAAACTATGTTGATTTAGGAGCCTTCTATCAATACCCAGTGGTGCCTGAATAATGGACGGTTCATTGCCATATTCATCCAAGCTAAGATCTTTTCCATTTTGCTTTATTTTCAGGACTAATAACTGGAAAACATAGACAAAAAAATTCTTTGAGCTCTAACTATTGAAAACTTCAGCTACCTTTAAAAAAAAAAGTTACTACTATTTTGAGTACATAAAACAAAAGACCTAGACCCCTGCATATAAACTTTTTTCCATTGATACTATCAAAATTACGTTAATTATCAATGAGCATTGAGGGCTAACCTCATTTTCTTCCAGAGTTTCTCTGGGTAACCTCTCAGATCACAGTCAGGGAGCATGCAGAGAGTGAAGGCGGGATCTGTGGACAAGAGGGGTTGGTGATTTCCCTGTGTCCCATGTTTAGTAGTGAAACATGGGCTGAAAGGGTCCTAAAACTGCCCACTGTCTCTTCTTTCTGTCACTCCCCCTTTCCCCCTTCGTGAAGTGCAAACAATCCAGCCTTGGGCTGCACAGACTTATACCAAGATGTGCCAAGACATCCCAAGACAGCAGACTATGACATATACTTTGAACTCTTACAAGTATTAAAGTGCACATACTGTAGTACTGATTTTTCTTCAAAAACCAACCAAAGTAGCTAAAACTAGTTTTTACAGTTGGTGTATAACTGAAAGATACTCACTCTAAAGGAATCCCAGTGCCAGCAAGAAACATATCCCATTCACTCAATGGGAACACCAAGGACGTGATTTTAGTAGAGCTAACACAAGACCTAGAGACTGTCACTGATAGACATTGTGGAGACCTAACCCACATCTACTGACTCAAAAACTCTACAGATAGGACCTTGGAAACTCATTTTCAAATTTCAGGTGTCAGCGAACCTCAAAGTCATGTTAAATCTCATACTCAGGAAGCATTGATAATATGACAAAATGAATGTGAATGTGATATTGCTTACAGCACAATTTGTAATAACCTAAAACTGGAAATAACCCAAATATCTGTAAGCAAACAGTGAACAGATTTCATTGCATTCATTCCCCAGAATGTTATGGCACCTTAACAGTGAACACACATAGCTGTATTCAACAGGGAAGGAACTTCACAGACCTAACAGCAAAGGAGCAAGACCAATCCAGAGTGTGAATACATTTAGACAGAACTATACAGCTCCTTCATGCACATTAGGAAAAGGCCTCGACCCCGGACAGACTCATCCCCCATAGGCACGTAACTTGGCACCTTAAAAAAAAAAAAAAAAAAAAAAAGATCCCTTTTCAGGCGGCTGGCCCTGAGGCAAGCCACACAGTTTGCCCAGTGGAATCAGGCTGGATTTCAGCTCTTTTCTTCCCAGGAGGCTAAAATTGTTTGTGCACTGCAAAGTCAGAGTAAACAAGTCAAGTTCTTTTTCCTCTCTATGCCTTGGTGTCACAAACCAGAAGAATGTTGAGCTGGATGAGTTTCCATTTTCATCCAGATGTGATGTTTCAAAAATTCTAAGTCATTAAATGCTCCTCTGTGGGGACGAATCCTGTTCCACAGCCAGAATATGAAATGTAATTTACCAGTGAAAAAACACTGTAAACATAGGGATGGGTGAATTCGAATTCTCTACGATATAGTTTGTATAATGCTGTGGACTTAGGAAAATTCTCTGTGTTCCTAATAACTGGATCACAAACATTTGGAGCTCAACTCCCTTGGAACACAGCAGCAGCTATTCAGAGGCTCACGTGCATGGGACATGGAATGGTACAAGCATCAAACTATGGGTTCAGCCTGGTTAGCCTGTTCCCCATGATCCTCTAGGAGCTGAGTGTGGGTAGCCTGCTTACTTCATGTAGCCTCTAGGCCACCAACTTTAGAATACGGAGGCTAACACAGTTCCAGAATCTCTGCAAAGATACCTTAAGTTAAAACCAAAAGCATGAGTGAAAACTGTGGACTATAAGGCGCCATACCCAGGAGAAGCTGTGTCAGGTGGGTGTTTATGGAATAACCAGTGTGAATCACTTTTAGAAAACATCCACTGTTACGTGAATAAAAGGTACCAGTGGTTATTCTTTCTGTCAGATGATAGACTCAAATTCCCATTAAGGATACCGATTCGATATAATAATATTTTCTCTTTTTCAAAAAGCGTTTTGCTCCTTGTAAAACTTAACTTGGACTGGCAAACGAGCCTAAGTATCTACATACACAGCTGATGAGTACGCAATCTCATGGAAGTATCTATTATTTTTGAACCCTTTATTTTTTTTATAGATTGCTAATCTCTTTGAAAAGTCTCCTGTCTTCTAGTGTCTGATGACAAAAGAGGAAAAACGCTACTGTCATGAGAAAAATGGTAGCTCTGTTTCCCACAAACTATGTCAAAATATCCTAGCCAGATAAGTATAGGTGTTATGTGCAGTTATTCTTAAACATGGTATAATGCTTCCTTTTTTTAAATTTAGGTAATGACATACAGGCATACCTCAGAGATGCTGTGCATTCAGATCCAGACCAGAAGAAAGCGAATATTGCTGTAAAGTTAGTCAAAGGGACTTTTTGGCGCCCTGGTGCATATAAAAGTTATGTTGCCAGTACAGGTTAGTATAAGTGTGTGATAGCATCATGTTTAAAAGACAATGTACATATCTCATTAAAAAAATCCTTAATTGCTCAAAAATGTGACCTGTCATCAGAGCTAGTGAGTTGTCATCTTTTTCCTGGTAGAAGGTCTTGCTTTCATGTTGGTGGCTCTTGACCCATCAGGATGGTGGCTGCTGAAGGTTGGGTGGCTGTGGCAATTTGTTTTAAATGAGATAGCAAGGAAGTTGGCCGCACTGACAGACTCTTCCTTTCGCAAGCAATCTCTCTTGCATGTGATGCTGTTTGATAGCATTTTACCACAATACTACGTCTTTCTAAATTGGATTCAAATCTCTGAAACCTGCCTACTGCTTTTCAACTAAGTTTATGTCATATTTGAAATCCTCTGTTGTTTCAAAATCTTCATAGTGTCTTCATCAGGAGTAGATTCCACCTCAAGAAACCACTTTGTTTGCTCATTCACAAGAAACGATTCCTTATCCATTAAAGGTTCCCCATGAGATTGCGATCGTTCAGTTATAGTGACAGGCTCCATGTATAATTCTAGTTCTCTTGATGTTAACACCACATCTTCAGCTATTTCCTCCATAGGAGTCTTGAGCCCCTCAAAGTCATTCGTGAGGGTTGGAATCAACCTGTTTGAAGCTCCTGTTAATTTTGATATTTTTACGTCTTCTGATGTTCTGGATGGCACAAATGTTCTGAATGGCATCTAGAATGATGAGTTCTTTCCAAGAGGTTTTCAATTAACTTTACCCATATCCATCAGAATAATAACTCTATATGGCAGCTACAGCCTTACAAAACGTGTTTCTTAAAAATGAGACTTGGAAGTTGAAATTACTTCTTGATCCATGGGCTTCAGAATACATGCTACATTAGCAGGAATCAACACAACACTGATATTGTACATTTCCATCAGAGCTCTCGGGTGACCAGGTACTTTATGAAAGAGCAGTGTGCACAAAATATCACTGTGCATAAAATATTCAGTAAACGATGGCGGAAACAGGTTTTCTATCACCCAGGGCTTTGTTGTTCCATTTAAAGAGCATAGGCAGACTATTTTTAGCATAATTCTTAAGGGTCTTAGGATTTTTGAAATGGAAATGCGCATTGGCTTCAACCAAAAGTCATCATCTCTATAAGTCCCTAACAAGAGAGTCAGCCTTTATTTTATTTTATTTTTTTGTCTATTTATTTTGAAGGAGGGTGGGGTATGAGGGAGTAGGGGAGGGGCAGAGAGAGAAGGAGAGAGAGCAAGAATCCCAAGCAGGCTCTGCACTGTCAGCGCAGAGCCCAACACAGGTTTCAAACTCACAGACTGTGAGATCTTGACCTGACCTGAAGTCAAGAGTCGGACTCTCAACTGACTGAGCCACCCAGGTGCTCCCAAAGTCCCCACGTATGTAACTCCTAGCAAGAGAGTCAGCCTGTCTTCATAGCTTTGAAACCAGGCATTGACTTCTCCTCTTTAGCTATGAAAGTCCTTGATGGCATCTTCTAATAAAAGCTATTTTGTATACATTGAAAATCTGTTGTTTAGTGTTGGCACCCTCATGAACATCTTACCTAGATCTTCTGGAAAACTTGCTTGCAGCTTCTATATTGGCACTTACTGCTTTATGATGTACTTTTATGTTATGGAGATAGCTTCTTACATTAAACCTTATGAGCCAATCTCTGCTAGCTTCTAACTTTTCTTCTGGATAGTCAACACTTTTAGCTTTCACAGAATTGAAAAAAGTTAGGGCCCTGCTCTAGATTAGGCTTTGGATAAAGAGAATGGTGTGACTGGTTTGATCATCTATTCAGACCAGTAAGACTTTGTCTGTATCAGTAATAGGCTGTTTTACTTTTCTATGATTCATGTGTTCATTGGAGTAGAACTAATAATTTCCTTCAAGAACTTTTCCTCTGCATTCACAAAATAACCATTTGTCTTGAGAGGCCTAGGTTTGGGCCTGTCTCGTCTCTCAACATGTCTTCCTCACTAAGCTTAAATATTTCTAACTTTTAATTTAAAGTGAGAGATGTGTAACTTTTTATTTCACTTGAACACTTGGAGACCAATGTAGGGACATTAAATGGCCTAATTTCAATACTGTTGTCTCTCATGGAGTATGAAGCCCAAGGAGAGGAAGAGATTGGGGGAGCCGGAAGATGGTGGTTTGTGCAGCAATCAGAATACACACAACATTTAGTGATTAAGTTCACCACTTGAAGGGTGGCCCAGTGGGTTAGGTGTCCAACTCTTGATTTTGGTTCAGGTCATGATCTCACAGTTCGTGGGACTAAGCTGTACAGTGGGCTCTGTTCTGAGCATGGGCCCTGCTTAGAATTCTCTCTCTCTCCCCCTTCCTGACTCATCCTCTCTCTCTCAAAGTAAATAAATAGAAGAAATTAAGTTCACCATTTTAGATGAGAACAGTCTATGGTACCTTAAAGTAAGTACAATAATAACATCAAAACTCATTCATCACAGACCACCGTAACAAATATAGTGACAATGAACAAGTTTGAAATACTGTGATAATTACCAAAAAGCGACATAGAAACAAGTGAACAAATGCTGTTGGAACATAAAAGGTACCAAGAGACTTGCTTGATGCAGGGTTGCCCCAAATGTCCAATTGTATTTTTTAAAACATTTTTTTTAACGTTTATTTATTTTTGAGACAGAGAGAGACAGCATGAATGGGGGAGGGTCAGAGAGAGAGGGAGACACAGAATCTGAAACAGGCTCCAGGCTCTGAGTGGTCAGCACAGAGCCCAAGGCGGGGCTCAAACTCACGGACCTCGAGATCATGACCTGAGCCGAAGTCGGACGCTTAACCGACTGAGCCACCCAGGCGCCCCCAAATGTCCAAGTTTAAAGAAATTCACTATCTGTGGAACACTAGAGAGTAAAGTACAAAAAAATGAGGTATGTCTGAATTTGCATTATGGGAATTCCAGAAGAAGAGAAAGAGAAAGTTTAGAATATATATTTAAAGCAATAATGGCTGAGAATTTGTGACACCTGGGAAAATAAATGCACATTCGAATCACTGAGGCCCAACACATTGCAGATAGGTAGAACCTGAATAGGGCTACACCAAGACACATGACTCAATTCACAAAACTCAAAACAAAAAAAAAAAATGAATTTCAAAAGGAATAAGAGAAAAATTACAAACATGAGCCTATTGCAGATTTCTCAATGGAAATTTTTTAACCTAGGAGAGAATGGGATGACATATTCAAAATATTGAAAGAAAAAAAAATGGCAACCACAAAGTCTATCCAGTGAGGCTTTCTTTCAGAAATGGAGGGATAAAGACTTTTCCAAACAAAAAAAAAAAGCTGAGGGAATTCATTACACTAGACCTGTCTTACAAGATAAACTATAGGGAGTTCTCCGAGAGGAAAGACATATTGACATAAGAGCATAAAAGGTAGAATAATACTAGTAATGGTATATACAATCATATATTCTGTAATATGATAATGATGGTACATAATACACTTAAATTCTAGTTTAAAAATTAAAAAATGAACTAGGGTACCTGGATGACTCAGTTAAGTGTCTGACTTCTGCTCAGGTCATGATCTCCGTGAGTTTGAGTCCCACATAGGGCTGTCTGCTGTCAGTGCAGAACCCACTTTGGATCATCTGTCCCCTCTCTCTATGCCCCTCCCCCATTTGTCTCTGTGTCAAAATAAACATTAAAAAATATTAATAAAGAACTGGTAAAAGTAATCATAGCCACAATAATATGTTATTAGTCACACAATATAAAAAATATGTCACCTGTATTAGAAATAACCTAAAATATTAGGGGGTTAAATAGTAAAAGTATAAAACTCAGGAATTCTGTTAAAATTGAGTTGCTAGCGGGGCGCTAGGTGGCTCAGTCGGTTAAGCGTCCAACTTCACCTCAAGTCATGATCTCACAGTTCATGTTCCAGCCCTGTGTCAGGTTCTGTGCTGACAGTTCAGTGCTTGGAGCCTGTTTCAGATTCTGTGTCTCCCTCCCGCTCTGCCCCTCCCCCATTCCTGCTCTGTCTCTCAAAAAAAAAAAAAAAAAACCAAACATTAAAACAAAAATTTTAAATTAAGTTGCTATCAGCTTAAAATAGAGTTATACTTTTAAATACATTATGTAAGCTTCATGGTAACAACAAGGAAAAACCTGGAGCAGTTACACAAAGGAACATGATAAAGAGGTCCAAGCCTACAAATACCAAAAGACATCAAAGTATGATCAATGAAAGCGTAAGAAACAAGAAACAGTGGATCTACAGAGCAACCAGAAAACAATCAAGAGCCAGAGTCCGTCCTTACCTATCAATAAATTACTTTAAAAAGATTAAATTCTCCAATCAAAACACCGAATGGCTGAATGGTTAAAGTTAAATCCTTGTTATGTTGCCCACAAGAGACTCATTTGAAACTTAAACACACATAGACTGAGAGTAAAGCGATGGATGAAGATATATGAAGCGAATGATAACAACAACAACAAAAAAACAGGGGTAGCTCTACTTGTACAAAATAGACTTTAAATTGAAAATGGAAAAATAGACAAACTAAGGTCATTATCCTGGGATAACGTGGTCAATCTATCAAGATATATCAACTGTAAGTATCTTTCTTTCCAACATTGGGGCATCTGAATATATAAAGCAAAAACTAATAGAGCTAGAAGGATAAATAAACAGCAATACAAAAACAGTGAGGTACTTTAATACCTTACTTTCAACAATGGATAGACCATTTAGACACAGAATCCATAATGAAACCAAGGATTTGAATAACACTGCAGAATGAACAGATCTAGAAGACACATGCAGAACATTCTATTCAACATCAGAATATACATTATTCTGAAGAGCACTTGGAACATTTTCCAGGATATACCATATGTTAGTGTACAAAACAACTCAGCAAATTCAAGAAGACTGAAATCATGTCAAATGTCTTCTCTGACCACAGTGGCATCAAACTAGAAATCAGTAAGGATTTCTGGAAAGAAAAGGAAATCTGGAAAATTCATGAATATGTGGAAATTAAACAGCACTCTCATGAATAACCAATGGATCAATGAAGAAATGAAAGAAAAATAAAATTAACACAAAACATATCAGAACTTATGGATTATTGCAAAATTATTTCTAAGAGGGAAATTAGCAATAAATGCTTAGGAAACATTTAAGAAGCTAGGAAGATGCCAAATAAGAAACCTAAGTCTATACCTTAGTGAAATGGAGAAAAAACTAAATAAACCAAACATAACAGAACAAATAATAAAGAGCAGAGCAGAAACAAATGAAATAGAGAAGAAACAAGCAAGCAAAAAATCAGTATAAAAGATGAGCCTAACTACCAGTTGGTTCTTTAAAAAAGTTAACAAAATTGACAAAACATTAGGTAGGCAAATCAAAGGAAATGGAAAAAGAACCCAAATTGCAAAATTATAAATGAAAAAGGAGACATTACAACTGAGCCCTGAAATACAAAAGATCAAAGAGGCTACTATGAACAACTATATGCCAACCAACTGGACAACATAGAACAAATGGAAAAATTCCACTTCCAAGATAAATTTTTGGAAAAAAATAGAAAATCTAAATAGCCCAATTACTAGGAAGAAAATTGCATCAGTAATCAAAATCTTCCCCACAAAGAAAAGCCCGTGACCAGATGACTTCACTGGTGAATTTTACCAAGCATTTAAAGAATCAGCACCAATCCATCTCAAATTCTTCCAGAAAATTAAAGAGGGTGAAACATTCCCAGACTCATTTCACAAGACCAGGATTATCCTGATACCAAAGCCAGTTAAGGGCACTGCTAGAAAAGAATACTATAGGCTAATATTCCTGATGAATATGAATGCAAAAATTTTCAGCAAAGTACCAGCAAAGTGAATTCGGCAGTACATTGGAAAGATCATTCACTGTGATCAAAGGGGATTTATCCCTGGGATACAAGAATGTCTCAACCTATGCAAATCTACCAATATGACACTTCTTATTAATAGGAAAAAAAGAATCATATAATTATCTTAACAGACACAGAGAAAGCATTTGAAAATATTCTATATTTTCTCATAATAAAAAACTTAGCAAATTAGGCACAGAATGAATATATAAGAACCTAATGAAAGTCATATATGACAAACCCCCAGGTAATAATATACTCAATGGTGAGCTACTAAAAGTTTTTCCTTTAAGATCAGGAACAATAAATTCAGCTCAGTCTCTCTACTCCTATTCAAAGTAGTACTATAAGTTCTAGATAGAGCACTCAATCAAGAAAAATAAATAAGCAGCATGAGAACTGGAAAGAAAAAAAAAGTAAAATTGGTTTTGTTTCAGGTGACATGATTGAAAAAAATCTCAAGACTCCACCAAAAAAGAAAACTGTTAGAATTAATCAGTAAATTCAGTTATACTGCACATAGAAAATAAAGATCAGTAGCATTTCTATGCACAAACAATAAATTATTTCAAAAATATTTTTTAAATGTCATTTTTAATAGCACACCTAAAATACTTAGTCATAAATTTAATCAAGGAGGTGAAAGATTTCTACTCTGAAAACTAGAAGACATTGATCAAAGACAACATAAATAAATGGAAAGATATCCATGCTTATGATTTGGAAGAATGCATATTGGTAAAATGTCAATACAACCAAAGCTAGCCAGAATTTTAATACAATCCCTATCAAGATTACAATGGTGTTTATTACAGAAGTAGAAACAAAACTGCCCTCCTATGTGCATAGGGCCACAAAAGACCCTGGCCATGGATATTTTAAGAAAGAAGAACAAAGCAGGAAGTATCAACATATACATTCAAGCTACAGTAATGAAAACAGTATAGTGTTAGCATAAAAACAACTAGAACAATGGAGCTGAACTAAGAGCCCAGATATAAACTCAAGTATATATAATCAACTAATATTTAATACGGGAGTTAAAAAAATTACTCAATGGAGACAATTGTCTCTCTCTCTTTTTTTTTTAATGTTTATTTATTTTTGAGAGAGAGAGAGAGAGACAGAATGAGAGTGGGCTAGGGGCAGAGAGAAAGGGAGACACAGAATCCGAAGCAGGCTCCAGGCTCTGAGCTGTCAGCACAGAGCCCGACGTGGGGCTCGAACTCACAAGCTGTGAGATCATGACGTGAGCTGAAGTCAGATGCTCAACTGACTGAGCCACACAGGCTCCCCAAGACAATTGTCTCTTAAATAAGTGGTGTTAACAAAACTGGATATTTACATGTAAAAGAATGAAAATGACCCCTATCTTGCACCACTACAAAAGTAACTTGGAATGGATGAGACTTATGTTAAAGACTTGAAACCAAAAAAATCCTAGGGAGGAAAAAAACCCAAAACAAAACATAGAAATAAAGTTCCTTGACCTGGGTATTGGTAATGTTTTGGAAATCATACCAAAAGCAGAAGCAACCAAAGCAATAATAAGCAAGTGGAACTACATCAAACTAAAAAGACTGGGGGCACCTGGGTGGCTCAGTCAGTTTAGCATCCAACTTCAGCTCAGGTTATGATCTCACGGGTTCTGAGTTCAAGCCCTGCATTAGACTTTCTGCTGTCAGCACGGACAGCAGATCCTTCTTTGGGATCCTGTGTCCCTCCCTTTTTCTCTGTACCTTGCCTGCTTGTGCTCTTTCTCTCAAAAATGAACAAACGTTAAAAAAAAAAAAAAAAAAAGCTTCTTCACAGCAAACAAAAAGCATCAACAAAATGAAAAATACCTTTGGAAATGGGAAAATTATTTACAATGATATATCCACTAAGTGTTTTATATTCAAAGTGTACAATGAATTCATACCACTCAAAAACTAAACAAATCTCCAGTTTAAACATGGGAGAAGGACCCTAATCAACATTTCCCCCCCCACTCAAAAAAAGATATATAAATGGCCTAGAGGCACAAGAAAAGATGGTAACTAGTTATCAGGGAAATTCAGATTAAAACTACCATGAGATACCACCCCACAGTTGTTAGAATGGACATCATCAAAAGGTAAGAGATAACAAACGCTGCTGTGGATGTGGAGAAAAGACCCCTGTGTTCTGTTAGTGGGAATGTAAATGGGTACAGTCACTGTGGAAAAGAGAATGGATGTCTCTCAAAATTAAAAATAGAACTACCAGGCCACCTGGGTGGCTCAATGGCTTAAGTGTCTTGATTTTGGCTCAAGTCATGATTTCACGGTTTCCTGAGTTCAAGCCCCACATTGGGCTCCATGCTGACAGTGCAGAGTTTGCTTGGGATTCTCTCTCCCCATCCTCTCTCTCTGCCCCTGCCCCACTCATACTGTCTTTGTCTCTCTCAAAATAAATAAATAAACTTAAAAAAAAATAAAACTAGAACTACCATATGATCCACCAGTTCCACTTCAGAGAATATATACAAATGGAACAAAGCACAAACTTGAAAAGATATCTGCACCCCATGTTCACAGCAGATTATTTGACAATAGCCGAAACATGGAAATAACCTAAATGGCCATTAATGGATGAATGAATAAGGACAATTTTAGGTAAAAGTACAATTGAGTGTTATTCAATTATAAAAAATAAGGAAAATTTTCCATTTACAACAATATTACAGACCTTGAAAGCAATATGCTAAGTAAAAAAAAAAGTCAGAGAAAGACATGTTGTATGATCTTGTTTATATGTGGAATCTAAAACTAAACACAAAACACCAAACAAAACCCATAGAAGAAGATAATAGATTTGTGGTCAGGAGGGGTGTGGGGGGGGTGTGGGGAGGAGGAATGGGAAGAAGGTAGTCAGAAGGTACCAACTTCCAATTATAAGATAAAAAATGTACTAGGGATATAATGTGTATGATGTCTACCGGTAACACTGCTCTGGGATATGTAGGAATGTTTTTATTTAAAAAAAATTGTAAGGGTATTTATTTATTTATTTAGAGAGAGAGTGCACAAGCAGGGGAGGAACAGAGGGAGAGAAGAAACCAAGCAGCTGGCAGCACAGAGCTGGACATGGAGCTCGATCCCATGAATTGCGAGATCGTGGCTTGATCCCAAGATATACAAAACCTGAGCCAAAATCAAGAGTCAGAGGTCTGACATGCTGAGCCACCCATGCGCCCCTATAGGAATGTGTTTAAAAGAGTAGATCCTACGAGTTTTCATCATGCAGGTAATTTTTTTTCTTTCCTTTTTTTTTTTTTAATGTTTATTTATTTTTGACATAGAGAAAGAGCATACAAGTTCTGGGGCAGAGAGAAAGGGAGACACAGAATCTCTGAAGCAGACTCCAGGTTCTGAGCTATCAGCACAGAGCCCCAAGTGGGGCTAGAACCCACAGATTGTGAGATCATGACCTGAGTCAAAGTCGGATGCTCAACCAACTAAGCTACCCAGGGACCCCTTTTTCTTTCCTTTTTATTATATCTACATGAGATGATGGATGTGAACTAAACCCATTTTAATCATTTCACAGTATATGTACATCAGACCATCACGCTGTATACCTTAAACTTATACAATTATTTTTCAGTAAAATGAGGGGGAAAGCATGAAAAGAAAAGCATATGGTCCATTGGAATTAAAATAAACACAAGCGACATATACATCACAGAATAAGAAAAACAAAATTCGGTGCTTGAGGCTAAAATAACCAAGAAGAAATTCATATACTCTGTGTCACTAATGGGCGAAATTGATTTGCATCAAGTTTTGCAAGTGAGGAAGTGCTTAAGTTCCAAGTTAGAAAATATAATACTTTTGCAGGATAAGCTGAACCAACCATATTGGGAAGAGGGTGACACTCTCCTTGCAAATTCACACGTAAAAACCAAACATCAAAGGCTCTGTTGAACTGCACTGTTCCCTCATTATGCTGGAAACAGTGAGGTTTTGGCTTAAAAATTTGCTCCTCACTGAAATAACTGAATACTGAATACATGATGACAAATAAATAAGATAAAACGCAGTAAGACCAGATGGAGGCAGAACACACATCATTCTGTAGTTTGAAGATAAAGGAGCTGAAACTTTTAAAATCATTAATCTGCTTGGTTTTTCAAGTCTCTTTTGCCAATATAATTGAACAAAAGAGTTAATGCACGATGATAATGACGACAGCTTTTACATGCTTCCCTTTTGTTTCTTTTTTATCAAGTTCTTGAGGCCTTGCCAGAATTTTGGTTCTTATGTTAATGTGGAGTGCTCTGCATGTTGAATTTCTTTCTCCTTTGATTATGGAAAGAACTACTTAATTTTGTTAAAGACACGGCTAATTAACAGCACTATATTTGTTAAAACAAATTTATTTGTTTAACCTTAGACTTCTAATAAAGAGGTATTTATGATCATGTTTAAGACCTTTCTTTAAATACTTCCTATCTCTTCGCAGCCCCTGCACTGAAAAACTGAAGTCTAGAGATTAAGTTTTCCCCTCAAAACTGTCAAATCCATTTCTAGTTAAGACATTTTATATTTTTTTCTGTCTTCTCTCTGAAATGTTGATCTACCAGTCTTCACAAGGCTGGCTCTTTCTAAATATCCAGTTCATTGTACAACATCACATCCCCAGAAAAGCCTTCCTCAACCATTCAATTCACTGTCCTTTACTCAACCTGTCACAGCATTCTGCTTAGTTTTTCTTAATGAGCAAGAAATACATATTTCATTTCTAGGATTATCTATTTTTGTCTGTTACCTTCTACTAGAATATAAGCTTCACATGCACACAAAAAAATCTTATCTGTTTTGTAAATTTCTTTATCTCCAATGCCTAGAATACCACCTGACATTAATGGGTGAACAATAAATACTTTCTAGTGAAAAATCCACACATGCATGTGCAGCACATATTTTGTAATGTTAAGTAGAAGAAATCAAACAAGATATTGTGAAATTGTAACCTGATCAGCATCATCTTGATCCTGGCTCAATTTCTAGAATGAATAAATAATTAGATAATTTGATTAAAAAAAATAGTCATTCTTAGGACTTAATCAATTCCTGAAGAAAGCATGTCATGTTGTAACACATGCAGATAAAAAATATAAGGAAAAAATAGTTGACGTAAATTCACAGATAACCCTATCCTTCAGTGAGAACCTCTGAACATTTCAGTCTCCACTAGAGTTTGAAAGTATATGCCCTGAGATGTGACTGCCTCTTTAAGTCCTTGTTCTAACACCCAATAGTTTGGTGTACTTGTGTATGTTATTTAGCATTTCTTTTTAAATTTTAGGGTTTGTTTTGCCCACATATAACTTCCTAAGGTTAGAGTCAAGATTGACTGAGACCATGTAAAATGCTTCCTGCATTGCCTGGCATGTGGATGTATAATAAATATTACTGTTGTTACTGTTAGAATTTCCTACATCTATATCTAAATATTGATTGGTGGTAAATGAGGTTATCCATTTCTGCCCGTCACTGCCACACTCTTTTCAAATGATGTATCATGGTAATATCTCCATATTAATAAATGCAAGTTTGAGTCATTATTTTTTTTTTTACATTTTTTTTTTAATGTTTATTTATTTTTGAGACAGAGAGAGACAGAGCATGAATGGGGGAGGGGCAGAGAGAGAGGGAGACACAGAATCGGAAGCAGGCTTCAGGCTCTGAGCCATCAGCCCAGAGCCCAACGCCGGGCTCGAACTCACGGACCGTGAGATCGTGACCTGAGCTGAAGTCGGACGCTTAACCGACTGCGCCACCCAGGCGCCCCAAGTCATTATTTTTATTACTGCTTAGCATTACATTTTATGAACGCCCAAAAGTTTTTATTGTCATCTCCATTGTTGAATATTATATTGTTTAATTCTTTTCAAGGAAGCTAGATTGATAAACCTTAGATATAAAATAATATCAAATGTTCGAACTATAGCAAGGTAAAAAGACAGAGCGTGCTTCACTATTGTTAGGATTAAAATGTGAAATTGGGACTTACTTCTTCCCAAAGAAATAGAAGATTGGTTCAGGGATCAGTATTGATTTTTCAAAGATATAACCAGGACATATCTGAAGTCCTATAGAGGAAAGGACCTCAGATCTCAGGGGAGAAACTCCTCTACCAGAGCTGTAGAGTGTGGATCACTATGGTTGGATTTAGAGCTGAAGTCTAAGTATTAGAAAAAAATGATAGGTTCTGGCACAAAATAGGAGCATAATCTTCTAAACTTACAATTTAGCCACTCTGCTACTGTGGTGAAAATACATGGGAAGGTGGGGGACTGGACAAGTTGAGACATTTTGACGCTCAGGCTACTGGCACTGAATCTGTGGCAGAGGAAGGAGATAAGCTTTCCTCTGGTTTCCTTGACTTCCTAGGGGAACCAGAGAAGATGATCCCGGCCTGAAGTACAGGAAGAAATCTCAGTAGTTACTAAGTTCCTACAAGTATGGAGGGTCTATAGTGTCAAGTCTCTGACTAGCCGGCTGTGGCACACACAACCTCGGTGACATTCCGGCTTCCCCAGTTCATCAGCAAATCTCTGGAGTTACTACCAGAAGTCCACTGGTAGCATCTCAAGATTGTAAGTCAGGGGTGGCAAACCTAAAATAGTTACTCTCAAAAACAAGTTCACAGCCTAATGGTGGGTCATAAGGACTATCTGCTAGGTATCGATAGATGAAAAATGAAAGTATTTTCTCTCATTCTTACAGATAAATGCCATGGATCCTTAAAGGCTCAATTTTAAACATAGGAGTAAAGGAATATTTACTAGCAATTTACTATCCTTAGTACATTACTATTACGAATAGTGAACACACACAGGATTTCTCTGTATCAGGCACCAATTGTTTATATACTGGTCAAGTTAACCCACACAAGAACTCAATGAAGCAAGGACTCTTGTTATCCCAAATTTCTCAAATGAGAAACTCAAACTTGGAGGTCAAATGATTTGCCCAGGGTTACAAAAGTGTTGGAGCTGGGATTTGAACCCTGAACTATGAAAATGTATTTGAATTTGGCACTGACTAAAGTAAAATCAATGAAAAATGATATAAGAAGTGTTTTTCTTTTAACCTTTGTAATATAAAAGCATGTGGTCTTTAAGAGTTGACCCCCAGCCCTAAGGGCAATGACAAAATCATGTAAGAAGTACTGAGGCAGAGGAACACAGCCAACATGCCACGGATACAGAATGAGACAATGAAGACCCAGAAGGGTGTGCTTGTATTTCTGCACTTGACCAATGGCAGTGACAGGAGAACCGGGCAGTGATTCATACGCTAGAGGATGAAGGAAAATTTTACATAAGAAGGAAAAAGAGGAGCACCTGGGTGGTTCAGTCAGTTGAGCATCTGACTCTTGATCAAGACCCTCGTTGGACTTTGCAGTGACAGCGTGGAGCCTGCTTGGGGTTCTCTCTCTCCCTCTTTCTCTCTGCTCCTCCCCTCCTTGTGCTCTCTCTCTCTCTAAAAATAAATAAACTTTTGTTGTTGTTGTTTTGTTGTGTTTTTTGAAGAAGGAAAAAAAAATAACAAGATTAACACTTAAGGAAGCAGGAGCTCAGAGCGTTGATGTCTTTGGATTAGATTCACGTTCCTAATTCGTACTCCCCACAATGTGGACACGTGGCAACAAGATTTACATGTGGTTTAAAAATAACAGGCCACAATTTTATACAGTGTCCATAAGAGTCAATAACTTCAATAGAGTCAAAATGGCTAAATCTCCCAAATGTGCTGCTTTCCCCTTGTAGACTAGGCAAGTTAGGCCATATAATATAACAGAGAGAGTCCCAATCATGAGAACATTAGGTGTTTGAAAATGATAAGCATCTGAAAACAGGTAGGTGCTGGGAAATGTGGTAGGAAGCTTTAATTATCAAAGTTGCCATGGCGACTGTTTTAATTACAATGTTATTTCTGAAGTATTTTAGAACGGTACCCAATTACTTTTTAATACAATTTCCCAGTGTCCCTAGTGAAAGAAACAGCAATATTGAAATATTTAATAGTGCCTATAATTCAGTAGTTGAATTAATAATGGTTATAGCTCAACAACGTGTCTTAGGACTTGGCAAACTTTTCAAAGGTGTAGTCTTGGTATTTGTTACATTTATTTGATCTTATGACTTCACTGCAAAGGGTAGTAAATAGTTTTAATTTTAAAAAAAATCACTAAGTATAAGTTTGTAAATAATTGTCAAAGAGGTAACTGCACTAAATTTCTCTCACAATTACTTTTGATAACAAAATATTAAGGAAAGCCAACCTTAGCCTTTGCTAACACAGAAAAATTCAAACAGGCAAGCATTCAATTCTATACATCTTTACATTCAGAGTAACATCTGCCACGTTATTTTTTTCTGATTAAAATAAATATAAAAAATTAGTAGTGGAAATCGAAGTATTTCATGCTTGATGTTTAACATTTTATTTTTTCCTATGGTTTAATTCAATACACAAGTAAGGTCCAAGAGTAAGAAGATATTTGTCACCCTGCTCTCCTATTAACAGCTTATATATCCGTCTCATTTCATTGTATTGTTGACCCTTGAATGACACGGATTTGAACTACACAGTGAACTTGTAAAGCTTGAACTTACACAGCAATCTATTTTGGTAAATAGAGTACAGTACTAGAAATGTATTTTCTCTGCCTTATGATGTTCTTCATAACATTTTGTTCTCTCTAGTTTGCTTCATTGTAAGAATACAGTATGATTCATTAGCTTTTTGGGGCATCACAAGTTATAGATCAACTGTCGAATGCCTGGAGGGTCAGCATCCCTAAACCCCTCAGAGTTCAAGGGTCAAAAATGTCACTGTGACATTTTTGAGTGCAGAGATTTTGTTTTTTTCACCATCTTTCTCTAGTAGCTACAGCGGTGTCTGATATACAATAGATGCCAAGTTATTAATTTATTTGTAATTTAATCAATTCAGTGTACACCTTATGGCTTTTAAAAAGCAAGGCACATAAATGAGTCATGTAGAATTCCAAAACCTCTGATACCACGTGGAACAGGACCACCTCCTGGCTGAGCCCTGCCTAAGTTCCTGATTCACCCAAGTGTCAGATATAACCTAACGGTGGTTATTTTAAGCCATCGTGTTTTGGGGTAGCCTGTCACTCAGTAATTCAGAACTGGAGCGAACTGCCTTCTCTTCTGCAACCTGAAACTGAAACTACAAAGCAAAACTGAGTACCAAGCATATTTCACATGACTTTATGATCTCAACACAAATTGCTTTGTATAAAAAGAGCTGTTTATGAAGATAGTATTTTTTCTCAAAAGATTTAAATAATGCATTTAAATAAAAAATGCCTTCCTCCTACCAGAAAAATCTGTATTATATTTTTATCCATATTAACAGATGTCAAAACAAAGGTAATGTTTACTATGGACTATTTTCTGTAATCTTCTTTGTTTTCAACAGCATCCTTCTGGAACTGTCTGAGCAGTCAGTTATAGTTGGATTTCAGCACCATTTCAGTGTGAGAAGATAATTTTATTTCACATACTCAAAACACAGCATTGCATACTAGGGAAACACATCTTTTGTGAACACGAAACACAGTTTGGATTGATTAATGGAGAAAATTTATTTTTCTATTTGTAAAAAACTATTTATTTTGAGAGAGAGAGAGAGAGAGAGGCAGAGAGAGAATCCCAAGCAGGCTCCATGCTCTGTGCAGAGCCCCACGAGGGGCTCAATCTCACAACTGTGAGATCACAACATGAGCCAATATCAAGAGTCAGATGCTTAACTGACTGAAACACCCAGGTGCCCCAATGGGGAAAATTTCTAATTGCTTCCTCTTACCCTGTTGATCTGATGTAAGATGACATCAGTGAGATGAGACCCACCAAAGAGAGTCTAGCAGCTTCTATAGTTTCTTTACATCTGCCCAGGATTCACAGTGGCTTAGCTTCAGTAGGCCTGACCTTGGACTAATGTAGTATTAGCCTAAGTTCAGCCTGTGATTACTTTCGTGTGCATATAGGTATGGGTCACATTTGCCTCTGGATACATGAACATCGCTATCAGCTAAGAAAAGAGAAGTTCCTCGCACATATGTGCAGATCTAAGACAATCATGGTCTCTCGTGAGCAAAAAGTGTGTACAGAGTTCCCACTAGTGAATGTTGTTGGCACAGATGTGCTAGAAAATAAGAGTCTCTTCATTTACTAGCTTAAACAAAGGGGCCTATGCAAGAAAGAAAAAAAAGTATATGGTGAACTTCAAACAGAAGAACACTGACCAGCCAATTTTAAATAAGAGATTCTCTGTTATGTTTCGAGTTTAACTTTCCTTATCAGGGGTCTGGGAAGGTGATGTACAGCTGATGAATATGCCTATCTATGGAAATTTCCATGTCTATGGAAATCAGCCAACTCACCCAGAACAGCACAGGGATGAGAATTATACTAGTTTCTATTAAGTGCAGTCTGTCTGTTAGTTTGCATACACATGTATGCAGTATTCACAGAAATCTAACTGGCAAGTCTTGGAAATTACTCAAGTGTTTAATTTTTATTGTCCAACTCAGAAAGCACCATTTCACATTATTCATTTATAACAATAAACCTAAAAGTTTTCACTATTCTCTAGCACGTAACACGAATTTAATAAAAGCGAGTTATTATGATTACTATTATTACTGTGTTTATGCTGTAAAGGACCTGGTAGAAAAATGTAAAGATATATGATTTATGGACCTGACAATATAAGGTCTTGCTATCTAGTTGGTAAGGGCAAACACAGAGGCAAAACTATCAATATATTGCAGGATGTTAAAGAGCAGGACTAATGACTAAGTTATGGAAAGAATTTCAAAAGCATATTTTATTTCAGCAGGAACTGGAGGAATGACTAAGAGCTTAAAAAAAGAGGCTCAAGATGAGTTTACAAGGGAAACAGAAGTACTAACAACAAAGATTAGCAAATTTGAATGAACATATCATACTCAGTTTTGTGAGACCAGAAATACAAATATAATAACTTCATTGTGTATGAGGGATAAAAAGTTAAATATGATTTAACAGCAAATGGTGTGCATGTCTTAGGGTTGATAAACCCTTTTATTCTATAGGCTGGGAGAACAGGACATATACGTGAAAGAATGATATCAGAAGCATGCACAAACATCAACCCAATTATGAACTGGCGACTTAAGATACAAAATTATAAATTCCTAAAAGAAAACATGAGGAAAGAGCCCCATGACAGTGACCTGGGAAACATTTGTTTTTTGGATATGACATCAAAAGCACAAGCAACAAAAATAAAAAATAGCCAAGTGGGATTATATCCGAGCATATTTATTCAAATCAAAATAGTCAACAGAGTGAAAAGACAATCTACAGAATGGGAAAAAGTCTTTGCAAACCACCTGTCTGATGAGATGTTAATCTCCAAAATTATTTAAGGAATTCCTACAACTCAAAAGCACAAACCAAATAACCCTATTTAAAAATACATAAAAATTGGGGCACCTGGGTGGCTCAGTTGGTTAAGCGCCCGACTTCAGCTCAGGACATGATCTAGCGGTCCGTGAGTGCAAGCCCCGTGTTGGGCTCTGTGCTGACAGCTCAGAGCCTGCAGCCTGTTTTAGATTCTCTCTGATCCTCCCCTATTCATGCCCTCTCTCTGTCTCAAAAATCAATAAACGTTAGAAAAAAGAATTTTTTTTAAATACATAAAATATTTGCATAGACCTTTCTCCAAAGAGGCCATATAATGGCCAACTGGTATTTAAAAAGCTGTTCAACACCAAAAATCAGCTGGGAAACTCAAATCAAAACAACAGTGAGTTATCATCACCTTACACCAATAAGATGGCTACCATCAAAAAGACAAAGATTGGGAATGCAAGCTGGTGCAGCCACTCTGGAAAACAGTATGGAAGTTCCTCAACAAACTAAAAATAGAACTACCCTACAACCCAGCAATTGCACTACTAGGCATTTATCCACGGGATACAGGTGTGCTGTTTCAAAGGGACACATGCACCACCATGTTTACAGCAGCACTATCCACAATAGACAAAGTAAGGAAATAGCCCAAATGTCCATTGATGGATGAATGGATAAAGATATATATACACAATGGAGTATTACTCGGCAATCAAAAAGAATGAAACCTTGCCATTTGCAACTACGTGGATGGAACTGGAGGGTATTATGCTAAGTGAAATTAGAGAAAGACAAAAATCGTATGACTTCACTCATATGAGGACTCTAAGAGACAAAACAGATGAACATAAGGGAAGGGAAACAAAAATAATATAAAAAACAGGGAGGGGGACAAAACAGAAAAGACTCAAATATGGAGAACAATCTGAGTGTTATGGGAGGGTTTGTGGGAGGGGGGATGGGCTAAATAGGTAAGGGGCATGAAGGAATCTACTCCTGAAATCATTGTTGCACTATATACTAACTAATTTGGATGTAAATTTTAAAAAATAAAAAAATTAAAAAAAAGACAAAGATACCAAATACTGGTGAGGGTGTGGAATAATGGGATCTCTTACATATTTTTCATTGGGATGGAAATCGATACAACCATTAGGTAAATCAGTATGGAGGTTCTTCAAAAAATTAAAAATAGAACTAGCTTGTGATCCAGTAATCCCATATCTAGGTACACATAGAAAGGAAATGAAATAAGTTTTTGGGAGAAATCTGCACTTCCAAATTCACTGCAGCATTATTCACAATAGCCAAACTATGTCAACCACTTAAATGTTCATTAGTGGATGAATGGATAAAGAAAAGATGATTTTTCACACACACACACACACACACACACACACACACACACACACACACACAATGGGAGATTACTCAACCTTAAAGGAAATCCTTTAAGGATTTTTCAGCCTTAAGGATTACTCAGCCTTAAAGGAAATGCATGCAACAAAATGGATGAACCTGGAGGAAACTGTACTTAGTGTGAAATCAAAAGGAGTCAAATTCATAAGACCAGAGAGTATAATGGCAGTCGCCTGGGGCCAAGAGAGGGAAATAGAGTGATATTGATCAAAAGGTCCAAAGTTTTATTTATACAAATTCTGGAGATTTCATATATAGCAATGTGATTATAGTTAACAAAAATGTATTACCTACTTAAAATTTGCTTAGAGAGTAGGAAGGAAGGGCAGATGAAGGGAGGAAAGGAAGTAATATAGAGAAGAAGAAATAAAGAAAACAAGGAAAATGGTATCCCCCCCAAAAAAAATAAGACGAAAAATGATATATACACCTAGTAGAATATTATTCAGCCACAAAAAGGAGGGGATCCTTATATATGCAACAACATGGATGAATCCTGAGAACATTATGTTAAGTGAAATAAGGCAGTCACATAAGGACAAATACTATATGATTCCACTTATATGAGGTATCAATAATAATAATATTCCCAGAAGCAGAAAGCAGAATGGTGGTTACCAGGAGCTGGGAGGAGAGAAGTGAAGAGTTGCTGTTGAATGGATATAAAGTTTCAGTTCACAAGATAAATAAATTCTAGCTATCCTCTGTACATTATGCTTATAGTTAAAAATATTGCAACACTAGGCAATGCTTCAGAAAGTTCATGGGTATTGCTGCAACAGAAATTTATCAGAACTTACTGTTGATAGGGTCCTTGGCTAAAGTAGTATAAAAAATGCTCACGTTTACGGACACAACAATAAAAACATATAAAAGATTTTACAACCTAAGATCCTGTTAAATTCTGTTCATAAACAGAAGCAAAGAATATACTGCTTTTGCCTCTTGAGAAACACATTAGTTAAAAAATCCATACAAATGTGGTGGGACAATGTGAGAGAAGTTAAATCTATATAAAGCTGTAAGAAGTTAACAGAGATTTGTAGGTTGTTTCCTTAAAATGATATCTGTTAGGAAAGAAAAAGAGACGGACAAATTGGAAATCAATAATGAATTTTGAAGATACACACTTATTATTCTCAATAATGAGTTTCCACTTTGTACTTGTTCTCATTTGCTGTGAAGAAATAAATTAAATGATTGTGAGTAATTAATAACGTATAATTATACATCATTTGTTATTCATTGAAAAACGATGACACATTAACCACCAAAATGAAAATGATCCATAATGTATCTGTCATATATGAAAAACTGAATACATAAATTAATATGTGATAGTCATACATCAATGCTCTCAACTCATCTAGCAGTAACATTTCCATCCACGTTATCACACTTGAGGTTAGAAACTCAAACTCAAGACAAATCTGAGGCAAAAAGAAATCAAACTGAAAGACAATATGCACTACAATAAATTGATGAGATAGCGGAAAAAAAAAAACATAATAAAGCTTGTATATGGTATGCTCTTTTTGAAAATCAATAAAGAGGATAAAGAGAAAAAAATTAGGACAGCCGTGTGCCAAACAACAAGATACTTAGAGTAAGGGATGAATGTAAGGAAATCTGGACCAAATTAAAGGATAATAGCTACAGCAGATACAGATTGGCACAGCACACAGAGTAAGTTGAGATTCTGGAGCAGCTTATCCAAAGTTCCCTTACTTGGAGGGGTGCCTGGGTAGCCCAGTCGGTTAAGTGTTGGTTTTCAGCTCAGGTCATGATTTTGCGATTCCTGAGTTCTAGACCTGCAATGGACTCTGTGCTGACAGTTCAGAGCCTGGAACCTGCTTCAGATTCTGTGTCTTCCTCTCTCTCTGTCTCTTTCTCTCTCTCTGCCCCTCCCCTACTCGTGCTGTCTCTCTCTCAAAAAATAAACATTAAAGAACAAAGTTCCCTTATTTGGAGAGTGAGATCTAGTATCCTTAGACCAGGAGAACCTATTTACAACACATTCTACATGCAGAAGGTAAGTTGTAATAAGTTCTAAGAAAGAAGCATACTGATTTAATAAAATTAAGTGGTCAGAAGTAGCTAAATGAACAAATATACAGAAATGCTAAATCAACATACACTTAAGCCAGTTATATAAAAGATTTTCCCAGCAAACCACAGAGAGATTACCTTCATATCCAAATGGAATCTGAAATGAAAAAATGCCCCCAGGACAAAGTGCCCAGAAGATTAGAGGATCTGTATATTGAAAGACTACTTACGCACAGATAATTTCATTATTTAGGCATTATACTTATGCCTAAAGCTTATTAAGCCTGAGGTTATAGATATAACCATTAAAAATGATCAACAAATTTTAGTGGTCAATCTTTAAAATCATAAAAAAATACAAAGACAAAGGAATTGGCAATACATGAGCCCTACTACATGCTGAAGGAAACAAAATCTCTAACACTGTAGGTTTTCTTAAAAATAGAAATGACGCATTAAAAGCCAAAACAGGAAATATAAGACTTCACTAAATAGTTTGCAAATATATTTCCCAAGTGGAACTTATGACATAGGAGCTCCAAGCCATCAAGGAGGACAATGATCAATGTGAGCTAGCTTTGTCAGTGAAACGTTTCAGGACGTACTCCGAATGCTGTTTCACACAATGTTTGGAGATTCTGAGGTTAAAAGGTGAATAAATGAAGTTTAGAGAAGGGAAAGAATAGAAGCAAACCCCTCATATTAGTAAGGAATATGGCAAGCTTGGAAATAAGGAGGTGGGACACTTAATGCAAAGCTTAAATACTAGGCATAGATGTGGGACTTCACGTTCTAAGTAACTGAAGCAGGTTGACTGACTGCGAAGACCGTGCACATTGATTGCTTCATCCTATATTTCTTGAGATTTCTGCTCAGCATACCTTGTTGCAGTAATATTTTGCAGTGGCACAGAGTCACAGCTTCTTGATCAATGTCTAGTCCTATCAGAATTGAAACCCACTGTGAAGAATACTGGTCAATGTTCTAGAAGAACAGAGGAGAGGAACATGCTTTGAGGGAAAGCCAAAAAGAAAAGAGAACGTTCCTGTAAGCAGATGAGTCTCTATGCCTGACAAGCACTATGTGAGCACCCCTAGGTACTCTCCAGAGGGCGGGGGAAAACATTTCTCAGAATATATATAGTTTCATTTTTAGAAGTTTTCAACCACTGCCAGATAAAGTTACAAAGTGCCTTTTTAACACCTATGGAGATAAAAATAGGTGTTTTTTCTCATTAATGCAGAAAATTATCTGAATAATTTTAGAATTCCTAGCATAAGCCCCACTTAATTAAAAATCATTCTAAAAGGAATGATATAACCACCTGTAGTTGTCCACTTTATACTGTCTTTGTTGGGTTTTGATACCAGTGTCAGCTTAGCAGCATAAAAAAATTATAAATAATTTAAATACAACTGAAGTTTTTATTTCTTGGAAGTTTAATAGAATTGCCTCATTAAAATAACTGGGTTTGTTGCTCTTTTGCAGAGTAGTTTCTCAATAATTTTCTCTATTTTATTTATTTTTAGTTTTTTTTTAACATTTATTTATTTTTGAGAGAGAGAGAGAACATGAGTGGGAGAGGGGCAAAGGGAGAGGGAGACACAGAATCCGAAGCAGGCTCCAGGCTCTGAGCTGTTAGCACAGAGCCCAATGTGGGGCTTGAATCCACAAACTGTGAGATCATGACCTGAGACAAAGTAGGCACTCAAGCAATTGAGCCACCCAGGTGCTCCCTTCTCTATTTAATTTATTGTGATTAGTGAGTTTGCATTCTGTCTTCTGAGGTCAGATTTGATAATTTCATATGCCTATAAAGTTATACATTTCATTTCATATTCCAAAATTTATTTGTATAGTTAACCAATAGGATTCTTTTAGCGAGCTTTTGTGTGTGTGGTTATTTCCTTATTAGCATTTATTTTGTGATTTATGGTTTCTTCCTCCTTTTGTACTCTATCATCTGAAGGTTTATCATTCCCCTGCTCCTACCAAAGGTCAAATTCTTGCAGTACTTTACTAATGCTGCCCTTTTATTTTTGTTTTCTAATTTTTTCTTTCTACCTTTATTATGCTTTGTTATGCTTTATTTTAATCTTCTTGTTCTAACTTCAGTTGAATTCTTAATTCACTTTTCATTTTATTTAATTTACTAATATATGCATTTCAGAAAATGTTCATCTAAATATGGCTTTAACTGTATCTCAAGCTATGCTGTAAAATGATTAACAACCCCCAATCCTAGAGCTAGACTTCCTGGGTACAAATCCTACTTATTTTATTGACTAGTTGCAAGATTAGGAAGCAAGTCAGTATGCCTTGCTGCAGCTCTATTTTCTCATTGATAAAATGTGGATGATAACAGTTCCTTCACTGGATAGCAGTGATGATTAAATTGGTTAATATTTATAGCAAAACCTGACATATAGTAAGAGGTTTAGAAAGTTCTTGAATAAAATAATTACATGGCAGTATGTTTAAATTCAACTTTAAATTTTATTTTGCTGAGTCACTATAAAGGCTACACTATAAGCCAGGCATAAAGGATATGTCAAATTTCTGAATCTTAAGCATAATCCAAAATCTTAAAAAAACAAAAACACAAAAAATACATCGGGCTGGTGAAAATATCTTGGCTGAGGGAACTTTCCTAGCAACTATGTAGGCTCAAGGCTAATGGACTACCCACCCCCATACAGTGAATTGCTGCATCATCTAGTAAAAGGTGTGGAATAAAAAAAAAGCAAAAAGAGCCAAGCTTTATTTTCATGAGAGGGTAAAATAATTGGAATTTAGGACAAAATTATGTTGATATCAAGTAT
This sequence comes from Panthera leo, assembly GCF_018350215.1. Lineage (NCBI taxonomy): Eukaryota > Metazoa > Chordata > Mammalia > Carnivora > Felidae > Panthera > Panthera leo. The sequence continues at coordinate 99,717,583 of NC_056679.1, read as the reverse complement.
ACACACACTTGTCAACTATCCTTTAGGGCGATCACATAACAGAGAATAGATTTAGCCTTGTGTCCCAAATGGATAGAAAACCAGACAAAATTTATAAAATACTTTTTTTTTAAACAAATTTTCAGTTGGTGGTAACCTGGACTATTATTCTTTAGCAGAGGGAAGAGAAAAGAAAACTCTATAACTGCATCACTGGAAGGCAGTTTCCACAGCATGAAGTAAATTCCAAGCAAACTCACCAATTCTGACGAATTTAAGAGAAAGAAGAGTCTCAGCAGGTAAAGGTGACCAGAATTTGTGAGACTGAGTGCCAGAAGTAGAGAGGTTCACACCCCAATGAGATCTTTGGAGATAAAAGCTTCCTTCTAGTTTTGACTGTGTGCTAAGCTTGGCAAGTATGACAAGAAACCTCACATTCAGGAAAGAACTGTCACAAAGAACTAGGTAGAAAAATCCTTAGAGCTTACAAAGGACTGGGAAATGTTTATATTTCCATAAGCCAGAATACATGAGTTTTGGATAACATATTCTAAAAGATAGTATAGTAGGGGTTCAAAATTAATTCTGAATTAAGCATTTCTCAACGTGTTCAACAAAAAAAAGCTTGAAAAGGCTTAAATGGATTCCAATTAACTGCATGATAGAAGAAGACAGTCCGGTACTCATTTAGAAAAACAGCAAACTGCAGCATCCAATAATGTACAACTTAGAGTGTGCAGGATTTAATTTAAAATTACCACTCATAAAAATAAATAGGAAAATGTGACCCATAATCAAGAGATAACAAATCAATAAAAGCAGACCCAAGAATGACATAAATGGAAAAACTGTAAGACAAGGAGGTCCAAAAAGTTATTATAAATATGGTCAAAATGTCAAAAAGGTGGAGAAAGAAATGCAAAAGAAGAGAAATGGAAGACATTAAATGAGCACAAATTAAACAGTGAGTCATGAAAACACAGTACCAGGAATGAAATCAACAGTATACTTGACAATGCAAAAGATTAGTAACTTTAAGACCTAGCAGTAGAATGTATGAAAATGAAACAAAGGTATTATAAAGACAAAAAAATTAAAAAAAAAGAAAAATTAAAATAAAATAAAAGTATATGGTAATCTATAGCAACAGAAAAGGCAGATTTTGGAGTATCAAAGAGTCAAAAGATTTTAACATTTAATGAAAATTATAATCATACTGTTCTAAGAATCTCAACTAAGACCAAAGACATTCTTTAGAGGAACATAAATAACAATACATTTCTTGTGAGAAATAGTGCAAGCCAGAAGACAACAAAACAATATCTTCCAATTATGGGGGTGGGGATGGAAAGGTGGGAACTGTCAACAGAATTCTATACACAATAAAAATATATCTCAAAAATAAAGGTGAAATGTTAAGGCTAAAAAAATAAAAAGCTGATAGCATTTGTCATCAAAAAACATCCCAGAAAGCTTATAGAAAGCTTTTCAGGCCAGAACAAAAAAATGTGGACCCATGCTAAGGAATGAGCACCACAGGAAATAACCATCATGTGAGTACTTATAAAAACATTTTTCCATATTTTAAATTTCATTAAAAAACAAGTGACCATTTAATGCAAACAAGACCTTAATATGGGTTCATAACAAATGTATAAAATGGATGAAAATAGTATCACAAAGGATGAGTGGGAAAAGAGATGTGTATTGTTGTAAGTTTCTTAAAAAAAAATCTATGAAGTAAAGGAGTGCCTGGGTGGCTCAGTTAGTTGAACGTCCGACTTCAGCTCAGGTCATGGTCTTGTGGTCTGTGAGTTTGAGCCCTGCGTCAGGCTCTGTGCTGACAACTCAGAGCCTGGAGCCTGCTTTGGATTCTGTGTCTCCCTCTCTCTCTGCCCCTCTACCTCTCACACTCTGTCTCTCTCTCAAAAATAAATAAACCTTAAAAATTTTTTTTAAATCTATGAAGTATGAAATTATTTGAAGGTATATTAATTATATAGATCGTATTAAACTTCTACCAATCCATTAAGAGTCATAATGCAAATAATCTAATAAAATTTGGATTTAAAAAGCATGCAGAAACTCTCCACTCAATGAAGAATCAGAAACAAGTTTGAAACATACAAGTAACAAATGAGACAGAAAGAAAACCAAAAGCAAAACCAAAACCATAATTCCAAATATGTCAGTATACAAAATTAAACATAAAAGGTCTAAATACCCAACTAAAACCGGAGATAAAAATAAGATCAAAGAGCAAGATGCAACACCACGTGCTTCTGAAAGATCTAGTTTCACTGTACAGCCACTGATATGTTACACATAAACTGGAGAAAAAGATACTCCATGCAAACACTAAACACAAGAAATCTGCTATAATATCAGCAAAACAGATTCTCGGATGAGAAATATATTGATGAATAAGAAGTGACATTTCATGATGCTAAAGTGCTCAAGTCATCAAAACAGCTTGACAATCCTAAAAGTACATATAAATGTGATAAAGGAATGTTAACGCACATGAATCACACCTGTTATAACTGATGAAAAAAATGGACAAATCCACAATTATAAATGAAGTTTTAAGTTCTCCAGTTTCAATTACTGATACAAACGGGCAGAAACTCCCCAAGAGCACAGATGGTTTAAGTAACATTATCAACCAACATGAATGGAATGCTTCATGTGACAAAGCAGCATAACAATTATTTGAAGTGCACAGAGAACATTTACCAAGATAGACCATATAACTGGATATAAAACAAACATCAATACATTTTTAAAACTGAAAATATACAAAACAGGGACCCCCCCACAAGGGGCTGATACCTGAAATAAAAAAAGCAAAAACAAAAACCTACAACAAGAGTAACAACAACAAAAAAGAGTGGTACCTCTAGTGAAAATATTTTGAAATTAGACAATACAATTTAAATAATCCACAAAATTTAAACAATCATGAGAGGTGATGAAACATTTTGAAGTGAATGGGGGAATGGAAAATTTATCTCGATTATGACGGTACGGGCATAAATATATACATTTGTCAAAACTTTTATTTTTTATCAGTCGAATCTAACAATCTTTTCCTTTTCTTTTTTAGCTTTCAAATTGATGTTTAACGCAGTTATATTAGTTTCATGTGTACAATATAGTGATTCAATAATGCCACATTTCACCCAGGGCTCATCATGACAAGTGCACTCTTTAGTCTCCATTATCTATTTAACTCATCCCCCCACCCACCTCCCTCGGATAACCACCAGTTTGAGTCTTGGTTTGTCTCTCTCTCTCTTTTTATCCCTGTGATCCTTTGTTTTCTTTTTTAAATTCCACATATGAATGAAACTATATAGTATTTGTTCTTCTCTGGCTTATTTTGCTGAGCAGTATACTCTAGCAGCTCCATCCAGGTCTTTGCAAATGGCAGTATTTCATTTCTTTCTTATGGCTGAATATATTCCATTGTATATGTATACCACATCTTTATTCATTCATCATTTGATGGACACTTGGGCTGCTTCCATATCTTGGTGATTGTAAATAATAGTGCTATAAACATAGGGGTTCATATATCCCTTTGCATTGGTATTTTTGTGTTCTTTGAAGAAATACCCTGTAGTGCAATTGCTGAATCATAGGGTAGTTCTATTTTTAACTTCTTGAGGAACCTCAATCCTGTTTTCCACAGTGGCTGTACCCGTTTGCATTCCCACCAACACTGTATGAGGGTTCCCCTTACTCCACATCCTCACCAACACCTGTTGTTTGTATTGTTGATTTTAGCCATTCTGACAGGTGTGAGGTGACATCTCATTGTAGTTTCGATTTGTATTTTCCTGATGATCAATGATCATGAGCATCTTGGGGCGCCTGGGTGGCTCAGTCGGTTAAGCGACCGACTTCAGCTCAGGTCACGATCTCGCGGTCCGCGAGTTCGAGCCCCACGTTGGGCTCTGGGCTGATGGCTCAGAGCCTGGAGCCTGCTTCCGATTCTGTGTCTCCCTCTCTCTCTGACCCTCCCCTGCTCATGCTGTGTCTCTCTCTGTCTCAAAAATAAATAAAAACGTTAAAAAAAATTAAAAAAAAAATGATCATGAGCATCTTTTCATGTGTCTGTTGGCCATCTGTAGGTCTTCTTTAAAATATATATATATATATATTTATATATATAAAAATATATTTTTATATATATGTAAAATATATAATGTATATATATTTACAATATATATGTATAACATATATCTATAATATATACCTATATTATAGATATATATCTATAGTACATATCTATATATAATATATATGTATAACATATATATCTATATATAGATATAGATATACTCTGTTCATGTCTTCTACCCATTTTTAAATTAGATTATTTGGTTTTGGGGTGGATATATCTTTATATCATTCTGGATATATATCATTTTGGATACTAACCCTTTATAAGATATGTCATACCTTCTCCCAGTCCATGTGGTGACCCTCAGTTTTGTTGACTGTTTCCTTTGCCATGCAGACACTTATTTTTATGTAACTCTAATAGTTTATTTTTGCTATTGTTTCCCAGGCCTCAGGAGAAATATCTAGAATAAAATTGCTGTGGCTGATATTTAAGAGGTTATATAGTCTGTGTTCTCCTGCAGGATGTTTATGGTTTCAGGTCTCACATTTAGATCTTTAAGCCTTTTTGGATTTGTTTTTATGTAAGAAAATGGTACAGTTTCTTTGTTTTGCATGTTGCTATCTGGTTTTCCCATTTTTTATTCAAGAGGCTATCTTTTTCCCATTGGATAGTCTTTCCTGCTTTGTCAAAGATTAATTGATGATACAGCTGTGAGTTGTCTACTATACTCTATTGATCTGTGTGTTTGTTTTTGTGCCAGTACCACAGTGTATGGATGACTGTAGCTTTGTAATATAACTTCAAGTCTTGAAATGTGATGCCTCCAGCTTTTGTTTTTCAAGACCGCTTTATCTCTTTAGGGCCTTTTCTGGTTCCATATAAAATTTCTAATTGTTTCTTCGAGTTATGTGAAAAAATGCTGCTGGTCTTTTGTTAGAGATTGCTTTAAATCTGTAGATTGCTCTGATAATACACACATGGGAACAGTATCTCTTTTCTAATCCATGAGCACAGAATGTCTTTTCGTTTCTTGTGTCATGTTCTACTTCTTTCATCAGTGTTTATAGTTTTCAGTGTACAGGTCTTTCACCTCTTTGGTTAGGTTTGTGCCAAGGTATCGTATTATTTGTGTTGCAGTTGTAAATGAGATTGTTTTCTTAATTTCTCTCTGCAGCTTCATTATTAGTGTACAGGAATGCAACAGTTTTCTGCACATTGAGTTTGTATCCTGCGACTTTACTGAATTCATTTATTAGCTCTAATAGGGTTTTTGGTGCACTCTTTAGAGTTTTCTATATATAGTATCACGTCATCTGCCAACAGTGACATTTTGACTTCTTTGCTGATGTGGATCGATGCCTTTCATTTCTTTTGTTGTCTGATTGTTGTGGCTAGGATTTCCAGTACTATGTAGAATAAAAGTGTTGAGGGTGGAATCCTTGTTTTCTTTTTAACCTTAGGGGAAAAGTTCTCAGTTTTTCCCCAATGAGGATGATGTTAGCTATGGGATTTTCATAGATAATCTTTATTACGTTGAGGTGTGTTCCCTCAAAACCTTTTTTTTTTTTTTTTCAATCATGAATGGATGTTGTACTTTGTCACGTATTTTTTCTGCTGTGCACCAGGTGGCTGGCCAGGACCCGTGTGGTTTTAACAAAATTTTCTCCGAGCCCAGGGCCAAGGCAAGCAGACTTAGAGCGGGCCACTTCTCCGAAGAACTGGTGGGATGGGTGCTCTGCTAGCAAGTTAGACAGCAAGTGGTCATGCAATGCCACCTTCTGCAGGTGGCTCTGTGTTTATGCTTAGGGGGCAGGGGAGGCAAATGGCGTCTGCCAGATCCCTCATTTTTAAAGTCACTGACATGTCCCAAATCTGTATGAATAGATATGGCTCCCAATTGCCTGGCATTGTATGAGCTTCCAGTTTTGCGTTGCCTCTCTGTGCAGGCTGTGTGCTGGCTGTTGTGTCTTTAACGGCAGAGACCCAGCTTCCACTGGTCCTTGGGGACCATCCAGTGCTGAGTCAGCTCCAAAGCTCCAGCCTCCAAGTACCATTGGTTTTGTAAACACACTGAATTCAGCGCCTCTGGTTTAAAGCCATGCAATAATCCCCATAGTGAGTAGTCTTCCCCATGTGAGCTCCCTGGTGCAAGGGTTTGTTTCTCTGCCCTCTCAGTGGAAAGCTCCCTCCCTCCTTCAGGCAGCCCCTCTCTGCTTTTCTGGCCTTCCTAACCTTCCAGATGCAGCATCATCTTGCTAGCCTTTGGATCCCCCTGTGGTTTACTGACTTGGGTGTGGATGACATCTAGGTGTCAATGTGAGAGAGGGAAAGCTGAGGGTCCACCTACTCTGCCATTTTCCCAAGCTCCTATCAATTGTGCACTTAAAATTGATGTACTTTTAAATGAAGATAATGCCATAATAAAGCTTAATTGCTTAGGGGCGCCTGGGTGGCTCAGTCGGTTAAGTGTCCAACTTCGGCTCAGGTCATGATCTCCTGGTTTGTGCATTCAACCCCCGCGTCGGGCTCTGTGCTGACAGCTCGGAGCCTGGAACCTGCTTCTGATTCTGTGTCTCCCTCTCTCTGCCCCTCCCCTGCTCATGCTCTGTCTCTCTCTGTCTCAGAAATAAATAAAACATTAAACACATTTTTAAAAATTAAAGAAGTTTAACAAATTAATGCTAGTGGTATTTTCCTCATACTTGAATTTCCTCATTGAGTTGATCACCACTAAAAATAAGAAAACTGCTTTTCAATACTGACTTTTAGAAGGAATCCTCACAAAATTATGTTTTTCTACTTTGTACTTGAATTTTTATTACCTTCATTTCTACCACCCCTTCATATCAATCACATTTATTTTTGCCATCACTTAATCCTAGTTTCACTGAGTACACTTTAATTATAGGTAATTAATTATTTATCTAGATTTGCTCCATAACCAATATTTAATAGTCTGTTCATATATCATATTTATATCATTCATCTCTTATATATTCTAGAATGTCACACTTTGTGACTTTCCCCACCAAATATAAACGAAGTTACTATTGGCTATTTGGGTGCTACTTCTTTTTTTTTTTTTTTTTTTTTTTCTTATATGGAATAGCATCTACCTCAAGAGTTGTTTTGAGAATGCTGTAAGTTGAGAGGTGCCTAGGTGGCTCAGAGCCTCTGACCCTTGATATCTGCTCAGGTCATGATCTCATGGTTGTGAAATCAAGCCTGCATCAGGCTCTGCACAGGTATGGAGCCTGCTTGAGACTGTCTCTCTCCCTTTCCCGCTCTGCCTCTCTTTCTCTCAAAAAAGTATTTTAAAAAAGAATGCTGGAAGTTGAAATAAATTTGAACCTTCAACACTAATAACACTCTACCAGTTATTTGTTCTAATTATAACATTTAGTAACATTAAAAATAAAATACATTAGCCTGGATCAAAATGGCAATTTGTCATTCATTGTGCAGTAAAAAACAGAGAATAAAATTAATATTTTTATATCTTAATAACAAGGAAAATATCTAGGAGTAAGGTATAGCATAATGCAAGAATTTGGAGGACATAAATAAATATTATAAAATGAAGCAAAACATAACAAGATGTACTAAGCCTTTGGCTTGGGGTATGCCTTGGCTTTGCTTCAAGTATGAGACAAATTAAGAAAAACAATAAAGGTGTCGATCCATGAATCTTCCAACCTAACTGCACTCAAAATATTGTGAAACATAACAGAAAACTAAAAAGTCAGAAAAAGATGATGGAGGCATGGTAAGTTATGTTATTTGTATTCTGCTTTAATGCTGAATATGAGGTGAGGGACAGAGACACAGAGACAGTGAGCCCTAGACAGCCTGGCAGTGAGAATAAAAAGACTTCTAAAACTTCATCATAAAACTAAAAGTATTATGTGATCTAATAATAAAAGAAGTCAAAGGGCAATGAATAAAGGGAATAACAGGACAGATTTTGTGTTTAGAGGTTACCTCTTGCTGCAGTATGGAGACTGGCCTGGAATACAACATGAGCAGAAAAGAATTTGATAGGTCTGCTCGAATATAAGAGAGAAAGAAAATTGGAATTGGTTAGCATAGAGGGGTAGGGGTGGAGAGGAATGAAAAATATTTAAGAGATATTTTTAAAGTATACTATAAATACTCAGCAACTGAGGTAATGTGAAGAGAGAGAGAGAAGGAAGTAAGGGTGATTCCTATTTTCTGACTTGGGAGACAAATCCCAAAAAATGGGGGGAAAAAAAAGGCTTGAGCCAACAGATGATCAATTCATCAGAAGACATGGAAATTCTGGGTGGCTGTGAAACATTAAAATAGAAATATCAAAAAGTAGTCATATATTGGTAGAATAATATGCATCTCTGTTTGTCCTCAACAGCTGTGGTTTGTCCTTGCTGCCCAGAAGGGTAGCTTTGCATTCATTCTTTCAAGTGTCCACGTAGATGACAAAGTAAAGGACGTAATGATGTGACGCTGTAGGAATCTAGGTGCAGCAGAGATATCAGTTTGCAGTTAAGAACACAGAAATGCTAGAGCTCTGTGTGTGAATGAGATTAACCATCAGTAATGTGAAGAATAGGAAGAAGGTGAAAAAATTTTTTTGATGGACACCACCATTTTGAGAACAGGCAACACAACTTCACAAGACAGTCAGTTACTGTGGGATAAGAGGAAAACCAGAAGCTATGCTCGGAGCATTCAAACCATGAAATTTTAATTAAAGAAAACATTCAACTCTGGAAGCTAAATACCACAGACATGATATTCCAGTGTTTGAAAACACTGTTTATCAAGTCCATTGTTAGCTATTTGGGTTAGGCTGGGCGTTTCACTGCTAAGAATAATAATGCTATAAATTTCCTTGCATAAATCTCCGGTGCTTGGTGCGAGGGTTTCAGCAGAGTATATTCTAAAGTTTAGAACTGCTAGGCACTAGGATATGCAAATGTTTAACTATACTACATGATGTGAAATTGTTTTTCAAAGGGGTTTAACAAAATTATGCTCATACAAGGAGACTCTGAAAAACCCTACTCTTGTAATCCTCACCAACACATGACTTTGTCAGATTCACACAAAAAACACTGTGCATCTGCTAGGCATGTAATGGCACCTCATTTGGTTTTACTGTCCATTTCCCTCATCACTAATTAGACTAGATACCCTTTAAAATTTCCAAATTCATTCTATAAGACAAACATTACCCTAATAATAAAGCCACAAAAAAAGCACTACAAAAAAAAGACAAGTATAAGCCAAAGTCTCTGATGAAGATAGGCACAAAATTTTACAACAAAATACTACCAAGCCAAATAAACAATACGCTTAAAAAAAATCATTCACCAGGGTGCCTGGGTGACTCGGTTAAGTGTTCAACTTTTTTTTTTTTATTTTATTTTTTTAAATTTACATCCAAATTAGTTAGCATATAGTGCAACAATATTTCAGGAGTAGATTCCTTCGTGCCCCTTACCCATTTAGCCCATCCCCCCTCCCACAATCCCTCCAGTAACCCTCAGTTTGTTCTCTATATTTATGAGTCTGTTTGTCCCCCTCCCTGTTTTTATATTATTTTTGTTTCCCTTCCCTTATGTTCATCTGTTTTGTCTCTTAAAGTCCTCATGTGAGTGAAGTCATATGTTATTTGTCTTTCTCTGACTAATTTTGCTTAGTATAATACCCTCTGGTTCCACACGTAGTTGCAAATGGCAAGGTTTTATTCTTTTTGATTGCCGAGTAATACTCCATTGTATACACACACACACACACACACACACACACACACACACACACACACACACATCTTCTTTATCTATTCATCCTTCGATGGACATTTGCGCTCTTTCCATACTTTGGCTATTGTTGATAGTGCTGCTATAAACATTGGGGTGCATATGTCCCTTGAAAACAGCACACCAGTATCCCTTGGATAAATGCCTGGTAGTGCAATTGCTAGGTCGTAGGGTAGTTCTATTTTTAATTTTTTGAGGAACCTCCGTACTGTTTTCTAGAGTGGCTGCACCAGTTTGCATTCCCACCAGCAGTGCAAAAGAGATCCTCTCTCCCCGCATCCTCGCCAACATCTGTTGTTGCCTGAGTTGTTAATATTACCCTTCTGACAGGTGTGAGGTTGTATGTCATTGTGGTTCTGATTTGTATTTCCCTGATGATGAGTGAAGTTGGGCATTTTTTCATGTGTCAGTTGGCCATCTGGATGTCTGCTTTGGAGAAGTGTCTATTCATGTCTTTTGCCAATTTCTTCACTGGATTATTTGTTTTTTGGGTGTTGAGTTTGATAAGCTCTTTATAGATTTTGGATACTAACCCTTTATCTGATATGTCATTTGCAAGCATCTTCTCCCAATCTGTCGGTTGCCTTTAGTTTTGCTGATTGTTTCCTGTTTGCACTCTCTCTCAATATTTAATAATAAAAAAAAAAAACCTTAAAAAGTCACTCCCCATAATCATGTACAATTTATTCCAAGGGTGCAAAGGTGGTTCTTAAAATGAAAACCAATTAATGTGATACATCAAATTCACAAGACGATGGATAAAAAAACATGATCATCTCAACAGATGAAGAAAAAGCATTGGCAAAATACAATATCCCTTCATAATAAAAACTTAACATAGTAGGTTTAGAGGGAAAATACCTCAATACAATAAAGACCATTATGAAAACGACACAGCTAACAACATAATGAATCATGAAAAACTGAAATATTTCTGCTAAAATCAGGAACAAGACAAGGTTGTCCATTCTCGCCACTTATATTCAACATACTGCTAGAAGTCTTAGCCATAGCAATCAGACAAAAATAAATAAGTAAAAAGCATCCAAATTGATAAGGAAGAGGTAAAACTGTCACTGTTTGTAGAGAACATGATTCTATATATAAACCTTCTAAACACTCTACTGAAAAACTATTAGAACTTATAAATAAATTAGTAAAGTTGTAAAAGAAAATTAATGTGCAGGAATGTGTTGTGTTTCTGTATACTCAATAATGAGGTAGCACAAAGAGAAATAAAGAATATACTCCCATTTATAATTACATAAAAAAGAGTAAAATAGAAATCAACTTAACCAAGGAGGTGGAAAACCTATATCTGAAAACTTTAAAACACTGATGAAAGCAATTGAAGATGAAAACACAAGTGAAAAGATAAACCATGTTCATGGAATGGAAGAATTAATGTTGTTAAAATGCCCATACAACCCAAAGCAATCTACAGATCTGATGCCATTGCCCTCTCAACCCAAATGTCAATAGCATTTCTCACAGAACTATGACAAATAATCCTAAAATTTGTATGGAACCACAAAAGACCCTAAACAGCAGAAGCAATCTACAGAATGAACAAAGCTGGAGTTAACACAATCCCAGGTTTCAAGATATACTACAAAGTTATAGTAATCAGAAAAGGATGGTAATGGCACAAAAATAGAAACACTGAGTAATAGAACAAGATAGAGAACTCAAAAATAAACCCATACTTATATGGTCAATTAATCTACTACAAAGGAGGCACGAATATCCAATGGTGAAAAGATAGCATCTTTAATACATGATGTTGGGGCAAACTGGATAGCTACAAGTAAGACAAGAATCTGGGCCAGTTTCTTACACCATACGCTGAAATAAACGCAAAACAGTTTAGAGTTGGATTAAAATTTTTTTAATGTTTATTTTTGAGAGACAGATAGACAGAGTCAAGTGGGGGAGGGGCAGAGAGATGGAGACACAGAATCTGAAACAGGCTCCAAGCTGTCAGCACAGAGCCCCATGTGGGGTTCAAACCCATGAGCCATGAGATCACGACCTGAGCTGAAGTCACATGCTTAACCGACTGAGCCACCCAGGTGCCACAGAACAGTTTATAGTTTTCAATGTGGGACCTAAACCATGAAACTTCTAAAAGAAAACACAGGCAGTAATCTCTTGGACACTGACCTTGGCAACCTGTGTTATGGACATGTCTCCTTAGGCAAGGAAAATGAAAGCAAAAATAAACTACTGAGACTACACCAAAATAAAAAGATTTTGCACAGTGAAGCAAATCATCAACAACGAAAAAAAGGACACGTACTGAAATTAAAAACAGAAATACCATTTGATCCAGTAATTCTATTAGTGGGTATTCACTCAATGAAAACAAAAATACCAATTCTAAAGATATATGCACCCCTATGTTTATGTTTGCAGCATTAGGTACAAAAGCCAAGATACAGTAGCCACCTAAGCATGTGTTGACAGATGAATGGATAAAGAAGGGGTGGTAAATACATACACAATGGAGTATTATGCAGCCATAAAAAAAAATAAGATCTTGCCATTTGCAACAACATGAATGGACCTGGAGTCTATTATGCTGAGTAAGTCAGGCAAAGAAATACAATTTATCGTATGATGTCACTTACATGTGGAATCTAAAAAAACAAAATGAGGGGCACCTGGGTAGCTCAGTCAGTTAAGCAAGTGACTTTGACTCAGGTCATTATCTCCTGGTTGTGGGTTCGAGCCCCACATCAGGCTCTGTGCTGACAGCTCAGAGCCTGGAGCCTGCTTTGAATTCTGTGTCCCCCCCCTCTCTCTACCTCTCCCACACTCACACTCTGTCTCTCTCTCAAAAATAAATAAACATTAAAAAAAAAGAAGCAAAGAAACAGGCTTTTCAATACAGAGAACAAACTGGTGGTTGCCAGAGGGAAGATGGCCATGGGATAGGCGAAACAGAACAAGGGATTAAGAAATACAAACTTCCAGTTATAAAATAAATAAGTCATGGAGAAGAAAATTGTATACAATATAAATGATACTGTGTGGTGACAGATGGTGTCTACACTCATCATGGTGAGAACGAATATGATATAGAATTGGTGAATACATTGTACACCTGAAAGTCAATTAACAATTTTAATTACAGTTAATGATAATAATAAAGTTGAATATTCTTTTATGGGCTTCTTTGCCATTGGGTTATCCTCTTCGCAAAAGTATTACATTCAGTTTACTGGTAGTTTTCTCTTAGGATAGTCTTTATTTAATCTGAATACAATCCTTTTTATTTCTAACGTGTTTTTTCTCTTTTCATATGCTTGTGTTGTTTGATGAACATTTTTAAAAGAAATTATCATAAAATGAATAGCACTTTATGTACCTTACTCCTTCACTGGTACAGGATTTATGTAAAACAAAATGTATAGAAGTAATTTGCATGACAACATGGGTTTCCAAGAATGCTTACATCCAAATAATCCAAGCCCCATAAAAATATTTTCCTCACCACAGAAAGCATCTCATGCCTTTCTTTCCCCAGTTCCTAACTGATTTTTGCAAAGGCATTTTATGAGTAGAAGTTTTTCGGGTTAATGCACATTTATCCATTTTCATTTAATTATTAGTGATTTTTGTGTCCTAAGGTATCTATGCCTACCTCCAGGTGTTCTCCCATGATCTATCTCAAATTTGTTCACATGTATAAATATAAGTAGGGACTGAGGTTTATGATTTTTCATACAGATATCCAATTATCCAGCATCATGGTTGAAGATGCTTTCCATTCCACACTGAATTTCTCTGGTGCCTTTGTTGAAAGTAAATTTTCCATGTCAGTGTGAGTCTATTTTTTATCCACTTATGTACATTATACTAATACCTCACTGTCTTAATAATAAGAGTATATGAAATCAGGCTTTATGAGTCTTCCAAATATTTTTGGGAGCTATTCTAAATTTTTGTTTTTAATGTTTATTTATTTTTGAGAGAGAGAGAGAGAGAGAGAGAGAGAGAGAGAGAGAGAGAGAGAGAGAGAAACATAATGTGAGCGGGGGAGGGGCAGAGAGAGAGGGAGACAGAATCCGAAGGAGGCTTCAGGATCTGAGCTGTCAGCACAGAGCCCGATGAGAGCCCAATGCGAGCCCGATGAGGGGCTTGAACCCATGAGCTGTGAGATCATGACCTAAGCTGAAGTCAGATGCTTAACAGATTGAGCCACCCAGGTGCCCCAGGGCTACTCTAATTCTTGTGATCCAATCACTATTGGGATTACATTCAAATTATAGATTAATATGGATAGAATTGACAGTTTAAAACTTTATATTCCAATGGATACTCTTAAAAATTTAATCTCTACTTAAAAATTAATGTAAAAAAAAATCACTATCACTCCTCTTCCAAAAGAAGAAGTAATGATAAGCACTTTAATTACACTAACCCCTTCCATTCTTATTTGTTAGATTTTACCACTCTTTCAGATTCGTTATTTTAAGTCAACTGAAGGAGACATTTTCAGTCATCATTTGTTGAAATTTAACTACATACCTGCCAGGCTTTATTTAAGTAATTATTTTGATGTGTGTCAGATCAGAATTATTTTTCATCTCACTGAAGTATAATATTTAAACTACCTCTAGTCATACCTCCTATTAATAAATTGCTAGAGTGCTTCTTGTTTTAACAGTCGACTTGCTTTCATTGTGGAAATGGTACCCAGGGTTTTCTTTCCTAATTTTTCTGCTATTTTCTATAAGCAGTATGAGGATATTTTACTCTTTTCTGTCTTATTACTCTTAATAAATCAGGGTATTTATCCTAAATTTCCATGTCCATAATCTGTCTATTCTGCTGATGTTTTTACCTATTTTTTCCTTATTTTTTATTCCTCAGTTTTACTACCCCGTCTCCAGGTGTAGATTTCTTCCCATTGATCTTGTTTAGGACTTTCCTTATTTCCTGAAACTAAATTTTTAAGTCTTTTATCTTTTCTGGGAAACATTCAAACATTGTTTTAATAAAGACACCCTGATGATCCAAGTATGATAGATATTTTGAATAATGAATTCCAAAATAGCAGAAAATTATATTCCATCTATTTAAATGCTACAATACAATAATTCACTTCCCACCTGTTAATTAAATCCATCAAATTTTTCTAAATATCATTTATATAATTTAAATACCTGTATAAAAATTTCATTTTGTCTTGTGTATGATATAAAACATTCCTAATATCAGTTATCTAATTTAACTTTTAATGAACTCATCAGTGTGTATATTTTTGTGCAAGTGAAATAATACTGAGTGAAGTATTATAAAGAAATAGCAAAATGGTATTAAAGTGACATGGAAAAAAAACTGCGTTTTAAGTAAAATGACTAAAAAATGCGGTGATCAACAAGTATTTTTACAAATTTTTTAACATTTATTTATTTTTAAGAGACACAGAGAGAAAGTGCATGAGAGGGGGAGTGGCAGAGAGAGAGAGACAGACACACACACACGGAATCCAAAGCAGGTTTCAGGCTCTGAGCTGTCAGCACAGAGCCCGAGGTGGGGCTTGAACTCATGAACCATGAGATCATGACCTGAGCCAAAGTAAAAAGGGGTGGGAGGGGGGGAGGGTGGGAGATGGGTATTGAGGAGGGCACATTTTGGGATGAGCACTGGGTGTTGTATGGAAACCAATTTGACAATAAATTTCATATATTGAAAAAAAAAAAAAAAGCTGACTGAGCAACCCAGGTGCCCAGTATTTTTTGTATTATTAAAGCATTGCCTAAGTACACTTTCTTGGTTAGTCTTTCATGTTGATTGAAGGTGAGAAGAATATTGTTCAAGTAGTGAGAAAAGCAGCAATTACTAAATATTCATTTATGTCCAAATACAGATATCTGGTAGAAAGAATTATTTTTGCACTTAAGACTCAAAATAAGGAGGCAGAACAATGACATTCTTAAAACTACAGGAAAACAAATAATCAGAAAGAAAGCAAAGACATACTTAAGATGAATATATATTTACATTACTTAGGATTATTTCCTGGTGACTTGATGCTGCAATTCTATTAAATTTTTTAATGTGATGCTTGTGTTATGCTCAGGCTCATGCTCACCTACAGAAGCTATCATTTAGGTGTGTGATACAAGTTTGTTGCCCGATTTGGGGTCTAGAATGTGGAAGCTGCTTTTACAAATTATTTAGACTTGGAATTCCTAAATCTTTCAAACCATCTTTGACTTGCTTTGAAATTTAAGTTCTTGAACAAAACGTTTACCTGCCCCTTCATCATTTTCAGATATTCAAAGGTATTCAATGATTTTGCTGTACAAGCTTGGTAACATATGACACCCCTCAGTGATACGGCTGTCATTCTACTATACAAGATGCTTCTCTAGGTTTTCAAAAAACATTACACCATGTGAGAAACTCCAGCTTTATAGAAACTACAATGTACTCATGATTTTATTTAAGTTTCCAAGAAGAGAAAAAATTATACATAGTGGTAGGGTTGTATGGATGGCCAATCTTACTTTTATAGGCATTAGTCCCACTGAAGATGCTTTATCACTTGGAATTTTTTTTCCCTGATGCTTCATCAATTCTAATGTTTTCTCCTAAACTTCTCCTAAACCAATTTTCATAGGAATTTCGGTCTTAGATGCTTTAGTTACAGACTTTGACAATTTTCATAAACAGAGGGGGAAAAAATGGGGAAAATTCAGAGCCTCCAAGAACAGTGCGACATATTTAATAGTCTAACATAAATAAATCTGGAATACTGGAAGGAGAACACAGAATATGCAATTGGAGTATTTAAAGACGTAATGGCTGAAAGTTTTTATAAATTCATGACAGATGCCCAAATGACAAATCCAAGAGATCCTGTGAATAATGTGAGGATGAATCCCAAACAAACATAAACACCTAGATATACATTATTGAATTCACTGAACACAAAACATAAACAAAAATTCCTGAAGGCACTGGGGGAAAAAGAGAGATACTACATATAGAGAATCAAAGATAAAAAGTATAGGTTTTTCGACGCATAATTTTATTTCCTTTTAGTCAAGGAGTTCCCTCATTCAAATCAATCTTTTGTTAATCAACTTTTTTACTACTGTATCTTTTTTTGAGACCATAATAAAACTCCCGTTTGGTTTATTTTACCTCCTCAAACCTACCCGTTTGACGGAGAAGGAAGAGAAGCTCTATAATCCGCATGAAAATGATTATAGAAGGAAAAGACACTAAAAGGAAGAATTCTCATCCCAGCACTGACAGCAACGGTGTCACAGAGATCACCAGGAAGTAGTGTAGGAGAGATGCAGATTTTAGGGAGAATATTTTGAGGTATTAGATCAAGATGTGGAAAAATCCTCAGAGAAGATAGAAAAGTGCCCTGCTGGGATGTATTCCTAAAGAAAGGGGACTGAATATTACCAGAAAGTCTAATTTTGTGTGCGTGAATGGGGAAATCTCATGAAACTTCTTTTTTATTACTCTCTGTATTTATTTTTATTTTTATTCCAACAAGTTTTTCATTACTCTGTAATACTTTTTTAAAATTTGTCTAAATGTTTATTTTTTGAAAGAGGCAGAGCTTAAGCAGTGGCGGGGTCGGGGGGGGGGTTGCAGAGAGAGAGGGAGAAAACAGAATCTGAAGCAGGCTCCAGATTCTAAGCTGTCAGCACGACAGAGCCCCACACAGGGTCTGAACCCATGAACCAGGAGATCATGGCCTGAGCCAAAGTCGGCTACTTAGCTGACTGAACCACCCAGGTGCCCCTACTCTGTACTACTTCTTTTTATCTTAGCTTGAAAAAGTCAAACTACTCAAACCAGCTTAAAATTCTTTCTCAAGGTAGGAGATGTTAGAGATGGTACATTTAGTTAGAATTCATTCATTTAAATTTCTTTATTTATTTGCAATTCAACTAGAAAATATCTTTACACCACCTATTTATAAAAAAAAGTTTGGAAACTACAAGTGTATATAACATTTAAAGTCTTTTTAAAAAAATTTTTTCAGGGGCGCCTGGGTGGCTCAGTCGGTTGAGCGACCGACTTCAGCTCAGATCATGATCTCACGGTCTGTGAGTTCGAGCCCCACATCAGGCTCTGTGCCGACAGCTCAGAGCCTGGAGCCTGCCTGGATTCTGTGTCTCCCTCTCTTGCTCTGCCCCTCCCCCACTCGTGCTCTGTCTCAGAAATAAATAAACATTAAAAAAATTTTTTTTTCATTTATTCATTTTTGAGAGACAGAGAGAGACAGAGTACAAGCGGGGGAGGGGCAGAGAGAGAGAGGGAAACACAGAATCCGAAGCAGGCTCCAGGCTCTGAGCTGTCAGCCCAGAGCCTGACCTGCGGCTCGGTCTCACAGACCGCAAGATCATGACCTGAGCCGAAGTCGGACACCCAACCGACTGAGCCACCCAGGCGCCCCTGTAACATTTAAAGTCTTAAACTGAGGGGTGCCTGGGTGGCTCAGTCAGTTAAGCGTCCGACTTCAGCTCAGGTCATGATCTCGCGGTTGGTGGGTTCGGCCTGGTGAGCTCTGCACCAAAAGCACTGGGCCCACTTCAGGTTCTCTGTCTCCTTCTCTCTCTGCCCCTCCCTCTCCCTCTCTCTGTCTCTGTCTCTCTCTCAAAAATCAACATTTAAAAAAATAAAGTCTGAAACTGTGAATTAGTATGTTCAGTGAGTTTTAAAACTCTTAAGAAAAAACTATCTGTGGCGGCACCTGAGTGGCTCAGTTGGTTTAGTGTCTGACTCTTGATTTGGTTTCAGGTCATGATCACAGGGTCATAGGATCAAGCCCTGCTTCAGGCTGTGTGCTGAGTGTTAGGCCTGCTTAGGATTCTCTCTATCCCTCTGCCCCTCTGCCCCTCTCTCCTGCTCATGCTTGCCCTCTTCCTCTAACATTAAAAAAAAAAAAAAAAATTGTATGCATGACACTGGATTTTAATGAAACCTATTTTGTTGACTATTTCATAATACATACAAATATGGAATCATTATTTTGTACACCTGAAACCTACAATGCTATATTGTTAATTATATCTCAATAAAAAATAAAGTCTTAATTTGGAATCAGAAGAATTCTAGATTGGGGGCGCCTGGGTGGCTCAGTCAGTTAAGCGTCCAACTTCAGCTCAGGTCATGATTTCGCGGTTTGTGGGTTCAAGCCCCGCATTGGGTTCTGCGCTGGCAGCTTGGAGCCCGAGGCCTGCTTCAGATTCTATGTCTCCCTCGCTCTCTGCCCCTCCCCTGCTTGTGCTCTGTCTCTGTCTCTCAAAAATGAATAAATGTAAAAAAAATTAAAAAAAAGAATTCTAGATCTGAAATTAGACATCATTTAGTTTAACCCATTTTTTTTGCATATGAAGAAAATACAGCTATTTGAGTTATTGAATCTGTTGCCAGATTCTGGCATAATGTCAGAATTCTGGCATATGCCAGAAACTGGCATAATGTAAAACCTTCAAACATAGGAGCAAGTGACAGAGCTCTTCAGAATACTGAAAAAAGAACTGAGGCAGGACCATAGCGTTTCCCCACTTACCAAGTCAGGGTCTGGACAACAGAAATCTTGCTATTATTTTAACAATGATTAGAGATAACATGCTGGGGCACCTGGGTGGCTCAGTCGGTTAAGCGTCTGACTTCAGCTCAGGTCATGATCTCACGGTTTGTGAGTTGGAGCCCCGAGTGGGGCTCTGTGCTGACAGCTTAGAGCCTGGAGCCTGCTTCGGATTCTGTGTCTCCCTCTCTCCCTGCCTCTCCCCCATTTGTGCTCTGTCTCTCTCTCAAAAATAAATAAAATGTAAAAAAGAAAAAAAGATAACATGCTAATTATAATCAATTTTATCTATTAATTATGTGCTAGTAAGAAAGAGATTATATATAACATATAATCTATATGTTGTATATGTTTATAACAAGATAGATTTCTTTTTTAACATTCTGTAATACTCTTTTTACTAATTTAGATCCTTACTGAGAATTCTGTGTGTTTTTAAGATTATCCATTGTCTTATAGAGTAAATGAAACACACACACCACTATGGAAAACCGAATAGAGTATTATAAACTGATAATTTATATATATATAATAATTATAATATATTATAATTATTATATATATATTATATATATATTTGGGTATATATATATATATTTTTGGGATTATATTGGGAATTGGGAATTGGAATATATATTGGGAATATATATATATTTCCCAAATATATATATTTGGGAAATAATATATATTTGGGAATATATATTATAAAATATATAAATTATATATATATAAATATATATATATATATAATATAAATTTATATATATATAAATATATATATATTTGTTGTCTAATTGTTGTACAAAAAACCCTCTCTATATATGTAATGTATACAATTTAATGAGCTTGGACATAGGTAGGCATATCTGTCATACCATCACTGCAATCAAGATAATAGATCTATTCATCACTTCCTTGTGCCCCTATGTTGTTTTCTCTCGTACCAGGAACACTTAATAAGAGATCTACTCTCTAAATTAATTTTTTTTAATTTATTTTGTATTTTGGAGAGAAAGAACATGAGCTGGGGAAAGAGGGAAATGGGGGAGGGGGGAGAGGGAGAGACAGAGAGACAATCATAAGCAGGCTCCACACTCAGCACAGAGGCCAATGTGTGGTCTGATCCCATGACCCTGGGACCATACCTGATCTGAAATCAAGAGTCAGACACTCAATTGACTAAGCCACCCAGATGACCCTACCCTCTAAACATTTTTCTAAAGTTTATTTATTTTTGAGAGAGAGGGAAAGAGAGGAGAGAGAAAAAGAAAGAGAGCTCATGAGTGGGGGAGGGCAAGAAAGAGAGGGAGAGCAAAAATCCCAAGCAGACTCCATGCTGCCAGCACAGAGTCTGATGCGGGCTTCAAGTCCACCAACCATGAGATCATAACCTAAGCCAAACTCAAGAGTCAGATGCCTAAGTCACTGAGCCACCTAGGTGCTCCACCCTCTAAATTTTTAAGTATACAATACCACATTGTTTTCTGTAAGCAGTATGTTGTATATCAGATCTGCACAGTGTACTCTTTTATAACTGTACATTTAAATCCATTGAATAACTCACCATTTCCCCTTCCTCCTGGAAACTACTATTTTGAGCTTTTATGAGTATTATAACTAGATGCTTCATTTGTGTGGAATTATGCAGTATTTGTCAGTCCCAGAAGGACACTTACTTAGGATAATGTCTTCCAAAGCCATCCCTGTCGCCACAAATGCCAAGAGTTCCTTTTTGTGGCTGAATAATTTTCCATTGTATGTGTATACTATGTATTCTTTTTCAATGATCTGTTGAACATTTGGGTTGTTTCTATATCACAGATATCGTGAATAGTGCTACGAAGAACATGGAAGTAAACCGATCTCTTTGAGAAGAGGATGTCAGTTATTTTGGATCGATACCCAAGAGTGTGATTGCTGCACCGTATGGTAGTTTTCTTTTTTTTTTTTTTTCTGATAATCTCCACACTTTTTTCCATAGTGACTGTACTATTTCACATTCCCATCAGCCATGCAGAACAGCTCTGATTTCTCTACTGTCACCAACACTTCTTGCTGGTTTTCTTGATAACAGCCATTCTAACAGGTGTAAGGTGAGAGCCTTATGATTCTTATTTGCATTTCTTTGATGATTACTGATAGTAAGCCTCTTTTCACATCCCTGTTGGCTATCCGTAGGTCTTTGGGAAAATGTCTATTCAGTTCCTTTGCCCATTTTTTAACCTAGTTATTTTGGCTTTTTTTGTGTGTATGACTAATTTGTAGGAGTTCCTTATGTATTTTGGAAATGAACTCCTTACCAAATACATGGTTTACAAATATTTTCTCTCATTCTGTACGTTACTTTTTCCCTCCGTTGGTCATTCCTTATGCAGAAGCCTGTTACTCTTATATAATCACACTTCTCTGGTTTTACTTTTGTTGCCTGTGATGTCATTTCCAAAGATCCATGTCTTTAACTTCAACCCTGCCTTCTTTCAGCAGTTTTACAGTTTCAGGGCTTATGTTTCAGTCTTTAATCATTTTCAGTTGATTTTTATACAGAGGGCTTCGTACTATTTACCAGACAAGTCAAAAGGCAGTAAAGTGATGTCTTCCAGTGTTAAAGTCAGCTTTCAATCTATAATTCTCTGCCTCACATATCAAAAAGGAAATTAAGACTATCTCAGACATTACTATCCACTGAAAAAATCCAGTGTCACGAGACTTAAGCTACAAAAATACAAGTTACTCATTCAGGAGGGAGAGGATACCAGATAGAGGCTTTTTATAGCTGATTAGATATAATAATAATAATAATAATAATAATAATAATAATAATAATAATAATAAAGTGTCCTTAACCTACTCTTTGAGGAAAACAGGTAAAGACTGGTGCGAAAGAAGTATCAAGGGAAAGCTTACACCGTATTAAGCCAAGTGAAAATGAAAACACACCCTATCAAAACATGTAGAATACAATCAAAACAGTGTTTACAAAAGAGAAATTTACAGCACTCAATATTTGCATCAGAAAAGAACAAAAATCTCAAGTCAATGACCACAGGTTTTGCCTTTAAAAACCAGCAAAAGAAGGACAATATCTAACCAAGCACCATAAAGCAAGGAAAAACCATCAGGGTAAAAAACAAATTAATAAACAACAAAAAATGCGCATAAAATATCAATGTGACAAAAACTGGTTCTTTGGGAAGATCAACAAATTGAGAAATGAAAAGGACATCATCACAGACACTTCAAATATTATAGATAATTAATAAATACTATAAAGAACTTTTTAACCATAACTATGACAAATACATGAACTGTAGCAATGTTGTTGAAAAATGAAAGAAGAAAGACTTGTACACTACAGGAACTATAGCTGCTAAATAATTTGAATTTAGAGTTACACAATTTCAAAAAAAAAAGTACCAAACCCCAGGACATAAAGGTCATTTTTCCAACTAGTATTTCCACACATGCAAAAAATAAAAGACTTTGACACTTAGCTTCAGGAAATAAGGATAAGTCTTAATTGTCCTGGTTCACTCTATGAAAATCTGCAGCTGCCATAAAAAAATTCAGGATATATATTGTATACCTCAAGCTAATGCTACACAAGAAATTATTTATTATTATTGTTTATAGTTTTGTATAATTTATTCATTTATTTACTTTGAGAGAGAGAGAGAGAGAGAGAGAGAGAGACAGAGCATGAGCGAGCCTGGGAGGGGCAGAGAGAGAGCATGAGAGAGAGAGAATTCCAATCAGGCTCCATACCATTAGCGCAGAGGTCAATGGAGAGCTCGAACTCATGAACCGTGAGATCATGACCTGAGCCACGATCAAGAATCAGATGCTTCACTGACTGTGCCACCCAGGTGCCCCAACTAACTGGATTTTAAATAAAAGCTTGAAAAGATAATCTACCAGAAATAAATGTAGGATGTATCATAGATGTATACATGTAAGAGTAAGTCTCTGGCTAAAATTCAACTTATAGTTCACTTCCCTGTGGTTATACAAAAGGTAAGTGTAAAATAACTGACTACTCATTTTCTGAAATAACATAAAATGAGTACAGATTGTAAGATGTATTAATTAGTATAGCAGATTGCCAGTGCATCATCAAATCAAGGAGGGGAAAGGTGAGGGATAGTCCCTTAGCAATAAAAGGAAATGCTCTTAAATGAATAATGTAAACACTTTAAGCTCATCTCTGAAATTTAGAACAGATTCTTGGTTGGTAAAAAACACACAGAGTTAGACAGAATTATTGCATTAATGCAATTTCAAAAGCAAAGACAGGTCAAAGACCTCACAATGAATATGAAAACAAGATAAAATACAGAATTCATAATGTAATGCTTACAGAATAAGTAGGGCTTAAATTGGAGAGACGCTTCGCGTTTCTCCCTTTTACCTTCTCTCTTTTTTTTTCATATCTTTTTTTTTATTTTTTTTAATTTATTTTTTAATATATGAAATTTACTGTCAAATTGGTTTCCATACAACACCCAGTGCTCATCCCAAAAGGTGCCCTCCTCAATACCCATCACCCACCCTCCCCTCCCTCCCACCCCCCATCAACCCTTAGTTTGTTCTCAGTTTTTAACAGTCTCTTATGCTTTGGCTCTCTCCCACTCTAACCTCAATACCTTCTCTGATTTTTTAAGGCATGTGGTCAAGAGTGTGATTAACGATAATCTCTGTTTCAAAATATTTAGCACATGCGGGTATAGCTATCTATCTCACCATAGAAAATTCACTTTTCAGGACCACTTGGGTGGCTCAGTTGGTTAAGTGTATGACTTCAGCTCAGGTCATGATTTCACCATCCATGGGTTTGAACCGCACATCAGACTCTGTTGCTGATAGCTCAGAGCCTGGAGCCTGCTTCAGATTCTGTCTCCCTCTCTCTCTCTGCCCTCCTGCATTTATGCTCTCTCTCCAAAAAATGAATAAACGTTAAAAAATTAAAAAAAAATTAACAACAAAGAAAATTCACTTTTCAATCTAAGTAAAAAGTATCATTAAAGCTCTAGCTAAATACTACTGTCAGCTATTATACAATGAAATTACAGGATCTGTGGCCTTTTGTAAAATAATACTTCACCCAGTAAGACTCTTACATATAACACACTATTTCAACAGCACTTTCTTTGTAAATAAACAGGCTGATTGTTGTTATCACTGAAACTGTGATATTTAAAAGCCAAACTGTTTACCAAAATTCTACCATCTATAATGAATATGCTTAGATTCTTTTTTTTAATTTAATTTTTTTTTAACGTTTATTTATTTTTGAGACAGAGAGAGACAGAGCATGAATGGGGGAGGGGCAGAGAGAGAGGGAGACACAGAATCGGAAGCAGGCTCCAGGCTCTGAGCCATTAGCCTAGAGCCCGACGCGGGGCTCGAACTCACAGACCGCGAGATCGTGACCTGAGCTGAAATCGGACGCTTAACCGAGTGAGCCACCCAGGCGCCCCTTAGATTATTTTCTTGAGTGTAAAATACTTCAATGCTGCTAAAGCAAATACCTATAAAACATGTTGTTGTGTTCCTTTTCTCAACCTCAGGAAAACTTGACATGAAGGAAAAATGTCACAGAAAGAGTTCTGCTCTTCAAACGATATTAGAGGCAAAATCACGATGATAATTCATAGTCGAATAAAAACACGGGGCCTGAGGTAGTGCAGAACTTATGTCTACTTGACTACTTAAAGTCACAGCATGCGTTTTGATTTTAAAAGAAAGGTGATCTCTTAGAGAAAGTTTTTATTGTGGTAACAATACTTACCAGGAAATCTTCCCTCTGAACAAATGTGCTGAATACACTACAGCATTATCAACTACAAGCACTACTGTTGTGCTCTAGAATGGATTCAGCTTGCATAACAGATACTTTATGCCTCTTGAACAACCTCCTACATTCCCCTCCCCAGAGGCCTCTCCCCTACCCCACCGCTGCCCCAGGCCCTAGTAGCCAACTTTCTACTCGGCTTTCAAGACTTTGGGTACTTTAGATACTTCAAGTAAGTACTTGTCCATCTGTGACTGGTTTATTTCACTTAACCAATTTCTCTATTTTTGGGGAGGGGAGGCGCTTCTTTCAGGTTAATCAAGTATTTTTCAGGTGTACAAGTTTCCCTTGTAGACTTTTTTTTTAATTCTTTATTTGTTTTTGAGAGACAGCGAGCCCTAGTGCGAGTGGCGGAGGAACAGAGAGAGAGAGGGAGACACAGAATCCGAAGCGGGATCCAGGCTCTGAGCTGTCAGCACAGACCCTGACATGGGGCTTGAACTCACAAACCGCAAGAGCATGAGCAGAAGTCTGACGCTTAACTAACTGAGCCACCCAGGCACCCCTAGACTTCTTTTGATTATCTATTTCTTAACTAATTTACTTAGTGCTTATTTTAGAGAGTACATTTGTATCCATGTCTTCTACCCTGTTTTCCTGGGCTCGTGAGTGCTCTTTGCTCTACCTTCATAAAAATGTCTCCAATTCCATTCGGTCTGTCAATGTCTCAGTCATCACTTTCCACTTCATTCACTGTCCCTCCAATCTTTTACTTGGAGGGACTTCAAGCACTTGATTTTTCAGCACTTGATTCTCTGTTTCAGAGAATTTGAGCTATTTGGCTTCTAGACCTGGAAGCTTCAGCTAAAACAATGGTTTCACCTCAAAGTAAAAGTCTACCCAAAGTAAAATCAAAGTAAAAATCTTCTATGCTGTGATCTCTTTTCGACCTTGGCTCCCGTACATTTTCAGACATTTAGCTGTTCTATATCAGGTGTTACCTACTGGGTATCATTCAGATTTTACAGTTATATGTTATGATGCTTTGCCTGATACCAACTATTCGTACCTAGCTGGAAGTAGTTCATAAAATATTTAATGTATTTCTTCACTAAATATTTTTGAGCACTTACTATTTATTTAGTATATATGTATTGAGCACATACTGAGCACCTGTTACTTTTCAAGGCAGTGGGCATATAACAGTGAAATAAAACATTACTTTTTTTTTTTAAGACAGAAAGGTTTTTATTTTTTTTCCCTTTGAATTTTGTCAGCTTGCTATTATTAATCACCGATTTAACATAGGGGTTACATTAATATCTCCCAGTGCATTTATGAAGCTAATTACACTAAGTAGTTTCCAATTGCAAATCTGATCCTCTGTATCTATTCCAAAAAATGTACTCTTGTAAAAATAATACTTGTTTTTTAAAAATTATTTTACAGTAAACTTCTCAACTCCAAACCTCAAATACGTGAAAGTTATTTCTTTTTTGGGGTGGGGGGGGAAGGAGCTTTATTCTTTTTTTTATTGCACCAAAAATTAACAGTAATTCTTTTTTTAAATTTGTATTTTAAGTTTGTGTTTCGTTTTGTATTTAACATAGTGTTATACTGGCTTCAGGTGTACAATATATGATTCAACACTTCCATTCAACACCAGGTGCTCATCACAACAAGTTCACTCCTTAATCCCCATCACCTGTTTCCCCCACCCAGCCCTGCGCCTCCTGCCCCTCTAGTAACCCTCAGTTTGTTCTCTAGACTTAAGAGTCTGTTTCTTGCCAAAATAACTCTACTCTTATAAAATGTATATTCTAGTGTGGGGACATGAACTGAAAAACTATAAACACACATCTTTACTATTATTTGTGCTAGGTGGGTAACTATTCTGTCCTGAAAAATTTAAAAAGTAAGAAAATAGTGATAAGCGTACCTTTAGATAGGATGGTTAAGGAAGTGCTCCTAGTGGAGGTTAACAGGAACACCATAGATGAAGCGACATGGTGAACTATTTGGGGAAATAATATTACATAGAGAGAAGGGAAAGTGCACAAATCTAAAAGTATGAGATTGTGCGTTTTCCCAGGGAATAGCAAAAAGGCCAGTGGGGTGCGAAGAAATTATTATGGGTGATAACAATAGAATGGAAGCTGAGACAGATTCAGGGGGCAAGAATGTACAGATTTAAATGTTGTAACAGTAACATGGGATTTTATTCTAGTTGTTAGTAGTTATTAGAGGGTGATATGATATGGCTTAAAGTTTCAAAAATATTTCTTTGATTGTTTTGTTGATAATAGATGGAAAGAAGTAAAAAAGAAAAAAGAAAAAAGAAAAAAAAGCATTTCAAAATCATTTATTTTCTACTTTTCTCCTTTTGGGCTCCTAGCAATGCTTAAACTGAATTAGGATTGTATTATATTTTCATGGATATATCATGAGAAAGATGTTATCTCAGAGGTTCACATTATTTTTTTGCTGACTCATTTATAGTATTTTCCTGATGAGAGAAATGACACATAAAATATTGATATAATAACATTAGTAATGGATTATCATAGATTAATCCATGAACTGTACTCATAAATTTGAGGTATGAAAATTGGAAACAAAAGATTTTATACTATGTGTCATTAATATGGGAGTGCATAAGATAATTGTTAATACCTATAGTCACATTTATTATTTTTGAGTATTATTAAATAGTAAGCACTATGGTAAGAGGTTATCTTTCTTTATTCTAAATTGCTCAGGGAGGTACGTGTTGTTATCATGCCTCTTTTTTGACAAAGGCAGCAACTAGAGTTTAACATTCTCATGATCACACAGCTACTAAATGAAGAAACTCAGGATTTGAGTTGGGGAAGAGACAGTGCTGTAAACCATTACATTCCGGTGCTTTCCAATGTATGGGGTGGGGGGAAGTGGAGGTAATACTAATACAAAAAACCTGAATTTCCTCAGTGAGCCTTTAACCTAATAGTCCAAATAATGTAATTTTTTCACTTCGTAAGTTATTTGACATTTGCAGCTACCTTATACAACCTAAACCCTGAATTATTTTAGGTAATTGTTCTTCAAAAACATTTAAACATCTTAAGGCCACTGAAATACAGTCATTTCATTAAAAAGTACTGAGTTTGGGGGGCACCTAGGTGGCTCAGTTGGTGGAACCTCTGCCTCTTAATTTCAGCTCAGGTCATGATCCCTGAGTTGTGAGTTGTGGGATCAAGCCTCACCTCAGGCTCCCCGTTGAGTGTGGAGCCTGCTTGGGATTCTCCTCCTCTGCCCCTCTCCCCGGGTTATGCATGTTCTCTCTCTTTCTCAAATTAAAAACAATATAAAATAAATAAAAAATTTTAAAAAGTACAGATTTTTGAAAACTGCACACATTTTGAAAAAATTATTAAGGTTAAGTATTTCCCTGCTTCATATTTCACTTCCTGGAAAAAATTAGCCCCCAACTCCCACCACTCTCTGGTATTCCCTGTTTGTTTTTTTTTAAGTTTATTTATTTTTGAGAGAGAGAGAGAGAGAGAGAGAGAGATTGAACACAAACTAGGGAGGGGCAGAGAGAGAGAGAGAGAGGGACATCTACTTCCCCCTCAGGAATCTAATGATCTGTTACATTCTTAAGAGGAACCTTAAGCCTGAGGGGGTATGTTGTGGTCAGACACCTCAGCATTGTTCCAAAATAAGTTTTTCCCCACCCTGTGACCTCAGGTCTTATCCTTTCCCTCTCTGCCTATTTTATCCTATGTTTTCCTATCGTAACTTGCTGCCCAGGGTCAACCAGAGGCTAATAATGACAAACTTTCAGCCAGTTCTCACTTCAACAACTATTTTTTGAAAGTAATGAAAAATGCAGTGTACATATGACGATGCAGGAGAGGAATAAGATAGGAGAGAGGATTTTTTCATAGAAAAATCAATCAGAAAGCTAAAAAGAATATACAGTCAAGGAAAGTACCAGAAAGCCCAAACCACACATACTGTAGAAAAATAAAACAGAATGTGAGAAGTTCTGTTTTGTTTTGTTTTTAAATAAAAAATTGTCTTCCTTGGTTGAAAAGGGAAACCTGGCCTCCAGGCAATATGAGATCTTCTGAACATAAAGAAAACTGTGATTACCAAAGTAATTTGAAAAATGTCACCTTTAAAAATTGTACTGTAATGACCATTTCTGGGGGGGGGAGCTCCATGTTTCATTTTAATTATAAATCTGACAGGGGCAATACAGAGGCTTCTGAACAAGATTTATGATAAAAGGACCAAGAAGCTGCTTATCATGCTCAACATGTATGTCTCCTAAAGGTAGGTGAAACCTATTTCCATTACACATTTATGCAATAGAGCATCAAAGAAGTAATGTGGACAGATGGAAAGTTACTTGACTAAAGGAACGAGTAAGTAGAAGTTTCTATATTAACTCAAACATGAAACAGTATAATGCAGCCATAAGAATTTAGATACTGGTGTCAGAATGCCTAGATTCAAATAGTCACTAAGTGATTTATGTGTTGTAAGCCATATACTCAACTATCTTTGTTTCCAGTTCTCCAATGAGAAAATAAGTATTATAGTGTGTACCTGACAGGGCTGTCATAAACATTACATAAGAATAAGTATGTTAACCATTTAACTAAATTCCTGATAAAGAGATAATTATAAGGAAAAGTAGCTATGGTGATGATATGATTTCTTTTAGTTGAAGATAAAATTTCTGGAATTTCTATTCCTCTTACTTTTTAGATTGTAAGTCATATAAGTATTAAGTTAGGAAACACACAAAAAAGATTTTATTTTTGCTTCAGTCTGTATATGCTAACCATTCTACACCTATATTGTAAGCAATTTGTGCCTTAAATTTAGACAAAATATCTAGACATTATCATTTTTTAATATTTGAGGTATTTCCTACATCAATAAATAGAAGGCACCTGATAAATCTGTTTAATGACAGGAGGAAGAAAAAGAGGCAGGGAGAAAGTGAGATAGGAAAAGCGAATTGACACTAATCCAAAGTATTTAACGTATGTAAAGAAACAAACAAACAAACAAAAAAACAGAAAACAACTGCATATGAAAGAGTTACCCTAAGATTTTATAAGAATTCTGAAGAGCCTACATTAGCTTTGAGCATGGATTAAAGCCAGGCAGGTAAGTAACATAGATTGTCTTTACTAATACTGTACTGACAAAGCCATATATTAGAGAATATCTTACTCACATTTATTTATTTAAAAAAATTTAACATTTATTTATTTTTGAGAGAGAGAGAGAGAGAGAACGAGCAATCGAGTGTGAGCAGCAGAGGGGTAGAGAGAGACAGAGACACAGAATCTGAAGCAGGCTCTGCACGGAGCCCAATGTGGGGCTAGAACTCATGGGCCATTAAATCATTACGTGAGCCGAAGTCAGAGGTACAACCAACTGAGTCACCCAGGTGCCCCATGTCTCACCCACATTTAATACAGAACATTTCATAGCCCATCATATACTTGGTTCTCAGTTATTACTTCATGGATATATTTTAAATAAAAAAAAATGTGAAACTAGATTTGCACACCTAATCTGGAATTAAGAATATAGTGGAGTTCATTGCATTACTATTTACTGGAAAAATCTATGCTAATTATTGATAAAATATATATCCCAAATTCATTATATAAGAATGCAGTAACATTTCCTGCTGCTTGTAGCCTAAAAGGCAGGTGACTCAAATGAGAAGATTCATCTTATACGTATGTTT
The DNA here is from genome assembly GCF_018350215.1 of Panthera leo. Classification (NCBI taxonomy): domain Eukaryota; kingdom Metazoa; phylum Chordata; class Mammalia; order Carnivora; family Felidae; genus Panthera; species Panthera leo. The sequence goes on along the minus strand of NC_056679.1, from coordinate 99,686,551 downwards.
TTTCAAACATTTTGGTATGAAATATTATTGGGAAGCCTGTAAAACAGCTAAAAGTTGAGAGGCTAGATAGAGATGATGTGGGAGACCAAAACCTCAGTTAGAACAAGGAATCTTGGGGCTAAATTTGACGTCCTTTGTTTTATACAAACTCCCTCAAAATTCTCTAGAATTCAACATATATCTGGAGAAAATGATCAGATGGGAGCATTAGCAAAGGCATCCGCATAAATAACAACTCCAAATAAGTGTGAAGTATCCTTGAGATTTCTTTCCCGATGCCATGATTTTACTTTTGAAGTTATTTTTTGTCTGTTTTTATTTTAGATTTGAAGATGGTCAAGCATAACCAGGTTAATTTAAAAAAATGGAAGACATATTGTAATTTCAATGGGAAAGACTGAAGAAAACATAAAAAAATAAAGATATGGTGTTGAGATTTTCATCTTTATTCATTCCCTGTTGAGATAAGGTTGATTTTTTTCTTAACTTTATTTATTTTGGGGAGGGGGCGGCAGGGGCAGGAGAGAGGGAGAGAGAGAATCCCAAATAGGCTCTGTGATGGCAGCATAGAACCTATGCTGGGCTAGAACCCACGAACTATGATATCATGAGCTGAGCCTAAGTCAGATGCTTAAACCACTGAACAGCCCAGGTGCCCCAAGGCTGTTTTTTTTTAAGTGGACAATAGAGAGGAATAGTTCTAATCCACAGAACTATGGAACTGTCTTGATACAAAAACTTACCAACGGGTTGAGGATCAATTTCAATAGTGAAAAATATGTGTGGGTTAAAAGCATTCTCCAAATGCTTTTCTTCTCAAAGTTATTTGCACTGAAGTCTCCTAAAGATACTGGAAACCTTCGTAAGAGTGTGAAAGAGTGTGCAATGGGGGTATAGTTCTATTTGTGAGTCAAAAAGATCTTATCAATATTTTACCAACCCATCTATTTTTAATCATATAAAAACATGGCACAGGAGCCTTTAGATGGTGAGTACTTTAAGCAACTTAACTAAAAGCACTTCCAAGCAGATTTTATCAAAGCAAAAAGAACTGCAAATTGAAAAACTCTTAATGTGCTGTTATTGAAAAGTTAATCCAAGATCAGTAAGAGAATTTTCTGTAAGACTCAAATTTGCTTAACAGACAAGGTTCTGTTTCAAGATGATGGAATAGGAAGATCTGGTACTCACCTCCTTTTATGGACACACTAAACCTACAGCTACATATGAAACAGTTTCCTCAGAAACAAACGTAAAAACTGGCTAAGCAACACCTACACTTATCGGGCAAACAACAAAACAAAACAAAATCCAACAAGCCGATGATGGAGGCTGAAATGAAATCTCAATGCCTCCAGTACGGTGACGATCAGGAGGTAACTCCAAATTTGAAGATTCTCTCTGAGAAACAAAGGGTTTGAACAGCACATCAGGAACCTCAAACCCTCAGATATCTAACCTTGAAAAACAGTAGAACTGACATCCTGAAGACCTATAGCAAACTGATAAACAGTTTTTCAAAAAATCACCCTTTTGGACTCACCTGCTCCAGAGACCAGTGCAAAAGCACTAACTGATAGGCGCCCAGATTTTGTGTTAAAGAGGCTTCTTTACTCACCTTCAATTGTCCGCCTGAGGGTTGGGCACGTAACTTAATACACATGTAGAGGGCTACTAGGATGCTCTTCAGGGAAGATGGCTGGTGGGCACCATTTTTATACTCTCTCTGCTCCAAGGTATATGCCATCTTGTGACTCCAGCTTGATGTTACTTCTTGGAAAAGACTTTGTAACCACCTCCGGCAACCTGACTTTTCTGGCTGCCGCCCAAAAGACACCAGATTGCCTGGCTCCAGTGGCCTGCAGGGCTAATTACCTGGGGTCCCATAGGACTATACCTAACAGAGAAAGGATTCTTCGATAACTACCACTCCCTAGACCCAGCAAGAATCAATAGTCTCAAGAGCCTAGGCTTTATATGAAAGAGGTTAATTAGGTTATCTTCATAGTGTTGGCCTGAGGGGCCGACTTCTAATTAAATACACATCTAAAAGGTGACTGTAATCCTTTCCAGAGATCTAAGGCAGCAGGTTCTATCTTCGGATTCCCTTTGGTCCCCTTTCAAGTGCCAGTGAAAGGGACCTTTTAGACTGGGGAGTCATTATAAGTAAAAGAGGATGCTTGAACAATTGCAAAGGTTGGAGAGACAACTAAGAACTAGGGCAGGGTTGAACAATATAGTTTGTCTCCTTACACAAAGCCACTCCTTCAAGACAGGGGGAGGTACTTAACTAATACAGAGAGAGAGAGAGAGAGAGAGAGAGAGAGAGAGAAATGAAACAAAAAAGAAAGAGAGGAATTGGATCTAAATTAAAATAAAAAGAAAAGTTTAGAAAAAAAGCAAAAATCTCAGGTAAGTGATTTACCTGATTAAGAGATCAAAATAATTATAATAAACATGCTCAGTGAACTAAAGAGAAAAATGAACACAAAGAGACAGAAATTATAACAAAGTACAAATTGAAGTCACAGAGCTGAAGAATACAATAGTTGAACTGAAAAATACACTACAGGCGTTTAAGAACAGACCAGATAAAGCAGAAGAAGTGATCAGTGAACTCAGAAAAAGGACACTAGAACTCACTCAATCAGAGCAGCAAAAATGTAGAGAAGGAAAAATGTGAATAAAGCTAAGAGACTAATGGGACAACATCAAGCAGACCAATATTCACATTATGGGGGTCCCATAAGGAAAAGAGAGAGTGAAAGGGATAGAAAAAGTATTTGAAGAAATGATGCATGAAAAATTGCCTAACCTGCAAAAGGAAAGAGATATCAAGATCCTGTAAGTCCAGAGACTTCCAAATAGACACACACAACAAGACGTGTTATAACTTTTAAAGCCCAAAGTGAAAGAACAGGATCTTAAAAGCAGCAAAAGAAAAACAACCTGTTATGTACAAACGATCCCACTACGACAATAAGCAGATTTTTCAGCAGAAACTTGGCAGGCCAGAAGGCACTGGCATGATATAGTCACAGTGCACAAAGAAAAAAAAATCCCACCAAGAATGCTATACAGGGCAAAGCTGTCCTTGGGAATTGAAGGAGTGGCCAAGAGTTTTCCAGACAGTCTAAAACTAATGGATTTCATCACTCGTGAAAGAGCCTTAAAATAAATGTTAAAAGGGATTTTTGTAAGCTGACATTAAAACATGCTAACTAGTAACAACAACAACAATAACAACAAAAGACATGAGTGTAAATCTCTCTGATAAAGATAAATATAAACTAAAGGTGGTGAATTAAGCTTTTACAAAATTAGTATGAAGGTTAAAAGGACAAAAGTAGTAAAAAAAATAACTAACCACAATAATTATCTCAGGAATTTATAAGAAAATGACGTAAAATATAACTCAAAAACATAAAATGTGGGAGTCAAAAGAGTAAATATGTAAGGCGTTAGAATTTACCCAAGCTAAAATAGATGGCTATAAACATGTTATTATATGTATGCCATATGGTAACCACAAAACAAAAACCTATAGCAGATACATGAAAGACATATTAATATAAACATACCACTAAAGAAAATCATGAAACCAGAAAGGAAGAGTCCAAGAGGAGAAAAAAATGAACAAAGGAACTACAAAACAGCCAGAGAACAGTTAACAAAATTGCAGTAAGTGCACACTCGTCAATGATTACTGTAACTATAAAAGAACTACATTCTCCAATCAAAAGACCGAGTGTCACTAAAGACACATCTACATACTGTCTGCAAGGGAGTCAAGTGAGATATAAGGAGACACACAGACTGAGAGTGAAGGGATGAAAAAAGATGTTCCACATAACAGAACAGACTTAAAAAAAATAATGCAGTAAAAGAGAAAAATAGGCACTGCATAATGATAAAGGGTCAATCATACAGAAGGATCTAACACTTATAAATATTTATACACCTAAAACAGAAGCAGCTAAATACGAATAAACTTAAAGGGAGAATAAGATAGCAGTAAAATAATGGTAGGAGACTTTACTCCCCGACTTTCATCAATGGGTAGATAATGGAATATTGATCTTGAGTGACATGTTAGATCAGAACGACTTAACAGATATACACTTCTGTATCCAAAAGCAACAGAATACATATCCTTCCCAAAGGCTTGGGACGGATACATCTTCAGGATACATCATATGTTAGGTCACAAAACAAGTCTGAATCAATTTAGGAAGACTGAAATCATACAAAGCATCTTTTCTAAACAGGATAGTGTGAAACTAGAAATCACATACAAGAAGAAAACTGCAAAATTCACAAAAATATGGAGCTTAAACCACATGCTACTGAATCACCAATGGGTGAAGTAAGACATCAAAGATGAAATTAAAAAAAAACACCTTGACTAATTAATTAATTAATCAAAAGGGAAAAACAACATACCATAGGTTATGGGGCACAAGAAAAGCAGTTCTAAGAGGAAAGTTCAGATTAGTAAATATCTACCTGAAAAAAAAATCTCAGATAAACAACCCAGCCTTACACCTCAAGGAACTAAAAAAAGAACAAAGCCCAAAGTTAGGAGAATGAAAGGAAGTAAAAGATTAAAGTGGAAATAAATGAAATAAAAACTAAAAGGACAATAGAAAAGATTAATAAATTTAAGAACTGGTACTTGCAAAGATACACAAAATTGACAAATCTTTAGCCAGACTAACCAAGAAAAAAAGAGAGTGGGAAATAAATAAAATTAGAACTATAATAGGAGACATTACAACTGATAGCACAAAAATATAAAGGATCATAAGAGGTTACTATGAAATATTATATCCAAAAAAATGGACAACCTAGAAGAAAAGGATAAATGATTCCTAGAAATATGCAAGTACCAAGACTGAATCATCAAGAAATGGAAAATCTGAACAGATCAATTCCTAGTAAGGAGACAGAATCAGTAATTAATCTCCCAACAAACAAAGGTCTAGGACCAGATGGCTTCAATAGTGAAGTCTGCCAAACACTAAAGAATTAATACTAATAATTTTTCAATCTCTTACAAAAAACACAAAACGAGGCAATATTAACAAACTCATTTTATCTAGCTCTCATTACCCTGATACAAAAACAGATAGCTAACCACAAGAAAAGAAAATTATAGGCAAATATCTTTGATGAATAGAGATGCAAAAATCATCAACAAAAATTAGTAAACAGAATTCAACAATCATTGAAAGGAACATACACCATGATCAAGTGAGATTTATTCCAGGGATGCAAGGATGATTCAGCATTGTTAATCAATCAATGAGATATACCCCATTAACAAAATGAAGGGTAAATATTATGTGATCATCTCAAGAGATCCAGAAAAAAAGCATCTGACAAACATCAACATCCATTTATGATTAAAAACTCTCAACTAAGTGTATATAAGGAATCATACATAGCTCATTATAAGTTACATGGGCCAAACCCACAGCTAACATAATCTTCTATAATCAGGAACAAGACAAGAATGCTCAATCTTATCACTTTTTTTTTCAACTTAGTATTGAAAATCCAGCCAAAGCAATTAGGTAGAAAAAGGAATGAAAGTCATTCAAATTGTAAAGGAAAAGTAAAGCTGTCACTATTTGACAGGATAAAATATTACAGAGCAAACCCTGAAGACTCCATCAAAAAGCTGTTAGAACTCATACATAAATTCAGTCAAGAAATAGGATACAAAATCAATATACAAAAACCAGTTTTTATACATGAATAACAACATTCAAACAAATTAACAATCCTACTAACAACTGCTTCAAAAATTATACAATACCTAGGAATAAATTTAACCTAAGAGGTGACAGACCTATATACTGAAAACTACAAGACACTGATGAAAGAAATTGAAGAAAATACAATTAATGGAAAGGTCTATAGATCTATAGAATCAATAATCCTTATGAAAATGCTAACAACATTTTTCATGGAAATAAAAAAGTCCTAAAATTTGTAGGGACCCCAGAAGACCCCAAAGAGCCAAAGCAACCTTGAGAAAGAAAAGCAAAGATGAAAGTATCATCCTCCCAGATTTCAAAATATATTCCAAAGCCATAGAAATCTAAAAAGTATGCAAATGGCATGCAAATATCAACCCAAGAGAATGGGGAGGCCAGAAATAAACCCACACAAAATGGTCGATTTATTAATGACAAAGATTAACCATGAATATACACTTGGGAAAGCATAGTCTCTTCAGTATGGTGCTGAAAACCTGAATAGTCACAAGCAAAAAAATAAAACTGGATTACTAGCTTACATTATGCATAAAAACGAACTCAAAATGAATGACAGACCCGAAATCATAAAACTGCTAGAAGAAAACAAAGGCATTAAGCTCCTTCACATGTCTTGGAGATGACTTCTTGGACTTGGCACCAAAAGCAAAGATAACAAAAGCAAAAAACAAACAAGTGACACTACATCAAACTAAAAGGATTCTGCATACCAAAATAAAACCATCAACAAAATGAAAATCCAGTCTACCAAATGGGAGATAATATTTGCAAATAATATATATGCAACAGGGATAATATCCAAAATGTATAAAGAACTCATATAACTGTAGTGAAAAAAATAACTAAAAATTGGAAAGAGGATCTTAATAGATGCCAACGTTTCTTCAAAGATGGCCATACACACATCCAAGAGGTACCCAAAAAACTGCTTAACATAACTGATCTTCAGGAAAATGCAAATTAAAGTAATGCAATGAAGTATCACGTCACAAGTGTAAGAATGGCTAGTAACAAAAAGACAAGAGAGAAGTGCTGGCAAAGATATGGAGAAAAGGGAATACTTGTGCACCCTTGGAATATGGATTGGTGTGGCTACTATGGAAAGCAGTACAGAGATTGCTCACAAAATTAAAAATAGAACGGCCATATGATCCAGTAATGCCACTTGTAGGTATTTATCCAAAGATAACAAAAACACAAATTTGAAAAGTGGTAAGTTACCCATGTTTACTGCAGTATTTTATTTTATTTTATTTTATTTTATTTTATTTTATTTTATTTTATTTTTTATGTATTTATTGAGAGGGAGAGAGAGAGAGAGAGAGAGAGAGAGATGGACGGACAGAGGGAGAGAGACAGCGCTTAAAGAGGGGAGGGGCAAAGCGAGAGGGAGAGAATCTCAAACAGGTTCCATGCTGTCAGTGTGGAGCCAGACCCTGGGCTTGATCCCACAAACTGTGAGATGAAGACCCAAGCTGAGATCAAAAGTTTAATGCTTCAGTGACTGAACCACCCAGGCTCCCCACTGCAGCATTTTTTAAAATAATATTCTAAATACGGAAACAATCAATGTGTGCACAGATGGATCAATATATAAAGAAACTGTAGTATATACATACAATGGAATACTAACGAGTCTTACAAAATATTATTAATTTTTGACACAACTTGAATTATGAATGACATATTGTATATCCTTAATTTTAAATTTCCTTTTATTTTATGGCATACTATATATTTAGTCATATATTGTAAGGAAGAAAGCGTGAAGAGACAAGACTGCCACAAGTTCATACTCATTGTAGGTTCACTCCAATTACACTCCAATTACAGAAACAAAAAGAAGTACATCTCAGAATTAATGAAATGTAGACTCTTGTTTTGAATACCCCTAATTCTAAAGCACTGGCACATTATAATGGGTAACTAAATAAACATTTTAGCATGGTTTTAATTTATACTGCTTTACATGAAGAAGTAGGACATGTGTGTCTTTTTTTAAATTTTTTTTTTTAAATTTTGTTTTTAGAGAGCCAGTGGGGAAGGGGCAAAGAGAGAAGAAAAGAGAGAATCCCAAAAAGGTTCCACACCATCAGTACAGAGCCTGATGTGGGGTTCGAACGCACAAACTGGGAGCTCCTGACCTGAGCCTAAGTCAAGAGTTGGACACTTAACTGAATGAGTTGCCCAGGTGCCCTGTGTTTCCTCTTTATAGAAGAAGACAGGAAATGGTTATAGCATGTCATTTCCTTCACCATCATTGAGCATGATCAACAGAGGATGTGCATCAATGCACTTGTCACAAAATCGCTCTAAAGTTATCTTCTAATGGGAGGAGGTTTGTAAATATTTTATTGGCCATTAAATGGTATTATTGGCTGTTGTTTTACAATGGTGCCTAAGACTAATCAGCCTGCACTAAAAATTGATTTTTCTCCTCCAACTTGAGTAATTCTAGAACAAATTATATAAAATAAGAAAATACATTATACAAATAACCAAGCATCTCACTTTTTCTTTTTTTTTTTCCACTAAATTCTAATATAATTTACTGAAAATCTTCACTTTGGAGTCCAGTTTAGGCACAAGAATCTAAAATAATAGCCCATTATCAATAATTGCCTCTGTAAGGCAACCCATACACATTTCTGTATCCTATGTTCCATTATTGGGGGTCTTTTTCAAAGTTCTATCTGTCCATTACAATGCTTTTTAATGCTGTAATATTAATACTGTTGTTTAAGTTTTTAAGCTCTTAAAATCTTCTAAGATCACAGTATTAGTGGCAGAAATTCAAAGTACTGTCACAAAAGCTAGCTGAGAAAGTCTGGAGGAACTGTGACCTTAGGGTATCTTAAAATTATAATCCACAGGTGACCAAGGGATTTATAACAATTTATTATTCTGGAACTTAGGGGAAAACATGAAAAAGAAATTGAGTTCCCAATACAAGTTTGACCAAGTTACACTGTATTGTTGTTGACAAAAATTGTGATAAGCCATGATATCCAATTAAAATAACATCATTTCCACAGATCTCAAAAAGCATGGACAATATGAGGAATGGAATTCAAAACTGTAGATTTTAAATCAGAAGGTTTTTATGTCATTTAAATTATAAAGGTGGAAAAGTTCCAAGTTGTATTAAGTTGAATTAAATACAAACAAGATTAACATGGCAGTGATGGATAATTTTGGGTTTTTTTCTTTAATATAAAGGAAGAACACAGAAATAACTGAAATTAAAATATAATGAAAAGTTCCAGAATCTAGCATTATTTCATTATTGAAGGAAGAAGGTAGAAAACTCTATTATAGTCAAGAGAAATCCAATTTCTGTCATCTTTGTGTTGACTCTCACTTGCCTTCTTCACTCCGTCAATTTCAGCCCCATAGGGTATAAAGGTGTGCCTGTGTTTTATATTTGTTTTTTAACAAGATGTCTCAATGAGCCTAATTTTGTCTCCTTTGGTCATACTTTAGTAAAAGAACTATATAATTTAATATTCTTGGAAACTAGCTCTCTCATTCATGATGTAAAATTGTAACACGATTTCTAACAAAAATAAAATAAATTATATATACATTTCATTTAAAGCCTTTTATTTATGAGTATTTATTGCTAAATGTTCAGACTAGATCTTGTCTTTGCTCATAATATAACCTTAAGTTTTATGAGAACTCAAACTTATAGACCCATAAAAGAAAACAAGAACATGCTTTAAGTCACTTTAGAGTCTATGCTTAAGAGAAATTTTGTTGGTAGTATTTTACACAAACTCTAGAAATATCTATAGCTTTTAGAAAATTAGGCATTATTTACCTTCTAATGTTATTTCTTCTTTATCAATGTAATGAGTCTGCAAGTTTATAGACTAATAGATCTGTCTTAGTTTTCAAGGTATCATTTCCTTAAACCGCACACATAGCAGGATACTCTCCTTTGGCTCCTTTAAGTGTATCCTCCATTGTTTCCTTCCTACCCTACAGTCCAGACTTTATTGTTCCCATGTCTCTCAGTTGGGTTTTGCCATTAGGAGCTCATTAAAGACCATTAAGATATTAAAAGTGGGAGAAGTGGGAAATTTGGATTTCGTCCCCTGGCTCCTGTGCTGCTAGACCATGGCAGCTCCCTAGTAGCTATGAGTCTTGCTGGATGTTAGAACCCACTCCACTTGCCCCTTCAGGTCTAGAGGTGGTAGTCTGCTTGCTGCTGCTACTATACCAGGTGTATGTCATCAACTTTTTTTGATTTGCCTGAATTCTGTTTGCACCTATGTCAAAAGCCCCTTCATTAAAACCTCTTTAAAAAAAAAAAAAGAAAGAAAGAAACTATAGTAAAACCTCCTCAAACAAAAGCCCAGAACCAGATGGCATCACAGGTGAATTCTACCAACCATTAAAAGTTAATACCTATTCTTCTGAAAGTATTCCAAAAATAGAAGAGGAAGGAAAGCTTCCAGATTCATTCTATGAGGCTAGCATTATCCTGATACCAAAACCAGATAAAGGGACTAAAAAAAAAGAACCACAGGCAAATATCTCTGATGAACGTAAATGCAAAAATCCTCAACAAAATACTAGCAAACCACATACAAGAATACATATTAAAAAGTCATTCGTCATGATCAAGTGGAATTTATTCCTGAGATGCAAGGGTGGTTCAATATTTGCAAATCAATCAATATGATGTATCACATCAAGAGAAAGGATAAAAACCTTATGATTCTTCCAAGAGATACAAGAAAAGCATTTGACAAAGCACAACAACCATTCATGCTAAAAAAAAACAAAAAACAAAAAACAAAAAAACAAACAAAAAAACCCCCAAAAAACCCTGAGCAAGTATATATAGAGGGAACACAGTGCCAGATAATAAAGTCTATATACAAAAAACTCACAGCTAACCTTATACTCAATGGTCAAAAACTGAGAGATTTGCCTCTAATATCAGGAACAAGACAAGGATGTCCACTCTACTTTTTATCAACATAGTACTGCAAGTCCTAGCCACAACATTCATATGAAGAAGAAAAGAAACAAAAGTCATCTATAATGGTAAGGCACAAGTAAAACTTTGACTATTGGCAGATGGCATGATACTATATATAGAAAACCCTAAAGACACCACAAAGAAACTACCAGAACTCATAAATGAATTTAATAAAGTCACAAGATACAAAATTAATATATAGACATCTGTGGCATTTATATACACCAATAATGAAGCAGCAGAAAGAGAAATCAAGAAATAGATCCCATTTACAATTGCACCCAAAACCGTAACATACCTAGGAATAAATGTAGCCAAAGAGGTAAAAGATCTGTATGCTGAAAATTACAGAAATCTTATGAAAGAAATTGAAGAAGACACAAAGAAATGGAAAATCATTCCATGAGCATGGATTGGAAGGACAAATATTGTTAAAATGTTGATATTACCCAAAGCAACCTACGTATTCAATACAATCCCTATCAAAATAGCACCAGCCTTCTTCACAGAGCTAGAAGAGGCAATGCTAAAAAATTGTATGGAACCAGAAAAGACCCCAAATAGCTAGAGTAATGTTAAGAAACAAAACCAAAGCCGGAGGCATCACAATTCTGGACTTAATGCTGCATGACAAAGCTGTAATTGTCAATGCTGCATGACAAAGCTGTATTGGCACAAAAACGGATACATAGATCAATGGAACAGAAGAGAGAATCCAGAAATGGACCCACAAACATAGGGCCAACTACTTTTTGGCACATACAAAGCAGGAAAGAATATCCGCTGGAAAAAAAAAAGCCTCTTCAGTAAATGGTGTTGGGAAAACCAGACAGTGATATGAAGAAGAAGGAAACTGGACTGCTTTCTTATACCATACACAAAAATAAATTCAAAATGGATGAAAGACCTAAATTATCAAAATCCTACAGGAGAAAACAACTTCTTTGATATCAGCTGCAGTAACTTCGTACTAGACAACTGTCCAGAGGCAAGGAAAACAAAAGCAAACATGAACTATTGGGACTTCATCAAGATCAAAAGCTTCTGCACAGCACAGGAAACAGTCCACAAAACTAAAAGGCAATCAGTGGAATGGGAGAAGATATTTGCAAATGACATATCAGATAAAGGGTTAGTATGCAAAATCTATAAACATCTTATCAAACCAACACCCAAAAAACAAATAACCCAGGGAAGAAATGGGCAGAAGATGTGAACAGACACTTTTCCAAAGAAGACATCCAGATGGCTAACAGACACATGAGAAAATGCTCAACATCACTCATCAGGAAAATACAAATCAAAACCACAATGAGATGCTGCTTCACACCTGTCAGGATGGCTAAAATTAACAACTCAGGGAAAAAAAAACAGATGTTAGTGAGGATGTGGAAAAAGTGGAACACTTTTGCACTGTTGGTGTCAATGCAAAATGGTGCAGCCTCTCTGGAAGACAGTATGAGGATTACTCAAAAAGTTAAAAATAGACCTACCCTATGACCCAGCAATTACACTTGTAGGTATTTATACAAAGGACACAAAAATGCTGATTCATAGGTGCACATGCAACCCAATGTTTATAGCAGCACTATCAACCATAGCCAAAGTATGGAAAGAGCCCAAATGTCCATCAATGGATGAGTGGATAAAGAAGATATGGTATATATATACAATGGAATATTACTTGGTGATCAAAAAGAATGAAATCTTGACATTTCCAACAATCTAGATGGAAGAGTGTATTATGCTAAGGGAAATAAGTCAGTCAGAGAAAGATAAATATATGATTTCACTCATGTGGAATGTAAGAAACAAAACAGATGAACAAAGGGGAAGGGAAAGAAAAATAAGTTAAAAGAGAAAGGGAGGCAAACCATAAGAGACTCTTAAATGCAGAGAACAAAATGAGGGTTGTTGGAGGGGTGTCGACTGCGGGTATGGGCTAAATGGGTGATGGTCCTTAAGGAAGGCACTTGTTTGGATGAACACTCGTTGTTAAATGTAAATGGTTAATCACTAAACTCTACTCCTGAAATCATTATTACACCATATATTAACTAACATGGATTTAAATAAAATTTAAAAATTAAAAAAAGAAAAAAAGTCTAGCTTTTTCAAAGCATAATTTATAACAAATAATAATTAAAATATTATGTCTCTGTGACATTGCCCCCCGTTTGATTATCAGTTCCATTTTCTTCCTTGGTTTGTGAAAAAAAGGACAAATTTTCACTAGAGCAAACTAATCTTCTATTATACTTCTGCTACTTAAATAAAAATGGCAGTAAAATAGAAGAAAAAAGAATTAAATCTTTCCATATGCAATGACATAGAAGGAACTAGAGCATATTAGGCTAAATGGAATAAATAAAAGAAAGACAAAAACCATACAATTTCATTTGTATGTGGAATTTAGGAAGCAAATCAAACAAGCAAAGGGGAAAAAAGAGAAAGAGAGCAAAACCAAGAAACAGACTTTTAAGTATGGACAATAAGCTGATGGTTACCAGAGGGGAGATTGGTAGGGGAATGTGTTAGGCAGGTGATGGAGATGAAGGCGTGCACTTGTTGTGATGAGCAGTGGGTGTTGAATCACCATATTGTACGCCTGAAACTAACCTTATACTGTAAGTTAACTGAAATTTGAATAAAAAATTTAACAAAAGGAATTACCATATGATCCAGTAATTCCATCACTGGGTAGTTACTTCAACTATGAAAACACTAATTTCAAAAGACATATGTACCACTCTGTTTATTGCAGCATTATTTACACTAGCCAAAATATAGAAGCAACCCAAGTGTGCATTGATAAATGAGTGGATAAAGAAGAGGTGGTCTGTCTATCTATCTACCTATCTACACACACACACACACACACACACACACACACACACACACACACTGGAATATTACTCAGACATTGAAAAGAAATCTTGCCATTGCAACAACATGGATGCATCTAGGGTTTATAATGCTAAGTGAAATTAAGTCACTCAGAGAAAGACATATTATATGTTTTCACTCGTATGTAGAATGAAAGAAAAAAAAGAACTAATTAAAAATGAGACCAACCAAAAAATAGACTCTTAAATACAGAGAAATGGTGGTTACCAGAGGGGAGGTGGGTGGAGGGGTGAGTGAAAGAAGTTCAGGGGATTAAGAGCACACTTACCATGATGAGCACTACGTGATGGGTGGAAGTGTTGAATCACTCTAATGTATACCTGAAACTAATATAACACTGCATTTTAACTATACTGGAATTAAAGAAATAAATATATAAGAAAAATCTCTTCAATTGCCCATTTTGTGTGTGCCAGTGGATAATTTTTATATTATGCTAGATTTGAACAGACAGCAGAAAATATACCAAAGAAGGATATGCCAAATAATATACCAAAGAAGGATAAAGGAGGCAAAATATATATACTTTTAAGTTTATTCATTTTTGAGAGAGAGCGTGAGCAGGAGAGGGGCAGACACAGAGAGGGAAACAAAGAATCCAAAGTGGGCTCCAGGCTCTGAACTGTCAGCACAGAGCCCCACGCAGGGCTCAACTCACCAACCGCGAGATCATAACCTGAGCGGAAGTCAGATGCTTAACCAACTGAGCCACCCAGGCACCACAAAGGATGCAAACTATTAGAGGGATGTAAAATATATGAATATGAAATGCATCAAATATTTGTCTTACCAATGTTATAGAAGATCACAGAATGCCTTGGGAAAAACCATAGCAGAAAAGATCTTACCAGAGAATTTTTCAGAAGTGATGAAAGATCTCCACCCACTCATCCAGAATCAAAGAAAAATTGCTATGATCCCTGTGCTTGTGTCCCTCAAAATTCCTATGTTGAAACCTTACCCCTAAGGTGATAGTATTAGGAGGTCGGGTTACTGGGAGGTGATTAAGTCATGAAAGTGGATCCCTCATGAATGGGGTGAGTGCCCTTATAAAAGATGCCTGAGAACATTCCCTTGACTCTCCTGCCATGTAATGTTATAGAAAATTCTGAGAAATGGGTGTTGCTTAGAAGCTATCCAGTTTATGAATTTTTGTTAGAGTTGCCCAAATGGACCAAGACAAAGAGAAAATCTCAAGCGTGACAGATATAAGGAGATTTACATCCAGACACTTTATGGTGCAATTTCAAACCCTATAAGACAAAAAGATCATTTTAGAAATAGACAAAAATATCTTTAAAAAGTAACATTCAGACTGAGAAGGGACTTCCCAGAAGCCACAGCTGGATCCAGAAGACAGACAAACGGTCTTTCCTTCTGTCTGTGCTGGAATAAGGAACAGATTCCTGGTGAAGATTTATTTCAAGAGTATGGCCACAAGGAAACTGTTTCCAGAAAACAAAATGTAGACATACCTGGAGGATTTCTGAATGCTGAATTTCCATTCCAGCTGGAAGATTTAAAGGACAGGAAAGATATGGGGAAAAGTAACGAGGAAAATGTTAGGAAACTTAATTAAATATAGACTACTTGAAAACATAATGATATATTCTAGGGATCAAATTTTAAAAATACAGAATTAACAAGTATTCCAACAACAAGTGTAAGTCACATGAGATTAAAGATGACAAAATTAAACTAAATATTCATATTGCAGTTTCTTAGGTAAGAAGTAAAAGTTAGAAACAGGTTGTATCACTTTGAAATTAGTACAGAATAAATGGTAACTAACTGGAGTTTAAATAAAAACTAAAAAAGAAGACAAGAGTACAGACAAATAAAAAATGTTTAAATTAAAATAAACTCTTGGGGCACCTGGGTGGCTCAGGTGGTTGAACATTCAACTTTGGCCCAGGTCATGATCTCATGATTAGTGGGTTCAAGCCCCACGTCAGGCTCTGTGCTGACAGCTCAGAGCCTGGAGCCTGCTTCAGATTCTGTGTTTCCCTCTCTCTCTGCCCCTCCCCCACTCATGCTCTGTCTCTCTCTCTCTCTCTTTCTCTCTCTCTCAAAAATGAAATAAATAAATAAACATTAAAAAGAATAGTAAACTATTCATATCCAAAAAATGTAAGAAACAAGTGGGGGGGCAGGAAACATAGATGAGATGCAACATAAAGAAACAGGAATTATGGGATATGTAGAATTTATGTTCATGAATTCCTATGGGAAAAGATAACATCATATTAGAATCTTATTTTTTTAATGATTATTTATTTTTGAGAGAGAGAAAGAAAGAGAGAGTACACACCAGAGAGGGGCAGAGAGAGAGAGGGAGAGACAGAATTCCAAGCTGGCTTTGTGCTGTCAGTGCAGAGCCGATGCAGGGCTCGAACCCATTAACTGTGAGATAATGACCTGAGCGGCAATCACGAGTGGTTTGCTAATCTGGCTGAGCCACCCAGGAGCTCCAAGAACTTTAAATGTCACAACTATTACAAAAATACTATTTCTAAGAGAAACCTGTAAAATATTTAAAAAAATGTAGAAAACATGGAAGAAATAATAGAAGAGTGCACTCCTTGTGGAAACACAGTAACTACTGTGGAACAAGTTTCTACTTCCATTCAGATGATGCAACTGCTGGGGGAAAAAATGAAATGAGGCTAGAGGAAAACCATGTGTCCTGGAAGGTAAGCCACCTCAAGTTAGGGGTTGTAGATGAAGTTAGAACAAAGCATACTTCTGGTAGGATATGTGAGTGATAGTAGCCTATCAGCAAACCAGGAGTGAAGGACTGGGGGGGAGGGGCTTGGGGACTACTCCCCCTCAGGGTCATGGTCCATCAGGCTTCTATACCACATTACTATGAACTAGGCAGTTTATATTTAAGAGAAAGTTATTTGCCACAGTATTGGAGACCAGAAGTCCCAGATCAAGATGCTGGCATGGCTGGGTGAGGCCCTTCCATAGACTTCTCATATCTTCACAAGACAGAAGGGAGGAGCTACCTCTCTAGAGCCTTGTTTATAAAGAAATTAATCGTATACACAAGGGCTGTGTCCTCATGACCTAATCACATCCCAAAGGCCCCAATACCTTTGGGCATTAGGTTTTCAATATATGAATTTGGCAGGGTGTGGGACACACACACACTCACACACACACACACTCACACACACACACATACACACATATTCAGACCATAGCACTCAGTTAACTACAACTACTGAAATGGTTTCAAGTAGGTTAAATGGGCAGAAAATACAAGGTAATGGATTTTGATGTAATAGAAAGAATTTTAATATTATCCAAATCTGATTATGGAACAGAACTCTTTGGGAATACATTAGTCCTTCCTCATGCATCGTTTTGTTTTCCATAGTTTCAGTTAATTCACAGTTAACAGAGGCCCCAAAGCAGGTGATCCTCCTTACGTCTTATCATCAAGCACTAAGTCACAGTGCCTGTGTCATGAACCTAACTTCATCTCATCACGCAGGCACTTTGTAAAGTCGCATCAACACAAGGAGGGTGAATCTGGTACAGTATTTTGAGAGTGAGGTGCGAAGAGACCGCATTCACATAATTTTATTACAGCATACTGTTATAATTGTTCTATTTTGTTACCAGTTATTGTTGCTAATCTCTTACTGTGTCTACTTTATAAATTATACTTTATCCTACGTATGCATGTTTAGAAAAAAACATCGTATACACAGGGTTTGGTACTATCTAGGTTTCAGGCGTCGACTGGGGGCTGGATGTCTTGGAACACATACTCTGCAGATCAAGAGGAATTACTGTAATGAGCTCCTCATTAAGAGGGGGTCTTATTTGGGGTAATAATTTGGAAGAATAAACAAAGAGGATTTTGTATTTTGGCACCTATGTGCACAATCAGGTTGACCATTGTGTATTCAGCTGGCTAACATGTTAGGTACACACCAAATACAAATATGGCAGGTCACAGTAAGCACACACCTGGATCTTAACTTTTTAAGCTACACACACACGCGCGTGCACGCACACACACACTCACACACACAGTACATATAAGAGAAAAAAAAAGGAGAGGGTGAGCAAGGGAAGGCAGAACAAATACAATACGGGTTCTTTGAGAAAAAGCCAGATTCAGAGGAAGGTAACTTTGGGGGCAAAATTATTAATTGCATGCTCATGTAGAGTATTTGTAAAAATTATTTACTTTTCTGGTTAACTTACAAAGTTAAAGAACTTCCCAGCATAATATTTTACATCATATAAAATATTTTATTGTATTTATTTTATTTTTCTATTGTTTATATTTTTAAATTAGTTTTTACTAAAAGCCACTGTCAAATTGGCTGACATACAGCGTGTAAAGTGTGCTCTTGGTTTTTGGGGGTAGATTCCCGTGGCTCATTGCTCATATGCAACAGCCCGCACTTGTTGGGATGAGCACTGGGTGTTGTATGTAATGCTTCTATTTTTGTGGAGTGTGTTGTACATGTGAGAGAATGACATCCAGAACTATTACTAGATATCATTTCTCTATTATTCCTGTAAAAGAGAACTCCTTGGTTTTCTGCAGAACCATATTAAGTGCATCTATCATTCTGTTTCTTCCAGGTGTCTGTCTGTCTGTGTGTCTGTCTCTCTTTCTCCCTATTATTCACTACACACGGCTGCTCTTCCTTCATATTAATGCATGGCAAGTACTCTATTTCATAAATCAATATAGCTTCACTGCTGATGAAAGAGTCTTGTGGCACTTCAGGGTAAATTTTCCTTTGAATAAGGGAGACGTCAAGAGAATGCCATTAAAGCATTTCTCAGAATTTCAGTCTCTAAATTTCTAAGGGTGGGAGATTCTAAGAGGAGATCTATGTTAGTAATTGCAGATCCAATTATATTGTGGCACTAGAGTAATGAAAAAGAAAATTGGAAACGTACAAACCTGTGTGCTCCTAAACGATGTGTTGAAATGTGAAAATTGTGCCTTACTGGTTAAGTACAAAGGAGAATCTAGAACTGGACATGCATTGCAGCATCCAAAGGAACCACTACTGAAGAAGTGTTATAGCAATTATATTTCATAAGTGAATTTCACATAGTATCATCTTCAAAATGTTGGATTAATACATTTTAACCTGAGCAAAGGAATATTAGAACAAATCTAGGATTTTAGGAATTATCTGTCAACTTTGCAGCAGTTTCTTTTTACTACCAAGGGAAAGAATTGGAGAGGGTAAGCAAGAGAGTTTTGATGGATGCAGAAGTTAGCTTGCTTGTTTGACCTCCTTTTTAATAGGAAAAAATCTTTCCAAGACAGACAGTTCCAACCAACTGTTCAGTTAGATATTCTTTTTAAAATTAAACTAAATTCCCTAATAACCAGAGCTTATCTCCAGGAAAGACATTGTTTCAAGTTGAGGACAGTCTTCCCATCTGTAAATTTCTTAGTTTCTTAGTTTCTAAATTTCTCCACAAACAACAGATATCATCACCATTTCGTTCTCTAATATGCTCAATCTGTGTCGTCCTCTCCCAAGCACTAATAAAGGGACTAATAAAAAAAATATTTTTTCAAAAGGAGCACCATAGATGGGGGAGCACTGGGATGAAGAGAAATTACTCTCAAATGGTTCTTCTACTCCAAAGAGATGGGATAAGGGCAAACACAAAATCTCTTCAAAGGATTATGCTCACTCTTGTCTTTGTCTTACAGCTCACATCATCCCATCTCAGGTAAAACCAGAAGAATATTCAAGTCACAGTGGCATTGAAACTAACTCCTTTCTATGGCCTAGAGCTGTAATTAATTCTTGAGTTCTGATTTTCAGTTGCATTAAACTCAGTCCTTGAGGACACTTTATTTTTTATC